>NC_064643.1:122266729-124666729 GCF_023864345.2 Schistocerca serialis cubense
ATTTATCTCTGGCTTCAGCCAGCTTTCTGTACCTATAACAATTTCAGTTTCGGTGCTTTCTATCAGCACTTGAAGTTCCGGTACTTTACCAATGCAGCTTCGACAGTTTACAATTACAATACCGATTGCTGCTTGGTCCCCGCATGTCCTGACTTTTCCCTGCACCCTTTGAGGCTGTTGCCCTTTCTGTACTTGCCCGAGGCCATCTAACCTAAAAAACCGCCCAGTCCATACCACACAACCCCTGCTACCCGTGTAGCTGCCTGCTGTGTGTAGTGGACTCCTGACCTATCCAGCGGAACCCGAAAAGTGTGTGAGAAAAGTGTGAGTTAGGTGTTACATAATTAGTGTTTCCTAAATCTGTTGTGGTTGGGATGGTGGAGGTCATTCTGTTTGAGATACTTCATTGTGTTCGAGGTCAGAATATATTCCAAGATAGCTCATCACATGACTGTTCAAAATGTTCATATTTCCTGTCCTGGGAGAATACTGACTTCATATCTTGGAATGAAAGTGATCCTCGACAGCAACAGCTCTTCGGCTTTTGTTCTGGGTACTTGTGTATTTAAAACTGCTCTCCTGTAGGTTTAATTAAAACTCTGTGCACTAAGATATAAATCAGTGTCTGTTGGCTTGCAGTTCACAGAGTGGCCAAGACGTCCATTAGACTTTCGTTGTACCAACATGTCTAAAACTGGCGGCCTTTCTCAATCTCGGCAGTGAACTGGATGTTTGGGTGCGTACTGTTCATATGTTTAGAAAATATTCGAGAGCGTCTACACCACGTGGCCACTGCTGGAACATTTTCAGGAACGATCATTGAATTTGACTCCCCATCATTCATCATCGTTTTATTGGTGTGTTGAGAGCACCTCTATGGTCTGGCTACACAGCGTAAAAGCTCTTGAGCATTTCCTTGAACATGTGAACAGTATGCACCCAATCGTGCAGTAATGACAAAGAAAGGAGAAAGACTGCCATTTTTATATGTGTTGGTATGGGTGTTGGATGGATGTCTCAGCCACTCAGTGTATTGCAAGCTGACGTGCACTGATTTGTATCTGAGGGCCCAGAGTTGTCATCATCCAGTGCAGAACAGTGCAGTTTTGAATACACTGGTACACAGAGCAAAAATTGTTTCTGACAAGAATCACTTGGATTCCGAAATTAAGTACATGTTCAGAGAGAACAGCTATGGTTCACATGATATGATATCAGTATTCTCCAAGCAAAGGAAATGTGAACATTTTGAACATTAACGTGATGAGTTATCAACTGTATTTCTTCCTTTCGGCGGCACTACATCCAGCAAAATAGGCAGAGTCGTAGGAAGACGAGGTATAAGACCTGTTCTCTAACTTCCTAAGAAGGTAAAGGACGTGCTGTGCCCTATTAAGGACAGTCTCAGCCTCAGGAGCCCTGGGATTTATAACATTCCTTGTGGGAGCAATAGCAGTTAAATCAGTCAGTCCATTTGCACTGTTTACAACTGTTGTGCAGAACATCAGTGGCATATTAAAAATCGATAACAGGAGAAATCTGCTGAGCAGAGCATCACAAACAAACGTAAAATACTGTTTGCTGATGAAAGAAAGGTTTTGTCCCAGGCTCCTACACATTGGGATTTTGTAATTAAAGAGGCTGTAGAAAGAATAATGTGTGACAAGAAGTTCAACTAGGACAGCGGGTATAATGTTCAAGGTGCGTGGAAGCGAGCTCTTGATGCAGAAAAGAGGCAGAGATATTTGTCGCAATGTTTATGCTACTATGGGAGTGGTGGCAACACCAGTGTAGACGTTAACACCATCTGCAGTACCATCACGTAATTACCGACCAGTCAGAAGTAGCCTGTGGTCTAGATAAGCCATCACAGCAACAGTTTTGAGTCAGTTGCTCCTGACAAAGAATATGGAGTTAATCGTCGAAAGCTTGACATTTTATCCTGAGATGACACGGTAAGAGTGTGAGAATGTTCTACACAACATAATTGACTGATGTACATCTGAAACCAATTCTCTTCATTGGATGCAGCAAAACTGAACCAAACATTTGGTGATCACAGGAAACTCAAACATCATTTTCAAAAATCTCATTAACAAAGGAAATGAATTTCCTGTATGAGTTTGCAAAAATTTTTTTTACTGCTTAGTTTGTGAGATTAATTTATGTGCACACTAGCTCTGACGCAACTACCTTTATGCTAATAATTTCTTTTAGATGCATTGCATGTGACACACCCGTGGTTAACACAGAATGCTGAAATTAATTTCTCACCTTTTTTGCCCATAGCTTTCATTCTGGCATGCAACTATTGTACAGAAAAATGATGCAGTTTACTGCGAAAACAGTTTGGTGATCTCTATTCTGGAGTATAACACTCAAGCCTGCTCATTTTTTTCCCCTATTAAGGAACTGAAAACCCTGTAAAACTAAATAGGTGGCCTGTGTTCGTCACGGGTCAAAGTAAGATGTTTTGCTTGGCCTGTCATTTATGTGGATTGTGATTTCCTGCATGAAATGTTCAACAGTTTTTTGATATTGTTATACAGTACAATGTTTTTTATGTTATGTTTAACTGACATGTACTTTTTTTTTTTTCAGACATTGACCTCAAAGATCAGGCAGAAGCTTCTGTAAACATGCCACATTCTTACAACACTGTTGTGGTGCGAGCCCAGCTAGCGCAACAATTTTATGAGCTCGCTAAAGAGCAAGCGCGCTGTTGTGAAAGCCTAGTTCATGATCAACATTTGCAGCAACAAGGTATGTAGTATTGATTGATGAATACAGTAATGTAATTGTTGTAGAATAGTAAACATTTGCTTTCAGAATTTATTTTGTGTGAGTGGAAAGAACAAGGTGAGTGGCAGGTTATTCTTCTTCAGACAATCAGTTGTTAAAATGCACTTCAATTTTAGGTCGAGTAGGCTTGTACTTTGAATTCCAGTTATTGCAAATTATGACAAAACTCCATGTGAGCTAAAATTGACAACTTACTTCTTTTCCATTTGGAATTCCTTGAACTGGTCCCAACTTCTTTTTGGAATTGTACAGCAATGTTTGAAATGATTGGAACAAGATGACACAGTGATTTAGGTATTTTACTCTAGGACTGTGGTTAAAAGCCAAGAATCGACCACCAGAATCAAGTTTTTGTTATTCGATAAATAGAGGTGGATGCCAGGATGCCTCGGGAGGGGGGGAAGAAGAAGGCCATTTCCTTTCCCAATCTCGTCTAATCTGAGTTAGTACTCTTATAGGGAGAGGGCTCCAGCAGTGGGATCAACTTTTTGAAACGAAATATGTGGTGATATAGGTTAAGATCCCAGGTATCGCATCCTTGCAGCCGTTCACCTTGGTGGGCCCTCCTTTGCCAGTAATTGACAAAAAAATTTTAGGAGTTTCGCGTGTTGCTCAGTAACATTAAAAAAATCGTAATACATAAACTGGTTGTGTGGTGTAGTGGATAGGATAATAGCTTCACATGCAGGAGGTCTGGGTTTAAATTTTGTCAGGTCCAGTACGTCTTTTGTGTTTAAATCTTATCAAAATGACTTTGATCATTATTTTTATTCAATTACTTGGTTTAAATGTAATTTTTTATTTTTGCTCATTTGTCCCATCTTTTTCATGTGTTTCTTTTTTCTTTATATCATTCTTTTCCCAATTGGAATTTTTGTGAATATGAATTTAATAAAATTTATCGATTACAATATTCAGTTATTTGAAAATCTATCAGTTGAAAAACAAGAGACGAAATAGTGTCTTTGTACTGATTGTAATGGTGTGGAAAATGTAGTTTTAGTTACCAGGTGTGCAATTTTCTTTTATGGTAGTCATCATACACACTTTTAAATCATAACTTAAATACCTATTGCACTGTTGTCAAAGTAAATGAACGAAGGATTTATGAGTAAAACAAAATTCAAGCAAAATGAAAAATAGATACAATGAAGGCAATGATGTGGACAAGAAATGGGGTGATAAAACAATAGAAATTGAATTGAAAGTAATACATAAAATAAATTTAAAAACCACACAGAGATTTCAAGTGGAAAAATGATTGTAGGAAGAAAAATGAGAGCAAATGAAGTAGTTGTTGTTGTGATTAAAATTACTTGATAAAGGAATGGAAATAAAAAATTACATTTCAATCAATTGAAGACCATAGTGATTTCGATAAAGATATAATAATAATAATAAACTTATTGCACCTAATGAGATTCAAATCCACAACACCTTGTGTGTCAAACTATTACCCTATTCACTACGCCAAGCAACCAGTTTATGTAATACATCTTTTTAAAGGTTACTGAGAATTGTACAAAATTCCAAAAATTTTTTTCGTCAATTACTCGCAATCAATGGCCCACCAGGCTGAATGGCTGCAGTGATTGTGTGATACTTGGATAGTAACCTACATAACGATGTAGGTGGTTTCAAAAAGTCGATTCCACTGCTGGGGATCTCTCCTTGTTAGATGATTTCATCATTGGTGGGATGTTAAATCCTAATCATCCTTTTTCATAATGTATGAGTAATAATAAATAGTCATATGATTTTATTTCAGAAATCAGTTGCATTTTATATCTGATTAGTGTACCTTATTGACAGTTTACAAATCCTCAGTTGATTCTAGGATATTATTATTATTTATTATTATTATTATTATTATTATTATTATTATTATTATTATTATTATTTTTAAAATTTTTTTTTTATTTTATTATTATTTTTTTTTATCTGGAGATATGGAAATATTCCAGCTGTGTTACATCATGGGCTGATAGAGATTACAGTATAAGATATTGAGTTGTAATGTGACCCAGGAGCAGATGTAGACTTTGATCATAATTTAACAATGATGAAGAGTGGGCTGAAGTTTTAAGAGACTCGTCCAGAAGTGGGACACTGAATTACCAAGGAATGATGAGATGATTTTGTAGTTCTGAGGCTATAGGTACTACGATGAACTGTACCCCAGTAGGCAGTTCAGGTCAAGAGAAATGGGCATCTCTGAAAAGGACAGTACGGAAGTCGGATACACATAGATAAAAGAAAGTTAAGTGCAAAGAAATCATGGGTAACTGAAGAAGTAATTAAATTGATTGACAAAAAAGGAAGTACAAAAATGTTCAGGGAAATTAAAGAACACAGAAATGTGTGTCAGGAATGAAATAAGTAGGAAGTGCTGGCAAGTCAAGGCAAAATGGTTGCAGGAAAAAGTAAATAAATTGAGAACAACTACCATATTTACTCGAGTCCAAGCCGCACTCGAAACTAAGCCGCACCTGAAAAATGAGACTCGAAATCAAGGAAAAACAATTTTCCTGAATCTAAGCCGCACCTGAAATTTGATACTCGAAATTCAAGGGAAGAGAAAAGTTTAAGGCCGCACCTCCAAATCAAAACAAAGCTGGTTCATTGTAATATGAGACACAATTTAGGTCAAATGATTGACGATGCAGCTACAGTAGTTTGGTTCGAGTCGTAAGCTTAGCAGTTAAGCTTTACCAGGTAGCCATTGCTATGCGTCAGGAACTCCGTCCGTATTTATGCGGGTTCCCATCATTTTTCACATGCTTCGTCTGGTTTGAATCGATTGCTTATTTTTCTTTGATCTGATAAGTGCCGTTCTCTTTGTTATAGGTGTTGACGTCACTTTAAGCTGAAGATGCATTACTGTACTGTGTAATGCATTGTTTGTCACATTCTGATAATGAGTGTTTACGGTATGTTGCCGCTCGCGGCATGGCTTGCTTTTGTGCGTGCTACCACCGCTTTAGGTGCCGCCACAACTAACTTCTGCCGCCGAATATATGTAGCGCTACACAGGCATGCTTTGCAGGCACAAAGATAAATACTGGCGCCAAAACCTCTGCGTCAGTTAATAAATAAATAAAAAAAAAGGTGGAAGAAGAGCTTTTTTTTCCTCTTCCCCGAGTTTCACCACTGCATTTTTATACATTATCCATCGAAGTAAATACAAATTCCGTATTGTTCATCTTCGAATGTTGCAGCGTTTCAATGTACTACGAAAATCCGACTGGCAAGACTGTTAGGGATGTTTGTCAATATGGCCAGCTCTACGTTCTGAATTTTTTCCTACCCGTGAGAAGAGATGGTTGCTAATAGGAACTTTTGTGAATCGTGAGTCACGTGCAGTATTCTCTTCAACATAAGAATAATACGAATATAAACATTTTGCCATGTATTCTTTCATGTCTGCTGCTATCTCATTTAAATCTTGTCTGCCTAATAAACTACAAAGCTAGAGTGAGACAACAGCAAGTGTGGAAGAATGTACTATTCGAATTATTCTTATGCGTAACAGCGATACAGTCAGAAATGAAGCACGGCAATTGACTAGATTTTTAAATCTAAGATGACTCTAATTTCTGTGCTGAATGTAATGTACTAAAGAAGCGTCTGGAAGGGAGGGAAAAAAAGGGGGGGGGGAGAGGAGGTATCGTCTTATTAGCGAAACAATGCCAAGAGACTGCTATTTGTTGTTACTTACACTGCTGCTTTCTTTGGTAATGATCAACAAGAACCACATAATAGACTGCGTATGATAGAAGATGTTCTGAACAAGAGTTTAGCGAAAAATTTTCTCCGTTTCAAAAACATTGCAGACGCTTCTTTAGTACATTACATTCTGCACAGAAATTAGTCATCTTAGATTTAAAAATCTAGTCAATTGCTGTGATTCATTTCTGACTGTATCACTATTACGCATAAGAATAATACGAATATAAACATGACATG
This sequence comes from Schistocerca serialis cubense, assembly GCF_023864345.2. Taxonomy (NCBI): domain Eukaryota; kingdom Metazoa; phylum Arthropoda; class Insecta; order Orthoptera; family Acrididae; genus Schistocerca; species Schistocerca serialis. The sequence continues at coordinate 122,273,498 of NC_064643.1, forward strand.
ATATGTACATTCTTCCGCGTTTGCTGTTGTCTTACTCCAGCTTCGTAGTTTATTAGGCAGACAGGATTTAAATGAGATAACAGCAAACACGAAAGAATACATGGCAAAATGTTTATATTCGTATTATTCTTACGTTGAAGAGAATACTGCATGTGACTCACAATTCACAAAAGTTCTTATTAGCAACCATCTCTTCTCACAGGTAGGAAAAAATTCAGAACGTAGAGTTGGCCATATTGACAAACATCCCTAACAGTCTTGCCAGTCGGATTTTCGTAGTACATTGAAACGCTGCAACATTCGAAGATGAACAATATGGAATTTGTATTTACCTCAATGGATAATGTATAAAAATGCAGTGGCCAAAACTCAGGGAGGAGGAAAAAAAAGCTCGTCTTCCACCTTTTTTTTTTTTAAATTTATTAACTGACGCAGCGGTTTTTGCGCCAGTATTTATCTTTGTGCCTGCAAAGCATGCCTGTGTAGCGCTACATATATTTGACGGCACCTACCAACATTTTTCAGAACTTCTGCTTACTTTGCACTCGATTCTAAGCCGCCGGCGGTTTTTTGGATTACAAAAACTGGAAAAAAAGTGCGGCTTAGATTCGAGTAAATACGGTAGTTGTCAGAAGGACTGATCAGTGTACAGAAAAGTCTAAACAACCTTTGGTGAAATTAATAGCAAGGCCTTCAACAATAATAGTGCAATGGGAATTCCACTGTGAAGTGCAGAGGAGGGAGTGGGTAGGTGGAAAGAATACATTGATGGCCTCTGTGGGGCGAGAGGAAGGGGGGTGATATGTCTGATGATGTGAAGGAAGAGGAAATGGAGTTGATGTGGAAGAGATCCAGTATTTGAGCTGATTTAACAGAACTTTGGAAGACTTACAGTGAAATAAAGCTGTGGGGATTGACAGCATTCTTCTTGTCACAGATTTCAATACTCACAAACTTGCTCATCAAAACCTATAGATTAACTATACATATGCATAATTAAATTTGAATGGAGCTCTAAGAGCACAATTCCTTCTCGTACTTGTCCATTTATTTTTATTTATCTATTTATTTATTCATTTTTTGTTTCACATAGGCATTCCTCTAATAGAAGTGATGTCAATCTTATACTGGAAATTTTCAAATTATATTGCTGTGGAATAACAAGTAGTATCAACAAATTTTTATTTTTAAGCATACCTGTGAAACTTTTGAGTACAGTACTTTAGGGCAATGCCTTTCTTCTGGTTTATTTGAAATACATTGCATTTAATTGGTGTTACGCAAAGTACTTAAACTGATTCATACATTTGTACACATTGTTCAATACAGGGTATGATTTTCCACTTGTAAACCTTCATCTCCTAGTAGATTAATTAATTTCTTTTTTTGTGCAATGAGCAAAGAGATTGTTGTAAAAGTAAAACCTATTTATTCCTGCAGGTTGGGCAGCAGTTGTGGCCAATCTAGAAGATATTACTGCAGCATTTCGAAGCCGTACTGAAGTTTTTGACCAGACCTTTAAGCAACATTTGGAATCTCGTGAAGAATACATACAATTGCTTCACAAGTATGTACTGATCAAGTGTTATTTTCAGATCATTAGATTCAGGTGGTTCAGCTCATGTTAACACCAGTTTTAATTTCTTATTAAAATTCTCCTCACTGTTTGTCTTATTTCGCAAAAGGAATTCCTGTAGTAAAAGTAATGTTACGCTGATCATGAAAATGTTCAATTCATATTCCTTTCTTTCCAGTGTAAGTAAAGAGCTACACAACTCAATGACTTAACTCATTGTTGAGAGAACTTTGGAAGCTGCATAGTAGTTTCTTTTGTTTGTCCCAAGGCTACATAAAGGTGTAAAGCTATATAGAGGTGTAAATGTCTTCACTTGGTATTTTTGTGAGTTCTTGCAATTTTCATGCCGCTGTAGAATAATGTTCTTACACTACCTGTGCAAGAATTTGCATTATTTTCATATTGAGGACCTAAAGTAGCAAATCATAAGATTCAAATGCTGGAAGTGTGTGGTTTGAGTCTTGATTTGCCAGGGTTTAACTCAACTGCTGTTTCAACAAGTGACTTCAGAATTATGCTGGGATAGTTCTTTCCGCAAGGTCACAATCAAGTAGTTTCCCTGCTACATAAAAGTGATTTAGTGCTCTGCCTATAATTAATACACACCGGGTGAGGTGGGGCAGTGGACTCACCTTTGGGAGGACAGTGGTTCAAATCACCGTCCAGCCGTCCAGATTTTGATTTATCAGGCAAGTGTCTTTGAGAAGGACATGGCTAGTTTCCTACACCATCCTTCCTCAATCTGAATTTGTGATCCATCTCTTAATGATCTCATTATTAATAAGATGTTAAATCCAAATCGTCCTTCCTTCCTTCTTGTATTTCTCACCATTAGTAGAAGTTTTGCTGCATCAGAAATCAAACTTACGTTTCTAAAATTCTTACTGTGTGGAACCAACCAATTCAATTAACTGACATATGGTCTATGACAAGTGATGTCTCACAAAAGTTGCTTCCTGTTGACTATGATCATATCTTTTATTTCTAGTTACAAGAACGATCTTGAAATGTTAGCAAAAATTCCATTGATCTCAGCACTTATAACAGAGAAAGAGTCACTAACAAGCTCTACAACTAAAGAAAGTGAAACAAAGGAGAAACCTGTTGAAGAAGTTACTGAAAGCGCAAGTACGTTAGTCAGAAGTGGTGCTGGCAATGAAGTAAAAGAGCAAGAAGAAAAGATGATGACATTGTTTGAATGGATATCTGCAAAGGACAATCAAAGCAGTCTGGAACTCTTAGCTGAGCAATGTAGCCACCATCTAGAGCAGGTAAGTTTATTCTATTTTCTTAGATGATTTTCCCTGTTACAGATAGAGAGCCTTTGCAGTAATCTGTAAGGAACGTGATTGGCTTGACTTTGGGGTGTAACAAATTTACTTCTTTTTATCTTGAACTGTATAGTCCTGAAAGTCAATCTTGTAGACTGCATCTTTCTGGGCTGTTTGGCTGGAGACAGAATGTAGGTATGAAGTTGGCAAGCATATTACTGGATGCTCGTATTTCCAAAAAGATTTTGTCGGATTGTCAGATTGACATCCAAAAAGTACAAGAAGTTGTTGATCAATTGGTACACAGTCTCCATGAATGAACACCTTCAAATACTTCTCTTGCATTTGTGCAGCAGCTAATTTCTCATTTTCTTCGCCGTGTGACTAGAGGCGCCATGTCATGGACTGTGCAGCCCTTCCTGCTGAAGGTTCGAGTCCTCCCTCAGGCATGGGTGTGTGTGTTGTTCTTAGCATAAGTTAGTTTAAGTTAATTTCAGTTGTGTCTAGCGACCGATGACCTCAGGAGTTTGGTCACTTAGGAATTCACTCATATTTGAACTTTTTTCATTTTCTTCCTCTTATCACCACTGTTTATATCATAAATTGCCTGCAAGAAGTAAAACAAAGAATCTTCTGTGTAGCATGGTAATTATGAATGAGAGAGAGAGATGCATTTTAAGATTGGTAACTGTGTCCAAAGAGCATTTTCAGTTCTTACAGGATTCATGGAGGAGAATTATAGTTGACGGTGGGTGTTACTGTCAGAGTGAATTATTTTTTTTTCCATCTCATTCTGCTATGCTACTGCCAAAGCACTCTGACATTGGAGTTCTTTGTGAAATACACTGTATGCACCTTCTGAGGAAATTTCCTTCAGAAAAAGAGTATATATATATTTACTCTGAACCCACCAAATAACATCATTTAACACACTTTTTCTCTGGGTCTGTTCATTCAGAGAATACTTACCTTCAGAATGTCACAGATAATATGTAAACAGAAGTGCCTGTCAGTGAACATTTGCCAAATTGTGTGTAATACAAGTCATCTGATGCAGGATGTATTTCACACATACCATAGCTATCACAACAGTCACACTGAATTAGTAACGGGATCTGTAAAGATACTTTTTCATTTTTATTCTTTTTTAATAAGAGTGGAGAATGGCGTCCACACTTAAACATATGTGGTTTGATCTGTTGCATCCATTTTGAACCACTTATGCAAACATTTTAGTTACCAAAACTTATGCCACATCCGACATTGTAGCACACACTATTTGCCATTGGAATAGGGAAGGGGAAATAACGATGATAGCGAAATACCATCAGCCACATAACTGCAGTTGGCAAGTGTAGCCTAACTGTAGATGTAGAGTATTCCCCCTATCGGGTTACCATCACCACTATACTAGTATTGAAATTGCATGCTTATGGAATATCGTCTGTTATGTGACTGGATCCCGTTAGATTGGTCACAGTTCGTAGTAATTGACGGAAAATCATTGACTAAACCAGAAGCGATTTATGACATTACTAAAGGACTGTTATAGGCCCTCTGCTGTTCCTTGCCTATATAAATGATTTAGGAGACAATGGGAGCGGCTATCCAAGATTGTTTACAGATGATGCTGCCGTTTATCATCTAGTAAACTCTTCAGATCATCAAAACAAATTGCAAAACAACTTAGAAGAGAGATCTGAATGGTGCGGAAATTGGCAGTTGACCCTAAATAATGAAAAGTGAGAGATCATCCACGAGTACCAAAAGAAATCCATTAAACTTCAGTTACATAGTAAATCAGTCCAATCTAAAGGCTGTAAATTCAACTAAATACCTATGAGCTACAATAACAAACAGTTTACATTGGAAAGAACACACAGAAAATGTTGTGTGGAGGGCAGACTAAAGACCATGTTTTATTGGTAGAAGACTTAAAAAACGTAACAGATCTACTAAAGAGACTGCCTACACTACACTTCTCTGTTGTATTTCGGAGGAGATCTGCACGGGCTGGGATCCTTGCCAGATAGGATTAACAGAGTACATTGAGAAAGTTCAAAGAAGAGTGGCACATTTTGAATTATCGCGAAATGGGGGAGAGTGTGTGACGGACATGATACACGATTTGGGATGGACACCATTAAAACGAAGGCATTTTTTGCCACGGTAGAATCTTCTCATGAAATTCCAATCACCAACTTTCTCGTCCAAATGCGAAAATATTTTGTTGACGCCGACCTACGTAGGGAGAAACGATCGTCATAATAAAATAAGGGAATTCAGAGATTGCACAGAAAGATATAGGCGTTAGTTTTTTCCGTGCACTATTCCAGAGTGGAATAATAGAGAAATACTGTGAAGGTTCGATGAACCCTCTGCCAGCCACTTGAGTTTCAGTTGCAGAGTATCCATGTAGCTGTAGATATTATTATCTGTGATCTAGTGTGCTGTTAGCAAAATTGTTTGATTAGGATGCTGGATTCTGCACCCCATAGCAAGGGGGTGAATTTGGATGGTGTAGCAGTTCAGTTCACATGCTATTGTTCAGCATTAAAGTAATCAGTTTCTTCAGTACATTGTATTCTGTGTATCAGCTGGTACAGAGCAAGCTAGTCGTTTGTTCAGTATTGACAGTGTCAGTTTTCCCTGTGCAGCCTCCACCTTGACAGCTGCAATTGCGTTACCCTGTGTAGACCTTTGGCATGCTAGCCTATGAAAAATCCTACGCCTTGAGCAGCTTTGAACCATTGGCATACCACCTGTATTTAAAAGTTATGGGTTAATAAAAGTTTCATTTCCATTTGTTATTCATAAGAAAAAGTGCAGTGGATCACTGATAAACAGTCCTCATTTACGAGTACAAGTAACTGGTAGTTCTTTTCATACACTATGTGATCAAAAGCATCCAGACACCCCCCGCCCCCCCCCCTCCCCCAAACATACATTTTTCATACTAGGTGCACTGTGCTGCCACCTACTGCTATGAACTCCATATCAGCAACCTCAGTAGTCATTAGACATAATGAAAGAGCAGACTGGGGCGCTCTGCGGAACTCACGGACTTCAAACGTGGTCAGGTGATTGGGTGTCACTTGCGTCATACATCTGCAAGATTTCCACACTCCTAAACATCCCTAGGTCCACTGTCTCCAAAGTGATAGTGAAGTGGAAACATGAAGGGACATGTACAGCACAAAAACATACAGGCTGACCTTGTCTGTTGGCTGACAGTATCACTGACAGTTGAAGAGGGTCGTAACGTGTAACAGGCAGACATCTAACCAGACCATCACACAGGATTTCTAAACTGCATCAGGATCCACTGCAAGTACTACACTTAGGCGGGAAGTGATAAAACTTGGATTTCATGGTTGAGTGGCTGCTCATAAGCCACACATCATGCTAGTAAATGCCTAATGATGTCGTGCTTGGTGTAAGGAGCATAAACATTGGATGATTGAACAGTGGAAAAACGTTCTGTGGAATGATGAATCACGGTACACAGTTGGCGATCCGATGGCAGGGTGTGGGTATGGCGAATGTCCGGTGAACATCATCTGCCAGTGTGTGTAGTGCCAACAGTAAAATTCGGAGGAGGTGGTGTTACGGAGTGGTCGTGTTTTTCATGGAGGGGGCTTGCACCTCTTGTTGTTTCATGTGGCACTATCACAGCACAGGTTTACATTGATGTTATTAAGCACCATCTTGCTTCCCACTGTTGAAGAGCAATTTTGAGATTGGGATTGCGTCTTTCAACATGATCGAACACCTGTTCATAATGCATGGCCTGTGGCGGAGTGGTTACATAACAGTAACATACCTGTAATGGACTGGCCTGCACAGAGTCCTGACCTGAATCCTATAGAATACCTTTGGAATGTTTTGGAACGCCGACTTCCTGCCAGGCCTCACCGACAGACATCGATACCTCTCCTCTGTGCAGCACTCCATGAAGAATGGGCTGCCATTCCCCAAGAAACCTTCCAGCACCAGATTGAGCGTATGCCTGCGAGAATGGAATCTGTCCGGTTACTTTGATCACATAGTGTATATTGGTTCTTTATGTATATCAGTACTCTGCAAGCCACGTGACAGTGTGTTGAGGAGTATACTTGTGGTGCCACGAACTGATCCACCTTCCCATTCCGTTTTTGGATGGTACATTTGAAGAATGATGAGTGATAAGTATCTGTATTAGCTCTAATTTCTCAAATTGGCCATTTCACGAGACTTGTGGATGGAAGTAATATGATGTCTACTAATATGTTGCCTAGTATTCTATCTTCTGTACTTGTCGAACTGAGATGCTGCCTAAATTTCGCCACTACAGACACGAAAGAGCTTGGTTCTTTGGTTTAAATCTTCTTTCACACCCTTCCATTCATTATATGTCTGATTAAATCTGTTTAAGCAGATCCTTTTTTAAATCAATCCTTCCATAGGGTGCAATAGTGAAAAGTGTCTAGTGATGATGAAAAATTGGTAGTCAGATGGTTTAAGTTCTCTACAAGTTCTTCTTCTTTTCCTCCTCTTTTTTTTAATTCCAGGTACCTTGTCCATAAGAGTCATTAAACCCTAGTACTTAATTGACATTTGTTTTCACCATGTTATGTAGTACTCCAAAATTTGTGTTTCTCTGACATGTGTCCATTTTTCTCCAATCATATGATTCTGCATGTCCTTTCTCATGTTTAGCCAGTGGAACATCCGGAACTTATAAACAGTAATGTGAATTGGGCTAATAACTACATAGCCTGGGCCAAATGGATTCTTCTCACAAACACCAGCTTTTTGGAATTACATAGGCAGGGACTCTTGCTGCAGTATATCCTTCTCATCCCAACCTTCGCAAGGACCTGTCATCTACCTGCCTCTATTCTCTTCCCTGCTCCCAGTCCAGCAGCCTCACACACATCTTCTATCATCCCCCTGTCCTCCTTCCTCCACCCCACTCACCTACGTAGTCCATTCCCATTCTCCTCTTCCCTCCACTTGCAACCCCCCCCCCCTCCCCCCTCTCATCTCAACACCTAGCAGCACACCCTGCTGTCCCTGCACACCGCCACAGGCAGCACTACAGAATCTTCTCCCACCCTTATGCTGCTATTCCTGTCCATCCCTACTCCAGACTTCTGTGTCTACACTACTCACTTTCCGTGCTCAGAAATGGCAGAGGCCGCGCGTGTGTGTGTGTGTGTGTGTGTGTGTGTGTGTGTGTGTGTTTTCTACTTATCAAGAAGGACTTTGTCTGAAAGCTTAAATATTTCTAGTATTCTTTCTATTGTGCCTGTCTGCAGCTTAACACCTCTTCTGTGTAGTGAGTAGGAATCTACCCTTTCCATATTGTTGTTAATGTATACGTTCATGTTTGTTTGTTTTAATTAGCTTTGTTGACAGTTTATCTCAGTAAAACTTGGTACTGTTATCTCAAAATAAACTTTGAGACTCTTTCTCTCACAGAGCTGAACAACTCAGAAACTAAACTTTAAAAAGAATTTGAATTGTGAGAATGTTTCACATTGGCTGACCATGTACTACCTCTGCATAACACATGTATTTCTTGTGCCGTTGTCTCGAGTAGCCATGAGAGACTGATCTAATGTGGCTGCCAGCAGTGTAGATTTTTCACTGTCCTGCCTTAGCAGTCCTTTGCGCGGGGTACACCATCTTGGAGGTTGTCTACCTGTCGCAACATAGTGCCCACATGAGGTAGTTGGACGTACACCTGAACAAGTCACTGAGGATTATTATGGGCACATTAAAATCCACCCTGATCCCCCAGCTGCATACCATCAGCAACATCTCATCACCTGAATTACAGTGCCAAGAAGCAGTCAATCAAGAATGGAGGAAAACTACGTCACCCCAACTACCCACAAGACCTCCCAATTCATACAGTCTTAAACAACTCTCCCCCAGAACACTTAAAATCTCACAGTCCACTGTGGCGTACTGGAAGGAATGATGATAAGTTCGACATAAAAAAAGAGTGGCGCAAGAGGTGGAATGCGGCAACAACAGCACATTGAGGTATCGAAGACCCAACTGCCAGCCTACCAGGATTTCATCTGCAGACAAGGGAGTGGACAAGGCTAAACAGAATAAGAACTGGCCACACCAGGTGCAATGCTGTGATGCACAAGTGGGGACTCTTCAGATTCTCCAACCTGAGATTGTGGGGCCCAAGAACAAACTGTACAACATATTGTTAGAGACTGTCCTCAGAGGAAGTATCCTGGACCATATAGTGACTTCATTAATGCTACTCCCTCTGCTGTTAGTTTGGCTTCAGTCATTAGATATTGAACTACGATAAAATGTATCTGCCTTTCTTAACTTGCAATTACATCAGTCAAAGTAGTCAGTAATATTAAGTTAGTAATTTTCACAATTTAAAAATATGTATAAAATTTGTGCCATAAAGTAAAACTCAAGTATATGTAAGTAATTAACGTCTGCTTGTGTCTGTGTATGTGTGGATGGATATGTGTGTGTGTGTGTGCGAGTGTATACCTGTCCTTTTTTCCCCCTAAGGTAAGTCTTTCCACTCCCGGGATTGGAATGACTCCTTACCCTCTCCCTTAAAACCCATATCCTTTTGTCTTTCCTTCTCCTTCCCTCTTTCCTGACGAGGCAACCATTGGTTGCGAAAGCTAGAATTTTGTGTGTATGTTTGTGTTTGTTTGTGTGTCTATCGACCTGCCAGCGCTTTTGTTTGGTAAGTTTCATCATCTTTCTTTTTAGATATAATTAACTATATGAATATAATAGAGGGAAACATTCCATGTGGGAAAAATATATCTAAAAACAAAGATGATGTGACTTACCAAACGAAAGTGCTGGCAGGTCGATAGACACGCAAACAAACACAAACATACACACAAAATTCAAGCTTTCCCAACCAATGGTTGCTTCATCAGGAAAGAGGGAAGGAGAGGGAAAGACCTTAAAACCCACATCCTTTCGTCTTTCCCTCTCCTTCCCTCTTTCCTGATGGAGCAACCATTGGTTGGGAAAGCTTGAATTTTGTGTGTATCTTTGTGTTTGTGTGTCTATCAACCTGCCAGCACTTTCGTTTGGTAAGTCACATCATCTTTGTTTTTAGATATAAGTAATTAACTAGATATACATGTAAAATTAAGCTTTATGTACTTGTCATTGTTTGCTGTTATTTTCATACAATAAATAAAATAAATACACACACACGTGTTTTAACTTCAATGTAAACTAGTGCAACAGCATGGCAATTGAATAGGTTTAATTGCTTGTCATTTATTATTTTTTTGCAGTTTGATAGCCATGTTGTAGAAACTCTAAAAACTGAGATGTATGCAGCTTTGGAAGCAGCTAACAAGACAGAAATGAAGGAAATAAAAGGTTTAGAAGAAAGACTTTTTGGACTAGAGCAGCTTATGTTTGAGGCCAAGAGAATAGTCCAGGAGCAAACAGATTTGGCACAGGTACAGTGTATTTATTTACATACCTGGTAATGTATAACATGGTTGCGAATGACATGCCTTACCTATGCATTAAGAGTGTAACTGTGGTATATAGAGAGTGAGCTGTGGAGTGACAACATACACATGGAAAATTTGGGAAAGTGCATAACACAGTGTTAACTGTAATATGTATTGCACAACATTGAAATTTAAAGTATGTTAAAAGCTACTGTGGGTTTTTTAGTCTGTAAAGAATTTAGTTAGCTTTTTTGGCAGATCATTTTGTACATTATCTTTTATGCCTATTGTTTTTTGTTCATCAGATGCAACAACTGAATATGGTTTTGATTCACGTTGTATCATCTGCATAGTCACTTTGTTTATATTATCCAGTGTATCACACACACTGAGATCATTATTCTTCTTGTTCTTCTCCTTCACTACTTTTGAAACCTACATATACAGGGTGTTACAAAAAGGTATGGCCAAACTTTCAGGAAACATTCCTCACACACAAATAAAGAAAAGATGTTATGTGGACATGTGTCCGGAAATGCTTAATTTTCATGTTAGAGCTCATTTTAGTTTCATTCTTCCACCTATGCTCAATGGAGCACGTTATCATGATTTCACATGGGATACTCTACCTGTGCTGCTAGAACATGTGCCTTTACAAGTACGACACAACATGTGGTTCATGCACGATGGAGCTCCTGCACATTTCAGTCGAAGTGTTCGTACGCTTCTCAACAATAGATTTGGTGACCGATAGATTGGTAGAGGTGGACCAATTCCATGGCCTCCACACTCTCCTGACCTCAACTCTCTTGACTTTCATTTATGGGGGCATTTGAAAGCTCTTGTCTACGCAACCCTGGTACCAAATGTAGAGACTCTTCGTGCTCGTATTGTGGACGGCTGTGATACAATACGCCATTCTCCAGGGCTGCATCAGCGCATCAGGGATTCCATGCGACGGAGGGTGGATGCATGTATCCTCGCTAACGGAGAACATTTTGAACATTTCCTGCAACAAAGTGTTTGAAGTCACGCTGGTATGTTCTGTTGCTGCGTGTTTCCATTCCATGAGTAACGTGATTTGAAGAGAAGTAATAAAATGAGCTCTAACATGGAAAGTAAGCATTTCCGGACACATGTCCACATAACATATTTTCTTTCTTTGTGTGTGAGGAATGTTTCCTGAAAGTTTGGCCGTACCTTTTTGTAACACCCTGTATACATTCATCTGTTACATTTTCTATATTGGAGTCATTCTCCTAGAAATTCCTAATAATAATCAGACTGATGCTTTGCCATGTTAGGCCTACTAAATAGGCAACAGTCTTCAGATTTACAGATTTCAAGAAAATTTCCATTTCCTCACATGAATTTAGTATTGAAGTAAGCAGTTCATGGAGTTCATGGTGATAATAAGCCTTCATGCTTTTTTTGGTGCCCTAATCCAGAAGCTGAATTAATGAGGTTGTGCTTTAGTACATAAACAAAGTTTTTGTTTTCTCCATCTTCTGACTACAGCATTTCAGCTGGTGGATGAGCATTGTTAAAGTTTTAGTAAAGCTTTTGGTTTAAGTGAATGCTGGTGCTTTCTCACTGATGGAGCAAACTGTTGTTGAAATAACTTCATGAAGATGTTGCATGTTATCCAGATTCTTTCTTTCAATGCATGTAAGTGAACTATGATGGATATGTTTACATGGCTTCAGTCGTTTTGGGCTCTTCTGCCCATTGCAGTGTGGTTTCAGATTGTTCCTACCCAATTTATTTATGATGAAAGGATAGCAATTCTGTTTCTATTCATTTTGAAATCCATCTTTTCCTGAATGTCTGACACTGACGATCACTGATTGGAAACAGTCAGTAATAAAGTGTCGTTTCTTCGTATAGTTACACCCTTGTTCATTTAAGTTTTCATTTCCCAATTATTTTGTGTATAATTTCAGGAAATTTTAAAGCAAATTCACCATTTAAAAAAAACTTTGCTTCTCCTTTGATGCTTGTTCAGTTACATCACATGCTGAGATTTCCACATTGAAAACTATATGTTGCAACCAATTTGTTGCCACATATATCAAAGTGAAATTTTTCAGCTTGTGCTCTAGTAATTGACCCAGAAAGTGGCAAGTCTTCACTTTGCTGTTTTAAAAAACCACCTTCAAAAGGCTTTCATTAAGTTCATTGTCTCATTCTCGTTTCAGTCGTCTCCTGGTTGTTCCGTTGGGTACAAAGCTTTCATTTTTAAACTTGCTTTTCTATCACCATTCTTCAGTCAGTATTTCATTCACAGAATGTGCTTTTCGTTTCTGTGATGTAACAAGTGCACAGAAATTGAGAGTCTGAATAACTTATGATGTACACACATTTGTGCTCATTTTGATTTTTGTCAACTATTATTATACAGTCAGTTTTTGACTGCTCATCAGTGTTAACTGTGAGACATGTACTAAGTTTTGTCCAGTGCCAATTCTGGTGTAATGATAATAGTAAGATAAATCAGGGTTGAGTTTTGTTACCTCTTCCTTTTGGTTACTGTATCCAAGGCTTGAAGGTTACCGGGGCAAATGCTATAACGGAATACAACGTGCAGAGTAAAATAAGATTTTTACACCCTATTGTATCTAAATCCCCAGTATGCTGGACTTTTTACTGTGTCCATTAATGTGTGGTACCACAGATGAGGTGAAACGTATCTGTAAGTGAAGGATTAGGTTGGGGATAGGTGCTCGTGATGGAGGAACCCATAAAAATTAGGTACCTATTGACATGGAAAGTGGGAAGACAGTATCTGGATGTACACGAAAGAAAAATGGTTGATGTTTCAATGAATTGAGGTGCTGGATTTGCATATTTATGATCATTTAATAAATATTAACACTTGGACATATTCATCTGTTGCACAATGGATACCAATAGGACATATAATGGGAGTTGGCAGGGAGTATGTAAGGATGTGTTCTGTTAAAAATATCACGTTTACTCAACGCAATTGAACAAACTAAACAACTAATTGGAGGCTCCAGCAGGAAAGATCACAGGAATTTTTCAGTGGTAACATTCACTCACATATACACACGTCATAGAGATTAAGAACAAATATGAGAATAAAGAAAAACTTCACCAGTATGCACCTGTTTAGCAAATGGTTGTTCCCTTGAGTGGAGTGTGTGAAGCAACTGAAGAATAATTCGTTGATGAAAGTAAACTGTTAATAATTGCACCATAGACGAAATTCTGGAACTAATTTGGAAGTTTTACCCTGAGAACCAGTAACTGTGACATGTAAAGATTCTCACAATCCGTGAAGACGTGGTCATCACAAACAAAAATTGTGCACAAAACGAGTCGTAAAATTCAGAATAACAAAACAAACTGGACAGGATAAGTTACTGTGAGACACGATCTGCAAGCTTAAGGCTCTCGGATCCATTAAATCTGTACTTAACACATGCTGAGACAACAAAGACATGTGGAGAATAGATCACAAACTGAAATTGAAATTAGCAAAGTTTCAGAAATCTGTTCAGTTACACTATACTCGGGAGATCACCAATGAACTAAATCAGACTGAACTGAGAAGAAACATTATGCGTCCACATTTGAACAGAGGTATAGCAGAACAATAGCTGTCGTGCATGGCTAAGTGCAACTGCTTATAGTATTCTGGAAGTAGCGAGAAAAATTCTGTATACCACTTGATGAGCAATAAGCGATGAGAGCAAGATGTTAATTTTTACTGGAGCTGAAATCTGCAAAAATAAGATGTTAAATTTACTATGAATAGGCACACTCACACTTCGTAGCTGTTGCCTGTTTTGCGCCTCCCATAGCACTGCTGAACATTTTTGGAATCAACGCGTTCTGTTCCTCCAGAAGTGCCTAGAGTTCCCATTGTGTGGTGCCAACTTCTACAAGAGCTTCACCCAAGATGAACAGAAACTTCCTTGTCACCTGGTACATGGTTTATAGGGTTAGCTATTCTGCAACAGTAGCAAACAACTGTTACTCCAACATATCTACGTATTGAAATATATCTTGTACACTATTTCATGCATTTCATTCATCAGGTGAGAGGAGGAAAGGATGTATACGCTGACATAATTGCACATAAATGTATTGAATATGCATGTGGGGCTCTGATAAGTACCAAAAATCTTAGAGCACAGTTAGCGCCCTGAACTGAGGTGCCAGAGATGGGGACATTAAGTTAAATGTTAAGCAAAATCATGAAGAGGCTCATGTAGAGACCCGACCCTTCAGTGGTACAAGCTTAACGTGTCATTTACTATCGTAAATGTGTTGTTCACAGTTAGAAACAGATAAAATATGGATATTGTTATTAATTATAGAAACTGCCTGAGAGACAGCATAAACTTTGCGTTTGAATTACCATGGGGGAAAAAAAAACTACAAATATGAATTATAAAACAAACAATGGTTTAATTCTTTATGTGCAAAAATAACACTGACTATGGTGACTGGAGTTGAACAAGACTGGGAACTATTTGTAAATCCGTGGAGACTTGCTGAGGACACGAACAGCGAGCTGTCGGAGAGTAAACAGGTGGCCAACAAGAAGGGAAAGATACAGTGGAGGTGGTACGGCGGTATAGCGAGTCCATTGAGTAAACAGAGATTGAAAACCTAAGACTTAGCAAATCCAGCACCAAAGAACGATGCATGCTGAGATCAGTACAGTAACACAGTGAAATAGACTGACTGGCTGGGAGGCTGCACTGCTGGCATTATAGAGCAGCCTCGAGTGCTGGTAGGCCAGCAGGATGGATGTGTCTCCATAGTCAGTGCTGCAGCAACGTTCTCAGATTATATGAGTGCCATCAAGTGGCTACCACAAATTATATGCCTACCAGTAGCCTTTCAAACTTGCTGGACTGGTATACCAGAAAAACAAATCGGAACTGGAATAGCAAGCACAGAAAATATGGGAAATAGTCTATCTCACTTGCCAAAAAGGTTACCTAGAGAATAAAAACGTTGTTAAAAAGAATTCAAGTTGCTTTATTTGAAATTATCTCACATTGAGTTAATATGGTGTTGAAGGGAAGACCCTTACATGTGGGTCATCGATTTTGATAAAAGTTTCCCGAGGATGGTATGTATTGGAAATAAAGACACACGTGTCTTGGCTTACACATTACACATATTTATGTATACTTGATTTTGTACTTCATAAAAGACAAAAGAAAAGTATTCAGATTATCACAATAATATCAGATAAAAAAAATAAAATCGAATGGAATAAAAGTAACTACCAATAATTGAATATGAACCACTGGGTTAGTACTCTGATGCCTTGACCATTGTCGTTGCCCTGCTAGATGCATTGAAAGACAGGTACTGAAGATACAGCATTAAAACACAAAAATGTTAATAACTCGAACATTATTAACTTAGGACCCCCATGTAATGTTAATAAAAATATTTTTGTAGGTGATCTTTTGATGTATAGAATTCAAAATATAATTTTTTGTCATTATCTTCGAGTTTTTAAAAAACTAGCAAAAAACTGGATCATGTGTGTCTTTATTTTCATTATAGAATATCCTTAGAAGACTTGATCAAAATTGGCGACCAACATGTCGGATCCTCCCCTTGTTAGACATTAATTTACAGATTTTCTGAAAGCATATTTTGGACCTTTTCGTTCTGGAGAAAAATTCTTAACGCAATGCCATCTCTCTCATTTCATTCTTGTGTTAAGACTGTAGTGAAAAGGGTTTGAAAGTCTTGCATGCACTGGCATTTATTGTGAATGGGCTGATAATTTTCAAGAAATAATTTTGCAGGATCAAAACAGAAATAAAGGTATGAAATAGGAGTAACGTATCTTTTATGTATTTAAACATGGCATATATTCACTCACTCAAGTTTTTAAATGTCAAAACAAATATATATACAGTATAGTTCCCCTTGTAAAACCAGTGCTTTTTCTGCACATGTATGCTGACATCTTTACTATTTTTTTTCCAGGCATTTTTGCAAAATCAAAACCGTGCCAGCAACTTGGGTGATCCATCCATATTGCCTGATTTATGCACATCACACAAGCGACAAATGCTTGTTATGTTGAAGAATCATCATCAGCTTCGAGACATAAAGCGAAGATGTACACGTGCAAAAGAGGAACTTAGCACAAATCTTTACCACAGGCTGCGATGGGTTATGTATGTTGAAAATCATATATATGAGGTGGATAGCAAATTTATGATTTATCATGAAAGCCTGAAGAGGTTGAGGCGCCAGTTGGAAATAGTACGGCAGATTCACCTGGCCCCACAAATGTATGTTAAGGCTGTAGGGGAAGTTGTACGCCGTCGAACATTCTCACAGGCATTCCTTGTGGTATGTAATATTGCTACTAATACTGCTTTTTTGATGCAATGAAACCTACCTAATAATATGACTTAATAGCAAAAGAACTTAACAAAAAAAAAAAAAAAATAAAATAAAATAAAATAAAAAAAAATTATTGCACGTGAACAAAATATGTATCTGACACACACTCTATGGGCTGAGACATTATGCAAAAAAAAGTGTGTTACGTGTTTTTTTAATGCACTCTGCTCCTGAGCACAGTGACATTTCAAATAAACATTATTTGAAATGTCCATTCAAGCTTCTGATAAATACCTCCACCTCCTCCTCCTCCTCCTCCTCCTCCTCCTCCTCCTCTCTTTGCTTCTTTTTGTTCTTCTTCACATTCTTCAATAATTTGTTTCAACTGCATGTGGATGCAATAATAAGATCTTGAAAGTGTCTTACGAAATTTTCCCAGAATGTCAAGTATGTAAAATGTTTTGAGAAGTTGTTATTTGGTCCTCATGCTATGACAGTAACAGTCAAAATAGTGAAGCAATTATGGAAGTGAGTGCTTCAAACACTAGTCAGCGACCAGTGGTCAGGAAGAATGGAATGAGATTACACTGGAAATTGTATTCTATACCCCAATTAAAATTACTTTGTGATTGACAGACTGCAGTGTGGCGGGTGATACTGTCAGCCACACTTCACAAGGTGCTGCATGTAACCTACAAAACTGACAACACAGTGAGCACAGATTGGATGGCAGCTGGCTCCTGCCACTCAACTCGCTGAAACATCAGTTACTAAGTGACTTTAATGGGAGTTCTGTAACAGTCCGTTATTGCTGGCCCGTACTTTATTGGCAGGTTCACATCCTATTTCTAATATTGCTGTTCACATTGTCTCTCCAATACTGCTGTGCATTATATGGAACTTTGCTTGAAATTACCACTACACTTTTTGAACTCTTATTCACCTGTGCTTTTTTTAACCCCATGAGTGAGGGTGTTTTTAATGTGACTGCCAGAACATTATTTTAACCCTCTTTCACAGATGCTGTCTTGTTATTTCTGATTTGTCTGTGTTATCAAGGCAACAGGTTCTTAAAAATATAATGCAGACTTATGAAAAATTATCATTTGAAAAGTGGAAAAGGAATGAAAACTGACAAGGTGGTCACTTTAATTAAAATTGTGTTGTGGTGGCTATCACCTATGCTGACTACCAAATTATTCATGTTACAAATTCAAACAGTGGAAAATCCAGGAAGGAATGTAACAATACCATGTTACAGATTCAGTGTTCTGTCATACGTCATGCATTGTTAGAACAACTGGCAGTGTACTGCTTTGCACTGTTGGTTGGTGGGTAATTTCTTCCTTTTGTGGAAGAGTTAAAAATGTAATGCAGTTCACCTGTAAAGTAAAGCATTCAAGTAATCTTACGTTAGACGCAGGCTTGCACAGAGCACTCTGACAGTCCTCTTGCTCAGTTACTGTTCTTATGATTCCATGTATGCTCTCTCATTTATACAGTACTTCATCTGGTAACTTACTGCTGTGAATACTATCATGGGATTGCTTTACTTTCATGAAAGACTAATTTCATGCCTGTCTTTACAGAACACATGTAATACTCCGCTGGTTTCTGTCACAGGGATCTCCT
The DNA here is from genome assembly GCF_023864345.2 of Schistocerca serialis cubense. Taxonomy (NCBI): domain Eukaryota; kingdom Metazoa; phylum Arthropoda; class Insecta; order Orthoptera; family Acrididae; genus Schistocerca; species Schistocerca serialis. The sequence goes on from NC_064643.1 coordinate 122,291,791, forward strand.
GCTGCTATTACATATGTATTTGCTTCTACAGCAACTTGAAATAGAAGGAAAATCATCCTAATGAAAGCTTGCTGCTTGTGAACAAGGTTATTCCATGTAAAATAATCTGGTGATGTATCTGTGCAGGGATCAGTCAGTTAGCTGACTGTAGTCATTGTTCACATTGTTTTGAGAAGTTGCTGAAGTTACTTATTTCCCATCATCTGATGAAAAATGAAGATACCATGGGATACTGACGTACAGATGTGGAACTGTTCCTGGAGTATAGGTTTCCATAAGTTTTGTTACCTTGAAAGTGACTTCCTTGAAAAATTGTTGCTCATGTGGAAAGAGACTGCCTTCTGTCATGTTTTCTTGTTCTGTGAAACATCTGTAACTTTCCCGAAACATGTTCACAAGTTATATAAAGCACCATTGCATTCCGCATGGAATGCGGAATGCAATGGTACATCCTGATTGATGTTGCTATATATCGTAATGACACAGACCTATAAATTATAGAAAATGTTGTCAAATATAACACATTTACCTCACAGTGGTCAAGTGACATTCAAAACGCTGTTTCTGGTCAGTACTGATGATTGCTGTGCATGGGAGGGACACCCCTGATTCTGATGAAACTGTGTGAAATGCAACATATCGAAAGAGTGTGTAATTTTAAAGAAACCTTGGCATTTCCAGATGTGCTTTTGGTCACGAGCTTCACCTTTCCCAAGTAGTGTACTGGCAACATACACATGTTTTACTTATATCTGTAACATGCCCCTACTGGTGTATTAGTTGTATGTGGCATGCCTCTGATGTTGGATTTAGGTTACCTGCAGACTCTACCCCTTTATCTCACTACCTGGAATCTACTTTCCAGTAGCTAAGGCTGGTGTTCCTAATTTTTTTCCCCTCTCTCACCCGGCATTTAATTCTTGCTACATCAAGTCGTCGTTCCTCCTGTTCCCTCCTTTTGTCCACACATTTGTTCATGCCTTTTACATTTTGTTTTTTATTTTCTCATTTTGTGTTGTCTCTCACTGTTTTTCTTTCATTGAGTATAAGTGCATAGATATTTGGATATAATTTAGAATTTTGTATTCTGATAGTGTATTTTTTTTATTGCTTGTACTTCAGTCTGTCAGTTTGATAACTCATCATGCTTGAAGTATCACTTTGTTTCATAGTCTGCACTCCTTGCACACACAAACAAAAAAATTCAGTCAATCTCTCGACATTCTTGCACAACCGTCACACATGCCTTACAGCTTTCTGTTTGACCCTCATGGCAACTGTTTATATGAGCAATTACTTACATTTATTTAGTTGGTTCCATTGTTTATTTGCATCATTATGCACAATTGTGGATGCAAAAGACCTTGATTGTGACAGTAATGGCACTAAACAACTAGAATAACAACAAAAATAATAGCACAATCTTCTGGTTCTTGGAGAAATGTAGAGTTCTTATTACATCAGTTTTCATGACACTTCTAAATTTGACAAAGTCAGTGTTAAACATGGGTGTTGTATTAGATTGATGACAACTTGTTAATAGCTTAATACTATCTGACAATTGTGACCCTCCGTAATATTTTCCTTTTTTCCAGTATTGGTCCAGAATCAAAAGATTTGTATCATGTTTTACTGAATCCCGTAACTGATAAATTGTGTCTTGTATGGTCTTTATGTAATTGCCACACAACATACGAGGGTAATCCTAAAAGTAAGGTCTCCTATTTTTTTATATGTACAGAACTCTGTTTGTGTGGCAGTTGGTCACACTGTTATGAAGAGTGCTTCATGCACTGTGTGTAAACACGCACACTCCATGCTGAGTTGCTCAGTCTTTGCTTGGCAGCCATTGAGAGTGGAGCTCCTGTTGGGTGTTACCGCCAAGTGCGAATTGTGTGCAGTTACTTGGTTTTTGAACGCAAACGGTGCTGCGCCGATTGAAATCCATTGCCAATTGACGGAAGTGTATGATGAGTCGTGCATGGATGTCAAAAATGTTCGTAAGTGGTTTAGAGAGTTTGCAGCTGGTCGGACCGAAATTCATGACGAACTGCATGGCGGCTAGCTGGTATGACATGGGCACACAAAAACTGCCACAGCTTCTACAATAATGAATCGACAGAAATGGTGACTATGTCAAAAAATAACTAAATGTTCAAGCTGTAAACTGATGTAAACCATTGTAGAAATAAACAGGTGTATGTACTTATAAAAAAAATAGGAGACCTTACTTTTGGGATTACTCTTGTACAGTAGCACAAACTGCTGAAAATGCAGCTGAAAAATCAAGCTATTTGTTACAGTTTGTATCTAGTCTGTGTGTTACCAAGTAATTGCTTTTTAATCTTATGGAACAGCAGTTTCAGATGGTTTATTTTCATTATTTGTGTGTTAAGTTTACAGGGTGGAAGAAGGTGAATCTATCACATTTATAGTTGGTAATATAAGCAGTATATTATTAAGAATAATTTTTTAAATATTAAACTTCTATGTTCATTAGTGGGCAAGTGATCTGGCATGTCAATTGCTGACTGTATACAATGATGAAGTAGCAAGAAGACAGGAATTCCAGAGACAATTTGAGGGCCACTTTTTAAACACACTTTTCCCTGGAATGGAGGACATGCCCCCCTCATTTGCAACCCAAGCACCATCTGTTTTTGATTCTGGTCTTCCAAAGGTAATTGTGCTGTGCAATTGATAAAAGAAATGTTGATGTTTTTAGAAAATGGCTGTTTCTTACTACACTGCTTAATTTCAGCTAACGGTGGATGATGTTGATCGCTTAAAGAATGAGTTACCAGAACTGAATATCTCTCTCTCACTTCCTGATCTTGGTGCAATTACACAGTTTTTCCTGTCTAAATCAGTCTCTGGTACAATGAAAACTGAAGAAAAGGAAGACACTGCCCTTGAAGACAGACTAGTAAGCATAAATATTAAAATCTGGAAAAAAGTACTAGCTTTTTAAATTTTTATAATGGACACACTCATACCAGGAGGCTGTCTGTTCATTTGTGTTGATTATGTTGTTTTGCTAAGAAATAATGTTAATCATGTGAGTACAGTTAAAAGTCAAACTTTGTTTTATTGCCTGCTGCGGCAGTAACTCAGGCTGTCCCTGATTGGACTTACGTTTCTATGGTTTTAGTATACTGCTAGATACAGGAATGTAGAATAGGAGCCAGAGAACATTTATGATAAAGTTCTGGAAGACAAATAAATATATTTTGCGGGAGTTGACAACTTCCTGCATCTTTAGCAAGACTGTGAAATTTATAGCACTATGAAGTGAACAGAACAGTGAAGTCTACAGTTACAAGGAAAATTGTTTGTGCAATGGAATAATGACGTTTTATTCATCAAGGACATGCCCATAAAAGGTTACAACTGACTGGGGAAGAGACATTACAGTATGATCCAAACACTTAGGCCTTCCATATACAGGCATCTCTTGGAGGTCAGTATTCAGGTACATGACAGAAATGCTCATTTGAGATTAAAAGTTTCATATTGACATATGCCCAGTTCTGAATGAATTTCAAGATAGAATATATTTAACCCAAGATCGCCAGACTGAACACCATTAACTTTTTGTTTGTGTGGTAGAATGAAGTCCGAGGTGTATGAACGAAAGAGTAAATGAGAGAAGAACTGATCGGTCACGTGGATGCTGCTGCTCTCGTTATGGTATCTCTCGGATAAGTGACACTGTATGTTCTCCCAAGTGTGCACAAAAGAATTTAAGTTGACAGTGGAATTCATGTTTTGATGTTAACCAACAGTTTACAAGTGTAAACCTGACAATATCCATATTATGTATTATAGGTGTGTGTGTGTGTGTGTGTGTGTGTGTGTGTGTGTGTGTGTGTGTGTGTGTGTGTGTGAACTAAACTTGGTACACATATCGCTTACTGTCTGGCAACAGTTGCTGTTGAGGTAAGAACCACCTACCTATCATTGCTCAGGAGATATCACATCATAAACAATGAGCTGTTTGAAAAAATGCTGCAGTATGCATAAAGTTTTAGTACAGTTACTCTTTACTATGAAGACTTTCCTACAGTTGAGTCAGCTTAAGGAAATTCCTGACACCTGGATGTACTTTTGACAGCGGTCACTTGCAAAGTGCAAATGGCTGTAGGTATAAACAATTGGCATCTTTAGAGCTATGGAGAGATGTTGCCATAGACACGTGTACAAAATCATGTTGTAGACATGCGAAGCAGCTATGTCCAGCAAACCGAAATTGTCTGGGATATTATGCTACAAATACAGTTCATTTTTTGTCTTTGTTTCTGATGGAAAACAGAACGGATACCCCGGCAATGACGTGTTAGACAGCTAGTGTTGAATGCTACAGAAAATTAATGACAATATACATTAAATGTGTTCTGTCTTGGATACCATTCGAAATAAGGCATAAGTCTATGAAGTTTTTTGCTTCAGATGATTGTTCCTGTTAGCCCTGAATGTTGACCATTCCTCCTGGGACACCGTGTGTATTCACCCTTCTCCCTCTACCACCCTGCTCCACCACCAGGTCATCTCACATTTAATGTGTGAAAAGCATCTGAGAGTAACTTTTATTATTTGCTTCAAATTTAGTCACAAAATGGAGTTACTTAAGAAATTGCTTTCACATACAATGAATTGGAATTGTGTAACTTTTGGATACGTCACTGTTAATAGATAATGAGTAAGTCATCACAATTTATTATAATAAATCTTAGTAATCTGTTAAAAGAAAATCTAAATTTGATACTAAATCTGACTTTGATTTTATAAGGCAGGGTGTTGGTGTCTCGTTGCAATGCTAGCAATATAAATGTTGTATGATCCTCTTTTATTGTTTTGCATAGGTGAAAGTTGTAACCGATGCCGGTCTTGCAAGTAATTTGGATCCAACTCTACTCCAGACGGGAGATGCTGATACTGTTGTGAGGGTGCATTCTTCTAGTCCTATATCTCTTCAGGAACCTGCTGCTGTTAAGGAACCTGACAGGTATGTTTAGTTAATTTATAAAAAAATATGTAGTTCCAGTAACATTGTAAATAGTTTGTTGTGGGAGCAGAAGCTATTGAAATTACACTTTATTTACTCACCATCTAATACTTAACCCCCCCCCCCCCCCCCCGACACACACACACACACACACACACACACACACACACACACAGATTAAATATAAGTTGGAACTAATCACACTCTTTATCAAATCATGATGTTTAGTTTCTTGCACAGTTGAGGCTAGCCATTGTACATGATCACTTAAGCATTAGTCAAATTAATGTGATCGTATGTAACAATAAAGAAAGGTGTGGATTGTTTAGGTATTGTAGTTTTCTACAGTCTTGCAAGAAATTGTAATTTCTGAAGGTGTAGCTAAATTTTGATAATGTGGTTTGTATAACTTGTTTTAAATAATGGTATGCAGAGTACATTAGTATATTTGGTATTTTATAATGCCGATTTCACTCAAAAAATTTATCAGAGTAGAATGGCCTGTGTTTAGTACTCTTTGTGGTAAATGTGGAGCATATGTTAATCTGTGCAGATTGTTTTAATGGAAACTTTCCCATTCAGTGCATTTTCCCATCTGACAAGACACTTCGGCCGCTGTATAACAGTGCGTAGGATCCTTGAAGCTGTGTCAAAATGTTTGCTGGAGCCACAGAAGTAGATTTATATATAAAAATAAATAAATAAAGACGGTGGTCACTGATTTGCCTAATTGCTAGTTAGTGTTCAGCTCTCACAGCTACTGAATTGAGAGGAACAAATTTAACCTTGATTCCAGAAATACTGAAGTCCTTTATTGTGTATTACATTGTGTTGATTGTATACAGGCTTGGTAAATCTGGGCTATCTTACTGCTGCTGCTTGTGTTGTGAATTTTGTGCAAGTTGTAATCCACGTGGTAGTAAACCATTGTATGTTAGACAGCAAGCTAGAGAAGTATTACTTTTTGTATGTTTCTTATAATAGCACATACGTTACTTAGACTTGTAAAAATGCTGTAGGTTTTAACTGCTTTCTGTTGATAATGTTTGCAACATAAACATATCTGTGTAGACTGAAAGTAGTATGACATATCTATGTTCATCCTAATGTTGTAGCATCTGTTGGTCATACAAAAATGTGTCTGGATCAGACACAAAGAGTCAGTTACAAAGTGAGCTGTTTACTTTTGTTTCTAGAAAGAACAATCCTACCATTCTTACCCCAGAGGTAATCCCAGCTTTTTCTAAAGTGTGTGCCAACTTCCTACTTCATAGTTGATTACCCAACCCCTGTTCTTTCATGTTAATTGTAAGTAACTTCAAATAGCTTTTTGTTCATGAATGATATGAAAAGGACAGATTGCTGCTCACCATGAAGATGAAGATGACACGTTGAGATGCAGACAGGCACAACGAAAAGACTGTTACACATTGATGTATCAGCAAAAGCCTTCTTCACAAAGGAAAAGGAAAATATACACGCATTCACTCAGGCAAGCACGCCTCACGCACACATGACAGTGGTCATGTGTGCATGATCGAGTGTGTGTGTTTTTTTAATAAGAAGGCTTTGGCTGAAAGCTCAATTTGTAACAGTCCTTCGATTTTGCCTGTCTCCAACTCAATATGTCATCTTTACGGTGAGTAGCAATCTATGCTTTTTATATTATTATTATTATTATTATTATTATTCATATTTCAACGTGGACTTTTCCATTGTTTGATCATGAGTGGGCACTGATGACCCCGAGTTCCATGTCAGAGTCACCATTATAGTCATTACTGCCACCATCTGTGCCATAATTCTGATGTTGATAGAAGTCTGTTACACAAACGTCTAATGATTCCACAGGGTTACACTGTAGCATTGTTTTCTTGAGTATGTGAATTTGGGAAAATGCAGCATTTAATTTTACTCTACTCAATGGTTGTACTTTTTTTGTGGTTGTCAGTGGTATGTGTCTGCAGAGTATCAGCTGGTAATGGAGTGTATTTTATTGGTAATTTGTGATTTTGAGCTAAGTGTTTCAGTAACAATTTCATATTAATTGTGGTTTGATTCTTTTTAGGGATATGCTTATATGTAACTGGACATTTTAGGAAAGGAGATGAACATTTGGGTTGCCATATTCTTTGATTATATTTTATTTTGTGGAAGAAATTATTGATTTCTATGATTTCAAATAACATTTTTAGGGGTTTTGAGTCCGAGACGGACACTGAAGAGTTTGAAAAAGTCGGCCAGAGCCCTGTGGATTTGGGATTTGACACACGGCAGACGCGGCCTGTTACCGGAGCCGCCGTTCATTGTGAGCCGAGCGCAGAACAGGGACATGAAGGGGAAAGTGGTTCGGCAGCTGCTCTCGAACGAGTTGCTACGCTGGAGGTTGGTGTCCGATGTGAGAGTGCTGGCAGCGCTCACACCCTTCCCACACCCTCGCCTTCACCAGCACCTTCCCCCTGTTCGCCCTCATCTGCCCAGCACCAGAGTCAGCTCCAGCAACAAGAGTTCACCACAACAGACTTTTATATTGATGAGTCGATGCCGTCCAGCTACACGGAGAGTAACAGTGCAAGGTGCCACTCCCAGGGCGCTTCGGACCTACGACGGCAGCTGGAAGACGTGAACACTCTGGTTGCCCTCCTCCAGGTACAGAACACTTGCCCTCCCAGCCCCCTCCCAAATTCGCTTATGCCAAAATCGTTTGACATGTAGTGCTGTTCTGTGTTTTCTTTTTTTTCTGTCACATATAGATTAGTTTTATGATTAGTTTATTAGAAATATGAATTTTGGTCGTTAAGTGCTTGTAGTCAACCCACATTGATGTTTCCTTTCGTCATCAGACTGTGTGTCTCATATGCCTTGGCTGAGTAGCTGCTGCTACTGCTTTGTTGTGTGTGTGTGTGTGTGTGTGTGTGTGTGTGTGTGTGTGACAGAGAGAGAGAGAGAGAGAGAGAGAGAGAGAGAGAGAGAGAGAGAGAGGTAGGTTTGTTTTTAAGTGTTCCAGATACAAGTGAAGACCACTTTTAAGCAATTATTTTTCAAGCCATTATTTTCTTAAGTGGTAAAAAAGGAACAACTGCAAATGTCTTTAATAATATGCGTGCAGAAGGAATCATTCAGTAAAATCTTTCTGCAGTGATTACACAATAGGTTCTTAAAGGCTGAAACACGTAACTTCAGGAGGGCTGAAGTTGCGTTTTATCAGAGAATTATATAGAAATGTGTCCATATTATTTATGCGGGCAAGTATGGTAGAGCTTCGGCACAAATTGTTTTTTTTTTTTTTTTTTAGCTGGATGTATCCGTGGAATGGAGACAGAAATCTTTAGTAGGCACTCATGTTCTCTCTGTATTGCCATTGTCCTTTTGAGAAGTGCGTTTAGGGGACTTTTTAAGGCACTGGATTTCTGTCTTACAGTTTGTGATATGAATTATTAGATTCTTGATACTAGATTCAGGATGAACAACGCAGAATGTTCCCAAAAGTATAGTTTTCCTTTTTTTTAAACAGTCAGCTTTGTTCTCAGTGCAAGTTTGATGTGTGTTGATTCTGGAGGCCTGGACTCCAAGCGTTGACTGTAGACATAAAAATTATTTATGTTTCTGTTACAAATGTTTTCATGGCTGCCCTAATGGGTTTTTCAAAAAGTATATTAGTTTTTAAAAGATATTTGTTGACCTCTGTTTACATTGATTAATGTTAAATGAAAAAGCAACTCAAACAATTTATCCTACAAATGTTCAGTGACGCATCAATTTGTCACTCAGCGCACATCCAGTCTAGAGGAAAATTCACCTATACCTTGATTACCATGATTGAAGTAATTTATTCAGCAATAGTTTCTGTGGGTAAATAGGTCAGCTGCTGTCCAGAGACAGATATACTCAAGATGCTTAGGGAATCCCTAAATCGCTGGCTAAACGTGAAGGATACAGGAAACAAGCCCTATCACCTCATGCATTGGACCCATTCAAGTAGATGAAGAAAGTCTCATTTGAACAACCTTGTACATAGTAGCAGTGAGGTGGTGTGCTATCTCAGTGATGAAGGAATTACCTAATCCACAGTGTGTTCAGGAAAGAGCCATTAGTTGGTAGTCTGTAAGCATTTGGACATATTTGGTTCAGTGGAGAACAGTCCATGCTCTTGGAATGTGGCATATAACATTCACCAAAATGGTGCCTCATTCATAATGGTAAAACACTGGATATTTCTAACCTCCATATACATACATCATGACATTTATCCTTACATTAAAATGAAACTTTCATTTATTGCACAAGATATAAAGTCTAGTCAAGAATGAAAATTCCATTTGAAAAGTTGAAACTCTAATGGTTACACAAGGTGGACAGAAAACCTTGTAATGGAGTTGCAGGATAGGTTGTGTTGAGAAATGATTTTTAAGAAAAAAATTCAATGTGTTGCATCATTTCTGAGTCAGTTAGTACTGAAGTTAGCCAATCGGGCCATTGCATGTGAATTCAAGTGGCCTGCTAGACACGCCCTTTTCAGGATAAAGTCTAAGGTACCTGCAGCGCTCTCCTTCCAACCTCCCTTAACCAGTCATTATTTATTTTCTGAAGAATTAACGCATTTGTCTAAAGAATATGATGATAATTTTCTTTTTTTAAGGATTTTCATGTGCAGAAAAAAGTGTTGGGTCAACTGAAGGAGAATATAGTTTACAATGTGGAATTCCTAACGACATGCTAAAGATTCCAATCTATATTTTTACCTGTACAAAGTTATTACTTTCAAACTGGTGATGCCGCCCGTGGGTTTTATCATCACGCAAGAAGTTTCGTTCAAACATAATATGGAACACATTGAATGTTAATTGTAAATTCACTCTTTGAGAACTGCAAAACAGGAAATTCTGTTAATCAGTCTCCATATCTGCTACCAGCACTTTCAAACAGTAGATAAAGCAGCAGAATACACCCAACAGAACTGGTACAGTGAAACCTCTATATAACGTTTTTCAAGGGACCACATATTCTGAACACTGTATAGAGGAAAAACACTAGAAAGAACTTCCAAATAATAATTATAGGGCATTACTGAAGATCGGGATACCACTAATCAGCTTTGACAAATGGTGCCATAGATGACATTTTAAATTTTCATAACACTGTAATATGATACTTGTTGCAAATGATCAGTGTATCAAATGATTAGTTTTTTTGTAATTAAAACATGGGGCCTGGTAGGTGGATGGCTGAAAGTAAATGGATCAGTTTGTACTGTAAAAAGTTATAACAGATTCGTAAGATATGACATCATTGTCCAAAGCTGACAGGTGGTATCCCGTTCTTCAGTTGACCCAATTATAGAATATGAGCCAGTCCTCAATACTTTGTACTCCTATGGTTGCCACATTGTCATCCACAGCCACAAAGTCCTCAAAAGTGACAGAATCACTGCCTATTAATTCCTGAAAGTCTTGCAAATCAAGTCGATGGTTTCAAACGCATACGTTTCAAATTTCCACAATTGTCAAACCCTTCCATTATCGACGATCTGTTTCTCGTAATAGTGTTGTGTGTTGAGGGGGCCAGTTCAAATTGCTTCGCTAGCTTCACACGACTCACCAGGAGATGCCTCCATTTTTTTAATAACAGAAACCTTCTCTTCCAGAGAAATCTTCTTCCGCTTTTCACTCATGTCCACTGATGAAACCTTAAATAAAGTTATATTGAAGACACACTCTTACTAGACACACTAACTTTCTGCTGCTCAGCTCACACAATACACTATGAATACAAAGCATTGACTGAAATGGCGCCAAAAAGATCACAAGCAGATTGTGTGTCACATGTCACGTGGCTGGGTTCTGCTGCTGACATATGAAACACGCTGAGCGCGGGCTTTCCGAGCCAGTGCTAACTGTGATCCACAGAACAGAAAATGATGCGTCTACATCCAGTCACTTAAACGTTATAAAGAGGTAAATAATTGACCAGGGTTACAAAAATATGAGCGTTACATGGAGGAAATTGTAATATAGAGGAAACACAGTAAAGAGGAAAATTTAACATTGTTTAAATGGGCTTTTAGTCGGGACCGAAGAAAACAGACGTAATATAGAGGAAAAAATTACATGGAGGAATGTTATAAAGAGGTTTCACTGTATATGTATTCTATAATATTAATGTTGATTCACTGCAGTCATGTGTGAAAGGTACCCTATACAGTTAAAACCCTGTTATTCTTTTTAAAATGCCTTGAATTACTAAACCTGAAAAATATTATGAACTTCTATATGACTATGCTTATGTAATATGGCTTGCACGTCTTCCTTTGCAAAGTGTAGGAAAGTATAGTATGAATATTGAGACATGTTCATGTCATAATTATATCTGAACTGGAGTATCCAACCAAAAGTGGAAACCAAACCAAGTCGGATCTCGCAGTAGAAAACAAGTCATTTAGTGTGTCAGCATATTTTTCAGCAGCAATATCCAATGACATGTGAAAGTAATAATTAAGAATGAAATCTAGAAACAACAGTGAGTTCATGAAAGTTACCATAGTTAATGGATTTGTTGAAGGTCAACTTATTATTTTTGTACTGCTGTAAACCCTGTTTTGACATTGTGTTGCTAAGTGTAGCCATTATATCCCACCCTAATAATTTAAGTGTGTCTTCCTAAAAATGTGAATGTTTACAGGTGCTTGAAAATGAAAAGTTTTGAGTTGTACCTGCATGGTAGTCCCTCACTACAGTGTTGTGCAGAGAATCTTGTTGATAATGTTGAAATTGTTGTTACTGCAATCAGCATGTTCCCTTGGACTGTTTTCTGTTGCAGAGAGCTGTGTTGTAACATTTATTAAAGACCATGTTCTTGCAGTAATGAAAGATTTCTATGTACATTAAATGTGTTCTTCAATGCATAAATTTTATTTGGTATCCTGTACTGTATTGCCCTAAATAACAAATGTCATACCCTAATTGATAAGATTAAACTAATTTCTGTGTAATGGTGTGAAGTAGGATCATTATCAACTGGAGTTTGATGTACGAATATTGAGTGTCAAAGCTGGAGTGTGCTTAACCTCTTAGCTTTTTAATGCATATCTTAGTGTAAATATTCATCTAGAAAATTTCTGTATTTAGCAAAATTTTAGGCTTTATTAATTTTGGCTGTGGGTGAAATTTGGTGATCAGTAAGATTTTTACTTAGTTGGAGTCCATTAATATTTTGGAATTTAATTATAAATGTATAGTAGGTCGCTGGTCATGCTCCAAATGGTTTAAGAACCTGTATTTCAGTAAAGAAATTACTCTAGTGCTGAAGATGGCAATGTAAATTTCCAAAACCTGTCTGCTCTATAGAAAACAATTTGCAGTCAGTTAATTCACATCAATAATTTTTTTTATTTCACACTGTGTTGTGGTGCTGTAACACTGTGTTGCTATGTATGGAGCACTATATCGTTCGGTCTTGTGAAAAGAAAGTAAGTGCTATATTTGGGGACAGAGACTAAATAAAGTAATAAATTGAAGCTACATCAGATGACGAGGAGTTCAAAAGCGCTAAGAGGCTGTTAAGCTCTACTGTTGTTTATAGAAAGATTACATTGCCACAAGACAGTGGTGAAATGCAGAAAGACCTGCAGAGGATTGTTGATTGCTGCAGGAAGTGGTAGTTCGTTCTGAGTGTAAATAAATTTAACATATAGTACATAAATAGGCGGAAAGATCCATTACTGTTCGGTTACATCATTGACCATGTTTGTGGATTTTCCTGTCACTTCTTGGGGGAACAAATTCTTTAACCCATAAGTGATATTAGCAGTTGGACCACAGCTTTTTAACTTGCTTTGTGAATCTCCTGTGCAGCTCATATTATGTGGATTCAGAAAAGAAGAAGCAACCCATCAGTTGCCATGCTGGAAAAGTCAAATTCCCTCAGATGCCAGGTCTTGCATTCATAATAGCTAATTGGGCACCCTATGGTTCAGCTGTGGATCAGGTCACACTCAAAAGCAATAAAATACTGTATTGGTTATTTAGTCTTCTGAACCCTTATCTTAGCAGGCTCAGAAGTGATACATTGCACAGACTACTACTATTTGGAGACAGATCAAATTATTTCTCATAAGAATAATGGAAAATTTATGTGGTTTTCAAGAGCAACCACTAGTTGGTTGGTGTTTATACACCTCTTATATACAACTGGTCAAGTAGGAAATAATTTCCTGACATTCTGTAAAATGTTTTGTTGTGTAGAAACCAGTTTTTGTCTTCTTAGGGCGTGGTCAGGGGACTGCTGAATGTCACAACCACAGATAAAATGACTTGCTGTGTATGCAGATATTACAGATACAGATAGAAAAACATAAAATTCTGAGATGGAGAGTGCTCATAAATTAAAGTACTGCTTTTCTATGTTATTCAGAACTCTTAAATGTAATGAAAAATAAAATTTATTTTGCTACGGTAATCTAACATTAGCCTAACTGAAACAGGATTGAAGAGGGTGGGAAAAAGGGAATTCTGTTCGGTAATTTAAACTAAGCTGACATTCTGGGATCTTACTACGATAGAACTTTTTACATGTCGATTGAATCTGTATTTCATAGTCTACATATTCTATTACATTCTGATATGTGATTGCCACAGCTCTAAAAACTGATAAAATAATTAATATTTGCCAGAACATCAGGAATGTGTTTCTTGTCCAACACTATTGCCAAGTTCTGTCAAATCAATTGAAAATTCAGTAAAAGTTTAAGAACCCTAATCTATAAAGTAAAAGAAAACAAATGTCATCTCACATAGGTCACTTCTGTGCTAAGGTTTGAGTATGAAAACTATTACTAATGAACCAATGAAGCTGAGCAAATAAATAGAGCTCTGCTCTTCTGAAGGAATACGGAATCTAAGATCAAAGTGTCCTACAAGGGTTGCAAAACTGAATAATAAACAAAGCAAATTCGTACTGCACATCTAAATTCTGAAAGACTAACAGTTGTAAACATGATGACATAATTAAAGATCAGTTAAGACCAAGAAGATAATTTAAAATTGCCGGACACTGCAATTAACTACAATCTCTATAGCAAAAGAAAAGAAACAATTCAAGAGAACTTGCATATTTGAATCCTCCTCTGCACTAAAATATTGCTACAGATGAATTGAAATTATTATGTGGAATTCATTGAAAACTCTCCTAATTTAGGCAAAATTCAAAATAATTTTCAGTGAAAATGTATGTCTATTTTACCTTACAATCAGTGGGAAGTGTGTATGAATACGTGCTGCTCTGACTTGGTCTTAGCTATCCATAGTTTAGCTCCACCTCCTATCACTATCCCATGTTTGTTGCACAATTTAAGAACTTTGATAGATTGCTTAGGGTTATTGGGAAGGGCCTGTCATCTTGCTCAGTGGAAGTCTAGAGTCATCATCTTGTGGCATCTTCCTTTGATAAAGCACCAACAGGAATTTGATTTTTTTCCATTTTTGTTAGTGGTTTGCAGCAGCATTCAGCTGTGCACCGTGCCTTGAATTACACACAGACTGAGCAAGTAGTTGGTACTGGGGCAGGGTAACTGGTCACACCATTGACCCCTGTCAGCACCTCTCGAATTGCAATGTTTCACAAAGTTTAGTTTGTGTTTCTCCATTCTCTCCATTCTTGGAAAATTTTATAGCCTGTCCATACATTTTCTGTATCTTTTTCTCTGGCTTTCACTCAAAACAAATGTTTCATACTGGGCAACCGGATACTCTGGTTCACCCCCAAATATCTGATTCATCTTCTGATTTGGGTGAATCTGTCGTGTTCCACCAATTTGATTCCAAGAGAATGAGACAAGAGACAAAACTTTTATTCATTTGTTGTCTGGCTAGAGCTTTGGATGCTAGGCTTTCCTCACGGGGTTTTGTAGAGTACTCTACTTACGTAGTATGAGCAGCTATATCTGCTTTGTGATCGCGTGGTGTCATTGTTTGTTCTTGTCATGACTTTTCTTTTAAATGCTTGTGAGTATCTACAGAAGGTGGCCTAAATTCCTTTGTACGCCCTCATTCCTCATCCGTCATTGTTGTCATTATGATCAGAGAATCCTTCCAGTAAGCTGAGTAGAATGTTTCCAAATGATTTGCCTCTTCTGTTTCTTTTTTGGTAGATTTCCTTCATCACAGCATCCCATGCCCCCCTTTTCCTGTCGAGGTCTTCTGTTATTTGGTCCAGGCACCTCTTTCTTGGATATACAGCTGATCTTCTTCATTGCACATGCCTTTCTAATGCCGATGGGAAATTTGGTTAGGCTGCATCCATTTCATGTGACTGAACCACTTCACTTGCACTGTACTCAGTGTTTCCTCCTTGATTACTTCCTCTTGCAGATCTCGTCTTAAGTGCTTGTTTTTGATCTCTTCTTTCATTTTCTTTTGTTTAGTGGGTCTAAGGAATTTCATTTGAAACCACATACTTACTCTTTCATCCTGGTCTGCCCTTTTCTATTGCATTCCTATCTTTCTCCTTTTCTCTCAGTTTCCATTTTCCCTGTTCTACCTTTATAGCTCTCTCCTCTTCCACCTTCGTCTTCTCTTTTCTCTCTTATATCTTCTTCTCTATTCACTCCTTTTGCTGGTCCTCTTTTCTAGCTTTATTTTCTTTCTCTCTTCCTTCTCTCATTCCTGTCCATTTTCCCAACTCTTTTTCTCTGTACTTGCCTGGCTTTCCACCATTTTGCCTGAAACTTGATTTAAATAAAACCTACATTATCTCTGTGCTAGTTATTCTATCAGCTCTCCTTTACACAGTATGAACTTTGAACAGGTACCAGCAGTCTGAAATACTTAACAGAAACAGCCCACCAAAACGGAACTCTGCACATTAGCTCGAATACTCCTCAAAACTGTTTTCCACTGAGCCATTGGAATTACCTTGCAGGGTTGTCTCAGAACTGCAGCTAATGAACATTGTTTCCAGATGGCGGAGATGCAGTTCTACAGTGGTTCAAATCCTAGCAGACTTCACCAAGAAACGCTCCTTCACCTCGTCCTCTATGATAAAGCTGTGGCATTGTTTGAAGACCTTTTTGCATGTGCAGACAGAATCCATGCTCTCCTGCTGTATGTGAGAGAAAATATGGAATGCATAGTGCTACTGATAGCCAGAAAATGTTTATCAGCAGTCCTAAATCAGTTCTCAGCTCTGATACAATTCCAAGATGATGATGATAAGGAATACTAGCATCACTTTGACCCCTGAGACCCTACTCCAACACCAATTATAAATGCTGTGCTAGTAGCACAGATTTAGAGATCTGCTATTAGTCAGTACATCACTTCCAACTGTCTCCTTGCAACTGCATAAATCTTATCAAAAGCAAAACAGAGTGAATGTTCAGACTTAACACAGATAGAGAGTCACACAAAAATAGTTTCCAAGAAACTAACTGCAGGTTATTAGTGTTAATTGTACCTTGCTGTGTCTTTCTCTTCTGTCAAACACTACTTACAGTTATATATAAAAACAAAGATGAGGTGACTTACCGAACGAAAGCGCTGGCAGGTCGAGACCTGCCAGCGCTTTGGTTCGGTAAGTCACCTCATCTTTGTTTTTATATATAACTTTTCCCACGTGGAATGTTTCCCTCTATTATATTGATATCACTACTTACAGTTAGCTACGAACTCCATGCCCTATTACAAGCCCTCTACTTATCAGTGATGTCCGGAATTATTATGTCACTACGTGCACCTATGAACACCGTAGTAATTGATAAGAATATGCAACTAATCTTCTCTTAAGCAGAATGTCTTTGTGCAGTACTCATTCACCTGGCCAATAAAAATAATAACAACGAAAATCACACCAACCATAATATCTTTAAAATTGAGTGTTTAGTGAACATGACCTTTTCTTTCATTTTGTGGTGAGTCATAATATGAAATGAGCCTAGGGTACACGTGCATTGTGCATTACAAATTATTCCTTCGAAATGTTAAAATAGCTGGCATATTGTGGAACACAAAGTACAGTGTAGATATATATAAGATGGGCATGGACATGCAGTAGTGTGCAACTATATTGTAAAGTATTCAAATAAAACTCTTTACCAACCTAAAACTTACATTTGCCATTAAAAAAAAAAAAAATCGTCTAATACAAAAAGGAAATGTGGAAAGGATATTTGTGCGAGAACAAAATGATTCCGTTTCTAGATTAAGTTATTGCAGAAGCAGTGATAAATGTGCCAATTTCTTATGTGGGAGCACTCAACAAACACGATACAAAAACAAAACTTCCACGATGTTCAAAACCAAACAGTATTTGAAACAACAAAAAATTTTTGTGCTTCTCTTTATCACTTATTTTAAGGGAAGAGAAATTACAGCAGTCTATAACTTATGTGAGAAATTGATCTCCACAACCTGAAACAAAAATTTGTTATTGTATATCCCATTTTCATCAAAATTTAACACATAGATAATTATACACAGAAAAATTAATCCTGAATTTAAGCATTAATCCTTGAAGTAAGCAAAAACCTGTTAGAGTAATTTACATATATTGCCTGTGACTCAGAGGGCAAGTACATTTTATAACAAAGTTAAATGTTTTTATAAACACTGTTTACATATCAGGATTTTATTTTACCACGATGACTAGACAACAAAATTGCTAATGAAATGTGAAACCTAAAACAGAATGACATGTCAAATACATAAAAAATTGCGAAAGACTGCAGCAACCATAATGAATTATTCAGCAGAATCCAAACTCGGATGCTGTGTAGAACGTTGGATTAGTAATAAGCGATTAAGATTGGGGAGAAATTGTACACATGTCGCCTCAGCAGAAACATTTCTTATATTAAATGTGGAAGGAAATACCATTAGTGTTTGTCAAAAACAACATTGTTGTTGTTAGCATTTGGTGCTTAAATTACAGAACACACATTAACAGAGCATGAGAGAGTTTGATGGGGGCTGACTCATTGGTATCTGTGAAATGAGCAAGACATCAGTTCGTAGGGGACATGCTGCCGCAATTGTAGTGTGTGTGTGTACAGCCAGTAGCAAGTTTAGGTAGTCTTAAGTTGTGATCACAGTGTGGTATAATGATGATGCGCATTGCTAGGCCGAGAGCCCCACCTGCAGGAAGCACGACCACCTGGTGCAGGTCTTTTTAGTTGACACCACTTTGACAACTTGCATGCCAATGAGGAGGAAATGATGATGAAGACAACACAACATCCAACCCTCGAGTGGAGAAAACTCCGAACCATCCAGGAAGTAAACCTGCCCCCCCCCCCCCCCCCCCCCCCCCCCCCCCCCCCCCCCCCCCCGCCCGCCGCCCTCCCTCATGGCATTCACTGACCACTGACCACTCAGCTATGGAGGCGGATACCCTCTTTGCACACATCTGTAACCGATAGAGCAGCTTTTTCGATTGTGCTGGCTTCATGCTTAAGTACAATAATATGAAAGAGACAGGTGGTTTGACATACACTTGCTTTGTTATGTGGTGGCACAAGTACCATTGTGTAGACTTTTAGTTTCTCAGAAAGCTTGCTGCCTAAGACTACATGGGTCATGTGGATGTCATCAACAACATGCTGTGTGGGGAAGTGTAGTGTTTGTGGACAGGTTTTACATCAAACTGACCTACAATTGAAACATCATGTGATTGTTTGGGATGCCCTGGAAAGAAAATGTATATTCTATGTACATTGTATTGTATTTTTTATTGGTCCTGTTGTCTACATAGCAGCTTATGCATGAGACATCAGGCAAATCAGGTTATAAATATACAGGCTGAAAGTCATTTCAAGGCATATATATTTAAGTTTACAATAATACACTTTACATGTAAGTATTTATATAACACATTTCATAAATTTAAATATTCTTCAATGGAGTAACAGCAGTGATGACTTTAGAAATTTTCCAAATGTATTGACCTCTGTAATAGCTTTTATGTTTTCATGAAGTTTGTTATAAAGCTTAACTCCCATGTGAAAAGTACCTTTTTGGCACAGTACTGTGCTGATTTGACTCATGTGTAAGTTTTTGTTTTATCTGATAGAGTGATAATCTATATCACAGTTTTTTTGCAGTCTCCAGTCCTTACCTATTATATTTAATTTAAAGAACAAAAGGGTTTCCATAATGTATACACATGGTAATGGAGGAATACCAGATTTCTTAAGCAGGGGTTTACAAGAGTCTCTAGGCTTGCACCCAAAACAAGATTCTTTTTTGTAGTTCAAAAGTGCTATTAGCTGTTTTAGAGTTTCCCCAGAAGGTGACCCCATATCTAAGACGAAAATGAAAGTACACATGATATGCGTCCAATACTGTTTCTCACTACAGCGTGATTTTAATGAACAAAGAAGGCAACATGTTTTGCTCAGTTCTGCATCGAGATATTCAATATGCTTATTCCATCTGATGTTACTCAGCAGCCAAAGTACTAAGAATTTGGTTTCAGTATTGTTACCGACTGGTTCGTCATCGATAGCGACTGATGGGATAAACATGTCCTTGTTAGGAACATTGCGGAATTTTAGAGCAAGTGCTTTCTTACTGTTTATTACAAGCTGATTACTCTGTGCCCAACTGCTAAGTTGTTTAGTGCCGTGTTTACTGTCTGCTGTAACTGTTCGTCGTTGTCTCCTTTTAGTACAAATGTGGTGTCATCTGCAAATATGATTGTTTTGTGTGCATCAACATTTAAGCTTAGATCATTTATGTACAGAAGAAACAGAAGGGGTCCCATTACTGATCCTTGGGGTACACCACATTTAATTTGTTTATAGTCAGATAAGTTATTAGATACAGTTTTTAGTTCAATATTTGTGTGATTGATGCACACTGCCTGCTTACGATTAGTCAGGAAGGAACTGATCCACTTGTTGGACAGACCTCGAATACCATATCTTTCAAGCTTTGATAGCAGAATTTTATGGTCCACCATGTCAAAAGCTTTTGACAAGTCAATAAATAATCCTACCCCTAATGTTTCCTGTTTTTTGTCGATCAGGTTTAGGATGGAATTGATGCACTCATAGACAGCAGTTGTCGTTGACCTCTTATTTCTGAATCCATGTTGTTCCTTACATAGGATGCTGTTTTTATTTATAAATTTCATAAGTTTGTCATACATAACTTTTTCCAGTACTTTAGAGATGCAGGAGGAAATTGTGATGGGTCTGTAGTTGTTTACATTGTCTTTATCCCCCTTTTTTATATACAGGAATAACTTTTGATGTTTTCAACACATTGGAGACAGTGCCTGCCTGAAGTGAGCAGTCACATAAGTGTGTGAGTACTTCAGTTAGGTTTGATGCGCTCTTCTTCAACATTGTTGCAGGTATACCATCAATACCTGCCTATTTGGAATTTTTTAGTCCTTTTATTGCTTAGCTCTGTTTCATCTTGTGAAACAGAGCTGATGTACATTGATCCTCTACATGCACTTATTTCATATTTATTTGCCTGGCTGCTCTTAAAGTAACATATTATCAGCAATACCTATGAAAAAGTTGTTAAATGTGTTGGCTACTTCCAATAGGTTTGTTACTTTTTTATTTTCATGTGATAGTGTTATATTTTTGCAAGATTGTCTGTATTCTCCACATTCTTTTTTTATAACACTCCACATAGCCTTTGATTTATTAGCTGAGTTATAAATGATTTCATCATTATGCATTATTTTTGCTGCTTTTAATACTTTTCTTAATATTTTGGAGTATTTTTTATAGTATGCGCGTACTTCAGATGAGGAACTTTTTGAGTTACATATTTGGAGTAGTCTTTTCTTCTGGCATGAAATCCTTATTCCCTTTGTGATCCAGCTGTTTGTTCTAGAGTTTCCCCGTATGGTTAATGTTTTCAGTGTAAATGCAAGTTCAAAGAAATGGGCTAATGTATCAATGAAAGTGTTGAATTTTTCATGTATATCGTTCTTTTTGTACACTCCTGGCCATATTTCTTTCTGTAATGAGTTGTTGAAGTAGTTTACATTATGCTGATTATAACTTCGGTATGCTGTTCTGAAAGACATGTTGTTAATAATACTGCCTTGTACTTTTATGCTGATATTTGAGCAATATGGTCACTAAAACCTGGATTGAAAATTTTTAGTGAGGTGTTGCGTAAACTCTTCTTGACTAGAAACTGATAAAGAGCTGTTTGGCAAGTTTCTGTTACTTTGGTAGCTGCTTTTACTTCAGCCTATAAATTGTAGGACGTTACAAGGCTCAAAATGGTCTCCCTATTTCCACTTTTCGTGAGGAAATCAATATTGAAGTCACCACAGATTATCAATTCACAATCCATTTTATTTACTTCATTTAGCAATGACTCAATTTTGTTTAAGAAAAGTTCAAAATTCCCGGATGGTGGTCGGTAAACTGTAGCAATAAACAGGTTGAATTGAGTAATTTTATAGCTGCAGTTTCATAATCCTTTTCAACATTGTCCTAGTTAAATTAGGTAGTGTAAAAAAAAATCTACATTATCCTTTGTGTAAACTGCTACCCCACCCTGCTTGCTGTTTATCCTGCAGTAGTAAGCAGCCAAAACAAATTTGTTTATTTTCGTATTCTGGATTAATTCTGGGTTAAGCCAGTACTCAGAAATGCATAACACTGAGATATCATTAAGTTCATGTGTTAACAGTACGTTAATTTCATCGATCTTATTACGCAGGGATGGCACATTATAGTGATAAATTTTTAGTTCGGGCGTATTCACGATTTGGTAATTGGGAATCATATTTACAGCATCACATACCTCTAGTTTAAATTAGGAATGTCAGCAGTGTTGTATTTTCGTTCTTCTGTCTTGTTTATTTTGTTTTCCTCGCTGTTGTTGGAAGGATGATTAGGAAGCTGATAGATTGTTGTATACCTATATTTCTTGTTAGTTTGTACTAGTGGGTGTACATTCATGTATACACTTCACACTCGGGTGGTGTTACAACCTTACTAGTGTGTGTTCTTTCCATTACCTTGGTTAGCCTTCCCTTTAATTCAAGTGCAAATGTTTCAGACCACTTTCACATTGAAAGTCTGCTGCTGCTTTCTTATATCAACATTGTTACTGTTTCATTTATTGCTACTTATTGAAAACAGTTTGCTACTATGGAGACATTGAATTAGTTAAAGTAACCACATGTGAGATAATACTGAAGTAAATAAGCATTTAAATATGAAGGTGGGGGTGTTGTAAATGTAACTAGAATTCCTTCCCTGTGGGTAGAGTGGTATTAGTGTCAGGTTTTACTAGGTACCTCTGTTACGCATCGCATTGATTCAGTTGACCTACTGTTGGCCACCTCGGTTTGGTCAGAGTGCTTGTTTTCATTCATGTATTGACATATTTTAATTTATTGTATCCTCTATTATGAAAATGTTTGTCTTAGGTTCCTCTTCAGTCTAGGGAACATAAAGAAGTCGGAGAGATCTGTAGTGCTTTCTGTTTATGCTGATTAACTTTTTTTTCCCCCCCCGGGTTCATGGTGGCCTGATTTAAAGATCATACACATGACACCATGTCTCATTGCCTGTAGTGATATTTGGCTGGAACTTAACGTTAGCACATTGATCTTTCATACCCACAAAAGCAAAATTACTGAACATCTGCAACATGATTTATGAAAAACGAAGAAATTGCGTTCTGTCCTACATGGCATTTCTTATGATAAGCAGTAGTGTGATTCAGAAATGGGTTTAGTACAGGCACCTGGCAAGACAACCTGTAACTGCTTCCTCTCTGCTCACACAAAAGGATAGTTATTCTTGAGTTACTCCTCGAAAATGGAGACGAAATATACTGAAGAGCTAAAAAACTTGTACACCTGTCCAATATTGTGTAGGGTTCCCGCAGAAGTGCCGCAATACGAGGCGCCATGGACTCAACTAATATCTGAGGTAGTTCTGGAGGAAACTGGCACCATGAATCCTGCAGGCCTGTCCATAACCCTGCAAGAGTACAGATTTCTTCTGAACAGCACATCGCAAGGTGTCCCAGATATGATCAATAATGTTAATGTCTGGGGAGTTTGGTGGCCAGCGGAAGTGTTTAAACTCTGAAGGGTGTTCCTGGAGCCACACTCTAGCAATTCTGTATGTATGATGTGTCGCATTGTCCTGCCGGAATTGCCCAAGTCCATCGGAATGCACAATGGGCATTAATGGTTGCAGGTTATAAGACAGGATACTTACGTATGTGTCACCTGTCAGTCATATCTAGACGTATCATGGGTTCCATATCACTCCAACCGTACACACCCCACATCATTAGAGCCTCCACCAGCTTGAACAGTCCTCTGCTGACATGCAGGGTCCATACATTCACGAGGTTGTCTCCACCTGTACTCGTCCAGCCGCTCAATACAATATGAAAAGAGACTTGTCCGACCATGCAACATGTTTCCAGTCGTCAGCAGTCCAATGTCAGTGTTGACGGCCCCAGGCAAGGCATAGAGCTTCGTGTCATGTAGTCATCAAGGGTACACAAGTGGCTCTTCGACTCCGCAAGCCCATATCGATGTTGTTTCATTGAATGGTTCAAAAATGCTGCCACTAGTTGATGGCCCAGGATTTAAATCTGCAGCAGTTTGCAGAAGGCTTGCAATTCTGTCTCATTGAATGATTCTCTTGAAACGTTGTTGGTCCTGTTCTTGCAGGATCTTTTTCCAGTCGCAGTGACTCATCAAGTAGTCATACAGGAAAATCCCCACTTCATCACTGCCTCGGAGATGCTATGTCTCATTGCTTGTGCACTGCGCCAACCATAGCATCATGTTGAAACTCAGTTAAAACTTGATAACCTGCCATTGTAGCACCAGTAACTGACTAACAACTGCACCAGACACTTGTTGTCATATATAGGCAGCTGACTGCAGTGCCATTTTCTGCCTGTTTATATATCTCTGTATTTGAATATGCATGCCTATACCAGTTTCTTGGGCACTTCAGTGCAGTTACTGCTATAATGCTCATGTTCAGTAAAAAAAAACAGAACACCTGGAAGGACTAGGGACAGGACATTCATATTCACAGAACATATACATTAGTATGTTTTGCAGAAATAATTAGCATTTCAGTCACCTCACTTCAGCATGTGTCCTGTTGCCTAGTAGGCACAGAATCTGCCGTAGGCAGATAACTTCTCCCACACGTGATGGTGGAATCGACACGTATAAGGTGCGAATGGGATCCTGTGATATAGTCGTGCATGCTGCATTCACCTGCTTCCATAGTTCATCTGTGGTGATTGGCATTGGATTACAGTGATGCGCTGTCGTTCCACCATATTCCATGCATTTTTGATTGGTAACAAGTCTGGTGATCTGGCGGGCCAGAGCAAAACGCTGACATCCTATGACACCAAGAAGGCACATATTCATGCAACATCATGTGGTCTTGCATTGTCTTGCTGAAAAATGGCTTCGGGGGTGTTGTGCGGAAAGGGTATGACTACAGGTCATAGGATGTACAGCACTTAGATCACACTGGTCGCAGTGCCCAGGACATATCTGCGGTGAACGAAAAAGCAGCCATCATTTTCAAACAAACAGAAACTGAACTGAAAATACTATCTGGTGTCAGTCTGCCCTCTGTGACGTCATACCATCACCACTGCCGTCTAAATGTGTTTCTCCATGTTTGTCAGTGGTAGGCGGAGAAGTGGACGACTTGCACGTAACCCGTGCCATAATAATGGTGATTAACTGTCACATCTGATACTGTACAATGTGTTCGACTGTTCCACTGTTGTGCCAAAGCTGAGGAGGACGCAGATCTGTCCTACAGTGCCATTCGGATAAGATGTCAGATCTTCTCGGAGTGATGGTCTGGGTGGGGATACCTGACCCATCTCGTCGTGTTCTGTGGCCTTCTGTGAAACATTAGGTGCACACCTGTTGCACTGCCAAAACACTTTGTCCTACAGAGCAGCAATTTCTCGTTTGATGCATCACATTCTCTCATGACAATAACATGCCCTTTTTCAAACTCACTGATTTGACAGTACGGTTCGCACATATGCTTGAGAGGCGTCCTGCACATTTGCTCAAGTCACACTGATCCATTACCTTCAGTTTATAATAGAACCCAGTGTGTTGTTCTCGACAGCGAGTGTTCATCAGAGACAAGGGTATCGTCAGGAGTGACCTAGGGAAGTACGATAGGTTTGCTATTGTTCTCTGTATACATAAATGATTTGCCTGAAAGGGTGGGCAGCAGTCTGCAGTTGTTAGTTGATGATGCTGTGGTGTATGGTAAGGTGTCGAAGTTGAGCAACTGTAGGAAGGTAAGAGATGACTTAGACAAAATTTCCAGTTGGCGTGCTGCATGGCAGCTAGCCCTAAACATGGAAAAATGTAAGTTAATGCGAATGAGTAGCAAGATCAAACCTGAAATGTTCGGATACAGTATTACGTGTCCCGCCTGACATAACCAAGTCATTTAAATATCTGGCTGTAACATGGCAAAGTGATATGAGGTGGAATGAGCATGTGAAAAATGTGGTAGGGAAGGCAAATGGTTTATTGGGAGATCTTCAGGAAAGAGTGGTCCACTTGTAAAGGAGACTGCATAGACGATGCTGGTGTGACCTATTCTTGAGTACTGCTTGAGTGTTTGGGATCCATACTGGGTTGGAATGAACGAAGACATCAGTTCAGAGGTGGGCTGCTAGATTTGTTACCGGTAGGTTCTAACAACATGCAAGCATTATGGAGATGCTTCAGGAGCTCAGATGGGAATCCCTGGAGGGAAGGCGACGTTCTTTTTGAGATACACTTTTGAGAAAATTTAGAGAACCTGCATTTGAAGTTGACTGCTGAATGATTCTACTGCCGCCAGTATACATTGTGCGTAAGGAGCGCAAAGATAAGATATGAAAAATTAGGGCTCATACAGAGGCATACAAGCAGTTGTTTTTCCCATGCTCTGTTTGCAAATGGAACAGGAAAGGAAATTACAAGTAGTGGTATAGGATTCCCTCCGTCACACACCGTATGGTGGCTTGCAGAGTATCTATTTAGGTGTAGGTGTAGAATGAGAGCCTCGGGTCCATTTTACCGGTAGATGATGTTGTGCCACAATATCAATGTTGACCTTGAACCCACAGGCTTCACATATTGGTTCAAATGCTAATCATTTCCGCAGAACATACGAATGTACAAGTCCTATGAATATGAGCATCCTGTCTTCATAGTTCTCACCTAGGAAAGTAGTAGTCCTTTTTTAGAGCAGGGAGAGAACTTGAAAGAAACAAGAGATAGATAAAAATAAAAAGCAGATGACAACCTGGTCACGGAACATTTATTTGTATGCTTAAGGGTTAGGTTACAGATGTTGAGAGAAGTTATGCACTCCTGTATTAGTGAGATTGTCTTTTTATGGTGTAGTTGAAACCATAATTATAAATGCGAAAGTAAGTCCTCTATGTGTTACATTTTCCCACTAAAGTGCTGAATAAAATACGATGAAATCAGCTATGGAAATAGCTTGAACTGTGAGGAAGAACATAGGCTACTTAAAAAAAGAAATTGAACCCTAATAAGAGGGTGAACTTCTCCTGCTTTTATGGAAGTGACTGTAAATTGTGTTAAAAGTTATTAAATTTGATGCATAATGCAGTTGTTGCATAATGTCTAGCTACTTCATTAGAACGGAGCATAGCTGCATGCTCCTGCCATTGCCCATTGCCCCTCCACACATCACTTGGCAGTGGCATGCTACTCATGTTGCTGTGTCATGCATTGGGGCAGTTTGGGGAAGAGGGTTAGGGTGCACATCATGAGCTATGCTTACCCGAACAGGCAGACATGTGAAGGCAGCTGATGTGCTGCACACACAATAGCTTACTTAAGCACTATCATTCACCATAATAAGGCTACTGATATGTGAGTGCAGCCAAGGATAACTGATAGTAAGCAATTTGGACATGCTGTGTTTCTGGCCACATTTGATCCCCCTATTCCATTTATGTCATCGTGCTTCTTGAAATTAGTATTTCCACACAGTACTCAACGAAAATTAAAATCTGAACACAGTCTGTTTACCATGTCTACTTATTTTATTCCATAAGACATTTGCTCTTACCCCCCCCCCCCCCCCCCCCCACCCCAGGAAGGTATGATTATCTCTGATTGACTTGATCACATGCTCCATCTTTTCTTTTCCTCCTTCAAAGGATGAATTTAAATTTCCAGTCCTTTTGCCCGGAGTTCCGTGTTGTGAATGTATTTGTATCACAATGAATGTACTTTCATTGACTTCCTTTCCTGATGTAAGATAGAAAACTGGTTGAAAAACTGTTGTTATTTATTATATTTGTGCTATCTTATTTTGTAGATCTATTTACCCACATATTATTGGGTATACAATAAACAGTGCTCAATAAAGAATGGTACGAGACTGAGAAGTAATTTGTCAGTGAGTCCATATGCACTTTGAAAGCATGATGAATTGATTTACACACACACACAAAATTGTTCTCATATATGAAATTGTTCATTTTTCTCATCATTTTTTAAAATGATTTTAGATTATCTATAGAGGCATTTTGTTTGTTTTATAGGAGAATCTGGGAAACACACGGGAAGAAGTGGAACGACTGCAGTTACACCTTCGGAAAGCTGGCACATTTGTTGGATCATATGCATCTGAATTGCGCAATGAGCTAGCAGCGTTACGTGGTCTAGTTCTGGCGGAGCTTGCCCAGTTGTCGCACACTGCTAATGAGCTTGCTGTAGCTGCTGCAGCCGACAGGGATGGGGCTGTTCAAAGGCTCACAGTAGACCATGAACTTGAGATGGAAGCTCTTAGGCGTGACGCAGCAGCAGCGGCAGATGCGAGGGATGAAGAACTGCGTAGGGTTAGAGATGTTAGTATGCCTGTTGCCTTACGAGCACTTTGAGGTTAAAAGTAAGGTTATTGTAGCTTTTATTTATTTAAAGAATTACATCTTGTCTACCAGGTTGGTAGTTTAAACAAATTTTTTTATAAGCCTACACACTAGTTTCAGACATGTGCCCATTCTCAAGTGCATAACGGATGTAGATGCATCATCTTTATCAGTAGTATAAAATGTAACAATATTACGGAAGGAAAGTTGCTACTCACCATATAGTGGAGATGCTGAGTCGCAGATAGGCACAACGCCATTCAGTTACAAACTAGCTTGTAGAGTTTATTAATATACTCGTACAAAGTAACAGCCTGATGAAAATGAAGTCATTGCTTTTAAATTCATCATAAGTAGTAATTTTTATGTATATTGAGAAAAAAACGCTTAGAAATGTTTTCTTCCTCCATATGTACCTAAAGATAGGTAACTTGTCTCACAATACTAGGCAGTATAGGAGAGTACCTTGCGTATTTTGCTTGTAACCAAATGTATGTATGAAATTAATATTCTTTGTCTTCTTGAATCTGTGAGAAGATTCAAAAAGTAATTTTATTTCTAAAAATGTGAGGATTCAGTACAAACAGATAATTCTGAGCCTACACCTTTCCTGTTGGTCTTGTGTGTATACGCCTTGTATCTTGACATTTTACTGTGTCCCATATCCAGTTATTTTATTTGCTTCCTGCTATTTCAAAATTGGAATACATTTTTCAGATTTTTAGTGATTTTGAAGGCACTTCAGTAAGTATAGGCAATTCTTTGTCTTCTTCTGTGCCGTGACCTTCCATTTTTTATTTATATTTTCCTGGTGTAGAGCACTAAATTTTGTGTCTTTAAAAGTTGCTGTGTGGAATTTTACAATTACTTGACTCCTAAGAGAAGCGTAAAGAATTTATTGCTGGCCTGTTCTTTCTGCTTCACTGACAAATTTCTTAGCATAACCAGTTAATGTATATTTCACAATAATATCAAGCAACATAAGACGTTTACTAACATCTGATTTTTGTGTACCTACAGTGCAGTGATATGATGTCTAAATAAGTGCTTTACACTTGTTTCTGTTTGATGGTGTGTGGCTATAACAGCTTCAGAATTATCTTTCACGGTTCAGTGGGTACATATTTACATGTTGTGCAAAGTTTGGTATTTCCTCTTAAGTGAAAATATTTTACTTACTCCATATTACAGAAGATCATTTCACTTAGGATCTGTAATATCTAATTTTTGCGGTGGCTTTTGTATTATATGCACAAGCATGTACTGTAATGTCTGTTTGTTTGTATTTTGTAGGAGTTGAGCACCAAGGAAGAAAAAGCAGTAGCAGCACATTCTGATCTTGTAGCTCAGCTTAGCACTATGCAGGCAAAATTGGAGACTGAAATATCTCATCGACAAGAATTGCAATCTAAGCTAGATGCCTTCGAGCTAGAGAAGCAGCGTGCTCTCAAGGAACTGTCTGATAGACTGACACATGATTACAAGACTGAGCTGGAGGGTCTGCGTTCCAGGTTTAGGCTTATGACAACTACTTCCATGGAACGCAGCCCCAGTGACAGCAGTCTTGAAAGAATAGAGGTTTGTACAACTATTAATTTTACCCCAATAAAATAAGTTGTTCTGTAAACACTTAAATTTTGGTGGTCCAAGATGATGATCTGCTATGAAAGATACTGTGAATTGTATGTATTTTTATATCACCATTGTCTACCCTCTCCATCCATTATGCAAGCTCATAATGTATTTGAAACTGTTACTTGCTATCATAACATTTGCAGGTTGGTATTTGGACTTTGAGTTAGATTGTCAGATTGCACTATAACTGACTTTCTTACCCACAGATGGGAATATCGTCGTGGAAAACAAGACTGCGAAGTAGCTTGAGTGTGTTTTGAATGTGGTTCTTCTTTTACTCTTTTCAATTTTTTTAATAAGTCACGGAGTGGTTAAAAAAATGGAAAAAAATGCTACTGACTACCAACCTAAGCAAACCCATAATAATACCGAGCGAGGTGGCGCAGTCGTTAGCACACTGGACTCGCATTCGGGAGGACGACGGTTCAATCCCGGGTCCTGCCATCCTGATTTAGGTTTTCCGTGATTTCCCTAAATCGCTTCAGGCAAATGCCGGGATGGTTCCTTAGAAAGGGCACGGCCGATTTCCTTCCCCATCCTTCCCTAATCCGAGCTTGTATTCCATCTCTAATGACCTCGTTGTCGACGGGACGTTAAACAGTAATCTCCTCCTCCTCCAAACCCATAATAATATTTGCTTCATGCAGAAACTCGGTATTTGTTTTCATTGGAAAGGTATGGCATCGTGAAGATGAAAATGTGATGACCATAATGAAGAATATCAGTTACTTGATATTGCCTCTGTTCGTAGTGGCTGTTGTCATTTTCATAATAGTGAACTCTTCCACTCATAATCCTAAACGCTTTGTGACATTCCAGCCCAACAACCACTCTATTGTATCATGTTAGGAGCAGGCTGCATTACTGCCACTTAATACTCGCATATAAATGTGAGCCAACTAGGACTTGATTTGACAATATAAACAAACTTTTTGGCATTGTGTCTCCTAACAACTTCGGCAGCGAAAAGCACCTGACCACCTTCCACAACTGGTTCAAAATATATCTCCTCGGTCAGGAGTCAACACACAGTAAATGTACATCTCAAGGGCGACAATGAAAAATTGAATTTAACGTACTAAACACAAAATATTTGATGTGCCTGCTTTTCAGCACTTATGTAATGTAGTAAGAGCATACAATATAGTTAACCACATATAGGAAACATGCAAAATGGAAAATTATTTTTCTCTAGTTAAATAAATCAAAATTTAATTTAAAAGGCAAAGTCCCTTGAATCAGTGTAAAATGACTACTGGAACATGAGAGGAAAAATTCAACGATCTGCACAACATGGGTATCATTCAAAGACTGTTATTGTGTTATTTTCATTAATGACTCTAAATTCCATAATAAATTTTTAGTGGTGTTTGGTGGCCACTGGTCCCCAAATTAGTTGACCAACAACTTATCTGTATAGTTGACGCACCACTTTGCAACTGTGTAGTGTTTTTTTGGGAACAGCATTTCACTAAATTTTGAGGAGCAGTCAGATGTACAAAATGCCATATAGCTAATATTAATGTCTGTAAAAAAATTGGTTTTGTATGGCATAAATTATTGATATTAGTAATAGCCAGAAAAGCGAAACTAAATATTTTAAGACATACTGTTTTGTAAGTCTGAACATTTATTGCAAGCAAATCAGATTTTGAGAGCTTACACACTCATAGCCATATGCTTACCACCTGAATGCTAACTGTTATATGTAGGTATTGACTTAACCATTGTTGCTGCTGCATATCTAACGATCAACAACTTTAGCCAATGCTCAATTATAACTAACTTGAGCGATGTGTTTTAAGTCAGTCAGCTGCTTGGGAAATCACTCCAGTTAAATGTGCAGTCACCTAACAATCATCTTAGCTATATCTACAGTATGAGTTACTAATTCATGATGATTTTAACCAACTTCAGTTTATATATAATGACAATATTATTGCTTCTCACCATATAGTGGAAATGTTGGGTCACAGACACGCACGGCAGAAAGACTGCTAAACAAATAAGCTTTTGACAAAAAAGCCTTCTCTCTCTCTCTCACTCTCTCTCTCTCTCTCTCTCTCTCTCTCTCTCTCTCTCTCTCTCCCTCTCTCTCTCCCTCCCTCCCTCCCTCCCACCTCAATTTACTAAATAATAGGATGTTACAATCCTAGAGATGATGTACCTATTTAGTTTTTCAAAACCAAACAAAGATTATAAATACATACTACTGGAATACGGTAGGTAAAATCCCTCAAATAAAGGTACCTGACAAGTGAAGCTCCTGACAGTTTTGAAAATAACAAGTTATGACTTATCTCCTTAAACACCTGCATACCTAAAAAGGGTATCCCAACTTACAGGAAGCCATGGAAATGTAGAAGAGTAATCACGAGGTAGACTATCAGTTTTACACTTGGAGGAAACAGATTTCACTTACAGTAAACTCCTGTTTATCCGAAATGATTGGGACGGTGGCTGGTTTGGATAACGAAAATTTCGCATAAACCGAAGTCCCTGTTTTCACGTGTGAAATACCCCCAATTTGCGTCAATATAGCGAAATATGATCATAAGGTGTGTGTAGGGTAAGTTGATATGGTTGTGAAAAAGCCTGCATGTTTTTGACTGAAAAAATTGTGTTGACATGTTAAAAAGGCACCAGAGTATGATTGAAAAACCAAAGTTTTTAAATACTGAATAGCAAACCTCATTTATTTTACATTCTTACAGAAAAAATCCACCTTATTTGCCAGCAGAAAGAAACAGGAGTTTTAATTTTATTACCTACACTTTTTTAATAAAAAATAAACTACCGCACAAAATTATGAAACAAATCTAGAGATTACTCAAAGGAATGAAAAGTTTGTATAGAGGAACTTTAAAGTAAAAAAAGTTTAAACTTACAGATGTTGAAGATCTAAGACGCTTCATTAGAATTTATTTTTTGGTAAAAAGGTATGCAATTCTCCAATTCTCTCTCTCTCTCTCTCTCTCTCTCTCTCTCTCTCTCTCTCTCTCCTCCCTTTTTATTTTTTTTATTAGAAACTTTCATTGTGACAATATATCTCAAACATTGGAAACGAACAATTTCAGTATAATTACCATCTCCTGTAGGCTGATGTACTCCAGTGCGGTTTGGATTGCTTCGTAACTGACCGTATGAGGAATCTTTTTCTCTGCTGCGTCATCACACACACATTCTCCGGACACTTTCTGATTGGTTGCATTTGGACGATTTCTTCCTCAGGGAAAGGAGTCGTTTTCCATCCACTCTTCAACATTTTCAAAGTTCGCATCTTCATAACCCGGTAGCTTCTCGAGTAAACTCACCAAAATTACGTCATTTTCATCTGTTTCTGGCATGTCAGCTTGAGTTTCGGTGTTGCCTCCTCCTTCCCACCACTGATGAGTTGCCTTATGATCTAAGAAGTTTTTTTCCCAAGACCTAACGAGAGAAATTGGAGGAATTAGATTCCAAGCCTCAGCAATCCAATGAATGACACTTAAAACATTGATTTTTTTAAGAGCTTGCACAAAATCGTTTTCAGAATCAATCACACCGATTAATTATTCCAGCAGTTTGCCTGTAATGTTTTTTTATTGCCTCAAGAACACCTTGGTCCATTGGTTGCCATAGAGAAGTGACATTTAGTTGGAGAAACACAACTTTGATATCCCCATCTTGCAGATCATCTGGGTGAGGATGAGTGTTGTCCACAAGGAGTAGCGCTTTTCAATGAAGTCGATTTTCCTCCGTGTATTTTTCTATAGCTGTAACAAACTCTGCCTGGAATCACTCTTTGAAGACGGCAACATTCATTCGTGCCTTAGACTCATTTGTGTACCACACTGGCAAAGGTTTATCAGCTGATTGCTGTCTAAATGCTCTTGGTTTATTGGATTTGCCAGTTAAAGTAAGGCACATATTATGATTGCTAGTGACATTACTGCATGTGAGGACAGTAACTCTTTCTTTGCATTTTTATATCTGGATGTCATTTTTTCTTGTTTAGAGGCAAGGGTTTTTGTTGGCAACATTTTGCAATTCAACCTGGTTTCATCAGTTGTATAATCTCCTTTGTCTATGATAGTGTGCAGTTTCTTCTTAATATCAGCGATAGCAGCTTCATCCCAGTGTAATGATTCGCCACTGATGGGCATTTCATGAATCCCACGCTGCTTTTTACACAGATCCAGCGAGCCATCACTTCCGGGGAATTCTTGCTCCTTTCCTTCAGTCAGCTCATAAAAAGCCATTGCTTTCTGATGAAGTAGAGGACCTAAAACTGGCATAAAATTGGTTCTTATTTGTTCATGCCCAAAAAGTAAGGCCTCTTCTAACTGAGCATGTGCACCTTTTCTCATTGTTTTTAAGAGATTTCACTGCTCTGCCTGATGCTCGGATGGAACAAAATTTTTCAATTGCTGTTTGATTTGTCTTCCAGTCAGTAATCATACTCCTACTGACTTTCAGATCTGCAGCAACTTCCGTGGGTGGTTTACCAGCATCAATTCTCTGCAAAGTGCGAAGCTTTTGTTCCAATGAGATGACATTCTTTTTTTGTTTTGCGCTCGTAGTCACATTTAGCATTTTGTTACTGATTATTTTTTGGCTTTCAACCACTTTTATTTCTGAACATTTTAAAGCATGTTTTGCGAGCACGGAACATTACATTGAAAACACACAGATACACGACTTGACAACATTCGAGAAGCACTAGACAAAGCTTTTGACTTTTGAAATCAGGCTGTGGCAGCCATTGAATGAAAGCATCCGATACCTCTACCTCTCTCCCCTGTCCTACACTACCCCATGCGGCAACACAACAGTGCCTTGTATGTTCACTGTTAAACTGTTAAATGCTCGGCTTCGTCTGATGTACTGACAACAGGCGGAAAGTGTTTGGCACCACACTCTCATTGTCGGTTTCGACAAGGCTATGTCGCGCTGCATAGAGCAGTACTATACGTACTGTACTTCCAAGGAGTTCCAATAGATGGCCATGGCATGATATCACACAATACAAACAAGAAACATGCTAAACTTCAACCAAAACATGCGTGAATTGTCGACTCTGGGATTTTGATACGCGCCAGTGCACTGGTTAGCAGCAGACTGCTGAAACACACCACTGAATACATGGCTCCAGGTGCAGACAAGTTGAAACTTGTCAAGTGTCAGTCTAGCTTGCCAAAAGCTTAGCTGTGCCATGCGTCAGATGTGGCCAATGTGAGCCACGAAAATAGGAAAAATTTGTTCAGATAAAGTGGATTCCGGATAAATGGGAGTTTATTGTATATTGTTAGTGGAACTCGAGTACAAAGTCTTAAATGACATAGCCTACGGGCATGGGAAGGGACATATAACTTACTTCCTTAAAACATTTATGCATAACAGAAGATATGGTGCAGTGTGAGACTGAATTAAATGGTTATAGTAAAGATTTGTGAAATATGAGTAAAAATTAGACCTACAAAATGAAAGTACCTAGCTGGGTGTCCCTAGTAACACAGACAGACTGCTAAACTAAGGAAACATCACAATCAACATAGTAACAGAAAAAACGTATACAAGAATAATCCAGAAAGTAATGCCCCACATTTATTTTTCTCAGCTAACAACAATTTTGCAAATGTGAAATGTTAGGTACAAATTCTTTAGTTTCCTGAGTGTGCGTACAAAATTCCATTTCCTGCTACAGATGGTGCAACAGCAGCAATTTTTCAAAATGTGTCTATAAATGATGTACATCACAAGTAGTCTGTCAGCATTGAATTTTATCACTGTGGTGAAATAAACTGTATTTGCAAACATTTGTGTGGAATCCATGGAGCATCTGCAGTTGACAGAAGTATGTTCAGTCCTTGTCTCTGCGCACTGAGGGTGAGGCCGTCCGAAGGCGATTTGGCAGAGCTCTTTGATTTGCAGCACATTCGCAACACATTATGACTTGGCAGTTGGCACTGCTGCTGTCAATAAGCAAAGCAATTGTGGATGCAGTTATCTGCACTCTTGGATACTCTTAACATTTGTGCAAGGTGGGTACCATGCTGTCTTACAGTGGAACACACATCTCACAAAAAATAAAAAATAAATTATAAATATATATTCTGAGTTGTTGCAACATTTTGAAACTAGGGAGAGGCCTCCTTGTCCCTGGCTTGTGACACGTTATGAAAGCTGTGTTCACCATGTTCAACACAACACAAAAAGGCATCATGGAAGTGATGTCATCCTCATTCAACACAGAAGGAAAAAATCAGAGCAGATGCTTCTACCAGTAAGATCATGATGACTTTGTTTTGGTACTGTGAGGGTGTGATTTTCTTCAGTGTGATACCAAGAGGCAGTACTGTTAATTTCGAGGCATATGTGAACACAACTACCATGATCAAAACTTTTTCCGCCACCTTTGGCTCCATAACAACCTACGAGATGTTTTGGTCCAAAACAGTATCGCTTGGCCTCCTACAAGTATGAGGTTTCCTGAACAAGTCATGAAACTGAGCTAGACAGTGTTCGCTCATCCACTTTACATCCCTGACCTCTCCCTTTCTGACTGCAATTTATTTGAGTAATTAAAGGGTAGCATTTATGGTAGGTTTTTGTGTACAGTAAGGTTATGTCTCTGGCAGTGAAGAAATGGCTTAGTGAGCAGAACAAGAATTGGTACAAACTGGGCACACGCCCTTGTGTGTAGCTAAAGAAGGGCAATAGAACTGTGAGGAGATTACACGGAAAAATAGGCTATGTAAATGAAATATCATTCTTTCGTATGCGGAATTTTCATTGTGTGCCATATACAATTATTAAATGGAGGCAAAATGTGGGGCATCACTTTCTTGGTGACTGTTGTACCTCTGTTTCAACACAGATATTACCATTTATCTGCACGTGTATACAGAGCGTTCACCAGTTCTGCAATCCAAGGAGATAGCAGTTAGTATCTTGTCAAGTACTTTTTCTCCACACAAGTTTCCAAAAGAAATTTGACAGGATACTATATAAATAAAAGAAATAAAAAAGTTTGGAATTAATTTCTGTCAGAAAGTGTTCTGATGCAGACTGCATTTCATAGAAGCATATACGACACTGTTTCATATGTACATACACATCTTTGAGGATATAAAATAAAATCATCACAATTTATTCGCACTATTTTTCAACAAAGTCTTGCCACAAAGTTGCAAGATCTAATTTCAGTTAAACAATCCAT
The DNA here is from genome assembly GCF_023864345.2 of Schistocerca serialis cubense. Taxonomy (NCBI): domain Eukaryota; kingdom Metazoa; phylum Arthropoda; class Insecta; order Orthoptera; family Acrididae; genus Schistocerca; species Schistocerca serialis. The sequence goes on from NC_064643.1 coordinate 122,328,530, forward strand.
GAGAAGGTGAGCAGTGTGTTCATTGCGAGCATTTGTGAAATGTCTGAATGTATGAGTAAGTACAAAATTCTGTTGGCATTAGTGGCCATCTGTTAATGTATTTCATGTTGGCTGTCATCTTGAGACAGTCATTTGACGTTTGTTCAATCATTTTTCTGATGCTTAACCCAGCACAATTGACTAACATTCTCAAAAGACTCACTGTCCATTGATTGTGGCTGACAGGAGCCAAGCCAGTGGCCAGATCTTACTGTACTGTACAATCCACACTATTGTCCACAGTTGTCATTTCTGTGGTCTTATTCTGTAGCTGCTCCATAATTTGTTATAATGTCGGTTTGTCCCGAAGCTTCTGGATCCTAGACTCCTGTGCTACACTGAATATTGGAGGAACTACTGTGATGACTATGGTACGCTTCTCATGGATATTGATGTGGAGAGGACATCTAACCTCTGGCCAAGATCTCGACTGAATCTTTGAGAATACCAGCTACTTATGCTGTGGAACTGTCAGAAAAAACATTAAACAAATGTCTGCTGACGATTCTGAAATGTAAACAAAGGCAATATGTCACTTCAGTAAATGTGCCCACAGTAATACAATTACAGTAAAACTTCCTTTATCCTTCACTCTTTCTTCAGAGGCTGTGGTCTCTTGTCAAAACTTGAAATTTCTTCTGGAGAGGCAGGTAGGGTACGATCAAATGATATATTTCACAATTATAAACACACCACACATTTCCTTTATACACTTCTGACATCATCAGCGTGGGGTGATCTGTAGTATTATGAACACAGCATAAATTTTCAGTTGCCAAGATGGCTAAAGTTTTTATTCATATAGATTACTGGTTTCGGCTGTTATGTTGCCACCTTGGACTTGCAAAAGATGGGACCGAAAATGCTAGGATACAACAACTAACGTAACAGCACACTTAATTATATCAAAGATTTGCAATACGTACATTATTCATTATTGAATCTTCTCCTTCAGTGCAGTAAGTGGCCGTATACAATGTATGTCCAGAGGGCCTCTGCACTTTGGTGAGTTTGTGCTTGGCTGCCATGGGTCCCCAGCGTATGCAGCACCTTTCCGTGCTGCATGTCTATTGTTGTGCTATTCTTTTACCCCCTCCCTTGAGGAAAATGTCTTGGATATTTTTGGGAATGTATTCTGAAGTTTTGGCCAACCGACATCAGAACAATCCCTCAAGAATTTTTTTCATATTTCTTTGCTGTCCATCTCCTCCCTTTCCTCTGCTTCGGTGTTCGATGTCCCACTTTGTTTCTTCTTCTCCCCATGCGCTCCTGAAAGCTGCCCATGTTTTTGATGCACAACAGATGACTGGGCAACACAATTCCCAGCCTTAGGAAGGTAGTTTGGATTCACAGGCACCCCCTGGTACAGGCTAGGCCGAGGGAGGGGTGGTTGCCTGAGCAATTATCTTCTGAATTGCCAGTTATTCCTGCCATCTGGAGTTCAGGAGGTGTGACCTGAGGTTTGAACAGTCGCCTAAGGCAGGTGAGCACCCCCTATGTTGGAAGGAGCATGCCATCAGAGATGCTGCCAGTCATGGGGATTTTTTTGCAATGAGCTGTCTACATCTGCTAAATGAAAACCGAATTAAGCTAAAGATTCAACGCTCCCAGCTGCACCTCAGTTCCTTGTGGTATCATGTACCAGAAGTGGTCTGTCTCTTGTTACTGTTCATCTGTTTACTGTTCAGAAAGGCGTTGATGCAGTTGCAGGCCTTCAAAATCCTGGTCTCACTTATGTAATGTGACGTCGCTTCTGGGGACCAGTTGTGATTTTCAAGCCAACAACCGCTTACAGTTTCACTCCTCCACAGCTATCCTGTTCATGTTGAGACCCATTGTACGCTGAATTCTTCACTTGGTGTTATTTACACTCGGCTGCTTGATAGTCTGACTGGGGGGGAAGTCCAACAGGTCATCACTGCGTACAGACAAATTTCTCTCTCTCTCTCTCTCTCTCTCTCTCTCTCTATCACAGCTGATCGAGAAGTGTGCTCCCATCAAAGATTAAGGCAGGCTATAAAGTCATCACTGTCCAACCATACATTCCAAAATGACTCTGGGCACTATGGGACTTTACATCTGATGTCATCAGTCCCCTAGAACTTAGAACTACTTAAATCTAAGTAACCCAAGGACATCACACAAATCCATGCCCGAGGCAGGATTCGAACCTGCGACCGGTTCCAGACTGAACATACATTCCAAACCCTATGCATTGCCACCAGTGTCAATGTTATAACCACATTCGCGTGTCCTGCCAAAACATGGCCAAAGGAGTGGTAGAGATGCTCATGAGGGCAGTTGCCCGCCTCCTTCTCCCTGCTGTATCAATTATAATGGCTACCAAGCCACCTCATCCGTGATTATCCGTTGTATTGATGAGCAGGCTGTCCAGGAGATCCAGATGAAGGAAAAAGTACCCTACCCTGTCACTCGAGTTGTCGGCTAGTTGAAAGCCTTGCATTTTATCATCTGGCACATACAGCACTGTTCTTGCTATGCCATGCTCCAGAAAGGACATAGCCACGCAGACCTGTGACCTCCTTTTCAGTATTGCAATTCTGAGATCACTCAGTATCACCATAGCATTCCCGTCTCCTTTTCGTACAGCTGTGCAACAAGCCACCAGATCTTTACCCCTGTTGGTGAATTCATGTGCTACATAACCGGCGGACCGGAAAGGATAAAAGGAATATTCCAGCAAAGACTTTTTATGTCCATCCAGCCAGCAACTGTCTTAGTCTTCGTATGCCAACCGTAAGGGCTGTAACAAATCGAACCACAAGCAACCTTCTCCTTCCCCAATTTCGAGGTCATCTTCAATGGTGTTGCCATATGATACCCTCACCCCGCCAAACTCCATTTCACTGGTGTGCACCGCCTACTGTTTTTCTGCCCTGGAATCCACCCACAGAGAATGTCGATGCATCCATAGGTTTCATGGAACAGAATCCTCCAGCCTCTGTGCCCTATAGCAGCATAATCTTCGAAGGCTGGCAGTCTGCATCTGCCGAGGTGACTGTCCTTCGTTTGTTTCTCCTCCCCAGTTCCTTTATGAGTCTCCTCAAATGGAATGTTCGTGGCGTTAGATCAAATGAGGAGGAATTATGACTGCTCTTGGAATTGCACCATCCAGTTGCATTCTGCCTCCAAGAAATTAAGTCCCACCTTCGTGACCGCTTTGACCTTTCGCATTTCCTTCTGATCCGTCTCATCCTTCCCCCTGAGGACTGCCTTCCATATCATGGGGGATTTATGTCGCTCATTCAGGATGACGTCCATAGCCAAACCACCTCATTGAACACCCAGTTGCAAGCTGTTGTGCTCCTCACTTTCATTTATCATTTTACCTTTTCTCTTTGTAATGTCTACGTCCCTTCCTCATTAGCTGTCACTAGGGTAGGCTTAACTCCGGCTTATTGGTCAGATCCCTTACCCCGTTTTGCCGCTCGATGACTTTAATGCACCACCCGCTTTGGGGCACTTCGAGAAACTGTCTGGTAGGTTCCCTTGCGGCTGACATTCTCAATCAACTCAACCTAATCTGTCTGAAAACTGGAGCATCCATGTTCCTTTCATACTCCCTGCACACCTATTCCCATTTGGACATCTCGTTCTGCCCAGCCCAGCATACCTGTCATCTCGAGTGGTCCATTCTCTCTGAAACGAACTCGAGCGACCATGTCATGTATGCTATCCGCTTGCTGACACCTATCCCATCTGAGTGTAAACCTAATTGGCAGCTTTTTAAGCCCAACCGGAGGCTTTGCTCCTTCCTGGCAACCTTTGACAAACATCATTTGCCCAGTTGTGATGACCAGATGGAGTGCCTTATGAGTGTATCCTTACCTCCACAGAATATTCCATGTCTTGCACCTTTTCATTATTATACAGTGTCCCAGGCCCCTTGTGGACTGAATCATTCTGTGATGTGATTCACGTGGGGAGCCATGCTTCCTGCGTTTTTAACCATCATTCTATGATGGTGAACTCCATTGTTATAAACAGTTGCATGCGCAGTTGTCACATTCTTTGGGACAGCAGAAAAACAAGCTGGATTTCCTTTATTACTTCTTTTAACAGTTTCGCTCCCTCTTCAGTTGTACGGTGTAACGACTGTTGACTCTCTGGGACCAACGTTTATTTCCCAATTTCCGGCCTGACTGTAGCAGGTGCTGTCATCTACATATACTCCACACTGTAACGTGTGTGGCAGATGGTACCCTGTACCAGTACTTGTAATTTCCCGTGCTATGCCACTCACAAATAAAGCAAGGGAAAAACTACTGTTGTTATGTCTCCATGTGAGCCCTGATTTCTCATATCTTATCTTTGTGGTCCTTACACGCAATGTATGAGTGGGAGCAGAATCATTCAGCAGTTAGCTTCAAATACCAGGTCTCTAAATTTTCTCAGTAGTGTTTCCCGGAAAGAATGCTGCCTTTCCTCAAGGGACTCCCATTTGAGTTCCTGAAGCATTTCCGTATCACTTAAGTTACGTTCGAACCTACCAGTAACAAATCTAGCAGCACCCCTCTGAATTGCTTTGAAGTCTTCCTTCAATCTGACATGGTACTGATCCCAAACACTCTAGCAGTATTCAAGAATAGGTCTCACCAGGGTCCTATATGCCATCTCCATTACAGGTGAACCACTCTTTCCTAAAATTCACCAAGTAAACCGGTCAACTATTTGCCTTCTGTACCACAGTTTTCACATGCTTGTTACACCACATGTTGCCTTGCACCGTTATGCTCAGATACTTTGACTTGAGTGTGTCAAGGAGAACACTAGTAATACTGTATCCGAACAGTACAGGTTTGATCTTCTTACTCATCCACACTAACTTTAATTTTTCCACATTTAGGGTTAGCTACCATTTATCACATCAACTGGAAATTTTGTCTAAGTCGTCTTGTTATCTTCCTACAGTCACCCAACTTCGACACCTTAACGTACGTCACTGCATCATCTGCGAACAACCATAGACTGCTGCACACCCTGTCCTCCAAATCATTTATGTATATAGAGAACAGCAGCAGTCCTATCACACTTCCCTGGGACATTCCTGATGATACTTTTGTCTCTGATGAATACTCGCTGTCGAGGACAATGTACTGAGTTCTGTTATTTAAGAAGTCTTGGAGCCACTCACTTATGTCTGAACTTACTCCATATGCCCGTGCCTTCGTTAACAGCCTGCAATGGAACACGGCGTCAGATGGTTTCTGGAAATGTAGAAATATGGAATCTGCCAGTTGCCCTTCATCTATTGTTCTCAGTATATCATGTGATAAAAGGACAAGCTGAGTTTTGGATGAGGGATGCTTTCTAAAACCACGCTGATTCATGTACATAGGCTGCTTAGCCTCAAGTAAGTTTATTGTATTTGTACTGAGAATGTGTTCAAGAATTCTGCAGCAAACAGAAGTTAGGGATATTGGTCTGTAATTTTCCTTTCCTTTCTTTTACCTTTCTTATATACTGGAGTCACCTGCATTTTTTTTCCAGTCACTTGGGACGTGCTGGATGGGAGATTCACGTAAATGCAAGCTAGGTGAGGGGCCAGTGCTGTAGACTACTCTTTGTACAATCGAACTGGTATACCATCCAGAACCTATCATTGTGTACCCTGTTGCTATCTCCAACACCTTAGGCTGCTATTTTGTGGAGATTTTGAATGCCACCCATTGTCATTCTGCCTTCCTCCCTCAGAAACGAGTTGAGGCATGTTGGGTGATACTATCCTCTCAGAATGGTGATTGCTACAATCCTGCCTTTACTATAAGGGAGCTGACCACTCTATCGCCTCATCCCAATCTTCCACCCTAGGGCTGGACGATGTTAACATTCAGATGTTGCAGTACCTTCCTGTTGCGGGCAAGCACTTTCTCCTTTGTATGTACAATTGCATCCGAACAGATGGCACGTTTCCTAGACGCTGGTGTCAAGCTGCTGTCATATCCATACCTAAGCCCGATAAGAACAAACACCTTCCTTCTAGCTACCACCCCATTTCTTTCTCCAGAAGTGTCTGCAAGGTGATGGAATGTAAACTTCATGGCCAGCTGGTACACTGGCTTGAGTTTTGCAATCCACTAACCACTGTATGATGTGGATTTTGTATGCGGCATTCTGCAGTTGACCATCTTGTCACTTTGTCAACCCATATCGTGAACAGTTTTCTGTGGAAATACCAGACAATGGCCGTGTTTTTTGATCTAGGGAAAGCCTACAACACCTGGTGGAAGACTGGTGTCTCCGTACTCTATACATGTGGGGTTTCCAAGATGGCCTGGCTCATTTCCTTCAGGAATTTTTAGAAGATTGAGTTTTCAAGGTATGGCCTTGTCGGACACCTTTATCCAGGAGACCAGGTGCCTCAGGGCTCCATCCTGAGTGTCGTCCTACTTGTTACAGCCATTAACTCTATTACTGACTGTCTCCTGCCAGGCATCTCTGGCTCAGTTTTCGTCAAGGAATTTCCGATCTATTGTAATTCTCCATGGACTTGGCTCCTTGAGTGACGTGTTCAGCGATGTCTCAATCTTTTTCTTTTGTGGAGCATCAACAGTGGCTATCACTTTTCCACTAATAAAGCCATTTGTATGATTTGCTGGTGGCTCAGTGGGTTTCTTACACCTTTACATCTTGGGCCTGTTGCTCTTCCATTTGCTGAAACTGTGAAATGCCTGGGGCTCGTGCTTGATAGGAAACTTCTTTGGTCCTCCCATGTGTTATACCCGACCACAAGCTGTACCCGGCCCTCAGCGTCCTACGTGTCCTAAGCGGCCTTCCTGGGGAGCAGATCGGACCATTCCGTGTCCATTGGAAAGTAGAGTATGAGTGTTTTGTTTATTCCTCTGCACGTTCGTCCAGCTTGCACCATCTGAACAGAATCCACCATCGTGGAATATGTTTGGCCACTGTCGCCTGTTGCAGTAGCCCGGTTGGGAGTCTATGCAGAAGATGCTGAACTGCCAATGTCACACCAGTGGATATCCTCCTCAGTGGATGCGCATGCTGTTTCTCTGCCATGACCGGCCACCCGTCCTATGGCCCTTTCTTAGATGACTTCCTTGACTGCTAGTATGAGATGCACCCTTCTTCTCTGTTACCGCTGGGAGTTCACTTTTGGCTACTGCTCCGGCAGTTTAACTTCACACTACCTGCCATTTTACCACCTAGGCTTTGTGCAGCGGCCTGTGTTTATCTTGGACTTCATTCACTTCCCAAGGACACTACTCCAGATTGAATCTATCTCTAAGTTTTTGGACCTTCGCTACATGACTTAGCGATAGTACCTTCATGTACGCTGATGGCTATAAGACCAACCATTGTGTTGTGTGTGCCTTTGTCATTGACAACAAACATTTTCAGTATCAGCTTCCAGAATACTGCTCGATTTATATAGCAGAGCTCTTCGCTATCTATCAGGCCACCCAGTACATCAGGTGACTCAGGCTTTTTAATTGTGTCATATGCTCCAATTCACTCGCTGTCCTTCGTAGCCTCTGTGTGCTATACACAGTCCATCCTAATTGAAACTGGTCCAAGAAAGCTTCCACTTGCTTGCTGTTGAGGGAGCCACTGTGATGTTCATCTGGGTTCCTGGTCATGTCAGTCTGATGGGAAATGCAGCTGTTGAGGCTGCTGCCAAGGCTGAAATAGGCTCCATTCCTTAAGATGATCTTAGTGTTGCCATCTGTTAACAGATAGTGTCACTTTATCATTACCACCGGTCTTTCCTTCATGGGAACAAGTTCCAGGGTCCCATCAGCATGGCCAACCTCCTCTCATTGCAGGAGACCATTTTAGCTAGGTTGTGTGTTGGGCACTGTCGTTCTAGTCATCGCCATTTATTAAGTGGTGATCCCCACCACTTTGTCCTCGTTGTCACTAACCTTTGACGGTTTGCCATTTCCTGACCAAATGCCCTTTTTCAAACTGGTTTCATACCAGTGTATGTGTTATCGACTGTTTCAGCAAACGATACGTGGGCTGTTGACTGCATTTTACTCTTTATCCATAGCAGCAATATGGCAAAGGACATGTAGTCTTTGGTTGAGGAACTCTGCTGTCTGTACGGCACATTTTGTGGACCTCTCTCCAAGGAGACGTCCTTCTGTTGATTGGGCTTAACGTATAGTCGCTTTTAATTTCTTCTACTTATTGGTGTTCTAAGGTTATGACTTGGGCACTCATGACTCACTTGTTTTTGGAAAAAATATTACGAGCTATACTAGAAGTTAGCATATCAATTTTAAAATAATAGCCATGTGTACGTACACTCCTTATTGTGCTGATTGCAAGTTTTCACATTCATCACCACATTACATTTGACAGATTCCTTTGTCAACATTGTTGATGATACCGAAATACATCAGATGGTGTAATGGTAGTATGAATGGATATTATCTCACTTTAGATTAAGGAATGGATGTACTATTCCATATAATTACATATGCTTTAATTATTGCCATAACATACAAGCCCAGTCGATATTCTACAGATTTAAAAAACTGTAAAATCATGTGCAACATTCTAACACATAATTTATACATAAATGTTTTTAGCAATTTTTAAAAACAATTCTTTGCAAGTTGTTATAGGTTGTCATATTGTGTGTGATTTTGTGTAAAGGAAAATGTGGTAAAGAATTTTTAAGAATTTGTATCCCCCCTTTGGCAGTCAGCACATGCGCCTATCTACTTAGGTAAAAAGTGTCTGATCATCTATGCAGGCTGCATGTTTTTGTGTTTTTGTTTCAAAATATACATTACTGTTTGTTACAATTGCGACAAAGGAGGAGACATGATTGCAATGAAATTTATTTGACAGATTGGGTATGTGATTCTATACATATGATTGTCGTGGCTCATAATCAAAGAGTGCCTGGACGTGCTACTGTGGAACCAACTGCTAGGCGGTTTGTTAGTGCATCCACAATGCATGGGGAGTGGTTGCAGGAGGACAAGAACATTAAAGTTGCCGACTGACTGTACCCCAGATGTGATAAATGGGAGTCTCATCAGGCAATGTGCAGGACGGGGAAGCTGTTGTACCCATTGTTCTTTGAAGGAGGCTTGCACGTACCTCGTCATGTGACCAGGCGTTGCCTTTCTGAAATCGGCATGGGGATCTGCCTGCCAGAGGAGCAATGCCTCTGCCTCTAAAACCTCACTGGTGCAGCAATTGCTGTTCAGGTTGCCTTAAATACAGAGGTTGTGAGTTTTTTAAATTGTAACTGGCGGTATTATTCCATTCATTCCTGTAGCCATAATTGTAGGATAAATTTAAGTGGGACTCATCCAAAAATACTATATTTTTCCACACATCACACCAATGACAACGTTCAGTTGCCTGTAATAATCTGAAGTGTTTGTGGTTTCTGGCAAATAGAAGCTGACATAATGACTTGTGTGCCACCAGTTGGGTCCTCAGTAGACACCATCGAACTATTGATGCCGACATGTCCACATCCATGGCAGTGCTTCAGAGCTGAGTATACACCGTGTATGAAGCTGTTCTGTCCGTAACAACCGTATGGACAGGATGGGGTCATTCAGATCTGTGATCGCATTGTTTGGTCCAGTACCCATTCGTCGCCATGTACAACCCTCTCCTTTTTACTGGTTCCACACTCGCTTCACTGTCTTAGCGGTGTACCCTGTACCTATGTTGTGGTGTGACAAACTCGTTTCCTGGGGACCAAATCATTTTACTCTGTTTGAACACGCTCGTGTGTTGATATTGCGACCTGTGATGTCGACAGAGTTCTCCTCCAACTGAACAAAGCGCAACGCTGCCCTATCTGGTCACACAAAAAGGGGTGGTGCTGAACCTTCATGCATGTCATCTCTGAAATTTTCATCGCTTATTATGGTTCCATTGTTCCGCAGATCCTCTGATTTTGGGACGACTCAAACCATGCCTTATGTGTATTTACATGCACATGTCCTTGTGCGTAGACTGCCCCCCCCCCCCCCCCCCCTCTTTCTATAGCTGTTTTCCTGCATGCACATATACCCTGCCCACTATACAGTGGAATACAATGGAAAATCGTGCTTTTATGAAGACTTACTTGAAAACTTTTATTTTGATGCATTACATATGTACAGTGCGTAAGTATACGTACAGTAACATTGTGTGATTTTTGCAATCACCTCTCACATGAGTTATAATGAGATATATTTTGTAGTTCGCAAGAAAACCTGAGAGATAGTGTCATCAGTTGTATAACACTTTGTCACACTCTCTTCTTCACATTTACTAAGAGAAAGGTAATATTTTTTGAGAGGAAAACCACACAAAAACTAAGTTTGTCAAGACAAACGCTCGTCTTCAGATTATATAGGCACATAATGCTGATCATTTCTTTCTTTTTTCCACAATAAAACTGATTTTATTTAAAGTAATAATAATTAGCTTCTGTATCAGCTTTCATTCTCTGCTAGAGAGAAGAGAAGTACAGCGTGTTCACGATCACAATCCTTATACCTTAAGCCACAAGGCTTCCCAGCAAAGTTTCTGCAGCATAATCGAAATAACCTTGGCAACATGTGACTCCGCCTGTCCTTAACCATTCTCCATACAGTCCCAGTCTTTCTCAATGGATTTCTGTATTTTTGGTGTCCTGAAGAAGACATTTGTGGCTGTTGATTCGGTTTGGATGAAGAAGTGGACACTGCAATAAGATCATGGTTCCTTAACCAACTGCGAACATTTTTCCATGAAGAAATTGACTGTATTTTCTTTCAGTGAGATAAATGTATTAAGTGATTGCAGTTGTCTTTGGAGTAATAAACAGTTCACTTACTTTTTCCATCTGTTTCATTTTCATTTGACAGTTTCTCATATAAATAAAGTGTCCTTATTTCTGAACATAAAGATGAGCATTGTCTATGCCGTTCTATATACGAGGGGCGATCAGTAGGTAATGCTACTCAATTATTTTCTTAAAGCAAGTTTTTTTTTTTTATGGTTCCAATATGCCATATTATTCTCCACTGTTTTGGCTACAAAAATGCATTTTTCAACATAATCTCTGTTCATTGCGACAGCCTTATGCCACGTTACAGGGAAGGCCAGTATGCTCGCATGGTGTCGCTCTACTGGTTGATGTTGTAGCCAATGTCTTGCTGCATCACTAACCACTCCACCATCTACGTACTGCTCCCGCGGAGTGCGCCCTCCGTTAGGCCAAGCAGATGGAAGTCTGAAGGTGCGAAATCTGGGTTGTAGGGTGGATGAGAAAGAAAGTCCAATGTTTTATTATTATTATTATTATTATTATTATTATTATTGTAGCTTCTGTTGGATGTGCAGACTTGTGTGGCTGCAGTTGTGCAGTGAGGTATTTGAATCTGATGTGTCAGTCACCTCTAATGAGTGTGTCCGCACGTTCCAACGTTGCAGGGGTCACAGCTGCGTGACCAGACCTCAAGTGGGAGATTGGACAGGTTTCTGCGAATTTGTTGCGATGATAAGACGCCTTGCCCAATGACTCACTGAGCTTTTGTTCACTGCCAGGTCTCAGCAGATGTTCTGCAAGCACTTACAAATATCTGAAATGCTCCGGTTTTGTGCTAAAGAGTGTCAATGACAGCTCTCTGCTTGCAACACACCTCCATAACAGATGCCAGGTTGAAGGCTATGTGTAGCACTGCCACCTATGACAACTTCAGAAAACTATAGGGGCTGAAGTGAGTATATTGCACAATGTCTCACAACAAATTCCAATTTTTTTTTTTTTTTTTTTTTTTTTTTTTTTTTTTTTTTTTTTTTTTTTTTTCCAACTGACATCGGCTGAGAAAAAAAAAGTGTTCTGGTACTTATGGAAAGCTACTTGCACATTCTAAGTATGAGATTATATGGACTTCAAATAAAGGTACACGGTACTTTACAGTGTGCTATTAATTGGAAGATGATTTCATGAAGGATGAACTGACTATTTGAGCAGGATATAGTTAAATCAACAATCTTGCGTAATCATAGCATGCAAGCTTTCACGGCCGGCGTCTTCATTAATTAAAACTTCCGGGCTGAATTGCCGTGGTCCATATATAAAACTACTTCTCCTTCCTGACGTTTCGTTGCCGGCTGTGGACAACATCTTCTGAGGTGAGTCAGCGACTGGCTGCTAGGCGCTGGTGGGCCCACTTACACAGAGCGCTTAGGTGGTGCCACCACTCGTCACGTGCTTTCGACTTTAAAACTGTCTCTGGCTAGTGCCATCTCTCTCGATTACAGGTAATCGATTGTCACTTCGTTGGTACAAAGTCGAATGTCATATCTTGTCTAGTTTTAATCCTTCTTCTTTCCTATTAAAATTATTTCCGTGCTTGTAGATATCTATAGCTTCTCTATACATGCGAGTATAATAATGTGAGGTCCTAGCTATCACGTTTGTCTCACTAAATTTTATTTCGTGATCACCATCTTTGAAAACATGTTCCGCTACAGCTGATTTCTCAATCTGTCCCAATCTACAGTTCCTTTTGTGTTCCTTTAGGCGGGTATTAACACTCCTTTTAGTTGTTCCAATGTAAACCATGCCACAGCTACACGGAATTTTATACACACCTGGGGTAGCTAAAGGGTGTCGTGCGTCTTTCACCGATCTTAAAGTTTCACTAATTTTTTTGGTAGGTCGAAAGATTGTCTCCACTTGAAACTTGGCCAAAGAAATATCAGATATCTTGCTTCTTTGTTGCAACCGTATATAGGTAAAACTGACACTCATATTAAAAATTCCATGCATTTTATCGAAAAACTGAGGGAGATCACAGTTAGTCCAAGTGACATCCTTGTCAGTTTCGATGTAGTATCCCTGTTCACCATGGTCCCTGTTGACGAAGCTCTTTCTTACATAGCTGATATGTTTCCTACTGATATAATAGCTTTGTTTCGACGTTGTCTATCCTAGACTTATTTTCAATATAACAATGAGTTCTATGAACAAATTGATGGGGTGGTCATGGGTAGCCCTCTAAGCCCTGCTATTGCTAATTTATTTATGGAATTTTTCGAACAACAGGTGTTGCAGTCAGCCAAAAAAAAGCCCTTTTGAAATGGTATCGATACATGGATGACGCCTTTGTGATATGGAATCATGCTGAAGAGGAACTGAGTGATTTTTTGGTGCACATAAACAGCTTCAATCCAAGGATACAATTCACCATGGAGAAAGAGAGTAATGGACAACTAAATTTTTTGGATGTATTGGTTATTAAACGGGCAGATGGGACTTTAGGGCACAAGGTATATAGGAAAGACACACATACCGATCGTTACCTACGTAAGAATTTGAATCATGATCCTAGGCAGAAGAGAGGAGTCATAAAAACTTTAGTGGACAGAGCTAACAACATCTGTGAGCCCACTTACTTGCAAGATGAATTAAGCCATTTGCGAACAGCTTTCAAGAGAAATGGGTACACTGACAAGGAAATAGATCGAGCACTCCACCCTAGGAAAAAAGTGTCTGAAAATACACGACAACAACAACAGTCGGCTAGAAAAGTTTTTCTTCCATTTATTCATAACATCTTGGACTGTATTGGTAAAGTTTTGGCTAAGTTTCAAGTGGAGACAATCTTTCGACCTACCAAGAAAATTAGTGAAACTTTAAGATCGGTGAAAGACGCTTGACACCCCTTAGCTACCCCAGGTGTGTGTAAAATTCCGTGTAGCTGTGGCATGGTTTACATTGGAACAACTAAAAGGAGTGTTAATACCAGCCTAACGGAACACAAAAGGAACTGTAGATTGGGACAGATTGAGAAATCAGCTGTAGCGGAACACGTTTTCAAAGATGGTGATCACGAAATAAAATTTAGTGAGACAAACGTGATAGCTAGGACCTCACATCATTATACTCGCACGTATAGAGAAGCTATAGAGATCTACAAGCACGGAAATAATTTTAATAGGAAAGAAGAAGGATTAAAACTCGACAAGATATGGCGTTCGACTTCGTACCAACGAAGTGACATTCGATTACCTGTAATCAAGAGAGATGGCACTAGCCAGAGGTAGTTTTAAAATAGAAAGCACGTGACGAGTGGTGGCACCATCTAAGCGCTCTATATAAGTGGGCCCACCAGCGCCTAGCAGCCAGTCGCCGACTCACCTCAGAAGATGTTGACCGCAGCCGGCAACGAAACGTCAGGAAGGAGAAGTAGTTTTATATATGGACCACGGCAATTCAGCCCCGAAGTTTTAATTAATAATGAGTCTTGCATAAATTTGTCTATTTCTGAAAAATTTTGCCTTAATTTTAAAATACTGCTCTTCCATACTAATCATAGTTTTATATCAGTGAAGTTGTATTACCCAATTTTTTGACATTTCTCCTGTACTCTAATCAAATGATTAGTATGTGTATGTTATGATATGAATAAATATCAGTTCACAATACACATTGGAAATGGTCACAGTGGCCTATGGACATTGTAACTTCAATTATTTTTCAGTGTTTTAATGATTTCACCTGGTCTGAAACAGAGCCTAAATCATGACCTTTGCCCTCAGATTTTTTTCCTTCCATTTTTTTTCCTTCCATTTTTTCCTTCCATTTTTTTCCTTCCATTTTTTTTCCTTCCATTTTTTTCCCTTCCATTTTTTCCCCCTTCCATTTTTTTTCCTTCCATTATTTTGTTTTCTTCCTTTATTTCTTTATTTTTTTCCTTCCTACAATTTAGATGGTAATGGGCAACATTTTATACAGTCCTGTCACATTAATGTGACCACTGCCTGTATTTGTTATCAAGGTGCAATAACAACTCACAGATGACAGCATTAGTAGTGGATGGTATATAAAACTTGTTTGGGGGATGTGGAAAACATTGCAGTTGTTCTTGTAATGCGGAGACAGCGCAATTTATCTGATGTCCAAAAGAATTTGGTCATTGGCTTCCAGGTCAGGGGTGGAAGCATTTACGAAGTGGCCAAGTTTGTAAACTGTTTGCATGCTGCCATGGTTAAAGTATACCTTTCATGTCAGAGTGGTGCTATCTGAAGACGGTGTCGAGGCAACTGTGGTGCACCGTGGGCCATAAATGAGAGAGGTGAATAACGGCTGTGGAGGTATGCGCAGGCAGATTGCACACGCAACTGATGTCAAGATAAGAGCATTACTTTTCAGCATGCCCTGTAATAACTGAACCATTATCATCCTTATAGCAGTTTCAAAAATTTTGGAGAGAGCAGCATGCAGTGGAGTACTGGATTATTTTCTTCGAAACAGAACTTACTAACTGTCTCAAGGTACACCTTTTGTAAAGGATTTTGTATGGGGGAAGTTATATCTGACCCCACAAGCAAAGTTTTGTAAAACATTGTGGGCCACAAAATTCATTTTAGTAAATCAAAATATTACAACGCTGATGACAGACCTTCTGTTTGGTAATAGTTATCCTTCCTGTGAAACACAAAGCAAAGGGCCACTCCGACAAACAGCAGCATAGGAATAAAATTTAAGTTAGAGTGGAGTGTTATGAAACATGAAGTCCCACAAATTTAAGTTCTGGGTTCCCTCCCTTTCTAACCCACATGAATGACTTGAAAAGACCTGTTCAAGAATTATATTTTTCTTGGTGACACATGCTTTCCAATCAAAAGTCCAAACTCTGACACAGCTTAAATTACAGCAGTTAATTTGCTATACAATTTGTTTACAGCATGTCTTCTGTCCTAATTCTCAAACTTTCGTTACGCAGTTGTAAGCAAACAAAAAGGATCTTTTGTAACCAGCAATAGTTGTTAATGGTTTTGCACTAAATGATACGCCATTTGTAAAGTTCCTTGGTGTTTGTTAGTGAAAATGGAGGTTACAGACAGGTATAGAAATCCAGAAGCTTAGTTCAGACCCACATCCATTTACATACTTTGAAAATTACTATGAAGTGCATAGCTAAGGACACTTAGCATGGAACAGCATTTTAGGGTTTCTTCACTGTGCTACAGGAGTGATGTGTAGGAGGATAAAAGAGAACTGTAGATTCTTAACTTATTACAGGTTCTTGAAATTTTGTAAGTAGCTTTTAATGGGAAAACTCATGCCAGGCTTCAAGAGTTTTCCAGTTTTCCAACATTTTTGTGATATTCTCCTATGAGTCAAACAAACCTATGACTATTCATGCTACCCTTCTATGTATAAATTCAATATCCTCAGTGCTATTTGTTTAATGGTCCCGCACACTTACACGGTATTCTAAGATGGTACGCAGAAGTGATTGACTGCATTTCCCAAGTATCCTGACGATGAACCGAAGCCTTTTACCTGTCTTACCTATGTCTGATGGTACACAGAAGTGATTGAATGCATTTTCCAAGTATCGTGACAATCAGCCACCAGGGAGATACTTGCACTTGATCTCCAATGATTCTTGAACAACATGTGATATGTTTTCTTCATCTTACTAAGAGGCATTCCACTTTCTTTAATTGTTTTTGTCACTTAAGATACAACATAGCTGTAAATAGAAACATTAGCATAAACGTTTACTTCTTGTCCTCTATTAAAGTCCTGTATTTTCTTTTTAATTATTTCAGCGTGCCGATCTCGTAGAACTGGCATACCATGAGCAACAGATGAATCAGCTGCGAGAGAAGTTGTTAGTGGAGAAAGAAAGTGCAGTAAAAACAGCTGTAGAAACTGAAAGAAAGCAATGGGACCTAAAACTACAAGAGGAACTCAAGAAGGCACGTAGAGATGAGGAGGCAAAGAAGCAGGTAACAATTGATCCAGACTCTTACGTTCCTCCCATAACCATCCTTTCGTGTTCTGTGTCACATCGAGAGGTTGCCATTATGGTCCACATAACGTTTAAATAACTAGCATCGTAAAGACCTCCTGTTGTTTGCAAACTTCACCTAATCCAAGCTGTCCCTGTATGTTTTAGGTGGTTTTCTCAGGAATACCACAAAGATCTTTCTTGGTTTGCCTACTGCCCATTCAGTTGGCTGTGTCCCATCCCCCACTATTTCTTTTTCATTCCAGTTTGTTCCATGCTCAACTAATCGACTTGCATCCCTAGTGATTTCCAACATACATTTCTCCATTTGTTGCAGAGGACTCTTCAGTTTTTGAGCAATTTTCAAATTTGAAGTCTGTGTCTCATTGCTATCTGTCAGAACTGGGATATGCACTTATTGTACACTAGCAGTTTCAGATCCATTGGAAGCCTTGTTTTAAAATTGCTTAAATTTTTTCGGAAAGCACTCTAATCGTTTTCACTCTTCTGTTCTCTCTGCATTTTCTCATCTTCCAGTACTATAAATACAAAACTCGCCAACTGAGTGTATGACTTAATTGTCAATTTGTACGGTTTCCTTTGTGATAAGTACACTACTTCAGTCGTTATACGTAAGTCTGAACTTCCATTTGATGTCGAAGTTCCTCTGTTCTAGAGGAAAACAGTGCAATGTTGTCTGCAAATTGGAGAACATTCAATTAACACATTTTCCTTCTTCGTTTATGTAGTTTAAGAATCTGAAAAATTCCCCTACCAGTGCTGAAAATAGTTCCGATGATAGACTCTCCTTTCTTGCCTCTTACTTCATTACTGAATTTCCAATTATCCTGATTATGTCTAATGGAATCTAAACTGTGGGCTCTGAGAAACAAGGCGTTTATTGCACGTGTTACTAAGCTGAAGGGTAATTCAGTAACATTTGAAATCAATGCTTTGTACAGATTAGGTAGTGACTTGAGTCAAAACTTCCTCAAAATATATTGATCACTGCAAAATAGTAATCCACACTAATTGCTCTATTTTTGTAATTTCTGTCTGAACTTTCTAATGGTCCAGTGTGCTCTATCCACTTCTAAACCCATCTTTTTCCTTTGCCTGATTAAAACCTAATGGTTTTTTTCTGTAAAGTTTGTGATGCTGGTGAATATCTCCTGAATTATGTAGATAATACTAATGTAAGGTCAATAGTTTTTTTTGTCTTGGATGCATCTTTTCTTGTGAAGGACAATAATGTCCGCGTTGTGCCAGTTTCGGCCGATTTTTCTTTTTTTTTGCCCCCCAAGATATTCTGTAAATAAATTTTGGAAGTTTCTTAAAAAATCCTACAGACTTAATTGTTCAGTTGAAACACCATCTTCTGTCACCTTTCCTTTCTGCATAGCTTCACAGTTCTTATACGCATCAACTAGCATTACCTCTAATGTATAAGATGGTACCGTCGTATAATATGTAGTTTCTTGGCTCTGTAATGGCCCATTGTGCTGTATCCACCTCGAAATTCAACTTGCTCCTTGACAGTATAGTACTTTCAAAATTTTATTATTTTGTCTGTTGTAAAGCAGGCTACCCGAAGGTGATCATGTGACTGTAACTGGTAGTGAAATGAAATCCTCAATTAACAATGGTAGTGGATAAGAATGAGTTTACAAATTACAAATGAGTTTACAAATTACTAAGTAGCTATGAAGTATGAATTAATACGTCAATGCTAACTGTTCCAGATAACTTTCAATGAGGTGGTAAGACAAGTTGTCCAGGAAAAAGACCAAATGGTTGATGAATTCAGAACAAGGGAAGCATCTTTAGTGGCAGAGTGCCAGAGGCTTCAAGAGACAGTTCGGCGGCTTACAGAAGATACAGATGCCAGGTGGAAACAAATGCACATTTTATCAATAATAAGCTATTGTTTATCCACATTTTATTCTTCATTAACAGTATTACTGAAAAATTATGTACCTTATTAACTTAACCAGTTTGTGCACTATAACTTATGGTGAACAGCATAATGTCATTGCATTAATTACTATTTCCTTCTCACCCCAACTGATGTCAGGCTGTAGAAATGCTCATTGCTCGTAGTCATCATTTCTGCTGTAAGCTCTGTGCATGCTTCTGTGATCCCCATTAGGCCAATGTTTAGAATGTTTTTGTGGATAGGTAGGAATGTTGGTGAACCACCTTAGAAGTGAACAACATGCCAAGAAGATCAGTGATTGTTGAAGCAGAATACTGTTTGGCATATTGTTTCTAGACCATCTATTGCACTGTCGTCCATTGTATTAGGCAGCCTGGGGTACAAGGTATTCCACATAGGTGGACTGCAGTTTCCAGTCAGTGAGAACAATATAGACCTTAAAAGTAAAAGTGACTGGAGACTGCAAACTCCTCTTTCAGCACCGTTGAGAAACACTTTAAACTGTTTAGAGGGAGTAGAAAGATAGTCTTCCAGAACGAGTGCTGCCAGAATGGAATCTTAGTGTTGTTAAATATAGACATTCTATTTAGTTGCTGTATTGGACAGTATAGTGAATACTGTGAGCTGTATAAGCTAATCTGACAGTTTGTAGTACTATGAATCTCTTGGGCGTAGCCCAGTGCTAGACACCCAGCAGTGCTTTAAGTACATGTTGTTTGCAAATAACCTGGTACTTTAGTATTAAAGAGAGCAACAGAAAAAGTAGTGTAAGGTCCAGAAACTCTGTAAATCAACAAGCAAGTTCCACAAAGTATGGAAGTTTTATAATCACTTCAAGCTGAAATGTTTGGTCACTGATAGTCACAGCAGCTAAAACAGTCCTCCTCCGTCAGAACTGAAAAATGAGCATTTGGGAATGGAAGAGATAAGTAATGGCACACAGGAGATTGTCGTAAATCTGTGATGTAGTTTGATGGCTAAAATTGTGAGGGATTATGCCTGAAAGACAAGTAACTAAGACTCAGACTCACCATCAAAAACGTATACACATACATTTTGTAAACTTCTCTTTGCAGATTGATTTGATGGGGCTTTCAGCTGTATTTTTGTTAGTTTTATGCTGGATAAATTTCATCCAGCTGTTTTTCAAGATATTAACATTACCTTACCAATTTTGAGATTATATACTCCCATCTTCAGAGTTTCACATAGTTACACTGATTAACCAAAATCCTCGTATATCATTCAAACCAAAATAATCTCATTCACAGATTTTTCTTCTTTTTCTATTCCCCCCCCCCCCCCTCCTTAAAAAAAAGCATATTCTTTAAGGATGTCATTAGTAAAATATGTCTCTTCTTAACAGATCTATACTGCTCTGCTGACTGTCATTTTGAGTGGAATCTTGGTCATTTTGAATTAATTGATGTGTACAGATTTTTATGAATCAGAATAACTGTATGGATAACTGAAAAAGGGATTTTAAGGTACTGAATACCGCAGTGTGAATAACTTGGGTAAATGAAAGCAGAATGAAAATTTATGCTGTATGCAATATACACAAAGTGTCTCTTTATTGTAAACATAATTGACTTCTTATCATTGGTCCCAGAATTTTCACATGTATCACAAATTCAGTCATAAATTGTGATTTAATGAAATCATTAAAGGGTGTTCACAGCATAGATTAAAGGTAGATTGTTTGTTGATTCATGTTTTAATTATACAGGAAGTGATTTGTGTTTTAATTAGACACAAAGTTTAGATTTGTAGAATGCCGCTTGCATCTGTAAGCTGTATTTCATGTTCTTACAAATATTTAATCATTAATTATATGGTGGAATCCAGTTTCATTATTTTTTCACAATACAGAAATTGACTGTATCACTTTTCTTAGCAGTGAATTTATTACCTTACCCTTCTTGGTTATACTGATTAATTGTGTATTATAGCTTTCTATAAAAAGACTTCTTTGAAACTTATTAAAAATGTTGCTAACACACAGTTTTTCTCCCCAGAAGCCTGGAATCAAAAACTGATTCTGCTACGAAACCTCTGTTGGATAAACTGGAACAACTAGAAACAGAAAAGGTGTTGCTGCAAAGGGAACTAGCAAAAGAACGTGCCCGGAAGAGCAGAACATTATCTGAAACAGCTCTCTCAGATCTTATCAATGAGTCGAAGCCACCAGCCCCAGACATGAGCACATCTGTTGCAGTTATGCAGTAAGTACTCTGACAGAGGTATGCAAAGAGAGATTGTGAGATGCATGTTAATATATGCTGTGACAATCCATCAGATGAATATTAATAATTGTTCTATGGATCACCTTCACACAAAGTTTCTAGGCAGGGAACCTTTTACTTGCGCTGCAGTGGCACACATTTATTATAAATTATTTACATGCAAGTAATTAACTAATTCTACTCAAGAACGCATCTATAGCTTAGGAGACAATTTCAAGGAAAATAAGCTTTATTTGATTCTTAAATGAATTTCTTTGGCCTATTATTTATTTCATTTCCATATGTAAACTACATAATTATCAGTTTCGCTCCTTTTGAACCAAAGTTGAATTCACTAGGTGCGAACCGGTAAATAATGGTGTTGACCTGGGACGAGGCGTGCTAGTAACTGCCGTTATCACCGATTACAGTTACAGATAAACACTTCTTTTTTTTTTACATTTAACCATTCTTGGCATATATTTTTTCAACAATTTCAGTGCATACTTCATATGTATAAAAATGCACTGTTAACCTGGGTGCACTTAAAACATTAGCAGCTGTCAGTGTGACAGGCACCAGTTTGGAAGGCCATGGGGGCTGGTCAGCTACATGCATCCTAACAATAGCGATTAACGCTGCGGATGCATCCCATTGTGAGGCCTATTCCCACTCTCACTTTTGCTAGTGAAAGAGAAGAGCTGGCAGTTGTAAGGCAGTTGATAAAGTGCGCGTCATTTATGTTGGCGGCCGAGTTTAGGTTCGTTCTGCGCATCTGACGTCACAAAACACAGTCAGCCAATGAACAGAGAACGACGTTGCCAGATCTCGACTGCAGTGCAGAGCATGGACGAGTGTCTTCAGTTTTAGAAACGTTCAGTCATAAATAAAGTAATAGAAAAAAAGCAATGTCTTGATAGCAGACTTTCTTTTATACTGCTTTTTCGCAATAAAGAACAGCGGTAATTGTTTATTTCCTATTGTACTTTGACGAAGCGTGAGTAATTCATAGTTATACCAACAGTGTTTGTCAGTATTTTGCGTGACGTGTTAGAGTCCTCATGGCATCCTGTAGGCGGACGAGCCGCGATAGCGTAACGGTTAAGCTGTTTGGCTTCTATGTGAAAGGTTATGAGTTCAAACCTTGACCGGTGCTTAATATTTTCATTATTTAAAAACAATATCGAAGTGCCTTACTTCACGAATTATATTCGTTTGAATGCAATTTTTTGACATTTCTAGTGCTTTGTTTTTTGACATTTCTAGTGCTTTGTCTCTTCATTAACCCTTTCGCTGCTGCAGACACGTGCTCCCCGCATTCCGTGCTGTGGGCGATTTTGTCATCACTGCACTGCTCGCCTGTGCAGACACATGGTGTTCCCACTGCTTTGACACGCTTATCATTCAATTTCACAAAAACTATTTGGCCCAAAAATTTGATTTTTACACGTCTTCTTGACTGATACCTTCCCCCCACAAATGACTTAATTTTGTTTGGATGTTCAACGCAGTTATTATGCAGCATTAAATATAGTAAACCATTGCACGAAATTTTGAAGAGTTTGCAGAGGTAGAAGTCCATAGCGTATACTTTCCGTATGGTCGATTTTAGTTGCCATAATGTTGAGAATGAAATGTGGACAAGATATCTAAATTTCATATAAAATTTACTGTATAACAATATCTCATTTAATTTAAGTACCACATAGGTGTCGTATGTAATATTGAGAAATATTCAGTCATTCGCGACTGTAATAAAAGTTTTATTTACACCGGACGCGTTTGGCTTTATTTTAAAGCACTTCAATCAATGAAAGGTATGGCACATACACAATGGTACTCATGTTCTCTTTCTTGTTTTTGTTCCACAGTCGCAGTTTTACCAATGGTACTGAAATATATTCCTCTTCTGCAACTGTAATAAGCGACTTATTTAGACCAGACGCGTTTTTCTCTTTTGAAGCATCTTCAGTGGACAGTATTTTGTCTCCTCCATTGCCAAGTCACCTTTCGTAGTTTTGTGCTGCGGTAACACAATATTCAACGTTTGTGTTGGCTGATGAGTGTTTTAGCAAATAAATGATGTTTGTGTGTGCCACACACAAAAATTATATTTGACAGCTCAGAGCACTTCACTGATAGACGGTATATTCAAGTCCTAATGTTTTTGTAAGTCCACAGTTTTGTTTAATGTGTTTTGTCTACTTCCTTTTGATTGATTGAAGTGCTTTAAAATAAAGCCAAACGTGCTCAGTGTAAATAAAACTCTTGTTACAGTCGCGAAAGACGGAATATTTCTCAATATTACATACGACACCTATGTGGTACTTAAATGAGATATTGTTATACAGAAAATTATATATGAAATTTAGGTATCTTGTCCACATTTCATTCTCAACACTGTGGCAACTAAAATCGACCATAAGGAAAGTATACTCTATGGACTTTTACCTCTGCAAACTCTTCAAAATTTCGTGCAATGGTTTACTATATTTAATGCTGCATAATAACTGTGTTGAACATTGAAACAAAATTAAGTCATTTATGGGAGGAAGGCATCAGTCAAGAAGATGTGTAGAAATCTAATTTTTGGCCCAAATAATTTTTGTGGAATCGAATGATAAGCGTGTCAAAGCAGTCGGAACACGATGTGTCTGCACAGGCGAGCAGTGCAGTGACAAAATCGCGCACAGCGCGGAATGCACGGAGCATGTCTTTGTAGCAGCGAAAGGGTTAATGCGGCCGTGATGGCTTTACTTCATGAACTTCTATTGGCACGTGCGTCGTGTGCAACTGGCAACGCAGCAATCTCCCGCGTCTGGGCGGGCATGCGCGAGCCGCCAAGATAAAAGAATTCAACTACAGTTGTGCAATACCTACGATTCTCTAGCTCTTCCTAAGACATTAGTGCTGAAAGTTCAGATATAAATCAGGCTACATATTTTAGAGTTTTAATGTTTTAGAAAATGTTGGTATTCATTCATTATAGTTTTAGTGAAGAAATATTTCTTTAATGGTTTTAAATTAGTTTCTGCATAAGTGTGATGTTGGCTTTCTGAAGCTGTATGGATGAAGCAGTAGATTCGCCAAAAGAAACAAACGCATCCATTCAGAGGACTTAGTTTTGAGGCAAAAAGTGACAAGATCAGAGAGGGACTGCCTACATCAAATGTTCCGCATTTATATATTACAGTATTTAAAGTTTACATCAGACTTTTTCAAGAACCTGGTAATCCTCTTGCAAATGGTTACGTGGCTGTAAAGAGACACAAAAATTGTACTGTTGGCCATGTGTTTTGTTTGTTTCCAATATGTTGTGGATGAAAAGTGGCACGCGTGACATGAACAATTTCTGCAACTTATGGCGCGAAAATTCCAAGGACCAAATTACACATGTATGGATGTTCATTAAATTTGGCAGTACAAGGGTAGATTTTTGTGTGAATAGTACCTTGACATTATATGTTCAGAAGCATAATGAACGAATGAATGAAAATAGACTCATTGTGAGCTGTTTAGTTGTCAAGTGTTTCCTTGCTGCACAAGAACCACCTTTCAGAGGACACAACGAAACAGAGGACAAGGATAATCGGGGCAATTATGTTGAACTGTTTAACTCACTGGCACAAAAAAATGAATGTTTGTCATATCACTTGCAGATTCAATTGCTTCCGAAGGCATCTCAAGTTACGTACAGAAGGACCTCATTGAGTCCATTGCTGAAGCCATTCGTACAGAACTTCCGAAAAAACTAAAACAAATGACATTTGTTACAGTTATTATGGACGAAATGGTAAATGTTTCAAGCCAGTCCCAAGTCTGAACTGTTTTCAATATGGAATATCCACGGGTGAAGCGTGTGAGAGATTTTTGGACTTTGTTGACATCAGTGATAATGTTGACATCAGTGATAACCAAAGTGCTGCTACCTTAGCAGAGCATGTATTTGGCTGCATAAGTGAATTTGATTGTGGTAGAGAACCGGTAGCTCAGACACACAATGGCTGTGCCATTGTGGCTGGGCAACATAATGGGGTACAAAAACTTTTGAGATGAAAATACCCCTCAGATCTTTTCATACATTGCTGTGCTCATAAACCAAATTTAATTCTGAAACAGTCAGTTGAACATATAAGGGAGTGCAAAATATTTTTTCAATTTCTGGTTTTGCCCATTTTTTTCTCCAATGCTTTGCATTAATTGATCAAATTACGTTTTCCTTCAGCATTCAACACCACATGGTTATAGGACAGCAGATTAATCGAGCTAGTGATGAACCACAAGACTGAACTTGAAGAGCTGTTCAAGTCTATGATAGACGACCCTAATTCATGGCACGGCGAAACAGGAGTACATGCCAAAGGCTTTTACCTGACATTTAAGAAATTGCTTTCCATGGCAAACGAATCTGCTCCAGTCCAGAATCCCTGAACCATTACACCAACAACCTGAAAACAGCTTTCGCATCCCGCAACTATCCTCCCGACCTAGTACAAAAGCAAATAACCAGAGCCACTTCCTCATCCCCTCAAACCCAGAACCTTCCATAGAAGAACCACAAAAGTGCCTCACTTGTGACAGGATACTTTCCGGGACTGGATCAGACTCTGAATGTGGCTCTCCAGCAGGGATACGACTTCCTCAATTCCTGCCCTGAAATGAGATCCATCCTTCATGAAATTCTCCCCACTCCACCAAGAGTGTCTTTCCGCCGTCCACCTAATCTTCGTAACCTCTACCCTTGTAACTGCCCCCAGTGTAAAACCTGTCACATGCGCCCTCCCACCACCACCTACTCCAGTCCTGTAACCCGGAAGGTGTACACGATCAAAGGCAGAGCCACGTGTGAAAGCACCCACGTGATTTACCAACTGACCTGCCTACACTGTGAAGCTTTCTATGTGGGGATGACCAGCAACAAACTGTCCATTCGCATGAATGGACACAGGCAGACAGTGTTTGTTGGTAATTAGGATTACCCTGTGGCTAAACATGGCTTGGTGCACGGCCAGCACATCTTGGCACAGTGTTACTCCGTCCGGGTTATCTGGATACTTCCCACTAACACCAACCTGTCAGAACTCCGGAGATGGGAACTTGCCCTTCAGTATATCCTCTCTTCTCGTTATCCGCCAGGCCTCAACCTCCGCTGATTTCAAGTTGCCGCCGCTCATACCTCACCTGTCTTTCAACATCTTTGCCTCTGTACTTCCACCTGGACTCACGTCTCTGCCCAAACTCTTTGCCTTTACAAATGTCTGCTTGTGTCTGTGTATGTGCGGATGGATATGTGTGTGTGTGTGCGCGAGTGTATACCTGTCCTTTTTTCCCCCTAAGGTAAGTCTTTCTGCTCCTGGGATTGGAATGAATCCTTACCCTCTCCTTTAAAACCCACGTCCTTTCGTCTTTCCCTCTCCTTCCATCTTCCCTGATGAAGCAACCGTTGGTTGCTAAAGCTTGAATTTTGTGTGTATGTTTGTGTTTGTTTGTGTGTCTATCGACCTGCCAGCGCCTTAGTTTGGTAAGTCACATCATCTTTGTTTTTAGATATATTTTTCCCACATGGAATGTTTCCCAAAACTTACCAAATGAAAGCGCTGGCATGTTGATAGACGCACATACATACACGATAGACACACAAACATACACACAAAATTCAAGCTTTCGCAACCAACGGTTGCTTCATCAGGAAAGACGAAAGGATGTGGGTTTTAAGGGAGAGGGTAAGGAGTCATTCCAATCCTGGGAGCGGAAAGACTTACCTTAGAGGGAAAAAAGGACAGGTGTACACTCCCGCGCACACACACACACAAGCAGACGTTTGTAAAGGCAAAGAGTTTGGGCAGAGATTTAGCTACAATATAGCAGGTCAGCAACTGGAAGCAGTTAATTCCATAAATTATCTGGGAGTAGGCATTAGGAGTGATTTAAAATGGAATGACCATATAAAATTAATCGTCGGCAAAGCAGATGCCAGACTGAGATTCATTGGAAGAATCCTAAGGAAATGCAATCCGAAAACAAAGGAAGTAGGTTACAGTACACTTGTTCGCCCACTGCTCACCGGTGTGGTAGAAGAGATAGAGAAGATCCAATGGAAAGCAGCGTGCTTCGTTACAAGATCATTTAGTAATCGCGAAAGCATTACGGAGATGATAGATAAACTCCAGTGGAAGACTATGCAAGAATGACGCTCAGTAACTCAGTATGGGCTTTTGTTGAAGTTTCGAGAACATACCTTCACCGAGGAGTCAAGCAGTATATTGCTCCCTCCTACATATATCTCACGAAGAGACCATGAGGATAAAATCAGAAATTAGAGTCACACAGAGGCATACTGACACTCTTTCTTTCCACGAACAATACAAGACTGGAATAGAAGGGAGAACCAGTAGAGGTACTCAAGGTACCCTCCGCCACACACCATCACAGGTGGCTTGCAAAGTTTGGATGTAGATGTAGATGAAGCTAAACCCTTTGATGCTGACTGTTGTTTGAAGGAAGTTGGCCAGTGTAAGACTGGAGTTACAGGAACTTCGTAGTAAATTTGAAGTTTGGTCTGAAACTGTGCCAGATGAAAGTGATTGTGAGCGTATAAGAAAGAAGCAATGGGATGGCATGGCTGACTGAGAAACATCATACAGTGCTTTGTTTTGTGATATTGTTGATACTGTTCTGTGTTAATTAACTGACAGGTATACTGACTTAGATAGTTTGGAGTTACTTTCACACATGAGTTATGAAAAATATAGTCAAAATACTGAAAATATTCATGAATCTGCATTTCATTCCTTGGAGACACCTTACAGTGGACATGTTGTTATTCCCTGGACTAAGGATGGAACTGTCTTTCTTTCTTCAAACTAATTCCAGAACCATCCAGTTGGTAGACAAAGTCAACATTTCGCTTCCTGTGGTCTCAGTGAAGCAGTCCCTGAATCATTTAAACTAATGATATTAATTTTAACCATTCCCGCAACCAGTGCTTCGGCAGAAATATCATTTTCTCTGTTTAAGAGAATCAAAACTTATCTTCCAAATACACACTCGCAAACTAGATATTCTCAGTGTCTTGATTTGCTGATCATTGAAAAATGATTGCCCAAGTCCATGAAACAGTAAAATCCTCCTACAACTCCATGATTGAAGTTTCTTACAAGGATCATTGCGGAATTGACCTAAAAACTTTGAGTTCCTGAACTTTTAATATCATCAGTATTTTTGTAGATAGAATAACATGTATTTTTCAAGTATCCTGTATCGCACAGGAGGCCTAATGTTTACAAGGTTCGGCCTTGTACTTTAATGGAAGGCACACGACGTTATTTCATGTAATACTAGGCCATGATGTAATGCAATAACAGATAACTGTAAACAGTAAAATAATAATAATTACAATGACAACAACAATAAAAATAATTACAATGACAACAACAATAAAAATAATTACAATGACAACAACAATAAAAATAATTACAATGACAACAACAACAACAACACTTTTAATTGGATAATCATAAATAGTAATGTAATGGGAACAACAGTGACAATAATAATAATAATTACAACAATGCTGATGCTTTTAACAATTTTTAAAATGATTACAGTTACGAATACCTCACTCTTTGGCACCGGCGATGACTTGCCTGCTTTTGAAGGACGACATATTACAAATTGATAGAAGATATTGGTTTTCAGTTTGAAAGTAGTGTAGGCACCCCGGTGGTCCCGGTCACCTATGGTGGACTGGAAGCCGAGCGGTGACCTCTCCTGTTGTCAGGATGCTAGGAAGTGACCGTGGACACATCTGAAACAACAACAAAACATTATTAATTCATGACACCTTTATTCCTGCCGAGTACAATGTGGCGGACGGGTGGACGGGCGGAATGGGGTGCAGTCCCCCAGCGTCGTCGGCTCATCTGGTTGTGACGGCGGATGCACAGGGCCTAGGCCCCGCACAATCTCGACGACGGCTCACTGATGTGGTCAGCATTGGCGGCGAGCGAGACTGCCGCGATGTCTGCTAACCCTGGGTTGATGATTGACAGCGGCAGCAGAGAGGACCAGAGCTGGTACTGTCCCCTCATGTCTGCTGCTGGATGGGCCGCCCTTACTGCAACATCTCCTTAATAAAGATTAACATGTCGATCACCGAGCTGAGCGCTACGCAGTGTCCCAGTACACATCTAACTGCGAGTGCCTTGTTGCTATCAAAGCTGGCGTATTTAAAGGAAGCACGAGCGACGTCCTGACGTCATGCTCGTTTGTAATGAACGCATTCGTTCCACTTATACTGCTGATTTATCTGTCGTACTCGCCCCTTAGGTGTTCTTGTGACAGAGTTACGTGTTGTTACGGCAGACTTATGTGAAGTTATGCAGTACAGCTGACGCTATGCCTCTGTCTTCACTCTACAAAAGTCTCCATCTAACACAAACCCGCGTGCTAAGCAATTCTCTCTCGCCTGTTGTGTGTAACCAGGCCATTGCCCCTGTGTGACGACACATTCCGATACATGCAATCCTCTTACCACTTGGCTAACCTACTGCCTCTGGCTCTCGGCATAGGCAACGAAACTTTGACAATATTCCACATTTTCAACTCTTTACTATTCCGCGACACTACAGTAGAAAATGATATAGCTTTATTACAGGTAGAGAGGATATTGCTTTGTGGAGGAGGTGTTGTCTCTGGCTGATTCAACAGTTTGTATGTAAGAACAGGGGATTTATTGCCTTATTGCCTTCACGAATCATAGGTTACTGCAGCACATGTGACAAAAGAGGTGTGGACAGTTCGAAGAGATTTTGGGATTGCAGCCAGTTGTTGTAAACTTCACTCCACACTATTTCAATGGACACCTGCCAGTGATCTTCAGGTCAGTCATCGAAGACTGACAAAGACGTTCTCCGCTCCGCCTTATATAGCACGTTGATAGTATTGCTGTGCATATGTCGGTCACGGTGACATGACCACACTGCCCGGTGGCAGCACCCTCATATTCGGCATTGACGCTCGCTGCAGTCATCGGAGTATTCTACCACCTTGGTCTGGAGCAAATCTCAGAGATGATGGGATTCCACGCATTATCCAACTGGTATCCGCTGTCAGTTTACTAGATTTTCTGCAATGCGTATTTCCGTGGATTCTTTTATAATAGAGTCCCATAAAGATGTTGCTGTGGTCAGAATTAATTTTTAGTCATACTCTGGTGAATGTCCGATGGAGATCAATGTTTTGCTACTGCAGACTTGCCATGGAGTGATGTTTATGATGACTGGCTGCGATCCCGAAATCTCTTTGAACATTTAATTTTCCAGGAAAATTTTAAATTTCACAAATGTGGACTGACAAAATAATGACTGAAAAAGATACAAGCTTTTGTTGGATGTCTGTCATAGGGTTTCAAAATCCATTGGGAAAGGAAAAAGGGCAATTATAACACATACAGTAAGCAACTGTGGTTTTGTGGAAGGTGCCGAATTGATTGTTGAATAAAGAGACTGTAGATTATCATCAAGACAGGAATAGTGAAGTGTTCCTAAAATGGTTCAGAGATATTCTACCAAAATTACAGCCCATCATTGTTATAATTATGGTCAATGTTTCTTCATATCGTGGTGTTAAGGTGGAGCAAAGGCCACAAAAACCTTAAGGGAAGGAAGATGATGTAAATTGGCTTATATGAAAGGGAGCACATGTCAAACCTACTGGGATTAAGCTTGGATTACTGAAACAGGTCGAAGCTGATGTTATACATAATGCTTTGACACAAATGATTTCACTGTTCCAGCATTTTCAAATACCTGTCAATGAGAAGTGTTAAAACAGAGCAATTGGAAACATTAAATGATAAATTATTAACATTCATGTGGAAGTTGAACAAAAATAAATAGGCTTGCACATGATTTTTTACAAATGTTTACATCACTTCCCTGTTTGAATGTGACAGTAAAACATTGTGTGTTGGGTTATCTTCACTGAATAGTGCAGCTAAGCAATGCTGCAACGTAAAACATTAGGTTATTATTGTACCCGATTACACACAGCTGAAGCTGCTTGGGAAATAAAATCCAATGAGGTAATAGCGAAGGCGGAAGAACATACAGTGTAATGTTTACATCAGGTTTGTTCTTACAATTATTAGATTATAGACACTGCTTTGTATTATATACTTACTTTGCAGTCCATGCATAAGCCTTGAATATCAAGTTACTAAGAGTATTTTAATTCAGCGCAAGTCTCTAGAAACTAAATAACTTCATTATGGTCCAAGTGATTTGCAACTTCATGTCATGCACACATCAGATACGGGACAAACTGTATATAAGGTGTAATCAAAAAGTTTCCAGTCGAAGGCTTGCCCCAGTACGCCACAAAGGCAAAATTGCTGCGAGGATTTAGGGAAACATCCACCAACCTACCAGGTTGAACATACCCGTTTGGTAAAATAGTGTGTCCTCCTGCATTTTTTTTCTAAAAGCGACTAAAGGTGTGATAATGGCATGGGGGGATATCAGGGCTATAGGACGGGTGCTCGAGTGTCCCGTACTTTAGTTGGTTCGTATTGGATGAGGCTGGTGTCGTGAGTTGAATCGCAACCAGTTTGGAACGTGGCACACCATTCTACAATTGTCGTTTTTGACCAACGTGCTGCCCTGTACAGATTATTCATTCTCCTATGTGTGTCTACCATTGTTTGTCCTTTGGCAGACATGAAAAGAATAACAGCACGGTGTCCTGTGAGGACGCATTTGATAATAACCTTCCCATAGTTCACGTCTCCGCATGTACCGCATACGAGTTCGAAAGACACAAATGCCACACTGGTGCCTTGCCTGCATGTTGGTGCTTATATACCCACATCAGAGTCATGCTACATTACATATATGCTGCAGCAATGCCCTCAAATGAAAAGTTTGGTCACTTCTTATACAAAGACTCGGTATTTTCCATCTATGCCACATTATTAATGAAATAGTAATAATTTAAAAAGTTTTTGAAGTTAATATTAAAATTGCACTTACTTAGCAAACTTACATTCTAAAGAAAGTACGAGGGTAAGTCAATTATTACCCTCAATTTAGTTATATTTTTGTTTATTTTGGAGGTACTGTCATTTTACATTGATGACGCGTGCTTTGTGTATTTGTTGTTATATCTTTGCAATTTTCAAGCTGCTAGGCTAGTTTCGTTATCGCTGCCGTGCTGTTAATCATGGCTGCTCTGCTGTCTTATTTGCACCAACATTCAGTGATCTGTTTTTTGTGGTCGGAAGGCGTATCAGGGTCCGAAATTCATCGAAGACTTTTGGTACAGCACGGGAACAGTGTATTGCCACAACAGTGTGTCTATGAATGGATTGAAAAATTCCGAAATGGTCGCACAAGTGTTACGCATGATGAAGGAGCCAGACGACTATTTACCTCCACTAATGAAGAAACCAATGAGTATTCGTGTGAAATGATTCTCTTAGACTGATGATTAACTATTGACGAAGTGGCACATCGTCTGCAAATTAGTCACAATTCTGCGTATGGAATAATCCACGACAGACTTGGGTTTCATAAAGTTTGTGCAAGATGGGTCCCAAAACAACTCACACAGTTGCATAAACAAATGCATCCTCTCAGTAGGCAAATAACAAAGATTAGGTATAAACACATTATTTATTTTGTGATTGTGTCAAATGAAAATAAAATCTGGATCACTCACTATATCTACTATTCTGATTACTGGTTTCAATCACATACACAAATCATCTTGAGATTCAAAACAGTGGAAAATGAAAAGGATGTGATAATACAAAAATTATAGTTGTACAACTAATGGTGCTAAGAAAAATAAAACAACATGACATGAGTCATGTGTAGCTTTGCAATGTGCAGTTTGTTCAAAAGGAATTGAAGATACAGTAATCAACTACTGAATAGATAAAAGTGGTGTTGTGCAGTAAATTATGAGGACAGCAATGTGCATGTATCAGTACTGAAATGAATCAGTTTCACTGTAGTGATTGCCTATCCTCAGTGTAGATTTATACTAATTCTTCTTTGAAAGAAGGGTTATGAGCATAATATTAATCACACCATGTGTTTAATTCATTGTTGTTCTTGTGGTCCTCAGTGCAGAGACTGGTTTGATGCAGCTCTCCATGCTACTGTATCCTGTGCAAGGTTCATCTCCCAGTACCTACTGCAACCTACATCCTTCTGAATCTGTTTAGTGTACTCATCTCTTGGTCTCCCTCTACATTTTTTACCCTCCATGCTGCCCTCCAATACTAAATTGGTGATCCCTTGATGCCTCAGAATATGCCCTACCAAGTGATCCCTTTTTCTAGTCAAGTTGTGCCACAAATTTATTTTCTCTCCAATTCTATTCAGTACCTCCTCATTAGTTATGTGATCTACCCATCTAATCTTCAGCATTCTTCTGTAGCACCACATTTCAAAAGCTTCTATTCTCTTCTTGTCTAAACTATTTACTGTCCATGTTTCACTTCCATACATGGCTACACTCCATACAAATACTTTCAGAAACGACTTACTGACACTTAAATCTATACTCGATGTTAACAAATTTCTCTTCTTCAGAAACGCTTTCCTTGCCATTGCCAGTCTACATTTTATATCCTCTCTACTTCGACCATCATCAGTTATTTTACTACTTTAAGTGTCTCATTTCCTAATCTAATTCCCTCAGCATCACCGGACTTAATTCGACTACATCCCATTTACCTCGTTTTGCTTTTGTTGATGGTCATCTTGTATTCTCCTTTCAAGACACTGTCCATTCCGTTCAGCTGCTCTTCCAGGTCATTTGCTGTCTCTGGCAGAATACAATGTGATCGGTGAACCTCAAAGATTTTGTTTCTTCTCCATGGATTTTAATTCCTACTCCGAATTTTTCTTTTGTTTCCTTTACTGCTTGCTCAATATACAGATTGAATAACATCGGGGAGAGACTACAACCATGCCTCACTCCCTTCCCAAACACTGCTTCCCTTTCATGCCCCTCGACGCTTACAACTGCCATCTGGTTTCTGTAAAAATTGTAAATAGCCTTTCGCTCCCTGTAATTTACCCCTGCTACCTTTAGAATTTGAAAGGCAGTATTCCAGTCAACATTGTCAAAAGCTTTCTCTAAGTCTACAAATGCTAGAAACATAGGTTTGCTTTTTCTTAATCTGTTTTCTAAGGTAAGTCGTAGGGTCAGTATTGCCTCACGTGTTCAAACATTTCTATGGAACCCAAACTGATCTTCCTCGAGGTCGGCTTCTACCAGTTTTTCCATTCGTCTGTAAAGAATTCGTGTTAGTATTTTGCAGCCATGGCTTATTAAACTGATGGTTCGGTAATTTTCACATCTGTCTACTCCTGCTTTCTTTGGGATTGGAATTATTATATTCTTCTTGAAGTGTGAGGGTATTTCGCCTGTCCCATAGATCTTGCTCAGTAGATGGTAGAGTTTTATTAGGCCTGGCTCTCCCAAGGCCGTCAGTAGTTCTAATGGAATGTTGTCTACTCCCGGGGCCTTGTTTCGACTTAGGTCTTTCAGTGCTACTTAGGTGTAATTTATAAGTAATATATTTTCACACTGTGTAATCCATTAGGCAGAATGTAAGGAAATTTAACATAGCAAAAAAAAAAAAAAAACTAAATTCTTAAACAGTGCAGTCCATGTGGAATCTGGCCTGATAACCTAATGGCCTGTGGCATAAGTATGCTGTGTCATCTCCATCCACTGTGTCCAATTCTGCTTGCAGATCAATATGCACAGCAGTCCAGTATTAGTAATTGGTAACTTCATAAGAGTGGGGTACTGTCTTAAAATCATTGTTACTTGTTCTTGGTAACTACTGTGTGTGTATTCTGACAGCAGAACACTTTGTTCCAAGTGTATTAATCATAGGTCATCATTTTTCACATGATAACCTGATTGTTGCAGATTCTCCATGAATTGCTAATTTTATAAATACTTCGTTGTTTTTACTAGGCTTAGTGGTCAGTGTTTCAGTCTTCCCAAATAGAAAAGTTACTTGCAGTTTGGATTGCCCATGTTGGAGATGGTTACCACTTCAGTAATGCTACTATTGTGAGGCATCATAAAAGTTGCATGCTTTTGTAAGACTATCAGCACAGAAGTACAAACATTGCCTCATATGTTCCAGCGATTCTTCAGTAAGTCCGTAAGTCCGAGGAGGCTGATGTGCCATGAGGCCCCCCCCCCCCCCCCCCCCCCCCCCCCCCCCCCCCCCCCACACACACACACACACACACACTCACTCACTCTTGTTCATTTCAAGATTTCTTTTCGATTAGACGAAATTACTGGTTTTTAACATTGCTGAAACTTTGAAATATTAGTCATTTAAAATTTATTCAAATATTTCAATGAAATATAAAAGTGAATGTGATGGAAAGTTCTTGGTGGAATTTTAGGTGTAAAGTAATAATGTACTGATATAGTTGTGTTAATAAGCGCATAATTGTGCAGAGGCCCACACATTATCTCTTACTGTGCCTGGAGGAACTGATGGATAAAATGGATGCCAATCATTGCTTTTCCAAAACTGATTTGCATGAAACTTACTTGCAAATACCATTGGACAAGCAGTCTTAACATGTCTGTCATTAACACTCATCTGGGTCTCCATAAATTTTTGAGACCACCATTTGGCAGTGCTTCTGGGCTTGCCATTTTTCAGCACTTCCTGAAGCATATGACCGCAAAAGTTCCTTTTTACTCATGTTTCAATATTCATTATTTGTAGATAAATAATTGTATTAATTTGTTTTGCAGGGATGTTAAAAGGAACCGTGATGCTGCAACAAGCCCAGATCATGTTGATAAAGGTGTTCCAGAGCAGTTTCTACAAGAAAATCTGGTAGATTATTATTTTAGTGTTGTTACACTCTTAACAGGCTAAGGCTAACAGTTTAAACAAATATCAGGATAGATAATGAAAGTAAATTACGCCAGGCAAATGAAACTGTGTGTGTGTGTGTGTGTGTGTGTGTGTGTGTGTGTGTGTGTTTGTTTTAAGGTGTATGTGAAATCATCATGTGAGAATGTAGGATGGGATCGAAGCAGCACTGTTGCAACATATTCTGAAAGTGGTAATTCAGAAAACCAGCTCATACTTGTAACACACAGTACACAGAAAAGAAAAAAAAAAAACTATACTCTGAAGTTTTGTAATTGTAATTTGTGTATAAAAAATTAGAAAAATGTAAAAACAATGAAAAGCAAAAACAAAAACAAAGGAGCCATTTTCATTCATATTCTGTATGATTTATTATAATTCCGAGTTTCATACCTTCAGTGTGGGCGAAGTCAGTACAAGGAACGGAAATTTTTGTCCCGATAAAATTCCCAGGGATACCCCAGTCCTCAGTCTTCTGACTGGTTTGATGCGGCCTGCCACAAATCTCACTCCTGTGCCAACCTTTTTGTGTCATAGCAGCAGTTCCAGCCTTCTGTCTGAATTATTTACTGGATGTATTCCAGTCTCTGGCTTCCTCTACTGTTTTTACCCTCTGCAGTTCTCTCTAGTACCCTACGTCTCAACAGATGTCTTGTCATTCTGTCCCTTCTTCTTGTCAGTGTTTCCCATATATTCCTTTCCTTGCCGATTTTGCAGAGAACTCCCTCATTCCTTGCCTTCTCAGTCCACCTAATTTTCGACATTCTTTTGTAGTACCACATCTCAAATGCTTTAATTCTCTTCCGTTCCAGTTTTCCCACATCCATGTTTCACCACCATACAATGTTGTGCTCAAAACATACATTCTCAGAAATTTCTTCCTCAAATTAAGACCTACGTTTAGTAGTAGTAGTAGTAGTAGTAGTAGTAGTAGTAGTAGACTTCTCTTGACCAATAATTCCTTTTTTGCCAGTGCTAGTCTGCTTTTTATGCCATCTTTGCTTCATCCATCATGGGCTATTTTGCTGGCTAGGTAGTAGAATCCCTTAACTTTTTCCACTTCATTATCCCCTGATTCTGATGTTAAGTTACTCGTTGTTTTCATTTGTGCTACTGCTCAGTACTTTCATTTTTCTTCGATTTACTTTCAGTCCATATTCTGTTCCATTCCATTCAACAATTGATATCCTTGCACCTTGAATTTTAATTCTGCTCTTGAACCTTTGTTTTATTTTTGTCATTGCTTTTTTGATGTATAGGTTGAACAGTAGGGGCGAAAGACTACTTCGCTGTCTTACACCCTTTTTAATGTAAGTTCTTCATTCTTGGTCTTCCACTCTTAACTGATTATTATCTAGGAAATCCCCAATTCTCTTTTGCAGTCTTCTGTATATTATCCTTTTCAGCATCTTGGATGCATGAGCTGTTAAGACGACTGTGCGATAATTCTCGCACTTGTCAGATCTTGCTACCTTCACAGTTGTGTGGATGATGTTTTTCCAAAAGTCAGATGGTATGTTACCAGACCCATACATTCTACAGACCAATGTGAATAGTTGTTTTGTTGCCACTCTCCTCAATAATTTTAGAAATTTAAATGGTATGTCATCAGTCCCTTCTGCCTTATTTGATCTTAAGTAGTCCATAGCTCTTTCAAATTCTGATTATAATACTGGATTCCCTATATTGTCTCTGTCGACTCCTGTTTCTTCATCTATCGTGTCATCAGACAAGTCTCAGAGAAGTCCTCTGCCTCATGGACACCTTCATTGTACTTTTTCCACCTATCCACTCTCTCCCCTACATTTAACAATCGAATTCCCATTGCACTCGATGTTACTGCCCTTGCTTTTGATTTCACCAATAGCTGTTTTGACTTTACTGTATGCTGAGATAGTCCTTCTGAGAGCATTTCTTATTCACATTTTCCTGCAGCCATTTCATCGTAGCTTCCTATCACTTACTATTTGTGTCATTCGTAGGTGGTGGTGTCAATAGAAAATAACATTTTGATTTTGTTATTGAACTTGCAACATTAACAATGATGGTACAGAATTAATCTTGAGTCTCTGTGGTAGGATTTATAGTGTTGATTATTTCAGTTACAATGTTGCAAAATCTGAAACTCAGTAAATGTTAAACTGGCTCTTGCCATCCAGAACTGCAATCTGTCTACTAGGTTGTCATCACAGAGGCTGTACTTAAATTTGTGCAGATGACTTTCATTTACTTCTTGAGTATGTTTTGTCAGTTAACCCTCTGACTGCTGTGAACAAGTTAAGTAGTCATGCTCTGCAACTCCCAAGGTGCTGAGGATACTGTTAAATTCAGCCTCTTGGGTTTCATTAATTACTATTGATGTATGTATGCATCATGTTCTGCCATCCCCTCTCATGACTGCAGATGAGGTAAGTCTGTGTATCTGTGTTGTGAAAAAAGTTAGTATTTGTCGTATGACATATATGTCTCTTTGCGTGCTATCGTTTACAAAAATCCTCGTTTTGATGTGTTGAACTCCTTTATGAAGGCACAGAATTGTGCCCACTCACTTGACCACCCACCAGGTATAGAAACCAATATCTCAAAAATGAAATGAGCTATGGTTGTGCTCTCAGTTTTAAATAAAATTTTGATATCTTATCTACATTTCATACACAGTGGTGTATAAGGTAAAATCAGTCATGTACATAGTACCTCTGCAAACTAGAATTTGGTGCAATGCTTTACTTAATGTGATACACTTCAGTAACTATGACAAATAACGAAAAGAAATTCAGTCCTTTATTGAATTTTTTTTCAACAACAAAGCTTTGCTCACCACGGAATGCAGAGAGCACATGTCGAGCAGTCAAAGGGTTAATATCAGTTATTTTGTATTTTTGTACAAGATTTTTCAATTTTTTCCTTTATTTGCTTTCAGACTCGCAGTGCTAGTTCGTTAATCCAACAAGGAAAAATAAGTATTGTATCGTAAGTATAGTTTTTTACCCTTTTCATTTCACATTTAATTGTCTCCATTGATAATCTATTAGCCTGCAAACATTGTAGCCACTACAGGTTTTGCCTTTCACGTAGGAACTGTATCGTATTTTTGGAAGTTTGCATTTAAGAAGACAAGCACTTGATGCTTCCCCCTTGTTACTATAGTTGTTTGACTAAATATATTCTTGTCTGTCTTTCCTGTCAGTTGTTTTTATCCCATCATGGACCTTCCATTCTTTGATTTTTCATATAAGTTTTTTTCCCTCAATAGTGTATGTAAATCAGTATGTAAGCATGAAAATTTGTAAGGATACTCTAATTTAGTGTGTATTGGTGTAACAGTTTTGTGTGTTAAAATTACTGTGTATTCTGCCACAAAAAACTTTTAATTTCAGATGCAATGTTGGTGATGCTGTGCTGGTAGTTTGGAATGAAGTTCACCGTAATTATCTCATTCTCCAAGAAACATCTACTCTGTATTTCCTGCATCAAGATTGCTTGGATATACTTGGCTTGCGTCCAAGTTCAGGTTAGTCACAAACATTCAGAGGCAGTGGTGAGTTTCTTCTTAGGCATTCTGGAGTTTCTTTCTGTACCAGTCAGTTTTATTGTGTTCTCTATAGTTTGCAAACCCTTGGAGATTTTAATTTTTGTTGTGGGTTTGCGGTAACAGAAGTTGTGGGGTAGAGGGGGGGGGGGGGGGAGGGTGTAGTTCAGAATTATTCTGTAGCTTATACGGGGTGTTCAAAAAGTCTCTCCGCCGTGCTAAGCTGCACTTGCCGTATGATTGTTCACCTGCCTGGGTTTTTCATCGAAACAATAAATGCACAATGATACTGCAGTGATATTCTGTACTCATTCATAGAAGAACTTGTGTGAAGTGAAATACTGAATGGTTATTTTCAACAAGATGGTGCAATCGCGCATACAGCTCACGTTTCAGTGTCACTGCTTGCTGATATTTTTGGTGATCGCATAATTTCACAGTCGCCTGACCTAACACCACTAGACTTTTTCTTCTGGGGTGAACTGAAAGCAAATGTCTATAAAAACCGTCCAAAATTCATCAATGAATTGAAAACTGCAATATCCACATTCACTGCTTCTGTTACAGAAGAAATGTTACAGCTTGTGTTTGGAAACATGATTAGACGAATTGAATTGTTTATTCAACAACAGGGAGGACACTTTCAACATTTATTGTGAACATTTGTAAGTAAAAATGAATATTCAAAAAATTAATTACTTGTATTTCACTGAGTTTCATTTCGGTGTATTCACTGTGGTGTATGGCACGCGTGGCTAACAATCACACGACACTGCGGAGAGACTTTTTGAAAACCTTGTAGCATCACAGTAATGTGTAGCAAACATGTTGCACGATTTTCCTACCATGTTATTGAAACATTCATGTTGAGAATTAATTAAACAACTGCATGTGACTTTAAAGCAAAACAACACTCTGATAGGTACGCATTTTGAGATTTTGGTCACATAGCTGAATGTGATTCATTGTAACAGCTTTATTAGATCACTTGTTGGGTCAAATTTTGCAGTTGGTTTTAAACTAATGTCCCAGTGAGCCAGAGACATAAAATTTTGAACATAGCAAAGAACTGGATGATAATGCAATATTAATTCTCTTTCTTGTCAGTCTGTGTTGGGGATAGGTGCGAAAATGGTTGGTAATACCTGACATCTCAGCAGCCCTGCAGGACTAAAGTGTTGTGTGGGGAGTATTGGAATGCGTTGCAGCTGGTAAGCAAGTGGATGGGCGTGGCTGGAGCAGAGAGAAATGGGAAGAGGAGATGGACAGAGAGAGGGGGAGAAGTTGATGTGTGCATTGTGTGTGATATACGTGTACATGGATGAATCTGCAGATTTAAAATCTAATATTTATATAAGTAATTATTTAAATAAAAAATTAAATGTCATCTGAATGTTTAAAATCCATCGAGAACTTTCACAGACAAGACTAAAAACAGAACATAATTATTTAAATAAAAATGAATTTTAATATACGTCATTTTTAAGCAGATTAAAAAGTATAAAATAGTGCCTCCTTGCCTCACACAGATTTCTAATCCTATTAGACAGTTCCGAAAATTTGTACTTTTGAATCTTTAATAGCTACGACAATACTTTGTAAGATTTATAATGAAAAATGTTGGGTGCATGCAGTAGATAATAGTTGGAAATAACTATTCATGCATCAGTTATGTATTGCATGTGCACCACATTTTTTGTTGTACATCTTCCAAGCACTGTCATAACTTAAAGCACAAATTTTCAGGGCTATCTGTATAGTGTTAGGAATGTGTATGGGGCTGAGAGAAATTATTTTGTACTTTTTAGAACAATTTAAAAACATAATATATTAAAAAGTGTGTTTTTATTTACATAGTTATTTGGACTGATACTATTGCTGCAAACCTTCCAGCCATCCTCTAAATTTCTTGGAAACTGTTTTTGACTCTCTCAGAGTATGGCTGGTAAATGTGCTGTAGTAATATCAGTGCAAGAGTGAGCTACATTCAGCTTCAGGCTTGGATTGTCTCATTGATTACTCAGAATGTTAAGAAAATTCAAAGCTCCGTAAAAACAGTATGTATGTCTGTTGTCAAAAATCACACAATGAAACAGTTAAACGGTGCTGTGTAATTTATTTTCAGTGCTGTACAATTTAGTTTCTTGTAAATGTTGATCCCAGTGCTTGAAACTTAACAGTACATCTTAGATCTGAGAACTAACGCTGAAGTAAGAAATGTTGGACTGTGTACATTAATAAAGGTCAGCATACTGTAGTCAAAACATTTAAATTTTATGCCTTAGGACAACAATATCACATTTGTGAGCCATGTATTATATCAGAGATCTGCGTGGGCGATACAGGAATTGCACTTAAGAAGTAGAGCTATGTTAGTCAACAGGAACCAGTGTGGTGCAACTAAATGTGTTGTGGTTCTCTCTGTACACCAAATGTCATGAGTTCTGCATATTTACCTTTACCAATAGAATTTGGATTTAACTTTCAGACTATTAACAAGAAGTGAC
This sequence comes from Schistocerca serialis cubense, assembly GCF_023864345.2. NCBI lineage: Eukaryota > Metazoa > Arthropoda > Insecta > Orthoptera > Acrididae > Schistocerca > Schistocerca serialis. The sequence continues at coordinate 122,370,437 of NC_064643.1, forward strand.
TATTAAATTAAATATTTTGAACTACTGTGGTAGATGACTAACAATTTTATTCTCATATAAGAGAGGTGTAATATGTTGAACACCCAAATTTTGTCCAGTTACCTCTTTCACAATTGACCATGGAGTTTTATTTTGTTCTGAGTGTTATTTATTCTTTTGGTATAATGGATTGTTTCTGCCCATCTGATGACATTCCTCAGCACTTCACAGCATTTCCTGTAGTGAAATTACGTTACAGGGCTCTGACTGCCCTCCGTGTTATGATAGAGCTCCCATTTCCTCCTACATGATATTCTGATGCCATTAGTTACCTAAATTGGTTGCTTATTAGTTTGCTTGACCACATGAAAATTTTAAATGGAAAAGAGCTATCAAAGAATGTGGTAAAGGTTGGAAGAAATTCATTTATATTTATCAGTCAAGTAGAGTTTCTGCCAAGGTTTCCCTTTGAGGATGGCTTTAAATGTCTGCATTGAAAGTTTGCTCATATTCTTAAATCCTTTACTGCAGGACATTCATTTTACTACCTGTGCATCATGATTTAGCTGGCCATTACAAATTTTTGTCATATTGTGCTCTTCACGTTAATTGAACATGAAGCTGACTGACCATAAATCTGGTTGACTGTGAAGATATCTGTGATCACAATGTTTTTATTCTGAATTCTAGTTACAGAAGGATAGGAACAGTCTGCCTATATACCTGTCAAGTCATATGGTGGCATGTACTGTTGTGAGTTTATTAGCTGGTAATTCCTTCAAGTTCACTCAAAATGTTTAAAATCCTCACACAAAATCAGCTTCATGTCTTTACTAAGAACTGAGCTTAGCACAGCATAAAGTCTAAATGGGAAAACTCTTGTCTTCTGAACTGCAGGAAATGCACAGGGCTTTTATAAAAAGTATTTTCCTTGAAAATTCAAACTCTCCTGCATGACCTTCAAATATTTGGTGCTAGAGTTTTGGTATGTCAACTCTTTTAAATGAAACATTACTCGTAGTATAAATGGCTATGCCTCTGTTCTGTAATGAACTCCTTGCCTACAAATCAGATACGATGTACTGCTCCAAAGGAAGCCTTAGTATTTCTTCGTTATGCAAATGAGACTCTCAGATACAAGTTATGTCATTGTCAAGGTCTATTAGCGATCGTCTACTTATTTTTTAGTGCCAGTGTTATGAAAAGGATAGATTGCTACTCACCACATAGAGATGATGTTGAGTCATGGACAGGCACAACAAAATGACTGCTAATTAGCTTTTGGTCAAAAGACCTTTTTCTAAAGTAAGCACACAACGTGCGTGCACACACAAACATACATTCACGCCACTACAACTCGCACATGAGCACTGTCTCTGGCCACCAAGGCCAGACTGCGAGCAACTGCACATGATGAAAGATGCAATCTAGGTGGTGGGGGTAAGGAAAAGCTGGGTCAGGGAGGGGGAGGGATAGCAGGGTAGGGGTGAGTGACAGTAAAATTGTGCAGTCCGCACCTAGCTGTCTTCTACCCTGTTTCCACCATGTCCGTGAACTTTCCCTCAAGCAGCACTTCACAGTACCTCACCCCTACCCTGCTATCCCTAACCCTCCCTGCCCCAGCCTTTTCCTTAACCCCATCATCCAGACTGCTCTTCCATGCACAGTTTATCACAGTCTGTCATGTGTGAGTTGTGCTTGTGTGACTGTGTATTTGTTGTCTACTTCAGAAAGCTCACATATTTAGCAGTCTTTTTGTTGTGTCTCTCTGCTACTCAGCATGTCCCTTGTATGGTGAGTAGCAATATATTCTTTTCATAATATTGTCATTGTTCCGTCCTGGATTTTCCATTGTTTAATTTTTAATTTCATAAATATTTTAATGAAGTAAGCTTATTATGCCTTCTGGTCTGCATCCACTGTTTACTGAACTAATTTCCAGAATTAAAAGGAGCCTTCCTTAAGCAATGATACCTCCTACATCGTCCTAAAGAAAGGTTTATCCTCTCTACAAGTTATCACTGGAATTTGGCTTTGAGTGAGCTCAGATCAACTTATTATACTGTCACTTACAAACTTTGCCATAAATTTTGCCACCATCTCTCTTCCCAATCTTCCTCAGGTGTAGACCATGCCTAGTTTAGCCTGACCTATGAAAACTCACAAATGGCACCTGTCTGTACCTTCTCAAATCCCGTATTAATACACACCATAGTACTATTGGAATGGGGTTGATTTTAATGCAGGATCTCCGGATAACACTAGTGGACCAAATTTGAGCAACAGTCATGCCCAAGTCGCTGCCTGTAACATCAGCCTAATATCTCCTACTATGACTATTCCCAGCCTTTACTGCTATTACCTGAGCCTCTTCAGTAAAATCCTTGTAGTAGGAGAGCCCACAACCTAAAGTTTTGACTTACAGCAAAACAGCAGAAACCACATAAAATCAGGAGATTTCACTGCCCTAAACCAAAATACAGTAATTTTAGAATTGTAACAGACCATCTGAAAATCTCTTTTACTAGTAGATTTACGTCAGTTATTGCGCAAAAATCATTATTCAGAAGAATGTGAGCACCTCCCATTTTGAGACTGTTATGAAAGTGTTAAAAATTTTACCAGTTGGTAACAAAGCATTACATCAGAAATCTGTTGGATATGATAAAATTAGTTTTTCAGATACAGAAAAAATTGGTATCTGACAAATTTAGTGCTGCATCGTACTAATGAGACAATTTTCTGGTAGTAAAAAAACCTTACAAGATCACATTTAATGGTATGAAAGTCTTTGTTACAAGCCAGTGAATAAGCTGCAGCTCCCAAGATCAGTTTGGATTTCGTAGAAATATTGGAACATGCAAGGCAATACCAATACTACAACTTGCCTTAGAAGATAGATTAATGAAAGGCAAACTTATGTTTCTAACAATTTGTAGACTTAGAGAAAGCTTTTGACAATGTTGACTGGAATACTCTCTTTCAAATTCTGAAGGTGAGAGTGGTAAAGTATAGGGAGTGAAAGACTATTTACAATTTGTACAGAAACTATTTGCCAGTTATAAGAGTGTAGGGGCACGAAAGGGAAGCAGTGGTTGAGAAGGGAGTGAAACAGGGTTGTAGCCTATCCCCGATGTTAACCAATCTGTATATTGAGCAAGCAGTAAAGGAAACAAAAGAAAAATTCAGAGTAGGAATTAAAATCCATGGAGAAGAAATAAAAACTTTGAGGTTTGCCGATGACATTGTAATTCTGTCAGAGACAGCAAAGGACGTGGAAGAGCAGCTGAACGGAATGGACAGTACTGGAAAGGAGGACATAAGATGAACATCAACAAAAGTAAAACGAGGATAATGGAATGTGGTCAAATTAAATCAGGCGATGCTGAGAAAATTAAATTAGGAAATGAAACACTTAAAGTTGTAGAGGAGTTTTGGTATTTGGGCAATAAAATAACGGATGGTGGTCAAAGTAGGGAGGATATAAAATGTAGACTGGCAATGGCGAGTAAAGCATTTCTGAAGAAGAGAAATTCGTTAACACTGAGTATAGACTTAAGTCGCGGGAAATATTTTCTGAAAGTATTTGTATGGAATGAAGCCATGTATGGAAGTGAAACAAGGACGATAAACAGTTTAGAAGAAAATAGAAGCTTTTGAAATGTGGTACTATAGAAGAACGCTGAAGATTAGGTGGATAACTCAGGTAACTAATGAGGAGGTACTGAATAGAACTGGAGAGAAAAGAAATTTGTGGCACAACCTGACTAGAAGAAGGGATCGGTTGGTAGGACATGTTCGGAGACATTGAAGTATCACCAGTTTAGTCCTGGAGGGAATTGTGGCGGGTAAATATCATTGAGGGAGACCAAGAGGCAAATACAGTAAGCAGATTCTGAAGGATGTAAGTTGCAGTAGTTATTCGGAGATGAAGAGGCGTGCACAGGGTTGAGCAGCATGGAGAGCTGCATCAAACCAGTCTTCGAACTGAAGACAACAACAAAAGCTAAAAATCGTACAGTGAAGTTCATGTTAGATAATACCTTTTGTGGACGTTGAATCTTCATCTAAAAGAACATTGCTCATTTCTGGTAGTTGGCAGCTGGAAAATCACGAAAAATTATAATGTCCCTGATTGTCATTCTATCAGAATAAATGGGTTTAGACCTGTTACATTTTTTTTTGTGTGAGTGTTGCTCCATATTTGTGAAATATATATGTTTTTAATAAATACTATGGCAGATCTGTTTTACACAGCAGTAGATTGCAAGGGTTATAATTATATGAATCCAGATTTAGAGATGTAGAAGAATGTTCACTCTTCATTTTATATGTTTGTGTAAAAATGTTTAATCTAACCGAAATAACATTATTAATTTTTCTTGATTTTATAATCTGCAGATGAATTCTTCTAAGACAGTCAGTACATTCCTGTTATCACGAGTACATGTTCCTAAATCTGTGAAAGCCTTTTGGTAGCATGTAAAATTTTTCAGCATTGTCAGTAGCCTTTCTTTTCCCTTGTGATAGAATGCAGCATTGTAATCGAAACTGATCCTAGCATGAAAAGCAGGTTAAGATTTTGCTAGAGCAATCAGATTGTTTCATGCAGGTGCAAAACATTAGTGTAACAGTGGGAATTGCAAATGCCAACAACCATCTAAATCTTTGCTGAAGTTGTAAAAGTTCCATATTCCTAAGCACTATCATGAAAATGTCAGTGTTGAATATTGAATAATTACGTGACCTCATTAACTAATTTGACAAACATGGTAAACAATCTTGGTATTTGTCTTCTCGTGTTCTTGGCAAGTTAGCTCCTCTTTCATTGTTTGATTAACAATACCATGACAGTATTCATAGTGCATGTCATGATTAATATGGATGGTTTTGTTTGCTATAATCTGTGCCATGTGCTGTTGTGACCAATTAATAATTAAAAACTAAACCAGAGCTTATTTATACCTCATATTGTTACATTCATGAGACATGATTCAAGGGACAAGAGCATAACAAGTAAATAGCAGTTCTCAACATCGGGGAGTTAGAAACTGTGGCACGTTCTTTTCATTTTTGAATGTATAGGTAACGTAAAAATTTCGGAAAACACTAATTTAGCAATCCTTACAACCATTCAGAATTTTAAAAAGTAAATTGAACTTAGTGGCTGTGGTAGTTTGTTGCCAGTTTTGAAAATTTGCTCAGCCAAATACTTCACGTAAAATGTCTGAAAACAAACATTTTGATGATAAAATGACAGAATCTATGTACATTTTTAATATGAGATGTATTGTGATAATACTATCTGCACTTTTTTTTTTTTTGACATTGCAGAAATGGACCCACATGGAGCTGTGACGTTTTTGACCATTACTGCCCACCTAGTCAGGTTCATAGTCATCTAATTTAACCATTTCATACGGTTTTGGCCATAAAGCAACAAATCATGCTTTTGCTTATGGGCTCTTGTAGTATTACGCAAGACTTTCAAGAGTTTTGTCACCTTATTGAGCCCAGCACTTGGTTTAAAAATTCTGTTGAATTGGTAGTCATTACCTAATGTCTCCTGCAACATTGCTGTAATGCGATGAGACTGTTACCTATATCTGGAATCCTCTCCTCTTCAATTTTGCTTTCTAACTTAGGCTTCCTGATAATGGTGGGAGTCTGCTATGTCTTACTTACTCCTGTAACTACTGGAGGCTCTTTTCCACATGACTCTTGACAGCTGGCTAAACCTATTCTTAACATTCAAAATGAAACTATGAGAGTATGTTCACTTCCTAATGGCTTTGTTGTCAGCTGCCAGTTCCCACTTCTCCACCCTCAGCCTCTGTAGCCCCTCTAGCTCTTGTCTAGCATCCTCTAACTGTGCCTGGAGGACACACAATCTCACTTCCTGCTCAACTACTGAGTCTATTCCTGCTACATGCCCTGCAGCTCCAGGAGAAGACTTTGCTAAGATCCCCCACTTGCTTTCCTGCTACATTCACCCCAGTGAAACACCTTGTTATACAGTTGACACCGTACCCCACAACGCACTAACCTACAACCATTTATGCACTTCTTACTCGTGGTCACACAATCCCAGTTGCAGGTTTCCTCTCCAGCAGCTTCCAGAGACAACAAAAAAAATTTTTTTCTGTATTTTATATAATTATTGACCAAATTTAAAACTGTAAAATGCTCACCACCAGTATTAGAGATTGAGATCACTTAGCACCCTCCAACAAACTTGACAAATAATTTGAAACCTTTTGGAAACTTTCTCTCTTGCTGACACTTGTTTGATGATTTGCACTATCCCCTAAAGCTAAGTAAAGATGAACTTAAAAAGGAAGATGTAAACAGGTCCCTGTATACGAGAGTTTCATACAGGTTAATGTGGAATTTGATAACCTGACCCATGGAGGCATGTTAACAACAGCAGAGGCCCAAGGCACCACATGAGACAGCTGCTGGAAAGAGGGTCACATCCCCAGACAATGGTGGCTGTCGAGACGGCGACAGTGGTGAAAGTGTGTTAATTTCCATTGGCTCTGGAACTGGAACAGACGGTGCAAGGCCCATGGGAATTGGAGGCAGCAATGGCCGCTGCGACCAGGCGGGCACAGAATCTGAAAGCTTGAAGCATGTGGCAAGATCACACAATTCACAAGGATGAATTTGATTCTGGTGGCTCGTCAGCATTTCTCATGGTCCTGCAAGAGAAGCATAGAACCTTGAGGAAAACCTACAGTGGTGCCTCACTCCCAGCACCTGCATCCACCATGCAATATGTGTGATATTTTGCGTGTCTCTGGGCGTGATACTTTGCATGTCTGGGCGGAGCGGGCACAGTCCGCCAGGGTGGGTGCAGCAACTGAAACAAGGGCTGGTGCTGCCAATGTAAAACTCCGCCGGCGGTAGTCCGTTGCATGGCTGGCAGCAGTAGTAGGACACGAGTAGCAACAGAGCTTGATTCCATGTGTGGGAGGCACCAGATTCATACATCTGGTGCTTAAATGTTCATACACAAAGTGTGCTGGTGGATTGTGGGTGGAACTCTGCACTCATGATATCGTTGATGCTGGAGGTGGTGTGAAACTATTCAAACTCAGTAGCAACAAACTGAGGTCTGTTGTCAGTCACAATCACTTCAGGCAGTCGCTCAGGCGAAAGGTTGATGACAAGGCCTGGATAGTGAAATTAGCTGTAGTAGAGAGCATAGGAACCATGAAGGGAAATTTGCTGTAAGTGTCAACGACGACGAGCTGATCTGTAGTCCAGTAAGGACCCACAAAATCCAAGTTCAGACATTGCCCAGGCACTCAAGGTTTGGGCCATTCAAAGAACTGCTGAGGCTGGGCTGACTATTGTTCAGCACAGGCTCTGAGAAGTCAACTGTTCAATCTGTGCATCCAGGCAGTGTCAAGTGCAATGATGTTTGATACAAATGATGCCCCGATTACTTTGATGTAGCAAATGAAGCCCATCAGGCACGAGAGCATGTGGACCCACAATATGTGACTGATCGTTATTGATGCGAAGCAAAATGACACACTGGTGCACTGCAAGAGTGCACCAATTGGCAGAATATCGGTGAACCCCAGAGCTATGAATTGGTCTGGCTGAATGCAGCCAACCAATACGAATGAGTGCAACAGAATCTGCAAATCAGGATCCATAACTGTGTCCTGGACAATTTTCTGGTGATTCAGTGGAAAACTATACAACACATCTGTGTCCTGTGCATCAGTGTATCTACAAGAAGCAGAGGACTTGTTAAATGTTGAATCTGGGCTAAGAGGCAGGTGAGAAAGAACATCCGTGTTGACATGCTTGGAAGTGGGCTGACACACAATGTCATAATGGTAATTTGACAAAAGAGCAGCCCACCATTGCAGTTTCTATGCTTTGTGTGTTGAGACTGACTGAGAAGGGGTAAACAAAAATTGTAGGGGTTTATGATCAGTCACCAAGGAAAATTTTTTGCCTAAAAGATACTGGTGAAACTTAGAGATGCCATAGACAATAGCGAGAGGCTCCTTTCCAATTCGTGACTAATTACCCTTAGCTTTGTTTGACAGTTTCAAAGCAATGGCAGTCAGCCTGTCAGCAGCACCAAATTTATGTGACACAGTTGCGCCGACACTGTAAGAGGAAGCATCCACAGCCAAGACCAGAGGTTTGGCTTTATTACAATGAACAAGGCATCAGTCACCAACCGAAGCATCAACAAAAAGAACATTCTTCCACGTGAGATCACCTGCAGACAACACTTGAAAGAGAGTGTGATAATTGTTAATGTGTTCGTTAGGAGTCCAGCCTCAGATGACAATTACATCTAAATTATTTGAGTAAAAAGGAACTTTTGCGGTCATATGCTTCAGGAAGTGCTGAAAAATGGCAAGCCCAGAAGCACTGCCAAATGGTGGTCTCAAAAATTTATGGAGACCCAGATGAGTGTTAATGACAGACATGTTAAGACTGCTTGTCCAATGGTATTTGCAAGTAAGTTTCATGCAAATCAGTTTTGGAAAAGCAATGATTGGCATCCATTTTATCCATCAGTTCCTCCAGGCACAGTAAGAGATAACTGTCAGTGATTGAGGATTCACAGTTTTCTTAAAATCAGTGCACAAGTGGAGTCTGCTGGACAGCTTTGTCAGACTAAGGAGAGGGGATGCCCAGTGATTAGCGGTAATGAGTGCTATGGCCCCACTGTCTTGCAAAGCAGCAAGTTCCTGAGCCACCCGTTCTCGAAGAGCCTGAGGGTCAGGATGAGCTCTAACAAAATGTGACTGTGTATTACCATTCACTTTGACACGGACAACAAAATTATTGACTTTCCCAAAATCCTCAGAAAACAAATCGTGAAATTCTACTCATAGCTTAGCAACACTGTCCCGAGGATTGAAGGAAGTACGCTGTGCTAAATGCTTAACCCAAAACAAACCAAAAGAGTTTTGACCAAAAATATTAGCACTCTCTTGGGAGGAAAGCACTGTAAATGCCACTGTCTTTATCGAATGTCTGAAAGTTGCAGGAAAGTTACAAGTGCCCAAAACAGGAATGTCTTGGTCGTTACATGATGTCACTGTATTATGTGACGTGCCAACTAAGGTTTGCCAAGCAATCCATAAGTGTAACGATTGAGCAAAGTCACTCAAACTTCAGTGACCAGTTGCAATATGGACCGATTGTCCAGCAGTAGTTAGAGACGCAAATAGTTTTTTGTCCTCACATAGGCTGCAGATGAATTGGGAGCAGCTGTTACAGTGTTGTTTTGCACTAAGTGATGCTGTGGGACTCTGAAAACACAGTACACATTTTTTGTGACTTAGATTTGCATGAAGGAGCAAGTCGCTTCACACTAGGGACAAGACCAATGATCATTTGCTGTATTACAGGAAGGGCATGACTTCACACCTCGTGTCAGCCCCAACATGTGAGCACAGACGCCAGGTGAGCCACTGTTGGTGAGTCAGCTGCGAGGCATGTTTGCCGTGTCTGTCTACTGAACAAACAGGCACTACCTTAAAACTGTCTGCTGCATTTTTGCAGGAACCTTGATAGTACAGAATTGGCAGAACTTGTTGCAAGGAAGGATCTGGGCATTAAAGAATCTGTTCCTAAATTTAGGAATCAGCTTCATTGTGTGTGATGGCGTCACATTATCTCACTATAATATTTGCCACAGTCATATTTGAATCTACGCTGTCTAGTAAGGCCTTGCAAATTAAGTCACTGACAGTATGTCTCCTCTTGTTGCTAACGCAACCTAAAGAATTTGCAACTGGCAGCCACCACTTGTACCCTGCCCTCATAATACTTTGCAAGCACCTTTGTACTAGTTCAGGGCGGGACATACAAGCATTAACACCCACTTCCAACATGACCAAGAAGAAAGAATGTTTGTCAGTACCTTGTATGTGATGAGCTGCGATGTGAACATTGAACTGTGCAAGGTACTCTGTCCAGACTTCCTTCACATTATTAAACTCACAAAATGGCAGCACATTGGCATGTGGTGCTGCTACTATTGGGTCCGGCATCTTGTAGGAAGTCGTCAGTGCTGTCATGAAGTGATTCATTACTTCAAGCAGTTGCAACATTTGTTGACTCTAAAACTGAATAAGCTGAGCTAGATCAACTGCAGGCTGTGCAGCAGGCAATTGCAGTGTAGTACCCATTATCTACTGAGCAATGCACAAATACAAACAGCGAGAAACAACAGGAAAAATCAGTCAAAAAGACAACAGAACAGGAAGAAGTAAACTTGACTTGAAGAAGGCCACACACAGGCCCAAGTACTTGTCACCAGGTATGTTGTGTACAACTTGGAATGCAACAATAAGGAGAGGTGGACTGCAGAGTGGTGTGACAACTATCATCATAGGAAAGCAGGACAGAAACAGAAATGATTAGCAAACAAGTCGGTACAATAAACAGAAGATTTACTTACCATGTATTTCTCAAAGCATACAAAGACTCAATACAAATAATGCAGCAAGAAGTAGAATTGTGCTCTCAATGTCAACAAGGATGATGCTCTGCTGCACGAATGATGGTATTGGAGCTGCAACTAGGTGGCTTATGAATAGTGCCACAAAGTGGAGAGACTCCAAGTGCGAGTGAGCTGTGTGGCTGCCGTCGGCCATCGTATAATGTGGCGGCAGAGGGCGCTCATGGCACAGAGCCACTGGAGGCATGGCTCAACAAGCGTGCTCCATTGGGTCCATCTGGTTCCACACGACTGCTAGTGGCATCTGACAGAAACTTGCAATTCTGTTGCCAACTTTGACGCTGGGGATTATATATACGCGCCCACACACACACACACACACACACACACACACACACAGAGAGAGAGAGAGAGAGAGAGAGAGAGAGAGAGAGAGAGAGAGAGAGAGATTGATTGATTGATTGCGCAGTACTCAATGACAGAGAGGGAATTGTACAAATATTCCAGTATTTTTTAAAAATGTTTATGTAGTTCAAGGAATGAATCAGAAATGCAAATAGTTGATAAAGGAAATAGTGACATACAAGAAGAGAGGCATATCTCTCTAATGTACAATATGTTCACTAAAATTATCATCTATATCTATATACATACTGAGAAAGTCACTCTACAATGCTTGACAAGAGTACCATGCATCACTGTTAGACATTTCCTTTCCTTTTCCACTAGCACATAGAGCAGGGGAAAAGATACTATCTATATGTCTCTGTATGTACCTTGGTGATCCTTATGCAAGAGATATGTTGGTGGTGGCAGAATCATTCTGCAGTCATCTTCAGATGCCGCTTCTCTAAATTTTCTCAGTAGTGTTCCTCTGAAACAATGCTGCCTTCCCTCAGAGGTTTCCCATTTGAGTTCCCGAAGCAACACTGTAATACTTCTGTGTTGTTCAAATCTATCTGTAACAAATTTGGCAGCCGGCCTCTGAACTGCTTCAGTGTCTTCCTAGAATTCGACCTGGTGCAGATCCCAAATACTCACGCAGTACTCAAAAATAGGTCACAATAGTGTCCTATATGCAGTCTCCTTGACAGATGAACAAAACTTTACCAAAATTCTCCTAATAAACCAAAGTTGACCATTCACCTCCCCTACCACAATCCTCACAATCTTATTCTATTTCATATCGCTTTGCAGTGTTATGTCTAGATATTTAACTAACATGACTGCATGACTAATACTGTATCCAGACATTATGGGTTTGTTTAATGTACTCATCCACATTGACTTGTGTTTTTGTACATTTAGAGCCAGTTGCCATTCATCACACCAATTAGAAATTTTGTCTGAGTGATCATGTGTCGTCCTACAGCCCCTCAAGTTTGAAAGCTTGTCGTACATCACAGAAGTGTCAGCAAACAACTGCAGGTTGCTGTCCAGCCCATTCGCTGGATCATTTATGTATCGTCAACTGGGTAGAGATAATTAATCAGAGGAGGAGTTGGCTTTGGAAGTAAGACTCAGCACATTGTACCATTTGCAAGTTTTAAATGAAATTATAGAGTGCAGCAAAGAATATTAATTACTGCATTTTTGGGATTCATAGGTTTGAGAAAGATTTTCACTGAAATTCAGCAAATGTTATTTTGTGCCTTTGTGAGAAGAGTAGCCTAATACTTCATCATTAGAGGTTGGTTGAAACTGAAAATAAAACTCGTCAGGACTGTTCTAAACCTTGAAAAAGAGAAGTAGAAAAAGATGAGAGATAAAACAAGAGAAAAGGGCCCTGCCTGATGGGCACACCAATTCATGCTTGTGTATCTCGAGTTGGATACATTTCATTCTAGACACAAAGAAATCAAAGACAGCCAGTGGGCATTGATCTATATCAGTGAGGCTGGGCATTGATTTATATCAATGGGGGGAGTTGAAAATTTGTGCTGGACCAGGATTCGAAACTGAGTGTCTTGCTTACTTGTCCTGCTTACTAGGCACTTGCACTGACATGACGCCATCCGAACACAGTAGTCACCATAACTGCACAGACTACTGTGCCATTCCTCCTGTTGGAGTCAAATTTTCAACTTAATGCCACACACTACTGATGTAAAGACCTTGCTCATAAAATAATTACTTGCGACATCTTGCTGATTTCCGCAACAGTTTCAGCTTGGTGTGCATCTGCACCAAGGGGATCATTGGCCATCACCACCGTAGCTATATGTCAGTGGGACATTGAGAAACTCCACATGTCCAAGAAACTAAGCTTTTCAAGAGATACAGAAAACCTTTCAGGTCTTAAAATTCGTATGTTCTTCTCATTTTTCGTTAAAATGAATGTGGAGGGAAGAATGCCAATGAACTGTAGCCAGTTGTGATATATTTTCTTGACGTCAAGTTAAAATTTGCTTAGTGAATATGTGGACTTTCTCATTATTTTGTAATAAAAAAGTATAAAATGTTACTTAATGCGTACTTTATTCAAGTCACACCAACATTCCATTCTCTTGGAATTATATTCCACACATGGTTCATTCTTTGACATATGTTGGCCAGTTGTAAACATCAGTGTAGAAATTCTGGATTACTTCTTCTTTGCCGGCCGGAGTGGCCAAGCGGTTCTAGGCACTACAGTCTGGAACCGCGCGACCGCTACAGTCGCAGGTTCGAATCCTGCCTCGGGCATGGATGTGTGTCATGTCCTTAGGTTAGTTAGGTTTAAGTAGTTCTAAGTTCTAGGGGACTGATGACCTCAGAAGTTAAGTCCCATAGTGCTCAGAGCCATTTGAACCATTTTGGACTTCTTCTTTTGGTAGGAATAGTAGGAATTGCCTCAGGTCATGCATTTTATCTTGATTTATAGGTACATGTCGATTATTCTCTCTGTTTAAAACGGTGCTGTCAACATAAAATTTTGAGAAAGCCCATGTCTTTTGTGCATGTGGGGGTTTTCCCTTTGGTGTAGGCGATATAATGGCTGCATAATAACACAGAAAATATCAGAAAATGTGGGGTTTCTCAAGATCATGATCAGCCTATATGTTTAAAGTATAAAATCATGGGTGATTCAAAATTGTCATAAAATGGAAACTTGGGGTTTCTCAACATTCTTATTCATACGTGGTGTTTGCTCTTTCAGACATGTGTGAAGGAACAGACAACACATATACACCTCATTCTGTATTTTTATTACTTGGTGCAACTTAAATGAAAGTAACTGTTGTTACATCTAAAATTCCTTGTGCATATTACCATGAATGTCATTCACTCTTGCATAACTTTTGATATTATACTTATTGTAGAGACTTAAGAACGCCATTTTGCAATTTCAGATGGTTCCCAAAGGAGACTTTACTGCACAGGTGAAGTAACAGATAAGGAATACTGCCATGCTTTAAAGGTGAGTTAATGTTATTTGACCACATGTTCCTTAGAGTACCATTTAAAGCAATAAAATTATTTTCATTTGCTAGTTGGATTTGCTACACGTGTATTGTAAAATGAAGTGATTTGGAAAAAACTATGTGACTGAGTTATGTCAACACAGCAGTAAGATGGAACTCAAGGGCATCTACAGAGACGGAGTGTTCTGTTATCTACTTACTGATCTTATGAGAATGTGAAAAAAGATTCTTAGCACATACAGTTTCTACAGAAGATTCTGCAAAGTTCAGTTTGTAACTACTTCCAATAGGTTCCTCAGAGGTATGTTCATTTCATTTGAGAGAACAGGAACTGAAATGTCACCAGGACATAACAAATTTAGATGAAAATTCTCGTGGTGTTTTGTATTTACAGTTAGTTTTAGGGGTCACAGTCTTTCCAACCACACTTCAAGGGCCATCATGCATGCAGTGGTAATGACTACTAATGCTTTTGTACAATTGGCTCATAGTTTAGTTTATTTACTAGCTGAGAAAACCGACATTGCCCAGGTGTTTGTTTATTCCAGTCTTGTATTAATCCATCTCCTTCTTCCTCCTCTCTCTGTCCATCTCGTCCAACCTCCTCTCTCTGTACATCTCCTCCTCCCCGTCTCCCTCTGTCCATCCCCTTCTCTCTCTGTCCATCTCCTCCTTCCCACTTCCTCTATCCACTGTCTCCTCACCCTTCTCTTTACCCATGTCCTCCCTCTTTACCCACCTCTCCACCTTCCTGTCTCTATCCATCCTCCTTGTTCACCTTCTCTACCCCCTCTCTCTGCCCACTCCTCCACGCCTCTCTCTTTCCATCTTCTCCTTCCCCTCTATTGTCAGTCTGCTCCTCGCCCCTTCAGCAACGTGCTCCTTTCTTCGTCTGCCCCTTCCCCCTCCATCGGCCAGCCCCACCCCCTCTCCCTATTCATCTTCTCTCCTTTTCTTTCTATGTCCATCTCCTCCTCTCCTCGCCTCTCACTCTGTTCATTTCTCCATCCCCTATCTCTGTCAATCTCCACGTCCTATCTGTGCTTATCTCCTCCTTCCCCCTCACTCTGTGTCCATCTCCTCATGCTCCCTTCATTCTCTGTTACCAGGCTCACCCTAATAGGAGTCTGTTGCTTCATACCCCTACAGTATTTATTTCCAGATTGTAGCTAATGTGAGTACCACAGTTGATTGAAATATATTCCAGGGGTTTGGGACCAGCTTTTTATCTATGGCTTCACCCATTTACACATGTGAAGTATATTTCACACATATTTCACCTGTATGTCCAGCGAATTTCACTCTGCAGTTTCATTTTCATGCAGCTGAATGTTTATGAATTCATAGCTGCTGAACTATGTGCTGTACAGTGATACAGTTTTGCAGGTACATCCAGTGGTATATGTGGCTACTGTCTGTGAAATGTGTTGTGAATAGAGTTATTAGTAAAGAAGTCCTAAATCAAAACTCCATGCACAATGCGGCAGTTTCTTGTGGTCTCAGTGTTTATGGCATCATATCTTCTGAACCGAATGTCGTACAGTGACCTATTTTTGTAGGTACATTCAGCAATGCGTGTGGATACTACGTACGAAATATGTTGTGAATGGAGTCAGTAGTGAAGTTATAGTAAAGTAAAAGTCATGCTTCATGTGACAGTTTTACTGCATGAACTGCGAAAATGTACTACGTGGCAAACTGTTTTCCTTTCGTAATTTTGTGGGGTTCATCAGTGAGAAAGGTTTCGTTGAGGTTTGAAATTGTGTGTAAAATTTGCTGCAGGCTCAAAGTACTCTAGTTCGCAAATGCTGGATAACTTAAGTATGGGTATTCTTGAGTCGTGGGCTTCAATGCTTTTTCACTCCCCTCCCCACACCTTTAATAGGTGGGTGGTTCTTACCCCCACAGTGGTTCTTTCCAGGCTGTAAATGATGTACAAAGTTCAGTTGAAATCAGTCTATTGGTTTAGGAGGATATGCGGAACATACATACATACGTACATACATTTTTATAATTTGTATGGATGTGAATGTTACGTGGATCATAACAGTGAACCCTTATTTACTTCTACACAGTGAGAATTATAGTATCAGGGCAACTACCTAAAAATACTTGCTCTCTAAATGTTGGTACAAAAAGGAAAGGGAGAACAAATGGTGCATCAACAAGTGGAAATACAAATGCGCAGAAATGAGTCTCAGACTGAGATAAACAAAGTATACTAGACTGTTTTTGGTGCTCAATAATCTATGTCCTTAAAGTAATAATTTTGGTGTAGGAAACAAAGCAGTAACATGGTTGGAGAGTTAATCATCAGCAAAGACAGGCCAGTGGGGTATAAATTCCACAATAGACAGATAAGATATTTAGGTGATGCAAGGCAATACAAAGTAAGACCGTGAGAAAATGAAAAGATCACAATAACAGTTAAAGCAGATCAAGGTTACCGATACAGTAGCTTGTAGGGGGTGGCTAGACTCGGGGAGAGGGGGTAATGGAGCATTTTTCATGTTTTGGAATGGTGACTTGTAAGTAGCCATGAAAAAGTTCCTGTTCCGGCACTGCTAAAAACCTGTGTGGTATTGACTTTTAATAATTTTCTTGAAAGAAAAAACACCCGACTGCACTCTATTTTTTCATTTCTCTTAGAGCTGGGGAGTGGTGGGCATGCCCTTGCAGGTCAGTGAACACAAGATAAAGCTTCTGCTAAAGGACGACATAGACTACAACAGGACAGAGCAACATCAGACACTGTACGACAATCAATGGAATATGTGCGAGAATTGTTTGGCAACTGTGTGATCTCATGATTCGGTAACATTCCCTGGTCCCCCTAGAATACCAAATTTATCTGTTTTGATATTTTCTTGTGGGGCTACCTCAAGAGCAAAGTCTACACGACTTGACCAAGAACCCTGGATGAGATAAAACAGAGAATTTGGTATGCAATTCACAGTATATCAGCTAAGATGTTGCAGCAGTCAATGAGGAACCTCAACAGCAGATTTCGTGAATGTATTTGTACAAGATAAATGCCATCAATGTTTCATAAATGGCAAAGTTGTAAGGATTCAATTACTATGAATGCAATTTCTTTCCTTCATCACTTCTGGTTTTATTGGATTGTAGAAATGTTCCCGTTTTTCTGTGTCACCCTGTGCTTAATAACTGCTCGAATCTCAATTTTTTTTCCTCCCCTCTTCACAAATCATGACATGAGAACAACAGAGCCACGTCACCTCCACAGCTCTCTTCCAAGAACACTGACGTGGCACGTGTTCACAGGCAACAGTCCAATGAGTATCATGTGAACAACTCATTGCACTAGCACTGATGCTCTCATGATGATTCCAAGAACTTTTCAAACCTCCCTTGTATATTTATATTGAACATCATGATCTATCATAATGTTGCAAAGGCCTCCACACAAAACATTCCAGATGTAATGGCGCAATGTCAGTACGTTCTACACTAGCTAGTATGCATTCAATTAAGTGATGTTTTTTATGGTTTTAATCAATTGTCTTACACATTCGTAAGAAGTCTAACCTCAAAATGTCTGGATTAAGATATTGTATTTGGTGATTAAGGATAGAATGAAATCTATGTAAAATATACGTATACAATAAAAATTCCAAAATGTCCTGTGTGTTTTCAGCCTCAGAATCGTTTCAACGTGCCTAAGGGGACCAAGTTCTTCCGAGTAAAGGTGCGACCATTACCGAAGATTGCAGCTCCTCGTTGTACGCACCATCACCAGCACCATCACCACCACCACCATCAGTGCTCTGGTGGTTCCAGCTCCAGTTCAACAGCTAAAGATTCATCGCTCACCTAATTAGTCAGATATGATTTTTATTTTGCACTTTCAGTTACTAGCATAAAACAAACTTCTCGGCAAATATGCGGTTAGGAAGCTTGGCTGTATTTTAACATGATGCACTGCAAAGTTGGTGCTGCAGTATTATCCCTTCGTGTTATTACTTTTTTTCTTTCCCAGTCAGCATTACACAATTTTTCTTTAACAAGAGTAATGTTTTATAAGTAAAATATTTATTGTTGTTAGTGATATTATTATTACATTTAATAGTCCTGCAACTTTTGTTTTGTATAGAAATTGTGTAATTACGTTTAAGATTACTTTTAGATTTAGAGGCAAATGTCAGAGGCTGGCACTCTGATAAAAGTTCCATCTGCCCTTAACAACACAGAGTAACAGAACTCATGTACCTTGCTTTATTGTTTTCATTTTCTTTCTTGATGCTGAAAATGCTGCTCCAAAAACTTTTATTTACAAGGAAGTTATAATGTGCTACATACTACTGTATGCACTGTAACTTTCAGACTGTTTGTAAATTGTGTGTATATACGATCATTAGCTAGATAGGATGTGTCAGAAAAATTTAAAGTAGTGTTGTCCTTTTCTTATGCGCTGTGTGATTAGTTTAGCAACATGTTACTTGACAGGATGTTTTGGATAACTTGAGAGTGTAATCAATACAAATTGCTTGAGTATTAATTTTCCTATGTGTACATATTTTGTATAAATTGTGATGATGTTGTTAATAAGCAGTAGAGTCTTATAGTACCTTAGTTGGAACTACAAACTCGTTCCTAGCTGTAATTTTATGAAGAGGACTTGTATATATTTGATAAAACAGTAATTGTTTTCTGGTCTATTAATAATATTTTCCAGAAACTGAAACACAGGTACCTAGAATATGACACTTCGGTTTCTAGTGTTTCCTTCCTTGATTTAGATCTGTTTCCAATAGTATTTCTGTAACATGTTTTATGTTGACAGCATTCAAGTATAGATAAGGTAAAAGTGTTCACGATGCTCTTTAGGGTATTATAACAGTTTGTAGGGCTGTGATGCAAAAAAATATACTTAAGCTAACAGTATATTCTGGTTCTTCAAAGAATTGTCCTTTGGATGTTATCTTTGTGTTAATAATTTTAACTATTTTGTAAATTGTATAGGCTCTTCTTGTGTAATATTTGTTGAACCTGGCAGTGTACGGAAAATAAACTAGAACTAGGTAAAACTTTCTTTCAGAAGTCTCCAGTTGTTGTAGTTTTGTATTAAGTGATTTTTAAGCTTGGCGCAATTATCAGTAATTATTAAGCGTGCAACCAAGCTTTGTAAATACAGTTGTGCAATATTATATACTTATAATATAAGTAAATACTGTAGCAGACACACTTTGTGTGCATATGCATGGCATGTATATAGTGTTTGGAAAAATATTTATACTAATATATTTTTTCATATGCATTTAAGAGATCACATAGACTTACAGAGCTTTTAAGTCTTTTAATCAAACATTTCTTCTTTTCCCCCAGCAAGGCTGTTTTGTAATATAAAGATTTACATTGCTAATAACTCTTTTGAGAGGGCACAAAATTGTTATAAGGAGCTCACTTGTAATGCTTGGGCAGCAGGATGATTTTAATCAGTGATTGTTTGAAGACTAAATCTGTAAGTTAAGACAAAAACTGTTGTGCCTAAGTAATTTTATGAACCTTGTGGTGAAGTAATTTATATTACTATGTTAATTTTAAGATGTGGATGTGATCAGAACTGTGGAGGTTGCCTCCGTATGTTTGTCATGTTGCAAATCGAGAATGACGACTGCTAGTTACGTTTGCGTATGTTTGTATTTAAACACACGTTTATTCATTTGCTTGACTGTGTGTTATTTTGAGATGTTTGTGTGATGTAAAATCCAGTCCACTTTCTGTGGAAATGGACTGTATTATGGATCTTCTGGTCAGTATAGTTATTATTTATTGAACAAGATTTGTAGGTTCCTAGTTGGGTGGATAATGATTTGTGGCAAACACAAGATTGGAAGATCCAAAGATAACGGCGCCTGTATGTAGTGATATTTGCCTAGGTCTGGGTTAGTGAACCAGCTTAGTTTGTCTCCCATTTTTAATCATAAATGTCATTAATTTTGAAAGATACAGTGTATGTCATGTCACCCTTTGCCCTGAGTAAATGAAACTGTACAAATATAGAATAAATTTTTTTTATTTGTTCAATTTTGTTTTTATATTGCCATTGGCTCTGTTGCTTAATTCTTAACAAGATCTTATCACATGACTTCTTTATTGATACAAGTGGCATTTGCTATTCTCTTTCCCTCTTACGTGGTTGGCATTATTTCGCTCTTAGACCACTACTAGCTAAGTGAAGGCAGTGGTGCCACTGAGCTGCTAATAGCAAAACTTTAACAAGACAGTGCAATAAAAGGAGTCTATTAGCCGTAGGTATCTGGTGACGCTACTAGTGACACCACGTGGGGTGTCACTAATTGCCCCCAACTAATAGCTCTCTTATGTTTTAAATACAAAGCTGTTACAGTTTCTGCCAGAAAGTAAAATACAGATTATACAGAGAAAATTTTGGATGGGGACTAAAAAGTAATCATTGGCAGTTTTTATGTCTACTGACTCACCAAAATTTGACAGAAAAAAGATTGGGGTCACTTAATATTGCGAACAACCTTTGTGTCAACCTTTACTGCATGTGGCTGGACAAGCTATTATTCTTGACAAAGTTTCAGCAATGCCTCACGTAACCCGGTGTCATGCAGTCATATGTTGTGTGCTTACATATGCACTCCGTGTGCTAAAGTGCTTTATGTGTTCTATGCTCTTTGTATGCTTTTCTCAGCATACTTAACAGCTAACATTTTGTTGTGAAATCAACGCTGTATGTCATAAGACCTATGCCACATGAAGCAAAGAGTATCAATAAGTAAATGGTTTAGAAATCAGTTAAATGATGGATTTACACCCTCATTATTCAGAATACTAGACTTTCTAATTTTTTGTAACTTGTTTTCACACACCATTTATATACTACCAGACATTTGTAGAAGCAGACACTAAAAAGATCACATTCCAGAAACTGATAAAAGTTATTGTTGAGACATACCGGAGGACAATGAAAGACAAAAAATGAAGGTGAAGATCATGATAGCAGGATAAGTATCATATTTGTATGTTACTCAGGGCAGAACAAAGGAACTACACAATAAAAGAGAAGGGAAGCACTTGAACAATTGCCTTATGAAGGCACAGTAGAAATTAAGAAAATAGAATATTAGAATAGTAGATAAAGTAAATATAAAGTAGATTATAATAAGATTTTGGAGTGATTGAAGGACCACATTACTATGAGGATAACAGTGAAGAAGCTTTGGAAATACAAAAGGGTACTACTGTGCTATTATGGATCACTGAGACCTGTAGTATTGTCTCATAAAAGAATGTGGCCAGGGCTTTCGAAAAACAATTAGATTAATGTAGCCAGTTTTATGCTGATAACACAGGAATATTGAAACTCGTGTCAGGTATGGAATGAGACTGAAACATTGAGTTGACTGGGTTATTAATGCTTGAACTCAAGAAAGGACACAGAGAAAGTTAATAATGCTTTAAAGGCTTGTAATGACATAGAAGAAGAAATACAAAAATGTTTACATTGTGGAATAACTTCGTAATACTCACAGTGAACATCAATATTTTGAACAGCAACTGAAAAACAATTTCAGAGTGATGGGAATTTTGCTAAGAAGCCTCTGTTCCACATGGTATGGGGAGAGAAAATCAGAATGAGAAAAGCACACAGCTGATTAGAATCCATGGTGATGGGGGAGGGAGGTGGGTGACAAACATGGTCGGGAAGAAGCTGAGGCTGTGGTAGGCAACATTGTAAAATAAAAACTGATAATTAGTTAAGAGGCTCTAAAGAAATGAAAATAGTGAGATCAAATGAAAGTGTTGTTATTTAAACAGTACACCATTTAACAAGTTTGTCAATCACATGGTATTAGTTTTATTATAATAATTTAATGAACAAGATGACACAGTACTCTATTAGGATTTAAAACTGAGACTTAACCGTATTACTTCAGGTTCTGGTTTATTGGTTGTCATAAGTTTGCAACTGAACAAGTTTACAGTTTGAATACAACAAGTAATGTAACTCATAACTATACAAAAGCTCAGCTCTTAACCCTAGGACGCCCAAGCCTTTTTTTCTAACTGGATGCCTAAGGGTGAGGGGGGGGGCGGGGGGGGGGGGGGGGGGTGTTCGGTGAGCCCATAGGTATTGATTAAGTTTACTGACTAAAAATTATTACTTTCAAAATGGTTTATGTATTTTAACTAAGGCATCGGTTTATAAATGTTGTTAATTGTTATAAATATTGGATTGAGTGAATAAAAAATTGACATATTACAATACAAAATACAGATGTGTTCATATACAATAGACTACTCTGAGTCCTCAACTTCAAGGCAAGAGACACACTTCACAATTTTTTCTGAATGTGTGTTACACACGTTTGTGACACTGTCCACAATACTATTTTGTTTTACTTAGATTATTGTACTTCTGCTTGTTTGTTTTAGCTTCTCTTACACAAATATGGCACCGACCTTTCCCTGTGGGAGGCTGACGTGCTTCTGTCGTCACTTCTTTGATTTTCTTTTACAGAATAGTCTCCATTGATTGAACAATTTGGTTATATGACCCTCTTGCATTGGCACTTCTTTCTTCTACCTGCAACTTCACTAGTTCCATCACAGCTTTCAGAAGATAAAGTTTCCGTTTGTTGTGTTTCTTTTCATTCCATCTTGGATGTTGCTGGATGAATATGGTGGTTGCATTGATAGCACAAATGTCGATGAGAGAATAAAATACAGATAGAGGCCACCTCTTTGGTCCCCTCTTGCAGGTGTACATACGCGCCATTTGATCAATGGTATCAATTCCACCTTGAGTGGAATTATAATATGCATTTATCTCAGTTTCATTCTTCTCTCCTCCAACAGTGCCTTTATCTTGCTGCATTGTTGACAACATCAGTAAGTTTTTACTTGGTTTCATTTTTGCTATGTAGGACACCAAAGTTACTGGAGGCCTATGTGTTGATGGGTCTGTGAACAAGAAAATTGATGAATATAGCTCTCGATTTGACGTGTTCCTCGTTATGTCTGGAATATGCTTCCTGTTTGACTGGAGAGTTCCTACTGTAGTAACTTTGTAGTCTTGGTATAACTCTTCCGCCAAATCCACCGATGTGTAGTATCGGTCTGTAGTAATATTTCGACCAGTATTTTTCACAGGTGCTGCAAGACGTTTGACGACAGCTGCTGAACCACGTTCTTCTTCCGACAAATTCTGAACATTACCGGTATAGGGTTCCATATTCAAGATGTATCTGTCAACTGCATCGGACATAATGCGTATAAGGATGCCATACTTGCCCAGTTTATCCTTCATAAATACTTTGAAGGGGCAGCGCCCTCTAAACAAACTGAGCATCTCATCAATGGTGAGGTGGACCCCTGGTTTATACAGTAGTGGAAACCTATCATTCATTTTGTTGAAAACATCACGGATTGCTATGAACTTGTCTGCTTCCCTTCTTAGCTGGCGGGTACTTTTGTCATCAAACCTTATGATTGCAATAAGTTCCTTGAAACGTTATCTTGCCATAATACCCTTGTAAACTGGCTGACCCATTAGGTCTGACCAAAGATAGTGTACACTGACAGAATTGTCCTTATTTGTCCCCATAAGTATCAGGTTTCCTATAAAGACATACAATTCTTTCTCATTAGTCAAAGTAACATTTCGCTTAACTGCCTCTTCATTTGAATGTTTTACTATTACATGCACGATGTCAGGCGTAAGAAGTAACTTCAAGGCTTCTCCAGGTGAATGGCAAACACCAGCTGAAGTTACTCCTGCCTGCTCCCTTACTATATTAGCAACAGACCTCCGAGGACTTCTAGGCTGTGTGGTTACATGCCGTCTTCCAGACTTGGCCACAATAACATCCTGATGGTCACTGCCTGAAGCCGCGCTATCTTCATCTTCTCTAACATCCACATCACTTTCCCGATCTAAATCATACTCCATAACACCATCCTCATATTCACTTTCACTCCCCGAGTCAGAATCTTCATCTAAAATTTCATTCAGAACTCTTTCTAAAGATGAGTCTCATATTCTTTTAGTCATTTCTAAGTCTGGGTGTGAACAGTAGGGAACTGCACTAACTCACTGCAAGTTTACAAGATAAATAACAGCTGACTGACATCAACAACCGATTGTTGTGAATATCAAGAATACCAAACAGCAAGAAACTAAATTACATTGTTGTAGAGATGAGAAATACGAACTCCTACTGACGGAAATTTTCTATAGCATTGAAGCCTAAAGGGGGGGGGGGGGGGGGTGTTGGATCCATAAGAAGTTTATTTATTTTTTCTTTCAAAGCAGGGATTTTCTATAAAATATATTGACACTAACGTTTCATAAAATAGCCAACAAACAATAACTCAAAGGGAATATGTACGATGAAAGTTAGTTGGGCAAAAGCAGGGGGCATAAAAAAAATGGAGGTTCAACAAACCCCCCCTTTCGTGTCCTAGGGTTAATACAATTTCGAAAAGGTGCCCAGATGTAGATTAGACACTAGATGATCCCTCATGTTAAAAATTCTGTTGTGTGAAGTTGAATAAAGCTGCAAGTGAATGAACACACTTATGAAGTTATTTTTGAAAATGCTTCAAAACATCTTTTAATATTCTGACTGACAGGCAAAAATATTAGTTTAGGTTGGATATAGTCACTCCTTTGACATGGGGCATTATTTTCTGGGTTAATGCTGCTTAGTTACATGAATGGCTCTTTTTCCAAAAGCAAGTGCAAGAATAATACTGTGTCTTCTTGAGCAAGAAGCCATGCATGAAACATTTTGTCGAACTTGTAAATGTAGAGTTTCAGAAATTGATAAGTACTCAGTAAGGTGGTGCGATCATACATGGAAGTGATCAGTGCCTCACCTCTTAAGCAGTTGCACTGCACGTGGCATGATTCACGCCTGAATGTTTGCAATAATTGCACGGCTAACTTTAAGAAGCATTTGGTGTAAATAGAACACAGTCTGCCCGATCCACCACAGAGAAGGATGTGTGCTACTCTGCTTCAGAGTTAGACACTGCTGTGCTGTGCTGTGCTGTGCTGTGCTGTGCTGTGCTGTCCTGGAGGGGAGGTTGTTGTCCATGGCTGCACTGGGCAGAAGCAGAGCTACACGATACAGGCAGAGGCTTACTGAACCAAAGGAGAACAGTGTGGGGTTCGGCTGTCATCGAGCTGAAGGATGACACTGGAGCTGCCAACTGCACACACTGTAACAGTGAGAGTATAGTACCATCCTGGGAAAAAATGGTCAGCTACAACTGCATCACAACAGAGGCACAGAAAATGAGCAGCGGCTAGGAAAAGGCATCAGCTGGCTGGCAATCGAATTGTGGAGCTGTATGCAGAGAACTAGAGAACTGGCCGTGGCTTCAGTGTCATAGGTGCAGTGTCGGGTGCTGCAGAAGAGAATGGGACTGGTGACCTCAGTGCCAGAAGATGTGGTAAACCGCCTTTGTGAGAGAGTCCCACTGTGGCTGCATCCTAGTGGCATTGTAGCAGAAGGACAGGAGCAGCATGAGGCTCATGGGCAGAGGGGAGAGGAGGAGTGATCAGATGCAGTTAGAATGGGGGGGGGGGGGGGCATTGAAAGTTGTGTGTCCCATGCTGTGCCTCTCTCATGAGGAAGGCAAACAAGGCATGAAGTGGTAGGGCAATGTTGGGTGCAGCTGATGGGAGAGGGTGGAATGTGGAATGGTCAGGAGGGATGACGACAACTTATGACCCCCCCCGGAGCTGTAGCAGGTGGACATGAACCTCATGACAGATATTTAGGTGATGCCAGTCTTGGCAGATGGGTCATGGCTGCAATGAGCTGAAGTGTTGGGCATGGCTGTAGCTAAGTGGTAGATGGGGTAGATGAGACGAGGAGGTGGCACAATAGCCAGTGAAGGCACTGGAGCTGGTAGATGAACTGTCCCTCTTGACACTGTTTTGTAACAGATCATCCCATGTGACATTGTTTCACCATCAGCAGTGGCCTTCAGAAATACAATCAGAATAAACAACAAACACATGGTATGCAGGTCCTCAAAGTCCACAATAGTGGCAAAATGTACACACACAGTGTGAAAGGCATTGCACACATGAAATATTCAGCATAGACCAGAAACAATGAGTGTAGCAGAAAGCTCATTTGTTTATGCTTGCACCAGTTAGTTGAGGCCTTCATTACTGTTAAGTCCTGTTGCGGTGATGACCACTGTAGTAATGATTATTCCCAGGCTGAAGTTAAGAACACTTTATACATGGCCTGAGCTCACAATAAAGATTAGTTCTAATAACAACTTAATCATTCACAATTGCTTCAAAGTAACAAACATTTCCGAGGAAAGTTTCATCCCATGTGGCTGTAGATGCAGCATCCAGGAGGGCAGTGTTGTGTGGAGTACTGTGAAGCAATGCGAAGAGTCGGGGTTTATCTTGATGAGTTCTGATTGATGTGCTAGGAGTGTAGCTGGCTCCTAACCTGGAACTATGTGAACAGTTCACTGCTGCTGCTGCTGGAAGCTGTGCATGGCCCTAAGTATCCAGCAGGCAGGAGTATGTCCACAATCACGTGACATGCTGACAGTACTTGTTTCCTCTATAGCAGTGCCACCAGTTGCCTGATAAGCACAGAGGTCAGAAACTTGCCTGATGCCCTCTGGTGGGGCCGTAACAGGTGGTAAATCAACACATTGTTTGTATACAGTATTGTGCTCATAGCATGCAATGTCCTTGTGGTTTTAGTAAATAGTCTCCAGAGGAGATACATCTGTGGGCCAATGGTAAGCAACCCAAAGGGTGAAGGTGGTGCCCTGGTAGTGTGTACAGTAAGCCCATGGCCGATACACAACAAGAAAAGGCAAAAGCTTGTACCATGCACAAAAAATTAAAATTTTAAAATAAAAGAGAGAGAACTTTGAGCATTGTTAGAAATGAAAAGAATAAATCCACATTTAAAATTTAGACCATTTGCCACAACATTAGCATTGGTAGCAAAAGCCCAAACGAGGGAGGGGGAAGTAGTTCCATTATATTTAGTTGCACACCTATTGTCTGCTCAACCATCAGATATCTGATGTACTAGATCACAAAATCGTAGAAAGTATTGTCAGGGTTTCCACAGGTTCTGGAAATCAGGGAATTTCAAACACGTCAGGAAAATAAAAAAAAATTAAGGAAAAAAATTGTAAGAATGTCATTTTTGTCTCAGTAGATTAATTGGTTTGTTTACCGAGGTGTCATGCATAGTAGTTGGCTGGGTGCATCTGAGTAAGTGCGCCACTTCCCTACTCCCTCATTACTACTACTACTCCTCCTCCTCCTCTCCTTCCTACCACTCCCTTCAGCTTGCAGTCAGTGCTGTCACCACTTCTTGCCGCTAGCCTAGCAGCTACCGACAAGAGGTAGGGAGGCATGAGGGGTGGTTTGTTTGGATCTGATTCTCAGAGACTGTAGATGCAGTGGCCGAAGACAGCGGCCATTTGTGCACGAGTTGTGTCTGAGTGATTGTGTGAATGTGCGTGTGCTCTCGTTTTCTGACAGAAGCTATGGCTGAAAACTTGTTTGTGAGAGTGTAATTGTCTTTTCTACATCCCTGCCTGTGGCTTAGCAAACATCTTTATGGTGAGTTGCTACCTATCCAGATTATTATTGATTCTCAGAGTATTTGAACAAGTTGTGTGTTGCTTAGATTGATCACCGTGGTCTCATTTCATCAACGGGTTGTCTTTGGCTCATGAATAGCTGACCACACGAGTGGATTTCCCTGACAGCCAAAACTGCAGGCTGTTTCTTCATGTATCTGTAATGGATGGTGCCTGATGATCTGAAGCAATTCAGCTCCCACTAATGGGCAGACCCTGCCTTTCTCACTGACCTCCCTGCAGGCCGGGGCATAAAGCAGGAGATTTTCATGGTTTGGCCATGGACCCAGGACTGCTGTACTCATCAGCAGGCCAGAGGCCATGAGTGATTGATTTCAGGAACTGCGACTGTGTCACCGTAAGTATATTGTACAGGGTGGGATTTGATAGACATTTTATTTGTTCTAGTACATTTTGGCACTTCAAAAGTAGTTTATATGTTGGAAAGTATGGATAATAATAAGAAGAAAATTGTCAGTCGCTGATGGTTTGTATGCTATGTACTCATAAATTTCTCTAAAGAAAAATCACATAATACCTGTAAAGTTATAGATATAACACAGTGGGTAATAACCGAAAATAATGAACATAGCAGAACATTGCAGTCACCTAAAGTGTTGGTTTACACAGTTCCCCCCCCCCCCCCCCTCCCCCCCCCCCCACCTTATGCCTTCTTTCAAGAGGCCTACTTTTTTCTGAGGTTATTTTTGAAATCAGCGAAGGTATTTTAAATCTGTCTTACAACTCCAAGGAAATACATTTTTTTTTGCCCCAAATGTGTTTAGATTAATTGAAATAAAGTAACAGCAGTTGTCTAAATGAAAAACGTATACCATTTGGCTTGCTTTCTCCATCTAAAACCAGTTCGCTACAGAAGATATTTAAGTAAGTACATAATATTTTTGCTCATATCAGGAAATGTCATCTGCTTGCAAGTTTTTGTCGGATATTTTCTTGTTTGCGCCATGGTTTCTTGTACCGTAGCTGCAAAGACAGATCATCAACTTACATCTTAACTTACCCTTGAGATGTAAAAATTTGTCAGGGAAAAATGCTAAAACCTGTCTGGAAATGAGGGTATTTCACTCGGGGAAACTCATGGCAACCCTGATTGTACATTAGGGTTAAGCTTAATAGCACTGTACTGTTTTAAGCAGACTGGCCTTGTATTTGGGAGTATGGAGGCTTCTATCCCCAGCTACCCGTAACAATTTAGGTTTTCTGTTATTTCTACAAACTCACTAGGGAAAAATGCTGGCAATGAATAACTTCCTGTCCCATCATTGTCAACAGAGGTATGTGTAAGTATGTAAATGTTAAGTTCTTCATTTTTAAATTGTGAGGCAGTTCTTGGCCATTGGTTACCTTCAGGATGCAAAATGTCTAATACTGCTGATGTACACACATAAAAGGGACACGCTTTCCTAGCTTTCAGAACTATTAGTTCCTTCCCCAACAAAGAGAGAGATACGAAGCTGGATTGATTAAATAAGAAAGGCAGATTGCTCAGACCCCGGGATAAGATCTTTGTCTTTCTTCCTTCCTTCCTTCCAACTACAGATGGTTCCCTTTGTCCTGCAGTCTTGTTCGGAAATTCTGTTTATTTGAATCATTGATTTTACATTCCATTGCACCTACACAGCTAATGTTAAATGGTGTATTGACAAATGCAGACTCATGACATCCACATGTGTTTGCATTACTATGTTTATGAAAAACTGTCCTCCGCTATGATTCAAACATATTGTCACTTGCTTGTGTATGAACATACTGTGCGTGTGCTGATAGAAACGTGGATGTGTTTTATTTCATTTTCTGTTACTTCCTTTTCACTATTTTCATTTGTGTGGAGTTCTATTAAAATTGGTGAAATATTCATATTTTGTGAAACATCAATGACGTTTTATTTTTGTCTGCAGTTTCATTATGCATATGTGGAGCAAAGTGTTAAGCCTTCTCATTGTCAGCAGCAACAACA
Organism: Schistocerca serialis cubense; assembly: GCF_023864345.2. Classification (NCBI taxonomy): domain Eukaryota; kingdom Metazoa; phylum Arthropoda; class Insecta; order Orthoptera; family Acrididae; genus Schistocerca; species Schistocerca serialis. Next base: position 122,399,883 of record NC_064643.1, read on the forward strand.
TTTCCGACAGCGTAGCCAACATAAGAAGTGTGGAAAAAAAGGGGGTGGGGCAGTTTAGCAATTTACGTATGAGAAGGAAGCCCTTTTTTTTTTTTTTTTTTTTTGTCCACAACTGTAAATGTGCACAGTTGCAGTTGTCACGTTATCATCCATACAGTGTCATTTCATCCAAGTAGCATCATAAAGAAATGATTACTACCATCTCATACTACCACAGTTTATGTGGCAACAGTATACTTGGTTCACTCGGGTGCCTTCTGCACAACTCACTCATGTTCAACAATGGAACTGCTGCTGCAACTTTATTATGGTAGTGTAAAATCCCAATTGCAGTGAATGTAAGTTGAATTGTTACTGACAGTGTTGGTCTTTGTCAATTTCTGCTGACTGAGGGCTGGAATGAGACGTGATGGTGGAGGAAGCAAGCAAAGAAGGTAGGGGTACAGCCAGTAGTTTTGATGCTCCCAAGCCTCATTCGTTATGATCTGCTGTGTAAGGGAAAAAGAATTCAAGAATAAGCCTGCTATGGCTGATTAATAATATTTCAGGAGTTCTTTAGTCATTATGCCTACAGACTCTTGTTTACCTAGGTTGAGTTATCATGTAAAGAACATAAAATGAACACTTCTCAACTCTTAATTACAAATGTTTTAGTTTTATTTCAAGAGAATAACTTTTGTACTATTAATGATTTATGATGAGCAAATAAAATCTGTTGTTTATTACACATCATACCGAACACCTGCATGAATAACTGTGCATGTTAGCAAGCCTCTGCTGGAATTTGGGTAGGCTTGCCAGCCCTTATTCAAATTTGCCCAGTGGATTAAGGACAAGGGATGGTGTGCCAATCACCATGGAATGATTTTTAGATGGTTTCCCACATCCCACAAGGTGAATATTGGGCTTTTGCATTTCTCTCACTTTCACTGAAATACAATGATGTGACAAAAGTCATGGGATACCTACAAGTAATGTGTTGGACCTCCTCCTGCCCAGGATTGTGCAACAGCTCGATGTGGCATTGTCTCACCAAGTTGTTGGAAATACCGTACAGAAATATTGGGCCATTCTGCCTCTATAGCTGCCCATAAGTGCAGAAGTCTTGCCAATGCAGGATTTTGTGCACGAACTGACCTCTTGATTATGTCTCAGAAAAGTTTAATGAGATTAATGTCGAGCAATCTGAGTGGCCACATCATTCGCTTGAATTGTGCAGAATGTTCTTCAAACCAATTGTGAACAGTTGTGGCCCAGTGGTATGGCACATTGTCATCCGCAAAAATTCCATTTTTGAATGGCTGCGAATGGTCTCCAACTAGCCACAAACCATTCCATATGAACACAGCCCACACCATTATGGAAGTACTGCCAACTTGCACACTGCCTTGGCAACAACTTAGGTCCATAGCTTCATGGGGCCTGCATCACACACAAACCCTACCATCTGTTCTTATCAACTGAAATTGGGACTCATCTGATTAGGCCACAGTTTTCCAATCATCTGTGGTCCAACTGATATGGTCACGAGCCTACTGTTAGCAAAGGCTCTTGCAGCAGTAGTCTGCTGCCATGCCCTATTAATACCAGATTTTGCTGCTGATAATTTATTTGTTTGTCATATGTCCTACATTTCTGCGGTTATTTTACACAGTGTTGCTAGTCCGTTAACACTGAACTCTGCACAAATACTGCAGCTCTTGTCTGCTATGTAAAGGCCCTGGGCCACTGTGTTGTTTGTGGTGATATTTAATGGCTGAAATTTTGTATTCTTGACACACTTTTGACATTGTGGATTGAGGAATATTGAATTCCCTAACAATTCCAAAATGGAATGTCCCATGCATCTCACTCCAACTACTGCTCCACATTCAAAGTCTGTTAATTCCCATTGTGTGGCCATAATCACTTTGACAACCCTCTCACATGAATCACATGAGTACAAATGGCAGGTGTGCTAATGCACTGCCCTTTTATACAATGTGTATGTAGTATTACTGCCATCTGTATATGTGCATATAACTATCCCGGGCCTTTTGTCACCTCAGAGTAATACTAGACTCAGATAAATGCCATCTGACCACCCTGTACCACTAACATTTTCAAATCCAGACTAACATTTCAACCCCCAAATGACATGAGATAAGGCCATAAATAACGAGGAAGATTGTCCATCATATTCAAACCAATGTGCAGTAGCTACCACAATCATTAGGATACAGATTTTGTATTTCTTTCAATTTTTATATAGTTATGCAGTTTGTATATTTACTACAATGATATATTTAATTTACTGTGTACAATATTTTTCATCAGTTCATTACCTGATACTTTTCAGTGATGCTTCATTTTCATTAAACCTACTTGTGAAATTAAAAAATTTGCTAAGTTATGTTAGAAAAAATGTAGTTTTATAGAAAAAAAGGGGGTGGCAGTTCTGCCAGAGGCACAGTGTCGCGTCATCTCAGTACAGCTGTGCACTCATTTCAGACAAAAGGTGTCCAATGGGGTGGGTGGGGGAGGGGGGGGGGAGGAGCTAAGAGGGGCCAGTTGCTTCCTCCCAAAATCTAGTAATTGTATAAACTGGGTTTGTTTGGTTGTTAGGCTGACTAAAGGGAATTATGTCTTACTTTGTGTAGGAGTACTTTTGGTAAGGCCGGTATTACACTATCAAATTTCTTTGCCAAATATCACTCTAGATTTGATCAAAGAAGTCGCTTGTCTTCCGTTCACTGCAATGTGACATGTTACCACCTGGAGCGCTAGAATCACTGCAGCATTCTGTTGTCTGTAGTGTTTTAATAAACATTGCTGGTAAATAGAATTGGTGTGTGCCGACAACTACAAAATTATTAGAGATGTATGAAGCTTATAAGGCGCTTAACAATGTGAGGAACGCTGAATACAAAAATAGATTAAGAAGATTGGAGACCTAACCTAACCTAATCCTCTCCTGTAGCAAGGAATCAATTGTTGTGTTACAGTGAGCCTGTCTTCTGCAGATGTAGCAGTTCTTAAGTGAATATTGTGGTTTGTGATATGAGGATACACTTCACTGAGGACATACAGAAATGTATGCTCATCCATTCTTAAGTAATTGATGTACGACTTGACATCCTCCACTATAAGCTCACGTAACAAGTTTTGTTGAATGCTTTTATTGTGTTGTCGTTAAACCCGTGGCTTCACCCAGCTATGTTTCCTGTTTTTCTCCCACTTTTCCTCCGCATGTGCACACAGTGCAATTGTGGTACATGCAACTGCTGCGGTTAATAACAAGTTGTTGTTGTCAGCCATCTTGAACTTTGACGAAAAATATGACGACAGTGTAATATCCCTTCTAGTGCTATGTCAAAGATATTTGACGGAATATTTGATCACATCTTTGATCAAATATTTGACAAAGAAATTTGATAGTGTTATACCGGCCTAAGGACCTGCAGTCATGACGAATGTTGAGATTTACTGGACAGTGTCAGAATGGTCTCCAATATATTCTCTATGAATTCCTGCAGAAATAAATCATTTCAATACATTGGCATGCAGAGTCTAGCACCAGTTTCGGGCACAAAGTAAATATGGCTGCAGTATACCTGCCCAACATCTGTCTCTAAACTCCACAAAGACAGCCCCCTCCTGCTGCTGTGCAACTTAATCACAATAATGGTTCATCCTTTGTCTGTGGTCAAAAAAAGACCTATCACACCTTGCTGAGACCACATTAGACTATGAAAAGCTTGGTTTTGCATTGGTGTAAGTGTGCTGGATTCAAACACATCGGTCAAAGAGAGGAGACACCATTTTCTGCAGTGAAGAGAAGAAATGAAAAATTTTGAGGTACAAAAGTTTCCCACTTCATATATGAGGATATTCTCAAAACTCCATGGAGTGCGACATAGCTCAAGATGCAGTTACAGAACTACTAATTTTTTAGACCAGCTTTTGTGGCTGCACAATGATGTGTCAAATTAGGATGACAAAGGCCATCTTAGTTCATTCCTAGGCTGTTACAATTCATTTTCACCAGCTAATTTGAGCTACTTTTGGGACTTTTTCTCATAGTCATCATTTCAAATGCTGAACGGAGTTATGTTTCACCCAAAGAACCCAAAAAATGTGGCTTTGAAAACTGATTTTATAAACTTAAACTATGGAAGTCAGCTTCCAAAAAGAAGGCAAGAAAATAATGCAATGAATCCGTTAACATCATGTGAAGTTTTGTGAACACACAAAGTGTTATAGATGACGTCAAAGTAGGACAAACATTTTTAAACCTAATGCCCTGTTTCTTCACTTTGAAGAGTGTTCATCAGTGACACTTCTGGGAGCTGTTTTTGTTAATGACTAACAGGATTTTCTCAGGATTTCTGAAATATGGATTTTGAAATTTTTAATTTACCTTGTCAAACTGATATTATTGGTGTATAAACAAAAATATCCTTTGTGAACGTCTCCAGCTTCATTTTCTAACGTGCTGGATGCCCTGGATTTAATCATATGTGGGATAGAAATTCACACTGTTAAATTGAAAAGGTGGAATACACATTCATATTCATAATACAAAAAGATATACTTTGCATATGTTAATGAAGTTTTCTTACCTTTTAGTTATGAAATTTTAGCAGTAGATGTTTGACAAAAGTGCTTCACGCGTAGTGTGTACTCAATGGTTGACACAGTAGATCACTGTTCACACCAAGTGGTGCAGTTTGTTAGTCTTTGGTACTACTTAAAACCACTCATGTTCTATGCATGCACCAATACTATGTAATTATTTGCAAGTTGTGAATAAATTTTGTTTGGCATGCCAGATTGCTAAAGTCAGCCACCACATTAAAAAACTAGTGTACCAGTTTTCTGAAACTGCACATCACCCCTCCTCACGTGTCCAGATTGGCCCGGTGGGACCACTGCCTACATCTGAAGGATTTAGGTATTTCTTTGCAGCAATCGATTAGTGCATCATTTGCACTGAACTTACTTCAGTCACAGATATTTCTGCAGAAACAACAGCCGGGACATTCCTCAGCACACGAATCACCCAGCTTGGCTGCCTGATGCATGTCATAGCAGACCGATGGTGGCAGTTCAAGTCTGCCCCATTTCAGGAACTTACTAAACTGCGTGGATTAAAACACCATCACACTACTAATTACACCCATCTAGCAACATGGTGGTAGAGCACTGGTACACAATGCTCAGTGCCCCACTTATGTGGCATGACACAACCTGGGCAACAGCATTACCACTGATGGTACTTGGCCTCTGCACCACTGCCATGGTAGACACCACTCCATCAATAGCTGAGGTGGTTTATGGAGAGACGTTTTGCTTCCATCAGAGCTTTTTTTAACAGCAATCCTTCTCTACATCCGAATCACCATTCCCACTGTAACAAGTTAAAAAGAGTCAAATCTCCAAGCTGTGCCCTACACTACCATTGAAAAGCCAATGTTTCCATTCACAAGGATTTGAAGAAGTGTTCACACATACACCTTATGTGAAGAACAGGTACTGTCTGCTCACCACTGTAGTCTCTTTATTATGTACCTTAAAATTTTTTTAAGTGTAATGAGACATAATATGGAAATCTTGTGCAGCTGTTACCTTATGACAGTGTCACTTGAAAGTGTCGAGCCAGCTTACCTGTTTCCTGCTGCTGACCTACCAGCTCAGCACCCAGTCCTCCAACAACGGCTGCTGCCATCAATTTTTATGAAAGCCAGACGTTGAGTCTGACATCAGTTACCCCACATTCTTAGAGCTTCCCTCTACCACATGTGGGGAAGAATAGAAGTTTGACTAGTACTTTGAGTGCAGACTGGTCTCTCTGGTTGGCACGGTGGACTGCTGTTCACCCCAGGCGGCACAATTCAGTTAGTCTTTGGTACTACCTGTGACACTCATGTTCTGTACATGCACCAGCGCTAAGTAATTATTTACAAGTTGTAAATAAATTGAGTTCTTACTCAGCAATTCTGAGTTCATATTATTTGTGTTGGTTAACTTCCCCACAGATCTTCCAAATCTGCAGCACTGCATTGTGAGTGTGTACAATGCTCACATTCACGAACCTCTGCCTTTGTGAACCAACAACTCCAAACCAGTGTCCATAACAGACTCCTTGATGGTCACTGTGGATGTGATGTCCTTGCACACATTGTCCCCTATGTGCATGTCCTTTCCCAATATCCTCCTGATACCAAACCCACCATCTCTTTCTTAATATTCCTAGCCAACCACATCTTGACCCACAATCATCATGGTTTCAGAGGACAAGTCAATAAATAAATCTATGGTCCTGCCAAGCATACTTGGATGACACTATCCTGTGGTAACTTATTTATGGACCATCTGGAGAAATCCTTCCCATCCAGACAAAACCCCTTATCTGGTTCAGATTCGTTGATGACATTTTCATGATCTGGAATCACAACAGGGACAGCCTTAGCTCTTTCTGCCATAACTTTAACACCTATTCCTAAATTTGCTTCACCTGGTCCTTCCCAACACAGTGAGCAACCTTCACTATTTGTGTTTTCCTTTTCTTTTCTTTTTCGTTTATAAATGTATAGCCATGGTGTTCTTTTAATCATTGACAAAGGTCTTCTTAGGCACTTGTGGGTGTTATTGTTGTTCTGAAGAAGGTGTAGTTATCTATGCCGAAACCTGGGTTAACACTTAACACTAGGTGCTTTTTTCGCAATCGAGGTGGGTTTTTAGATTTTTAATATATTAACCAACGATTGCTGATGTGCTGCAATGTTGAAGGTTCTTGTAGTCATTATACTCAGAGTTGATTTTTTTTAAAAGTGATTACTAGGTCTAAAGTTAATAAGAATATGGATAACTTAGGACAAATGTAACAAACTCAAGAACCAGCTATGGCTATGAGAGTCAGTAGAGTAAAGCCAGACTGGTCTGAGTTAGTAAACCTAATCAAAGCTCAAATTGGTAAATTAGATGCACAGAGTGCAGATTCAGTGGCTTTAAGATAGGAACTAAATGAAGCTTCTAATGCTAAGAATGAAACTCTAAAGAAAGAACTAGGCTCAGTTAATTCTCAATTAAATTTGCTATATGCCAAAGTAGAATCGCAAAGCAAAGTATTTAGTAGTTTACATGAAAGCTTGGGGGCTTTAAAGACTGAGTTTGATGATTTAAATACTAAAGTAGAGGATATTAAATTAGAATTAAAGAATGAAGTAACTAACTCTTTAATCATTCATGTAAATCAACTGTTCACTGACTCTAGTCATAAACAGAATGATCAAATCCAGGGTTTGACAAAGAAATTAGAATTTGATATTGAGGAAAAATGTAATATGGTCGAATCTGAAATTAATGAAAAGTTAGGATCATTTAAAGATGTATGTAATGGTCAGTTTAATGCTGTAAAGAAGGGATGGCATACTTTGAAAGAGAGCATTGATAAGTGTAGCGAATTAATGCCTGGCATTCAGACTCATATTACAGGTGTAAGCACACGAGTAGACAGTGTAGAAAGAACTTCAAAGAGAAGATAACAGGCTCTGATACCATAAATGTGAGTAGTCTGGAGGAGCAGGTATAGGAAATTTTAGATCAAAAAGTTACTGAGAGTATAACCTCTGGAGAAGTTTCGACTATTGCTTCTTCCAAATTTAATGATACTAGCAAGGTTATAGATGACTTGTGGAAAGGATTCAAACTTATCCAGGATAGAGTAGAACATACACTCCTGGAAATGGAAAAAAGAACACATTGATACCGGTGTGTCAGACCCACCATACTTGCTCCGGACACTGCGAGAGGGCTGTACAAGCAATGATCACACGCACGGCACAGCGGACACACCAGGAACCGCGGTGTTGGCTGTCGAATGGCGCTAGCTGCGCAGCATTTGTGCACCGCCGCCGTCAGTGTCAGCCAGTTTGCCGTGGCATACGGAGCTCCATCGCAGTCTTTAACACTGGTAGCATGCCGCGACAGCGTGGACGTGAACCATATGTGCAGTTGACGGACTTTGAGCGAGGGCGTATAGTGGCCATGCGGGAGGCCGGGTGGACGTACCGCCGAATTGCTCAACACGTGGGGCGTGAGGTCTCCACAGTACATCGATGTTGTCGCCAGTGGTCGGCGGAAGGTGCACGTGCCCGTCGACCTGGGACCGGACCGCAGCGACGCACGGATGCACGCCAAGACCGTAGGATCCTACGCAGTGCCGTAGGGGACTGCACCGCCACTTCCCAGCAAATTAGGGACACTGTTGCTCCTGGGGTATCGGCGAGGACCATTCGCAACCGTCTCCATGAAGCTGGGCTACGGTCCCGCACACCGTTAGGCCATCTTCCGCTCACGCCCCAACATCGTGCAGCCCACCTCCAGTGGTGTCGCGACAGGCGTGAATGGAGGGACGAATGGAGACGTGTCGTCTTCAGCGATGAGAGTCGCTTCTGCCTTGGTGCCAATGATGGTCGTATGCGTGTTTGGCGCCGTGCAGGTGAGCGCCACAATCAGGACTGCATACGACCGAGGCACACAGGGCCAACACCCGGCATCATGGTGTGGGGAGCGATCTCCTACACTGGCCGTACACCACTGGTGATCGTCGAGGGGACACTGAATAGTGCACGGTACATCCAAACCGTCATCGAACCCATCGTTCTACCATTCCTAGACCGGCAAGGGAACTTGCTGTTCCAACAGGACAATGCACGTCCGCATGTATCCCGTGCCACCCAACGTGCTCTAGAAGGTGTAAGTCAACTACCCTGGCCAGCAAGATCTCCGGATCTGTCCCCCATTGAGCATGTTTGGGACTGGATGAAGCGTCGTCTCACGCGGTCTGCACGTCCAGCACGAACGCTGGTCCAACTGAGGCGCCAGGTGGAAATGGCATGGCACGCCGTTCCACAGGACTACATCCAGCATCTCTACGATCGTCTCCATGGGAGAATAGCAGCCTGCATTGCTGCGAAAGGTGGATATACACTGTACTTGTGCCGACATTGTGCATGCTCTGTTGCCTGTGTCTATGTGCCTGTGGTTCTGTCAGTGTGATCATGTGATGTATCTGACCCCAGGAATGTGTCAATAAAGTTTCCCCTTCCTGGGACAATGAATTCACGGTGTTCTTATTTCAATTTCCAGGAGTGTAGAATAACTTCACCTAATGTATTGTTACCTAGTGAAGTGGTGATTGTTTTGCAATGGGAAAAATGTCCAAAGAAATGTAAAGAGAAGTATTGGTCTGCACTTGCTCAAGTGAAGTTAATATCAGATCCATGGTATCCGGGCGGAGTCATCTATCTCCCAGTGACGTTAAAATTCTGTGTTAACAGACAGAGTGACGACCACCGGATCCCGAGTTGTTTTCGGTGATACTTCTGTAATAATCTTCCTGCGTTGAATTCCCCCAAACTCTTAAACTATTCCATCATCCCACACTTAGAGGTACTGGTAAAAACCATACCAGCGAGAATTTGTCATTACATCACCCAACTCCTGGTACGTGACTGCGTCATCCTTGGTTGTTAGAGGGATGTGCCCGCTAGGAATTTTGATTGCATCTTTCTCAGTTATTCCAGGGGTGCCCATACCTGTCTTCATGACTTGTCCCAGCTTGCCCCAACTTATCCTGACTTTACTAGGTGGCGACATGAGGTGGAAATTGGTACACATATTATCCCTGAAATAAGATAGATTAAATCTGCCTATCCAGCCATTCTCTCCCACGGATTTGATTGTAATGTCGACAGCAGCCAACGTGGTCTCTACATATAGTTACATTTTATTTTTGCCTGAATTAGTCCTTGCAAGTAATCTCTTCACCAGTTTTCTGTGCAAATCTGTGGGAAGAAGTCTGGGTGAAATCAATGTCATTTAATTTGTATGTTCTATTAGTATGAATCATAATTACAATGATTCCAAAAATGGTTTTCTTGAAAGCTGCCTGTAATCCTTTTTTTGTCCCATAGTTCTAAGTAAGTAGGGAGAACCATACCTGGTACATAACTTTGAAAATAACTTTTGAATTTGTGTGAATACCATTCTAACACTGAATGTAAGATAATCGAGTTGAAGTCATTGAAGCATATTTGCTTATTAAACTGAATAGAATATTATATTTGTAGAAAACATAATATTGTGTGACTAATTAAATGACTGTGACAATGGAATATATAATTTTATACTCAGTACAGAATATTTTATACCTTTCATAAGATGTGACATAGACGGGAGGGTTTGTATCGATGTTAAAAGGGGATGGGTAGTGTAGGTAAAAGCATGATTTGCACTAACAGGTAAATCATGACTGACACAAAACACACATCACAGCTTTCAAACAACCCTCCCAAACAAGTGTGCCTGATTCTTCACCATATGCCGTTTCCATAGGGTTGCTAAGATTTTCTTCAGGGACCTCAAGGGAGTAGGTGGGAATGTCCATTCTGTAGGAGATGATTTAACACCATACCTCCTCCAGTTTCTCACTCAAGTACCAGTGAGGTAGGGATCCTGGGGAAGGGGGGATGGGAAAGGTTTCCTGTCTTTGGGGCTGTCTTCTTTCTCTTCTTGGATCTTAGCAACCACATCTACCTTTTTTTCCTTTCTTACTTCTTGTTTGAGAACCTATCTATTTTTCTCTCTTTCCATATTCATCTACTTCTATCACAGAAGTCCTACTTAGTTTCCATGGTTTCCAATAATCTACAGCTTATCTTCAGATAAAAAGGCCGAAGAACCAGACTACACAAAAACACTTCTGCATACACACAAAGAAATACAAATTCACAAACAATGAAGTTACAGATTAAAAGGTGTAAGAACTGTCAAGGGTTGTACGGGGGAAAATATATGTGTACATCTGGAACAATGCACACATTGTTTTTTAAGTGACGGTTCTACATCGTTCCATAAAGAATGGTAGCAGTCAACTCATGCACTGAGAGAAATAGGAGCAGGAGAGCTAGTGGAATAATTATAAAACAGTAATAAGCAAGGTTGGAGTTAATTGTGATAATCATTTACGAAAAGTCAGCGTAGCAAACACTCTGATGAAGTGATGACTCATAGAGTAGTGGGACTTGATCTTTATGTGTAGACATAGTATCTGCTAAGAGTTGATTAATACAGGTAGACATAGTATCTACCAAGAGTTGAATATTATGTGTAGACATAGAATATACTAAGATTATAGAAATTGAGAAGTGGAAGAGGGCTCTACAGTATTAGAGGAGGTACTAAGAAGTGAGAGTGTATATTTTTACCAGGAAATATTTAATTATAGTATACATATAAGATGTATACTAGAGCAATGAACCTGATGCCTCCTCATAAAGGATAAGGGGGACGTACCCAGCATTTTCTAAGGATATAAGGCAGACATACCTACATAGAGATAGGATGACCTGTGGCGTGACGAACAGGGATGTTTTATAAAGGGGCATACGTACCAGAATGGAATGAGGAAGTGCACTAATAGGGTCAACCCACATGTAAGGTATAGGTACTGATCCTTGGGGAAAAGGACAGTATCGTGATAGAAGTCACACATTTAATAGGAATTATTCTGGTAAGTTTGAATTCTATGTACCACTAGCTTTATTATGTTTTAGGTAAGTTTACAAGTGTCAAAAGGGAACACTTTTATTTTGCCCAGAGTTCCCCCCCCCCCCCCCCCCCCCCCAGGCTACAAACTACTATAAATAATGATACTAGTACATACTAAGGAAAAAGTAGTACAAGGAATTAGAATAAAGTACTCAAGTGTCCTAAACACCTGGAATTCATGATTGGATAAAGAGTAGAAAAAAGAAAAAAAAAAATTGGTCCTCATGATTTTTAGATATTGAAAGAGCTAACTCCAACATTGACTGAAATATTCATATTTTATAATTAAAGTAAAATGAAAAAAATAAGGAATAGCTAAATAATAAGAAAAATGGTATTCACAGTTATTAAAAGAACAAGGTATATTGTTGAAATATGATTTGTTATTATATGTGATATAAATCTACATAATGATGGTATATAAAATATCGCATGTTCGATCTGAGGAAGGGAATATGGAGTGCTTTGACAATTCCCACGTAAATTCTAAAACCACTTGGTCTTTCTCTGTCTCAAACGCATGATATCTTAAATAGAAGTGTGAGAGAGACGAATCCAACCTACTTTGCATTGCATGTTCGTGTGTGCAAGGTATAAAAACAGTCACGAACAAAATGTGGATGTGGCGGCTGAACAGCGGCCAACAAGTACCTGCTGTATGATCCATAGAGTTTCAATGTATGTGTAGAGAAGAGCCTGTGCTATTCTTTGCTGGTTTAGTGATTGCGATGATTGTTAAGGACAAATTAAAGAATGAGATTAGACTTTTAGGTAATTCATGTGTTGGACTTGCTAGAAGCAAGACATGTTCATGTTTTTTGGTGGTTATTAAACCAACCCTGTAGTAAATGTATCCTAGTAGAGTCTAATGTTTGACAACTTGGATGACTCGCACAAGTTTGAATATTTATATGAGAAGTGGTGAATTTGGGTTTGGCTGTGCATACCAAGTAAGTCAACCTATGGGAGAGAGGTGGGAAGTTTGCAAACCAGCTCCACATCACTTATTGCTGTGTTAGAATGGGGGTAGCACATACACTCATTATGAAAAACAAAATAATAAGGTTTCTGAACAAAAACACACATTATGAACAAGAAGTCCTCATTGGAGTCAAAAACGACAATTACCTATCATGGGAAATGCCCAGCAAAAACACATCAAACTCCACACTACCAGAAACCATAAATCACAGAAAACATGCTACAAAATCACTCGAATCAGAGCAACAAATCGACAGTCAAGAACACCAATCAGACATAACAAAGGACCTCAAGGCTATGACAACTTAAAAGCTAAACCTGTAGCTTAGCAGACTAGAAAACAAGGATGTATTTCAGTTTTTTTGCTATGTAATATGAACTAAGCAGGACAACGGGAATAAAAACTGCTTCCCAACTACAGAACAAAGTGACAAGATGATCCTAAGGTTGAAACTCTCTCAGCAAACCCCAAAGAACTATGTAAGTTTTTAGGGGAGGCAAGTGTGCGAGAGAGAGAGGGCTTAAACCTAGCGAAAGTATACAAGGACTTCGTGAGGGCACATAGATATGTTTTTATGGATTTTAAAAAACTACACCCAAGTGCTTTTCCTTCACTAGATGCCTCTTCTAAAGATAATACACCTAAATTGCCAGGATAGTATGCTAGTATTAATAATTTTAAGGTAGCTGCTAGTTTTTGTAGAATAAGCAAATCTCGTGGAGGCTCCTGCATTCTCGTCAATTCTTCTGTAAGTTATACAGTAAGAGATAGTTTTAATTATTTAAATGAATAGAGCATGTTTGAAAGCTACTCTGCAGAACTAAGTGATCTGAACACACTGGTTATAGCAATCTATAGAATTCCTGGATATGTGTCAACAAAAGTGTTCTTAGCCAAATTCGAATGCCTCCTAGAAAAACTTCAGAAAGAAAGTAAGAAAAAAGTTGTTATAGCAGCAGACTTCAACAGCAATGATTCCACAAAATTTCTTGACTTAATTCAGAAGTCTGGTTTCAAGCTAAATTTTTCTGAAGGCACTAGGGAAAACAGCAGATCAGTGACCTGCATTGATAATATTATTACTAACTACAAATTTGACAGTGAAAATAAGCATAAATACTGCTTAGACTTGGGTATTTCAGATCACTCAGCTCTGTTTATTGAGCTCTCAAACGCAAATAACCTAAAGCCTCCAGAAGTATATATAAAAAGGGATCTCAGTAAAAGTAAAATGGATTTATTCCGCAGTAAATTAAGTATAATAAGCTGGCCTGTAGACCACAATAGTTCGTTCAAGCTCGATAAACTATGATAAATTCTTAAATTGTTTCTTAGAGGTATTTAATGAATCATTTCCTCATAGATATAAGCAAAAGAAAGTAAATGGTAAACTCAAATGGATTACAACAGGAATAAAAATTTCTAGTGCCAGAAAGAGAGAGCTCCACAATGAGTTAAAATCAGACAGAAATCCAATGTGATTTGAGACTTTCTCGGCGTATTCCATTCGTGAAATCTTCTCGGGTGATCAGCCGAGTAAAGGCGTCGTCTTCTCGCAACGTTTCGAAGGGTTTCGTACCCATCATCTTCAAGCGAAGATCTTCGCTTGAAGATGATGGGTACGAAACCCTTCGAAACGTTGCGAGAAGACGACGCCTTTACTCGGCTGATCACCCGAGAAGATTTCACGAACAGAAATCCAGATTTTGTTACTTATGTAAAACAGTATAAAGCCGTATTTAGGAAAGTTGTAGTGGCAGCTAAAAAATAGCAAATTCATACGAGAACACAGAAATAAGACAAAAGCAGTGTGGTCAGTCGTTCAGTCTGAATTAGGAGCCAAAATAAAAATTCATGAGATTTTGAAAATTAGATGTGAAAATGAAATTATTGTTAACCCTGTTCAGATGTCAAGTTGTTTCAATGAATTCTTCCTAAATGTAGCAAGATCAGATGTGGATATGACATTCTATCAGGGCATCACAAATCTGGAAAACAGCCAGAACACATCTTTTAAACAATTTGAAAAAATCACCCAAAGGGATGTGGAAAAGGAAATATTGTCTCTAAAAAACAAAACCTCACATGGGTGGGATGAAATAACATCTGTAATCAAGTGTGTGTACGATATTATTTCTCAACCACTGTCAATTATTATAAATCAATCTTTTGAACAGGGATGCTTTCCAAATGTATTGAAACATGCTGAGATCAAACCTCTATTCAAGAAAGGATCGACAGAAGATATGGGGAATTAATGCCCTATCTCTCTCTTGCCAGTCTTCTCTAAAGTGTTTGAAAAGATTGCAGCAAAACAAATTAATAAATTTCTTACTGTAAATGATATAATTTTTAAAAACCAGTTCAGATTCCAACAGGGTAAAAGCACTGTGAATGCTATAAATGAGTTTATCCAAAAAATATGCTCCACGTTATGTAAGGGTAGAAAGGTCACAGGAATATTCTGTGATCTAACGAAAGCTTTTGATTCAGTGAACCATGCATTACTCCTCCACAATTATGGATGTATGGAATTGGGGACACTGATTTAAAATGGTATAGCTCTTACCTGTCAGGTAGAAAACAAAGAGTAATTTTAACTTCAAATGGAACCAATTATTCCTCAGACTGGAAAAAGAGTGCCCCAAGGAGTCCCACAAGGTTCGATATTGAATCCATATCTGTTTCTTTTTTACGTAAATGACCTACCACTTGCTATTGATGTTCATTCAGTCTTATTTGCTGATGATACATCAGTTTTAATTGAAAATGAGGTATCTGAAAATATCCCAGAAAAAGCCAAAAATACTTTAGAAAAACTTGAATCTTGGTTCTATCAAAAAGGACTAAAACTAAATGTAACTAAAACCAAAATGATGCAATTCGAAGCTAAATCAGTAGAAAGGACTGAAATAAAGATAACTTGCAATGATCAGGATATCACAGAAGCAAACCACGTGAAGTTTTTAGGCCTAAATCTTGACAAAAATTTAAATTGGAAGGTACACATAGATTACTTAGAAAATAAACTGAACAACTTAGCATTTGCAATGTGTATTTTATCAGATGCCACAAACATGGATACCAGAAAGATAGTTTATCAGTGCTACTTTGAGTCAGTTATTCATTATGGCATAATCTTATGGGGTAATTCAGCAAATGTCACTAAGCTCCTAGTATTACAAAAGAAAGTAATTAGAAACGTGTGTTACAAAGAAACGGGAATCCTGTCGACCACTGTTAAAAAATTTAAAAATACTATCTATCCCCTCACTTTACATATATGAGATGGTGGTGTTCCTATATAAAAATCAACATACACTAGACACTTTCCATTTTGACCACAACTACAGCACTCGCCACAGAGATAACTTCAAACTTCCAACACATCGTTTAAAACTTTATGCCCAAATGCCAGAGTATATGAGGTTAAAAATTTTCAATAAAATAAAACGCAGTAATATATTTAAGATGGAGCTTGGTTCACTGAAAAGATTGCTCTTTACTCTTCTGGTGGAAAAGTGTTATTATTCTGTTGATGAATTCATTGAGGACAGCTTCACAGTCTGAACACAGGGATTGTATTACATGTATTATTTTATGTACATGTACAGCTGTAACTTAGAAATGCAAAATATAATTTAAACTTTTGTATTTCTCTTAAAAAAGTGAAAAAAGTTTCTTTTGTAAATCTTGTCATGTCTCCTATACATCAAATCAAATGATTTGAAAATTGTACGTAGTAAGATGAATAAATCACATACACTCCTGGAAATGGAAAAAAGAACACATTGACACCGGTGTGTCAGACCCACCATACTTGCTCCGGACACTGCGAGAGGGCTGTACAAGCAATGATCACACGCACGGCACAGCGGACACACCAGGAACCGCGGTGTTGGCCGTCGAATGGCGCTAGCTGCGCAGCATTTGTGCACCGCCACCGTCAGTGTCAGCCAGTTTGCCGTGGCATACGGAGCTCCATCGCAGTCTTTAACACTGGTAGCATGCCGCGACAGCGTGGACGTGAACCGTATGTGCAGTTGACGGACTTTGAGCGAGGGCGTATAGTGGGCATGCGGGAGGCCGGGTGGACGTACCGCCGAATTGCTCAACACGTGGGGCGTGAGGTCTCCACAGTACATCGATGTTGTCGCCAGTGGTCGGCGGAAGGTGCACGTGCCCGTCGACCTGGGACCGGACCGCAGCGACGCACGGATGCACGCCAAGACCGTAGGATCCTACGCAGTGCCGTAGGGGACCGCACCGCCACTTCCCAGCAAATTAGGGACACTGTTGCTCCTGGGGTATCGGCGAGGACCATTCGCAACCGTCTCCATGAAGCTAGGCTACGGTCCAGCACACCGTTAGGCCATCTTCCGCTCACGCCCCAACATCGTGCAGCCCGCCTCCAGTGGTGTCGCGACAGGCGTGAATGGAGGGACGAATGGAGACGTGTCGTCTTCAGCGATGAGAGTCGCTTCTGCCTTGGTGCCAATGATGGTCGTATGCGTGTTTGGCGCCGTGCAGGTGAGCGCCACAATCAGGACTGCATACGACCGAGGCACACAGGGCCAACACCCGGCATCATGGTGTGGGGAGCGATCTCCTACACTGGCCGTACACCACTGGTGATCGTCGAGGGGACACTGAATAGTGCACGGTACATCCAAACCGTCATCGAACCCATCGTTCTACCATTCCTAGACCGGCAAGGGAACTTGCTGTTCCAACAGGACAATGCACGTCCGCATGTATCCCGTGCCACCCAACGTGCTCTAGAAGGTGTAAGTCAACTACCCTTGCCAGCAAGATCTCCGGATCTGTCCCCCATTGAGCATGTTTGGGACTGGATGAAGCGTCGTCTCACCCGGTCTGCACGTCCAGCACGAACGCTGGTCCAACTGAGGCGCCAGGTGGAAATGGCATGGCACGCCGTTCCACAGGACTACATCCAGCATCTCTACGATCGTCTCCATGGGAGAATAGCAGCCTGCATTGCTGCGAAAGGTGGATATACACTGTACTAGTGCCGACATTGTGCATGCTCTGTTGCCTGTGTCTATGTGCCTGTGGTTCTGTCAGTGTGATCATGTGATGTATCTGACCCCAGGAATGTGTCAATAAAGTTTCCCCTTCCTGGGACAATGAATTCACGGTGTTCTTATTTCAATTTCCAGGAGTGTATCACACATATCACAGTAAGCATGGAACTAGGGTGAAACAAAAGCGGATGTCATCTGCATTCAGGAACCGTTCCTGCAAGACAGAAAGCTTCCACGACTCTCCTTACATTACATCACAATAGCAGGAACAGCAAATCCAAAAGCTGTGGTAATAGTAGTTAATAAAAACCTCATAGTTCTGCTCTGAACACATCACCACAGGAGAAATAATGGAGAGACAGGATGTATGGTTCATGTCGTCTATATACGCTAAATATAGGGTAATTCTAGGTACTGGTTGATGAGAGGCAACAGAACAAAAAAAGGTCTAATGAACTTACGTCTGGAAACACGTAGTTTCCATGCTAGAGACCATTTATTCAATCATACACTATTACAGAGACTGCAGTCTAATGCACACTGTACCATGCAGCCACAGTTACAGTATGTGTTAAAACTGGTTTACATGCGCCTCAAGGGCTCTGTATACACAATAGTTTTGAGACTGCCCCATAACCAGAAATCACACAGGTTGAGATCCAGTGAAAGAGCAGGCTGTGCAACTGAACCCCCTCATCTGATCCATTGACCAGGGAATACATGACTGTGATGCATGCAGATGTTAATGGCAAAGTGGGCTGGCGCACCATCATGTAACAGCCATACCTTCAAATCATAAATGGCACTTCTCACAGCAGGGGAGGCAAAGTCACCCACAAGAAATGCCAGTAGTTTCAGCCTCTAAGGTGATGTGGAAGGAAGATTGCTCGCAAAATATGGTTGTCAATTATCCCAGCCCACACATTCTGGCTGCACAGATGCTGATGATTTGCTGTCACCATACCACAGGGGTTCTGCACACTATCCCAAAGATGACTGTTATGAATGTTGAAGGTACCACTCTGTGTAAAGGTGGCCTCATCTGGGAATAGAAAGGATGACACACATCCTGGAATCATGATTGCCAGGTGAAGAATCCAGTGACAAAATTGCTCCTTATGTGGAATGTCTGCCACTAGTTAGCCCTGAACATGGTGTAAATGATAAGGGTACTAACAATTGTTATGGGGAATGTTCCACATTGTCGTCTGGCTTACGGTGTACTGGCAGCCCAATTGCCTGGTACTGACATGGCAGTTGCCTTCCACAGTGTTAATCACATTTGCCTCAAAGTCTGGTGCCCGAACATTTTGGGTATGTTCTTCATGATTTCCTGCTTCCTGAAACGACCCTGTCTTGGACAAATGGTGAAACACTGTTGCAAACATTGAATACTGTGGTTGTAGTCAGCGGGGATGTCTCCTGATACAACCTTGCTGCCCACTGCCCATTGCCATTTGCCGTTCTGTAAGCAAATACCATGTCAACAAGCTCTCGATTTGAATACAGAACCATTGTGTACAAAGCTGTATCTCATCCGCTACAAGGTGAGTCAGCAACAGAAGTGAATCAGACTCAACATTACCAATTACTATGGTAGAAGAGGGTGTTGGGGCATGAGGTATGAGGAACAGCACCACCCTCTAGGGTGAAACCATGTATACTGTTACTGTGGCTGCATGGAATAGTGTGTATTAGACCACAGTCTCTGTAACAAAGTATGATTGAATAAATGGTCTCTAGTGTGGAAACCATGCATTTCCAGACATAAGTTCATTAGACCTTTTGTGCTCTGTATCCTTTCATTGTCAGCCCCTAGAGTTTGTACATATTAGAAAAAATCACCCTGTAGAACCTTTCTTAGGCAAAATAAAGGACATTTAACTACATTCCGAAAGAAAAAAGCTGCTCATTCTAACTGATATAAACACAAAATCCCCCTTGTTGAACTCCGATAGAACTGACGATAGAGGACAACTAGTGCTTGACATGGTAAATTAATGCAACTTCTTCGTACTGAATAGGGAGGGACAGCTCCTACCAACTGTGGAGACACTGGTGACATAAGTAACGTAATCTTTCTCTAGGGAATGCAAAATCTCTTTCACTAGTCAACACATTTAGCGACCACAACGCAGTTGTCATAATCACAGACAAATACACACATCAAAAAAAGTTTTGCATCACCCCAGATCCCAGAACTCCTGAAGATAGACATTGTCTGTGGATGTTGTATCATAGACACAGTCCCATTGACCGTTCAGAGATGTCACTAAACCTGTCCAAATATGTAAACAACCATACATGAGCAGCCCCTATTAGATGGAGGGGGTCAGACAGCTGATCAGTTCCAGTCATTCCACCAGGAAGAAGATACATGGCTTGTGTTGTTTGTAGTTCAGCCATGCCTATGTGGTCAGTACCACAGTTTGATCATGTCTGCATTGTTACTTTGTGCGAGGAAGGGCTCTCAACAAGGGAAGTGTGTAGGCGTTCTGGAGTGAACTGAAGTGATGTTGTTCAGACATGGAGGAGATACAGGAGGACAGGAACTGTTGATGATATGACTTGCTCAGGCTGCCCAAGAGCTACTGCTGCAGTGGATGACCACTACCTACGGATTATGGCTCGGAGGAATCCTGACAGCAATGCCACCATGTTGAATAGTGCTTTCCATGCAGCCACAGGACGTCATGTTGCAATTCAAACTGTGCGCAATAGGCTGCATGATGCACAACTTCACTCCTGATGTCCATGGTGAAGTCCATCTTTGCAACCACGACACCATGCAGCATGGTACAGATGGGCTCAACAACATGCCAAATGGACTGTTCAGGATTGGCATCCTGCACAGATCTTCCGATAGTCAAGCAAAGCAATAATGTGACCCACATATTCCTGTGAAATGCCGATTGTGCTTGCAGTTTCTCTCTGAGTAATACGACAATTGTCCTGAATCAATCTGTCAATATTTTGCTTGTGAAACTTGGTGGTTGCTGTCACAGGACATCCAACCCTTTGTTTGTCATGCAGGTCAGATGTTCCCACCTCAACATCTTTAAACTTACTCGCCCAATGATGCACAGTACTCACATCAACACAATCACCACAAACTACTTTCATTCTCTGATGAACCTCCTTTGGGGTGACACCTTCTGCTGTCAAGAATTCAATGACTGCACATTGCTTAAATCACATTGACCGACTGTCTGTGCAGAGTTCCATACTTTACACTGTAATAACTCAACTGTTCAACTCTAAGGCTTCCTGCCAATTAGAGCTGTAGAGAAGAGGCTATGGAACAAGCCAGTACTGCTACATACCAATGCTGCCAACTGTTGAAGAGTTACAAAAGTGGAGGTATTACTTTTCAGTCAACCCTCGTAAAAAGGGACAGCTTGTCTTATATGGCATTATTGTATTTAAAGAATGTTCTTCTTTTATACAAAGCCACTCTGAGCTCCTAAAAATGCCTATAATATTTAGGAGATATTATTTTGTGAAACACTGCATATGCAGCTGCAAGATTTAGAAAAGGGGCCTCTCACTCGATCAATGTTATTTCTCCATTCCGACATCCTTTTCCAGAAGACTTACATCAATTGCTTTTAATGACATTAGTGACTCCAGTTGGATTCAAATAAATTTGAAATTGATACAAGGGTGTACAGAATGAACTATATTATTACAACATACAGAAAACCACAGGTAGATAGTTTAACATCATAGGACATTTTTGCTTGTGCTGAAACTTTTATTTCTCTTGACAAGAGGCCCCTTTTCTCTTCCCTCTCACATATATAGATTTCTCAAACACATTTTCGCATGACTTACTTATCAGTGAATATGTGTGGGCCTAAATCAAGGGGATGCAAGGGAAATAAGTTTACTGTGAAATAAAAATAAAGCAATAACCAAAACAAACGTAGTATGTGCACATCTTTGCACATCCATGAAATCAAAATCAGCTGCTACAGTAAAATCTTGCTCCACTCTAAGCATTGTAACACTCTCAGACCCTCCTTGGAACACGGTCTACACAAGATGGTCAAGCCATTACCACCCTTCTGGTCCCAC
This sequence comes from Schistocerca serialis cubense, assembly GCF_023864345.2. Lineage (NCBI taxonomy): Eukaryota > Metazoa > Arthropoda > Insecta > Orthoptera > Acrididae > Schistocerca > Schistocerca serialis. Next base: position 122,421,582 of record NC_064643.1, read on the forward strand.
TCTTCAGTTGTGGCCCTTCAGAGGTCGTCCAGTATGTGAATATGTGCTTGAAGTTTCAACTGATACAAACCGTGTTTGACTGTGTTTATATCAGCATATACTGCAGACCATTTTATTCAGATGATTCCTACCTCTTAGAGGAAGATGTTAATGATATGAGCATAAGGTGCTCATTATGACCTTGACAGACAAATCAGTCACTGAAATTTTGATGATGACATTAAACAATAGGCCACAGGATGCTGTATCTGCACTCAGAGTACCGCCAACAGCAACGAGCAGAATATGAGATACCTACAAAATATTAATCGAAAACATGACTGAATCACATCCTGCCAAATCTACATTACTGCCTGCCTGCACACACTTCTATGTTGGTCATCAGACAGCAGACAAATACTGCATTCTTCAGTGAAGAGAACCTGGTGCTGTTTACCCAGGTTACATTCCAGGCATTCTTTTGCCCACTTTTTCATTTACCATGTTGCTAGGAGCTTGTACTGTTGTTTGTAATGGACACCTAGATGCCAAATAGGTTGAGTGGAAGTAGTTGCATACTGACTATTCAACACACCCTGTTGCCTCCAAAGAAGGCTGTGCAATATTTATGTATTCTTCTCAGGGTACTTATGAGTCATAATCTGTAGGTAGCAATCATAAGCTGGTATTATTGAAGTCAGGTGATCGCTAGAGGCCACTGATTTCTGTCTCATACTGTTGTTGTTGTTGTTGTGGTCTACAGTCCTGAGACTGCTTTGATGCAGCTCTCCATGCTACTCTATCCTGTGCAAGCTTCTTCAACTCCCAGTACCTACTGCAACCTGCATCCTTCTGAATCTGCTTAGTGTATTCATCTCTTGGTCTCCCTCTACGATTTTTACCCTCCACGCTGCCATCCAATACTAAATTGGTAATCCCTTGATACCTCAGAACATGTCCTACCAACTGATCCCTTCTTCTAGTCAGGTTGTGCCACAGACTTCTCTTCTCCCCAATCCTATTCAATACTTCCTCATTAGTTATGTGATCTACTCATCTAATCTTCAACATTCTTCTGTAGCACCACATTTCAAAAACTTCTATTCTCTTCTTGTCCAACCTATTTATCGTCCATGTTTCACTTCCATACATGGCTACACTCCATACAAATACTTTCAGAAACGACTTCCTGACACTTAAACCTATACTCGATGTTAACAAATTTCTCTTCTTCAGAAATGTTTTCCTTGCCATTGCCAGTCTACATTTTATATCCTCTCTACTTCGACCATCATCAGTTATTTTGATCCCCAAATAGCAGAACTCCTTTACTACTTTAAGTGTCTCATTTCCTAATCTAATTCCCTCAGCGTCACCCGACTTAATTCGACTACATTCCATTATCCTTGTTTTGCTTTTGTTGATGTTCATCTTATATCCTCCTTTCAAGACACTATCCATTCTGTTCAACTGCTCTTCCAAGTCCTTTGCTGTCTCTGACAGAATTACAATGTCATTGGCGAACCTCAAAGTTTTTATTCCTTCTCCATGGATTTTAATACCTACACCGAATTTTTCTTTTGTTTCCTTTACTGCTTGCTCAATATACAGATTGAACAACATCGGGGAGAGGCTACAACCCTGTCTCATTCCCTTCCCAACCACTGCTTCCCTTTAATGTGCCTTGACTCTTATAACTGCCATCTGGTTTCTGTACAAATTGTTAATAGCTTTTCACTCCCTGTATTTTACCCCTGCCACCTTCAGAATTTTAAAGAGAGTATTCCAGTCAACATTGTCAAAAACTTTCTCTAAGTCTAAAAATGCTAGAAACGTAGGTTTGCCTTTCCTTAATCTATTTTCTAAGATAAGTCGTAGGGTCAGTATTGCCTCACGTGTTCCAATATTTCTACGGAATCCAAACTGATTTTCCCCGAGGTCAGATTCTACTAGTTTTTCCATTTGTCTGTAAAGAATTCATGTTAGTATTTTGCAGCCGTGACTTATGAAACTGATATTTTGGTAATTTTCACATCTGTCAACTCCTGCTTTCTTTGGGATTGGATTTCTTATATTCTTCTTGAAGTCTGAGGGTATTTCGCCTGTCTCATACATCTTGCTCACCAGATGGTAGAGTTTTGTCAGGATTGGCTCTCCCAAGGCTGTTAGTAATTCGAATGGAATGTTGTCTACTCCCGGAGCTTTGTTGCGACTCAGGTCTTTCAGTGCTCTGTCAAACTCTTCACGCAGTATCATATCTCCCATTTCATCTTCATCTACATCATCTTCCATTTCCATAAAATTGTCCTCAAGAACATCACTCTTGTATAGGCCCTCTATATACTCCTTTCACCTTTCTGCTTTCCCTTCTTTGCTTAGAGCTGGGTTTCCATCTGAGCTCTTGATATTCATACAAGTGGCTCTATGTTCTCCAAAGGTCTCTATAATTTTCCTGTAGGCAGTATCTATCTTACCACCAGTGAGATAAGCCTCTACATCCTTACATTTGTGCTCTAGCCATCCCTGCTTAGCCATTTTGCACTTCCTGTCGATCTCATTGAGACGTTTGTATTCCTTTTTGCCTGCTTCATTTACTGCATTTTTATATTTTCTCCTTTCATCAATTAAATTCAATATTTCTTCTGTTACCCAAGGATTTCTACTAGCCCTCGTCTTTTTACCTACTTGATCCCGTGCTGCCTTCACCACTTCATCCCTCAAAGCTACCCATTCTTCTTCTACTGTATTCCTTTCCCCCACTCTTGTCAATTGTTCCCTTATGCTCTCCCTGAAACTCTGTACAACCTCTGGTTTAGTCAGTTTATCCAGGTCCCATCTCCTTAAATTCCCACCTTTTTGCAGTTTCTTCAGTTTTAATCTACAGTTCATAACCAATAGATTGTGGTCAGAGTCCACATCTGCCCCTGGAAATGTCTTACAATTTAAAACCTGGTTCCTAAATCTCTGTCTTACCATTACATAATCTATCTGAAACCTGCCAGTATCTCCAGGCTTCTTCCATGTATACAACCTTCTTTTATGATTCTTGAACCCAGTGTTAGTTATGATTAGGTTGTGCTCTGTGCAAAATTCTACCAGGCGGCTTCCTCTTTCATTTCGTACCCCCAATCCATATTCACCTACTACATTTCCTTCTCTCCCTTTTCCTACTGATGAATTCCAGTCCCCCATGACTGAATAATTTATTTTATTTCATCATACAGTTCTTCAATTTCTTCGTCATTTGCAGAGCTAGTTGGCATATAAACTTGTACTACTGTGGTAGGCGTGGGCTTCGTATCTATCTTGGCCACAATAATGCGTTCACTATGCTGTTTGTAGTAGCTTATCCGCATTCCTATTTTCCTATTCATTATTAAACCTACTCCTGCATTACCCCTATTTGATTTTGTGTTTATAACCCTGTAGTCACCTGACCAGAAGTCTTGTTTCTCCTGCCACTGAACTTCACTAATATCCACTATCTCTAACTTTAACCTATCCGTTTCCCATTTTAAATTTTCTAGCCTACCTGCCCGATTAAGGGATCTGGCATTCCACACTCCGATCTGTAGAACGCCAGTTTCCTTTCTCCTGATAATGACATCCTCTTGAGTAGTCCCCGCCCGGAGATCCGAATGGTGGACTATTTTACCTCCAGAATGTTTTACCCAAGAGAACACCATCATCATTTAACCATACAGCAAAGCTGCATGCCCTCGGGAAAAATTACGGCCGTAGTTTCCCCTTGCTTTCAACATTCTTGGGATTACAGCTTGATAATAAATTCAACTGGGAGGAGCACACCACAGAACTGCTGAAGCGTCTTAACAAATCTCTGTTTGCAATGCGAATTTTGTCAGACATAGGGGATATAAAAATGAAAAAGCTGGCATACTATGCTTACTTTCATTCCATAATGTCATATGGGATTATTTTCTGGGGTAATTCATCAAGCCAAGCTAAAGTTTTCCGGGCACAAAAACGTGCAGTAAGAATTATATGTGGTGTGAACTCAAGAACATCCTGCAGAAGCCTGTTTAGGGAACTAGGGATACTAACTACAGCTTCCCAATATATTTATTCCTTAATGAAATTTGTCATTAAAAATATATCACTTTTTCAAACCAACAGCTCAATTCATGGAATCAATACTAGAAATAAGAATAATCTTCACAAGGATTTAAAGTCACTTAGTCTTGTACAAAAAGGTGTGCATTATTCAGGAACACACATTTTCAATAACTTGCCAGCAGCCATAAAAAGCTTAACAACCAATGAAATTCAGTTTAAGAGAAGCCTAAAGGATTTATTGGTGGCCAACTCCTTCTACTCCATTGATGAATTTCTGAGGAAAACCAACTGATTTGTATATAAGTACAACATAACTTCTGCACAATTTCAGTGCAGTAATGTGTTCACTGAAAATTTGTGTGTGTGTGTGTGTGTGTGTGTGTAAGTATAATCTAACTTCTGCACCATTTCAGTGCAGTAATGTGTTCATTGTAAATAAGTATTACAGTAGTTGTATTACATGTTTCTTACCTTATAAATAAATATAAAACTTTTTTATTTTAAATTCAGTGCAATAGTATTTGTAAAATGACTCTTAGTGTTCATTAAAAAATGACGATCATTCCACTTGGGACCTGTGGAATGGTACATTAGATTATTTGTTTTAGTTTAAATATTTGTCATGTAGTGTTGTTTTTCTGACATGTTCCACATCCTGGAGGACCTCCTCACTACGGATCAATTGGAATGAAAGTAAATCTAATCTAATCTAATCTGTTTGCAGTACCAGCACAGCAAGGCCGTTTTGGTTAGTGTTACAAGGCCAGATCAGTCAATCATCCAGACTGTTGCCCCTGCAACTACTGAAAAGGCTGCTGCCCCTCTTCAGGAACCACACGTTTGTCTGGCCTCTCAACAGATACCCCTCCATTGTGGTTGCACCTACGGTACGGCTATCTGTATCGCTGAAACACGCAAGCCTCCCCTGGGATCTCATGATAGTGACAGAATATTAGAATTACGTCTCTGTAGTGCAGTCAGAGTAGCAATTCGGCAAGCAACTTCTTCTGCTTACAACCCTTCTTGTGAAAAAGTGATAATGTGCACATAGCCTAAGCCTGAAATCACTCTTCAAGGAATTTTGAGAGACCAAACCACGTGTACAAGTCACATGCTCTGTTCTGCTCCGTGTCGTACTGAAATTCATTGAAAATGCAGGTTTATCCTCACGTCTATTACCCTAGTCTCTGTGGCCAGAAAGGTCCAGATAAAGAGTCATGAAAGTGGTACAAAACTTTTTTGAGCACTTTTTACATTGCCTTCCCCTTCATCTTTATCTTCTTTCATCGGCACATGTGGATTGCTCTTAACCTGTGTCTGAGCGACCTACACCCTTCCTTCTCTCCTCCCAGATGAAGGAATGTAGAAGTTTCGAAAGCCTGGCAAGTTTTTTTGTGTTTTCAAGTCTTCCTACCAGCAATACTTGGAATTCCCGCTCATGAAGGCGTGCACTGGCCATATGTGAGAGAAATACCATAACTGTGAGTGTAAGTAGATTGCCATTAGTCATTATTTATATTTAGTTGACTTTGCAGATGTCGGGTGCAGTGTCTGTTTCCAGCTGTTAATGTGTAGTGTTTAGGCTATCCTTCATGACAGGATTTATGGAATACAGTGTGTGAGTGAATGAATGAATGAATGACTCAACAAAATCACTGCAGCATGGGCCCTTGTCATTTTGTGTCACATGCTGCTCTGTTCTGAATGAAAACACCACCTTCACGCAGTTTCTGTTTCATACTATTGCAACTTTACACCGTTTTCAATCTGAAACAGTGCATGTAGTTCATATTATGCTGCATAAAAAGCATACAATACATGTCAAGGATAGTGGGTTTTGTTTTGTTTTGTTATGGTTTTCAGGGCGCAAAACTGCTACGGTCATTAGCGCCAGGTTTGTGACTTAGGAAAAGGTAAAAAAAAAAACGAGATTGGTAACCAGCAGCAATGGGAACAAAACTCAAAAAATTGGAGAAACTAAAAACAGAAGGAAAGCCTTAAAAAACCGCTAGAAAGGGGTTGGTTGTCCCCAAAAAGAGCTTCAAATGACTGACGTCATCTCACTGGCACTAATAAACTCGAGAACGCGATCGGCTGAGTGCGTGTCATCTGCTAAAATGGAAGATATATCAGGCGACAGCTGTAGACGGGCGCGTAAAGGAGTAAAATAGGGGCACTCAATTAAAATGTGTCTTACCGTCCACAGCTGAGAGCAGTGGGTACAGAGTGGGGGAGGATCGTCACTTAAAAGATGTCGATGGCTAAAAAGACAGTGCCCTATCCCGAGTCTAGTTAAAATTACCTCCTCCCGACGACGCGTTCGGGAGGAAGAGGTCCAAGCACAGGGAAGAGCTTTCACGTCCCGCAATTTATTATTGGGAAGTGTTGACCAATGTGCGTGCCATAAAAAAGCAACACGACGACATAAAACACTCCGTAGATCGGCGAAAGGAATCATGCGAATAGCTGGCCGAAGAAGAGAGATGCAGCCTTGGCCGCTATATCGGCCGCCTCAGTGCCACAGATACCAACGTGTCCTGGGAGCCAGAGGAACGCCACAGAGATGTCCCTCAAATGGAGCAAGCACAGGCAGTCCTGAATCCGGTGGACCAGAGGGTGGACAGGGTAGAGAGCTTGGAGACCGAGGAGAGAGCTGAGAGAATCTGAACAGATAACATACTGTATCCGCTGATGGCGACGGATGTATTGGACAGCCTGGAGAACAGCATAAAGCTCCGCAGTATAAACCGAACACTGGTCGGGAAGCCGAAATCGATTTGGGGTGTCGCCAACAATATAGGCACTCCCGACACCTAACGATGTTTTTGAGCCATCAGTGTAAATAAATGCGGCTCCCTTCATTTGTGCACATAGAGCAGCAAATGCCCGACGATAAACAAGCGAAGGGGTACCATCCTTGGGAAACTGACAAAGGTCACGGGCAGGCAGGCCCGGGGACGGAGCCAAGGCGGTGCTGTACCCCAAGTTGTCAAGAAAGTTTTAGGAAAGCAGAAGGAAAGAGAATGGAGCAGTTGACGGAAGCGGACTCCCGGTGGTAGTAGGGAGGAAGGGCGGCCTGCATTGTGGTGTCACCGCCAGACACCACACTTGCTAGGTGGTAGCTTTTAAATCGGCCGCGGTCCGTTAGTATACGTTGGACCCGCGTGTCGCCACTATCAGTGATTACAGACCGAGCGCCGCCACACAGCAGGTCTAGAGAGACTTCCTAGCACTCGCACCAGTTGTACAGCCGACTTTGCTAGCGATGGTTCACTGACAAATTACGCTCTCATTTGCCGAGACGATAGTTAGCATAGCCTTCAGCTACGTCATTTGCTACGACCTAGCAAGGCGCCATTACCAGTTACTATTGATGCTGTAAAACATGTACCATCAATAGCGATGTTCACCAATTATGGATTAAAGTTGAGTATTCCAGAAGGTACGTACGTTTTTTGCTAGTCTCAATTCCTTGTCCTGTTCCAGACCTCACGCCAGCCTGCGTGAGTTTAAACGCATGCCTTTCGGCTTCCTCCTAGTGGATTGGCTGTCTTGCCAATCCACAACATGCATACCCTAAATCCAACGAGGCGTCGAAAAAAATGTCATGAGCCGGATTTGCAGGCATGGAAGACAGATGGCTAGCATAACGACTCAGAAGGACAGCTCGCCGATTGGACAGCGGAGGTTCAGCAGTCTCAGCATAAAGGCTTTCCACAGGGCTGGTGTAAAAAGCTCCAGGCACTAAACGTAATCCACGGTGGTGGATAGAGTCGAGACGACGAAGAATAGGCGGCTGAGCAGAAGAGTAAACTATGCTTCCATAGTCCAATTTCGATCGCACTAAGGCGCGATAGAGGCGGAGGAGGACCACTTGGTCCGCTCCCCAGGAGGTACCATTCAGGACACGGAGAGTGTTGAGGGACCGCAGACAGCGAGCCGAAAGATAGGAAACGTGGGAGGACCAGCACAGTTTTCTGTCAAACATAAGACCCAAGAATTTAGCGACGTCCGAAAACAGAAGGTTGACAGGTCCTAGATGTAAGGAAGGTAGAAGAAACTCCGTACGTCGCCAGAAATTAATACAAACGGTGTTACTGGGAGAAAATCGGAAGCCGGTTTCGATGCTCCAAGAGTGGAGGGGATCGAGACATCCTTGAAGACGTCGTTCAAGAAGGGTGGTCCGTTGAGAGCTGTAGTAGATCGCAAAATCGTCCACAAAGAGGGAGCCCGAGACGTCAGGAAGGAGATGACCTATAATGGGATTTATGGCAATGGCAAACAGTACAACACTTAGCACAGAGCCCTGGGGTACCCTGTTTTCTTGGGAGAAACTACGGGAGAGAGTAGTGTTCACCCGCACTCTAAATGTGCGCTCTGCCATAAATTCGCGAAGAAAAAGGGGCAGCCGACCTCGAAAACCCCAAGAGAACAGTGTGCGGAGGATGCCTGTCCTCCAATAGGTATCGTATGCACTCTCCAGATCAAAAAATATTGCTACTGTTTGGCGTTTCCGGAGAAAATTGTTCATGATATAAGTGGAGACGGCAACAAGATGGTCAACTGCAGAACGAAGCTTCCGGAAACTGCATTGGGCAGGTGTTAAAAGACTGCGGGACTCCAGCCACCAAGCTAAACGGCAATTCACCATATGCTCCAAAACTTTACATACACTACTCGTGAGAGAAATGGGGCGATAGCTAGAGGGGAGATGTTCGTTCTTTCCATGTTTCGGAACAAGAACGACGATACCTTCCCGCCACCGTCTGGGAAAAGTACTGTCGGTCCAAATTCGATTATAAAGGCGAAGGAGGTAACGCAGACTATGGTATGGTAAATGCAGCAACATTTGGATGTGGATTCCATCCGGTCCTGGTGCGGAATAGCGAGAAGAAGAGAGTGCATGTTGGACTTCCCGCATGGAGAAAACAGTGTTGTAGCTTTCGCGATTTTGAGAGGAGAAGGCAAGAGGTTGCATTTCCGCAGCGCGTTTCTTCGGGAGAAACGCTGGCGGGTAATTTGAAGAGCTCGAAATCTCAGCAAAGTGTTGACCCAATGAGTTAGAAATTGTGACGGGGTCCACTAATTTATCATGCACGACAGTGAGCCCAGAGACCGGGGAGAAACTAGGCGCGCCAGATAACCGTCGAATCCGACTCCAAACTTCCGAGGAGGGAGTGAAGGTGTTAAATGAGCTAGTAAAGAAGTCCCAGCTTGCCTTCTTGCTATCGCGGATGACGCGACGGCATCGTGCACGGAACTGCTTATAGCGGATACAGTTGGCCAATGTAGGATGGTGTCTGAAAACGCGAAGAGCATGCCGCCGCTCATGTATTGTGTCACGGCATGCCTCGTTCCACCAAGGAACTGAGGGGTGCTGGGGCAATTCGGAGGTGCGAGGTATTGAACGTTCCGCAGCTCAAAGAATAACGTCTGTAAAATGAGTGACCTCTTCGTCGACGCTAGGAAAGTGACGGTCATCGAATGTCGCTAGAGATGAAAAAAGTGTCCAATCGGCTTGGGCAAACTTCCAGTGTCGCGGGCGCATATATGGCAGGTGTGGCTACAATCGAAGGACACATGGAAAGTGGTCACTCGAGTGAGTATTAGCAAGGGCGAACCATTCGAAGCGCCGAGCTAGCGGAACGGTACCGACCAAAAGGTCCAAATGAGAGAAATTTGTCGTGGAGGCAGACAAAAATGTAGGGTCCCCAGTGTTGAGGCAAACAAGATCCGCTTGGTGGAAGACGTCTATCAATAGTGAGCCACGTGGACAAGGATGTGGAGATCCCCAAAGCGGGTGGTGGGCATTGAAGTCCCCAACCAGCAAATAGGGGGGTCGAAGCTGACCAAGAAGATGAAGGAGATCAGCTCGTGCCATTGGTGTGGACGATGGAATGTATACAGTACAAAGAGAGAAGGTGTATGCAGAAAGGGAAAGACGGACAGCGACAGCTTGGAAGGAAGTGTTTAAGGGGATTGGGTGAGAATGGAGAGTATCATGGAGAAGAATCATGAGTCCTCCATGTGCTGGAGTGCCTTCAACAGAGGGGAGATCAAATTGGACTGACTGAAAATGGGGGAAAACAAAGCGGTCGTGGGGATGCAGCTTTGTTTCCTGAAGACAGAAGATGACCGGCGAGTAGGATCGTAAGAGGATCAACAATTCATCCCGATTGGCTCGAATGCCGCGTATATTCCAATGGATAATGGACATAGCGTGGACAGAAAATGGAAGAATGTGACCAAGGTTGCCCTCAACTCAACGACAGGTCAGAGCTTGCGACTGACAGAGTGGAACGGCAGTCAGCCGAAGGCGGAAGATCCTGATCCATAGGTTGTTCAGGAGCAGCGCCTGCCACCAGCGATCGGCCAGTTGATCGGCCGCCAGCAGTGCACCTCGGTGACACAGAAGACGGCCGAGGGCGGCTACCACCAGGTGGTGCTGTAGACACACCGTGGCGGAGAAGGAGAGGAACTGGGTTTCTTATTAGCCTTCTTCGAAACAGGATGTTTAGATGAAGGAGGAACTGATGGTTGTGAATTTGGGGTACGTAAAAAATCTTAACGTGTAGGCTCTTTTTTGGAAGTCCAGGTGTCTGACTTTTGGGCTCGAGATTTAGCAGAACCCGATGAAGGGTGAGCCTTAGAGTGAGCAGGCGAAAGTGGGGAGGCTGAACGGACAATCTTTGCGCTCGCTGATCTGACGACTGTGGCACTAATGGTGAGATCACAAGTCTGCGAGGCCGCCTCCTTTGTTGGCCGAGGAGAGGCAAGGACAGTGCTGTATTTACCTGTCTGAGGCACAGTGGGCTTTCGACTGGCGAATAATTTTCAGGCAGCAAAGGTCGACACCTTTTCCTTCACTCTGATTTCCTGAATGAGCTTTTCGTCTTTAAAAATAGGGCAATCCCTAGAGGAAGCACCGTGGTCACCCATAGAGTTGATGCAACCAGGGGATGGAGGTGGACAAGCACCCTCATGGGCGTCATTGCCACACGTAATACATTTGGCCGGATTGGAACAGCACTGGCTGGTATGATTGAACCGCTGACACCGATAGCAACGCATAGGGTTTGGGATGTAAGGGCGAACGGAAATGATCTCATAGCCCATTTTGATCTTCGATGGGAATTTGAACTCTGTCAAATGTCAAGAAGACAGTATGGGTTGGAACAATGTTCGAGTCAACCCTTTTCATGACTCTATGAGCAGCCGTTACGCCCTGGTCAGACAGGTAGTGTTGAATTTCCTTGTCAGACAATCCGTCGAGGGAGCGTGTATAAACGACCCCACGTGAGGAATTTAAAGTGCGGTGCGCTTCCACCCGGACAGGGAAGGTGTGTAGCAGTGAAGTACACAGCAATTTTTGTGCCTGGAGGGCACTGACTGTTTCTAACAGCAAGGTGCCATTTCGTAATCTGGAACAAGACTTTACAGGACCTGCAATTGCGTCGACACCTTTCTGAATAATGAAAGGGTTGACTGTGGAGAAGTCGTGACCTTCGTCAGACTGAGAAACAACAAGGAACTGTGGCAACAATGGAAGAACTGTCTGTGGCTGAGACTCATTGGACTTACACTTGTGAGCAGACATAGTATAAGATGAAGAAACCATCGCGGAAGTATCCCCCATGATTACCGGTGTCTCTGATGGCGCGGTCCTCGCTTGTGGGGGCCCTCTCTGAGGGCACTCCCGCCTTAGGTGATTGTTCACACCTCAGGTCACATCTCCCGAGAAATGGACGGAGGGACCAATTGGCACTTTCGGAAAGTATCAGCTCTGGTAATCACCCCTCCCTGGGCCTGGCCGTTACCAGGGGGTACGTACGTGTCCTACCTGTCTACCCGGGAAAGGGAATTACGCGTTACCCCGTCACCGGCTACGCATGGAAATGCGTGGGTCGGCCTTCAGACACGCACAGGGAGGAAACAAGAGAAAGGGAAAAACAAGGAAAGGGAGAGGAAAGAAGTGAGGTCTCAAACGCCGCAGCGGAGAAAAGGGTAAAGAGAAGAGGTAAGGAAAAGAGAAGGACGAAGGATGGACAAAGACTTGCAAGCAGAGAAAGCGGAAAATGTGTTACATTTTCGAGCGTCCGTCTCCAGACGTAGGCACAAAACACACTCCCAGAGAGGGAGCAAGGGAAGGAAAGAGGCGGAGGTGAGGGGGGGGGGGGAGGGGCGAAGATGATGGGGATAGGGAAGGATGTGGAAAAGGAAGGTATGCAGCCCGCAAAGGAAGGAGGGCCACATTAGCTCGGGATCCCGTGCTCGCTATGCACGTATCCACAAAAGACTTGTGGAAGGATAGTGGGGAATCATTTGATGAACTACAGTGCGGAGAATGGGGGAAGTATTTAAGAAGTTTCATTGTGCAGGTAGACAGCTGTACTTATTATCTATTTTACATAATTATATAAGAATAACTACCAACAGCCTTGTTGTGGTGATAACACCACTTCCCGTCAGTTCACTGAAGTTAAGCTTGGCTACCACTTGGATGGGTGACTGTCCCTGGTCTGCTGAGCAATGTTGATAAATGGGGTGCTCTCAGCCCTTGTGGAGACAATTGAGGAGCTACATGATTGAGAAGTCATGTAAACTGACAACAGATGGGAGAATGGTGTGCTGACCGCATGCCCCTCCATATCCACATCCAGCGATGCCTATCGGCTGAGGATGGCACAGCAGTCTGTCGGTACTGTTAGGCCTGTTCAGATGGAGTTACAATGTAAGTATAATTAAAACTGTGTTTCAATAGCTTTGTATAACAGTGCATGTGTATGCACTTTCTGTAATTGCATTTTCTTTTGCTGCAAATAAACTGAACATAGTCTTAAAATTGACCAAAATTGGTGATTAAAATAAAGAGTAAGTACAGAGCTGTAATTATACTATAAACTTCATGGTGTAAAGCTACTTTGGTACAGTGATACCTAGCTAACAAATGATGTCACAATAGTCAAAACAATTTTTTAGTTAAATAGTTAAAAATAGAAAACTGTTTGGAGGCTTTGTAACTTGTTTTTGCATGTGACATGAAACTGATGGACACCACATATCTCCAGATGTGAGATGTCATTTACAATATTCTCACAAGCTGGGATACCTGTGGGGTTCTGTATTTGTTCTATAATTTAGGATCCCAGTATGGTGTAGCAATGTGCACCATCAAGTAATGGGCATGAACGACAAGCCAGATAATGTTGTAGTGAAGAGAAGATGTGACAAGAAATTCAAGAGTCCAATGTACAAACTCAAACTGTACCTACATGCATTGTTTCTCTACATTAAGTAATTGTATCTGGAGATGTAGTACCACTGTCTTCAGAAGAAGAGGTATTTCTGTTCATTTGTAGAAAGTTGGAAACAGTTAAAGACTCCAAGATTTCAGCACAAGAACTACTGCAGAGGTGATGAAGTTCAAACTTGCAGCATCTATGCGGTCTTACCTGAATATTTCAGTAAGGAGCTACAGTCCAGAGTTCTAGGTAGAAACAGTCTGCATCTGTGTGTGTGTGTGTGTGTGTGTGTGTGTGTGTGTGTGTGTGAGAGAGAGAGAGAGAGAGAGAGAGAGAGAGAGAGAGAGAGAGAGAGATGACTGAATGAAGATTAAGAAGAGATTAAGAAGTACTGACATTTTTCGACTGAAGATTTTTTGACAGTCATTAGCAATGAAATCAGCAGAAGGAACTTTATGAAAAAGTGTTAAGTAATTGCATCCAAGAAATATTAAGAGATTTCCAAAGACATAATTTGCCAATAAATGTTAACAAAATTAATCAACAACAATTACATTGCAGAACACATCCATGACTCAGAAGACCAATCAGAAGTAGTAGCATCCGCTGCTCACTAACGTACAGCTTTCCTGTGTGTAAAACACAGCAGACCAGTTTCCTGTCAATGTCACAGCATGGCGAGCTACTCAAGCATTCTGCTGAGCTGTTATGTATATATGAGGACATGGTGAAAAGTAATGCCTCTGAATTTTTTATGTAAAAATTCTTAAAGATTTTCAAATAAAACAAACATTATTAACATTATACACTTTTATTCTTCATGTCTACATAATTACTTCTCAACAGTCACCCTAGCAATGAACACATTTCTCCCAAAGGGGTACCTGTTTGTTGTAACTACTACTGTAGAATGTTTGGCGTTGTTGACAGAGTCACAACCTCACCTCTGCTTGCACCAACTTGTCACTATCAACATGAGGTCCTCAAAGGTGTTCCTTAAATTTTGGAAACATGAAAATCGGATGGGGCCAAGTCGGAACTGTAGAGAGGATGATCAATGACAGTAAATCCTAGGTATCAGATTGTTTAAGATGTCACAGCATATATGGGTCACCTGGCATTGTCATGATGAAGGAGAGGATGCTCCATGTGTGGAAGAACTCATCGAATTTGGAACTCAATTGTAGCACGATTACAGACCGACATAGTTATGTTACATACTGACATTACATCCTAGAATTCAGAGCCTCTTAGAAGCAGAGCCATGAAAAATAAGGATATAGAATGTTAATAATGGAGACATTACTATACAGAAGAAAAGTCTATTAACATTTGAAAATTGAATACTTCATGAGGTAAAAATTAAGACACATGCTTGAAATTGTATGGGGTTTTACTGCAACCAAAAAAAAGGTGCACAAAGTGACCAACAGATGGCGCAATAATTGACATAGCAACAGATTTTTTTTTGTTTTGTTGCAAAGACGGTGTTCTTCATAACAAATGCTCAGCTTGTTGGCTGTCTTTTATCAACACTACCTGTAATCGAGGGACATTGCTATGAAAATCACTGTACAGCACATCAATAAGGTGTGGCAAGGATGTAGCCAGGATTTTGTCGAAAGTAGAGGGGGGGGGGGGGGAGGTAGGTCTGAGGACCTTAAAAAGCCTAATGATTTTCATAAACAATGGAAAATCCAGGATGAAATGTAACTATATTATGAAAAGGAAAGTTGCTACTCACCATATAGCGGAGTTGATGAGTCACAGATAGGCACAACAAAAAGATTTTCACACTTAAAGCTTTTGGCTCAAATGGCTCTGAGCACTACGTGACTTAACTTCTGAGGTCATCAGTCACCTAGAACTTAGAACTAATTAAACCTAACTAACCTAAGGACATCACACACATCCATGCCCGAGGCAGGATTTGAACCTGCGACCGTAGTGGCCGCTCGGTTCCAGACTGTAGTGCCTAGAACCGCACGGCCACTCCAGCCGGCTAAAGCTTTTGGCCAATGGCCTTTGTCAACAACAGACACACACACACACACACACGCACACACACATGCACACGCACACGCACATGCACATGCACACTCACGCTCACGCAAACGCAACTCACACAGACCTGCAACACAGTCATGAACCTTTCCTCCAGAAGCCTTAGGCCCACAGAAATATCAGTCCATTCCAAAGGCCTCACCTTTTGTCTCACTCCCAAATTCAATCATGCAAGACCTTCCCTCCTTCTCCCGGTCCCTACAGTGGAAACACTTTTTCACCACCAACCCTATGAATCAGACTCTACCAAAGACCATTCCTGAACCTTGCCTAACTCAGTTCACTCCTCCATCCAACCGTGATCCACGCTCACTGCCCCTAAACCACCCCATGTTAACTTGCCAGAGTTTATTAACCTCAAATCTTGCCTTGCCATCATTCCCCAAATCCCTTTAGATGCAGACTAACCTTACATCTGCAGAAAGAACTGCAGTCCACAATCTAAAAACTGATTCCGACATTATAATCCTACCTGTGGACAAAGGTTCCACCACCGTTTTTCTGAACTGCAAGGATTACCTGGTGGAAGGACTCCGCCAGCTGTCGGGTACTTTCACTTACAAACCTTGCCGCAGTGACCACATTCCAGTAATCCAGCAGGATCTCCAGTCACTACTCAAATCCTTAGGCCCATCCCAGAACCTCTCCCCAGAGTCCATCTCTCTACTCACCCCTACCACTCCCTGCACTCCTACCTTCTACATGCTTCCTAAAGACCATAAACCTAACCATCCAGGACGCCTCATTGTGGCCGGTTACTGTGCCCCCCACTGAGAGAATCTCTGCTCTCATAGACCAACACCTTCAATCTAATACCCGGAACCTACCCTCCTACATAAAAGATACCAACCATTTCCTCCAACGACTCTCCACAGTTCCTGTCCCTTTACCACTTGGTGCCCTGCTCGTCGCTATTGATGCCACCTCCCTGTACAGTAACATTCCTAACACCCATGCCTTACCGCTATAGAACACTACCTTTCCCAACGTCCGATGGATTCCAAACCAACAGCCTCCTTCCTTGTTGCATGACCAACTATATCTTCATCCACAATTACTTGTCCTTTGAAGAAGGCATTACCTAGAAACAAATCCAGGGTATGGCTATGGGCACCCGCATGGCACCATCCTATGCCAACCTATTCATGGGCCATCTAGAGCCATTCTTCCTAAACACCCAGAATCCTAAACCCCTCACTTGGTTCAGATTTATTGATGAGATCCTTGCTATCTGGATTGTAGGTGAGGACACCCTATCCACATTCCTCCAGAACCTCGACAACTTCTCCCTCATTTGCTTCACCTGGTCCTATTCAACCTGACAAGCCACCTTCCTAGAAGCTGACCTCCACCTCAAAGATAGCTACATATCAAACCTATTAACCACCAGCAATACCTCCACTTCAACAGCTGCCACCCATTCCATACAAAGAAGTCCCTTCCGTACAGCCAAACCACCCATGGTCATTGCATCTGCAGTGATGAGCAGTCCCTCTTGAAATATACCGAGGGTCTCACTGAAGTCTTCATGGACCATAATTATCCTCCCAACCTTGTACAAAAACAATCTCCTGTGCCTTATCTTTCCAGCCTCTCACCACCTCCCAAAGCCCACTGTCTGGCCACAGAGGAGCATTTCCCTCATAACTCAATACCACCTAGGATTAGAACAACTGTATTACACTCTCCACCAGGGTTTTAATTACCCTGAAATTAGAAAAGTCTTGCCCACCATCCTTCCCACACCTCCCACAGTGGTATTCTGCCATCCACCAACCCTACACAATATACTCATCCATCCTTACACAACCCCTGCTCACAATCTCTTACCTCATGGCTCATACCCCTGTAATAGACCTAGATGCAAGACCTGTCCCATACATACTCCCACAACCACCTACTCCAGTCTGGTCACTGACATCACCTATCTCATCAAAGGCAGGGCTACCTATGAATGTGGTCTACAAGCTAAGCTGGAACCACCGTGCTGTATTCTGTGTATGTATAACAACCAACAAGCTGTCTGTCCACATAAATGGTCACCAACAAACTGTGACCAAGAAACAAGTGGACCACCCTGTTGCTGAACATGCTGCCAAACATGATATCCTTCATTTCAATGACTGCTTTACAGCCTGTGCCATATGGATCCTTCCCACCAACACCAGCTTTTCTGAAATGTGCAGGCCGGAACTTTCCCTGCAATACATTCTACGTTCCCATAACCCTCCTGGCCGCAACCTTCGTTAGTCGCTGTCCTCACCCATCCACCCCCTTCCCTGCTCCCATTCCAGCACTACACAGTCACCGTTCCACAACACTCAGTCATTTTTTATTTATTTTATTTTATTTTTTATTTTTTTAAATTTTTTATTTATATCTCTCTATTTCTCTCCTTTTCCGCTACTTACTGCCCCCCCTCCCCCCACCTCTCCCCTGCCCACCACCCAACTTGCAGCACTTCCCTGTCCGCCATCCCCACCACACATCCCTCTCCCTCCCTGCCCAGCCTCCTCCTTTCCTCCACCCAGCCATCACTCCCATCATGCACTGGTGCTGCTGCTCACAGTGTGGTTTCAGTTGCCAGAGACTGCAGTCATGTGTGTGAGTTGTGTTTGCATGAGTGTGTGTGTGCGTGCGTATGTGTGTCTATTGTTGACAAAGACCATTGGCCGAAAGCTTTTTGTTCTGCCTATCTGCGACTCAGCATCTCCGCTATATGGTGAGTAGCAACTTTCCTTCTCATTATAGTGACTTTCATTCTTCTTCTTCTTCTTCGTTTCACCCAACTTTGGGGTACGTTGAATCAATCACTTCTGTGTGTTCTGTGCCTTTCTTTTCGCCCAGTACTGCTTCATTCTTTCTGATCTTGCTTTTCTTTCCTCATCAGAGATGACAATCGTTCTTTTCTTTCTATTTTGGAGCTGGAATCCCTCTTTTCTGTCTTTGCTTATCATTTTTGCGGTCCTGTCTGTGAGCATTTTTTCTGTGATGTGTAGTTCTCTTAAGTCTTTCTCTGTTTGGATAAACCAATTTGGTTTGGATTTTTTATTCCTGAAGTAGTCAAACATTCTTTTTGTAAGTCTATTTGGGTTCATTCTGAGAATGTGCCCATAAAACTCAATTCTTCTTTTCCTCATTGTATCCGAAAGTTTTTCTGTGGTTTTGTAGAGTGTTTCATTTTTGGTATGAATTAGTTTGTCGTTATGAAATTTGGGGCCTAAAATTTTTCTCAATATTTTTCTTTCTTTGATCTCTAGCCTTTCAATTGGGCCATGGTTAGTGATAGATAATGTCTCAGCTGCATATAGTGCTTCTGGTTTAATGACAGTGTTGTAATGTTTTATTTTTGAATTCCATGAGAGGGACTTTTTATTATAAGTATTTTTAGTAAGCTGAAAGGCTAGTTCAACTTTGTTTCTTCTTAATTCTATTGCTTTTTTCTCAAGGGCGTTCCAGCTAATCCATTCACCAAGATATTTGAATTCTTTAACAATTTCGATCTTTTGGTCTCTTACTTTAAGATATTTCATTGGCTTTTTTATATTTGTGATTATTTTGGTTTTTTCAAAAGAAATTTTAAGGCCTATTTTCTCTGCTTGTTTCTGTAATTCGAGGATCTGTTCTTTGGCTTCTTCCCATGTTTCAGCTAGTAGGGCCATATCATCTGCAAATGCTAGGCAATTAACCTTGATGCCTTTGTTTTTTGTTCCTAGTCGGATTCCACTATTGATTTTCTTGTTCCATTCTCTTACTATTTTTTCTAGGGCGCAGTTAAATAACAATGGAGAGAGTCCATCACCTTGTCGTACTCCAGTTTTTATCTCAAATAGGTCTGAGAGTTCTCCCATAAATTTAATTTTGGAGTATGTGTTGGTGATGGTTTCTCTAATTAGGTTTGTAGTTTTATTGTCTAGGTTCAATTCTTTTAATATGGAGATTAGAGATTCCCTGTCTATGGAGTCGTACGCCTTTTGAAAGTCAATGAATGTGATGACATACGCTTTTGCTCTCGATTTTTGGTAGGCCATAAGATTTTTGAGGTTTAGAATTTGTTCTGGGCAGGATCTTCCCTTTCTGAAGCCTGCCTGGTATTCTCCAAGTTGACAATCTAGCTGGGGTTCTGCTCTGTTCAAAAGGACTTTAGACAGCATTTTGTATGTTACGTCAAGGAGCGAAATCCCTCTGTAATTGTTGAGGTCTGTTCTGGATCCCCTCTTATGAATTGGGTGAATGAGGGCCATCTTCCATTCATCCGGAATTCTTTCTGTTTTCCATATTTCTTCAAATATGTTTTGGAGAGATTCTATGGCATTTCTATTGACATTTTTCCACAGTTCAGCTGTAATTTGGTTCTCTCCCGAAGCCTTATAGTTTTTGAGATTCAAAATGATTGATTGTAGTTCCTCAACGGTGGGTGGTTCTGAGTTAGGACTTGTTGAAGTTGAGTTGCTGAAATCCATTTTTTCAATTGGTTCTTTACAGTTGAGAAGGTTTCTGAAATATTCCCTCAAAATTTTGCAATTATCCCTGTTGTTGTGTGCAATATTACCATTTTTATCTTGTAATTGGAGTGTCGGTGGGCTGTACTTGGTTATTTTTTGTTTAAAAGTTCTGTAAAAGCTCCTAGTCTTGTTTTTGTTGAAGTCTTCATTGATCTGCAAAAGGAGTTGATCTTCTTGTGCTTTTTTAATTCTTTTGAGGTTTTTACTCACTAGTTTTCTTACACTCAGGAAATTTTGCCTATTATATTCATTTTTCTGAGATTGCATCTGTTGCCATGCTTTCTTTCTTTGCTCAATAAGTTTGTCACATTCCTCTGTCCACCATGTGTGTTTTTTGATTTTGGTTATAGGTGCTATTTGTTCAGCTTTGGTTAGTAGGCTTTCCTTCATTTGATCCCAATTTTGGTTCCTTATATCTTGAGTCGCGAGGGGAAACTCCTTCGAATTCATTATCTTTTCTGGATCGTATCTTCTGCTTTTGGGTTTACTGTTTCTATCTTTCCTTTTGGGGATAATTTTGAGTTTTATTTTAGAAAGATAGTGATCAGAATCCAAGTTTGCTCCTCTGAGTACTTTGACATTTTGTATTTCATTCTATTCTGAAAAACATTTATTTATTTATTAATAATAAACATAATTTTATTTTGGGAAACAGTCATACAAGTAGTATTTGGTCTATAAAATTAAGCTGGAAACGATTTTCTTAAAAAAGTATAACATATGAAAAGAAATACTCAAATGCTCAATTAAATATTAATTTCATAAAATAAAGAACAGCTGTCTTCAGTTACAATTGTGATTTTATTTCAATGCACAGTGCATTTCAAGTCCTTGTGGCTGACCTTCAGGTGCTTTAACAGTCTACATTGACAAATGTTAGTCCATGAAACAACAAAATTAGTTCCATTTTTGAAAAAATTGTTCTCACTAATCCCATCTATCTGCAGACATCACAAATAAAGTTTTTTGTTCTGTGGCTTACTCTAGCTCATTTGTATTTGTATTTGTATTCCTTTATTGGTCCTGTAAATCGTGTTTAGGTACATATTTTGCACAATGTAGGACAAGTCAGGTTGGTACAGTATATACAACATCATACACATTGTTATTTTGAAAAGATCCCCCCATGAACCATGGACCTTGCCGTTGGTGGGGAGGCTTGCGTGCCTCAGCGATACAGATAGCTGTACCGTAGGTGCAACCACATAGGAAGGGTATCTGCTGAGAGGCCAGACAAACGTGTCATTCCTGAAGAGGGGCAGCCTTTTCAGTAGTTGCAGGGGCAACAGTCTGGATGATTGACTGATCTGGCCTTGTAACACTAACCAAAACGGCCTTGCTGTGCTGGTACTGCAAACGGTTGAAAGCAAGGGGAAACTACGGCCGTAATTTTTCCCGAGGGCATGCAGCTTTACTGTATGCTTAAATGATGATGGCATCCTCTTGGATAAAACATTCCAGTGGTAAAATAGTCCCCCATTTGGATCTCTGGGAGGGGACTACTCAAGAGGATGTCATTATCAGGAGAAAGGAAACTGGCGTTCTACAGATCGGAGTGTGGAATGTCAGATCCCTTAATCGGGCAGGTAGGTTAGAAAATTTAAAATGGGAAATGGATAGGTTAAAGTTAGATATAGTGGGAATTAGTGAAGTTCGGTGGCAGGAGGAACAAGACTTCTGGTCATGTGACTACAGGGTTATAAACACAAAATCAAATAGGGGTAATGCAGGAGTAGGTTTAATAATGAATAGGAAAATAGAAATGCGGGTAAGCTACTACAAACAGCATAGTGAACGCAATATTGTGGCCAAGATAGATACGAAGCCCACGCCTACCACAGTAGTACAAGTTTATATGCCAACTAGCTCTGCAGATGACGAAGAAATTGAAGAAATGTATGATGAAATAAAAGAAACGTAGTAGGTGAATATGGATTGGGGGTAAGAAACAAAAGAGGAAGCTGCCTGGTAGAATTTTGCACAGAGTACAACCTAATCATAGCTAACACTGGGTTCAAGAATCATAAAAGAAGACTGTATACATGGAAGAAGCCTGGAGATACTGACAGGTTTCAGATAGATTATATAATGGTAAGACAGAGATTTAGGAACCAGGTTTTAAATTGTAAGACATTTCCAGGGGCAGATGTGGACTCTGACCACAATCTATTGGTTATGAACTGTAGATTAAAACTGAAGAAAATGCAAAAAGGTGGGCATTTAAGGAGATGGGACCTGGATAAACTGACTAAACCAGAGGTTGTACAGAGTTTCAGGGAGAGCATAAGGGAACAATTGACAAGAATGAGGGAAAGAAATGCAGTAGAAGAATGGGTAGCTTTGAGGGATGAAGTAGTGA
The DNA here is from genome assembly GCF_023864345.2 of Schistocerca serialis cubense. Lineage (NCBI taxonomy): Eukaryota > Metazoa > Arthropoda > Insecta > Orthoptera > Acrididae > Schistocerca > Schistocerca serialis. The sequence goes on from NC_064643.1 coordinate 122,443,805, forward strand.
AGGCAGCAGGGGATCAAGTAGGTAAAAAGACGAGGGCTAGTAGAAATCCTTGGGTAACAGAAGAAGTATTGAATTTAATTGATGAAAGGAGAAAATATAAAAATGCAGTAAATGAAGCAGGCAAAAATGGAATACAAACATCTCAAAAATGAGATCGACAGGAAGTGCAAAATGGCTAAGCAGGGATGGCTAGAGGACAAATGTAAGGATGTAGAGGCTTATATCACTAAGGATAAGATAGATACTGCCTACAGGAAAATTAAAGAGACCTTTGGAGAAAAGAGAACCACTTGTATGAATATCAAGAGCTCAGATGGAATCCCAGTTCTAAGCAAAGAAGGGAAAGCAGAAAGGTGGAAGGAGTATTTAGAGGGTCTATACAAGGGCGATGTACTTGAGGACAATTTTATGGAAATGGAAGAGGATGTAGATGAAGATGATACTGCGTGAAGAGTTTGACAGAGCACTGAAAGACCTGAGTCGAGAACAAGGCCCCGGGAGTAGACAACATTCCATTAGAACTACTGACAGCCTTGGGAGAGCCAGTCCTGAAAAAACTCTACCATCTGGTGAGCAAGATGTATGAGACAGGCGAAATACCATCAGACTTAAAAAAGAATATAATAATTCCAATCCCAAAGAAAGCAGGTGTTGACAAATGTGAAAATTGCCGAACTATCAGTTTAATAAGTCACGGCTGCAAAATACTAACACGAATTCTTTACAGACAAATGGAAAAACTAGTAGAAGCCGACCTTGGGGAAGATCAGTTTGGATTCCGTAGAAATATCAGAACACATGAGGCAATACTGACCCTGCGACTTATCTTAGAAGCTAGATTAAGGAAAGGCAAACCTACGTTTCAAGCATTTGTAGACTTAGAGAAGGCTTTTGACAATGTTTACGGGAATACTCTCTTCCAAATTCTGAAGGTGGCAGGGGTAAAAGACAGGGAGCGAAAAGCTATTTACAATTTGTACATAAACCAGGTGGCAGTTTTAAGAGCCGAGGGACATGAAAGGGAAGCAGGGGTTGTGAAGAGAGGGAGACAGGGTTGTAGCCTCTCCCCAATGTTATTCAATCTGTATATTGAGCAAGCAGTGAAGGAAACAAAAGAACAATTCGAAGTAGGAATTAAAATCCATGGAGAAGAAATAAAAACTTTGAGGTTCGCCGATGACATTGTAATTCTGTCAGAGCAGCAAAGGACTTAGAAGAGCAGTTTAACGGAATGGATAGTGTCTTGAAAGGAGGATATAAGATGAACATCAACAAAAGCAAAACAAGGATAATGGAATGTAGTCGAATTAAGTCGGGTGACGCTGAGGGAATTAGATTAGGAAATGAGACACTTAAAGTAGTAAAGGAGTTCTGCTATTTGGGGAGCAAAATAACTGATGATGGTCATAGTAGAAAGGATATAAAATGTAGACTGGCAATGGCAAGGAAAGCGTTTCTGAAGAAGAGAAATTTGTTAACATCGAGTATAGATTTAAATGTCAGGAAGTTGTTTCTGAAAGTATTTGTATAGAGTGTAGCCATGTATGGAAGTGAAATGTGGATGATAAATAGTTTAGACAAGAAGAGAATAGAAGCTTTGGAAATGTGGTGCTACAGGAGAATGCTGAAGATTAGATGGATAGATCACATAACTAATGAGGAAGTATTGAATAGGATTGGGGAGAAGAGAAGTTTGTGACACAACTTGACTAGAAGAAGGGATCGGTTTGTAGGACATGTTGTGAGGCATTGAGGGATCACCAGTTTAGTATTGGATGGCAGTGTGGAGGGTAAAAATCGTAGAGGGAGACCAAGAGATGAATACACTAAGCAGATTCAGAAGGATGTAGGCTGCAGTAGGTACTGGGAGATGAAGCAGCTTGCACAGGATAGAGTAGCATGGAGAGCCGCATCAAACCAGTCTCAGGACTGAAGACCACAACAACAACAAGTAATTAAAAATTATTCACTATATGTTGAATATTGATGACAAAATTAATATAATGAAATAAACTGATAGGTTGGTTAAGAATATTTGGGCAGTTACATTATACCTTTCTGGTACTCTAAAAACCCAGAAACAGAATAGAAGCAGTGGTCAAGCAAATACTCTTTCAGTTTTACTTAAAACTTTTGTAAATTTTACATCTGTTTCAAATAGGATGACATGTGATTGTACAGCATTACGCCAGTATGATACACTCCTCTCTTATAAATGTTTGTACTTACTGTATTGACATGCAAATAATGTTTCTGTCTAGTATCATGAGGGTGGTAATCACAGTTATACTTGAAGATATTTCCATCTTTTAAAATACTTCCTTTTGTGAAATTTAGTATTGCATACATATATAAGCAAGGAAGAGGCAGTATATTGAGATTTTTAAATATTGGTCTACAGGAGTCTGTGTGCTTAGCACGGTTTATTATTCTAACAATCTTTTTCTGTAGCCTAAGTGTTTTGTTTGCACCTACGGAGTTCCGCCAAAAGATAATGTCGTACATCAGCAGTGACTGAATTCTGCCATGGTACATTGTGATCACTGATGCACGGCTTATAGTTTGTGCGCGGATTCTTACTGAATACGTAAATGCGTTTAACTTTTTATTTACATGATTAAGATGTGTCTCCCATTTTAGGTTTTGCTGAATATGTACACCTAAAAATTTTATATTGCTCACAGATGAGACAGTTTTTCCATCAATTTTAAAAATTGATCTTGCAGGACGCAGTTTCTGTGAATTGTGGAAATTGACTGTCACTGTTTTTTCATTATTTATTATTAGCTTGTTTGTTCTGAATCATTGTGTTAAATTTTGTATTATACCTGTAGGTGTTTTTTGTAGGATTTCCTCATCACATGATTTGATTAGGATATTTTTGTCATCTGCAAAAAGTACTGTTGTCCCTTTAGGTATTTTTTCTGACAAATCATTAACATAAAGAATGAAAAGAATTGGCCCAAGGACTGACCCTTGAGGAACTGCATATGTAATGTTTTGAGCATTACTGTAAAAATTACAAATTTTTTGTGTTTTAAGGTCTTTGTATTTTATTTGAGTGATCTGTTGACGGTCATGACGGTAGGAATGTATCCACTTGTTTGGCAGGCCTCGTATTCCATAATTACCTAGCTTCTGCAACAGAGTATTATGATCAGTTACATCGAAGGCTTTACTAAGGTCAAGAAATATGCCAGACACGTGTTGCTTATTATCTACTGCAGTTAGAATTTCATTTAAGAAGATATAAATAGATGACTGTGTTGATCTGCCAGTTCTGAATCCACGTTGCGCATCACTTATTATGTTTTCTTTATTTAGCAAGGCTGTCAGCCTTCTAAGAAATAGTTTTTCAGAATTTTGCCAAAGCCTGACAATACTGATACAAGTCTATAGTTTGCAGCTTCATGTTTGTCTCCTTTCTTGTACAGTGGTGTCACTTTTGCCATTTTCAGATTTTTCAGGAATATACCACTCACGAATGATGAATTGAAAATATACGTTAATGGTTCTATGATAGAAGTTACACTTGCTTTGATGATAATATCTGATATTTCATCAATACCTGCTGAATACTTATTGGGTAACATTTTTAAAATGACAGACAATTCCTCAGGCGTTGTAGGAGTCATGAGTAGGGTTCTTGTAAGAATTTTTGTATCTGACTGGAGTGTATTGCTGTCTGGTTGTGAGTTGTAATGTTTGGTAATCAGGTGGTGTGCTACATTAGAAAAATTACACTGCCTACACCTTCACCAGATTTCCCTGGGTTTTGAATGTGAGTGTAGTTCCAAGTACCACAAACTACTGTCACTGTCATGTGAATAAAGTGTCCGCCCCAGTAGCTGAGTGGTCAGCGTGACGGATTGCCGTCCTCTGGGCCCGGGTTCGATTCCCGGCTGGGTCGGAGATTTTCTCCGCTCAGGGACTGGGTGTTGTGTTGTGTTCATCATCGTTTCATCCCCATCCGGCGTGCAGGTCGCCCAATGTGGCGCCGCATGTAATAAGACCTGCGATATGGCGGCCGGACCTGCCCCGCGAGGGGCCTCCCGGCCAATGACGCCAAACGCTCATTTCCATTTCCATGTGAATAAAGTGTTGAGTCTATGAGGGGTTCATATGTGGTGTGGACTATCATCTAAGAGCTTAGTAGGACCCTTTTTCTTTGATGCTACTGTCACTGGAGAAGTGTACCTGGAAATGTTACACACATCAGTTTTACCAGGTAGATGTGTGCTTTATGGAGCTGATGAAGAGGTCTTCTATCCAACAGGAAAGGTCACCACCACACTACCACCTAGCCATACAAGCTTTCCTGGATGACAATTTTCCAGGGCACTGGAATGGACAAAGAGTGCCCATTGAGTTCCCTCCATGGTCACCAGATCTAACATCTATGGACTTTTACTTGTGGGGAACTGTGAAATAACGTCTATTGATGTAAGCCACACATGCTGGAGGAACTTCGTCAGGAGCTCACAGTGGCATGTGCAGCAATCTCCACTGTAACAATTACTGACATAGTTGCGGGCACCACTCATTGTTCTGTTATGTGTATAGGCACCAACGGTGAACATTTAGAACATTTAAAGCAACCATGTGGTAAACTGAAAGTTGTACAACATGTGTGATCAATTAATGACTGTCAAATAAGCACATAAGTAATACTTTTCATTCCTTAAAGTGAGTATTAATTTTTCTGGCAGAATCTGTATTATTGAAATTGATTTAACATTTGTGTCAAGAGATCCTTCCTCTTCAACACTGACAGAGTCTTTTTCCCCACCAGTTTCCAGATGGGTGAGGGAGGGAGAAGTGGATGAGGGAGTGAAGGGCTAGGGGATTTCCCAGGAGGGGGAGAGGGTAATTAGTTGATCGATGTAATTAATTAGTCCACTGTTTTGATACCAAAAGTATACTCGTGTTGGTGAGAGGAAGGCGATTTGGGGATTTCCCAGGGGATGATGGAGGGGCAGGAGTGGGAGTTTCTCAGAAGGACTGATTATCCCCAGGTGGTCATTAATCAACTCCCAGGGGGTCATACATCAGTTAGCATGGTCATCCAGGTATTATTGGGTGGGGAGGCATTGCAAAGAAAACAACAAAAAAGAAACAAGAAACCTACTATGTTCACCAACAGTCCCTATGTAGAACAACTTCAACAGAGACATTATTAGAAATGTGGGAAAGATGAACACCCTGCAAAGAGAAAAGCAAAGAGGAAACTTAGTTTTGTAAAAGAAAAATTGTACAAAAAAGACCATTTTGTGACAACAGTGATGCTTCCAAAGGTTGTCACCGTTTGTTGTGCTTGGAACTACACTCACATTCAAAACCCAGGGAAAACTGGTTAAGGTGTAGGCACTGTAATTTTTCTAATGTAGCACACCACCTGATTACCAAACATTACAGCTCACAACCAGACAGCATTACACTCCAGTCAGATACAAAAATTCTTACAAGAACCCTATTCATGACTCCTACAATGCCTGAGGAATTATCTGTCATTTTAAAAATTCAGCAGGTATTGATGAAATACTTTTCTTTAAATTTGATAAATTAGCTGATTTTGTGACTGTGGTCATCTCTCCCTGTGTCGGTGGGAGATTGAAATTTCATTAGGAGGTTTCACCGCAATGAAAAAAACACACGATTACCACTCCAACTTGCGAACTGTATCTGTGGTACTCTTGCCCTTACTTCCATCCACCCTGTGACATGTCATTAATATCAAACTGATTGAATAATTAATTAAATTGATCATGAGAGTCCCATTGCATGATGAAATTTTATTTCATGCAGTCAAATTACACTTGGGATGTAACCTTTACAGATGCTTCCATGACACCTCTGGAGGCTTCCCACAGGCTAGGTAGTCACTTCCTCTGTTACCAAAATTGGTGGTAACAGTCGTCAAACAGCTGAAGATATCCAATGCTAATCACATTTCGTCTGCCAGTTGCCTTGTGAAGCTCTTGGAAATAAGTCATGTAGAAGTCTGGATACTGCTCCTGAATTAATCCTTCTGATTCCAGTCAGTCTATGGGGGCAGTAGATTGCTTCACTCTCTTCCCATTCCTGTGACATCACCATTCCCGTCCCTGCCATGCCACTGGCCTGCATGGAAATAGCACCTGCCATCACCATCGGCAAACGTATGTGAGCCTGCAAACATGAGTTACCTCAGAATATGGCCCTGTAGAAGCACTGCTATTGACTGCCACCAAATTAGAGGGCAGATGCTTGAGAACTCAAATGGGAATCCCTGGAGGGAATGCTATGTTCTTTTTGAGGAAGACCATTGAAAACTGACATTTGAAGCTGACTGCAGAAGGATTCTACTGCTGCCAATGTACATTTCATGAAAGGACATGAAGATAAGATATGAGAAATTAGCTTTCATATGGTGGCATACAGACAGTCCTTTCCTACCTGGCTATATTTTTATGTGATATAGGAAAGGAAATGACTAGGAGTGGTAAAGGGTACCCTCTGCCACACACCATATGATGGCTTTTGAGATATGCATATAGATGTAGATGCAAATTTAGTGCACCTATTAAGATGTCAGTCCACCCATTTATAGGCACACAAAACTCATGGGAGAATATTGTCTCTCCTTTATTGAGAAAATAAAAGATGGAACTTCTGCTGCTTTTTGTCTCTCAATAGAACCTTCATATTAGGCCCTAATTTTCACACTGAAGTCACTTTGTGAATCGTATGTTTATCTACAGTACTTAGAATTAACTGTATAGAGCTCACTTCTCAACTCCCCTTTTGTCAGGGCATCACTTACCTCATAAATCTTCCAGTATTCGATGTATAGCATTTGAATTCGTCTGGTTTTAGTGAGTAGATGTCCCCCACCAAGTGACAGACCCCTGCCAATGCCCAGCGCCCGTGGCGTGCTGCACGTTTCGAGCCACTATTCACCTCGATGACAACGTTTGTGGAGACGACCAGCGACTTAGTGTAGCAAAAATGTGAGACACTCGAAGAGCCGACACGTTTCCGCTGGTCGACATTCGAACCCCGATGGTCCCGTGCTCACAGCAATCGTAACTATGTCGTGTGGCCAACATGTGAACACTTATGGTTGGTTTGCTGCGGGGTTCCATGTTCAACAATGTACGATGAACGATGAGCTCCAAAACACTTGTGCATGCAACAGCATGAGTCGTGGACGCCCAACCATTTAGTACCTAGTAATAATTCACTGTCTTACGTCTTTCCATAGATGCTCACGTCAGTAGCACGTCAACATTCGACAGGTTTCGTCGTTTTCAAGACACTCATTCTCTGCGTAATAATAATCTACTCTTAGTCAGTGATGTTAACTAAATGTAGTTCTTCATTTGCAGTTCGTATCTTCTCTAGGATGGTACCCTGTTCGTGTCTGCTCCGAGGGTAAGTCAATTATTATCCGCAATTGAGTTATATTTTTGTTTGTTTTGGTAGTATTGTCGTTTTACATTGATGACGCACGCTTTGTTAATTTGTTGTTATATCTTTGCAACTTTGAAGCTGCTAGGTTAGTTTCGTTGTCGCTGCCGTGCTGTTAATCAGGGTTGCTCTGCTGTCTGTTTGCACCAAAGAAGATCAACACTCAGTGATCCGTTTTTTGTGGTCGGAAGGCGTATCAGGGGCCGAAATTAATCGAAGGCTTTCGGTACAGTACGGGAACAGTGTTTTGCCACAAAGGAGTGTCTACGAATGGACTGAAAAATTCCGAAATGGTCGCACCAGTGTTACGCACGACCGTTTACCGCCACAAATGAAGAAACCATGGAGCGTGCACGTGAAATGATTCTCTTGGACAGACGATTAACTATTGACGAAGTGGCACATCGTCTGAAAATTAGTCTCGGTTCTGCCTACGAAATCATCCATAACAGCCGTGGGTTTCATAAAGTTTGTGCAAGATCGGTCCCAAAACAACTAACACAGTTGCGTAAACAAACGCGCTTGGACATCTGCAAAAAACATTTGGATCTCTATGGTAACGAAGGGGAAAACTTCTTGGACAGGGCCATTACTGGTGACGAAACATGGATCCATTATTATGAGCCGGAGTGTAAACGGCAGAGTATGGAATGCAAACATGCAAATTCGCCGTGCAAGAAAAAGACCCAACCGTCCCCATGAAAACTGATGCTTACAGTTTTTTGGTACGTACAAGGTCCAGCTCTGGAACGTTATGGGGAAAGGGGCACAACAATAAACAGTCTACGTTACATTGAGATACTTACTGGCAGGCTAAAGCCTGCAATTCGAAGCAAACGCCGAGGATTGCTGTCAAAAGGTGTGTTGTTGTACGACAATGCCAGTCCGCATACTGCTGCCCACGCTGCTGAAACGCTACAGGAGCCCAAATTTGAAGTACTGGATCATCATCCATGTAGTCGCGATCTTGTGCCTTCTGATTATCGCTTGTATGGTCCACTCAAACAGGCATTAAGGGGCCGTTGATTTGCCTCAGACGAAGCAGTGAAAGAAGCGGTGCATTCCTGGCTCGCAGCTCAACCGAGAACCTTCTTTCATGAGGGCACCGAGAAGTTTGTACAACGATGGACCAAGTGCGCTGAAACGCAAGGAGACTATGTCGAAAATGATGTTCTTGTACGTTTCCTATTTGACTACAATAAAATTTTATAACTACTTTGCGGAGAATAATCGGCTTACCCTCGTAATTTCGGTACCACGTCAGGTGCCCGCAACGCCCCCACGCGGCATCCAACGTCGCGATGGGCAGTGGTCGTAATGTTTTGGCTCGTCATTCTAATTAGCTGTGATAGAGTCCTTAACAACGCTTTGGTAAATTGTCTGCCAAGACAAAGCTAGCACCGTGGGAGCAAAGGACGTCACGTGACGGCCGGCTGATTTCAGCTGAGTGCCAGGCAGCTTCCATCTTTTGGTCACTCATTTTTTTAATGTATGAACGCTATTATTTTGTTGTGCTGTTGCCGCCATCACCGCAACAGAAGAGCTGGAGTGTCCTTCACTTATCGCGAAGGGAGTTGGTACTTGCTGATCAACGAGCACTTCCAACCTATAAATCAATAACAGTCTTAATCGCATTTATTATTGTTATAATACCGCCAACCGGTTTCAACCCGACGTAGGGGTCATCTTCTGGGCGTTTACACCATTGGTCGACTGCTGGTGGTGCACTCCTGTCTACATGGTGTAAACGCCCAGAAGATGACCCCTACGCCGGGTTGAAACCGGTTGGCGGTATTATAACAATAATAAATGCGATTAAGACTGTTCTTGAATTATTGATTAATCATACTAATCGCTGCTGTCTCCACAATCATGTTGCCCAAAAAACTTCCAACCTAATTCCACCAGGTGCCACTCAGCACCATCTCCATTTATGCCTGGTACAAACAGTTTGCAGAGAGGGACTGTATTTGCAAAGGTAGAAGTGCTGGACGGCCTCTTGTGTCGGAGAAAAATGTTGAACCCTTAGGAGCAGTATTCCACTTAGCCTACAGAAATCAAGCCGTGAGTTTCTGTTGTGTCTAGACAAGACAGCCTAGACACAATGAGAGGAAGCCGAAAGGCACGCGCTAAGCTAAAGCTGGATGGCGTGAGGTCTGAAACAGGATACGTAATGAATGCTATAAAGAAAAGTACGTAGCTGCTGGAATACTTAACTTTAATCCATCCTTGTCGTACATCTGGAGATTGTGGCGATACATGCAATAAAGTACTAATGGCGCCTTGCTAGGTCGTAGCCATGGACTTTGAAGGCAGAGTGATCCCATCCTCGTCGCCAAAAATTGTTGTGTCTAGACAAGACAGCCTAGACACAATGAGAGGAAGTCGAAAGGCACGCGCTAAGCTAAAGCTGGATGTCGTGAGGTCTGAAACAGGATACGTAATGAATGCTATAAAGAAAAGTACGTAGCTGCTGGAATACTTAACTTTAATCCATCCTTGTGGTACATCTGGAGATTGTGGCGGTACATGCAATAAACTACTAATGGCGCCTTGCTAGGTCGTAGCCATGGTCTTAGCTGAAGGCTATTCTAACTATCTGCTCGGCAAAGGAGCGAGGCTTCGTCAGTGTAGTCGCTAGCAAAGTCGTCCGTACAACTGGGGCGAGTGCTAGTCCGTATCTCGAGACCTGCCTTGTGGTGGCGCTCGGTCTGCGATCACACAGTGGCGACACGCGGGTCTGACATGTACTAATGGACCGCGGCCGATTTAAAACTACCACCTAGCAAGTGTGGTGTCTGGCGGTGACACCACAGTTTCACATCTCACAAACGACAGTTTTCAAAATCCCGCGTAAACGCTTGCGTATGGAACCGCACAGATTGCGGCAGGTCCACGCATTCACTCCAGGAGAGTATGCTGTACCGAGATGTTGGCAACTATGGGCAATGACAACGACACGTCAGAGAGGTTAATTTATGGTGACATGGTAACGTTTCACACAAATGGTGAAGTTAATATACAAAATGTTCGTTTTTCGCGGAACAGAAAATACCGACTTCTCCTGCGAACTTGAACGAAATTCACAAAGGGTCAATGTATTCTATGGAATGCCGAGGAAGAGGATTTGCCGGCCCTTCTTTTTCATGGCGAAAACGGTTGCAGGTATTTGCTATCTCGACATGCGTTCCTTGTGGCCTTTGCCACAGTTGTAGGAAGAGTTCAGCGACTTTATCCTGCTTCTCCTCACTTCCACTGGGGCTGCGCGGGAGTACCTAAACTCACCTGCTCGGCCGTGCAGGAGCTGGTCATGACATGCGGTGCAGATGCCCACCACCATCACCAGCCTCAACCCTACGTGATTTTTTTTTACGAAGTTATGCAAAATATTTGTCCCACTCCTGCCACAACCGTTTCCACAGCAACTGCAACGAATTTCAGCTGTGGTGGAGTTAATTGCCTCCGACATGTGGACATGTTGCACAAGGTGAGGGGTACGAATGTCGTCTCGACGTTTGTTCGGTGACTCGAGGGGAAAATGTCTAGAAAAAAAAAAAAAAAAAAAAACCCTTCAAGAGTTACTCTGTTAACAAGAATAGATTTTAAACGATCAAATTTTATCACCTCCTTTGTATGAGTTTTTGAAAATGTAAATATCTTTTGTGCTTACCCTATATATAGACGTCAGAATCAAATCTGTGTTCATTAAATAGAGTGACATGGTGTGCGACAGCAACTATTAATTTCACCTCGCAATTTTGACTCTGCGATTGCTAGTTCGCTGGCGTTTGCAAAAAATGACAAAACAGGGAAGTTGACATGAACTGTTCCAGATGAATCATGTATGTGACGAAACCGAACGACGGACCCGTCTGACACCTTTCATTGTGCCACTTACATCCATTTACCATTGTTAGCAAAGTGGTTATCGCCAAGCATGAACGTGTATCGTTTTCCTTTCAATTCTTGCTCTAAGGAGAACAGGCAGGCTGATATCTTGTTGATATGCAGAATATCTAGTAATAAATCGGTACTTAAATATGTAGCTCTAAAACTGGCACTATCTTTACAATATGCAGCCGATATTTTTATAGGCCAGTATGTATGTTGCTATTTTTTCCGTCGATACATTCGTAATTTTTTTCGATATACCCGAGGCCGATAAAGATCTTTTTAAAATATCGATATATCAGGCTCCCGATTATTTTAAAAATCTCAGCAGTTCTAGTATTCATTCTGATGGGGCTATCAGGTACTACACTAAGATGGCAGAAGTCGTGGGATAGCGATATGCACTTATACAGGTGGCGGTAGTATCGCGTACACAAGTTGTAACGAGACAGTGCATTGGCGGAGCTGTCATTTGTTCTCAGGTGGTTCATGTGAAAAGGTTTCCGACAAGATAATGACCGCACGACGAAAATTAACAGACTTTAAACACGGACTAGTAGTCGGAGCTAGACGCATGGAACATTGCATTTCGGAAATCGTTAGGGAATTCAGTATTTCGAGGCCCACAGTATCAAAAGTGTGTCGAGAATACCACATTTCAGGCATTATTTCTCACCACGGACAACGCAGTCACCGACGGCATTCGTTTAAGAACCGAGTCTAACGGCGTTTGCTTAGAGCTGTCAATTACAGGGTTATTACAAATGACTGAAGCGATTTCACAGCTCTACAATAACGTTATTATTTGAGATATTTTCACAATGCTTTGCACACACATACAAAAACTCAAAAAGTTTTTTTAGGCATTCACAAATGTTCGATATGTGCCCCTTTAGTGATTCGGCAGACATCAAGCCGATAATCAAGTTCCTGCCACACTCGGTGCAGCATGTCCCCATCAATGAGTTCGAAAGCATCGTTGATGCGAGCTCGCAGTTCTGGCACGTTTCTTGGTAGAGGAGGTTTAAACACTGAATCTTTCACATAGCCCCACAGAAAGAAATCGCATGGGGTTAAGTCGGGAGAGTGTGGAGGCCATGACATGAATCGCTGATCGTGATCTCCACCATGACCGATCCATCAGTTTTCCAATCTCCTGTTTAAGAAATGCCGAACATCATGATGGAAGTGCAGTGGAGCACCATCCTGCCGAAAGATGAAGTCGGTGCTGTCGGTCTCCAGTTGTGGCATGAGCAAATTTTCCAGCATGTCCAGATACACGTGTCCTGTAACGTTTTTTTCGCAGAAGAAAAAGGGGCCGTAAACTGTAAACCGTGAGATCGCACAAAACACGTTAACTTTTGGTGAATTGCGAATTTGCTGCACGAATGCGTGAGGATTCTCTACCGCCCAGATTCGCACATTGTGTCTGTTCACATCACCATTAAGAAAAAATGCTGCTTCATCACTGAAAACAAGTTTCGCACTGAACGCATCCTCTTCCATGAGGTGTTGCAACCGTGCCGAAAATTCAAAGCGTTTGACTTTGTCATCGGGTGTCAGGGCTTGTAGCAATTGTAAACGGTAAGGCTTCTGCTTTAGCCTTTTCCGTAAGAATTTCCAAACCGTCGGCTGTGGTACGTTTAGCTCCCTGCTTGCTTTATTCGTCGACTTCCGCGGGCTACGCGTGAAACTTGCCCGCACGCATTCAACCGTTTCTTCGGTCACTGCAGGCCGACCCGTTGATTTCCCCTTACAGAGGCATCCAGAAGCTTTAAACTGTGCATACCATCGCCGAATGGAGTTAGCAGTCGGTGGATCTTTGTTGAACTTCGTCCTGAAGTGTCGTTGCACTGTTATGACTGACTGATGTGAGTGCATTTCAAGCACGACATACGCTTTCTCGGCGCCTGTCGCCATTTTGTCTCACTGTGCTAGAGGTGGCAAAAAATAACGTAACTGATAGAAATAACCGGTTACTGAGAAGTAACGGTTACTGCGATAACCGTTCCTCTGATTCTGGCAGTTATTTCAATAACTGTTTAGTGTCAACAGTGCCTCGCGCCATCTGTTGACCGAAGATCGTACTGCGCATTTGGAAGGCGTTCTATAGACCATGGGAATAACTGTGAGACTGCGCGCCATCTGTTGATAAGAACTGTGTACTATTTCGTGGGCCTTCGTTACTTTTAGCATAAACAATTAAATAAAGTTAATGTCCGAGCCGTGGCTCATAGGAGCTGCAGTACAGGCATTAACAAGTACGGTCGTTCCCTTAAGCCACCGCCTTACGTGTTAATTTAGCTTGGACGGGTAGTACAAGGAAGGTTACTAAGGAATTCGAGCGACTATGGAAATAACTGTCAGAGCCGGTATTCTCCTGTGGCAGTTATCGTTATTGGCTCGTAGTTCTAGTTCTCTGGTAGTTATCGGGCTAACACCACAGATAACCTGGAAGCTGGTAACGGAATAACTGTGTGTCTAGACGTTCCTGACTCGGTGACTCCAGTTAAAGGTCGTAGTTCCAGGTGATATTTCCAGAGAGGATAGTAACTGGAGCGAACAAATATTTTCGTACTGCTACGGAAATAGCCGCTGGCCATCGCGAATGACAAATAACATGTCAGAAAGTATAACATAATACAGTGGAATATAATAAGTATGATCCTCATCATTTGTCAGGAGATTGTCAAAATACGTGAATATATCACAGTAACTGCTAATCTTTACAGAATTGGTACACTGACAGAATAAAACATAGTTACGTACTTTTAATAAATTTATCGTACACAGAATACCCGATCTTGACTGTTGCAACCAAGTGCTGTCAAAACTGAAATATAGCAGAATTTTTACCTAAGCTGGTCTATCAGTCTCTGTTACGATATTCATCTACAGAGTAGAAGGAGGGGTCACTGGAAGCGTCTGATTCCACCCGTCTGCTTCGACGTAAAGGTGTTGTGGTGTGTGAATGTCATTACGGCACGGGTTTTATGAGTTGGTTTTTGTGTGTGTGTGGGGGGGGGGGGGGGGCTGTCGATCAAGGTTGCAGTGCCGGAATTTGCTGGTGGTAATTAATTTTTTTTTTCTAGCTGTGATGTTTTGTGTATTTATGAAGTATTGAATGTGATTTAATTTAGGTAGGGATGATTGATTTGTGGACTTTTGGGATTGTGGTTTTATTTTTCGCAGTTGTAGGTGTTGGTTTTTTGGCATCAGTAGCTGTGGTGGACCTATATAGGTCACCGAATAATGACCGATTCCCATTTTCATAATTGTGTGTGTTGATGTTTTAGTATCGTCATCTGAGGTTGACCTATGTAGGTCAAGGGAAATGTCTGATTCCAATTTTCGTACTTTTAGTTGTGGGTATTGGTGTTTTGGTATGGTCACCTATAGTTGACCTATATTGTTCAAGGGAAGTGTCCGATTCCTGCAGATTTTTGTTGGTGTAGCAGAATGCTGTATTTTTTTTCTTTTTTGTTCTTCATTTTGTGTTTTGGGATCATGGTGTGTTTTTTTTACTAGCTTGTCCTCACCCTAAAACCCCCAACTTCCCGCAGTTGTCCCATTGGTTTGATTGTATTTTTGGTGGGAAATGTTATTGTATTATTTATATGTATCTTCGTGTTTGTTGCCATGTGTATGTAGTGACGTCATAGACACACTTAAAATAGACATTTCTGGCATATTGATGATGGGTGGAATCAGACACTTATGTATCAAATAGTCATTCAAACACACTGTAAACCGTGCCTTATCTGAAACCAAGTTTTTAATGGTTGCTGACTTGCTGGCAGCTTATTGAAAATGCACGTTCCTGAATATTGGACCCCTTTTGGACCAAAGTAAGTAATTTTAGGTCTTTATGTAGATTGCTGTTCCCATTTCTAGTACTGATATTATGTATCAAGCTATTGGTTGGAAATACTTGTAACAAATTTCATTAAGGAATAAATATACTAGGAAGCAGTGGTTAGAATACAAAGTTCCTTGAACAGGTTCCTACATGATGTTCTTGAATTGATACCACAAACGATTTTTATTACACGCTTTTACATGCGAAAAACTTTTGCTACGTTTGATGAGTTACCACAGAATATGTTCCCTTATGAAATAATAGAATGAAAAAATGTGGTATGTCCTTCCCAACTGAATTTATTATCGAGTTGTAGTCCCAGAAATGTAACACTGTCAAACTTTTCGATCTGCATGTCTTCATATGTTATAAACATGCTGTCGCTGGAGAAATCGAGCAGTTTGCAAATCTGACATAAAACTTGGATTAGCGTACTCACACTTTCCCCAATAGGACTAGCTTTTACAGCACAGGAGTAAACGAATCTGTCACATTACGTATATTTTTTGTTGTATTACAAGGCTGTACACTTTATTCTATTATGTGAGCAGCACAAGAAATTAAGCTTCGAATTTAACCTACAGTACTCAGTTTACATATTACTTCATACTTAAAAACGCACGTTGTTAACATTTTACTTAAACAGTGCTTTGGCGAAGTTCCGCGTACTTTCTGTCGCAGCTGCGAAGATAATATTTCTAATAGCGACCGATAACCTACAAACATATAATCTGAAACACTAATAATCGTTCTAACATCAACTAAAATGTACCCGGAGTTAATAAGCTGAGGTTATGACACGATTCATACGACATTCCTGCTATTTCACACTACTCGCAGTTATACTGATAACTAAACTGATGGATTCCAACTATGTCGTTATTTAACTGTCGGAGTTATCGGTATTCGCTAGCGAAAAATAACTTGGCAGTTATTAATAACCGTTAACGATAACGGTTATCAAAGAATAACTGGAACTGTGATAACGGTTACTCCAGAATAACCGTTTGGCCCACCTCTACACTGTGCTCTCGAGCGCTCTGGCGGCAGAAACCTGAAGTGCGGCTTCAGCCGAACAAAACTTCATGAGTTTTTCTACGTATCTGTAGTGTGTCGTGACCATATGTCAATGAATGGAGCTACAGTGAATTTATGAAGTCGCTTCAATCATTTGTAATAGCCCTGTACATCTACGTGGATACTTTGCAAATCACATTTAAGTGCCTGGAAGAGGGTTCATCGAACCACCTTCACAATTTTCCACTATTCCAATCTCGTATAACGCGCGGGAAGAATGAACGCCTATATCTTCCTGCACAAGCTCTGATTTCCATTATTATATTGTGGTGATCGTTCCTCCCTATGTAGGTCGGTGTCAACAAAATATTTTCGCATTCGGAGGAGAAAGTTGGTGATTGGAATCTCGTGAGAAGATTCCGTCGCAACGAAAAACGCCTTTATTTTAATGATATCCAGCCCAAATCCTGTATCATTTCTGTGACACTCTCTCCCATATTTCGCGATAATACAAAACGTGCTGCCTTTCTTTGAACGTTTTCGGTGTACTCCGCCAGTCGTATCTGGTAAGGATCCCACACTGCGCAGCAGTATTCTAAAAGAGGACAGACAAGAGCAGTGTAGGCAGTGTCCTTAAAGGTCTATTACATTTTCTAAGTGTCCTACCAATAAAACGCAGACTCTGGTTAGCCTTCCCCACAACATTTTCTATGTGTTCCTTCCAATTGAAGATGTTCTTGATTGTAATACCTAGGTATTTAGTTCAATTTATGGCTTTTAGATTAGACTGATTTATCGTGTAACCGAAGTTAAACGAGTTCCTTTTAGCTCTCATGTGGGTGACCTCAACACTTTCCGTTATTTAGGGTCAACTGCCACTTTTCGCACCATTCAGATATCTTTTCGAAATCGTTTTGTAGTTTGTTTTGATCTTCTGATGACGTTATTAGTCGATAAACGACAGGGTCATCAGCAAACAACCGAAGACGGCTGTTCAGATTGTCTCCAAAATCGTTTGTATAGATAAGGAACAGCAAAGGGCCTATAACACTACCTTGGGGAACGCCAGAAATCACTTCTGTTTTACTCGATGACTTTCCGTCAGTTACTACGAACTGTGACCTCTCTGACGGGAAATGACAAATCCAGTCATATAACTGAGACGATATTCCATAAGCACGCGATTTCACTACGAGCCGCTTGTGTGGTACGGTCTCAAAAGCCTTCCGGAAATCCAGAAATACGGAATCGATCTGAAATCCCTTTTCAATAGCACTCAACACTTCATGTGAATGCAACAATGCGTGAAACAACCGCAGAAATCAATGTGGAACGTACGTTGAACCTATCCGTTAGGACAGTGCAGTGAAATTTAGCGTTAATGAGCCATGGCATGATAGCCGACGACCGATGGAGGGCCCTTGCAAGAAGCACGACGTCGCCTGCAGCGCCTCTCCAGGGTCGTGACCATATCGGTTGGACTCTAGACGACTGGAAAACCGTGGCCTGGTCAGATGAGTTCCGATTTCAATTGGTAAGAACTGATGGTGGGGTGGTGTAGACCCTACGAAGCCATGGACCCAAGTCGTCAACGAGGCACTGTGCAAGCTGGTGATGGTTCCATAATGGTGCGTACTCTGTTTACATAGAATGTACTGGCTCCTCTAGTCCAGCTAAACCGATTCTTAACTGGAAATGGCTATTTACGGCTACTTGGGGGCATGCAGTCGTTCATTTACATCATGTTCCCAAACAACGATGGGTTTTTCGTGTCTTGTGACAGCCAGAGCGAGAGCACCAGCAGCAGCGAGTACTGTTTGTATAAAGCGTTTATTTTGCATTTTGTTTACGACCTTCCACTAAGGAAGGGATTCTATTTGTGTTTATCTGCTCTGCATAGTAACTAACAGTTCTTGATAAAACTTTACGTAGTTTTCGTGTTAGATTTCTTAGTGTTTTCTTGATCGTTTAGAACAGAAAGCGCCCTAAAACCGTCTTTTGTTTGTTTCGCGGCCGTTAGCCACTAGTCACTTGAATCAGCAGTTGTCTTGTGACAGCCAGAGCGAGAGCACCAGCAGCAGCGAGTACTGTTTGTATAAAGCGTTTTTGTACTTATTTGCTGCGCTTAGCTTTTAAATAGTTTTTCTGGGAAAACCTAGCGTAGTTTTCGCGTCTCGTATTTCAGTGAGTGTTTCTTGATTATCAGAGTAGCTCATCAGAAGATTATCTTGGGAATTTGTCACCGTATAGAGTAAGGTAAACATAGTCATGTGTAGGGACTGTGGTTGTTGTGAGCGGACGCAAGGAGAATTGGCCACTCTTCGGGGGCAGGTGGAGGCTTTGTCTGTTAGGCTCATCGAGCTCGAGGCGCAGGCGTCGGCTCGTAGTGGCGTTGGGGCAACTGTGGTGAGACCTATGCCTACTTCGGTGGCCTTGGAATCACATGGAACCCCTGATGTCGCTGCGTCTTCCGGCAGTGAGCATCTTACCGGTCAGCCATCACTCCAGGGTGAATGGCGGACAGTGGTGGGCTCGCGCGTGCCTGGCCGAAAGGCGAAGGTGGGATCTGGCTGCGTGGCAGCTGCCTTACCCCTTTCCAACAGGTACGGGGTGCTTCCTAGTGGTGATGACATCGTTTCCGAGCCACCACAGGATGCCTCGCCTGTTGGGCCAGTGGCCGATTCTCCGGCAAGGTCCCGACAGTCACAGAGGGCGGGCCTATTAGTTATAGGGAGCTCCAACGTTATGCGGGTTATGGAGCCCCTCAGGAAAATAGCGGGTAGGTCGGGGAAGAATGCCAGTGTGCACTCGGTGTGCTTGCCGGGGGGTCTCGTCCGTAATGTGGAGGAGGCCCTTCCGGCAGCTATTGAACGCACTGGGTGTGACCGGCTGCAGATAGTAGCACATGTCGGAACGAATGACGCCTGCCGCTTGGGTTCTGAGGCCATCCTTGGTTCCTTCCGGCGGCTGGCTGATTTGGTGAAGACAACCAGCATCGCACGCGGAGTGCAAGCTGAGCTTAATATCTGCAGCATAGTGCCCAGAGTCGATCGCGGTCCTCTGGTTTGGAGCCGTGTGGAGGGTCTAATCCAGAGGCTCAGACGACTCTGCGACTATAATGGTTGCAAATTCATCGACCTCCGTTATTGGGTGGAGAACTGTAGGGCCCCCCTAGACAGGTCAGGCGTGCACTACACACCGGAAGCAGCTACTAGGGTAGCAGAGTACGTGTGGCGTGCACACGGGGGTTTTTTAGGTTAGAGGGACCCCCCCTTGGGCGAAACGATAAAATACCTGACGGCTTACCAGAGAGGACATTATCATCGTTGATAAAGAACGTCCGTCCTCAGAGACTAAAAACAGGAAAAGTTAACGTAATATTGGTAAACTGCAGGAGAATCCAGGGCAAGGTTCCTGAATTAGTATCTCTTATTGAAGGAAATAGTGCGCATATAGTATTAGGAACGGAAAGTTGGTTAAAACCGGAAGTGAACAGTAACGAAATCCTAGACACAGAATGGAATATATACCGCAAGGATAGGATAAACGCCAATGGTGGAGGAGTATTTATAGCAGTAAAGAATTCAATAATATCCAGTGAAGTTATTAGCGAATGCGAATGTGAAATAATCTGGGTTAAGTTAAGTATCAAAGGTGGGTCAGATATGATAGTCGGATGCTTCTATAGACCACCTGCATCAGCAACCGTAGTAGTTGAGCGCCTCAGAGAGAACCTGCAGAACGTCGTGAAGAAGTTTCGTGATCATACTATTGTAATAGGGGGAGACTTCAATCTACCAGGTATAGAATGGGATAGTCACACAATCAGAACTGGAGCCAGGGACAGAGACTCTTGTGACATTATCCTGACTGCCTTGTCCGAGAATTACTTCGAGCAGATAGTTAGAGAACCAACTCGTGAAGCTAACGTTTTAGACCTCATAGCAACAAATAGACCGGAACTTTTCGACTCCGTGAATGTAGAAGAGGGTATCAGTGATAATAAGTCAGTGGTTGCATCAATGACTATAAGTGTAATAAGAAATGCCAAGAAAGGAAGGAAAATATATTTGCTTAACAAGAGTGATAGGGCACAAATCGCAGAATATCTGAGTGACCACCATCAAACGTTCATTTCTGAGGAAGAGGATGTGGAACAAAAATGGAAAAAATTCAGAAACATCGTCCAGTACGCCTTAGATAAGTTCGTACCGACTAAGGTCCAAAGCGAGGGGAAAGATCCACCGTGGTATAACAATCATGTACGAAAGGTACTACGGAAACAAAGAAAGCTTCATCATAGGTTTAAGAGTAGTCGAATCATAGCTGATAAGGAAAAGCTGAACGAAGCGAAAAAGAGCGTAAAGAGAGCAATGAGAGAAGCATTCAACGAATTCGAACATAAAACATTGGCAAACAATCTAAACAAGAACCCTAAAAAGTTTTGGTCATATGTAAAATCGGTAAGCGGATCTAAATCCGCTATTCAGTCACTCGTTGACCACGATGGCACCGAAACAGAGGACGACCGAAGAAAGGCAGAAATACTGAATTCAGTGTTCCGAAACTGTTTCACTGCGGAAAATCGTAACACGGTCCCTGACTTCAGCCGTCGCACGGACGCCAAAATGGAAAATATTGAAATAAACGATATCGGAATTGAAAAACAACTGCTATCACTTAGTAGCGGAAAAGCATCCGGACCAGACGAGATACCCTTAAGATTCTACAGTGATTATGCTAAAGAACTTGCCCCCTTTCTATCAGCAATTTATCGTAGATCGCTGGAAGAACGTAAAGTACCTAGCGACTGGAAGAAAGCGCAGGTCGTTCCCATTTTCAAGAAGGGTCATAAATCAGATGCGAATAATTATAGGCCTATTTCGCTTACGTCAATCTGTTGTAGAATAATGGAACATGTTTTGTGTTCTCGTATTATGACGTTCTTAGATAATACAAATCTCCTTCATCATAACCAACATGGATTCCGCAAACAGAGATCATGTGAAACTCAGCTCGCCCTATTTGCCCAAGAAATTCACAGTGCCGTAGACACTGGCGAGCAGATTGATGCCGTATTCCTGGACTTCAGGAAGGCATTTGATACGGTTCCGCACTTACGTTTAGTGAAAAAAATACGAGCTTACGGAATATCGGACCAGGTTTGTGATTGGATTCAGGATTTCCTAGAAGAAAGAACACAACATGTCATTCTTAACGGTTCAAAATCTGCAGATGTAGAGGTAATTTCGGGAGTACCGCAGGGAAGCGTGATAGGACCTTTATTGTTTACAATATACATAAATGACTTAGTTGACAACATCGGTAGCTCCGTGAGGCTATTTGCAGATGACACGGTTGTCTACAAGAAAGTAGCAACATCAGAAGACTCGTACGTACTCCAGGAGGACCTGCAGAGGATTAATGCATGGTGCGACAGCTGGCAGCTTTCCCTAAACGTAGATAAATGTAATATAATGCGCATACATAGGGGCAGAAATCCATTCCAGTACGATTATGCCATAGGTGGTAAATCATTGGAAGCGGTAACGACCGTAAAATACTTAGGAGTTACTATCCGGAGCGATCTGAAGTGGAATGATCACATAAAACAAATAGTGGGAAAAGCAGGCGCCAGGTTGAGAT
This sequence comes from Schistocerca serialis cubense, assembly GCF_023864345.2. Lineage (NCBI taxonomy): Eukaryota > Metazoa > Arthropoda > Insecta > Orthoptera > Acrididae > Schistocerca > Schistocerca serialis. The sequence continues at coordinate 122,465,667 of NC_064643.1, forward strand.
TCATAGGAAGAATTCTAAGAAAATGTGACTCATCGACGAAAGAAGTAGCTTACAAAACGCTTGTTCGTCCGATTCTTGAGTATTGCTCATCAGTATGGGACCCTTACCAGGTTGGATTAATAGAAGAGATAGACATGATCCAGCGAAAAGCAGCGCGATTCGTCATGGGGACATTTAGTCAGCGCGAGAGCGTTACGGAGATGCTGAACAAGCTCCAGTGGCGGACACTTCAAGAAAGGCGTTACGCAATACGGAGAGGTTTATTATTGAAATTACGAGAGAGCACATTCCGGGAAGAGATGGGCAACATATTACTACCGCCCACATATATCTCGCGTAATGATCACAACGAAAAGATCCGAGAAATTAGAGCAAATACGGAGACTTACAAGCAGTCGTTCTTCCCACGCACAATTCGTGAATGGAACAGGGAAGGGGGGATCAGATAGTGGTACAATAAGTACCCTCCGCCACACACCGTAAGGTGGCTCGCGGAGTATAGATGTAGATGTAGATGTAGATGACAATACGCCGTGTCACTAGGCCACAATTGTTCGCGACTGGTTTGAAGAACATTGTGGACAATTCGAGCGAATGATTTGGCCATCCTGATCGCAGGACATTTCCATCGACCAGTTTTGGGACATAATCGTGAGGTCAGTGCGTGGACAACATCCTGCACCGGTGATACTTCCGCAAGAAATGTTCAAATGTGTGTTAAATCTTACGGGGCTTAACTGCTAAGGTCATCAGTCCCTAAGCTTACACACTACTTAACCTAAATTGTCCTAAGGACAAACACACACACCCATGCCCGAGGGAGGACTCGAACCTCCGCCGGGACTAGCCGCACAGTCCATGACTGCAGCGGCCTAGACCGCTCGGCTAATCCCGCGCGGCATACTTCCGCAATTTGGACCTCTGTTGAGGCAGTTGGCTCAATATTTATGCACTTATTTTTTGTTGAGTCCATGCCATATCGCGTTGCTGCACTACACCGAGCAAAAGGAGGCGCGACACTGTATTAGAAGGTATCCCATGACTACTGTCAGCTCAGTGTACTGCAAATTATTTTATGCTCCCGCAGTCGCTCTTGAAATGACTGAGTATAAATAAACGTCGACCTTGAGTGAAGTCAAATTATGCGTGAAAATTCATTCTGTACATTGATGTTAAGTACTCATGAAGTTTGATGATCCGCAATTGTCATTAACAGAAAAAGGAAGCTATTACCGGCGGGCGCAGCCGGCGCTGCGCAGAAGCAAACGCGTTTCTGTTATTGCCAACATAACACTTCACGCCGTTATTTGTATCATACAAGGAAAATTCCCCGTCGCACCGCCCCTCTGATTAGTGGCAAGATGGCCTAATGGATAGCCCAACAAAAACTGAAGGCAGATGAAGCACGAAAGCAGTAAGAAATTGTACTGAACTGTGAAAAAAGAAGGAAAATGAAATAGTGAAAGGTTCAGGGTTATGGTGTGCGACATCGTGCGACTTGTAACAGGCACGGCTTCGTGGTTACGTGGTCACGGTGTTGAACTTAGAAGGATGAGTTCATGTTCAAGTCTCTCTCGTGTCGTCCTATTTTTTTTTCACAAAATAATGAACTGTCCGTCCGGTCATTGACGTTTGTATTCGCTGTATTTAGATTTGTGTCTTTTCCGTGGTATAACGTCCGTTTGCAACAGCGAGGTGTATGGAAGGGGCCCCAGACGTACGTATCTGCTATTTGTTCTACGCAAGTACCAGATGTTACGACGCTTGCGTTCCGTTTTGTACGTTTTGACTCTTGAATTCCTTTGTTGTTGCTGGTTCACACCCGTTTATTTGTTGTTTTCATTTCTGTGAGAGGTCTATGCGGCATATCGCCTGCTCTCACTATTCATCACATTTACTTGTAAGGGTAATATAATTTTATCACATGACTCGTATTCTGTAGTATGACAATTGCCAAGACTACAGAAGAACAGACACATCAATGACAGGACGGAAAGTTCATAATTTTGTGAAAAATGATTGGGGCGCGAGGGAGCTATGAACGCTGATCTCCTACTTTGCACTCCATCATCGTGACCTCACACCCACGAAGCCGTGGTTGCTACAAGTTGCTTGATGTTGTCCATCTTTGGCTTGGACCGTTCACTACTTATAATTTGCTTTTTTTTCACAGTTCAGTACACCTTCTTCCTGTTTTCATTCCTGATCTGTGTTCACTTTTTGACGGGCTGTCCACTGGGACATTTTACCAGTAAGTCTCAAGGGGTACGATGGGGAGGTTCCCTTGTTAGATGCTGGGTGATTTGGCGAGTCTTGTCGTTTTCGCTTAGTTGCTTTTGTGTAGTGCATGATTTACAAGTGAAAATATATTCAGTGTGTGCAAGCAATACTAGGTTGTGCTGTTGTTGGTTGCAAGGGAGATCACATCCGTGCACGAACTCCACGAACGTCAGCTACAGTCCGTAACGCCTGCTCCAGCGACACCGTTGATATTCATTTTAAAGTCCTAAGAAAATGTTCTCAAAAACTACTTATACATTAAATATGTTCTGCCGACCGCTGTGGCCGAGCGGTTCTAGGCGGTTCAGTCCGGAACCACGCTGCTGCTACGGTCGCAGGTTCGAAGCCTGCCTCGGGCATGGATGTGTGTGATGTCCTTAGGTTAGTTAGGTTTAAGTAGTTCTAAGTCTAAGGGACTGATGACCTCAGATTTTAAGTCCCATAGTGCTTTGAACCATTTTTTGTATAAAGCATGCAGGCAATTTGACACCTTGCCAGATCAAATATTTGTCTTGGAAGACCGTCACGTGTCCTGATATTTACTTTTGATTGGTTACATTGGCCAATTTGTTTCTTGGATGCCTAAACCAAGTGGTGGACGGATGTGAATATATTAGATGGGGATTATATTCCTTTCTGAAGAGGGATGATGGGATGATGTGACATGGCTGTCACATTTCTCTTTGTGATGATTAACTGTGTGATCTCGATACATTTTCCTGAGAGTGGCAAGTATTCGATTTCTCGCCAGAAACGAGAGCTCGGAAGTCCCGTGATGCCGGCAGAATGCTTTTCACAGTGTCTCAGTCGCAGGGAGTGGACGCCTTCTGTCTCCAGTTTATGCCTGAACGGTACTGTTTCCCAAAATGCTTATCGACGACGGTTGCTGGCACTAATCTGCTTGCCACAGGTATGGAGAGCGCTGGATTGCACAGCTCTCGCCTTGAGGGTGCTTGAGGGTGAAATTGGAGTTTCTGTCTGTACATAAAAGAGGAGACAGCATACCGGCGTTTCCCTGGCATGAGAAATTTGGCTCCTTCAAAAAAGCACACTGCCCAATCCAAAGTGATGCCCCTGCCACCAAACGAGGTGCTGTCGGTGTTAACCAGCGGAGAGAGGACTAGCGAGATCTCCGGGTGAAAGAAGATACACTGGTGGCTGGCACCAACGAAGCGTAATTCCTTGACAGATTTTCTGTTGGCGTAAAGACATGCAGTCGTAAACTCCACCACGAGTGAGGGGAGGTCTCCGTCCAGGCTATAGTTCAAGAGACCGTTCACGTCGATAATTGTTATTTATTTATCAGGTTCGCTACGATCACGCGAGCCAGAACCACGAGGATAAGTTAATTATTATCCTCAATTTAGTTATATTTTTGTTTATTTGGGTAGTACTGTCGTTTTACGTTGATGACGCATGCTTTGTTTATTTGTCGTTATATCTTTGCAATTTTCAAGCTGCTAGGTTAGTTTCGTCACCGCTGCCGTGACGTTAATCATGGCTGCTCCGCTGCCTATTTGCAGCAAAGAAGAGCAACGTTCAGTGATCCGATTTTTGTGGTCGGAAAACTCGGCACAGTACGGGAACAGTGTTTTGCCACAACGGAGTGTGTACGAATGGATTGAAAAATTCCGAAATGGTCGCACAAGTGTTGCGCACGATGAAGGAGCCGGGCGACTGTTTACCGCCACAAAGGTTCAAATGGTTCAAATGGCTCTGAGCACTATCGGACTTAACTTCTGAGGTCGTCAATCCACTAGAACTTAGAACTACTTAAACCTAACTAATCTAAGGACAACACACACATCCATGCCCGAGGCAGCATTCGAACCTGCGACCGTAGCAGTAGCGCGGTTCCAGACTGTAGCGCCTAGAACCGCTCGGCCACCTCGGCCGGCCCGCCACAAAGGAAGAAACCATTGAGTGTTCACGTGAAATGATTCTCTTAGACAGACGATTAACTACTGACGAAGTGGCATATCGTCTGCAAATTAGTCACGGTTCTGCCTACGAAATCATCCACAACAGTCTGGCGTTTCATAAAGTTTGTGCAAGATGGGTCCCAAAACAACTCACAGTGTTGCATAAACAAAGGCTTTTGGACATCTGCAAAAAACATTTGGATCGCTTTGGTAACGAAGGGGACAAATTCTTAGACAGGGTCATTACTGATGAGGAAACATGGACCCATCATTACGAGCCGGAAAGTAAACGGCAGAGTATGGAATGGAAACATCCAAATTCGTCGTGCAAAAAAAAAAGTTCAAGACCCAACCGTTCGCAGGAAAACTGATGCTTACGGTTTTTTGGGACGCACAAGGTCCAGTACTGGAACATTATGGAGAAACGGACACAACAAAATACAGAGTCCGTTATAGTAAGGTGCTTACTGCCAGGCTAAAGCCTGCAATTCGAAGCAAACGCCGAGGATTGCTGTCAAAAGGTGTTGTGTTGTTGCACGACAATGCCCATCCGCATATTGCTGCCCACACTGCTGAAACGCTCCAGAAACTCAAATTTGAAGTTGTGGGTCATCCTCCATATAGTCCCGATCTTGCCCCTGCTGACTATCACTTGTTTTGTCCACCCAAACAGGCATTATGTGGCCGTCGATTTGCCTCGGACGAAGCAGTGAAAGAAGCTGTGCATTCCTGGCTCGCACCTCAACTGAGAACCTTCTTTTATGAGGGCATCAGGAAGTTTGTACAACGATGGAGCAAGTGCGTTGAAACGCAAGGAGACTATGTCGAAAAATGATGTTCTTGTAAGTTTCCTAATTGATTACAATAAAATTTTATAACTGCTTCGCGGATAATAATTGACTTATCCTCGTATTTGGTCGTGGAACGGGTCTCTGCGTAGTTTACAGAATGAGTGTGTGCGAAGAGTTTGTTTTTCGTTATGTTCTCTCGGTTTTAATAACAATTTCGCACTGAGATGTTGACGTCTTATATTAAATGGGTGATCGTTCATCAACAGGAGTAGGACACAAGTTGGTGCGGATCATAGGGGCAAGGGGAACTATCGATGATTTGGACTGCAACAAGTCAGTACGACGTAATGACGAATGAGAAATCAAACCACAGCACCCTGACTTCACGAAAATAAGGCTATGTAAAACTATGGTATAATGGTTGTCCTACCATCTGGAATGTTCCCTCAGTTGCATCACATTAGGAAACGTAACAAACTCAGTGCTTTTCCAAGCTTTTCGGTAGCGTGTGCAATGTGTAAATTTCCCGGGAGCATATTGCCCATGAATAAACCAAGATATTTGACTGATGCCTGGAGTTGAAAATCATACGGTCGTAATTTCACAGTACCACTCTCTGGTTACCTATTCCTGACAATTAAAGCTACTGACACTTATTATCTTTCAAGCAAGGGAATGCTTTAGCCTCCTTCTACTCTCGGGTTGTCTCCTGGCATGCGAAAGCTAGTGCTAGGAACGATTGCACTTCGTGTGAAACTGTTCTTAGAATCACAGGCTTCTGTTTGGTAATGAATACAACAGTGTCACACTTTTCTTCTGGATGAAACAGATCCAGGCGCCCAAAAACACTTAACGAAGTAACGGCGATTCGAGTTCGGAGAATGTCTGCAGGTACCATATGATTCAGAGTCGGATCAGAGGCCATCTCCAAAACGTTACACTCGAATCCTCTAGCCAAAAGAGTTCGCAGTAGGATGAGCAATATTTAATTCAGGGACAGGTGATTCATAGTCTGAAGCTCTGCTTACTAATACTTAACAGTTTTACACGTGGTGGGTGAAGATCGTAATGTGACGGAACGTGGATGTATCAATTTGCCACGGATAGATAACTCATCTACCTGAATCTTTTTCGATGGTTCCTGCCAAACAAATATGTAGAGAACAAAATAACCGGGCAGAAGTGCTCTTTCTCCAGTATAGGTACCCGGCCACGTTAATTCTGGAGCAAAGTACAAAAGTGAATGCACTTTTATATGTTCGAGTACGAAATGGTAATTTTAAGAAAGATGAAACTGCGAAAATCTGCTCTGCGAAGGATGTGAGTCTGCATCAACAACGGCCCTCCTCACATCACCATCGAAGCACAAAACGTTTACTGAGCAGTCCCAAAGGAGACAGCTCTTCATTCGTCATACAACTTGTACCTCGCTGTAAGGGTTTATTTTCCACACACTCCGCTGCAAAAGTGAACAAGTTTTCCTATGTCCTTCTGTTCCCATCAGCAAAAGTTAAAACAGATGAAATAACTACACTACTGGCCATTAAAATTGCTACACCACGAAGATGACGTGCTACAGACGCGAAATTTAACCGACAGGATTAACATGCTGTGATATGCAAATGATTAGCTTTTCAGAGCATTCACACAAGGCTGGCGTCGGTGGCGACACCTACAACATGCTGACACGAGGAACGTTTCCAACCGATTTCTAATACACAAGCAGCAGTTGACCGGCGTTGCCTGGTGAAACGTTGTTGTGATGCTTCGCGTAAGGAGGAGAAATGCGTACTATCACGTTTCCGACTTTGATAAAGGTCGGATTGTAGCCTATCGCGATTGCGCTTTATCGTATCGCGACATTACTGCTCGCGTTGATCGAGATACAATGACTGTTAACAGAATATTGAATCGGTGGGTTCAGCTGGATCCCAACGGCCTCGTATCACTAGCAGTCTAGATGACAGCCATTTTATCCGCATGGCTGTAACGGATCGTGCAGCCACGTCTCGATCCCTGAGTAACCAGATGCGGACGTTTGTAAGACAACAACCATCTGCACGAACAGTTCGACGACGTTTGCAGCAGCATGGACTATCAGATCGGAGACCACAGCTGCGGTTTCCCTTGACACTGCATCACAGACAGGAGCACCTGCGATGGTGTGCTCAGCGACGAACTTGGGTGCACGAATGGCAAAACGTCAATTTTTCGGATGAATCCAGGTTCTGTTTACAGCATCATGATGGTCGCATCCGTGTTTGGCGACATCGCGGTGAACGCACGTTGGAAGCGTGTTTTCGTCATCGCCATACTGGCCTATCACCCGGCGGTGACATTGGTTACACGTCTCGGTCACCTCTTGTTCGCATTGACGGCACTTTGAACAGTGTACGTTACATTTTAGATTTGTTACGACCCGTGACTCTACCCTTCATTCGATCCCTGCGAAACCCTACATTTCAGCAGGATAATGCACGACCGCATGGTGCAGGTCCTGTACGGGCCTTTCTGGATACAGAAAGTATTCGACTGCTGCCCTGGGCAGCACATTCTCCAGATCTCTCACCAATTGACAACGTCTGTCAGTGGTGGCCGAGCAACTGGCTCGTCACAATACGCCAGTCACTACTCTTGATGAACTGTGGTATCGTGTTGAAGCTGCATGTACACGCCTTCCAAGCTATGTTTGACTCAATGCCCAGGCGTATCAAGGCCGTTATTACGGCCAGAGGTGGTTGTTCTGGGTACTGATTTCTCAGGATCTATGCACCCAAGTTGCGTGAAAATGTAAGCACATGTCAGTTCGAGTATAATATTTTTGGTCAATGAATACCCGTTTATCATCTGCATTTCTTCTTGGTGTAGCAGTTTTGTTGGCCAGTAGTGTACTTTCATGTTTCATTCAAGAAATTGTGTATATTGTCATAATACGTGCAACCCCTGAATGTGACGAAGTTTATTGAATTTACGGTCACAAAGCAACACTCTTACACATTATAGAGATGCACGTTTTCCGGTGGGGCAGTACTCTCAAAAGGTAAAGCTTTCATCAATCCGAAGATTTGTTTGAGTGCGGGAGTGCTTTACTAGTCATGATCCAGTTGGAGGTGGTATGCCGTTGTCTTCCTCCGAACTTTGAACTGACTTACCCAGTCAGTTGTAGGGGAATCCTACAGTTTAACGTGGATTCAGAGCTACGGTGCAGATCGGCGTTTTTGCATTAATAAACATTTACAGACGAGACAGGAGCGATAAAAGACAAATGAAAGTCCTCGAAGTCACTGGGGATCGAAACCGAAACATTTGAATTCATAGTTGCTACTTTCCTACCTAGCCACCGAACCTCACTCTGTACTCTTATTGACCCAGAAAGAAATCAGAACAGAACAAATGACTTCGTCTCAGATTTTCAGATGTTTTCTCTTGCTTGTGTGGGAGTTATCTATGCCGAAAATTGAGGGAAATGTAACAGTGGGAAACACCATTCTTGGAGCGCTACAATCTGGAGAGTGATTTTCGCCACATCTCCCTGACAAGTATTTTTTTTTTTTTTTTTTAAAAGAAAAGAACTTCACGGAGGACTGTACTGGCAGATGAATATGGTTTCTAAGAGAAGTGGAATCAAAATAATAGCGTAAGGAACTTGATTAAAACACGAGATTTGTTTTCTTTGTAACACAGATGCTAAAAGCTGTTGACCTAAAAATTATCGATTCTATTTCTGTTTTCGATACGTATGATGTTTCAACATGTAAAACATTTTTTGATGTAACGTGGTTGTTAATAAAAATTAAAAAATAAGAATTTTCTTTTTATAGTACAATTGTGGTTAATCGAAAATCTTTACCAACTACTGGATTTAATATCTGTACTTAATTTATAAAGATGGGCGATGGCATAACTAAACACGATTTTCGTGTGAGATTTAATGGACACAATGGCAAAAAATTTCGCCTATTGCTTGAAATGCACAGACCTGCTCGAATTTGAGCTACTACCGTGAAGGGAAATACGTAAAATACTCAGGATAGAAGAAACACGTTCTACGGAGTACCTAAAGGATTGATGGACACAACAATAAAAAAAGTTACCGCCGCAGATAAACGGAGCGGGGCGTAATTCTAGATTACCGGTTTGTGGTCTGTGAACACCCATTTTAATGTTTTCTGGCTCTCCTATTAGTACTGTTGCGTCTCACTATTTTGGTCTCAGTTGAATAGACAGTAGATGGCGAATCTTGGATACGAATTTTATTGATAGCTTAGCTCTACTCAGGAGCGTCCTGCAGTCTGAACCGAGGCGGAAACAATAGCTCAAAGGTAGATGTGACTCGTCACAAATGTATAACCTCTAAAATTAATACACATAGGTGGTGCAGGCTGCACCTACCTTGATATTTTTGTCTGGGCCTATCTCAGTAACAAACTAAACGGAAATTAACTCCATTCTTCTGGCTTCTAACAATAGTTTTGGAATGTCTCCACTCCTAAACGTTTCCATCCGGAAAGCCATGTGCCATTATTCCAGCATGCTGGGATAATCTTGAAAAGATATGACATCTGCAATGGGCTAAGATTTGAAATATTCCACCTTTGGATATTTACACCTATATTATCGTAAACTACAAACGAAAATTAATGCTTCTGAAAGAAGGATCACATTCGCGATTTTAATTTTCCAGTACACTGCAAAAGGAACGTAAATACATCAAGGTGATATTTCTTCTTTGAATGATTCATTGTAAAATTTAATAGTTCTGGCACAACGTATGTAAATTAAGTGAAAAAGGAAACATAGCCGATAATACCAGACTAGGTTGCTCCCACACAGATCGAACATAAACTGTTTTATTAGATACTCGGTAAGTCTACTTTAGTTTCTCGTTCTGTCTGTAGTTGCATTGGTTTGACGTTAATGCTCCTAACTGCGATGACAACGTGTCAGCGGTTTTCAAATCCGGATACTCAATTTGACGAATGATTTTCAGCTGGCTGTTGGAATGCAGTTAAGAACATTCAATTTCTTTTCGCTATTATAGGATAATTATACTAACGATGTTGCTTTTTGATTTCTAGTCTTGGACTAGATTCCTATCGCAGTAACATCTTTTGTGCATCGCGTTTTGTCACAACTGTCTTGTTACTGGATCTCTTTAGTTATATCACTGTACCTAGCTAGTTCTGACGTTATTATTGATTATAATTTAGAGGAAGTTACGGCGTCCATTGACAAGACGTTTGTGGTACCAACTGAAGCCTCAGATTCCCAGCTATCAAAAATCAAGGTGCTACTTCCAAACAATTCCAGTTCACTCTGTCACAACCAAACTGTTAATATTGTTACTGCAGCATTTCTGATTCTCCGCCCGTCGCTAGTGCTTCTTCTGACCACCCTTTTAGTAGACAGCTTCTACGAATACGCTTCATTCTACATAAATTTAAGCTGTCGATGAGTTTTTCACTTAATCCATCCTTACTATGAGGGACAACAGGACGATATATGGATATAACAATCAATAAATAAACCAACAGCCGAATTTTCATCTCTGATTTACTCCAGAGGCAACCTTTTTCGACATTCCATCATTCCTCATCAAGCCCTCTATGGTATCATGGTGACTGAGCTTGTAATGTCAGACAAAATATGAGTATCACACAAAAGCAAACCACTATCCGCACCAATGTCTATACCATGGCTGTACAGTCGTAAACAATCTGAACGCTCAGATCGTTTACGAGTGTACAGCTGTGATACATACGCCGGTGCGGATACTGGTTCGCTTTTGCTTTATATTTTATCTGACAGTACAGGTTTAGCCACTATGTTGCCATAAAGGGACTGATGTTGACTTAATGGAATACCGAAACCGGTTGCCTCTGGAATAAATTAGAGATGAAAGTACGGCTGTTGGTTTATTTGTTGCGAGTTATATCGATGACTGTTGTGTCTGTGTTACAAGTATTACATATTCTAAATGCTTGGAATATTTCATCAGACAAACGTTAGTTTAAGTTTTAGTCAGATTTACTTGGAAACGATCAAGACATTTGTGAAACTGTAGGTAACATGAGTCAGTAAGTAAGGGCGTTGATAAAATACAGACCATCTTTTTATCAGTGCTCTTGTGAAGCAGAAGAGAGTGTAATATATGGTATTTATCGCATATAATCGCATACTTATTGATACGGGTAATTTGGTGGTCTCCACAAATCAGATGGCATTTCGCTTTTGACTGAACAGTAACCTGGTAGACGATCTGTACTAATACAATCAGATTTACTGGATTGTTTGGAACAAAGCCCTTCTATTACGAAAAACTAACTCACCAGGTTGTTCATGCAGTTCATTGCGTAATACACGAAGGTAAAATATGGTACAGGTTTATGTTCAACCATAAGAATAACACTGTGGGATTTCGTGCATATAAAGTAAAAAAGTTAAAAAAGTTTTCAATAATAGAATTGCTAATATAGCATTTATTCTATGTACAAACATGAAGCTTCAGAAGTAATCTGTAACAGCAACTTTATAAAACAAAAGCGAGCCACTCAGTAAAACGCCACGTGCAAACGTTCGCTCTGGACATCAGTGGTTTGCTACGTGCTGGAAGTGAGGACTGCCGTGGAAGTGTGGAGGTGAGTGGAAGCCGTCACTGGGTAAGGAGCAGTTTATTCGGAACTCGTGCATGGGGTCATCAGAAGCGTTCACACACATCATTCTCAGGCTATCACCACTCGCAGTGTTTCTCCTGTCCTGCATTTCAATGTCTCCATCTGTGCAATACATCCCGACAACACTGTTGAGTGGGTAATCGACGATTGGGCAGTGAACGTTCTCGTCACCCATGGCTACACCAGAGGAACAGTTTGTGGCGAAACCCGGGGTAATCAGATCCCTGGTCTGCAGTCGTGGGTCGAACGTGGAGTCACCAGTGGGATACCGGTAGTTCTTGAGGAGGTCATTACTCGCATCACACGTGACTCGGTCAGACTGGTCTTGGGGGCGTCCTTTGTACAGGTGTTCGCTGCTCGAACTGTAGGAATGGAACTCGTGTAGGCCCTCATCGTGGTGCTGGAAAGCGTCCCTCGCGTCATAGTAGACCATGCCCTGGACGTTGTGCACAGAACTGGACTGTCCGTTTGCCACCTGCATCTTATCCCTGCCGTCTTCGAGACCATAGGGGAGCACTGGCACGCAGTCGACGTCGTTCTTATTTGAGGCTGCCAAATCCGGTTGCAAGTCTGGCGTGGTGCAGGGGACGCTCTGCAAACCCTCAGCACACTGCATCCGCAAGGAGGGGTCGCCGAAGCCGAGGCCGTCATTGCCCACCGAGTCGTCCACGCCGGTGGTGATGGGCGCACCACTGTCTGGGGAGCAGGCGGCGAACCTGCTGGAGCAGCTGTCACTCTCATCGGCGGCGGTGATGTGGTGCTGCGCCGGCTGCGGCTGCGTCACCAGCCAGTAGGGCTCTGGTGCTGGCTCAGACTTGACGACGCCACTTCCCAAGTCCAGCAACATGGGGGGCGAGTGTGCTGCCTCGCTGCCACTCCGGCCCTGCTCCAGCAGGTCTTCGTGGCTGTGGTGCTGGTGGTGGGGGTGTGGCGGTTGCTGCTGCTGGTGCAACAGGGCGCCGTAGTCTGGAGTCCGCAAGGGCTGGTCCAACTGGAAGATCTCGTCCGGCTGGAAGAGGTCCCCGGCGGCGGCAGTGAAGTCGTACTGAGGCTGCTGGTGGTGCGACTGGATGGCACCGCTGCTGTCCTCGGCCGGCAGGCCGAAGAAGGAGGGCGGCACTGGGGGTGGTTCTTCGTGCACTGGCAGAGCCCCCATCTGGTGCAGGTGCTCCTGCAGCCAGTCCGTGTGTGCCACAGTGCCTTGGTACTGGGAGCCAGTGTAGAAGCTGCCCTGCGGGCCCGCTGTCTGCCGTGTGCACACGCACTCAAACGGAGGACAGGAACAGGAAAAACCTGCGAGCAATGAGACAGTGTTAACGTATTGCTGTTTTGTCGACAATGGACATGAGGAAAACATTGCTACCTAAAAATACCGCTTAATTCTTACAGTCCCAGGGATACACAGAAAGTTTTAATTACACTGCCCAACAATGAAAATCTTGTGGGCTCAAACACTGCTTATTCTTACATGTTTTCACCAGCTTAATGACAAAATCATCATAAAATGACCGATTAGCTCTTGTTTTGGAGAAACAACGACAGGTCATTGGTCTGCATTGTCAGTGTGGTGTAACTTTGTTTTGGAGTTATCACACCACGTTCACGAGCTGTACATAGGTTAAGAACATTTTTACTGTTACTGTGACTATGAGTTTTATATTACTAAGTTGCACTTAGTGCAGAATTTCTGGTTTACTTGCGCTTTTGAACTGTACCATTTGTTAAACTAAAATTCCACGAAAATGTTTAAATTCAGTGGATAATTTTATTGTATTAGTGGTGAAATGACATTTTCACCAGAGAAACACAATCTGATACCTGTTGTGAAGACTGCCTATCAGCACTATAATGGGATGAACCTAGGGAACCAGGATTTAGTCATGGGCCCCGCATAAGTTGTGCAGCTGTTGTTAACTTAGTACGGGAATGACTGAAAAATGAAGAGATCTATGGCTTTTTTGTACCTGTGGTTTGGTGGGAGTCTACAGATCATACAGATGACTGCTATTTCTGCTTAACTCCACCTATAAAGGCACGACTGTCAATAAAGAAAAGAGGAACCGTTCAATACCCTAACATTCCATCTGTTATTCGCCATATTCCACAGTCTGATAATCGACCGGCTCCTACTTCACCCTAAATTTATGAGCTTCAAGTACAAAATGAAAACAGTGTGGAAGTAGAAGAGCTCGACAAGCTTCCACAAGCCATGAGTCTGATTTTGGAGAAAAAGATGATAAATCACTCGGACCAAGGCAAACCAAAAGGCAACAATCTCATAACCCTACTGTCACTTCAGACCCAACCCACTGCCAGGAATTCTTGCATCAGTTTCTTAAATTGTAACTGTGCAGTCCTCAAGCATCGACTGCACACTGACCAGCACAGCACCGAGGAATCAGCAAGGCGCTGACGAGCGGGCCAGTGGAAAGAGCAGGCAGCGCCACACCTCCAGGAAAACAGAATTCAGCGCCCCCTGTCAACGCTGACTTAACCAGCCGCCGATCGCTGGTCGGGCCCAATTCGGTCGCGGACTTCGAAAGGTTCAGTACTGATAATAGGAAGATGATACTTAGCCTGTGTTCTGCGAGTAGTAATAGAATGTAAACGTAATTGCATGTAAGAGACACAGGGAGATCATCACGCCAATCATAACGTGAAGTAATGCTTCTTCCCCCCCCCCCCCCCCCCTCCCCCCCCCCATGAACCACGGAACTTGCCGTTGGTGGGGAGGCTTGCGTGCCTCAACGATACAGATAGCCGTACCGTAGGTGCAACCACAACGGAGGGGTATCTGTTGAGAGGCCAGACAAACGTGTGGTTCCTGAAGAGGGGCAGCAGCCTTTTCAGTAGTTGCAGGGGCAACAGTCTGGATGATTGACTGATCTGGCCTTTTAACACTAACCAAAACTACCTTGCTGTGCTGGTACTACTTACGGCTGAAAGCAAGGGGACACTACAGCCGTAATTTTTCCCGAGGGAATGCAGCTTTACTGTATGTTTATCTGATGATGGCGTCCTCTTGGGTAAAATATTCCGGAGGTAAAATAGTCCCCCATTCGGATCTCCGGGCGGCGACTACTCAAGAGGACGTCGTAATCAGGAGAAAGAAAACTGGCGTTCTACGGATCGGAGCGTGGAATGACAGATCCCTTAATCGGGCAGGTAGGTTAGAAAATTTAAAAAGGGAAATGGATAGGTTAAAGTTAGATATAGTGGGAACTAGTGAAGTTCGGTGGCAGGAGGAACAAGACTTTTGGTCAGGTGAATACAGGGTTATAAATACAAAATCAAATGGGGGCAATGAAGGAGTAGGTTTAATAATGAATAAAAAAATAGGAGTACGAGTAAGCTACTAGAAACAGCATAGTGAACACATTATTGTGGCCAAGATAGACACGATGCCCACGCCTACTACAGTAGTACAAGTTTATATGCCAACTAGCTCTGCAGATGATGAAGAAATTGATGAAATGTATGAGGAGATAAAAGAAATTATTCAAATAGTGAAGGGAGACGAAAATTTAATAGTCATGGGTGACTGGAATTCAAGCGTAGGAAAATGGCTCTGAGCACTATGGGACTTAACATCTGAGGTCATCAGTCAGCTAGACTTAGAACTACTTAAACTTATCTAACCTAAGGACATCACACACATCCATGCCCGAGGCAGGATTCGAACCTGCGACCGTAGCAGCCACGTGGTTCCGGACTGAAGCGCCTAGAACCGCTCGACCACATCGGCCGGCTGCGTAGGAAAAGGGAGAGAAGGAAACATAGTAGGTGAATATGGATTGGGGCTAACAAATGAAAGAGGAAGCCGTCTGGTAGAATTTTGCACAGAGCGTAACTTAATCGTAGCTAACACTTGGTTTAAGAATCATGAAAGAAGGTTGTATACATGGAAGAAGCCTGAAGATACTGACAGGTTTCAGATAGATTATATAATGGTAAGACAGAGATTTAGGAACCAGGTTTTAAATTGTATTGGTAATGAACTGTAGATTAAAACTGAAGAAACTGCAAAAAGGTGGTAATTTAAGGAGATGGGACCTGGATGAACTGAAAGAACCAGAGGTTGTACAGAGTTTCAGGGAGAGCATAAGGGAACAACTGACAGGAATGGGGGAAAGAAATACGGTAGAAGAAGAATGGGTAACTTTGAGGGATGAAATAGTGAAGGCAGCAGAGGACCAAATAGGTAAAAAGACGAGGGCTAGTAGAAACCCTTGAGTAACAGAAGAAATATTGAATTTAATTGATGAAAGGAGAAAATATAAAAATGCAGTAAATGAAGCAGGCAAAAAGGAATACAAACGTCTCAAAAATGAGATCGACAGGAAGTGCAAAATGGCTATGCAGGCATGGCTAGAGGACAAATGTAAGGATGTAGAGGCTTATCTCACTAGGGGTAAGATAGATACTGCGTATAGGAAAATTAAAGAGACGTTTGGAGAAAGGAGAACCACTTGCATGAATATGAAGAGCTTTGATGGAAACCCAGTTCTAAGCAAAGAAGGGAATGCAGAAAGGTGGAAGGAATATATAGAGGGTCTATACAAGGGCAATGTACTTGACGACAATATTATGGAAATGGAAGAGGATGTAGATGAAGATGAAATGGGAGATACGATACTGCGTGAAGAGTTTGACAGAGCACTGAAAGACCAGAGTCAGGAACAAGGCCCCGGGAGTAGACAACATTCCATTAGAAATATTGACAGCCTTGGGAGAGCCAGTCCTGACATCACTCTACCATCTGGTGAGCAAGATGTATTAGACAGGCGAAATACCCGCAGACTTCAAGAAGAATATAATTATTCCAATCCCAAAGAAAGCAGGTTTTGACAGATGTGAAAATTAACGAACTATCAGTTTAATAAGTCACAGCTGCAAAATACTAACGCGAATTATTTACAGACGAATGGAAAAACTGATAGAAGCCGACCTTGGGGAAGATCAGTTTGGATTCCGTAGAAATGTTGGAACACGTGAGGCAATACTGACCCTACGACTTATCTTAGAAGAAAGATTAAGGAAAGGCAAACCTACGTTTCTAGCATTTGTAGACTTAGAGAAAGCTTTTGACAATGTTGATTGGAATACTCTCTTTCAAATTCTGAAGGTGGCAGGGGTAAAATACAGAGAGCGAAAGGCTATTTACAATTTCGAGGGACACGAAAGGGAAGCAGTGGTTGGGAAGGGGGTGAGACAGGGCTGTAGTGCCTCCCCGATGCTATTCAATCTGTATATTGAGCAAGCAGTAAAGAAAACAAAAGAAAAGTTCGGAGTAGGAATTAAAATCCATGGATAAGAAATAAAAACTTTGAGGTTCGCCGATGACATTGTAATTCTGTCAGAGACAGCAAAGGACTTGGAAGAGCAGTTGAACGGAATGGGCAGTATCTTGAGTCGGCTGATGCTGAGGGAATTAGATTAGGAAATGAGACACTTAAAGTAGTAAAGGAGTTTTGCTATTTGGGGAGCAAAATAACTGACGATGGTCGAAGTTGAGAGGATATAAAAAGTAGACTGGCAATGGCAAGGAAAGCGTTTCTGAAGAAGAAAAATTTGTTAACATCGAGTGTAGATTTAAGTGTCAGGAAGTCGTTTCTGAAAGTATTTGTATGGAGTGTAGCCATGTATGGAAGTGAAACATGGACGATAAATAGTATAGACAAGAAGAGAATAGAAGCTTTCGAAATGTGGTGCTACAGAAGAATGCTGAAGATTAGATGGGTAGATCACATAACTAATGAGGAGGTAATGAATAGAATTGGGGAGAAGAGGAGCTTGTGGCACAACTTGACTAGAAGAAGCGATCGGTTGGTAGGACATGTTCTGAGACATCGAGGGATGACCAATTTAGTATTGGAGGGCAGCGTGGAGGGTAAAAATCGTAGAGGGAGACCAAGAGATGAATACACTAAGCAGATTCAGAAGGATGTAGGCTGCAGTAGGTACTGGGAGATGAAGAAGCTTGCACAGGATAGAGTAGCATGGAGAGCTGCATCATACCAGTCTCAGGACTGAAGACCACAACAACAACATGGTTCTTTCCTTTTAGAAATAAAATGTTCTACTTTTTTAAAGTATTATATACAGATCACTTTGGATTCCTGCCACCTGCCATCACAACTTCTTCCCTTCCTTGTTTGTGTCGGCGATGTCTCCCATGGTAGCCGACACAACAGAAATCGTCATTAAGAAACTGTAAAATGTACTTTCATTGTTGTTGGCATTCCTAATTAAAATGTATCGTTTTCTCTTAATCCATTGATATAAAGTACTTAGACCTATTGTATATCACAGAAACTGCAGCTAATTAACATTCTTCTTTGTCATAGCCGCTTTATCAATCCAAAACGACTAAACTTTGAGTTGCAAAGTGAAAAAAATAATTGTTGGGCAGTATTATCACCTCGAAAAACGAAGTTACGTAACTAATGTCCTGTTTATTTTCAGGTTATAAATGGTTCAAATGGCTCTGAGCACTATGAGACTCAACATCTAAGGTCATCAGTCCCCTAGAACTTAGAACTACTTAAACCTAACTAACCTAAGGACATCGCACACATCTATGCCCGAGGTAGCATTCGAACATGCGACCGTAGCAGCAGCGCGGTTCCGGACTGAAGCGCTTAGAACCGCTCGGTCACAGCGGCCGGCAGTCCTGGCATACAGGGTGCGATGTGCATAATTGCAGATATTTTTATTGTTGACTGAGAACAGTGTACTGTACAACATTACATCAGTATTTACTCCTTTGCTGACTAATGATCATAGCTATTAGGAGTGGCCACAAAAAGGTGGCGCATTCCATTGATAAGGAGGATCGGCCGCGCCATTTTGTTTTGTCTGATCTAGCTATGTGCTCCGCTGAATTGCAGACCCATACCACTAACATCTATATACAGTAGGATGGTTGACACAAAGTCAGCATGAATTCAGAAAACATCGTCCTTGTGAAACACAACTAGGTCGTTATTCGCACGAAGTAATAACTACCGACAGGCGATGTCAAATTGATTCCACATGTTTAGATTTCCAAAAGGCTTTTCAAAATGGCCTACGATAGCATACACCGAGAGACACTACTAAATGTATTGAGGGTATTTGAAATACCATCAAAGCTTATCAGATTAATTAAAATATGTACAGATGAAACTTTATGTCGATCGAAACACCTGTAGGAGAAACAGAAAACGTTAAGGTGTTCACTGGACTGAGAGAAAGAGACGCCATTTCATCTATCTTATTTAACCTCGTCTTAGAGAAGATCGATAGAGAATTTAGTAAAACTAAAGGGATCCAAATGCAGGGGATGAAAATTACTAGACTTGCCTACGCAGATGATGTAACATTAATAAGTAGCTCCCATACAGAATTAACCAAAATGATGCAAAATTATTACGAAATTGCTGAGAAAGCGGGATTATATGTTAATGAAGAAAATACAGAATATCTGGTCATAAGTAAGAAAAACCGAAGTGATGCACCTTTGTCTGCAGATGGATTCACTTTCAAAACAGTTGATCGCTTCAAGTCCTTAGGGAGTCTATTTAGTAACAATAATGAAATTGAGATAGAAGTAGATGCCCGTCTAGCAACAGCGAACAAAACACTCCTTAGTTTTATCAAACCCTTACAGAAAAGATCACTTAGTACTAACTTCAAATTAGGTTTGTATCAGTCGACCATTATACCAGTAACATTATTCGGATGTGAAGTATTGATATTTAGAAAGAAAGATGAAAAAAAAAACTGTTAATATTTGAAAGAAAAATACTGAGAAAAATTTCTGGTCCAATATATGATGAAGATAACATCGAATGGAGAATAAGAAAAAATGAAGAATTAAGGGAGCTGTACACCGTAGTTGTGGTAAAGAAGAGAAGGTTCAACTGGGAGGACCACTTAGGAAGAATGACAGAAAACAGACTACCTGAAATAGTAGGGGCAACGAGAGGAAGAGGGAGACCAATAAGTAGGTGGAGAGATAACATCCGGGAGAACACAACCAGGATGAACACGAACAGTGAATGGATAAAGAGCGCACTCAACAGAAGAAAGTGGAAGAGGCATTTAGAGCAGGCGTACGGTCGATAAGGCCCTTGCCACTTGTAAATGATAAATAAAAATGCTTTTGACACCGTTCCTCACAAGGGAACTTCTAATCAGATTGCAAGCCTGTGTAGTGTCGTTTCAGTTGTGTGACCGGATTCGTGTTTTCCTTTCATCAAGCTCATAGTACGTGAGTAATCTAGCGTTTATCATCGAGTAAAAGAGAAGTGATATCAGGCGTTCCCCAAGTAAATGTTATAGGCCCTCTGCTGTTCCTAATCTGTATAAACGATTTAGGAGACCATCTGAGCAGTCCTGAAAGACTGTTTTCAGATGGCACTGCCATCTGCCGTGTAGTAAAGTCATCAGGAGATCAAAACGAACTGCAAAACCACTTAGACACGATATCTGTATGGTGTGGAAATTGTCAATTGTTTCTGTATAAGGAAAGGTGTGAGTTCATCCGCATGAGTACTAAAAGAAGGCCGTTAAATTTCGGTTACACGATAAATCACATAAATCTAAAGGCCGTCAGTTAAATCAGTTCAACTAAATAAGTTCAAATGTTCAAATGTGTGTGAAATCTTATGGAACTTAACTGGTAAGGTCATCAGTCCCTAAGTTTACACATTACTTAACCTAAATTATCCTAAGGACAAAAACACACACCCATGCCCGAGGGAGGCCTCGAACCTCCGCCGGAACCAGCCGCACGGTCCATGACTACTAAATAAGTAGTGATTACAATTACGAACAGCTTAAATTGTAACGACGACGAGATAATGTTGAGCTGAGGCGCTTACACCACGCTTCACGCTTCTCGGTGCTCTGTTAGAGTATATTCCTGTGCGCTGTGGGGCCCTTGGCACATAGGATGGACGGCATACATCAAAAGTGTTCAAAGAACGACAGCTCATTTTGTTCCATCGTGCGATAGGGGAAGGAGTGTGACGGACATGATAAGCGAGTTGAGGTGGCATTCATTCGTTGTGGCCGGATCTCTTCACCAAAGTCCAGTCACCATCTTTCTCCTCTGACTGTTTAGATATTTTACTGCCGCCAACCTACATAATGAGAAAAGATCGTCGTAATAAAATAACAGAAATCAGAGCTAGTAAAGAGAGATTTAAGTGTTCATTTTTTACACGCGCTGTTAGTGGATCGGTAGACAAATAGTCTGAAGAACCCTTCGACAGGTACCTAACAGTGAACTGCAGAGTAGTCATGTAGATGTAGATGTACTGTGGCGCGGGGATTTCAGTGCGTACTTATTCTACAGAAATATGCATGAAAACAAACAAAAATTAATTAAAGAAGCATTATACCATTCCATTTTAAAAATTATTCCATTCCAGAAAACTTCAATTGCTACTATTTAAAAAACAGTCGTGCGTTGCAGAATATTCTTTATTAACTTAAGAGGAACACGTTTCGCCCGTATAGGGCATCACCAGGTTATTTCATGCAGACGAGGACAGGCATAGCAGCGCACAACAGGACCTCGCCCGCGCGAAAGCGCCTCTGGGGTTGATGTAGTGTACAGCTGTTTACGGTTTGCGCGCGACGTCCCGCTCTACGCCTGTCCTCGTCTGCATGACATAATCTGATAATGCCCTTTCCGGGCGAAACGTGTCGTTCTTAACTTAAGAAAGAACGTTCAGCAACGTACGATTGTTTTTGAATGGTAATTAAAGGAACTTTATTTTTTCAGAGTGTTAAAAGATTACCGTCGTACAGATAAGAATATGAGCTGAAACTGAAAAGAAGTGGCGAGCTGTTGCAGTGGCCGGACGTACCTTTCTCGGTGTCCGAGATGAGCGGCGGGGGCGGCTCCAACGCGCACAGGCTGTTCCGGGGGCTGCTGTCGCAGCTACCGTCTGCCGGCCTCTTGTTCTCACGCAGGGACAGCAGCTGCGGAAGGAAAGCCACGGTCACCACTAATGTTTAGTCTCTCTCTTTCTGTGTGTCATTTATACAAGATAATTATGCCACATTGTGACAAACTGCAGGAAACGATACCTGAGACACGACAGCATAAGGAGGAAATAAGGTCATATGGACATATGACCGGAAGTGCCTTCTAAGGGAGGTACGTCAACTTGGAGATAAAAGATCTTTGACAGTGTTGGTTTCAATGACTCAAAGCACACTTGAGATCAATCCCAAGCAAGTGCGAGTCATCTCTCTGAACTGGTGTTTCAGTTACACACTCAAGAGATCAGAACCGTCACGCAGTAGCACGTCACATTTCGTACCACTGAAGGCACGTCTTCCAGCAGGGCAGGCAGGCTCATCCGCAGTAAGTGCAGACAGAGTTGTAAAACTACCGTAGGATACCGTAAACTACCCTAAATAAATACGTTAGTTTTTAATAAATGGTTCAAATGGCTCTGAGCACTATGGGACTTAACATCTGTGGTCATCAGTGCCCTAGAACTACTTAAACCTAACTAACCTAAGGACATCACACACATCCATGGCCGAGGCAGCATTCGAACCTGCGACCGTAACAGTCACGTGGTTCCGGACTGAGCGCCTAGAACCGCTAGACCACCGCGGCCGGCAGTTTTTAATAGCTTTGGTTAGTTAAGGTCGTACCCGTACATGTTTAGTCTCCTGTGTATCTAGCTGTATGTTCATTTATATTTCATTGTAATCTGATCAACGTAAGCTGGAAAAGGTGCGAGATTTGCAACTCGTGGAACACATCGGAAGTTATCTCTCTGTTCAAAAGAAAGGAATAGGTACGAATGCGGAAACTGCAGAGGCAACAGCTTGCTGAATGCTGCATACAAATTTTACTACGACATCTCAAACAACACTTAGAGCAGACACATTCTTCCGAGAACATGAAAGCGGATTTAGAAAACGACGTTCCTACAGTGATATTATTTTTTACAATGAAACGAGTCAAGCTCATTTACACAAGGCGTTTCGGTAAAAGCGCGCAAAAATTTAACAGGACATAGAGGATGCTCCATTGAACAATTTGATGCAGGGAACCTGGAATCGGAGCAGCCAGCTTGAGGAGATAACACGAATAAAACCACATTACTGTGTATTTCTTATTTCCATTACTTACAATTAAGTGGAAATACCATCATTGGCACAATTATCGTACTATTAGTACTGTATCTTACAAAACGTGCTGAGACTGACAGCTATCAACCTCAATGCATGCATGAATCCGCGAACAAGATCCCGACGCACCATGACAAATATCCCAGGTGTGGTCCTCGTGTTGCCAGGTTCCTCGCTTCTTCTTTCCAATGAACCAGTCTCCCGCATTCGTCATTCATCGTGACTGATGAAGCCTGTTAGGAAATCGTTCCCTGTACAGCCTTTCAGCAGCGAGAGCATTGCAACGTACTTCCCCATATACAAGGTGTACGTTAGTGAGTTTTGCGAAACTGTACCGGTACTGATCCATCGTACTGCACTGTCATCATCATCAGTTATCTGCTATATTAGCAGCTCCTTTGCCTCTCCATTTTCTGCGATCCATTGCTTCCTTCTTAAGGCTGCTGTATGTTGTGCCGTCCATCATGTCATCCAGTATCTGGAATCTCTTCCTTCCTCGCTTCCTTTTCCCTTGTACATAACCTTCTAGAACTGTTTTTATCAGTCCGTCATTCTTTCTTAATATATGCCCAATCCAATTTCTTTTTCTTCTCATTATTATATCTAGTAACTGTCTTTTCTCTCCTACTCTTCTCAGTACCTCTTCATTTTTTACTCTGTCCATCCAACTTATTCTTTCCATCTTCCGCCATGTCCAGATCTCAAAAGCCTCCAGCCTTTCTCTGTCTTTTTTCCTCATAGTCCATGTTTCAGCGCCATATAGAAGAACACTCCATACAAGACATTTTATGAGTCTCTTTCTGAGTTCTCTGTCCAGACCGCTGAAGAAGATTCTCCTTTTCTTACAAAACGCCTCTTTTGCCATTGCTATCCTTGTTTTAATTTCTGTGGTGCACTTCCAGTCGGTGTCTATCCTGCTTCCAAGATACTTCAAATTTTGCACCTGTTCTAGTGTTTCTCCATTCAGCACAATTTTTATTTCCTTATTTCCTCCTATTGCCAATACTTTTGTTTTATTTGTGTTAATTTTCATTCCATATTTTTTTCCGTTAGTTGCAATGGCGTCAACCAAATCCTGTAATTCTTTTTCCCCTGTGGCTAGAAGGACCATGTCATCAGCAAATCTCAAGCACCCTACTCTTCTTCCTCCAATTTCTACTCCTTTGTCATCTATTGAGCATTGGTCAATCATATTTTCCAAGTACAGGTTGAAAAGAGTAGGTGATAAACAGCATCCTTGTCTTACTCCTTTCCCTAGTCTGATCCAGTTTGTACTTTCTCCTCTCACTTTAACTGAAACTTTTTGATTAAGGTACAATGAGTTTATAAGTCTTCTGGTTTTCCAGTCCACTCTCTTTTCCCTCATAATAGTCACCAGCTTGTTCCAAACCACATTGTCAAATGCCTTTTCTAAATCGATGAAGCACATATATAGGTCTCTTCCTTTTCCAATAAACCTTTCTCCCAAGATTCGTAGGAGCCCTATTGCATCTCTGGTGCCCGTATTCCGACTAAAGGCAAACTGCTCCTCGCCGAGATTGTCCTCTATTACTTTCTCAAGTCTTTTATTAATTATTCTTAACATCACTTTGGTTGCATGTGAAATGAGGCTGATTGTCCTGTGCTCGCTGCATTTCTTGGTTCCTTGTTTTTTCGGTAATGGAATCATTACTGTTGTCAAAAAGTCCTCAGGCCATTCACCACTGTCATATATTTTACTGCACTGTACGTCCCTGAATAGCACTGAGTAATGAAAGGGTGTGTCGTTGATTCATAGCACGTTCTGTCATGGGACAATGTAAATACAATAAAACAGAGCCAGCTTATGGACAAGCAAAGTAAACAAAACCTGCATCGTGACTTTCTAGTAATCAGGCTCGTCCTCCTTGTTTCCTTGCAGGAAATAAAGTATGTACACGTAAATAAACGTCACAGTACGTGTAAACTTTTACGCATGTTAGTTGTAAAATGGTAATGCTACACAAAGTGGCAGACAAGTTTACTTCCAAGCTGGCTTCTCCGACCCTAGGTTCCCTAACTCAAATTGTTCACTGGAGCATTCTCTGTGTTCTGTTACATTTTTGCACGCTCTTACGGAAACACCTGGTAGAACGAGAGCGAGGAAACCGATCGTGGACTTGTCTGGAGAATCGTCCTGTGCTACCAGGAAACTGTGCGAAACCGTGGGAACGTACATTAGCATCGACTTGAAGACTGCTCCTACGGAATATGTCGTGACTGTATAAGCACAGTGCCATCTTACTCGGAACAGACTAGCGTGACGTCAGCGGTTATGACGCCATGACTTCCTGCCAAGCTAGACAGTGAACCGGCGATAAACGGAAATGCACAAAGCGGCAGCTATCAGGTGGCGTGACCTTGAAGATACGAGGCTCGCCCTTTATCTCTTCACAGAACACCAACAGAGGACGCTACTGATGTGTTGACATTTCTTTTGCTTTAAAATTTGTCGGTGGTTATTGTTAAAACAATGAGAACTCAGAAACTAGTCGAGTAATTTTTTTACAGTTAGCTTTTAACGAAACAGTGTTGCGAAAAATTGATATTTAACCTGAACATTTTCGTGAGACCATCAGTTTGGTTTTAGTAAAGGTGACGGCATCAGACAGCTAGTTTTGGCGCTGCGTTTAATAATAGTGAAAGCAAGACTTTAAAAAAATCAAGAGACCTTCACAGGATGTGTGTAATTACATAAAGTATTCGAGAGTGTAAAATTGTGCAGAATGTTCGAAATTCTCAGAAGAATAGGTCTAAGTTATGTACAAAGGTGGGTAACTTAACACGAAAGGAGAAACGATTAGGGAAGAAGACTAGAGTACGAAGTGGTCGCATTAACAACGTGTGCAAGAAAGGGATGCAATTCATATCCCCTACTGTTCAATCTGTACATCTAATCAGGAACGACGAAAATAAAAGAGTATTTGAGGAGTTAAAAACCATTCAAAAGCCAAGATCGCATAAAATATTTATTTATTTAAGACAACCGGTTTCAACTGTCTTTGCCGTCATCTTCAGGTTTTAAACATCTATTTCACGCTGAACCTCACGCAATTAATGTCAAGTGCACAAAACTCGACCCATTACAAACGTTTGTCATCACAAAAATGTTCAAAAAACATGAAACATCTTGTCCAAAAGGCTACGTCCATATACATATCTCTCAACAAAAAAATGTTTAAGACCTGAAGGTGACAGCAACGACAGTTGAAACAAGTTGTCTTAAATAAAGAAATATTTTATACGATCTTGGCTTTTGAAGTTTTTACCAATTAAAACAGATCGCCATTCAAGACTCTGAAAATGAGAGAATCCAATATTTGAGGAGTGGGATTAAAATTCAGCTTGAAAGAAAAGACATTGTTGTACTCAGTGGAAGCTAGGAAGAATTACAGGACATCCTGAGTAAAGTGAACAGTCTACTGAGCACAGAAGTAGACGAAAGTGATCAGGAGTTGCAGAAATGAGATCAGTGAGAATCGGGGACTATAAAGTCAATGACGTGAAGAAATGATGCTATCTTTGAAACAAAATAATGTATGACGGACGAAGCAAAGAGGACGCAGAAAGAGGCTGTCACATACAAAGAGGGATCTTCTGGCCGAAATACGTCTACTAGTATCAAATAAGCGCCTTAATATGAGGAAGAAATTTCTGAGAATGTTCGTCTGGAACACGGGATGTACAGAAATGAAACCGGAACTGCGAGGAAACCGGAAAAGAAGAGACTCGAAGCGTCTGGGACGTGGTTCTACAGAATGATGTTGAAAATTGGTTGGACTGGTAAGGAAGCAATGAGGAGGTTCTCCGCAGAATCGGCTAGGAAAGAAACGTACGGAGACCACCGATTAGAGGTAGGGAAAAGAAGGTGAGACATGTGTTGATACATCAGGGAATAACTTCGATGGCACTAGAGGGAACTGTACAGGGTAAAACCTGTACGGGAAGACAAAGACTGGAGTATATCCAACATACAACTGAAGAAGTTGGGTGTAGGCGCTGTTCTGAGATTAACAGATTGGCACAGGAGAGAAAGTGGTGACTGACCGCATATAACCGGCCAGATGACTGATGACACAAAAAATACCAGTAGTGTGATGTATTTGCTTTTCTTAACCGTCTGTACAGCGTGACAGCTCTCTCGTGGAGGATACATCCGCGTTCGCGCATACCTCTAAATTAGTGAAGAGCTGGGTAAAACAGGGCACCTGTCTGATAACGCTCAGAACCCCAGCTTCATCCATTTCGGGGAGTTGTTGGTAATCATCATCAGCGGATTCCTTGTACTTTCCCTTCTAGTCTGGTTTAATGTTTCTCCTCAAAGTTTCTCCGTTGTTGGAGCAATAGTTTAAAGAGAAACATTACCTGATAAGAAATAGCTACATAATGAATTCGATTAAACACGACTTTAAGTATATTTCAATGTCTATGTGATGAACGTAATGTGAATGTTAACTTTCCAAAGTCACATGTCACATTTGTTCAGTTTGTCACTAGGGGAGGGGGCGTGGGGCGTAGGGGAGGGCAAAACTGGGTAGACGAGGTAAGGCAAAACCGAGCCAGCCCCGGATTTAAAAGAAAAGAATAGAACCACAATGCAAAGTACCACAAGACGAGGAAGCATCAGCAGTTGAAATATTTTAAGATGACGCAAGTCAAGTCGATGTGCTCCGGCTCTAATTTTCTGAATCTTGTACAACCGAAAACTTTCCTGAACCACAAGATGAATTGATAGCTGTTCCTGGGACCTCAGAAATGACATCGGACAGATTAGTAACAGTTGCTGGAAGTGCGTGATCGTCCTTTCTGTGTACCAAAGGTTCTAAGGTCTCCTCAAAATGTTGACTTGGTAGATAGTGGAAAAAATTAACCAACAGGAAAAGTGACAAAAGAGTAATACTGACTTCCTCTCCAAGCAGATATCATTTGTAAGCTAAAGACAAATCCTGGAAAGAAAAAGTCGAAAAGAAAAATTCAAAAAGAAAACTCTTTATGGCGAAGAATCAAAAGGTCCCAGCCGTAAAGGAGTCGAAGAAGCAGAAAATGATATTTATAAAGACTGGACTGGCTCAAAAAAATTGAAAGAAAAGTTACTTTGACTTCATCAGGTGAAGAAGACGCAGTCGAAAAACACATACGGCTACATTCAGACTCACTGTCGAAGAATGGCTGGAACCATTGTCTGTCTCATCGTGGCTGGCCTCGTGAACAATATTCCGATGCTGAGGAAGAAAGCTACTTCGTCTGCGATTTCTGTTTTTAATAACGTGTGTTTCTGTTCTTTACTACGACCAGATATTGAGAACCTTGTCTATATTAGTGTAATATTTCGAAAATTTGAAGTTTCCTGTAGAAACTAGATTTGTTACTTAAAATACATTTATGAGGCTTTTGGTAGTGTTTATAAGGATTTATAGGAGAGGCACTGTGTAAGTAATGCAACATATTTCTTTTGTAGGCCATTTGATGTTGAAAACAATGCAGAATTTATTATGGGACATAATGGAATATTCCTGCTTCAGCCTTTATAGTTTCATGAAGCTCCGACAGGTGGCGCCGGTGTATGTAGCCTTCAAAATGCATCACAGATTTTCAGAAGCGACTGCGTAACGTCCGTGGAGATCTGAGAGTGAACTAAAGCACGGTGAGTCGTTGACCAAGGTGTCTTTCACCTTTATAAAGTAGCAAAAACCTGTCAGACCTCCCCTGTGCCGCCCGCTCCACATATTCCAAGGACATTGAAAAACGGCTTTTAGTATGTTCGTCGCCACAAAAACGCAAACGAACTTCTCCATGACACCACAGGGCCTCATATAAGTCTGGGTATCCAAGAAGAGCTCACAAAATTTCACTGGACTGCTCTTCCTCATCCACCCTACAACTTGGATTTCGCACCTTCCGACTTCCATCTGATTCGCCCAATGAGGGATGCACCCCGCGGAAAGCAGTGCGTGAATGATGGGGAGGTTATCGATGTAACAAGATGTTGGCTCCGATGTCGACCAGTAGGGTGGTACCATGCGGACATACAGGACCTCCAAGTAAGGGGGTGCAAGGCCGTCGCATTGAACGGAGACTACGTAGGAAAATAGGGTTTTGTAGCCAAAAGAGGAAATAATATGGAGTATTGGCATACTGGATAAAACCAATCTACTTCCAGAAAAAAATGTGTTGCATTACTTAGTGAACGTCCCTCGTATATGTTTTCATATATTTTTTTCTTGTTTTCAAGTTCCTCCATTTATTTAAGTGGGTATCTCATTTTACCCCGTTGGTGGGGCAAAACCGGGTCTTTTGAATCTAATGACGTTAATGCTGAGGTGGTTTATTTTAAGCTAAAACCGCACTAGTATCATGTCGTTTGAGTATATAAGAGATCTGGATAACCTTAATTTGCAAACTTATTGATCACCGAAAACAATTTATTACGTTGTGAGCTGTTGATAAATTTTTATTACGTTTTACCGGTTTCGACAAGTTAATTTGTCATCTTCAGAAGCCTACAAAACTAGGGATATAATAAATCAGACCTTGGCTATACAGTAATGTGACGTATAAAACGGCGAGATTTCATCTATGTCAACTTTTGCAGAACATCTCAAAACAACGAAACACATACTTCCTCCTTCACCCTTGTTTAACATGGAAATTTTACGTAATGCTGACATGGGCTACAAAATAAAGGTTTTAGAAGAATTTTAAATATATAAACATGCCCACCTAAATTCAAAAGATTTGTTGAATGATCAACTTGCATTAAAAACAGACACTATTGTGATTGTATATCATCTGTTATAAAATGTGAAAATTAGCCCATTCGTTTTATATGTTAGAAGTATGTGTCATGTTTTCTCAAAGGTGTTATATATAACTTGTTTATATACCTTAGTTATATGTTTACATACGCTTTTATATATATTCCTTGCTGCTAACACAGCAGATACATAGATGTGATTCTGTTACTGTAAACTGTCAACGAGTGTTTAAAATAAACACATGCGATATGTACATTTCTGGACATACCATGGCGTTATGCTTCTATGAAGAAAGTACTGACATCTGCTAAATTAATACTAAGTAAGTTTCTGTAATATACTTTTTATACTGCACACAAATTTATAGCCAAGGTTTAAAGAATTCAATATCCGTAATTTTGTAACATTCTGAAGATGACAAATTAATTTGTCGCATCCAGTAAAGCATCACAAAAATGTATTTGCAACTATTGATTGAAATAAGATTTCAGAGTTGGCGACATTCATTCAGAGCTACTGATAGCCTTAGGAGAGCCAGTCATGACAAAAATCTTCCATCTAGTCTGCAAGATACATGAGACAGGTGAAATATCCTCAGAATTCAAGAAGAATGTAATAATTCCAATTTTAGAAAAAAGCAGGTGTTGACAGGTGTGAATATTTTCGAACTGTCAGTTTAATAGGTCATGGCTGCAAAATACTAACACGAATTCCTCACAAAAGAAAGGAAAAATTGGTGGAAGTCGACCTCGTGCTAGATCAGTTTGGATTCGGGTGAAATGTACGAACACACGATTTATCTTAGAAGATAGGTTAAGAAAGGCAAACCTACGTTTATAGAATTTGTAGACTTGGAGAAAGCTTTTCACAAAGTTGACGAGGCTACTCTGAAATTCTGAAGGTAGAAGGGGTAAAATACAGAGAGCGGAAGGTTATTTACAACTTGTGCGCAAAGCAGACGGCAGCTGTAAGAGTCGAGAGGCATGAAAAGGAAGCAGTGATTGAGAAGACAGACAGGGTTATAGCCTCTCTAATGTTATTCGATCTGTACATTGAGCAAGCAGTAAATGAAACCAAAGAAAAATTTGGAGAAAGAAATAAATGTCAGGGAGAAGAAAAAAAAACTTTGAAGTTTGCCGATGACATTATAATTCTCTCAGAGAAAGTAATGGACTTGGAAGAGTAGTTGAACGGAATGGACAGTGTCCTGAATGGTGGACATAAGATGAAAACAACAAAAGTGAAACAAGGATGATGGGATGAAATTAAATTAAATCAGGTGATGCTGAGGGAATAAATTACGAAAGGAGGCACTTGAAGTAGTAGATGACTCTTGTTATTTGGGGAGCAAAGTAACTGATGATGGTCGAAGTTGGGAGAATATAAAAGTAGACTGGCAATGACAAGAAAAACGTTTCTGAAGAAAAGATTCCCTGATGTCTTTACACACATGTCCTATAATCTTGCCCTTTCTTCTTGTCAGTGTTTTACACATATTCCTTTCCTTGCAAATTCTCTGAAGTATCTCTTCATTCCATATCTTATAAGTCTACATATTTTTCAACATTATTCTGTAGCACCGCATCTCAAGTGCTTCGATTCTCTTCTGTTCCGGTTTTCCCACAGTCCATGTTTCACTACCATACAATGTTGTGATCCAAACGTACATTCTCAGAAATGTCTGCCTCAAATTAGCACCAGGTATTGATACTAGTAGGTTTCTCTTGCCCAGGAATGCCCTTTTTGCCAGTGCTAGTCTATTTTTTATGTCTTCCTTGCTCTGCCTATCAAGGGCTATTTTACCGCCTAGGTTGCTGAATTCCTTAACTTTGTGTATTTTGTGATCCCTAGTTCTGTTGTTAAGATTTTTGGCATTCTCATTTCTGCTACTTCGTCTTTCATATTTTTTTCAAATGCATCGAATATAGATCTAAGTGTCAGAAACTTGGAAATTTGTGGTAAGTTCCAATGGGACCAATCTGCAGAGGTCATCGGCCCCTAGGCTTACACACTACTTAATCTAACTTAAACTAACTTACGCTAAGGACAACACACACTCCCATGCCCGAGGGAGGAGTCGAATCTCCGACGGGCAAACCTCGCGAACCGTGTCAAGGCACCTAAGACCACGCGGCTACCCCTAGCGGCTAAGTCTTAGAAATCCTTTTCTAAAGGTATATAGGATCCTCTGAACTTCACTGCTGCCTGGGAGCCATCCATGCACAGTTGTATCATCCTATATACTATGCGGGTCAGAAAGCTGGACGCTAACACAGAATGAAAGAGAAAAACTGAATATTTTCGAAAGAAAAGTAATGAGAAAAATCTGGGGACCTGTGTTGGAGAATGGCGCACGGAGAATTCGAAAGAAAAATGAAATTTATCAGTTAATGAAGCAACCCACTATCATCCAGAAACTTAAAAGTAGGAGACTGCAATGGGCTGGACATGTGGCCAGAATGGAAAACAACTGAATCACCAAGAAAGCATTTGAAGGAACTCAGGCAACAAGACCATTGGGCCGACCTCGTACAAGGTGGAAAGATGACATAGAGAAGGACACCGCAGCGTTAGGAATTTCCGCAGGGTGGAGAGAGGCTGTGAGAGATAGAAGGCGGTGGAAGCAGGTTCTTGATGCAGTGCGTGGTCTACAGGGCCTGTGATCGCTGAGAATATATATATATATATATATATATATATATATATATATATATATGTATGGAGTGTATCTATGTATAGAAGTAAAATATGGACGATAAAAAATTTAGGCAAAAAGAGAATAGAAGGTTTTGAAATATGGTGCCACAGAAGAATACTGAAAATTAGGTGGGTAGATTACAAAAATGATGAGGAGGTACTGAATAGAATTGGGGAGGGGGAGGGGGGGGTGGAGAAATTTGTTGCACAACCTGGCTAAAAGAAGGGATCGGTTGGTAGCACATATTCTGAGACATCAGAGGATCACCACTTTCGTATTGAAGGGAATAGTTTGGAGGGAGGGGGGGGGGGGTGTAAAAATCGTAGTGGGACACCAAGAGGTGAATACAGTAAGCAGATTCAGCGGGTTGTAGGTTGCAGTAGGTGTTCACAGGCTAGAGTAGCATGGAGAGCTGCACCAGCCCAGTGCTCAGACTGGGCGGCAGGTAGCAGCGCGGCTGCACGCACCTTGGAGCCCAGAGCGGCGTCCCTGGCCAGGAGCACGGCGAGCCCGCGCACGCGGCGCCCGGCGCCCAGGCTGCGGCGCGCCTCCGACGCGGACTTGGCCTCGGGCCGCGGGTGGTCGTGCACGCCCTTGGCCTGGAAGAAGATGGCGTGCTCCGTGTGTCGCCAGAAGTGCGTCACGGGGTAGCCGCAGTGGCCGCGGCACGCCAGGATCTCCAGCCGCCCCGAGCACTGCCGGTTCGGGCACGGCTTGCCTGCGCACAACAAAACGGTCCGCCTCGTCACCGCCCTTCGGTGTTCTGATGCTCAGGCAAAAGCCCTGTTTACGGAGGACTGCGTTCTGCCTGCTTGCTGTAATATAACACAGCGGGACGAAATAATTGCAGAATACGATACACCCTTTTACAACATTGAAGCGCTAAAGAAACTGGTACAGACATGTGTATTCAAATACATATATATGTAAACAGCCAGAATACGTCACTGCAGTCCGCAAGGCCTATATAAGACAACAAGTGTGTGTGAAATCTTATGGCACTTAACTGCTAAGGTCATCAGTTCCTACGCTTACACACTACTTAACCTAAATAATCCTAAGGACAAAGACACACACCCGTGCCCGAGGGAGGACTCAAACCTCCGCCGGGACCAGCCGCACAGTCCATGACTGCAGCGCCTAAGACCGCTCGGCTAATCCCGCGACAACAAATGTTCGGCGCAATTATTGCATCGGTTACTGCTGCTACAATGGCAGGTTATCGAGATCTTAGTGAGTTTGAACGTGGCGTTATAGTCGGCGCACGAGCGATGGGACACAGCATCTCCGAGGTAGTGATGAAGCGGCGATCTTTCAGTTCGACCATTTGGTTCAAATGGTTCAAATGGCCCTGAGCACTATGGGAATCTGAGGTGAGCAGTCCCCTAGAACTTAGAACTACTTAAACCTAACTAACCTAAGGACATCACAGACATCCATGCCCGAAGCAGGATTCGAACCTGCGATCGTAGCAGTCGCGCGGTTCCGGACTGAAGGGCCTAGAACTGCTCAGCCACCGCGGCCGGCTCGCGACATCACTCTATACGATCAAATGTTCTGGCACAAATAATAGTAACATGTCTGGCAAAGTAATAACATGTTTCATTAAAATAATCTTTGATGGTTAAAACTTCTTACGATGTAAATATATGGCTAAAAGAATGTAAACTACCCAATACTGACTATAAATTCTGTGTTTACGTTTCATTAAGTACGCCATGGCGCCTTTCAGTATTTCTATAATCAATTTCTGCAATTATAATTTAGTTAAAATACTCTGGTCAGTAATAGGTGACCTAGTTCTTATTGTTAGAACTTATGTGTACATCGGCTGCTGCGCCCGCCAAACCGGACCACGTCACCAGTTAAACAGTGCAAGTTCAGATCATGGCACACCATAGGACTGTGCCAGTAAGTGTATGTAAAAGTTTTTATGTAAATTCAACCGAAAACGTTTAAATGTAAATAAATGGAGTATACGAACATATTTCATGCATGTGTGTCTTTATTTGGAATATCAGAAATGCTAAATAATATAACTCATGACTACATTATTCACTATTGACTATTATTAACTATTATTTGCAAAACTGAGCATACGAGATAAGTAAATCAAAAAGTACTGTTTGATTCTCCTGACGAAAATAACTGTAATACATGTATCAATAAACTAAGAACACACTGATTATGCAACAAGTGTGCCAAGATACCTGTCTTTTTCTTCCGCCTCTAATGACCTACCCGTCGACAGGACCTCAACGTGTCGTCTTCCTTAGCTCCTTTTCTATTTTAGCAATATGATCCTGGAATCAACTAACCAGTAACCTCTGTCTCACACAAAACCACTCTGCATTCAAAAAGAGACTGAAATTTTATCTACTAATATCAATATATATTTTACCTCTCGCCATATCGCTGCCGGTTTCCTTCAGTCCATCAGTGAACCAGTATCACTGTCACACCGTAAACAATGCACATCTGTTTCTGTTGTCTTCTTGTAGCTCATCCGCCAACCTTAACTTATTACTTCTCGTTCTTCCTGTAGCCAGTCAAGTCCTTCTCTACATTTGAATCCTTTTGTGCTGCTGCCACACATTTCGTTCGATGTCAATATACACATTCAGCAAGCAAGTAATGAAGAAATCGCTAAACAAAATTTGAATAAGACTGAAATTTACAGAATTCTGTTTTGTACATGTAATCGAAAAAATTCCTTCCACTTCGGCCGACTAGCGGCTACGCGACTATCTCATTTCCTTCTCGCAGACTCTTTACATTTCGTCCAGTATTTTTCTCAGCTTTTTTTTCACATATGTGTGTATGTGTGTCCTACTTCTATGTTTTGTTCATGAAAATTTTTCCTAGTTACTTTGGTCCGTCTTGGTTTCTGTTCCGTCAGATACTCGTAGATGTGTTTCGTCAGCGTATTGTCATTCATCCTGTGTAAGTGTCATAAATATGTATTATGATATTCCTCATCAATACCTTTTAACTGCCAGATTCGTTTGCGTCTTATGGGACCAAATATGTTCTCTCTAATATTCTTAGTCTGTCTAATTTACAATTCAGTGGTAGGCATTCACTTGCTTAGAGGCATTCTAGTTTCACTGCCATATTGTAATGCAATACTCTGGCACTTCTTGATATGCACTCTTTATTTTATGTATTTTTAGTTATTCATGACTCCCTTTCCATTTTGTGTTCCTTTGAACTACAGCAAATTTTTCTAATTCATTACCTTTCCTAGATTCTTCAACGTTTTGGCCTTTTGTACTTGACCAATATCGTGTGTAAAAATGTTGATGCAGTTTTTATATTACTGACAAATTTCCAGAGATTCTTAAATCTACGTCAGCAGTATATAAGTAATAACAACAGATGTAGTAATCACTAGAGTATATTTAGTACATGTGCACAATTGTGATTATATACTCATCATGTACTACACATATTATTACGATTACTTACGTGTTATTCATGTTATTGTATTATACAGGAGGTGGACAAAAGTATGGAATTACTGCGAGAAGTCCGTGCTCGAAGATAAATGTCAAGCTTTCAGGTTGCAGTGTTGTATTCCGACCACGAGTAGCATCTATGCAGTGTCTCCAACACATTTGAAGTGTCAGTAGTGGTCAGACAGTTTTCTGTGTAGTTGTGAGTACATTATATTGGAGCTCAGTGACTTCGAAAGTGAGCATATTGTTGATGCTGGTAGCTGAGCTTTTCCGTGTTTCAAGAAGCACCGTGCCCGCATCTCGTGGTCGTGCGGTAGCGTTCTCGCTTCCCACGCCCGGGTTCCCGGGTTCGATTCCCGGCGGGGTCAGGGATTTTCTCTGCCTCGTGATGGCTGGGTGTTGTGTGCTGTCCTTAGGTTAGTTAGGTTTAAGTAGTTCTAAGTTCTAGGGGACTGATGACCATAGATGTTATGTCCCATAGTGCTCAGAGCGAAGAAGCACCGTGTGGAAGATTTATACCTCATACAGTGAAGGCGAAAGACATCATCCTGTAAGTTAGAACGCGGATGACAGTGTGTGTGGAGTGATCGTGACTGATTGTCATTGAGAAAGATTGTGAGGAAAAATAAGAGGACAACAGTTGCAAAAGTCAGTAAAAAACCAAATGTCGCACTCGTGAACTCTGTCAGCACCAAAACAGAACGGCGGGAGCTCCATAAGCGGGGACGTGCAGGGCGAGCTGGTATTCCAAGGCCGCACAGGGGGGTGCAAATACCCGTAACAGGAGAGCGTTGTGCCAAAGTCATAAAACGTGAAAGTTGGAGCAATGAAATATTCTGATTTGGTCGAATGAGTCTTGTTTCCAACTTCTGGCCGAGTTTGTCTTCAAATGGTTCAAATGGCTCTGAGCACTATGGGACTTAACTTCTGTGGTCATCAGTCCCCCAGAACTAAGAACTACTTTAACCTAACTAATCTTAGGTCCATGACCGAGGCAGGATTCGAACCTGCGACCGTAGCGGTCGCCTAGAACCGCTCAGCCACACCGGCCGGCCGAGTTTACGCCTCAAGAGTGAAATGTGGAGTGGGTTCGGCGATGATTTGGACAGCTATGGCTACTCTGCGAGGTGACACTACCGCCAAGGATTTTGTGACGATTTTGGCTGATGAGGTCCATCCCATAGTACAGTGTTTGTTCTTCAATGGCGATACTGTGATCCAAGACAACAGGAACCCTTCTCACACAGTTCGCATAGCCAAGGACTGGTTTTTGGACAACATGGTTGTGGAGATGAAGCAGCGACTAGTATGATTAATCAATTATTCAAAAACATGCTTAAACGCATTTGTTGTTACTATACCGCCAACCGGTTTCAACCCGACGTAGGGGTCATCTTCTGGGCGTTTACACCATTGGTCGAGTGCTGGTGGTGTCACTCCTGTCTACATAACGGCAGGAAACTAGGAGTGACACCACCAGCATTCGACCAATGGTGTAAACGCCCAGAAAATGACCCCTACGTCGGGTTGAAACCTGTTGGCGGTATAATAATAATAAATGCGATACAGACTGTTTTTGAATAATTGAAGGACTGGTTTTGTGAGCATTAGGATGAACTGTCGATCTTCCCTGGCCAGCACAATCACAATATCTAAGTATTATTGAGCTTCTGTGGTCTAATTTGAAGAGAAGGGTGCTCGATCACTAACCACCTCCATCATCGTCAGCTGAACTTGCCACTATTTTGCAAGACGAGTGGTATAAGATCTCGCTTGAAAACGGTACAGGATCTGTATCTACCCATTCCGAGTCTACTAGATGCTGTTTTGGATGTCAACGCTTTTCCTACACCGTATTAGGCTTGGTAATGCGCTGTGTTTTTGGTGTTCCCGTATCTTTGTCCACCCCCCTGTATTCTGCTTATAATAACGTTGAACCATTGACGATGTCTGGTTAGATGCAGGAAAGGCCCTGAAGGCCCTTAATCTGTAGTTCAAATGACTGTATAAACAAATAAATTAGGAACATTTCCGAGTAAAACTTGAAGTTGCTACGTATAACTTCCAAGCAATGTTAACCCTATTTTCTTAGTCTAGACCTATAGTGGTGTTCCAAGAGAAGCGCTTGTGTACGCGCCAGCGCTGCCTCCACAGTGCGCTGTCGCCTACCTTGCTGCTTCTTGCGCGCCTTGTCGCAGATGGCGGGCCGCAGGTGCACCTTGTCGCCGTGCGGCAGCACGCAGCGCAGCGAGCAGACGAGCACGCCCAGGCAGGACTTCTTGAGGATGTGCACGTTGTGGTTGTTGGTGTTGCGCATGGCCCAGCCGGACGCGTGCCGCTTGGCCTCCTCGCTGGACGCCGGGTACACCAGCCGGCAGTGGCCGTCCGCCCACTCCTGCCACCGGTCGAACTCGCTCACCTGCCGGGCACACAGCACAGTCCAGCCTCACTTCTCGAGCACAAAAATCCAATACTTATCCTCATTTTCTGCGCAGCGTGGTTCACCTTACACTGTCTCTTCCCAGCTAGCATTCCGACGAATGATATACACTACTGGCCATTAAAATTGCTACACCAAGAAGAAATGCAGATGATAAACGGGTATCCATTGGACAAATATATTATACTAGAACTGACATGTGACTACATTTTCACGCAATTTGGGTGCACAGATCCTGAGAAATCAGTACCCAGAACAACCACCTCTGGCCTTGATACGCCTGGACATTGAGTCAAACGGAGCTTGGACGGCGTGTACAGGTACAGCTGCCCAAGCAGCTTCAACACGATACCACAGTTCACCAAGAGTAGTGACTGGCGTATTGTGACGAGCCAGTTGCTCGGCCACCATTGACCAGACGTTTTCAATTGCTGGCCAGGGCAGCAGTCGAACATTTTCTGTATCCAGAAAGGCCCGTACAGGAACTGCAACATGCGGTCGTGCATTATCCTGCTGAAATGTACGGTTTCACAGGGATCGAACGAATGGTAGAGCCACGGGTCGTAACACATCTGAAATGCAACGTCCACTGTTCAAAGTGCCGTCAATACGAACAAGAGGTGACCGAGACGTGTGCCCAATGGCACCCCATACCATCACGCCGGGTGATACGCCAGTATGGCGATGACGAATACACGCTTCCAATATTCGTTCACCGCGATGTCGCCAAACACGGATGCGACCGTCGTGATGCTGTAAACAGAACCTGGATTCATCCGAAAAAATGACGTTTTGCCATTCGTGCAAAAAAATGGTTCAAATGGCTCTGAGCACTATGGGACTCAACTGCTGTGGTCATCAGTCCCCTAGAACTTAGATCTAATTAAACCTAACTAACCTAAGGACATCACACACATCCACAACCGAGGCAGGATTCGAACCTGCGACAGTAGCAGCAGCGCGGCTCCGGACTGGAGCGCCTAGAACCGCACGACCACCGCGGCCGGCTGCCATTCGTGCACCCAGGTTCGTCGTTGAGTACACCGTCGCAGGCGCTCCTGTCTGTGA
The DNA here is from genome assembly GCF_023864345.2 of Schistocerca serialis cubense. Lineage (NCBI taxonomy): Eukaryota > Metazoa > Arthropoda > Insecta > Orthoptera > Acrididae > Schistocerca > Schistocerca serialis. Next base: position 122,504,916 of record NC_064643.1, read on the forward strand.
TGCAACGTCAAGAGTAACCGCAGCCACAGTCTCCGATCTTATAGTCCATGCTGCTGCAAACGTCGTCGAACTGTTCGAGCAGATGGTTGTTGTCTTGCAAACGTCCCCATCTGTTGACTCAGGGATCGAGACGTGGCTGCACGATCCGTTACAGCCATGCGGATGAGATGCCTGTCATCTCGACTGCCAGTGATACGAGGCCGTTGGGATCCAGCACGGCGTTCCGTATTACCCTCCTGAACCCACCGATTCCATATTCTGCTAACAGTCATTGGATCTCGACCAAAGCGAGCAGCAATGTCGCGATACGATAAACCGCAATCGCGATAGGTTACAATCCGACCTTTATCAAAGTCGGAAACGTGATAGTACGCATTTCTTCCCCTTACACGAGGCATCACAACAACGTTTCTCCAGGCAACGCCAGTTAACTGCTGTTTGTGTATGAGAAATCGGTTGGAAACTTTCCTCATGTCAGCACGTTGTAGGTGTCGCCACAGGCGCCAACCTTGTGTGAATGCTCTGAAAAGCTAATCATTTGCATATCATTCCTGTCGGTTAAATTTCGCGTCTGTAGCACGTCATCTTCGTGGTGTAGCAATTTTAATATCCAGTAGAGTACATAAAGAAAGGTATACACTGAGGTGACAAAAGTCATTGGATAGCGACATGCGTGTGTACAGACGGCGGTAGTATCGCTTACAGCAGGTATAAAAAGATAGTGCATTGGCGGACTGTCATTTTTACTCAGACGGATCATGTGACGTGATTATGGCCGCACGACGTGAGTTAAGAGACTTTGAACGCGCCATTTCTACTTCGGAAATCGTTAGGGAATCCAGTATTCCGAGAATAACAGTTTCAAGAGTATGCGGAGAGTACAGCTTTCCAGGCATTACGTCTCACCACGGACAACGCCGTGGCTACGGCCTTACCGACCGACAGCAGCGACGTTTGCATGAAGTTGTCAGTGCTAACAGACAAGCAACACTGCGTGAAATGACCACAGAAATCAATGTGGGACGTACGACCAACGTATCAGTTAAGACTCTGCGGCAAAATTCGGCGTTAATGGTTTGTGGCAGCAGACGACCAACCCGAGTGCCTTTCCTACAAGCATGACGTCGTCTGCAGCACATCTCCTGGGCTCGTGACCAAATCGGTTGGATCCTAGACGACTGGAATCCCGTGATCTGGTCAGATCAGTTCCGATTGCAGTTGGTAAGAGATGATGGCAGGGTTCGAGTGTGGCGCAGACCAAAGTTGGACCAAAGTTCTCAACATGGTACTGCAGAAGTTTCGACACAATAGTAGGAGATATCCCACGACTTTTGTCACCTTAGATAATGCTAACCCTGTCTATCTTCAACCAATTCATTTCTCTCACTGACACAGTAAGGTATTTAGGGCTAACTCCTGACAGGAAATTTTTGTGGAGTTCACAGGTACTTACCATTCGACACAAACCTAAAACCAACTGAAACTACTAAAAGGCCGCACCTCGAGTCTACCTTCTTCTGCCATTATCGCTATTTACTAACACCTCTTGCAACATTCCAACTTGATGCTTCGATCTTCACCTATCCTAAATTCTATGAATCCCTTGAAATCCTAGAAAGATGCCTCGCCCCTTTGCGCCCACCTATCTTCCAGAATCGTACACCCAATCGTAGGTTTCCCACACGTTCTTCCCTTTTCGGACCAACTTCCGACACAATGTATTTGTCACAGAAACAGTCCTATCCACTAATCACACTAACCACCATTCGAGGTACCCCGTTGTGCCTCTACAACCTTATCCCGTTTTCCATCTTCACCTTCCATAACTTCAGTCCCTCCCACAACACACTATGAAATCTATGCCGTGATGCACCCTTCGTTGCATCCCTGTCAACAACGCTCCATCTCGTCCCGTCCTTCGGTTTTGACCCTCCTCCACCGGCCCTCTCCCTCAAAAGCTGTTAGTTGCTTGCTGCAGTTCTACAGAGCCCTATTGTAGTGCTCGCCTTTCGATCTCCATCATGAACATTATCATTTTTCTGCACCACCAGCATAGTCATTATGTCGTAGTAACATCACCATCCTGATCTTTGATTATGTTCTGACTGTTGCGTAAATTCATCCAAATTAAAAAAAAAAAATCTTCAGAAACGTATATTTTACAACAGAATTAATTCATATTTTTATGTAACGAAAACTGTTAGATATGTGAAATATTTCACTGACGAGCGGTTTTATCAGCTGGCACGCCGCTCTACCTTGTAAAGGAACTGCAACAAACAAAAAATGTACTGCAAATCTGCATCTACAACACGCTCCGTATCAACTCCCTCTTTTAACAAAACTTCGTATTTTATCCATCCTACGATCTGTGATATTCTTCTCCTTCCCTAGCCTATATCACGCCGACCTTATTTTCTACGTTTCCAAGTTTATTTTCCTCTTCATAGCATAGCCTGCCTGACGCTGGGGTTCCCTACTCCACTTCTGTTCCTACGTCTATACCGCCCCCCCCCCCTCACTACTACCCAAGCTACAATGATCTCCACTTCTTACAACCCAGAAGACGCCTTTGTTTATGATCATACCTACCCTTTACACTCCTAACTCTCCCACAGGTCTCCTTTCGCTGTCCAGGTCCTTCACAATGAATGTATAGTGCTTCTTCTCGCCATCGTCCCCCTACTAGTGACATCTTTTTATTTTACTTTTTAGTATCGTTTCAAAGGACGATAAACAGTCAGTAGTTATTATTTAATATATCATCAACAATACGACGTTTTTCAGTTATTCTAAAAGCTTGCGTAAATATTTCATGTTTTTAATCATGTTATATCGGTACACGTATTTTAAAACGATTAACCTGAAGAGTGGGAAGCTTTGTACCGCCAACGGCTCAGCCCCATCCGTGCGAGGCGAGGGCCACGCCCTGTACGTCGAGTATGATAATGTGTTTTGCTATTATATATGATTTTAATGTCATGACGTGTCAGCATACCATTGGCGTTTTAATTATATGTGTGGGATCTGCACTGATAAGTATTAGGCTACGAGGCGCACTTTATATACAGACTGGGCAAAATAAAATTAGCTTAGTAAATATTTCTTGCACCTCAAGATAGGCAGCCAAACTTACATTTTGCGGAACTGGAGCAGATGATGTAAGTTGGGTAGCCTATATTACAGTCGAGGAAATACTAGTATTTTCCAGACCATGTTTATTTTGCTCAGCCTGTACAACATGGACTGGATGGACAATTGACCATTATGTCAATATTTGCCATCGGAGATTTTTGATGACCAAACAACTAACGAACGGTGCTTGAAAACGGTCTAAGGCCTGAACTGTGAAGTGATGCGTAAAGGTAAGAAAATCCAACTGTTGTAGGAGGCACGGAGCCGTTTTAGAAATGCTAGGTAACTGTGGACCCGATTTCAAAGAGACTCATCGAACTTCACTCTGTTAGGCCAAACGTGAACCCAGAAAGGTTAACGTCTGCCGGCCGGTCAGCGTGAGCAAAGCAGTAGAGGAGAGTCAAGGTACGCACCCTGGGGATGCTGGTGTCGTTGATGTCCCAGTCGGCGTGATGGCGCGACGGCGTCGACGTCTGCGTCGTCAGGCGGCAGTGCCCGGCGCCGGGCACGCTCATGGCCGGCGGGGAACCGCCCGCCCGGCGGCTCCTGAAACACAGCGGCAGGCAGGGTCACCACAACGGCTCACCTGACAACGTCGTAACAGGCTACAAAAGGGTCGCGGCACTCCCATTAAGGAAAACCGTGTTGTTAAGAAGTCAATAGACACCTAGTGTACCAGATTATCGAAGAAATTCTGTAAAAGCTATTTACAAAGAGACAAAACTATTATCGAAGATGGATAAAACTTCTCAAAACAAATAACAGTAACGCAGGGAATTAGATAAGGATGTGGACTTTTTCGAACTCTCTTCAACATTAACACAGATGACCTAGTCAGGGCTCGGGGACAAATTATCACCTACGGCATACATACCAACAAAGAGAAATGTTTTTATACTCTACTATGCGCAGATGACCAAGCAATAATTCAAAAGAATGAAGATAATTTTCAAAGAACCGTTTATCATCTTAGTTTACTGGCTTTTGATTGTAAGATGAACATTTCCACTAATAAAACAAAGATTAGGATGTTGTTGTTGCGGTCTTCAGTCCAGAGACTGGTTTGATGCAGCTCCCCATGCTACTCTATCCTGGGCAAGCCTCTTCACTCCCAGTACCTACTGCAGCTTACATCCTTTGCTTAGTGTATTCATCTCTTGGTCTCCCTCTACGATTTTTACCCTCCATGTTGCACTCCAGTACTAAATTGGTGATTCCTTGATACCTCAGAACATGTCCAACCAACCGATCCCTTCTTCTAGTCAAGTTGTGCCACAAACTCCTCTTCTCTCCAATTCTGTTCAATACCTCCTCATTAGTTATGTGATCTACCCATCTAATCTTCACCATTCTTCTGTAGCACCACATTTCGAAAGCTTCTATTCTCTTCTTGTCTAAACTATTTATCGTCCATGTTTCACTTCCATACATGGCTACACTCTATACAAATACTTTCAGTAACGACTTCCTGACACTTAAATCAATACTTGGTGTTAACAAATTTCTCTTCTTCAGAAACGCTTTCCTTGCCATTGCCAGTCTACATTTTATATCCTCTCTACTTCGACCATCATCAGTTATTTTGCTCCCCAAATAGCAAAACTCATTTACTACTTTAAGAGTCTCATCTCCTAATCTAATTCCCGCAGCATCACCCGACTTAATTCGACTACATTTCATTATCCTCGTTTTACTTTTGTTGATGTTCATCTTATATCCTCCTTTCAAAACACTATGCATTCCATTCAACTGCTCTTCCAAGTCCTTTGCTGTCTCTGACAGAATTACAATGTCATCGGCGAACCTCAAAGTTTTTATTTCTTCTCCATGGATTTTAATACCTACTCCGAACTTTTCTTTTGTTTCCTTTACTGCTTGCTCAATATACAGATTGAATAGCATCGGGGAGGCACTACAGCCCTGTCTCACCCCCTTCCCAACCACTGCTTCCCTTTCGTGTCCCTCGACTCTTATAACTGCCATCTGCTTTCTGTACAAACTGTAAATAGCCTTTCGCTCCCTGTATTTTACCCCTGTCACCTTCAGAATTTGGAAGAGAGTATTCCAGTCAACATTGTCAATAGCTTTCTCTAAGTCTACAAATGCTAGAAACGTAGGCTTGCCTTTCCTTAATCTTTCTTCTAAGATAAGTCGTAGGGTCAGTATTGCCTCACGTGTTCCAGCATTTCTACGGAATCCAAACTGGTGTTCCCCGACGTCGGCTTCTATCAGTTTTTCCATTAGGATATTCCATTAGGATTTTCCAAGGAAAATGCCATATGAGATCTAAAATTACAATAAATAATGTAATACTGGAAGGAGCAACCTACTTTCAGAATCTTAGCTGTTACACAGGACGCAATTTCGAGCATGAAATCGGTAGCAAGATCGTAAAATTTAACGAAGCCTATGGGACAGTTACAAATACTCTACCAAATAGCAATAAAATAACAATAAGAAGAAATAAAAGCCAAGAGTGAGAAACAGATGATGTGTTAGAAACTCATGGGAGTACCTACTATGTTCTATGAATTTGAAATCTTAATTAAAACGAATTCTGGTTGTCCGACTGCATGGCTTGGCGACCAAAGTCATTCAGGGAGAGGGTACCGTATTATCAGCAAATGATTTTTTGAGCAAATATTGCGGCACAAGTTATGTGAACTATTGAGCCAGTTCTCAAATGTTCGAAAATATAAGGAACACTCAAATGCAAACGAGGCCCGTGCAGTCGAGACAGAGGGGGAGAAAAGTAAGTAAACAGTTGGTTATTTCAAAAGTAATCGCCATAAATGTTAATAAATTTGTCCCACTGTGACACAAGACGGTCACAAGTCCTTCACGGATATGTGCGCCCTGCCACATGTTGCCAAGGTTTTTCGAGTACGCTGCAGAAGTTTCAATGGGAAGTCCTTACAAATCCTCCATACAGTCCCAATCTCTCCCCATGACATTTTCGTACTTTTGGAGCCCCGAAGAAAAACATTCGTCTCCTTTGAATTTCTTCGAACGGAGAGGAGCACGCCTCGGTGGAATCATTGTTCACTAGGGAACCCCAAACATTTTTCCATCAAAGCATTGACCATCCTGTCTCACAATGGGATAAATTCATTAACAGTAATGGCGATTACTTTTGAAATAATGAACTGTTAACTTACTTTTTTGCCCTTTGTCTAGTTTTCATTTGACCGCTCCTCATATATAAAATGTTGCTTCAATGATTTTTTATTGCCTGTGCTGTACAAGCATGCGTTTATGATTCTAAACAGTATTAATATTTTCAGTCCAAAACTGCTAGAGATTAATTTTACTGCACAAAACTGGACAGCGCGACTGCGAAACTCTCCAGCGCACGGGGCCTGCGGCATGTGCCACATGGAGAAACCGTCTCTGGACTACACACAAACTGCATTGCAAACACCTTTGTTTAACTCAGTACGCAGAGTGCGTATGTGACGTAAACACGACTGCAAGAGGAGACAGTACCACAGGTTGCACGAAAGTCGTACATACAATACAGCCATGCGCTACTGACACAAATCCACCTAATGGAGGTGAAGTAGGGACAGGTTCAAGGCAAAAGCAAATAAATGGCCACTTGAGCGCCAAGCGAAAATTTTTACAGGTCTTACTATGAGTCCGCGCAAAGGCAACTGATGTCTGAGATGGTGTGAGGGGAAGGGAGGGGGTGAGACAGACCTGGGTTTCATCCTTCGAATCGAAAGATGTAGCGGAGAGTATAATAAACATGACCGCCCGGCTAGCCGTGCAGTCTAACGCGCTGCTTCCCGAGCGGGAAGGCGTGCCGGTCCCCGGCACGAGTCCGCCCGGCGGATTAGTGTCGGGGTCCGGTGTACCGGCCAGCCTGTGGATAGTTTTTAAAGTGGTTTTCCATCTGCCTCGGCGAATGCGGGCTGGTTCCCCTCATTCCGCCTCAGTTACACTATGTCGGCGATTGCTGCGCAAACACTGTCCTCACGTACGCGTACGCCATAATTACTCTACCACGCAAACATTTGGGGGGGTGTCCACTGGGGGCCGAACCGCACAATAACCCTGTGTTCGGTGTGGGGCGGCGGTGGGGTGGGTGGGTGGACTGCTGTGGCCTGTTGTGAGGTTGCGAGCCACTGAGGGCTACGTCGGGACGAAGCTTCTCCGTCGTTTGTAGGTCCCCGGGTTCAATACACACGATACACAATGCAATAATAAACATGGCTGGATACAGCAGCTTTTATTTTCAGTTGACGGAGATTGATATCTAATAAAATGAATGAAGAGTAGATACAATGCGCAGAAGGAGAAATGCCTTTCTCTGTCTCATATCGAGATTGATAGAAACCGCGGGTATTGAAACAACAGCTCAGCGACTTTCGGAAAGACAAAACCAAGACCCATGGTTTTGAGCTGGTGGTGCCCCAGAGCTAGTAAATATTTGAAAAGAATCACATTTCAAGTACACCAAGAACTGCTGATGGAACAACCTACAGCAAGGAGACTGGCTGAACAGTACTTTTGTTGAACATGTGCAGGACGAAGGTCACAGATACAACATCAGCACAGAAGTGCTGCAAATAGTCAACAAACAGAAGAAAATTTAACCTATTAGAAGCACTAGAGATGAGCAAGGACTTAATTCAAATCCCCACTTGGTTCTAAATGATCAGTTACAGCTGATCACAATTTCACGCTTAACTTGATCCATCAAACCAGCCATACGCTCCCAGATTTCAGTCCCAATGATCACATACATCCCACAAATCTGTAGAATCGTCATTACACCCTACTTAGTTTTTCATTACCACTTATATATTTTAATATTGTGTGTTTTCATTACGTAATGTCTTTGGCACAATCCAGGTCGTAAATCGTAATTTAACACTGTGATTTAACAACGTTGGTGCATAACTCTAGTGATGACGCAAGATTATACATTTCTCAACTAATCGCATGATTAAAGATTCTGTGTGTGTTGATAGTATCTTTGTTTCTAGCATTCCGTTTCCTGTACACTAATGTCTCCTGTGGACGCCAACCAGTTCTTTCCTGACTCTGGACTCGATAAGCCGAAACCTTTACGACTAAACGAATATTAGTAGACCAAAAAGCAGTTTGATTACTTTTTAAATCCTAAATAAACCTTGATCAGCTACCTGCTTCAGTCCACCGATCGTCATAAGAGCTATAAAATTATGTTACGGAGTGTGCAGAGTTTGCTCCACATTGGAGGATGATTTTGACAGTGTGAACAATGTTTAAATATATCACTGCGTTTTGTTACTGACGACAGTTTTTGTGGAGCTAAAAAAACCTTCTTTTTGGTTTCGACGCCACAGTAAAACGTTACGAGACAAGCTAAAGTAAATAATTGTATGATACATTCATCGAAGCTAACAGTTAATAAATGTTCATTTCATCAGCAGCTCTTCAGGGTTTTGAAATATGACACTTTAAAGAGAATTAGTTCAAAGACATTCATGATAGTCTAGAGGAGGCAAATATAACAAAGTTATCTATCGAAGAGAGAGAAGAGATTAGGATTCTAAGGACGAGAGGTACGAGACTTAAACGCAAAAAAAAAAAAAAAAATCGAACGAAAACAGTACTCAGTTAGTTACTGACGAAAAGGTCAGCCACGCCCGAAAGAGTGCAGGGATTTAGAACAGAAGAAGAAGTAGCCAAAAAATCATGTCTAGCCAATACTATGAAGCCTGAAGTCTGTACTGCTTGCTAAAAGTGTTCCAATGTGTAGGAAAGAGATCGACAGAGATGAGATACAAAGTTTTCAATGATCTGGTATTTCGAGACGAGTATGTACACATTTTCCTCAGTCACTCGCTCCTGTTCAAGGATTTGACAACTACGGATAAATACGTAACGTAACGATGAGAACAGAGGCTGAGACGAAACAACGACAGTTAGAAGAGACGCCGGAGTAATACGGGATGTGTGACTCGTAGAAGAGTGAGAATTTCTGTGGCAGAGAAAGACGTAAAAAGCTATAGGGATGGGTAAAATAAGAATAAAGTGGAGCTAGGCAAGGTAGAATACATTTCGTCTGTATTGTATGATAAAATTTATTAGTGAGAGTTGGTACCGGAATACGCAAATTGAGTGGGATTTATTATTTCAAGAGGGGATGGTAGGCTGCGACGCCAAATGGGATGAAAAGTAGTAGTTAACGAAAGGGAGGTTATATTACCTGTAGCAACAACAGAGTAGAAATGCGGACAAATTATTGTGCAAACGCGAGGGCGTAAGTTGGTCGTGTGGCAGTTTAAGTCACCGTGTTTCACCATTCGGTATCCTGGCTCTTTCAACATTACGATGCAACACACGTGCTGTGTTTTGTTCTATTTATTAGCTAGCAATGTCGCGCTGCTTAAATGTTCCAGTAATTTAACAGTCGATTCGTGTCAGTTTTCGTATTCTCGTATCTCGTGTTAAAATGGAGACGTCCACAGCAAATATGTTAATGACTGCTACTGTTTACTGCACATTATTTGCTCAGTGGAGATACCTTTTGCTGTTTCTGCAGTAATGGAGCTCCCACGTGCGGGGCATGTTGAGTGTCATTGGAAGAGAACCTGCCTTGGCGCGGCATTCTGTGTACCTCTGTGTCGTGGACAAGCCATCAGAGTCACATTACACACAGAGACCGAGTAAATTCAACTCCGCGGAGTGCTGACCACGGACATTAGCAATTCTTCCTGTGCTGTACGATGGAAAACACAAGTAACAGAGTGCTGCGCGGGTTATAAATATCGCCGAGCTAAGCGGCGGGTGCCTTAAACGGCGTAACGGGAGCTGCAGCAAGAAACCATCCGCGTAATTAGGGGCTGGCGGAACAGGTAAACGGCGGCTTAGAGCCACTTGCGCCGTATTCCAGTTGGCAACTGCAACAGCGTCTCAACAACATTCTGCCTCGGCATTCTTGGTCCGGTAAGAGATTTATACTCGTCGCGGAGCTGGTATCTTCCATCACTGAGTGTACAAGGGAAGAAGAGATTAACTTTAATGCTCTGCTGCGTTGGGCGGTGGAAATATTGCGACTATGGAAAAGTGTACACATCTAATACGACTATCTCTTTTCAAGTTTTTCTGAACGACCATTAGATGAGGTTATTCAGATGTGATGTTACTATTGCTTTACAGTTCATCATTTGTTATTCTTAAAACAATGACAGCTCAGAAATTGGCCTAGTTATTTGTTTACATCTACATCTACAGTGGGTGAATCAAGTAATAAATACACATTTCATTTGAAGCAGAAAAGCTGTATTTCCAGTAGATATAATTAGTATGTTTTTTTCAACTTCCAATCAGTCGCAAAGTTCAAACCATATTGAAAATCCAGTGAAGCTTATGGCAGATGTTTTGGGTAGTGTCCTTGGCGCACTTTTCAGTTCTGAGCGCTTAGTGAGCACGTAAAGGTGCCCGTAAAACAGTGTCTCCTGGCAAGTGTGAAGTGCCTGTTGAGGGGTTTTGCCTGACTTCACGCAGCCCGCATAACTGTGACGTGTTCCCTTCTCCATAACAATTCTTGGCAGCACACTGCGTGTGCAACGAAGATGCTTCTGCAGTGTTTTCGGCGGGAAGTATTCCACCACCCAACACGCAGTCCAGATTTGAATCCCTCTGATTTCCATCTCTTCGCTCACATGAACCACTGGCTATGCGGACGGTATTTCGGCTTACACAACGAGCTGCAGACCAGCGTAGGAAATATTGGCTGAAATCACAGACGTCATGTCTAAGTTGAAGCGGCGAGTATGAAGAGAGGTAGCAGGAAGTTATGGCTAATTGTTACAAATAAAACGTTTTTTGATTCTCACTGTGGTTTCCATTTCGCGACCAATCGGATGTTGAAAACTACAAGACCTTGCATATGGCAATAACGAACATTTTTGTCCCGTATTTCTTAAGCAATGTGAAATGTTAGTTATCTTTCTAGCTCAGTCTGATAGTTTGATATGCAATAAAAAGATAATTTCAATATGACCCTTTGTAACATTAATTATTAAAACACTGAACTAAATTTTCCAAATATAAAATGTACGTTAATTAAATGCAACATATGATCCAAAAAAATTGATCTCTGGTAGAGAACCTCCAAACTTATTATGCGTTGTAACAGCAGAATAACTTTCGGTTGAATATCCGTATCAAGTTCTCTGAAAAAATATCAACAAGGTGCATTTTCAGGCCGAGGCGTTTGCATTTTAAAAAATTGTTACGTGCTGAAAAATAAAGTCAGATGAGAATCGCTGGCGTGGTATTTTAATAACAAGAGCGCTGCCAACTGAAGTATTGTTGCCGTTAGATCCAGTAATATCACTGGCGTGTTCGAATAAAATTATCTGATACATTTACATCGACGGTAAACGAGAAAGTTAGTCACCAACCCCTAACAACAATAGTATTAAGGTGCCCTGACTTTAATTTATGAAAGGTGTTAAAGAAATATTTCGAACGTGTGTGATATCTAGCTTTTGGCAAACATTCAGTTACCGAGCAAATCGATAGTGGCACATTGAGTTAATGCAGCGGACCAGGAAATTGAATTGAAAAAGAGAGAACTCAACATTTGTCCAAGTTCTGGCAACCAATCAACTCCAGAAAGTGCTGTTTGTAATTGGTTTACAGAATTTAGTCGTGGTCACGCTTCCATCAACGACCAATCTACACCTACACCCATAAACCGCAAACTACCTTAGGATGTGTAGCGGAGGGCACTTTGTGTATCGGATCACTCCACCTTTTTACTGATACAGCAGCGAATGGAACGCGGGAATAACGGTTGTTGGTAAGCCCCCCTCTCGGCTAGAATCTCTCTAATATTAGTTTGATGGTCTTTTTATGAGATATAACTTAGGAGGAAGTTACATATTGGTTGACTCTTCTAGGAACCTACGCACTCCGAATTTTAGCTGCAGGGTATAACGTGATGGAGAATGCCCCTCTTGCAGCGTCTGCTACAGAAGTTGGTTGAGCACCTCCGTGACACTTTCGCACCTACTGATTGAGCCTGTAACAAAAGGTGCTGCTCTTCTTTGGATCTTCTCTATCAATCCTCTATGGTACTAATTCCAAAATAACGAGCAATACTATAGCGTTAGTCGAACTAGGGCTTTATAAGCTGCCTCTTTTGTGACTGAACCACATTTCCCGAAGATTCTTCCGATGAATCTCAGTGTAGAATCTGCCTCACCTGCGATAAATTTTATGTGGCACTTCAACTTTACATCGCTCCGTACTCATACTTCTAGATATTTTGTGGATGCGACCGTTTCCAGTGAGTGTTCTGTAATAGTGTGATCATACAAAAGTGAGTCTCTCTGCCTGTTAATACGCAGTAAGTTAAATCTGTTTACATTCCGGGTCAACGGTCAAATGCTGCACCAAGCACCAATCGTCTGCAGGAATTCAATCAAAATCGATCGTCGTAAAAAAAAAAAAATAAAAAAAAAAATAACAAAATAAAGAGAGAGAGAGAGAGAAAGTCGTCCATGCTGTGATTGAAGTGGATCAGCGCCTGACTTACTTGTGATGAGACAGTGTCGTCCTTAGGCTTACTGAAGACTACGGCACTGTAGGGTTTGCATGAACTTCCATCTGCGAAAACGATCTGTCTGCTCACTATAGATTGCACACAACTTGACCGAAGCTCGGACACGAGCTTACTAAGTGTGAAGAAATGCAGAAAAAAGTGAACCGAGAAAACGTAAAATCTGTATACAACGTCTTAAAAGGGAAATGAACCTCATTACATTCGAATGAGCCGGAAACTGAACAGAAGTCAACTGTATGGGTGTTCCCAGATGAACCGAAATCAAAATCAGCCCATTTGACATTTCGCGATGGTTACAATAGAAGATCGAAGAACAGCTATTGCTCAACGATATACAACAATTTGTTTGAAACATCCTGGCAGATTAAAACTGTGTGCCGGACCGAGACTCGAACTCGGGACCTTTGTCTTTGGCGGGCAAGTGCTCTACCAACTGAGCTACCCGAGCACGAATCACGGCGCCTCCTCACAACTTTACTTCTGCCAGTATCTCGTCTCCTACCTTCCAAACCAAAGGTCCCGAATTCGAGTCTCGGTCCGGCACACAGTTTTAATCTGCAGGGAAGTTTCATATCAGCGCACATTCCGCTGCAGAGTGAAAATCTCATTCTGGAAACATCCCTCAGGCTGTGGCTAAGCCATGTCTCCGCAATATCCTTTCTTTCAGGAGTGTTAGTTCTGCATGGTTCACAGGAGAGCTTCTGTAAAGTTTGGAAGGTAGGAGACGAGATACTGGCAGAAGTAAAGTTGTGAGGACGGGGCGTGAGCCATGCTTGGGTAGCTCAGTTGGTAGAGCACTTGCCCGTGAAAGGCAAAGGTCCCGAGTTCGAGTCTCGGTCCGGCACACAGTTTTAATCTGCCAGGAAATTTCATATCAGCGCACACTCCGCTGCAGAGCGAAAATCTCATTCTGGAAACAATGTGTTTGTCCCACATCATTCATTAAATCCGGAAAAACAGGAGACGACGTCGCAACATTCTTCATGACGACAATGCCATTTGTTATACAGCTCGTCAAACCATGGAGTTAACGTCTGATTGCCAATATTCACCTGATTTGTTTCCTTTTGCCAAACGATTTCCATCACCTAGAGAAGCTGTTGAATGCTTCCAGAACCATATTTTTGAAGTAATAACATCAGAGTGCGAAAAATGTTTCCGAAACTGTTCAGGATGATATTTCTTCTGTAGAAGAACTAGATTCAGTTCAGGGAGCTATTTCATATGTCGAAGAAGTATCGCAGCTGTTTTATAGAGTTTGTAACTAGCACACGTCAATTCTGCAATAATTAATACATATTACTTTTGTAATAATGTGTGTAATTTAAATCATATATGTGGACCCTCTGAATGTTTACTGACATCAATAAGCAGCTTTCGAAAATGCGACTGCTGATCAAAGAAGATCTCTTCTCCTACCCAATTTCTTGTGAGTAAAAGCAATTTATAAATTTCATAATTCGAACTTTTATGTAATAAGTCGATGTATGTGACTAAACGGAGACTGTGATTGTTGAAAGGAGTACGATTGTTTAAGGTCCATAATGTTGCTCAAAAAGTTGAAATAACTACTATTGCTGAAGAACTAATTTAATTTAATTCCTTTTAACAATAAGAAGCAAGAGGTAGGTTGGTAATAAGCATCCGGGAATGGGAATAGCCACCTGTGTTTCTGATGTAACAAATCGATTCTCTCGTCTGATTGCAGGGCAGATTGCAGTTAATTCTGAGTGAATATGTGCAGGGTATCCCAGGAAAAATGATCAATATTCAGGTATATGACAGAAACGCTCATTTGAAGCAAAAAACTTCATGTGGACATGTGCCCTATTCCAAATGATTTCCGAGATAGAACATATTTAAAAAATGGTTCAAATGGCTCTGAGCACTATGGGACTTAACATCTGTGGTCATCAGTCCTCTAGAACTTAGAACTACTTAAACCTAACTAACCTAAGAACATCACACACATCCATGCCCGAGGCAGGATTCGAACCTGCGACCGTAGCAGTCGCGCGGTTCCGGACTGAGCGACTAGAACCGCATGGCCACCGCGGTCGGCAGAACATATTTGATGTATAAGTAGTTTTTGAGAACATTTTCTTAGGACTTTAAAATGAACATCAACGGTGTTGCTGGAGCAGGCGTTACGGACTGTAGTTGACGTTCGTGGAGTTCGTAACACCTGCTCCGTTCGCCACCAAGCCTACGAACATGATATGATGTTTGAAGATGGTCTGTAACTGACCGAAACCGGTAACCACAATAATAGAGATTCTTGCGGTCGAGACTGTTGAAGTTCATTTTAAAATATTTAATGTACATTTGTTTTTGGGCTAGTGGAGCGGACGTATGCGTGTTACCCAGCCAACCTCTTTGACGTTCTTTTCTTGCCCAACCTTCCGTGCTGCTTTCAGCCCCTTTGCTCGGCCACGAAACTAGCCCGTTGAACGCACAGTTGTCCTCGGTGTGTTGGGAGCCAAATAGTGTGAGAGACTGAGAGTGTATCAGAGAGAAGCGTTTGTTAACTGCGTTTGCACACGCACTGGATAAAATGCCGTACATCTACGCTAATGACGATTGTTCAGGAATGGTGTATGTTTAGGGCTTCTGCGATGGTAGTGCTCCTGCTACCGAAGAATATCGTTGGCGCTTTCCGACATGTCGTATCCCCCATCGTAGAGTACTTAACGAAGTTTTCAGCACGTTCTTCCAAGTTCCCATTTTTCATCTGAACGTATAGGAACATGCTCTCCCAAGAGTGGACAAACGCACTGAATTTGACCGTGGAATATTCGAACATTTATTGCGAACCGCATAACAGCTGTAGTGTGAATGTGTTAAAAATACTTATTTTACAATTCATACTTTGTAAAAGGCGTGTTGTAATGTTTACTAGCTGTTGTACATATGTAAACCTGGCAATGCATTGCATTATACAGTAAATAAATGAGAATGTACATTCGACGTGTTTCACAGATATATGTTGATTTGAAGTTTTTTTGCTTCAAATGATCGTTCCTGCCATATCGCTGAATTTGACCACTCCTTCTGGGACACCCTGGATAGCACAGCATACGGCAGTGTCGGTTCCGCTCGGGAGCAGCTCTATCACTGCATCTCACGGTGATACGCGGTAAGTTTTAAACTGATTGGCATCTGTTAAACGGGCTGGTCTCGAGGGAACCGCTGGAGGAGAACGTCGCTCACATGATACGGGAAGTGGGTGCTTGCTCCCTCCTCTCGGCTGCCCTTTGTGTTCTAACATGGTTTCTCGAGTGTCCCGGCCATCTTTTGTAGCGGCCCGACACCCAACACCCTTTGGCACTGACGCCTCGACAGGCGGCGATGTGGCGAAACAAAGGACGAGCGCGTAGCAGTACGTGACCGCCGTCGCGTCCAGAGGGCCGCTCTGGATCGGGTTCCGCTCGGCTGCGCATCTACTCGTACCGTGGTGGGAAGCTGTCGTCCGTCGCTCAACCACTGGTTAGCTTCTTTGCGCTGCAGATGGCAAATGTGTGTGCCACGAAGTCAACCACTTGCTGCTACTCAAGGGTCAGCGAAACATTTTACACCAACTTTTGTGGGGAAAAAGAAATAGCCATATCGGAGGGTTATCTGTAGAGAGGTCCGAGCAGCATATGGTTCCTGAAAGGGGTCAGCAGCTTTTTCAGTAGTTGTAGGGGCATCAGTCTGGATGACTGGCTGATCTGCCTTGTAACCTTAGCTAACAAGGCCTGACTATGTTGATACTGCGAACGGTTGAAGGCGAGGCGAAACTACACCTGTTATATTTCCCGAGGATGTGGGGCTCTACTGATTGGTTTAATGAAGGTGGAATCCTCTTGCGAAAAGTATTACGGAGATGGAACAGACCGCCTTTTAGGATCTGCTGGTCGGCCCGCCCGGCTACCCGCTCGGTCTAACGCGCTGCTTCCCGGACGGGAAAGCGTGCCGGGACCCGGTATGAATCCTCCCGGCGGATTAGTGTCGAGGTCCGGCGTGCCGGCCACCCTGTGGATGGTTTTTAAGGAGGTTTTCCATTTACCTCGACATATGCGTGCTGGTTCCCCTTACTCCGTCTCAGTTACACTCTGACGGCGATTGCTGCTCAAACACTGTCTCCACGTACGCGTGCATCATAATTACTCAACCACGCAAACATTTGGGGTTACACTCTTCTCGTATGAGACGTTCCTGGTGGTGTCCGCTGGGGGCCGAACCCCTCAATAACCCTGCGTTCGGTGTGGGGCGGCGGTGGGGTGGACTGCTGTGGCCTGTTCTGGGGTTGTGAACCACTGAGGGTTACGGCGGGACCAAGCCTGTACGTCCTTTCTAGGTCCCCGGTTTAATACATACGTACATACATACATCTGCCGGTCGAAAGTACTGAGGAAGACATTATCATGAGAAAAAATCTGTTTATTGTGAGGGAATTAGATTAGGAAATGCAGAGGGTAATAGCAAGAAAAGTGTGTCTGGAGAAAAATGTAACATAGAACAACTATGTAAGTGTCAGGAAGTCTTTTCTGAAGAAATTTCCTGGAGTGTGGTCTTGAACATGCATGGGTCAGAAATGTGGACTAAAAACAGTTCGGACAAGGAAAGAGTAGAAGCTTATGAAATATGGAACCACAGACGAATACTGAAGACGTGTAGATCGGATAACTAGTGCCAAATCGAATTACAAAGAAAATAAATCTATGTCACAGCTTGAATAGCAGAAGTGATATGTTGCTGGGACACAAGTGTGTGTGTGGTGATGGGGAGGTGTGGGGTAAAACAAGTAGCGGGACTAGACCAATGCTTGACTACAGTAAGCTAATTCACGTCTAATGAACAGCGCAGGCTATGGGTGTATTCTTCGAAGTGTGGCGTCATATGGTAAGCATGTGACGTCTGGGATATTTCGTTTGGTTGTTTTAATTCTAAATTTCGGGTGCATGTTTTGATAATACTATGTCGTGTATTTCTTGTGGGGTGTAGGTTAGATGAAGTTGTTCACTAGACCTGTATATGTATAGTGGAGATGCGAGTGGGGGGAACTATGTTTTGAGTTGCAGTGACAGCCTGAACTTAGCATAGCCTGAGGTCTAGCGTTAGCTGGAACGCGGTAGTTTGGAATTGTCGAAGATATCGAAAGTGTCATGAGAATCTTATTTTGAAACATACACTAGCGACCTGCACCGGCAGCAGCGTGTATCCACTCCACGGCTGGAGGACTTGTGCTGCGCAGCGCTGAAAAATTCTGGACGCAAAGCTTTCTCGTGAATCAGTCTATGTATCACTGAACACCATATCAAAATCTCTACAGTTCCTGAGCTTAGTCGTCACATAATATGTATATGTATAGACGGGTAGAGTGTGCATTCCACTGTTAATTTACGTGCCTGTTCGAAACTTCTATTTTTCCGCTACGGCCTAAAATTTTCAAGTTTTTAACGTGTCTAAAGGCACTAGTTACAAGAACATTCCTGGCACCCAAATTTCCTGTTCCCACGGAGGTCTCGTTAGCTTGTTCTGCTGGTGATTTCGGGCCATTAATGATATCAACACTTGACCGTTTCTTTAAAGTTCTTATCTCCATTATGTTCATAGCATGATCGGTCTGTTGGCGCAGTATCGCGTTCTAAGTAATTCCGCGGGTTGTAGTGTAGTGGATCCAGGTTGTAGTAACTATGCAGAGAAGAGTCTTGTACACAAACTTAAATTAAAAATTGAAGAAAAGAAGCACCTGACAGAAAAAAGCCTTTAAAAAGTAAGAAAAAGAAGTGTTGAAGTGTTGCCCGTTTAAGTTTCGTATAAGCAGCGGGGGGCTGCTAAGTAAATGAAAGTATGTTTACACCAGATATCATTCTTAGAACAGCATACTTTCATTACTGCTGGCTATAAGTCTGTTTGCCGTCATCTCTTCCAGGCCTGGGCGGCCTACATCGACACCTCAAAATAGCTAGTGAAGTTATAATTACTTAGAAAATAAAAATATGAAAAGCAGTCTGTCCTTGATCAACCTAACATTGTTAAAGAAGAGAGTTACCTATTTATTTTGTATCATATTTTACATAATTACGTACGAAGTTAGCTTAATGCATTAATCTGTCTCACCACACCTACGTCCTGCAGTGGGTTGATGATAGCGTACTGGCTTTTTTTTCTTTATTGTTATTTGAACACCTCTACAAAAGGTGGGCCGGCAGCGGCAATATTACGCCGCTCTTCGGCCACAGACAGTACAAATAGACACAACGAAGACAGAAAAACAAAACATAAAAAACAGTAGACACTTGAATAAAAAACATGGAGCCGTACACAGGTGTAGTAAAATAAAAAACGACGTTGATAGCGTGCTGACTCACGCTTCATTATATAGCGAGCGCGAGTCGCGCGGAGCGCGGTATGCGGCGCGCGGGCCGTGAAATGGCCAGATGCGGCGACCGCAACGTGCAGTAGTGTGAGGGCAGGCGACGTTGACGGTCATGTCTGTAATGCGAATTTTTCCAAACAAATTAATTAAGACTTAGGCTCAAGAATTTGATACTATTGCTTTGATATTGACGTGGATTGCCTAGGTAGCTGACATGTGTTTAAACTACATATGTTTTCCTATTTGTAGGTATATTGTTTTTGTTTTATTTACTTATCGGTCCGCCGACGCGACTACGCTTGGATCAGTATATTACTACTTATATTAAACTTCAACGGGAAATACGTATTATTTTTTTACTTTCTAGAATTTTTTTGTGTCGTTCTTTTTAAAATTTTAATTCAAGTGCATTTGATGCTTTTAAACTTCATATTTTACTATTACATCCACACAAATACTTCTAGGGGCGGAACACGAGATTGAGAAGCAAGATCTCTTTCACTTATGCGATTTACGTGTTTCCTTTTTTAACTCACAGATATATTAATTGACTATGTTTTAGTATATATTTAGCTAATGTAGGTAAAATAAGCAATGAGCAGTGGCGATAGTTCTAAACCAGGTCGGAAGAAAATGGGCTGCCATTGGCTCTCTTGCAATTGGCTGCCTAACTACTGGGGCAAAATCATTTGATTTAGTAGTCAATTGTAGACCTCAAAAATAACTAGCTGGCCGAAGTGGCCGAGTGGTTCTAGGGGCTACAGTCTGGAACCGCGCGACCGCTACGGTCGCAGGTTCGAATCCTGCCTCGGGCATGGATGTGTGTGATGTCCTTAGGTTTAAGTAGTTCCAAGTTCTAGCGGACTGATGACCTCAGATGTTAAGTCCCATAGTGTTCAGAGCCAATAACTACAAAGAAGTCTGCGAAAGCATAAGTTACTCTTTTACAGTTGAGTCACGACCAGCCTTTTTCTGCTTTGAAGGTGCTGGAACAGGCGACTTCTGAAGTAAAAAATTATCATTGATGGTCGACCGTAAAAGATGCACATATGTTCTCTAGGACTTTTATTATATCGCCACAGACAAGTACTAGGTAACTTGATGTAGCTCTTATGTATTACGTAGGCTTATATCAAGATAGCGCGCAGCAGAAAACATTTTTACATAATTTAGTTGATGAAATTTGTATGGCGGAACAGGCTTTCATGGAACACAGCTAATAACCGTCCCGATTAAACCAGCTTTCAAATAAAAACGAACTGTGTTAAAATCTGATCTTTCGTTTGGGAGCTACATTGCCACAAATACAAACGTTGAAATTATAACACCCCTCTGTGTGCATCGTGGGTTAAAAATAGTCTAGCGTGGAGAACTGGATCAAACCAGTCTTTTCACTGAAGACCGCAACAACACTGAGGAAGAGGCAGAGGACGGAGTAAGATTTAGAGCGTCCATCCGATACCTGTCGCGATACGTGTATCCCAGGGAAGGTGTATCGTAAACTGCTGCGCCTGCACGGCAGGCAACCAAGCGTTGCGGCGCGTGCTGCGCGGTGCCCACCTCGAGGGGCGCCTGCAGACGCGGCGCTCAGCCTCCATTGACGGCTGGGCTGGAACCGGTCCAGGAGCTGCTGAATGAACAGTTACTATGGCAGCGTTACGCAACGCGGCGCGCGCCACTCGCCGCCCGCCGGGCACGCGCTGCGGCCGGCTGGCACACTTCCCGCTGGCTGCTCCTCTCTTCCTCTTCTCCTCCTCCTCCTTCCAGCGGCAGCGGCTGGAGTCCAGCGCGCCGCGGCGCGGCGGTTCTCTTTCCGTCGCCAAGGACGCCGCGCTGCGCCTGCTGGCCCGCGCATCCAGTACACTTCTCTCTGCCGGCGCTTGTTTTCTTTTCTCGCCGCTCGGGCGATTACATGCCGCACATTATACGCTTACGTACTCTCATACGCAATGACTTCTGCTTCAGGGCGAAAGTTCGCAATCTATACTTGCAAACCCTCCTACAACGTGTGGTGCAGGCAACTTCCTGCATCGCTGCCACTTCCGCTCTTTCCAGTTCCAGTCGCGAACGGGGCGCTGGTAGAATGACTAATGATAAGCCTCCGCATGCGTATTTTTTTTTTTCTTTTCTAACGCTCATGGTCTTTTCGCGAGTTACACACTATCTGATAAAGAGTGGCTCTGAGCACTATGGGACCTAACATCTGAGGTCATCAGTCCCCTAGAACTTAGAACTACTTAAATGTAACTAACCTAAGGACATCACACACATCCATGCCCGAGGCAGGATTCGAACATGCGACCGTAGCGGTCGCGCGATTCCAGACTGCAGCGCATAGAACCGCTCAGCCACAACGGCCGGCCTGATCAAAAGCATCCAGACACCTATTACTGATCATTAATATGGGATGTGTCCACCCTTCACCTTTATGACGACTGAACTCCGCTTGGGACATTTTCAAAAAGGTGTCGGAAAACCTCTGGAGGAATGACAGATCATTCTTTCTCAAGGGCCGAGACCAGAGAGGGTAGTGAAGTTGGACGCTGGGGTTTGGAGTGAAGTCGACGTTCTGACTCATCCACTGGGTTCAGGTGAAGACCGTGGGCAGGGTAGTCCATTTCACGAATGTTATTGTACCTAAACCATTACCTCATAGACGCTGCTTTATACAGGGTGCTCGATAGTGCTGATACAATCATCGTAATCCATTTCTCCACTGTACGCAATACACAATGCTGTCAAATACACTCCTGGAAATTGAAATAAGAACACCGTGAATTCATTGTCCCAGGAAGGGGAAACTTTATTGACACATTCCTGGGGTCAGATACATCACATGATCACACTGACAGAACCACAGGCACATAGACACAGGCAACAGAGCATGCACAATGTCGGCACTAGTACAGTGTATATCCACCTTTCGCAGCAATGCAGGCTGCTATTCTCCCATGGAGACGATCGTAGAGATGCTGGATGTAGTCCTGTGGAACGGCTTGCCATGCCATTTCCACCTGGCGCCTCAGTTGGACCAGCGTTGGTGCTGGACGTGCAGACCGCGTGAGACGACGCTTCATCCAGTCCCAAACATGCTCAATAGGGGACAGATCCGGAGATCTTGCTGGCCAGGGTAGTTGACTTACACCTTGTAGAGCACGTTGGGTGGCACGGGATACATGCGGACGTGCATTGTCCTGTTGGAACAGCAAGTTCCCTTGCCGGTCTAGGAATGGTAGAACGATGGGTTCGATGACGGTTTGGATGTACCGTGCACTGTTCAGTGTCCCCTCGACGATCACCAGTGGTGTACGGCCAGTGTAGGAGATCGCTCCCCACACCATGACGCCGGGTGTTGGCCCTGTGTGCCTCGGTCGTATGCAGTCCTGATTGTGGCGCTCACCTGCACGGCGCCAAACACGCATACGACCATCATTGGCACCAAGGCAGAAGCGACTCTCATCGCTGAAGACGACACGTCTCCATTCGTCCCTCCATTCACGCCTGTCGCGACACCACTGGAGGCGGGCTGCACGATGTTAGGGCGTGAGCGGAAGACGGCCTAACGGTGTGCGGGACCGTAGCCCAGCTTCATGGAGACGGTTGGGAATGGTCCTCGCCCATACCCCAGGAGCAACAGTGTCCCTAATTTGCTGGGAAGTGGCGGTGCGGTCCCCTACGGCACTGCGTAGGATCCTACGGTCTTGGCGTGCATCCGTGCGTCGCTGCGGTCCGGTCCCAGGTCGACGGGCACGTGCACGTTCCGCCGACCACTGGCGACAACATCGATGTACTGTGGAGACCTCACGCCCCACGTGTTGAGCAATTCGGCGGTACGTCCACCCGGCCTCCCGCATGCCCACTATACGCCCTCGCTCAAAGTCCGTCAAGTGCACATACGGTTCACGTCCACGCTGTCGCGGCACGCTACCAGTGTTAAAGACTGCGATGGAGCTCCGTATGCCACGGCAAACTGGCTGACACTGACGGCAGCGGTGCACAAATGCTGCGCAGCTAGCGCCATTCGACGGCCAACACCGCGGTTCCTGGTGTGTCCGCTGTGCCGTGCGTGTGATCATTGCTTGTACAGCCCTCTCGCAGTGTCCGGAGCAAGTATGGTGGGTCTGACACACCGGTGTCAATGTGTTCTTTTTTCCATTTCGAGGAGTGTATGTTCGTATCCTTCCGCATTTACCGTTTTCTTAAGCACAATACGAGGATCACACTGTAATCTCGAAACACACCCCCATACCGTAAAACCAGCTTCTCCATGCTTCACTGTTGGCACCACCAGTGACGGCAGGTAACGTTCTTCAGGCATTAGCTGAACTCGTACTCTTCCATCGGATTGCCTCAGGGTATACCGTGGTGGAGCAACCGAAATCACGCGTTTCCAGTCATCCACTGTCCAGAGGCCTTCGCTTTCTACGGTCTACCTCTGTTCCTTCTGCTGACACGGCCATGAGACAGGCGAGTCGATAACTTGATTCGATCGTTGTTTTCTTTCCTACATTGAGCTTCTTTCGTCTGTTAGATAGTTTTACCTGTTTCCGTAAAGTGATAAAGAGAGAGCGGAATGGAACAGTATGTAAACTTTACAAGACTACTTGTGGACATGCTAATACATTTTCGATGTATCGGCACTGCAGTAATACATTACCAAAAAGGACGGGGATCACATTATCCAGACCTTTGTCACGATTTTTCCCATTCCGCTGCGTTTTAATGACATCACTGAAACTCCACCTTTACACTTCGAGGAGCAACTACGGAAGATCATACAACACAGGGAATATCTCTTGTAGGCAAGTGTTAATATGTATTGTTTCAAGCAAATGTTTAGCTGTTCGTCAAATAATACCTCATTTATGACTTGCAGATCTGTTGGTAAAATGGAAATGTCGTGTGGCTAGGGCCTCCCATCGGGTACACCTTTCGAGTTGACACCACTACGGCGATTTGGGTGTCGATGGGGATGAAATGATGATGATAAGGACAACACAACACCCAGTCCCTGAGCGGAGAAAATCTCCGACCCAGCCGGGAATCGAACCCGGGCCGTTAGCTATGATATTCCGTCGCGCTAACCACTCTGTCACCGGACAGATCTGTTGGTGACAGTTGTTTGTTACACGACGTTATCTCTTGACTGACTTGCGTTTCTATAGAGTCTTTAGAGTCGTAAAAATTCAAACATCGGTTATACATAAACGCAGAGTTTCACAGATGAATGGCAGTGGTTGGTGACATAACAAATAAATCACCGCATTTTAAAATCTTTTCCATCTGGTGTTTATCTTTGGAGTTGTGGTACGTCCCTTAACAGCGAAAATTTACGCATTTTAGGCTTCCCTGCTTCTTGCGGAACTGAATTGATCATTTTGGGGTTTTAGGTAACACCTTTCCTCATCATGAGAAATATTTATTTGTTCCGTATTATTTAGGCTTGTAAATGTTAAACTTTTCTGTAGCTGGTCAGCAGTTAAAGCAGTAGTTAAAGTCATCCTCGGTTTTATTATAAATACCTTAGCGATTGTCAGGTAGCGAAATACCAAGTACATGGAACGGTGCAGGCGCTAAAATATATTGCAGCTGACCGGTATGTCCTATTTTTTTTTGACTTACGACTCGTTTAGCAGGATAGGTGCCTTCTGATCTGTAGCATGCATCAAAATCTCTCCACAAACAGCCACATGTTGCTTTTTCTGCGGATTTGATGTATCTATTGCGCGCTGAATCGCCTTGCACAGTTTCTTTTTATCTAATTGGCGTGGCTAAATTCACGAGCTGACTGCTTATTCTGCAAATAAAAATTGTAGTTTTTCTTAGTCTGTAACAAGACTCATTACTTCGCCTTTAGACGCATCAGAGGTGCACAGTCTCTCGTTTTGCAAACGTTCTTGAGTAGCTATGCATCAGCCAATAGCATGTCAGTGCCGCTCGCTTGGAAAGGCCAAATGAGTTCCTTGTGAATATGAGTGATTCTATAACGATCCTTTGGAGGGCGCCCAACGTTGTACATATTTCTCTAATGACCTGCGCACACGGGTGATGCGGTAATGTTCCATCATTATTTGCAGAATGTAATAATTACAGCTCACTTTGGCTACGAATGAGTTTTACGCGTGACGCGTTTGGCCTTTGGCACGGAAAAATGTGCTCAGAGTAACGATCCGCGTGTCTTCCTCAGCCGTACGCTGCTCGGCAGGAAATTCGCACAGCAAAGCCAGGGCCGTCCGCGAGCAGACCTTGCGCGCACGGACGCCCGGTTTGGAACGTAAATGCCCTCACCGTTAAGGCTGATCCATAATTACAGACAGTTCCCTGCTCCCGCATCGGTCAACAATATTTTTTATAACGTCACGACTGCAAAAACCAATTTAATACAGTTTACTCCAGAAAACCAGTCCCCACTGTCAAGGTGACCAAGCAGTCGACTCGTTTTGGTGTCAGACCGCACGTAAGTCCACATGCGCTGTCGACAGCGGAATCGTGTCTCTAGCTTCGGGCCTAGCACCATCACCTCCAGCGCATTTCCCTTGAGCTGGAAATCCCTGCTGGTGAAAACCGCTGTATCACATACTGCGAACAAAACCAATTTCAGCTGCCAGAAGTATAAAGTAGGACGGCGTGTTGTGTGCTTCTCATTGTGTAGTGACAGCGCTGCATGTAGACTATTACTGCTGTGAATGTATGAGAAAATGCCTTCTTCTTTTGTATTCAATCCGTAGGCTGGTTGTCAGCAGTTACCTATCTTCCGTAGTTCTTTTCAGCTCCCAATACGTTGCCAATTTATGGTAGTGTTTTATGTGCCCGATGAACTAAAATCTTGGGCTTCATCTTACATTCTTTCCAGGAATTTTTCCTTCTATTAATTTCACAACTCAAGGGGATAACGCATAGGTATGCACACATGAGCAACCCATAGGTACGTACCTCCGTTCCTTGAAAATATTTCTTCTGCCTTGATTTTGCTGGTCGTTCTCTCTGTCCTAAAATCTGTAGGACTCTTCTCCAACCCCATGATAAAAATCCTGCAGTCGTTTCCGGTCTGCTTCAGCTACCGTTTACGTCACCGAGCCATAGAGTGCAACGTTAAAAAAAAGTTTTTACATGCTGTTTCCCGGCCTTTAAATTGATATACTTCAATGTTAGCAGCTGCGTTTTCTTGTTGATGCTGTTTCTGCTCGTGCAGTTCAGTATGTAATCTACGCTATGATCTACCATCCACTGTTGTTATATTATCCAACCGAACACTTTTTTTAAAAGTCAGTAAGCCTACATATAAAAATACATCAAAGAAAGTTTTGCATCACCTCGGTCCCGAGAGTTCCGGAACCTGTACATAAAATTTGAATAGAGGTCAACATAAACATCATTTCCACCCTTTTTATTGCTTATGAAAACCACACATTGCATGTTGTACCACCATACAGCGAGACCTTCAGAGGTGGTGGTCTGCTCTACCAAGTCCTTTGCTGTCTCTGACAGAATCACAACGTCTTCGGCAAATCTCAATGTTTTTATTTCTTCTCTCTGAGTTTTAATTCCTTCTCTGAATTTTTGTTTTCTTCGCTGCTTGCTCAATGTACAAATTGAATAATAATTGGGGATAGGATACAACCCTGTCTCACTCCCTTCTCAATTATTGCTTCCTTTTCATGACCCTCGACTCTTATAACTGCGGTATGACTTCTGTTCCCTGTACTTTACCGCTGCTACCTTCAGATTTTGAAAGAGAGTATTCCAGTCGAAAATGTCGAAAGCTTTCTCCAAGTCTACAAATGGTATAAGCGTAGGTTTGCCTTTCCTTAACCTATCTTCTAAGGTAAGTCGTTGGGTCGGTGTAGCCTCAGGTGTTCCTACGTTTCTCCCGAATCCATACCGGTCTTTTCCGAGGTCGCTTTCTACCAGTTTTTCCACTCTTCTGTAAATTTTTTTAGTATTTTTCCACTCTTCTGTAAATTTTTTAGTATTTTTAGTATTTCGCAACCATAACTTATTAAAATGGTATTTCGGTAATATTCACACCTGTCAGCACCAGCTTTCTTGGGAATTGGAATTATTATATTCTTCTTGAAATCTGAAGGTATTTCGCCTGCCTTATAAATCTTGCTCACCAGATGGAAGAGTTTGTCATGGCTGGCTCTCCCAATACTATAAGCAGGTGTGACGGAATGTCATCTACTCCTGGGCCTTGTTTCGACTTGAATCTTTCAGTGCTCCGTCAAATTGTCCTCGCAGTACCATGTCTCCCACTTGATATTAATCTACGACGTCTTCCATGTCTATAAAACTGTCTGCGATTTCATCTCACTTGTATAGACCCTCTACATGCTCCTACACTTTGAAGCTATAATAGCAGCATACAGCTCAACAGCAAACTGAGTGGAAGTAGCTTTATTATACGAAGACGGTGGCGTTCCGGCGGCACTAGCTACAAGCACTCTCCATGTTCGACGGCGAGGGTCGCCCATGGCAAGAATAGACAGGCGGGGGTAGAGACGGGTAGCAAAGATCAAAGAAGCGAGATAACGAAACTGTCGAGTCGCATAAAACATTGCATTTCGGAAAGCTAGCGCTTGTTTACCGAAACGTATTAATAAGTACCATGCGGTTACTCGGAATCTCGTAGAACTCTCTCCTCGTTTAGGATTAGCTTCATGGGTGCACTGCACTAGGAATGGGACGCCGGCAGTGGAGCGAAAGGTAGTCCTATGCCGTATTGGTTCGGTTCGCGCGCCTGCGAGCAAACTCCGTGTCGCCCTTCTGGATATCAGCGCCTGGATCAACTGGCTCCGCTTCTTAGAGATTCGGGGCCGTATTTCGAGGAGTTTTGCAACGCCATTGTTCCCCCCGTCGTCGCGTTCTGGCAGCAAGAGGCACGCCCTTGAAATCGACATTGTTAATGCAGACCAGATGACATTCCGTTCTCTGAATCTTCAACGCGACGAAACTACATTCATGTTTACTATACTGCGTCGCACGCACGTTTAGTAGAAGCAACGGCGATTCCACTTAAACTTCTTACTTAGACACGGCATTTTAGTAGACTCAGCTGGTATTTGACAAAGAGCGCTGTCAAATTTCTCACCTCGCCTTGTTGTAGTTTACATTCACATTTATACTCCACAAGCTACCTTGCGGTGCGTGGCTGAGGGTATTTCGTGTACCACTGTCATTTCTCCCCTTTTACGTTTCAGTCTCGACGGCTCGCGGGAAGAAGGATTGGCGGCAACTCTTCGTGTGGATTCGAATGTCACTAATTTTATCTTCGTGGTCATTCTGCTAGATACACGTAGGGGGAAGCATTGCGTTTGTTCACGTTTCAAGAAACTTACTCTCTCGGAACCGTAACAGTAGACCATTTTTCGATGGAGATCACCTCTCTTGCAGCGTCTTCCACTGGAGCTGCTTGATCGTCTCTGTGACGCTTTTGTGCTTACTAAAAGAACCTGTAACAAAACGCGCTGCTCTTCTCTGGACCTTCTCTGTTTCCTCTATCGATCCCATTCACTGCGGATCTCATACTGACAAGCAGTATCCAAGTACTGGTCTAACGAGGGTTTTGTAAGCTACCTCGTTTTTTGATCGACTAAATTTTCTGAGGATTCCTCCAGTGAATCTCAGTCTGGCATCAGCCTTTTCTGCGGTTAGTTTTATGTGGTAATTGCACTTTAAATCGCCCCGCACGCATACTCCAAGATATTTAATAGAAATATTTGCTTCCAGTGACTGTTATGGACGCAGTAATGGGTCTTTCTGTCTACGTAGACGCAATAAGTTACATTGGTTTGTGATGAGTGTCAACTCCCATTCACTCCACCAAACATCTATCCTCTGCAGGTGTTCCTGCATTTCAGTAAAATATTCTAGCGTTACCTCTTGTCTGTATACTACAGCATCATCCGCGAAAAAGTACATGGAACTTCCGATGTTGTCTACTCTATACGTCAACGGCCTTGCCGCAGTGGTAACACCGGTTCACGTCAGATCACCGAAGTTAAGCGCTGTCGGGCTGGGATAGCAATTGGATGGGTGACCATATATACACAGTGAAAAAATAATGGTCGTGTAACATTTCCTTTTACGTCTGAAGACTTATAGCCATTGAGAATGACATGCTGCCAGGGAGGTATTACTATGGGTATTCCCTGAGGAGAGATAGGACTACCTCTTACCTCGAAAATAGTCGATAGGGTCCCCTCATTTGTAATTAGTCTAACAGGGGAAGCATCTCCAGCTAGAACGGCTAAAACCGAATAAACATTATTTTTAAGTACGGAGACCAGTGTGTTATAACAAACATCATCGTCATTTACCTGGGAAACTCTGCATATGTGTACAGTTTATGTCTGAGAGTTAAGAGAAGATGGCGTTGAAGAAACAACACAATTATGACCACCAGATTCACGAAAGCCATAATCTATGTGCTATTTAGCAAACAGTTAAACATACGTTTGAAACACTACGAGCGTATGTTAACAGTAGTAGTACTTACAGAGACATGGTCCCCAAAAATTGAAGTTACTGTGTTGTGGTACGCTCCTCCCTTACACGACATAGAACGGGAAATTTCAATGAACTGATTATAACGCAAGCTAATGGAACAGCTCGTGGAAAAGATCTGGATGATGTGATCATTATGTTTATTTGTTACTGAACTACTGCGGCGGAGAGGCTGCGAAACTGATGTAGCATGTCCATGTGTCGTCCCTGTCAAGTGTGCGCGCTTTTCCATTTTTGCTGTGTTTTAATGACTTCAGAGAAATTTCACTTTTGCACCGCTACGAGGATGGCCAAGCGGTTCTAGGCGTTTCAGTCCGGAACCTCGCGACTGCTACGGTCGCAGGTTCGAATCCTGCCTCGGGCATGGATGTGTGTGTGATGTACTTAGGTTAGTTAGGTTTAAGTAGTTCTAAGTTCTAGGGGACTGATGACCTCAGATGTTAAGTCCCATAGTGCTCAGAGCCATTTGAACCGCTATGAGGAACAAGAGAGGTACGTATGACAACGAAGCAAGTTCTACTTTGGGAAATATAATTCTGTAAGTATTGCGTGTGTCAACATATGCTAGCAGTGCTTGAAGAAAATGTTTAGCTTTTTGCGAAATAATGACTCATTTACGATCTTTGTGAATCTGCTGGTCGTAATTGGTTTTGTTCCTTTGGCGAGCTGTACATATGTAAAGATTTAAGTTTCGTTAATTAAGTATTTTGAAATTGTTTTTATGCGGTTGTCAGCTGTCAGAGACTGGATACTTCCCTTAGTAAATGTAATACCCAACTGCTTCCTGCTTCCAATCTCTCTGACGGCTTTTTTTTTTGCATTTTTATGTAAAATAATCAGATCACACCCGTCTCCTAAGCCAGGACACTGTGTGAGGGGCAATAGTAATATAATTTGAGTTATTGCTTGGCGGCGTCGTACCAAACTTGGTGACTTTTGAAGATTTTGATATTGCCGCTGCGATTTTCGGCTTTAAAATAGCCCGTAAACCGTCACGTATTCCACATTCTCTTCATCAGTGGCGTGTGGCATAATATTCCGGAATAACACATTCCGCTTGGCCGCGTGTTCTCTACACTGGCTTCCTCCTAATCGGTCTAGCTTTCGCGTCTCCTAAGGCCCTAACGCAAAACTCGCGCTAAGCTCTCGGTTTGTGTGTTAACGGCGCAATGTCGGTGCTACGGTACGTGATCGGCTTTTTAAGATCAGATGTAGGGTTTTGTTTTTGCTTGTTTTGCTTCGCTGGCCACCGACCACCATCACTTTCCAAACATGTTTTCGGCGACAAGGACAGGTGGAGCAGCGAAAGGCACAAAAATTGGTCGCTTGCGAAATATGCTAATCTGCCACGAAATTAGATTAAGCCTCGTGCCGTACAAGATCGAAGGGAACCGTAATTGGAAATTAATGATCTTTTTTTTTTTTTTTTTTAAAACCTAACGAATTACTGCTACAGTACCAAGGATACCGTCATAGCCCTTCAAGCGTAAAACGACTGGACCATACAGGGCTCGTCTCGTTATTAGCCCCACTGGCGGCTGGCGTTTAGGTCCCAGCTTCGATTCACGGGAACGGTCTCGTATTTTCCTCCCTCGATGCACAGGAACCACATAGTAAGTTTGAAAAGTTCACGGAATGACCACCAGATGTCAGCACTAGCACAATGAGGTTCCCGTCTGATAACACGTCGTCCTTTATAAGTAAACACGTGATTTGTTAGTGCTCTGCGTAGAGATCTGTGGTGCGGGCGTCTCTCTGTTGTCATTCCCGTGTAGTGATTTATGTAGATGGAAAACTCGAGATTCGAGCAGTGATTAAGTACTTTGTAGAGAAAGGTATGAAAACAACGCACTGCGACTCCTCTCCCTCGTATTCAGCTGTTTGCAAATGGACAGACGAATTTAAATGTGATGGGGACAGCTTTGATGTTGATCTACTTCCTGATCGGCCAAGATGTGCTACTACTACCTCAGGAATTATTGCAAAAGTGCATGAAATGGTCGTGAAGGATCACCTTCTGAAAGTACGAGGAACTGTTGAAGCTATAGGGTTGTCATGGGAAAGGGCGTATCATATTTTAACCGTGGTACTGGATATGATAAAATTATCTGCTAGACGGGTGTCGCGGCGCTTAACGTAGGAGTAGAAACGCTTTAGACTGGAAATGTCCGAACAATGTTTCACCCGTTTGCAGAGCAACCAATAAGATATTTTGCGCCTCTTTGTGACCTAAGGCGAAACTTGGGTCCACTAATATACCTCAGAGACAAAACAACCGGCAAATCACTGGAAACATGCTGATCCCCACACCACCAAAGAAAGCAAAGGCAATACGGGAAGGTCATGGCGTCTGTTTTCTGGGATGCGAAAGGGAGATCCCCTTCGCTGTAATATTTTAAATTACTGTCGATTACGGAATTCGTTCATATTTTGAACATTATAAGGAAGCTCCAAAGCAACCCGGCAGTTTTACGTGCTGTGTATAGTCTCCATACCACCCTCACTATTCCCGTGTACGCTGACGGCGATATCGTCAAAATGCAAGTCTCGATTCTGAGCGGCAGCTGATTAGGTAACACAGGCTTATCTGCCACGATCCACACGTCACGACGCGGTATAAAATCCTTTCTTCTCAGCAGAGAAAGGGACGCGAAATATGGCTTCCACAGGCGTGAAAGCGCACACGGCCATTTCTAAAATGCCCATTTCCAAAAATTGACAGTTGACAGAAGGGAGCGGAAGACCGAAAAGCTGTAAATCATCTCATCATGTAGAATATACCTGAACAGAAACAAACGAATAAGGAGGACAATCATACGCGAATGTAAGAGAGAAAAATAAAACAGTGCGTTGTAGAGCAGAATAAACCTCGTTCTGCAAAAAGGAAATTTGCTCTTAGCTCCTCAGAAAACTTATTCGAGAAATAAATGCATTTTCCTAGGGCATGTATGTGATTTTGATGGTGACTGTATACAGTGTGATAAATGTAAAGAATGGTGACGTGAGGACTGGACGAAGTATGAAAATCTAGGATGTTATCTCTGGGGCTGTTGCTGAAAGATTTCATGTGTCAACTCTTGCCCGACTGAACGAGTGTTCTTATCCACCAGTGAGAGTAAAAGTACACAGTTAACGCTTATGCATTTTCGCTCTTATTGTGTCTGTCTTAAGAGTAACCGTGCATTCAGTTTTATAGTGATTAATGTGTAGGAGCTTAAATGAGAGATTGCTAAATAAATAATTAGAGTACAGTAAAGGGTTCAGTAGATGTTAGTAGTTTCTCCGTAACTGCGTATACTTACCAGAAAACCGTTTACCTAATTACATAGTTTTTCTCCTTTTTCCACGAAACAATACTTGTCTAACATGAAAATATTTCGCTTCATCGCCAAAAAAATATGCCTGTTTTCTGCAGTCGCGATATCACTCAAGTTTATTGTTTTTTTTTTTTCGTTACATCTCACAAAGTAAATACAGGTCGTTACTGTTGTTATGGCAACATTCGTCCCTGGGTACTCCCAATATCAAGAAACACTTTAGTCGGATTACGAATTCAGCAATGAATACTGAAATCGGTGAAATGTGTGTCTTGCTCAATCAATTTTGTGTCAAAGTAGTTTTCGTTTTTTCGATTTTTTTTAAATACTGGAACTGGAAATTCACTTATTACGCGAAATGTCAGAGAAATCGGGAAAGTTTCTTCGTTATTACATTCTCCTACAGTACCACCAAAAACTTTGCTTGCAGTCACTTACGTCTTTCCAGCGCCGATTATCGCAGACGAGGACGTTTTACAGATCGTTCAAAGCTGGGAAGTTCGCGTCGACGTGGACGACGAGTTTGCCAGCATTTTTGATAGCATTCACACTAATCAGAACTGTGGAACATGGCGAAAAGTGTGTGGTGTTCAGATGCGCATTCGAGTCGCGAAATAAATGAAACGGTGAACGATAGTGAAAAATTTGTCGGAAATTTGACGCTACAAAAGACACCATAAAAAAGTACACATGTTTTCCCTAAAAACCATAATATTCTGTATATAGGCTTCGTACAGTATGTTGCTATAAGAGTAAATTTTGACAGGAATTCGAATTACTGTAATGTTATAAGATTTGACCAAATCAAGAATACAGTTCTTTGTAAGCATGCTTTTTCAACATAAAGTTCCTTTACCCGAAAAGATATTTCGGTGCCGTCGGTGTTAAATGTTTTTCACTGTATTTTTGTGCTCACCACGTTCTTTGCCACGCACTAACGCTAGCATCCCTGCAGAAGTTCCTGGCTGGGTTTCCTTCGCCGGGCTACTATCTCCTCCTGTCGTGTTATTATACTCGATGATGCGAACTGTAGTTCTATCTCCTGCCATTACACGGGAAGGAGCAACATCCTCTGCCGAATAAACGTTAGGAATGTATGGGCATATTCTCGTTACTGCAAATGCTTTTGATGCCTTCCCTGTCCGTTGCTATCCGACGGTAGGCATTTCTGAATGAACCACCGCAGTTCTGAGTACCCCTGCCCAAAGCGCATTAGTTGACAAACGCATCGTTGGATCTTACCGCATGACAGATATCTGCTGTGAAGTCGACACGGAAGCGGTTGCATGTTGACTTCACAGCTAATGATTTTGAGTATAACATAAATGCTTTCTTATCCGAATACCACGAAAGAAAAGAGGAGCAACAGCAAACATCTGGTGTTTACTACACCACTCTCTACGGTAATGATTAGCCAGTTACAATTCCCCCCCCAAATGCGGCGAAGATAGAGAAACTTAAAGTGAACACACTTAGACGATGCGCACTACTGACCGCACTTCTCTTAGTATAACAAGCTACCGATTATAAGGGTTAGTGCGGACGCGAGTCCGCACAGATAACGGAAAATTAGTATGTGCTTCGGTCGGATTGGCTGAAGTTCGTGTGAGCATGTCCTTCCAGCATGAGGCAGTTTCATCAGCATTAAATCTGTCCTGGGAGAAAATTGTTCTGTTCGATGTAACTAAAGAATACACTAAAAAAAGCATCATCCGCGACTTTGTTACGACTGTGTTTCTGAACCCGAATAGCAGTTTCTCGAATCCCGTTGCGATGTTTAAATTGAGTCAGCCGACCTGAAGAAGCGTTAAATGTTTCCTTCAGTCGTCAGAGTTATACAGAAC
The DNA here is from genome assembly GCF_023864345.2 of Schistocerca serialis cubense. Lineage (NCBI taxonomy): Eukaryota > Metazoa > Arthropoda > Insecta > Orthoptera > Acrididae > Schistocerca > Schistocerca serialis. The sequence goes on from NC_064643.1 coordinate 122,539,650, forward strand.
TCCCTTTCTTTCTCTATTAACGTGTGACCTCTTACGGGCACTCTTTCTCCTCTTTTCTGCCGGTACTACAAATGCAGTGCTTCATCTAATTTCGCGTGATCATCCGATCTTGGTTGTCAGCTCTGGTTGTAAAATTTAGCGGTTTTCTTTTTTTTTCTTTTTATGTCTCTCACTGTTTGTATTGCTATCCCCTAATCTCGGGAAATATTTGCTGGAGATCTGCCTTTATCTAATTTTTCCACAACTTCCGGTTTCCAATCTTCAGAACAACACGTTTGCGTTTGTCTCTCGTCTTTCTAGCACATGCCAACTGCCTGCAGCTTCAGTCTCAACAAGCAACGTGGTGTAGGTTAACATTCATTGTCAATCATCCAGTTTAGAAGCTGCGGCGTTATTGAGATCTACCGATTACTGGAAAAGTATCATGAACAATGCATTACTCCTGGCAGTGTTTCATAGTCTGCTTTCATTTCGTATGACCACCGAGCAAGAATTACTAAGGGAAACATTTCAGGAAGAAAAGTCAAATCATTTTCTTTGCTATCCGCTTGCAATGAGTTGGGAAAGGACTAAACAAACATATAGATACGAAATCGGCCGTGGACCTGTTACAAGTGTAGAGCCCCGCCGGCCGCGGTGGCCGAGCGGTTCTAGGCGCTTCAGTCCGTAACCGCGTGACCGCTACTGTCGCAGGTTCGAATCCTGCCTCGGGCATGGATGTGTGTGATGTCCTTAGGTTAGTAGTTTCAGTAGTTCTAAGTTCTAGGGGACTGATGACCTCACCTGTTAAGTCCCGTAGTGCTCAGAGCCATTTGAACCATTTGGAGAGTCCCCACGTTTACCCGAAATTAACAACGTAAAAGTATTTCAGGGATCGGGATTGCCGCCCGCATCGTCTTCCAGTCACATGCGTAATAGCTTATTCTAAACGAAAATACCTAGCCTGTACTACAAAGTGTTAAAACGTCACGTCGTCACTCGATCCCAGTTACAGGCTCTCCATCTGACGGCTTCCATGGGCAACAAAAATTTCAAATGCTGTTGTATCTACTCATTAATAGGTGCAGGATCGTTACAGTTAAACCTTTGATACTTGAGTGGACCCCCACGACAAACGAGTGATCGTACGACAAGGAAATATTGTGGTAACATATGTAAGGATATGCACATTTTCAGTTCCGAGTGGCAGGGTGACGTTTGTTAATTGCGTACCATGTTTACGTTACAAACATTGATCAACGTGATGACGACCTGTATCCATGACAGACTGGAATCACTCTAGAGATTGCTCTACTGCTGTCTGAAACAACGTTGGACTATGAAATGTTCAGCTGTCGTGACACAACTCGTGGACTGTTTGAAGATCGCACATTGCGGCCACAATTCTCAGCCATGGCGACAGCAACTCCCTCAACAATTTTTGGGCGAAGTGGACCATCGGTCGTCCAGGAGCAATTTCCAAATCGCCGGTCAGTTCGACTTTTCGAATCCTGTTCTTCAACACCGGTGCCGAAAGAGGACCTCTCTGCATTCCTTTAATGCATCAATATTCGCGAAGTGCACCAGCACTATTACTATTATTTTGATAAATCAGCTTTACGGATAACGCGTTGCTCATCTTGTCCAGACCTATGTTGACTATCTGCAACTGTAATGCACACTGATGCTTGTGTTGCAATCCTGCATCGCCATAACGAGTTTCGGCGTCTAACGCAAACCTTGCAGCACACAATCTGAATATAGTTACTATAAAGTATGGTACCCATACAGTCAATAGTTTTCCATGTATACTGGCTCAAGAAGCGAAAGTTTAATCATAAACACGCTGTATTATAGTACGTTAAGGGATTATCAGAAAATCTCAAGTATTAAAATTAGAAAAGGTTTATCTTTTACATTTTCGCTGTTCATGCAGTAAAACTTCAGCATCAGGAATTATGTTTGAGTTTATTACTCCTTTGCTGCTAACTCTATTAGCAACACATTTTGCGAACGTTATCTACACATGCCACAAGCGTGTACCTGCCAAATTATAGCACTATAACACATGTAGCTTAGGAGATATGGCGTCATAAAATTTGGGCTGCGTGAAAAACCAGCTTTTCTTAAAACTGACTCTACTCATCCAGCGTTTGATAATTAGAGCACTTGCGACGTGCAACAGACATTAAATATAATTTGTAACCTCGGTTTTGACGTGTCTGTGGGTGAATAATCCGAAACTAATAAAACGAAGATAATCAGGGTTTTGCATCATCAGCGATATAGGTTTTACTAGTTTAATGTCAAAAGTTTAACATATTAACTCATTTGGAATGTAGTAGTTCTTTGACGTCGTTTTACACATAGGATTCGATTCTTTAAAGAATTGTGGGCGTATTTTTAATAGTTCGTTCTAATTAAACAGAACACTTCAGGCTATTTTTTTTTTAATAATATCCGGGCTTTGTATGGAAAATTCGTAAACCGTTCGATAAGCTTGTGGTGTTTTGTCGGAACCCAGGATAATCTCGTGGTAAACGAATTTTCGCCTTAAGTGTTTTCGTATAAAAAGTTGATCACTGTATTCCACTGTGCAGCATGAGAGGGACAGGGGTGTGGCACTGTTGATCACCGGTGCAGACGGCTGCGGGCACCGTACCTGGGGTCCGCATCCAGCAGCTGCAGGTGCATGCATCAAAGGCCACTCCTGTCCCTTCCTCTCGGCGTCGTTTCGGCACCCGCTGGCCAACGCGTCTTCAGGAGTGGGACGAGTCCGTGGCGACCGGGCGGTCACCGGCGCGCTCGCTGCCGCGTGCGTTACTGCGTGCCCGCATATGCCCCGCAGCGCGGCGGCGGCGGCGGCGGCGGCGGCGGCGGCGGCGCGCGCCCGCGCCACTTCCGCGGCCGAATCTGGAGCTCGCCAATGGCAAAACGCGGCCAAGTGTTCGGCGGCACGCTATTGGGCGACGCCGCCGGAAGGGTGGGTCCGGCGAAGCCAATCGCGGCGGCGGCCCGCCGGAGAAGGGGGTTGAAGCGGAAGCGCGTGGAAGGGATAGCCGGCCCCTTCGTTTCCCCAGGGCGCTTTTTCCAGCCGCCGATCTTCTATCGGGTGTCGAAAGCGGCTTCGCGTGAAATGGCTGCCCTATTACTCTTTCCACCCCTCGCACGACTCCGACAGCGAGAACGCTGCTTCTCATTGTCACCCGCGCCATGCGTTCACACCTGCAGTGGTTATCCGATATTTGGCGTTTATCTCCACCACAATTCTATATTGTAGAGTCTGCGAACCAGTACATCGTCCGTGACAAGGGGGATGTTTTCTGCATCCACATAGACACGTACACACTTCTAATGCCACTCTACGGTGCCTGGTAGAAGGTACTGTGTACCACTACCAGTCATTTCCCTTCCTGTTCCACTCGCAAATACAGCGAGGAAAACGCGACCGTCTATATGACCTAATTTGTCTTTACTTCGTGGTCCTTACGTGAAATGTATGTTGGTGGCAGACCTATTCTGCAGTCAGCTTCAAAAGCCGTTTCTCTAAATTTTCTCAATAGGTTTCCGCGAAAAGAACGTCGCCTTCACTCCAGCAATTCCTATTTGAGTTTCCGAAGCATCTCTCTAATACTTATGTGTTGTTAGAACCTACCGCTATCAAATACAAAAGCACGCTTCAGAACTGTTTCGATGTCTTCCTTTAATCCGAACTGGTGCGGATCGTAAGCACTCGAGCTGTACTCAAGAATAGGTCGCACTAGCCTCTTACATGCGGTCTCCTTCACAGATGAACCACACTTCATCAAAATTCTCCCAATAAACCGAAGTCGACCCTACCCCAATGGAGACATACTTGTTCCATTCCATATCGCTTTGCAATGTTACGCCCAGATTTTTAAACGACGTGACTGTGTCAAGCAGGGTACTACTAATGTTATTGGTTCGTTTTTTGTGCTCATCAGCATTAACTTACATTTTTATACATTTAGAGCTAGCTGTCATTCATCACACCAACCAGAAATTTCGTATAAGCCATCTTGTATCCCTCTACAGTCAATGAACTTGAACACATTCCCGAACACCACAGCATCACCAGCAAACAAATGCAGACTGCTGCCCTCTCTGTCCGCCAGGTCATTTATGTACGAGTATACAGAACACAACAGCGATCCTATCACACTTTCCTGGGGCACTCCTGACTATACCCTTGTCTCTGATGAACACTCGCCGTCGAGGAAAACTATACGTTCCTTTCAGGTCAGTTCATGAATGCAGCTTGGGAAGAATGACTGCATATACGCACCTGTCCGTACGATTATTAGTTGATTGTACTTTTAAGATATCTATGGGATCGAAAGTTTATTTACAACTTGAACACAAATAAAAACTGCCGTTATAAGACTGCAATGATGGGGAAGGGAAACTGTAGTTGCGAATGGAGTGAAGCAGGTTTGTAGCTCATCCCAGATGTTATTCACTCGACACAATGAGCAAACTGTGAAGGAAACCAACGAGAAATTTGGAGAGGAAAAAAAAACTTGCGATGACATTATGATTCAATCAGAGACTACAAAGGACTTGGAAGAGCAACTGAACAGAATGAACAGCGTGTTGAAAAGTGATTACAGGATGCACGTCCACAAAAGTAAAACAAGGGTAATCGAATTCAGTGGAATTAAATAGGACATTGCTGAGGCAATTAGATTAGTAAATGAGACGCTTGTGGTAGTACATGAGTTTTACTATTTGAACAACAAAATAAATGACGATGGTAGAAGTAGAGACGACAGAAAATGCAGAATTGCAATGGCAAGATAGCTTTTCTAAATGATATAATTTTTTACAAGTAATTTAAAGTGTTAGGAAACTTTTTTGATAATAGATTTGTCTGAAATGTTCCTCATACGGCAGTGGAACGCGGGCTCTGGAAGTACAGACAAGAAGACAGGAGAAGCTCTTGACGTGTGGTGCTACAGAAGAAGGCTGAAGATTTAATAGGTATATTCGATAAATAATGAAGTAGTGAATTGAATCGAGGAGACAAGAGCTTTATAGGCTGACTAAAAGATCGAATCGGTTAACAGTACACATACCGAGGCATCAAGGAACAATTAATTTGCTAATGGAGTGACGAGTGGGAGGTAAAAATTGTAGACGGAGATCAACGCCCGACTGCACCTAACAGGTTCAGGTGTAAGCAGACTGCGGAACTGTACAGATATGAACAGACATTCTCAGGATAGACTAATGAGCAGGCCGGCATCAAATCAGTCATCGGACACAAGAGTACAATAACAACAATAAAACAGCAGAAGTTATAAGTACTAGTAAAGTTCTCTCATACACTAACTAAAGACGAATATTACGGTCTTCGTAGAAAAGTATACGGGGAAAAGCTTACAAAAAATATGAACAGCAGTTGGAAGGTGCACGCGTATATTGCAAATGAAGTGCTGTAATCGAACACAGGTATGCCACATAGCCACAATTTACTCTTAACGTAATTCGATAGTTTAATAACCAAGAGGTGGAAGAAAGGAACGATTACGGTGTCTTTAGAAGTACGAAAGGCACTTGTACGAACGTTTGTATTTTCAATTATTCAAAAAATGGTTCAAATGGCTCTGAGCACTATGGGACTTAACATCTGAGGTCTACAGTCCCCTAGAACTTAGAACTACTTAAACCTAAGTAACCTAAGGACATCACACACATCCATGCCCGAGGCAGGATTCGAACCTGCGACCGTAGCGGTCGTACGGTTCCAGACTGTAGCACCTTTAACGGCTCGGCCACTCCGGCCGGTTCAATTATTGCTTACACTGATGTTGTCGTGCTAGGTATTTCTCAGAAGTCCTCTCGGCACTTCTAACTGGTGATCAGTGCCTGCTTAAGAGATATCTGTGACAATGGACTTTTTGATCACATTTCCACGTAGCGCTACCGCGGCTAGATGCAGCCAAGCAGAGAGATTTCCATACACCCTGTCTCCTCTATTATTAACATACACTGTCCCTTGTATCTCTCCTCTGCCTTAAAACTCTCGTCTGGACAACAAACCAGATACAGTCGTTCCCATCAGAGCAAACACCGTTCTGTCACACACCATCAGCAACAGGAACCCAACAACGGAATGATCCCCCTTACTATATCAGATAACCAGGTAACAACTCCAGTTCCCAAAGACCGTTGATGATATATCTAGTAAGACAACGATAATGTAAATGTCGTGTGACTAGGGCCTCCCGTCGAGTAGACCTTTCGCCGATTTGACGCCACTTCGGCGACTTGCGCGTCGATGGGGATGAAATGATGGTGATTAGGACAACATAACACCCAGTCCCTGACAAAATCTTCGACCCAGCCGGGAATCGAACCCGGGCCCTTAGGATTGACAGTCAGTCGCGCCGACCACTCAGCAACCGGGGGCGGACACAATAATGTCTTTATGTTTGTTTCCATCAGGAGCAGCGTGCTCCACGACTGTATTAATGAGATCCACGATAGGAGGAATGGCAGCATCGGTCACAAATTTTAATCTGTTTTCTGCAGATCTATTTGAGTTACTGTGAAGATATCTTCAGTGTATTTTCGTAAATAAAATACCATACGGTACCACTTGAGATTACAGATAACCAACATCAATTGAACTACTGCCTATGGAGTGTGACGAGAAAAGGTTTATGCTCGGATGGGAGTGAGTGTTTCTGTTCTGTTGTCCAGACGAGAGCGTTAAGGACGAGGAGAGATAACGAACATCAGTGAAACTGATGTCCGTTTTCTTTAATGTGGTGTTGTATTTACGATAAATCATCATGACTTGGATATAATGCACTGACGATAGCTACACGGTAGCCGAAAACGATTTGCAATAAACAGATTAAAAATTTACGAGTGATGCTGCCCCTTCTCATATCGTGGAACAATAAGTTCTGTCTTTGTTCTGTGCGTACACCTACCCCATTACAACTAACATTCCTTTTTTCCGACGAAGACCTTTCTCATTCTCGAAGTCCGTAGCTGATGGAGTCTACCTAAATTTCTCTGCCTCAGCACTCATTATGTCAGAAAATGTCACGTATAAATTCATTTTGTATCTGCTACTATCGCTATTACTATCAGCAACAGCAGCTGCTATAGCACCGCTAGCATCAATGGTATTAGTTCTTTGTATGCACTGTTATTCACGTTGTCATTAGATGCATTGAAACTTTGATACAATAATTTTTAATTCTAATACCACCAGTTTATTACCATTAAATTATTAAAATTATTATAATTTTTGAAGTAAATAGAGATGAAGAACAAACTCGAATTGGTGAGTGTGGGGAATGAAAGCAGACCTGTCCCTTTTAAGGGAATCATCTCAGCATTTTACGGAAACCACGGGAAAGCTAAACATGGAGGGCTAGAGGCATTTGTACCGGAATCCACCTCACTTAGTGTAGTGGGCGAATTCAACATGTTCAGGCGAACAAAGGACAAAAATTCATTTCGGTAACGCAGACCGTAATTCCAGAACTCTACTGAATAACACCGGAGAAGAAAGGAGTTCGTGTTAAAGAAAAAAAATCCCCTCTTTTCTTAAAAATGATTTACTCAACTGCGGGAAATTTAAATCGGAATGGTCGCTCGGGATTCGAACGCTGCTCCTTCTCCAGTCCGATGCCTCGACTGTCTCTGTCAGCTGAGGCTAACTTCACAATTGGTCCATCACTTGTCTGCTCGAAGCATTCACTATTCGCTGTGTATCATCGGAAAGCGTGGTCTTTTATTTTGTGTCGCTTCCACAGTGGGAGAGCCACCACTCTGTGCTACAGCCAGCCTCTCGCCTCACGATGAACACGTCACTACAGACTCGCCGGGAGCGGCAGGTAGTCATCGTTTTTGTTTGATGCCGAAAGCGAACACCAGGGATGTCCGTGACCATTCAGAGTGTTAATTGCTGGATATGAGAAGACTAATGCCACATAATAACGGTGGTTATCGAATGAATAGCGTCATTAAACTGGACGCCAATACACTGATTAAAGTAGTACTATCGAAACAAGTAATTTCGAGCGTCGGTAAAGCCTTTCGCGCATTATCCTTGTGGTTAAGTAAGTAATTTGTTCTTGTGTAGCGCGCATTAAAGAACGCAACACACTTAAAAGAGATCTTTATCTTTAAAGTGACAGTCCGTTTTCTTCACTTCGTACTTTGAAGCAGTGGCTCCGTCGATACTCACTGTTACTTCGTTTTGCTGTTGTACTATCTGTGCTGTGAAAGAATCTCCAGTACTATTAATAGAACTCGGCACAACATGTTTTATGACAACCAAGAACTGTTCCAGGCGGACAGCTGACTCATGCACAACACTGCAATTATTACTGGAACCGCAGTGTTTTATTTCTATGTATTTAAGAAAAAAATTGCCACAAGCGGAAAACTCAAGATATGTGCTGAAGGAAACAAATTATGAAAATCGTCTTATGTACAGCACAACATAGGCAAAAGTAACTAAAAAAAGACGCCTAGTTAGCTTATTGACACATTTCCTGCCTCGTTAGTGGTTAATTGTCATAGACGTTGAATTAATGGATTTATTTCTCAATTTATAATCTCTTCGATTGCACTAATTGTCAGATACAAACTAAATTGAAAACAAGAGTAACGAAAACTCGTCTACAGCATGTAATGCAACAGAAAAGATAATTTATAAATTTTCAGTGTTTCGGCCGCGATTTCTGTTTGAAATACATTCGGAGTAGATCTGCCTTGATTCAACCTTATGATTTGTTTGTTAGAGAGAATGCAAGCTGATTCGTGTGCAGTCGCAGAATAACTATGTGATTCCAGTAAAGTGCGTCTAATGATGAAACCGCATTTTTCGCTTGGTTGCAGTTCCATAAAGCAGTAAAGTGATTCATGCTAGTATGTCCCCACTCGTCGACAAATATCATACTCTCACACTTGCCTTAGTGCATTACTTTTGATGAAATTCCTAAATTCCTAGCTGCGCGAGATTACTAGCTGCTGTTATCTGTTTACCCTCTTTAAGTATACGAGTCTCCATTATTCTCTGATAACATTCGTAACGTAGTCGGCTTGACCCAGACACTTTCCCACAGCTAAGAAGTTGGCAGTATGTATGATAGATCGTACCTGACACAAAATACTCGGGTTTCAGTTCTGCATTTTCTCATTTTTCGCACCGAGTTCTCCCAAATACGCCGGGCAATGTTGACGCAGACCACATGAAATGTGTTATTCAGCCTACAAACGACGGGTCTTACAGACGGAAATCGTCAAAGACCTCATTATCATTTTACGTCATATTATTCTTTTTTTTTTCGCGATCCCTACTGATTCTGATGTGTCTCTTTTCCAAAGTTTGTATGTTTTTTTTTTCCACTCATTATTTCTAGAATGGCTGAATCCTGCCCTTTGTAGTCAGTTACCGTGACCGCAAGCATCCGTTTAAAATCTTCCGGTGTTAGGGAAAAAAATTTCTTCTCATATTGTAAGCTCCGTTTTGTAACAGAATTACTTGCTGTTTAACTTTTTACTTTGCTATTTTTTGGTAAACAGAGGTCACAGCCTTCCACCACAGCGTTACATCTCTATAATAAAGGAGCATACAGCAAGTTACATGTGCTATTTGATGGGATCGAAGTTTCCCGTAGCTATTTAGCTAAAATATCTGTCACATCTGTCAAAGAAGCTTCGCTCAAAGAGTAAATCTTTTTCATAAAGCAGTCAGAAAGAGCTGGAGAGGAAATGCAGGTAAGCTAACTGATGCTGCAATTTGACTTAAGTATGCAGCACTGAATATTGTGCAGAATAGATGTAGGCCTGAATGGGATCATGAAGACCATTACTGGTATTGTCATACTGACACCAGTTCAGTGATTGCCTGTTACTTCCAATGTTGCCGCTCTGGACCATAAAGAAGGTGATAAAAGACAAATTTACAAGGGTGCATAGTTTCCTCACAGCTCGCTTCTGAGCAGCGCTTTCTAGAATCCACCAGCAGCGCGCCTAAAGTCACAGAATCACCTTTGGTTGAGCTACTGATCACCGATATCACGATATCACGGAGACGTGGAAACAACTCTGGTATAAACGTACGCCCCAGATTGCCCAGGTAGTTAAAAAACGAACGACGTAAATTCCAGGGTAGGATCTTCCCTCTCGCGAATGGTCGAGATTCAGCCCGCATCCGAAAGGAAGAAAAAAGACGTGAACAAGTGGGGTTATTGTGAAAATACTGCTTGTGACAATGGTACGGAGGAATAGACAATAATTTGGAGAACTACTAACTTCGTAATTTTAAAGAAGGTCCGAAGGATTTGATGTCGACATCAGTGGGTGGTATTCGCAGTTCCTGGTTTATGCCATCGTCCTCACATTTCATTACTGGAGAATGGTCCGAAGATGATCCACATCGGGTCGAAATCGGTCACCGATTATGGATAAAAATGTGTTATAGATGAATGATGTACACACACACATCAAAAAAAGTTTTGTATCACCGCCGTTCCCAGAAATCCTGAAGATCGACGTTCACTGTGGATATTGTATCACAGACACAGTCCCTTTGACTTTTCAGAGACGTCACTAAACCCGCTCAAAGATCTAAACAACCATGCATGAGCAGCGCCCATTACACGGAGTGGATCTGACAGCCGATCAGCTGCAGGCATTCCACCAGGAAGGAGGTACACGGCTCGTGTTGTCTGTAGTTCAGCCGTGCGTAGACGGTGAATACCGCGGTTCGATCGCGTCCGCATTGTTAGTTTGTGCCACGAAAGGCTGTCAACAAGGGAGGTGTCCAGGCGTCTCGGAGTGAACCAAAGCGATGTTGTTCGAACATGGAGGAGATACAGAGACATAGGAACTGTCGATGACATGCCTCGCTTAGGCCGTCCAACGGCTACTACTGCAGTGGATGACCGCTACCTACGGATTTTCGCTAGGAGGAACACTGACAGCAACGCCATCATGTCGAATAATGCTTTTCGTGCAGCCGCAGGACGTCGTGTTATGACTCAAACTGTGCGCAATAGGCTGCTTGATGCGCAACTTCACTCCCGACTTACATGGCGAGGTCCATCTTTGCAACCACGACACCATGCAGCGCGGTACAGATGGGCCCAAAAACATGCCGAATGGACCGCTCAGGATTGGCATCACCGATGAGGGTCGCATATGCCTTCAACCAGACAATCATCGGAGACCTGTTTGGAGGCAACCTGGTGAGACTGAACGTCTCAAACACACTGTCGAGCGAGTGCGGCAAGGTGGACGATTCCTGCTGGTTTGGGGTGGCATTATGTAGGGCCGACGTACGCCGCTGGTGGTCACGGAAGGAACCGGTAACGGCTGTACGATAAGTGAATGACATCCTCCGACCGATAGTGCAACCATATCAGCAGCATATCGGCGAGGCATTCGTCTTCATAAACGACAATTTTTGCCCCCATCGTGCACATCTTGTGAATGACTTCCTTCAGGATAATGACATCGCTCGACTAGAGTGCCCAGTATGTTCTCCAGACATGAATCCTATCGAACGTGCCTGGGACAGATTGAAGAGGGGTGTTTATGGACCATGTGACCCACCAACCACTTTGAGAGATCTACGCCGAATCGCCGTTGAGGAGTGGGACAATCTGGACCAACAGTGCCTTGATGAACTTGTGGATAGTATGCCACGACGAATATATGCAGGCATCAATGCAAGAGAACGTGCTACCGGGTATTAGAGGTACCGTTGTGTACAGCAGTCTGGACCACTACGTCTGAAGGTCTCGCTGTATGGTGGTACAACATGCTATGTATGGTTTTCATGAGCAATAAAAAGGGCGGAAATGGAGTTTATGTTCATGTCGATCCCAATTTGTTGTACAGTTTCCGGAACTCTCGGAACGGAAGTGATGCAAAACTTTTTTTCATGTGCGTATAATACTTTATTACTAGAACACACATGTACCATCATTCTGTTAACGTTGACTCAGAAATACAGAATATATGCACTACCAGCCCTGCCCCATAGGGGCAGCGTAAAGAGTTGTTGCAACGACGTATTACTGACCCCACGAAGAGACGCAAAGTGAAGTGGAGAGATGTCCAGCTGTTCCCCCGAGAAGTAATCATATTTATTGAGTTTCACCTGATATGAAAGAAGCATATGACGGGAAGAAGCAAGCATAGGTGTCGTCGTATCAGTGGTTTTCCACTGGGAAAAGACGCCAGCAGAGCACAACGACGATTCCGCGCATACGGTTAAATCGCAGAAAATTTCGAACCAGTCTACTGGAAACAAAATCTGAAGGCTCAACCAATGCGTTATTTGTGCAGTGCAGCTGTAAACACGAATTACCTGTTGTCTCGTGCACTTGGTGAAAAGTGCACGTTTGTCTGAGCACTGGTTAGTGGAAATATGTCCCTTCCAAAATCGAGTGCAGTCCTGCACGAGGAAGGACACGTATTAAATGCGAAGCGTAAATAGGTAGTTGTATGTGACTGGACAGACAGTGGTTCGCAGTGAAAATATATTTCGTTTGTGTTTGTGTTTTACATCTACAGAATGAGTAAAATAAAACTGACCCAGAAAATATTTCATGCGCCTTACGGGGGCAACCCAACCTACATCATGTACTGCAGATTGTGGATGATGTACGTTCTGTTGCATATCTTAAGGCGCATGAAATATTTTTCAGGCACGTTTCCTTTTGTTTGTGTATGATACAAATACTTCGTTGATTTCTATTTTAGAGGTATCAGGCATGTGTGACTTCTGACTCGGTTATGACAAACGCAAAGCTCTGGGCTCGATTGTTAGGCGGTGGTGGAATTTTTTCCTCTCACATATCGGTTCTTTTACCTCTCCCAATGAGGCCAGCTCGAAGTTTAACTAATATCAATCAGCGCTTAAGCAGTAGTACTTTTTAGTGTAGTAACACCGTGTTAACAGTGGTTTCGTAATATATAGGCAGCAGTGAGTGTGTGACCCTTAGTTCACCTTACGAACTCTTCCGGATTTCCACAAGTGTTGGAGAATATACAGGTGGCAGTGGATATAGTCGCACAGTAGTCTAATCACTGCTACTAACACTGAGAGGAGATAGCTGCTGGCCTGCGAGCAGACCTCAAGTCGTTTCCAGGGCACCCACGTAACCAGCGGGCTCGAGAGTGGAGTCTGAAGGTAACCTTCTTATTCTCTTGTCTTCTATTCGTAGTAAGCTAATTTTGTGTTATTAAATTCGACTTTTTTGTTTTTTAATTATGATTGTGCTTTGTCAGTACTTAGTATTATAAGGATTTTTTGTACTGTTAACAGTAAATTGGTTGAAATAATGGAACTATTTCTGTGATGTACGTTTTTCGAATATATTGCATAGAACGTAACTAGTTTTTGACTGCAAAGGAACGGCTTTAAAAATTCAGTAATAAATGCATCAACAACAAATAACTTTTATAAGTGAAAAATGACAACTTGCACTGTGGGTCGCAATCAACTTTAAACTAGTGAGTAAGTCAGTCCAAAATCCCGAGGAAGGGAAGGGCATATCAATTGCAATAGGACTATGCCTAGAAAAGCGCTGCAGTTTTCAAACTAGCTTCCTGGTTGACGAGAGATTTACTTTACTTTTTAAGTAAATTCTTGCTTTGGAATTAAAAATTAACAGTGTGTAAGATATGATGGACGTCCGTATGCTGACAGCAAACAACAACGAAGGGAAACAAAACACAGTAATCGTGTAATTATCAGATATGCCTTTCTGTAGAAGGCTACTTAACGTCTTTGATGTAAGCTATAAGTACCTACATTTACACTCTGCAAACTACTGCGAAGTGCATGGCAGAGGGTACTTCCTATTGATGTTACACTTTCGGGTGTTTAGCCGAGCTGTTGATTCTGTTTTGCCCACAATATATAGTCAGGAAATTCGAGCTGCCTCACTTCACTAGACTGAACACTCTAAAGCACAGCATTAATCAACCAGGCTGAGAAGATCTGAGAGATCACTGTACTTCCCATTGTACCTCCTATTAGAGTTGCTTTCCATCCTATTTGCGTATGGGGAGCGGGAAGAAGGGCTGGTTAATGGCTCTGTGCCCTTTGTAATTAGTCTCATATTGTCACTGCGGTCTTTACGGGACTGATATCTAGGTGGTTGCTCAAATTGTTGGAGCTTTATAGGCAGGCATCTGCAGTACGGTCGACGGCTGTCATGTTTTTCAGCATATACATCCTCCGTAAGCCACCTTAAAGTGTGTGGTGGAGGGTATTTTCTGTGCTACTCTCGCTTATCACCTTCTCCCAATTTCCTCTTCCACTCGCGAATGGTGAAAGAGAAGAACGCTAGTTGGAAAGCTTCCATGTGAGCTCTAATCTCTCTGATTCTACCTCTGCGCTCTTTTAGAGAGAAATATGTAGTCGGGAACAATATATTGGTTGACTCTTCTAGGAAAGTATTCTCACAGGATTTTAAAGGCAAATCACAGCGTGATGCGTGTTTGTGATACTCTCCTCTCCCAAGAGTGAAACAGACTTGTGACCATTCGTTCTGCCTTTCTTCGTATACATTCAATACCGTTGTCAGTCCTATTTTGTATGGGTCCTACACTATTGAGCAATATTCGAGGATGGATCACATGAGAGTCTGGTAGCCACTCTCTTTTCTAGAGTGCATTTTCCAGTCGCCTAACTGAAGTCTAGCACTTGCTTTTCCTACCACTGGGATGTATGATGACTCCATTTCATACCCTTGCAAACTGATAAATCCAAATATTTGTAAGGTTTATGTATGCTGTGGAGAACGGTGGGTCAAGCATTGAGCCCTGAGCGACACCGCAATTGACGCCCACCTCTTGCGACGTGGGAGCCGCATATTGGATGGCTTCTCTCTCGCAGCAGCCTCGCTGTGCTGGCTCGGCTTCCAGGTAACTGTACAGTTTGCGTATGTTGTGGAGCATTTTGGGCCAGTTATTGATCCATGAGGGACGCCACAGCTGACGCCCACCTTTTGTGACATGGGAGGTACATGCTGGGTGGCTTCTCTCTTAGAGCAGCTTCCGTATGCTGGAGCAGCTTCCAGGTATTTGTATGATTTTTGTATGTTGGGTAGCATTCTGGGCCAGTTATTGATCCCTGAGGCACGCAACTGCTGAGACCCACCTTCTGTGACACAAAAGGTACACACCGGAGGGCCTGTCTCTTGGAGCAGCTTCGCTATACTGGACCAGCTTTCAGGTATCTGTATGATTTGTGTACGTTGTAGATAATGCTGGACTAGATACTGAGCCCTGAGGAACACTGCAGATGACGCCCACCACTTGCCACATGGGAGCTACATAATGGGTGGCCTGTCACTTGAAGATGCCCCGCTGTGATGAATTAGATTCCAGGTACTTATACAGTTTACGTATGTTGAGGAGAGCATGCTGGGCTATGAATTGAGCCCTACATGAGCCGAAGCTGATGCCCTCGTTTTGTGAGATGGGAGCTACATGATAAACGATCTCTATGTTGTAGTAGCCTCACTATGCTTGACCAGATTCCAGATGTTTTACGGTTGTGGAGAACGCTGGTTGGTTGGTTTGTGGGGGTTGAAGGGACCAGACTACAAAGGCAATCGGTCCGGAGAACGTTTGGCCAAGCATTGTGCTCTAAGGGACATCACAGCTGATTCCCTTCCCTTGCGACATGGTGTTCTGTCTCTAGGAGAATTCTCGCTATGCTGAACCAGCTTCCAGATATTTGCACGGTTTGTGTATCTTGTCGAGAATGCTGGGCCAAGCATTGAGCCCTGAGGGACGGCGCTGCTGGTGCCCACACCTTGTGACACGGGAGCCGCACAGTGGACGGCCAGGCTCTTGCAGCAGCCCCGCGGTGCCGGGCCAGTTGCCCGCAGAGCAGTGGTGAGGCGGCAGTGACGGCGAGGCGCCAGCGCCGTTAAGCCCTGCGCGTCGGCTCGTCCGTCTGCGGCGCGGTGACTCACAGCAAGGATAACCAGTCCCTGCCGGCACGCGACTCCCGCGGCTCTCGCGTGTAGCCTGGCGGAGCGCACACTTGTCGCGGCGCTACCAGCACTGCGACCAGTCCCCAACGTCCTAAGCTCCGTATCCACGTCTGTACCTCCTGCAGAGTGTGTGGTAGTGGGTAGTTTTTCGCACCGTACATCTTGACGTCCACCCGCGCTGTTATTAGTCTAGCTACAGCTTCACAACCTCTGTGTAAATGATATGTGTGGAGATGAGGTGTATTCGCAGACACCATCCCCAAAGCCGGTGTTTGGTATCTAGTAAGCAGGTTTCTGCAAGGTCTTCCATTAGATTCCTTCGCGTCATAAAAATCTGCGGCCTTTTGCTTCGTCCTATCTCTAAACTCTCCCTGTCCCCTGTTAGCAGACATCTGCGTAATTGCTCTGCAACTCGTACTTAAATGTTTGGCGTAGTGCTTTTTCAATTGTACAAGTTTATTAATATATAGTCGGCCAGCGTGGCCGAGCGATTCTAGGCGCTTCAGTCTGGAACCGCGCGACCACTACGCAGGTTCGAATCCTGCCTCGGGCATGGATGTGTGTGATGTCCTTAGGTTAGTTAGGTTTAAGTAGTTCTAAGTTCTAGGGGACTGATGACCTCAGATTTTAAGTCCCATAGTGCTCAGAGCCATTTGAACCATTTTTATTAATATATAGACCTTACACTGCGCTAGGGGTATAAGTGCAGTTGTTGTGATCATTGGTATCTTAATATGGACCCCCTGCAGTGCGTAAATTGTTTCTTCTCTGTGTCTAACAATCTTCCCGCAAACACATCACATCATTCACTATCTGATGTTTTCTCCAAGGTCGTAACTGCACCGCTAAGTGCATCTATTACTACTAATAACTATAATTATTAATCTGAAAATAAAGTAAATTCTGACGTAATGTTTTCCAATACACTGTCCTCAATCACCAATAAAAATATCTTCACTTTATCCTTAACACCCTATATATGACTGTTTCTTAGTTTGTCTTGTATGTGATCCTGTAACTTGCAACCAACAACGATGTAAGTTTGCTGAACTGTTGTGCCCACGCCCTTCAATGTTTCTCAGTTAGTACACCCATTCTACAATAGGTGACGCACGAGTCGTTTCAGCGTACGACATATATACACGTAAAATAAAGTCGCTGTCCTGTTTTTCTTTATGTACGTTGTGGCAAATCTAAGGAACTACTGCATGCATTTTGATATGGTTTCATTAATATCTCCAAAGGGATAGGAAATCACACAGTTGAGAAATACTTCAGTAAGGATTGCGCAAGTATCTTCTAAACGATCGCACATATGTTGGAAACAGAACAGCAGTTTCCCGTTATTCTACCAAGACTTCGATATAGACTTGACCGTTCCCCTCAGCACCATCACATATTGTTGTCGTCAGACATTTTTGGGACATGTCTGACTCCAAAAGTAAAAAATTCTCTAGTACTTTCGGATAGAACATTTTTACGTCTCGTGATGTGCACAGCTTACACATTTATACTATTTTTAATGACGGAGGAGAATGCTGAGCCGGTCCCACACACCTGCTCGATTTTTCTCTAAGCAAATGTCATTCAGCATGCATTACAGGCCGGCCGATGTGGCCAAGCGTTTGTAGGCGCTTCAGTCTGGAACCGCTCGACCGCTACGGTCGCAGGTTCGAACGCTGCCTCGGGCATCGATGTGTGTGCTGTCCTTAGGTTAGTTAGGTTTAAATAGTTCTAAGGTCTAGGGGACTAATGACCTCAGATACTAAGTCCCATAGTGCTCAGAGCCATTTGAATAATTTGAACCATGCGTTACAAATGCCCACGTGGAATATTTTTATGTTAGTGTATCGATAGCTATGTTACTATTGAGACAGTATGACGAGAAGGAATTGAGAAATGTCCTAGTCGAAAATAATATCTCTGTAGTCGATAAAGCGATTTAAGATAGCAATGAGAATGGAAGATGGTGTCATTCATTCCGACAACGTAAGGACTTACCTGTTCATGTTTGTTATCATTTCAATAGCGGTATCACTCGGTCGCAGAATTTTTGTGGTTTTTAAGGGGGGGGGGGAGTGTCTCTGTCACATACAGAACTGTTAATAATTTGTGTAACTGGGCTCCCTTGGCGTGATTTACGTGTATACTTTTTAGGAAAAAATAAGAAAAATCAATAAGAAAAAGATAGACTGCGACAGGCTCAACTGGTGTAAACAAATTTGCTAGGAAACCACGGTTCTTAGCTTCAGAAGAAGGCAAATATTGTAAATTCAAGGGGCACAAGTGATTTAGTTTCAGGATTTTCTGCAGAATAATAATCATTTTACTGTGAAGATTGTGTTTATAAACGTCGAACTCACTTCATTCATAAATACGGTTTAGAAATCTGTGTCACATAACACCCATCTGTGGATGGCCACCACACATTCTGGGTGCCCCACCTGGGAGTCGCCACGCGTATTTTCTCTGATGTTTCGGCAGATATTAGCAGCTTCGTTTTTGCAACGTGTAGCTGGAGTCAGCCCAGACAAATATTACTCGTCACATGTTTCACGCGACGTCGAGTGTGAACTAAAAGAGTCGATTTGCTTCCATTTAGAAACAAAATCATTCTTTTAAGCAGAATTTTACTTGCGCATCCGATAGAGTAATGCCAGATCAGTCTAATGCCATATTTGTTTTGGAGATACGTTATTAACAGGGACAGTAAGAGACGAGGAATTACCAGTACTCCAGAACAGACTGTGCAGCGCTGCTGCATGGCTGTAGCACGCAGCGCCGGCCAGGGTCGCACGCAAGAGGAGGGTGAGTCGTGCAACATAGACATATAGAACAAGGGTTTTTACTGTCGCTGTTAACACATGTCTCTAAACCGTGTATTGCACTAGATTAATTTGGGACATTTCTGTCGAATAGCCTCGTAAAATTGCGCATGAAAAACTGTTTCGTTTCTAGCGGGAAACAAATCGACACTTTCCGTTGAACCTGGGCGTCGCGTGGTAAGGGACGACTCCTGTTCAAATAACTTTGGACTCGTTAAAGGGGTTTGTAGTAACCATCGTGTTTTCAGAACTTTATTAATGAAAGAAGTAGACACCTCAGCAACATTTTTTTTTATTTGACAAGGAATTTTGGAGTAAAACGTGTTGAATACGGGGATTTTTGTACAGCTGGCAGCCAGCAGGTTTACGCCACTGACAATGAACTGTGTACACTAACACGTGTTACTGGTCTGTTATAGACGACCTTCTACGAAAACCTCCCAAAAATCACTGTCAGGTAGGAACTACGTAGCTGCGGCACGTCTCCGAGCTGCTGCTGCGACAGACGCGTTCTCCAGAGACGCGGGATGTAAACACACGGCGATGTTTCTTGGGGGACCAACCGGGCCGTGCTCGCCAGCCGGGACGACAGGAGAGGAGAGGACCGACCCAGTCCCGCGTAGCCCGCCTTCAAGGCACTCCGGTCTGCCAGCCTCGAGGCCGGCTGCGGGCTTTTAAACGCGAGCCAGCAACGCCCCTTCACTGCCAGGGTCCGCCAGAGGCACTGCACCCGCTGCACCCGACCCCCAAACACCAAGTCTGAAATCTCACTCGCTATAGGCAGTCTGTCGCGACCACGCATAAAGTGAATACATGTGCATCTACAGTCAGCGAGACACCTCATTGTGTATGACGGACAGTATTTTGTGAACCACCTGTCACTTCCCCTTTTGCTGGTAATATTGCGAACGGTGGGTGAGATTCACAAGAAGACGCACAAGAGATTCACAAGAAGACATTTCATGCAATATTTTCATACGTTTTCATTACGTTGTCTTCAGTTTCTTGATGTTGCAGCTGGGCACTCACTATTGCGACATTTTTGAATAAGTACTGTAACTATGAAACACACGGTCTCTGGGCATTGTTATGACATTTGATACGTTTTACCACAATTTCCAACTAACTGTGTTTACACACGAGCTATTGTTGTCATTTCCTTGCACAATATCTGCACAATTGCCCCAGTTGCCTTTATCGGTGGCGAGACTCCAACCAAAACCGTCAACGGAACACGCCACACGCCGTCAAACAATTAAAAAAAAATAGTCTCACAAAAAATTTAAGACCAATCAAAAATTGACGCAATCCTCAAAAAAGAAAAAAAAACCTTATCAGTATTAACAGCCACTTATCTACGAGTATACAGAGAGGCAACATTGGTATCTTTTCCGATGTGAATAAAGAAAATTAGCGGGGAAACACACGTGGAAGGAAAATGACAGCATCAAATCCGTTGGTAACTCTGAAACTTGTAAAGCACCAATTTCGTCGACATACTCTGAAAGGTAAGCTATTCGCTGGCAGGCAAAGATTAAGGCACAACAGTATCGGTGACAGTATTAATTCTTACAATGCTTCTTGGAAGAAGACGAATTTGCCATCGAGACAACATTATAGATAGAAAATAGCACCTCAGACAAATTCCAGAACGCCACAGTGGGATAGGTCAGATAAATATCAGACCAAAAATTGACAAGTAGCGCAAGAAGAGTACGAAACATATAACGTGTTGGTTGCAGATACTGTGTAAGTCACGGTTAAGTACGTTGTAAAAGTAATTACACTTTCTTAAAGCGGGTTAGTCTACAATGTATTCTCTATAGTTGATCCTATTTCATAGCTCGCTTGCTCGTCCTGAACGGGAAAGTCCGTAACAGCTACGAAAACTTGGCAACTTGGATGTGCTGTAAGACGGAACTGTACTGTATAAGTCTCCACTAACATTTCACAACAAATATACAGCTGTGATGGTACGTGACAGTTGGCCAAAGTTTCTTCTCAGTTTCTCCAACTGCGCAATACTGCCGCACTTATGACCGCCGCCACATCAATCTGGTACGAAATGTGACTCATTTTGGGTGTCGGTCACGTTGAACGCTCGAACCTCAAGCTGCTGTTGTAACTACTTTTCTCTGGAATAATTTCTTCCGCTGTAGTGTTGTTATCAGCTACAGGGCAAAAAGTGGCATAATTTACGAAAATACATTCCGTCACTTTTTATAGACACCCTACCCTTGTAGGAGTTGAAGGGAGCGCTTATGTCTGTATCGATCGCGTCATGTTCCTCGAACACCGATAAGGCAATTATCGTTCGGTTTTTGTTTACGGCACAGTACACGCCACCCACTGACGTCACATCCCTCGATTGGTGTCGGCTTTTGATAAGCATCAGTCATCGTGTTGGTTTGTGGCAACAGCGGCGCGAGGAATGCTACCGATCGGGACGGAGTGTTTACGTCGGCACTGGCGGGCAGGTTAAGTGGAAAGTGAAAGCGCGCGCCGGTCGGTACTCACAGGATGACCATCGCAGCTGAGGTGGAGCCCGCTGTGTGTACGCGTCGGTCCCGGCGGCGCGGCGCGTCGGCGTCGCTCGCGGCTCCCCCTGCTGCTGCTGCTCCTCCTCCTCACGCACGCACTCTGCCGCTCGCAGCTCACGCACTCTGTCTCGCACGCACGCACGCAGTGCCGCCGCCGTGTCTCCGCCGCGTCAACTGCCCCGCTCTGCGCGTCGCTCGCTACTGCGCGCTGCCTGCGCGCGCGGGGACATCCCCGCGACCTCGGGCCACGCCCCCTGGCCAATCGGCGGCCTGCGTCGAGGGCGCACTCCCCTCCCTGCCAGCCTGTGGCGCCGCCCGCGCCGCCAGGGTGGCGCCCCTGCCTTCCGCCCAGCTGCCCGCGTCTACTGGCTGCCCTGTGTGCAAATCGACAGCTGCCTCTCGCTTCGCCTGGTGGGCCAGCCAGTAGCAGACAACATTATTTCGCCACTTCCATTAGCATACATCATCATTATCACTTTGAACGGTGCCTCCGCGAAGTCGTCGTACACCTAGGACAAAGCAGTATACTGAACATAGGCGGCCGCAAGGGTGGTGGGCAAGCGGGGGCACTGGTGGGTAAGCTAGATGCAAGGTGAAAACGAGCGAGTGTTCAACGGATCACCACCGGCACTCCTTTTTTTTTTTAAATCTTAAGTTTTATTGAATTGATGGCTTTATGCATAACTAGTTTGAATCATACTCAACAAAAAGAATGAAAGGAAGCTGTTCTGTATAATTCAAACAATCTTAGAAGGATGAAAAATTTTAAGGACTGGGGAGAAATCAACAATGGAGTTCCACAAGCTTCAATTTTGGGTCCAATATTATTCCTTATACAGGGTGATTCAGCTCCCTCTAGCACTGTTGTTTTATACAACCCACAATGTTATAGAAGCGCTACATAATCTACGCGTGACATTTCCATATTCTCTTGCTCCCTACGCACAAGCTAGTGGCCTTACAGAATAAAATGAGCACCATCTTTTTGTAGGAAATTTAAAGTAGTTAATTTCTGTATTGGTATACATGTCACGTGGAGGCCACTGTTTTCGAGAAAAACGTGCAAAAGTTAACTTTAAGTGCACTTCCACCACACACTCATCTCCAGTCAGTTACGATTTCGGGTATGTTGTTCGTGGCACGTCCTGCCACTGTACAAAAATTTACGACTACACCAGGTAGCCCCGATATTCGATCTTTTTTTGGTACCAGTTGACTGGGCTAATTAGTTAACATTATTAATTTAAGCATGCACGTGAGAGCAATGGAAGAAAACACGACTTCTGTCTTATGCTGAAACTTATTACTTTAACACTTTGATCCCAAGTTAGCCCTACAAGCACAGCAGTTTCGCAGTCAGGACGCCTGACGAACAAAACGATGTAATTGTTTACTTTATGCTGTTAACGTTAATGAAACTGTTATTTAAAATTTACGCAAATGCCAATTTTACAATTGTAAGTGCCAGACTAAGCCGGTGGCGTAATAAGGCCAGTCAATGAAGACCAAAAATGTTCGAATGTGGGAAATATTTCGTGCAGTCGCAAATATGTATTCAGTGGTAGGAGGGAGTGCCATGGACATCACACTAGAAATCTTTAGCGGCAGGGTGCGGGTACCTTTGAAAGTCACTTTTGCATGTTCTTCTTCAATAACTCGAAAACTACGACCTCTAGCGAAAACCTACCCCAGAACAAAATATAACTACCTAAAATTTCCTACAAAAAGATCCTGTTCATTTCTCTGTTGGTCTAATAGTTCGCGTGTAAAGAGCGAGAGAGTATGAAAATCTCACGAGTGGTTTATGGAGGGCAGCTATAACATTGCTGGTTGCATATAGCGACAGCGGTAGGGGCAGCTCAACCACTCTGTACATGTCAACCACGTCACTCAAGATTCATCAAGCAGACTGGTGCTTTTGCAATGATACTAGTTTCACAATAAATCCTAGTAGAGGGAAGTGGTTCTCTCTACTACAGTTACAACTCTTGTTATAACTGCTTGAAAAAAAAAAACGACTCCAACCACTGATATGTTTTCCATATTTCTACTCAATAACGTCTTAGGGAATAATTTTCTGGGCTAACTCGTCTCTTAGAAAGTCAATCTTGATTGTACAAAAGCGAGCAGAAATAATAACATTTGATGATCATCCGCGTTCGTCATATACGCATCTCTTCATGTAGTTAGGTATTTTAACTGCACCGTCACACAACATACACTCCTGGAAATTGAAATAAGAACACCGTGAATTCATTGTCCCAGGAAGGGGAAACTTTATTGACACATTCCTGGGGTCAGATACATCACATGATCACACTGACAGAACCACAGGCACATAGACACAGGCAACAGAGCATGCACAATGTCGGCACTAGTACAGTGTATATCCACCTTTCGCAGCAATGCAGGCTGCTATTCTCCCATGGAGACGATCGTAGAGATGCTGGATGTAGTCCTGTGGAACGGCTTGCCATGCCATTTCCACCTGGCGCCTCAGTTGGACCAGCGTTCGTGCTGGACGTGCAGACCGCGTGAGACGACGGTTCATCCAGTCCCAAACATGCTCAATGGGGGACAGATCCGGAGATCTTGCTGGCCAGGGTAGTTGACTTACACCTTCTAGAGCACGTTGGGTGGCACGGGATACATGCGGACGTGCATTGTCCTGTTGGAACAGCAAGTTCCCTTGCCGGTCTAGGAATGGTAGAACGATGGGTTCGATGACGGTTTGGATGTACCGTGCACTATTCAGTGTCCCCTCGACGATCACCAGTGGTGTACGGCCAGTGTAGGAGATCGCTCCCCACACCATGATGCCGGGTGTTGGCCCTGTGTGCCTCGGTCGTATGCAGTCCTGATTGTGGCGCTCACCTGCACGGCGCCAAACACGCATACGACCATCATTGGCACCAAGGCAGAAGCGACTCTCATCGCTGTAGACGATACGTCTCCATTCGTCCCTCCATTCACGCCTGTCGCGACACCACTGGAGGCGGGCTGCACGATGTTGGGGCGTGAGCGGAAGATGGCCTAACGGTGTGCGGGACCGTAGCCCAGCTTCATGGAGACGGTTGCGAATGGTCCTCGCCGATACCCCAGGAGCAACAGTGTCCCTAATTTGCTGGGAAGTGGCGGTGCGGTCCCCTACGGCACTGCGTAGGATCCTACGGTCTTGGCGCGCATCCGTGCGTCGCTGCGGTCCGGTCCCAGGTCGACGGGCACGTGCACCTTCCGCCGACCACTGGCGACAACATCGATGTACTGTGGAGACCTCACGCCCCACGTGTTGAGCAATTCGGCGGTACGTCCACCCGGCCTCTCGCATGCCCACTATACGCCCTCGCTCAAAGTCCGTCAACTGCACATACGGTTCACGTCCACGCTGTCGCGGCATGCTACCAGTGTTAAAGACTGCGATGGAGCTCCGTATGCCACGGCAAACTGGCTGTCACTGACGGCGGCGGTGCACAAATGCTGCGCAGCTAGCGCCATTCGACGGCCAACACCGCGGTTCCTGGTGTGTCCGCTGTGCCGTGCGTGTGATCATTGCTTGTACAGCCCTCTCGCAGTGTCCGGAGCAAGTATGGTGGGTCTGACACACCAGTGTCAATGTGTTCTTTTTTCCATTTCCAGGAGTGTATATTCGCAAATGAAAATCGTCATAAATAATCCATCATAATATTAGAAGAATAGTAATGTCCATATCTACAACACTAGAGGGAAAAATGACATGTATTACCCATTACTGAAGTTCTCAGTGGCTCAGAAAGGAAAAAAATTTTTGACACAAAATCTCTGACAGGTAGGAAATCAAATTTCAAAATAACATAAAATCGTTTCTCCTGGGCAACTCGTACTCCAGGGACGAATTTTTATTTAAAAACTTGTAGACCGTAGAACTGCTAGTTTTTAGGAGTAGTTGCATGAGTAGGATTAAAAGATATTATTTTCGCTAATGGTAACACTAATCTTGTATACGTATCCGGTAAACTAATTAGTTCAACATGACTTCGATAAAAGAATCGTTCAGAGGATCTATGGAAAAAGCAAACTCGTACCTACCTTTCCTCCTCCTGGAATTTCTGGTGGAATTTTTATTGATTTCAGAATTCTCGCTTATTTCTAGAAAAGCTGCTTTCTGATTCTACTCAACTGCAGACGTAGCTTTACCAACTGAAGTTTGTGTGGTACGCCGTGGCTTTAGTAAACACTTGATTTTGTGGTTTTCAGGTCGTTCACGGGAAATTATTCCGTTTTCCTTTCGTGGCAGGAGTTATGGCATCGTTTTACAGTCTTGCGAGATGTGAACCATTACAGAATATAGGGAATCCTGTCTCCTCTTTGTCACTTCCTTGCATAGCGAGATGCAGAATGGGCAGTCCCAGCACCATGCAAAAAAAAAAAAAAAAAAAAGTTGATGCAGTATACCTGCCCGAAATGTGTCCCCATTACACCCAAGAACAGCCCTTTCGTCTACTGCACATCTCAACCCCTCAAAGGTAGGTTTGCATTTAACCCGTCGAGATCGCTTGAAGATCACTACAAAGATCATCCTCACTTTTCTTGCAAAGTTATTTGGTTGTACACTCCTGGAAATGGAAAAAAGAACACATTGACACCGGTGTGTCAGACCCACCATACTTGCTCCGGACACTGCGAGAGGGCTGTACAAGCAATGATCACACGCACGGCACAGCGGACACACCAGGAACTGCGGTGTTGGCCGTCGAATGGCGCTAGCTGCGCAGCATTTGTGCACCGCCGCCGTCAGTGTCAGCCAGTTTGCCGTGGCATACGGAGCTCCATCGCAGTCTTTAACACTGGTAGCATGCCGCGACAGCGTGGACGTGAACCGTATGTGCAGTTGACGGACTTTGAGCGAGGGCGTATAGTGGGCATGCGGGAGGCCGGGTGGACGTACCGCCGAATTGCTCAACACGTGGGGCGTGAGGTCTCCACAGCACATCGATGTTGTCGCCAGTGGTCGGCGGAAGGTGCACGTGCCCGTCGACCAGGGACCGGACCGCAGCGACGCACGGATGCACGCCAAGACCGTAGGATCCTACGCAGTGCCGTAGGGGACCGCACCGCCACTTCCCAGCAAATTAGGGACACTGTTGCTCCTGGGGTATCGGCGAGGACCATTCGCAACCGTCTCCATGAAGCTGGGCTACGGTCCCGCACACCGTTAGGCCGTCTTCCGCTCACGCCCCAACATCGTGCAGCCCGCCTCCAGTGGTGTCGCGACAGGCGTGAATGGAGGGACGAATGGAGACGTGTCGTCTTCAGCGATGAGAGTCGCTTCTGCCTTGGTGCCAATGATGGCCGTATGCGTGTTTGGCGCCGTGCAGGTGAGCGCCACAATCAGGACGGCATACGACCGAGGCACACAGGGCCAACACCCGGCATCATGGTGTGGGGAGCGATCTCCTACACTGGCCGTACACCACTGGTGATCGTCGAGGGGACACTGAATAGTGCACGGTACATCCAAACCGTCATCGAACCCATCGTTCTACCATTCCTAGACCGGCAAGGGAACTTGCTGTTCCAACAGGACAATGCACGTCCGCATGTATCCCGTGCCACCCAACGTGCTGTAGAAGGTGTAAGTCAACTACCCTGGCCAGCAAGATCTCCGGATCTGTTCCCCATTGAGCATGTTTGGAACTGGATGAAGCGTCGTCTCACGCGGTCTGCGCGTCCAGCACGAACGCTGGTCCAACTGAGGCGCCAGGTGGAAATGGCATGGCAAGCCGTTCCACAGGACTACATCCAGCATCTCTACGATCGTCTCCATGGGAGAATAGCAGCCTGCATTGCTGCGAAAGGTGGATATACACTGTACTAGTGCCGACATTGTGCATGCTCTGTTGCCTGTGTCTATGTGCCTGTGGTTCTGTCAGTGTGATCATGTGATGCATGTGACCCCAGGAATGTGTCAATAAAGTTTCCCCTTCCTGGGACAATGAATTCACGGTGTTCTTATTTCAATTTCCAGGAGTGTATTAAGTGCATCGAGTATCTTGCCTTTCAAAAATAATCATAGAATAGGTAGACTACCCAACTGAAAGTTTTCTTGTAGTCTACATGGTTTACCAGAAATGTTCTGTCAAAGTTGGAGGGGTTGTAGAGTGTGTCTGAGAGACAACTCGAGGATAAGAAACCACGTCCGGAAATGTCATGCAACGACGCTACAGAGCGTCGAAATTGTGATTGCTGGCGGCTGACACTAGGCCACCCCTACAGCGGCAAACGTGACTTTGTACACTGACGGACCGAAGACGGAACGTCTCGCAAGTTGTCCACCAAGGCAACAGAGCACCGAATTTGTAGGAGACGAGGCCTGTCTACAACGCAACTAGCTCCATCTTCTCCACTGCTGATTGCGATTGATTGGCGCGATCAGCAGTGGAGAAGATAGAGCTGGTTGCGTTGTAGACAGGCCTCGTCTCCTACAAATGCGATGCTCTGTTGCCTTGGTGGATGACAGTTTTGGACACGGGTTTCCATCGGCTGTTTATTTTTCTCCTGAGGCCCTCTAAACCTCCAGTGTTTTTCGTTATACAGGAGAAAAATAAACTGGAGATGCAAAACCGCGTCAAAAACGTCGTCCACCAAGGCAACAGAGCATCACATTTGTAGGAGACAAGGCCTGTCTACGCGGCAGCTGGTCCCATCTCCTCCAGTGGCTATCGCGGCAATCAGTCACAATCGCTGAACAACAAACAGCGCTCCGAGACGTTCCGCCTTCGCTCCGTCACCGCACAAAGTCTCGTTTGCTGCTGGAGGGGTGTCCTGGAGGCAAGCGCTGGCGTCTCTAACGTCGACGCTCTGTAGCGTCGTTGGATGATGTGTCCAGATAACCTGCTATTGAAGCAGCAGTAACCGATCGAACTGTGCCAGACACTTGTCTGTCCGCAGCTCGTGGTCGTGCGGTAGCGTTCTCGCTTCCCACGCCCGGGTTTCCGGGTCCGGTTCCCGGCGGGGTCAGGGATTTTCTCTGCCTCGTGATGACTGGGTGTTGTGTGATGTCCTTAGGTTAGTTAGCTTTAAGTAGTTCTAAGTTCTAGGGGACTGATGACCATAGATGTCAAGTCCCATAGTGCTCAGAGCCATTTGAACCAATTTGACACTTGTCTTTTATGGGCGTTGCCGACCGTAGCGCCGTATTCTGCGTTTTTAGGTATCTCTGTATTTGAATAAGCATGGGTATACCAGTTTCTTTGGCGCTTCAGTGTATGTGATGTGACGAACGAAAAACGCGAAAACACAAGTCTGCCTTTTAGAAAGCAGAAGGTACATCACTTCATCAGCCGAGCGTCTCTGCAGGCAGGCAACTCTTTGAGCCAATGAGTAGAGGGCTTAAAAATGGTTCAAATGGCTCTGAGCACTATGGGACTTAACTTCTGAGGTCATCAGTCCCCTAGAGACTACTTAAACCTAACTAAGCTAAGGACATCACACACATCCATGCCCGAGGCAGGATTCGAACCCGCGAGCGTAGCGGTTACGCGGTTGCAGACTGTAGCGCATAGAACCGCTCGGCCACTCCGGCCGGCGTAGGGGGCTTAGAAAATTTTCTGGCTGGGTTGAACCTAGTCGTAAATACAAGTTATTGGTATGCAACCAATGACTGAATTCGCACAAACTTCAACTTCCACCTGCAGATTAATATGGTGAGACCTAGGCACGACAGTGAGATGAACTATAAGGTCAATCAAATCATTTTTACTCAGTTTCAGTAATTTCAAGCTTCATTCTGGTTTGCGGACTTTACGATCAACACACTTACAACCACAGCCACGGTTGCAAACGTATACGCTTCTCCCACAACCTTTACCATACTAAGCAAGGTATTAGTTTATATTTGTCAATCTCTGTCAGATGATTTATCGTACACTTGCATTTTAATGAACTGTGTTGTGCTACTTGATTAATTTAACACATAACGACTACCTTATTCATTATTTTAGAGGGTTGCGATTAATTACGGCAGATGAAGAGGACCGCTTTGAGTACCTCTAGTTAACATCCCGATCCATATTCTTACAGATCCTCGGCAAAGGTCTCACAAGAGAAGCCAAATGCTTCATCCACTTATGAACAGACTCCTCTGGATCCATCCTAGTCCATAAAATCTTGCATTGGGTCCAAGAGGAAATCCTTTCATTATGTTCATATTTTTTGGGGGAAAATGATGATGGGGTAAGAGTAGAGGATGGTGGAGGGTGGGGGCATACGTTCGCCCTGAGCGCTGCCATTACTGCTAGTGATATCTTGTGAACAGCCGACATGATTTTCAGAGAAATCGGAGAAGAAAAACAGCGCATTTGGTTCAGTGGAAGTCAAGACCCAAGCTCCTGAATGTCTTAGAAACAAATAAGCCCTCGGTCACAAATATTAAGCAAAAATTGACCAGGTTTCGACGCTACTATGAGCATCGTCTTCAGAATTAAACTAACTGTTCTAAAACATATTAGGTATATAATACATTGATAAAATTAAAGTTTGTACTGACTGGAAAGAGATGCAGTACTTACTGAATGTCTACATCTACATGTACATCTACATCCATATTCCGCAAGTCACCTGACGGTGTGTGGCGGAGGGTACTTTGAGTACCTCTAACGGTCCTCCCTTCTATTCCAGTCTCGTATTGTTCGTAGAAAGAAAGATTGTCGGTATGCTTCTGTGTGGACTCTAATCTCTCTGATTTTATCCTCATGTTCTCTTCGCGAGATTTACGTAAGAGGGAGCAATATACTGCTTGACTCCTCGGTGAAGATATGTCATCGAAACTTCAACAAAAGCCCGTACCGTGCTACTGAGCGTCTCCTGCAGAGACTTCCAATGGAGTTTATCTGTTATCTCCGTAACGCTTTCGCGATTACTAAATGATCCTGTAACGAAGCGCGCTGCCCTCTGTTGGATCTTCTCTATCTCTTCTATCAACCCTATCTGGTACGTATCCCACAGCGGTGAGCAGTATTCAAGCAGTGGGCGAACAAGTGTACTGTAACCTACTTCCTTTGTTTTCGGATTGCATTTCCTTAGGATTCTCCCAATGAATCTCAGTCTGGCATCTGCTTTACCGACGATTAATTTTATATGGTCATTCCATTTTAAATCACTCCTAATGCCTACTCCCAGATAATGTATGGAATTAACTGCTTCTAGTTGCTGACCTCTCTGAGGAGTTGAGACTGACGACATTGGATTCTGCTTTAAAAATGAGGATGATAGCTCCGTTGGACTAGAAACTGTCGTTTCCCGTAGAGAATTGACAGAAAGGATCGTTCCTAGTTGGAAGCCATCTGCTTTATCTCGTTCCAAATAACATAAAACTAATTTTTGTAATTAACTGATTTAGTAAAAAATGTTCAAATGTGTGTGGAATCTTATGGGACTTAACTGCTAAGGTCATCAGTCTCTAAGCTTACACACTACTTAACCTAAATTATCCTAAGGACAGGCCAACCAGTGTGGACGTGCGGTTCTAGGTGCTTCAGTCTGGAACCGCGTGACCACTACGGTCGCAGGTTCGAATCCTGCCTGGGCAGGTTTAAGTAGTTCTAAGTTCTAGGGGACTGATGACCTCAGATGTTAAGTCCCATAGTGCTCAGAGCCATTTGAACCAAGCCATATCCTAAGGATAAACACACACCGATGCCCGAGGGAGGACTCGAACCTCCGCCGGGACCCTCATTTAGTAATTAACACTTTCTGTCTCCAACGTTACTTCTCATCATGTAGTCCCGAATAGATAGTCAGGATATTGCAAACGTTTTCTGAACTTTCAGCGTTCTCGTTCCTTCATTCCGGACAGCACGAAATACACAGCGAAGATTTTAAGTGGACTGTGTCTGTCATTTCCCCATATCTTTCTGCACATTAGAAGCCTTACTGTTCGATTAAACTTTATGAGAATGAGTGTCAGGTAAAACCGAATCCTAACAATTGAAAAAGTGAGTGTAAGTAAGCATTTGAACTGTGATATGAAACCTCGTAATATTGCCAACAGGCAGTATTGGGTTCACTTCGGTCGGCAATTATTCCATGGATCAGTTCGTAAACTCAGATGAAAAAGAAAACGATAATTTAAGAAACTTTTTATTTTTTTGCAAAATATTATGCCGTTGGAATTTTTATTTAAGGATCTCTCCGGCGGTATCAACAGAAAGATGACTGGATTACACTTACATATCTTCAGAAATACGATCAAAACTAAAAACTTCCAACTCCACCACTGTCTTGCATGTCGGTGATAAAAACTCTTTGCTGGCACTTTTACGTCAGAATGAATTGGAGGTAGCGTATATATTGCCTTCAGAACAGGTGTGCGGCATTTTAAGCACACCAACTTAGGCTATGTCTTGAACTGCAGTATTTGATAACGTGTCAGTATTGCACACAACATCCTTCTCTACCAAGCTGGTGTCATCAGGAAACAGAAATATTTTAGAATCATCTGCTGTACTAGAAGGTATGTCATTTGGTACCCCAATTTAACTGTGACCCAATGGTACTGCACATCGTAGCCATTCTCAATATTGCGAAGAATTAGCATTTGCCGTCTGTTCTTAAAGTAAGAGATGAACCAACTGTGAGCTACTTCCCTTACTCCATAATGGTCGAATATTTTGTGATCGACACAATCAGACGCCTTAATTAAATCAGAGATCGACACAATTAAACGCCTTAATTATATCAAAGAAGACGCCTGGCGTTCGCAACCTTTTATTTAATCAGTCTATAGTCTCACAGAGAAAAGAGAATATAGCATTTTCAGTTGTTAAACCACTTCTAAAATCAAACTGTACATTTGACAGCAAATTATGTGATTTGAAATGCCTTGTATACATTTTAGGAAACACTGATGGCCTAGAAATTGGTTTAAAATTGTCTACATTACCCATTTCTCCTATCTATCTATCTATATATATATATATATATATATATATATATATATATATATATATATATATATATATATATATATATATAAATCAGGCAAAGATTGCATTCTATAAAAGGAAAGGACTCCTCACATCAAATATGATAAGTCTGTCGTTAAGGAAGCGGTTAATAAAGACCTTTGTTGGTGCTTCTCTACGGCAGCGAAACCTGGACACTTGGAGAGGACGAAAGAAGAAGGATTGAAGGATTCGAAATGTGGTGTCTGCGAAGGATGTTAAAAATTCCATGGACGGCCAGGATGACAAATGAAGAAGTCCTGCAGAGAGCGGAGGAAGTTCCAGTTCTTTGGAAGACGGTCAAGAAGAGGAGAGATATATGGATGGGACACATTCTGAGACATGAAAGTCTTCTCCACATTATAACGGAAGGCCTTGTGGAGGGCAAAAGGGCAAGAGGCAGACCTAGAAGAAAGTACATAAGCCAGATAATGCAGGACCTAGGATGCGGAAGTTTCACGGAATTGAAGAGGCTGGCCGACAATCGCACTGAATGGAGAGCTGCTGCAAATCAATCTTAGGATTGGCAACTTAAGAAGAATATATATATATATATATATATATATATATATATATATATATATATATATATATATATATATAAGCCAGCGATTCTACTTCAAAGTAGTAAAGGGTGACAGCTATTGAACTATGTGAAATAAAATCGTCATAACTTCTGCACGGTTTACGTTAGGACGTTGAAACTCCACGGTTGGCCGTGGGGCATAATAGTGGTTTGATTTAGCGACGAAGCTCACTTTAGTTTGGACGGATTCGTCAATAAGCAGAATTGGCGCATTTGGGGGACTGAGAATCCACATTTCGCGTTCGAGAAGTCTCTTCACTCTCTATGGGTGACTGTGTGGAGTGCAATGTCCAGACACGGAATACTCGGTGCGATATTCCTTGATGGCACGGAGACTATCGAACGATACGTGAAGGTTCTAGGAGATGATTTCATCCACATTATCCAAAGTGACCATGACTTCTACAAGATGTGGTTCATGCAAGACGGAGCTCGACTCCATCGGACCAGGACAGTGTTTGACGTCCTGGAGGAGCACTTTCGGAACCTCATTCTGGCTCTGGGCTACCCAGAGGCCACTGGCATGGGCCTGGATTGGCCGCCATATTCTCCGGATCTGAAAACATGCGACTCCTTTTTATGGGGCTATATTAAAGACAAGGTGTACAGCAATAGCACCAAAACCATTGCTAAGCTGAAAACGGCCATTCAGGAGGTCATCGACAGCATCGATGTCCTCGCACTTCAGCGGGTGATGCAGAATTTCACTATTCGTCTGCGCCACATTATCGCAGGCATATCGAACACGTCACAACCTAAATCTGAATATCTGTAGCGACGTTCTTGAATAAAGTGTGTGCGCGCCGTAGTTTGTAACTAATTTACTTTTTTTCATGTATTGTCACCCTGTATTTTTCAGTAGTATTATCATAATCATATTACAAGCTTAAATGGTGAATACCGTCTTAGGTGATAAAATACGTATATATAGAGGAAATTAGTTTAAAATTACGGAATCAACTGACTGTAAAATCACCTGGCACTGTGTTGTTGTGTCATATAGCATTGGGCGGGCTGTGCAACCTCAGAGAGCCGGTCCGGAGTGCAAGCAACCGAACCGGAACGGGGAAGTGGCCGAATCCCGCCGTCTCCTCGCAGGCACTTCACGTCAGCTGCCGTTGCGTAACTTCGGCGGCGGGCCTCAACTCCCCTGGAACCTGTTTCCGTATTGATTTTGTCCCGTTTTCCCCCCTGAGCGGTAGCGGGTCGCCAGCGAGAACTGCATTCTACAGCAACGCAGAAACTCTTACGCATTTCACACATACATTACACATATTTGGTAAGCTGTTAGCTCTGGCTATCTGTTTAAAATATATAAAAAAACACATCGTATCCATTCACTACAGCCGGTTTTAGTTTACGACGACCTTCGGAGACTTTGCTTTATTATCAGATGGCAGTTTCGGAGTTAAGTTCACGTGCATTGCTCCTGGAGAACGAACACTGAAACAAATGCACTTGGTCAGAGATACTGAAGTTTGTTGACAGTGAATGTGTAAAATTCAACTTCGGTGATCTCGAGGCAAGTGTATAACGAAGATGCGATGAGCTATTTCGACAACATCCGTTTCCCAGCAGAAATGCAACTGAACTGTAGACAGGGAATGCCCTCTAATGATGGAGCTAAGCCTCCTAAAGCTGTCTCAAATAATAAAAAGAACTTAGAGATTTGGTGGCTGGTTACATAGCGATATTATACACTAGTAGAAAATAAGGGACGGATTGGGTGAAGTGGTTGTCTCTCACCGATAACGCTTCGCTTATATACATACACTGAAGCGCCAAAGAAAGTTGTATAGGCATGAGTGTAAACAGGCACAAAGAGGCGCTGCGGTCGGCAATACCTGTATGAGACAAAAAGTGTCTGCTACACTTGTTAGATCGGTTACTGCTGCTACAATGGCTGGTTATCAAGATGTAAGGGAGTTTGAACATGGTGCTATAGTCGGCCCACGAGCGATGGGACACAGCATCTCCGAGATAGCGATGAAGCGGAGATTTTACCGTAAGACTATTTCACGAGTGTACTGTGAATCTCAGGAAACCGGTAAAACATCAAATCTCCGACATCGCTGCCGCCGGAAAAAAGATGCTGCAAGAACGGAACCAACGGCGACTGAAGAAAATCGTTCAACGTGACAGAAGTGCAACACTTCCACAAATTGCTGCAGATTTCAAAGCTGGACCATCAACAAGTGTCACCGTGTGAAAAATTCGACGAAACATCATCGATGTGGGCTTTCGGAGTCGAAGGCCCACTCGTATACCGTTGATGACTGCACAACAGAAAGCTTTACGCCTCGCCTGTGTCCGTCAACATCGACATTGGACTGTTGATGACTAGAACATGTTGCATGGTCGGACGAGTTTCGTTTTAGGTTGTATAGAGCGGATGGACGTGTGGTCACGGAGAAAACCTCGCAAAACCATGGACCTTGGCCGGCTGGGGTGTCCGAGCGGTTCTAGACGCTACAGTCTGGATCCGCGTGACCGCTACGGTCACAGGTTCGAATCCTGCCTCGGCCATGGATGTGTGTGATGTCCTTAGGTTAGTTAGGTTTAAGTAGTTCTAAGTTCTAGGGGACTGATGACCTCAGAAGTTAAGTCCCATAGTGCTCAGAGCCATTTGAACCATGGCGTGAGGCGTGTGTAGGTGGAGTGTTATGGGACCCCTGATACTGCTAGACACGACTCTGACAGGTGACACTTACCTAAGTATCCTGTCTGATGAGCTGCATGCATTCATGTCTATTGTGCATTCCGACGGACTTGTGCAATTTCAGCAGGACAGTGCGACACCCCACACGTCCAAAATTGCTACAGAGTTCCTTCACGAACGCTGTTCTGAGTTTAAACAGTCCCGCTGGCCACCAAACTCCTCAGACACGATCATTATTGAGCATATCTGGGATGTCATCCAACGTGCTGTTCAGAAGAGATCTCCACCCCCTCGTACTCTTACGGATTTATGGACAGCCCTGCAGGATTCATGGTGTCATTTCTCTCTAGCACTACTTCAGACATTTGTCAAGTCCATGCCACATCGTGTTGCGGCACTTCTGCGTTCTCGCGGGGGCCTTACACGATATTAGGCAGGTGTACCAGTTTCTTTGGCTCTCCGGTGTATTACACACTGTTGTTGTTGTGGTCTTCAGTCCTGAGACTGGTTTGATGCAGCTCTCCATGCTACTCTATCCTGTGCAAGCTTCTTTATCTCCCAGTACCTACTGCAACCTACAACCTTCTGAATCTGCTTAGTGTATTCATCTCTTGGTCTTCCTCTACGATTTTTACCCTCCACGGTGCCCTCCAATGCTAAATTTGTGATCCCTCCATGCCTCAAAACATGTCCTACCAACCGATCCCTTCTTCTAGTCAAGTTGTGCCATAAACTTCTCCCCAATCCTATTCAATACCTCCTCATTAGTTACGTGATCTACCCACCTTATCTTCAGCATTCTTCTGTAGCACCACATTTCGAAAGCTTCTATTCTCTTCTTGTCCAAACTAGTTATCGTCCATGTTTCACTTCCATACATGGCTACACTCCATACAAATACTTTCAGAAATGACTTCCTGACACTTAAATCTATACTCGATGTTAACAAATTTCTCTTCTTCAGAAACGCTTTCCTTGCCATTGCTAGTCTACATTTTATATCCTCTCTACTTCGACCATCATCGGTTATTTTACTCCCTAAATAGCAAAACTCCTTTACTACTTTAAGTGTCTCATTTCCTAATCTAATTCCCTCAGCATCACCCGACTTAATTCGACTACATTCCATTACCCTCGTTTTGCTTTTGTTGATGTTCATCTTATATCCTCCTTTCAAGACACTGTGCATTCCGTTCAACTGCCCTTCCAAGTCCCTTGCTGTCTCTGACAGAATTACAATGTCATCGGCGAACCACAAAGTTTTTATTTCTTCTCCCTGGATTTTAATACCTACTCCAAATTTTTCTTTTGTTTCCTTTACTGCTTGCTCAATATACAGATTGAATAACATCTGGGAGAGGCTACAACCCTGTCTCGCTCCCTTCCCAACTACTGATTCCCTTTCATGTCCCTCGACTCTTATAACTGCCATCTGCTTTCTGTACAAATTGTAAATAGCCTATCGCTCCCTGTATTTTGCCCCTGCCACCTTTAGAATTTGAAAGAGAGTATTCCAGTCAACATTGTCAAAAGTTTTCTCTAAGTCTACAAATGCTAGAAACGTAGGTTTGCCTTTCCTTAATCTTTCTTCTAAAATAAGTCGTAAGGTCAGTATTGCCTCACGTGTTCCAACATTTCTACGGAATCCAAACTGATCTTCCCCGAGGTCGGCTTCGACCAGTTTTTCCATTCGTCTGTAAAGAATTCGCGTTAGTATTTTGCAGCCGTGACTTATTAAACTGATATTTCGGTAATTTTCACATCTGTCAACACCTGCTTTCTTTGGGATTGGAATTATTATATTCTTCTTGAAGTCTGAGGGTATTTCGCCTGTCTCGTACAATTTGCTCACCAGATGGTAGAGTTTTGTCAGGACTGGCTCTCCCAAGGCCATCAGTAGTTCTAATGGAATGTTGTCTACTCCCGGGACCTTGTTTCGACTCAGATCTTTCAGTGCTCTGTCAAACTCTTCACGCAGTATAGTATCTCCCACTTCATCTTCATCTACATCCTCTTCCATTTCCATAATATTGTCCTCAAGTACATCGCCCTTGTATAGACCCTCTATATACTCCTTCCACCTTTCTGCTTTCCCCTCTTTGCTTAGAACTGGGTTTCCATCTGAGCCCTTGATATTCATACAAATGGCTCTCTTTTCTCCAAACGTCTCTTTAATTTTCCTGTAGGCTGTATCTATCTTACCCCTAGTGAGATAAGCCTCTACATCCTTACATTTGTCCTCTAGCCATTACTGCTTAGCCATTTTGCACTTCCTGTCGATCTCATTTTTGAGACGTTTGTATTCCTTTTTGCCTGCTTCATTTACTGCATTTTTATATTTTCTCCTTTCATCAATTAAATTCAATATTTCTGCTGTTACCCAAGGATTTCTAATAGCCCTCGTCTTTTTACCTACTTTATCCTCTACTGCCTTCACTACTTCATCCCTCAGAGCTACCCATTCGTCTTCTACTGTATTTCTTTCCCCCATTCCTGTCAATTGTTCCCTTTTGCTGTCCCTGAAACTCTGTACAACCTCTGGTTTAGTCAGTTTATCCATGGCCCATCTCCTTAAATTCCCACCTTTTTGCAATTTCTTCAGTTTTAATCTACAGTTCATAACCAATAGATTGTGGTCAGAGTCCACATCTGCCCCTGGAAATGTCCTACAATTTAAAACCAGCTTCCTAAATCTCTGTCTTACGGTTATATAATCTGTCTGATACCTTTTAGTATCTCCAGGCTTCTTCCATGTTTACAACCTTCTTTTATGATTCTTGAACCAAGTGTTAGCTATGATTAAGTTATGCTCTGTGCAAAATTCTAACAGACGGCTTCCTCTTTCATTTCTTAGCCCCAATACATATTCACCTACTATGTTTCCTTCTCTCCCTTTTCCTACTGTCGAATTCCAGTCACCCATGACTATTAAATTTTCGTCTCCCTTCACTACCTGAATAATTTCTTTTATCTCATCATACATTTTCTTTACTGTTTCACCATAATATATTTATCGAGAGAACAAAAGACGGAACTTCTGCTGATGATCGTCTTTCGTTTAAAACTTTTGTATTAGCAGAAATTTTCTCGTTGGAGTCCTTTTGAGACATATGCGGAGGTGGTAATATGTTTCCTGACAATACTTAGGACAAGTGGTACAGAGATCATGTCTCACTGCCCCTGTTCTGTTAGAGTCCCCCCCTTCCCCCCCCCCACACCCCCCCCCCCCCCCCGTTCTCTTCAATTTATGGAATTTGGATCTGCCTTATTTTGACAAATAAGGGTGGCTCTAGATGTTCCAACCAAGTCACAGATCACAGATCATTGCAACTTTACTCGAAATCTCATAATGTTGCGACAGTTCTGTTCCATTAGTTAGAAGGATGTCTATCTGGAGAGCTGTTACAACAAGAAAAAATAAGCACACTAATGTTCAAGAAGAAATTCACAACCTTGTGAATGTTTATGTCCAGGTATTTTATGACTGGTACGGTTTCTAGTGATTTGTGGCCCGTGGCGTAACAGGATAGTAGCAAGCCTCTTTGGCTATTTAGATTCAAGCGTTACATTTATTTACATTCATCTGCAACCTCCACCAGTCGTCGGTCCTGTGCATATCACTTTAGCCTACTGGTGGTGCAGCTCTGCCGTAGAAAAGAGCCTATGCATTCCACAACCACTGCTCTGGGTGGGCTATGTCGTAGCAGTATTACCAATTTTTACGTTCCTATTCCACTCACACGCGTAATGATCTGGTAAAAATGATTATCTAGATTATCTATAATACGTACCTCTCTCTGTACATACCCTTATCTCCTCTATGGTCTCAGTTGCAGAATGGGTAGAATGTAGGGGAATAATTCTACTGTGCAACGGTCAAGAAACCTTGCTGCTGCATCATCAGTACAAAAGAACTGCACAAACAAATTCAGAGCCATAACACCTGCTATTCAACCATGTCGAATGACTGTCTATAAAGATATTGCTCTACGTGTCCTCCTTTATCGCATTCCTATGATCTCTACGCTAGATATACGATGGCATGTCATCAGCGTCTTTAATACACAGCGTTTTGCGAGAAATTTATAGTGTTGGTGGATCACGTCGTCCATAAATAGCCCTTTTCAATCCATCCGACGAGTGTTCGATAGGGTTCATGTCTGGAGGGCATGCTGGCCACTCTAGTCGAGCGATGTCGTTATCCTGAAGGAAGTCAGTCACAAAATCTGCACGATGGGGGCGCGAACTGTCGTCCATGAAGACGAATTCCTCGCCAGTAAGTTGCCGATATGGTTGCATTATCGGTCGGAGGATAGCATTCATGTATAGTACAGCCGTTACGGCGACTTCCATGACCACCAGCGGCGTACATGGAGCCCACATAATGCCACCCCAAAATAACAGGGAACCTGCACCTTGCTGCACTCGCTGGACAGTGTGTCTCAGGCGTTCAGGCTGACCGGGTTGCCTCCAAACACGTCTCCGACGATTTTCTGGTTGGAGGCAAATGCGACACTCATCAGTGAAGAGAACGCGTTGCAAAACCCGAGCGATCCATTCGGCATGTTGCTGGGTCCATCTGTACCGCTGCATGGTGTCGTGGTTGGAAACATGGACCTCGCCATGGATGTCGGGAGTGAAGTTGCGCATCATGCAGCCTATTACGCACAGTTTGAGTCGTAACACGACGTCCTGTGGCTGCACGAAAAGCATTATTCAACATGGAGGCGTTGCTGTCAGGGTTCTTCCGAGCCGTAATCTGTAGGTAGCGATCATCCACTGCAGTAGTAGCCCTTGGGCGGCCTGAGCGAGGCATGTCATCGAAAGTTCCTGTTCTCTCTGTATCCCCTCCATGTCCGAACAACATCGCTTTGGTTCACTAGCACTCGCCCTAGTTGTACAGCCGACTTTGCTAGCGATGGTTCACTGACAAATTACTCTCTCATTTGCCGAGACGATAGTTAGCATAGCCTCCAGCTACGTCATTTGCTACGACCTAGCAAGGCGCCATTATCATTTGCTATTTATCTTGTGATGCATGTACCGTCAGACCGATGATCACCAATTATGGATTAAAGTTAAGTATTCCAGAAGCTACGTACTATTTTTGCTACTATAAGACCTTGACCTGTTCCAGACCTCACGCCAGCCTGCGTGAGCTTAAACGCGTGCCCTTCGGCCTCCCGTCCTCGTGGATTGGCTGTCTTGCCAGTCCACAAAACCGTGTATCTCCTTCCTGGTGGAATGACTGGAACTGATCGGCTGTCGGACTCCCTCCATCTAATAGGTGCTGCTCATCCATGGTTGTTTACATCCTTGGGCGGGTTTAGTGACATCTCTGAACAGTCAAAGAGACTATGTCTGTGATACAATATCCACAGTCAACCTCCATCTTCAAGAGTTTGGGTACCGGAGTGATGCAATACTCTTTTTGATGTGTCTGTGCGTAGTTCTTAGTGTTTGGGCTACTCCCCTCACAATTGCTGCAAATTAATCTGCATCCAACTGATGAATTGTGATTCAGATCGCTTCAGATGCTTACTGCTAGGTACTTCACTGTCGTTAATGTTGCTGGTGACAGTGTATGAGATTTCTGGCCCTATTAATGTATGATATACAGAGCGAATCGCCTAAAAATTGCAACATTTGAGGCAATGGAAAGTGCTATTGATGTGCGGTTTTCACAGAATTGATTGGTAGTCAGGGGCTCGTATAGTTTGCCATAAACTGATTGTAATAACACTTCTAGAGTGTATTTTTTGGACAATCATACAGTGCCTATTGACAAACTAAAAGTATGGTAGATTAGAATATCGGAGGGGCTTGTTGCAGGATTCTAGTGGGAGTCGTTTGCGATTTATCGTATTTTGAAAAGTTTACACACCGACATTTGTTTGTGGCATTCAACTGGATGTTGCTAAGTACGAGATTGTTATGTTTGCTTACAGTATGCTTATGTGCTCCTTCAGTCATTTGCGACTTGCTAATAAGTAGTGTGTGACATTCCAAACAGTAGGTCATCAATGGACGATGGGATTTCCCAGTGCAGTAAGAACCGATAAGCTCATGGTGTGTGGGGAGTGTAGGAAGAATGCAGTTTGATCTTGTACGGTGTATGTGGCAGGATTAACAAAGTGCAGTCCATGCATCGTCATTACTGTTGTGTTTCAAACTTAGGTTTTGTGAAAAGCACAGGATCATGTACTTTTGGGTCATGGAGGCAGGTGAACAATAGACAAAGAAGCTGCAGAATAGTTTTGGTGGAGAACACTACAACAAGATGTGAAGCAGTATGTAGGGAATTTTATTCCACATACGCAACATGCTTAACTGAGTTAACCCAAATCAGACAAACCATTTCAAATGGTAGGGGCTGATGTCTTACGACACTTTAACAGGAGTTTAGCGGGGAACAAATATGTGTTGATGATGATCGAACATATTCGGTAATGGGGGTAACACCAGATCAAAAGGCAAGTATAGTGGTGCAAGCTATGGTCAATAACTGGTTGCTCAAATATGGAGATCCAGAGACCATAATCACAGATCAAAGCACAAATTTTATGTCTGATGTGATGAAAAATTATGCCGTTTGTTAAGAGTCAAGAAATTATTTATCGGTCTGTTTCATCCATAAGAAAGTGGCCATATGATGCGAGTCCACCATATAATAGCAAGGATATTGAGTTACTATTTAAACAGCCAACACTTGGACGGGAACGTGCCTTTAAGTTATGTCACATTTGACTATCATTCTAAAGTTCACACACGTACAGGGCTACCGCTGTATGAGGAAGTGTATGGGCTGAAAATGCCGTCATCTTTTGATGTGATACAGCTAAAGTTAGGTGCTGTAGGTGAGCATGTGAAGCAGTTCGCGAGACCATTAAAGGAAGTTTAGTGGAAGGTGAAATGGGCAATAAAAGAGCATTAGAACGTCAGGAGAGCAGAGGTTAGGAACAAGCACGCTACTGGTTTTGTTAGCGAATCCATATAATCTGAAAGGTAGGTCTAAGAAATTCCTAAATTTCAGATGCCATACCAAATGGTACAACTGAAATCACCAGCGAATGTCAGGTGGCAGCAAAAGACTTGTGTGGTCCACATCAGTCATGTAAAACCTGTTAAATGTGCAACTGGTGCAACTGGTGCGTTAATACAAGCATCTCCTGCCGCATAAAGGAGATCAAGGCATAATATGCCATATAAGCTTAGATCTAGGAATAGATACAATAGATGCATGTATGTAGATTCTCTTGATTAATGTTGTGTTAATTTACTTTGTTGTTCGGAGAGATGGAGGGGGATTCATTGACATTTCCTTTCTCCTATGTGGTGCCAATGGTGATGCTCAGTTGGTTTATGGTGGGCATAATCCTCTTGCAGGAATATAGGTCTTGTGGAACGTAGAATCTACCGCTGAAAACTGGAGTCTTGTTCTCAAGGCAACCAGATGTGCTCCTTGTGAGCCATAAGTGGTCACTGAGGCTTATACTCAGCATATGGGAGATAAGAAACAAAGTAAGAAGGGTTTTTAAATTTGATGAGTGAAGTGATAAAAAATCAGATGTTAGCAGATATATAGGATTACACAGGTGAATATCAACAGCTAGCATTATTTTGTAAGTGATAAGAGCTCAGTTGCAATAACTGCTGGAAGTTAACAGGTAAGGGAAAAGTTGAATGCAGAGGTTAAATTACTCAAACTGTGTTTCGAACTGCTGACAGGGAAGATGTCGCGATTTTAAACAACGTCATAAGGAACGTACAGGAAATGGCGAGTCGCACAGAAAAACGAGTAGATTTATACTGACACAGATCAAGGATATGGGTTAAGAGTTACTGAACATAACAAAGGTACTGCAGAGGATTACAACAGATTTGAAAGTCTATGTGAAGCAAACAAGACATTCCAGAATGAGATTTTCATTCTGCACCAGAGTGTGCCCTGATATGAAACTTCCTGGCAGATTAAAACTGTGTGCCGGACCGAGACTCGAACTTGGGAACTCTGCCTTACGCGGGCAAGTGCTCTACCAGAACTCTCTGGTAGAGCACTTGCCCGCGAAAGGCAAAGGTCCCGAGTTCGAGTCTCGGTCCGGCACGCAGTTTTAATCTGGTAGGAAGTTTGTAGGAGGTATGTGCTGCCTGCGATATGTAAGCTATAAGAGAATCTGAGACCAAAGAGCAGTGTTGACTGCAGTACAAACTGTGTAGCAGTAAGTTGTTGCTAGCGAGCAGTCGCTAGTCTGCGCTTGTCAGTCCAGTCTGATGTATCATGTTGGTTGGGCCGGTCGCGGTGCAGCGATGCCGGAGCCTGAGTATTATTGTATAAGGTAAAAAGCAGCCTCGAGCATATCTAGTAATGTTATGTGAAATCCCAAGTAAATCTTTTAAAAATGTCCTAATAATAATCTTCGTGATATAAAGTAATTTCTAACAAACATTCATTTCAATTTAAAGAATTTACTAATTTCTTCA
The DNA here is from genome assembly GCF_023864345.2 of Schistocerca serialis cubense. Classification (NCBI taxonomy): domain Eukaryota; kingdom Metazoa; phylum Arthropoda; class Insecta; order Orthoptera; family Acrididae; genus Schistocerca; species Schistocerca serialis. The sequence goes on from NC_064643.1 coordinate 122,583,712, forward strand.
ATCCATGATCATTCCTATTGTTGCAAAAGAAAAATCAGTTGCTTCCTTTCATAAATGACAAATCTATCGGCCAGCATTGCACAGAGCTGTCCCGGAAAATTTTTATATAAGAGCAGATATATTCGCCGTTTTTTTTTAGGTAAGAATTTTTTCCTTTTTTATTCAGAATGATCTTACAGGGCCATGACGCAGCGCTGCTGTCGTCCAAATTCTACCGGGATACTAAATTTACTTTTTATTACGAGGTTTAGGAATTTTTCTGTTTCGAGCTTACATTAAATGGGAAACAAATTTTGTGTGGAGGTTAAATATGAATGAATTTCTGTAGGGAGGTTATAAATGGGAACCAATTTTGTTCTGAGGTTACACAAAAATTAGAATCGCTATCCATAATAATAATTATTTAATTACAATTTTTTGTGGGGAGGTTACAAGTTTCAAACAAGATATTCGCTAAATCGGGATCTAAAATAAATACAGCCACACTTACATACATTAGATGGGGAATTAACAATGGTCAAATTACTGTGTGAAATATTTACTGGTATGGGGGATAATAAATTAGAGATTAGCGATCTGCAGGAAACAATTGACCATGGGCAATTAAGCATTATGTTATTAACACCACAACAGTTTTTGAAGGGTCTGCTACAGATATAAAAAGATTTTCCAGTAGAGTTACAACAAAATGGTTCAAATGGCTCTGAGCACTATGGGACTTAACATCTATGGTCATGAGTCCCCTAGAACTTAGAACTACTTAAACCTAACTAACCTAAGGACATCACACAACACCCAGTCATCACGAGGCAGAGAAAATCCCTGACCCCGCCGGGAATCGAACCCGGGAAGAGAGTTACAACACATGGTCGCATTAGTAAGTAGCAACATAGCTATCTTTTATCAAGTTTCTAGGGTAAAGGTTTATAGCGATCAAGCCAGAGTGTAGATAGATATGCAGTTTCCCGCAAGCAGATTAAATATGCAGTACCAGTGTTGTACCGTACATCCATATCTGTCTGGTGGGAATGTGGCAGTAAATGGATTAAATTTGAACTCATGATATATGGTTTGTTTCTGAGAAGAGGGATACCCACGTTGTCATGTCAGTATCAGATTTCAGCAAGTGTATAGGGGAATTAGTCAGTATTTGTCCAGCACAAGTGGTACTTAGTGATGATGTAAGATTCAATTGTTCTTGGGTCAGGTTCAAGCAACAGAGTGCAAAAGTGTGGTATCAATACCTGACTCACATTCTCAGAGATTAAGGAGTAATTGGATCTATTCTTTGTTTTCACCATAAACAATGGCAATGGAACTTTTACAGGTCTACAAAACTTTGAGTTGTTGGGAAGTGGGCAATTGATTAACGGTACAAGATGTCACGATTACCAAAACCACTATAATTACGTGTATGTGACCAGTATTATCTTGCCCGGAAACACTTTTCAACATAGTACCTACATGAAATCTTATCTATCTGAACAGCACTTTAGGTTCCACATTGTTAAAATCAGTTGATGGCCTGATCGAATCAGAAAGAGGACAACTGTCAATGAGTTGCATGTTACAACGTGGATGACGTAAATGGAACATTATAACGATTGGTATATCAACCACTAGTATTACTGTGTTGCTAGTATTTATTTATGCAACGTATTATATTCTTACGGAAAGAACCAGGTATGCAAATGAAAGGCTGACTCGTGAGATTCCTGCATAATGGATTAACATAAAAAAGGAAATGAGTAAGCTGTGTAAATAGTATAAATACTAGTTAGAGGTAAGTAAGTAGAACTACTGTTATAATTAGATGTTATGATAGACTACAGAAATAAACAAAATTTGGGAAAAGTTTTCTAAAGGGGTAGAGGGTGCTCCATAGTAGAAGAGTTCAGTTTAGGAAGACAGAAAATTTGTAAGTTCACTGACTGAGCATTGCATCTGGAGCGGGGTCAGTGTGTCAACAAGTCGCAGCCTGTTTCGTAAGTGGAACACCCTTGGCGAACAGGCCAGCAGAAACAGCAAGTTCAGCAAGGCAATGTGTGACTATGAGTGATTTAGCAGGAGGTGTTCGACAGAGGCAGAGATGGGGAGCCTCGGTGCGCCTCCATAAAGTTATACAAGAAGGATGATCCACTTCACAGTTTCACTCGCGGAGGTTTGTCGAGAGGGATAACATACCACAAAGAATCATTAAGCAAATGTAGCGGAAGGAGAGACTGATGAAACTAGGAATAAAGAGGAGGGTTTGTTCGCTATGAATTGCATCTCATAGCAAAACCTGTTCCCCCTCCATAGTAAATACCCCAGTGGACAGGCTAGCAGTCACTCTACGACTAGGATCGATTTCACTCACATCATTTACAGTCGATTCTCTGATTACTACACTACTGGCCATTAAAATTGCTACACCAAGAAGAACTGCAGATGATAAACGGGTATTCATTGGACAAATATAATAGTACTGACATATGAATACATTTTCACGCAATTTGGGTGCATAGATCCTGAGAAATCAGTACTCAGAACAACCACCTCTGGTCGAAATAACGGCCTTGATACGCTTGGGCATTGAGCCAAACAGAGCTTGGATGCCGTGTACAGGTACAGCTGCCCTTGCAGCTTCAACACGATACCACAGTTCATCAAGAGTAGTGACTGGCGTGTTGTGACGAGTCAGTTGCTCGGCCACCATTGACCAGACGTTATCAATTGGTGAGAGTTCTGGAGAATGTGCTGCCCAGGGCAGCAGTCGAACATTTTCTGTATCAAGAAAGGAACGTACAGGACTTGCAACATGCGGTCGTGCATAATCATGCTGAAATGTATGGTTTCTCAGGAATCGAATGAAGGGTAGAGCCATGGGTCGTAACACATCTGAAATGTAACGTCCACTCTTCAAAGTGCCGTCAATGACGAATACGCGCTTCCGATGTGCGTTCACCGCGATGCCGCCAAACACGGATGGGACCATCATGATGCTGTAAACAGAACCTGGATTCATCCGAAAAAATGACGTTTTGCCATTCGTGCACACAGGTTTCTCGTTGAGTACACCATCGCAGGCGCTCCTGTCTGTGATGCTGCGTCAAGGGTAACCGCAACCATGGTCTCCGAGTTGATAGTCCGTGCTGCTGCAAACGTCGCCGAACTGTTCTTGCAGATGGTTGTTGTCTTGCAAACGTCCCCATCTGTTGAATCAGGGATCGAGACGTGGCTGCACGATCCGTTACAGCCATGCGGATAAGATGCCTGTCATCTCGACTGCTAGTGATACGAGGCCGTTGGGACCCAGCACTGCGTTCCGTATTACCCTCCTGAACCTACCGATTCCATATTCTGCTAATAGTCATTGGATCTCGACCAACGCGAGCAGCAATGTCGCGATACGATAAACCGCAATCGCAATAGGCTACAATCCGACCTTTATCAAAGTCGGAAACTTGATGGTACGCGTTTCTCCTTACAAGAGGCATCACAACAGCGTTTCACCAGGCAACGCCGGTCAACTGCTGTTTGTGTATGGGAAATCGGTTGGAAACTTTCCTCATGTCAGCACGTTGTAGGTGTCGCCACCGGCGCCAACCTTGTGTGAATGCTCTGAGAAGCTAAGGATTTGCATATCACAGCATCTTCTTCCTGTCTGATAAATTTCGCGTCTGTAGCACGTCATCTTCGTGGTGTAGCAGTTTTAATGGCCAGTAGTGTATTTGGTAACAGTTTGCACAAGATTGTTCCAGTTCTTCTGTACATCTCCACTGCACTGTTGGGTGAGGGTTACTGCATCTCACTGAGATGTCAGGAGCTATGTTTGACACCAAAACGATAATTGTCACCTATGAGCCACTAAGGAGGCTTTCGCCATGACACCAAGCTGGGACATGAGCTGCTCTAATGTAGCAACCTCCTACCCACCACGAGCTTGCCGAAGGGAGGGTCAGGCTCGCCCAACAGCATGATGACGCGACAGTGCAGTCACCTGATGTATAGTAGCGTCGATCATCACGGCAACCAACAACACAGCAACATGCAGTGTCCAGTAGGGAAATAGCGTCAGGTTTCACGGCATTCAACAACCTCACAATACTGTGTGGTCAGGCGAGAGAAGGCACTGGAGGGACTGAGCCCTCCTGCATCCTCTCCGAGCTTCAGTCAGAGGACCACAGCAGCAGATGGACGTGAGGTTCCACACCCAGGCCTTAGCTGCCAACGGATGACGCCGTCTGGATTGTAAAATTACTGAATAAACCAGTCTTAAAATTGATTTTTATGTCACTGCGTCTGCTGATGTGCCCAAGAACCGGTCACAAACATCCTGAAAACAGTAGGGGTACCAGTTGGACATTCTGACTCCTACAGGAGCATAGTGGGGGCGTGGGGGGAGAGGCATCAGGGCACTGCAGTAGTGGTGGGACGCCATTTTTGGGTCATAAATTACCATCATTAAACTGATAGTTATCACTTTACGCTAGAAGCATTGGGACAACTGGGTAAACATGAACCCAAATCCCCTACAAGGTCGCCATCTTGCCCATAAATTACAGTAATTATCTTGACAGTTAATGAACATTAAATGCCATTATCATGACAGTAATTGTCCATTAATTAAGTCATAAATAAACGTGGGCTAGGGCAACTGACTGGTTCAAGAACAATGCCCCCTTTGTTAAGAACCCTCATTTATTGGAGTAGATGGATTAATTTCGTCCTTCTTGTATATAAAGCAAAGGAAGTTCGTTAGAGTATTTCTTATTTCCCAGTCATTCTTGTGTCATCCATATAAAACGCAATATTTATGTCTAAGTTTACAATGAATAATAATCTTGGTACTGAGTTAAATAGGCTTACTGTTTATTGATTTGTACCTTAAATATCACTACTTATTATCTGCGCAAGTTTATCGTATGCTTCAGGAACCTAATTCAGCTGGGAAGCGTAAGCTCAGTGATGTGTCGATTACGCACGGTCAGTGTGCTACGATATGCATATTTGCATCGTTTCTCTTAGAACCTGCAGTCTGAACTGGTTGTTATACGATATCAGATTACTCGTCCTGTGCACTGCGATATATGTCATCACACTGTACTGTATTTTAACACTGTCACCCATCACCCAACTTATCACTCTTCTACAACGATCTTTGTAGCTGGTTTCATCACAACAGGAAGAATATTAGTAACACATGCAGAATCAGCTACAACGGGAGTTTGTTCAAATTGTATCTTAATTGGAAACTAAACAAAATCATCTTCACTACCGCTGCAGCCTTGTGATTTTTCCATTTCAGCACAATTAGTATTCAATGTAGTATTCCATCCTTATTCTGACTACACGCACTTTTTATGAGAAATGTCACACTGGTTCCCTTCAGGCAGGATCATGTATTAACTGTAAGGGTATTGGGAGTATATTGAAGGATACTGCATTATTGTAAATTTTCTGTCTTTATTTCATGTATAAATGACCAATAATAACACCGAAAAGAACTGATAATAAGTACAAAAAGTAGATACAACTTATAAAGAAGAACAGAAGATTAATAATGACAAATATGTTTTATTGGAGAAACAAGAAAAACGATAATATCAAAAGAATATCTGACTGCACTCAATGTACAAAAACCGGTAAGGATGATATAGTCTAATAATACAACCGATTCTGCTGTGTACAGTGGTTTCAACTCTATGTAATTATGTACTTTCCCGAAACAGTATTCCATGAGTCAGGTCAAAATCGCCTCTTTTGGGGTCGTCAGTCTTCTGACTGCTTTGATGCGGCCCGCCACGAATTCCTCTCTGCGCCAACCTTCTTATCTCAGAGTAGCATCTCCTCAGTTATTTGCCGAATGTATTCCGATCTTCCCCTACAGTTTTTGCCGTCTACCGCTCCCTTTGGTGCCATGGAGGTTATTTTATGATGTCTTTGCAAATGTCCTATCGTCATGTTCCCTCTTCTTATGAGCGTTTTCCGTATGCTCCTTTCTTCATCGATTCTGCGGAGAACCTCCTCATTCCCTTTCGTATTAGTCCAGTTAATTTCAGCATTCTCCTGTAGCATCATATCTCAAACGCTTCGATTCTCTTCTGTTCCAGTTTTCCCAGGGTCCGTGATTCACTACTATACAATGCAGTGCTTCAAGAGTACATTTACAGAAATTTCTTCCTCAAATTAAGGCTTATGTCCTGGCTAGGATCCGTTTACCTTAAGGCTTTCCTCTTTCTTGTTCAAACTATTCGCGTGTTTTTGTATTTCCACAGCTTCTCTGAACAAGCGCGTGTGATAGTGCTTCTCTACAGCCAGAACTTCCGTGTCGGCGAATTTTATTACGTGGTCGGTCTCATTCAGTGCGTGCTCTGCCGCGGCCGATTTCTCCACCTGCCCCAACCTGCAATGTCGTTTATGCTCTTTGATTCTGGTGTTAATGGATCGTCCAGTCATTCCGACATAAACTTTTCCGCATGTGCATGGTATACGGTATATTCCCGACATTGCAAGTGGGGCTCTTTTCTCCTTCGCCGATCTAAGACACTCTTTGATCTTCCTTGTCGGTTTGAAAATCGTCTTTACGCCATGTTTGCGCAATATACGGCCGATTCTGTCCGTCACTCTGGGAATGTAGGGCAGAAAGGCCGTACCCGATATTTCTTTTTCTGGTAAGTAAGGAACTGCGGAAATACAAAAACACGCGAATAGTTTGAACAAGAAAGAGGAAAGCCTTAAGGTAAACGGATCCTGGCTTCCCGTACTGCAGCGAACGACCGTCGCAGGTAGCGAGATGAGAACCGCACCGGAAATGACCGCGGAGAAGCCCTCGGACGTTGGCGCGCCAGGTACATACAGTCTGCGCCCGCGAGCGCGGCTCCAGTTCACCACCGGCAATGGAGGGTGAAGCTTTGACAATGCCAGCCACTCGTGCTGGCGAAACGTCGGAAAAATCATTAGATGAACGTCGGCCGAAGAACCCGAGACAGAAGCCAGTAGGCAGTTTGTCAACAGTTACAACCTAAAACTTCAGAGTCAGAAACTTTGAATGAAATGCTCTGCATATAAATCACTAAGCTGAAATGGTTCCTAAAACCGGTTTTCCGCAAATCGATTTCCCAATTCGGCTTCAGTTTGGTTGTGTAAACACTCCAGTACCGATTCTTGAAATGCGGGTTCAACTGACGGATTTTAGTTCCCACAGCTCATTTTCGCTCCATGTAAATCTCTACGGCAATTTTAGTAGTGACTGGAATGTAAGGTTGGTACTTGTTTAGTAACGTAGTCGGGAAAGTGTTCCGTAACCGCCGATGTTCCAATCGATAAACACCCCCCATTCTGAAGACACAAAGTACGTAGCAGTTTAAGCTCTTGGTCTATGGGCTGAAGAGAAGCGGAAACTAAAGACGGTGTGTGCAAGACAAAACACACAGTGATTCGAACAATTATATTTCCAACAGGATTGATCGTATTCTGAGTAACGACGGTTTGAAGTACGTTTATCGACCAATATCTAAGATTAAGGCACTTTTAGTGTCTGTAAAGGATGATCTTGATTTGCGTAAGGCCAGCGTCCGCCGTATCCCTTGTATCTGTGGCACATCATACTTCGGTCACAACATTACGACTGTGGAAGATTGTTGTTCAACAGAGCTTAAGCTCGGACACGTTTACGACATCTGCGCTAATCTGCTACTGCAGAAACCGCCTTGGTACCTACCATTCTACGTAATATAAGAACACACAGCTTCTGGCTTGCATTTCCTGATAATGAAATAGAGTTACACTACTGTCCATTAAAATTGCTAGACCAAGAAGAAATGCAGATGATAAACGGGTATTCATAGGATAATATATTATACTAGAACTGACATGTGACTACATTTTCACGCAATTTGGGTGCATAGATCCTGAGAAAACAGTACCCAGAACAACCACCTCTGGCCGTAATAACGTCCTTGATACGCCTGGGCATTGAGTCAAACAGAGTTTGGATGGCGTATACAGGTACAGCTGCCCATGCAGCTTCAACCGTGTTGTACCACAGTTCATCAAGAGTAGTGACTGGCGTATTGTGACGAGCCAGTTGCTCGGCCAGCATTGACCAGAAGTTTTCAGTTGGTGAGAGATCTGGAGAATATGCTGGCCAGGGCAGCAGTCGAACATTTTCTGTATCCAGAAAGGCCCGCACAGTACCTGCAACATGCGGTCGTGCATTATCCTGCTGAAATGTAGGGTTTCGTAGGGATCGAATGAAGAATAGAGCCACGGGTCGTAACACATCTGAAATGTAATGTCTACTGTTCAAAGTGCCATCAATGCCAACAAGAGGTGACCGAGACGTGTAACCAATGGCACCCCATACCATCAGAACGGGTGATACGCCAGTATGGCGATTACGAATACACGCTTCCAATGTGCGTTCACCACAATGTTGCCAAACACGGTTGCGACCATCATGATGCTGTAAACAGAACCTGGATTCGTCCGAAAAAATGACGTTTTGCCATCCGTGCACTCAGGTTCGACGTTGAGTACACCATCGCAGGCGCTCCTGTCTGTGATGCAGTGTCAAGGGTAACCACAGGCATGGTCTACGAGCTGATAGTCCATGTTGCTGCAAACGCCGTCGAACTGTTCGTGCAGATGGTGGTTGTCTTGCAAACGTCCCCATCTGTTGACTCAGGGATCGAGTCGTGGCTGCACGATCAGCTACATCCATGCGGATAAGATGCCTGTGATCTCGACTGCTAGTGATACGAGGCCGTTGGGATCCAGCACGGCGTTCCGTATTACCCTCCTGAACCCATCGATTCCATATTCTGCTAACAGTCACTGGATCTCGACCAACGCGAGCAGTATTGTCGCTATACGATAAACCGCAATCGCGATAGGCTACAATCCGACCTTTATCAAAGTGGGAAACGTGATGATACGAATTTCTCCTCCTTACACGAGGCATCACAACAACGTTTCACCAGGCAACGCCGGTCAACTGTTGTTTGTGTATGAAAAATCGGTTGGAAACTTTCCTCATGTCAGGACGTTGTAGGTGTCGCCACCGGCGCCAACCTTGTGTGAATGGTCTGAAAAGCTAATCATTTGCATATCACAGCATCTTCTTCCTGTCGGTTAAATTTCGTTTCTAGCACGTCGTCTTCGTGATGTAGCAATTTTAATGGCCAGTAGTGCTATTAAGAAAGCTTTTGAGATTACACTAACAGCTGATCTTATCACTAGATACGGAGGATTTTCCTAAGTTATGCTTACTGCTCTTTCCTGGTTAAACAACAGGTGCTCAGAGTGAGCTCTACTTGCTCACCTGTTGTTGACTGACGTATGACCATCAGTACCGTTTAGTGTTGCTGTCTTATGGTGCTAGTTGCTTCTTTGTGCTGCAGCGTACTGCAGCGAACGACCGTCGCAGGTAGCAAGAGGAGAACCGCACCGGAAATGACCGCGGAGAAGCCCTCGGACGTTGGCGCGCCAGGTACATATAGTCTGCGCCCGCGAGCTCGGCTCCAGTTCACCACCGGCAATGGAGGGTGAAGCTTTGACAATGCCAGCCACTCGTGCTGGCGAAACGTCGGAAAAATCATTAGATGAACGTCGGCCGAAGAACCCGAGACAGAAGCCAGTAGGCAGTTTGTCAACAAGTGTCCACGAAAGCCTCAACAATTTTGTTGTAACTGTTGTGCTACTTTGTGGCTTAGTGTGTATTTTATTCTTCACCAAGTGGCATTTATTGGCTTATATTTGCAATACAGTTCAGGAAACGAAAGATTTTGTGAACAGTTGCGTCTGATTCTTTTCATTACTAGTTTCGAAGCAAGTATTGTGATGTCTGGGAAGCTAGACAGTTACGGAACAATAATAGGCACCTTTATCGCGAAAGAAAACTTATTATACAGTATGAAACATTCTAAATGTGCATCACAGTTTCCATACATACGTGTCAGCTAAGATGGTTTCTTCACGCAACCAAATTTTGCATATGCAACAGATGCGTGGTTAGCTTCCATCGCCCTCTTCACCCGACACCGGCCTCGGAATGGCTCAATTGTTTTGAAAATGTAGGCCTCTCTTCGCCAAAGGCGACTCATTCCGTTGCACGTAGATAGTAATTACGATAGGTCTGAGCGGCATTTGAAGCGCAATTAGTGGCAATACCTTAAAGCCTTCATTAACATATAATTTAGCTGCAAAATTCGAAAAGATCTGTAGCAAAAAAAAAAAAAAAAAAAAAAGAGGAAGAACTTGATTACAAATAGCCTTGGATTTTTCACAGATATCGAGGCTGCCCTTGAATCGTTGCCTGATCGCTCTCTCCGAATAACTGCCCTTGCGCAACCCGCTTTCTGTGTGGGAAAAATCTAATTTGGAGGAGAAGAACAATTCAGTGAAGCATCCCTTCTGCAAAAGCGAACAGTTAGAACAGACCTTAATGTTGTTACCTGTATCCGTACATTCATATTCTGATGGATGATGTGCAGTTACTTTCAAACGTACGTATTAGTTTTTATTTATATGCGACTGGTGTCGGTTATAGAACTCACGATCCTCGTCTTCCTAGATACAGCAAACGTACCATTTGTTGTACTATACAAAGGTATTTTTACTTTTATTAAATATGAAATTTTGACTATATTAGGCTGTACACATTTAAAGTCGTTAGGCGAACACCAACTACAGTTGCCAATTCTGGGCTAATACCGTAAGTTAATTTTGAATGAGTTCAAAGTACTCAAAATGAAAACAGGAAAAAGCAACCAATACCTTGCAAATATTGTAATCTTAACTAATATGCGGGATGAATTGTTTTTATTTCTGGTGAGGCGCATAACACCGAGGTCATTGACGGTTTCGTACTGAAGGACTGTGTTCTGATGCAGTAGGATCTCATGGGTTGTAAATTCAAAAGAACGAAATTTCTACATCAGTTTGTGACGTGCCGTACCTATTATTATGCCACAGGAATGCGGTATGAGGGAATCACTGGTTCATTTTTTAGGGCGAGAATGGCGCATGGAGGACTGCCTGTGTAGCGAGGGGCGACCGGTACGAGAGTAGCTACACAGGTTGAGCGGTAATAGAACCGACAAGCTGCAGGGACAGAGCCATGGAAAAAATTCCTGTTTTGAAGAGCGCGCCGCAGCGCGTAGTGTGAAGCAGTACCCCTCCGTTTCTGGCGGTGGCGCCGCTGTGGCAATCGTAGCTTTGGTGTCTCCCTCGGGTTAGGAAAGGGGAAAGGTTGCCTGTTAACGTGCATTTAAGGGGCGCTATGAGCTCGCCAAGGGTCAGTCGGTCAGTCTGGGTGAGTCTGGAGTGAGTCTGGGGTCAGTATCTCGCTCCCAGCTTGCTAGTCTGTCTGTCGTCCGAATTTGTGGCGCAGTGAGAGAACTCAACAAGTGGTCGTCCGGTTGGGGGCTTTGTTCCTGCATCTGCGCGTTAGGCCGCCAGTCTGCTCGAGTTGCTCAGCCAACGGTCATTGGCGGTTGGATCGACCGGTTGGTCGGTCGCACACTGAGACACAAGATGACTTGTCCGTCTTGAGCGTCGGCGCATGTGAGGTCGCCTCGTGAGTCCAGTGGGCCGAGGCGTATAGCGAGGGGTAGTGGCTTCGCGGCCGACACGAGAGCAACAGGAGTCAATCCACGACATCGGTCTGGCCGGCGCGAGCTGCGACGCCGTGAGACGGGAGATCGGCGCGCCTTCCTGCGTCCGTTGAAGCGGCTGGCAGGCCAGCGGACGGTTCGGGAGAGCGTTTTGGGGGTGCTGCGCCAGGTCTTCACCAGAAATCGCAGTTTATTAGAAATTAATTGATTGATGATATGTTGTTTCATGTAATTGTTAAATTCTACTTGTTTTCTTGGTGAGGTCACCAGCCGCTTTGTTTTGGAGTCTTCCCACCATTCTTCTCCGTTTGCCCACCCGCGGGAAGGTGGTTATTTATGAATTGGGTGGTCCGTTTTTCCCTTGTGGAGTAGGGGTGGGTTAGAGCAACCTACGGTTCGGGTTGTTCGGTAATCGCCCTATCAATCTGCCGTACGTTAATAGCTGCCTCTCTCATGTTTGTCGGATTCGGTGTGTTAACGAATTTATTGCTTGAAGTGTAACGGCCTAATTCCTGAAATATGTTTTTATCTTGCCTGTCATCTTGAAAGACGGTAGATCTGTACTGTAGAGCATGTTTGGCCAACCTTGTATAATTTTATGTAAGATTGCATTTCATGGGCTTTTATTTAAATGGTCATTATAGTATATAAAGTTGCCACCCTTCCACCGTAAGACTTTTCTTAGAAGTTAAAATCAAGTTGCACCTTCGGTGGCAAGTTAACCTTTTAATTTTAGTGTTTTGTACTATTTCCATCCCTCCTATGTGTGCTTGTGTGAATTGTCAAAACTTTTACTTTAACGTACTCTGGTGTGTTGCAGATTTGCAACAGTGTAGTCTTTCAGAGGTTGTTGTGAGCGGTCGAGACTACGGCCGTGTCAAAAGGGAGCGGCAAGGTTCTCAGCCCGAAAGCTCATACACTCAAAAATTTGTTTCTTTCTGCCTCTGAATAAATTGTAACTTGATTTTTAGAGGGTGCTTCTGCTTATAATTTTAAATCTGTTTCTTAAAAAAATGCTTTTAGGAATAAAATTCCCATTTGTTAAAAGCAATTCCATTTTGATTTCATCAGTTACTCCCTGGCAACTACCTCCACGCTCACATAGTGTGATTAAATGTGTTAATGTTCTTGATGAATCGCTAGTAAATAAATTCTTAAGAAAAGTAAAGTCACCGTTCAGGGACGTATTCTTGACTGGAACTGGAGGAAAAAAGTCCTATAAACGTGTGTCCGGAAATTCACCGTTGTCTGCAGTAGATAGCACTAACGAATGACAGTTCACTAACTAATGACAGTTCATCTGACCACGTGGCGCGTAATCAGTGCGTGTTGCAGACTATGCGAGTGACGCAACGTACTGCAAACAGCAGAATGGTCCAGTATTCATGTGGGGAACAATCCGAGATGGTGACTGTTACGGCCAAACAGATGGAAACGGTCGAGAGGGGGCACAGCTGCAGCATAACAAGTACCTACACAGACACCAACAACATTTCGAAACATTTCAAGCCCTTTTTGGGCGTTTGTGTGTTCATGGGTCCTTCCAGACAGACAAACGTGCGGGGAGGTGGCGGACCGTGAGTACACCAGATCTGGAGGAGCAGTTTCTACGGGACGTTGACACGAACCCCAGTAATAGCTCCAAATCTGGTGTACATACAGTCCGCCGGCTCCCTGAACTTTCGTCTGTCTGAAAGGGCACATGATCACGCAAACGCCCAAAAAGGGCTAGAAATGTTGTGACATGTTGTTGGTGTCTGTGAAGGTACTTGTTATGGTGCAGCCGTGCCCCCTCTCTATCGTTCCCATCCGTTTGGCCGTACACAGTCACCATCTCGGCTTGTTCCCGGCATGAATACCGCACCATTCTGCTGCTTACAGTTCGCTGCGTCAATCACTCAGCCTGCAACACGTAACGAACACACGGCACGTGGTTAGAGGAACTGTCATTCGTCATCTACCGTGGCAACAGTGAATTTCCAGACAAATGTTCATAGGACCTTTTTTCCCCCAGTCGGGAATCCGTTCCTGTACTTTGTCGGTTTCATTAACCGACACTCTTTATAAGAGGTCGTTGACCTGTTCTTAAGAATAAATGGTCAAAGCGTGACATTCTCTAGGAGGAACGCTGTCTCAGGCTTCAATTCTACGTTCACTGGGCGCTACTAATCTCTAATCTGCGGTAGACGCTAGAAAGATATTAGTAAGCACTTGCAATCGAGAGAGATCCTCGAAAAGTTCAATAGGAAGTTGATGGTAGGAGATTTCATTCTATTAAAAAGTGAGTCTTTATTAAATAAATTGTGCTGAAGAAACTAATGGTAGCATGGAGTCACCTGATTGATTAGATCGAACAGCTTTTTTATGGTGTGAGGAGAAAGACCATTCAGCTCAGCTAGCGTGCCACGGCTTGTTGTACTGATAGGGGGTTTCATCTTCCGACAAGGGTGTAATTAACTCGCCGTACATTCGATATGTTATGACAAAGCCTGCGTTGTTAATACGAATGACACAGCGTTCCTTCGAACGCGCATGCATATCTGAAGGAACATTGCATCGTTGTTCCAAACAACACAAAAGTAGTGGGGCAAGAGGAGCATGAGTACAATTTGTTAGTGCATGTTGCCTACATCATGGGCAAGCGTACATTCAGAGACAAACGTATTGTTCTCTTTTAACTGACACGTCCTTAACCTATTGTTCTGATAAGTGGATTATGTACCCCTGGGAATAATCTGTCCTCCTGAGAAACCTCCCCTCCCCTCTCCACTCCCCCCTCCCCCCCAACTCCTCTGGAAATTGCCAACCCTCCCTCCTCCACGCCGATACAAGAACACTTTCAGGCCTGAGTTATTCGAATAGCCCCTTCCCACTCCATCAATTTGATTGATAAATTAATTAAAGTGATCCATTAATTAAACCCTTCCCCTCTTGTAAATCCCCCAGCCATCCCTCCCACCCTCAGCTGGAAATTGGCGGATCTGTGCTCGAAAGGAGGGAGCTCACGGTAGGAAATTCAAATACTCAGCAAAGGGTATATTCCTTATTTACAAAATTCAATTTGCAGGGGTTGGATCTCGCTTGCTCATCATTCTCTGCTGTTTAGAAAGATTCAGGTCTTCTAAAATACATTAAAGAGAATTAATTAAATCGGTCAGTTTTTATTCCACATAAATTGAGGGAAAATGCGTTAAAATGCGGATGAATGGGGGACTGAGAGAGTTCAAATGGTTCAAATGGCTCTGGGCACTATGGGACTTAACATCTGAGGTCATAAGTCCGCTAGAACTTAGAACTACTTAAACCTAACTAACTTAAGAACACCACACACATCCATGCCCAAGGCAGGATTCGAACCTGCGACAGTAGCAGTCGGGCGGTTCCATACCGAAGCGCCTAGAACCGCTCGGCCACTGTGGCTGGCAATCAGAGAGAACTTGCGTGTCTTCTGCTTGGTGCAGGAAAATTCTTGTACGTGGGAATGGAAATGAGTATGTGACAGAAAGAGGAAAACGAGAAAATGTTGACATGGAAGCACTGGGATCCAGGGAAACAGTGATTTTTGTCGATAGCAGTAAGACTGTTGGAATAGAATGTTTAATGTGGATGACCACCAAATGTGGGGCAATAAATTTGTATATGTCGGATCACAAGTCCAGGTATGACCCCAATTGTTATTGGCAACCGCCTTATAGACTTTTATGAAGTGTTCTTAGCTAAAGAGCGTTGGAATTCCAGCTGGGGTGTCTGCAATATACAAATACAGAACGGATCGCATGTTCGACCCTGTGCAAGACTGTTTAGGTGTTTTAAACCCTAACAAACAGAATTTACAGTGCGCTTCTCTGTACTCTCCACCAGTCAGAACCATGCGATGTCAGCTAACAAATACCTTACAGAACACTTGCTGTATGGTTTTTTAACAACATTCTGCTGTATGTCTGTTGAGGTAAAAGTGATATATGCAAGTTGACTGCTGTCTATGATGCTTTCCTGGGAAAGTGGTCTGCCTCTAAATTGAAACGGATGTGCATTAAAGGATGATAGAAAGTCGATAGAGTGATCGGTTGAGAGGGTTGTAATGAGGTATGATTTAATGGTAGACTGATGGTGCATTCTAGAGAGAGAGAGAGAGGTGTTGCTGCAGGTCACTTATCATGCATTTAACCATTTCTTTGCGTTGCTGTCTCAGGGTGCATCTGTTGTGTGGTAAAACTTGCGATCGACTTGTATGCAACTGCGTGTTCTTTGTGTGACTTAAAGCTCTATCTACCTGCAATCGTTAACAACAAACGTCTCCATACCACTGTCAGCAGAGGGTTTCCAACGCATGCGTGATGAATCGTGTTCATTGATGGAAAACCTGCTTCAACACCCTCCTCTAGACGAACGAAGATGTATGCGAAGTACTCCATTTCTCCATCACATCTGGGACATAAATCAAGTCTTCAGTTTCATATAGATACGAAGTGACTGTCACTATCCCTTTCATGATCGTCTTATCCAAAATGCATGCATGTGGATCATTGGGGGAGAGCGCCAAGTCTTGGAGTTTTTAGTAGGTTGATGTATAAGATGAGCAAATATTCTCATAGAAAATCAAACAGCACATGGGTATTTCAGCGATATGAACATATACGTATAGAAAACTATGGAAAAATGTGAAAAATGACATACAATCGATAAAATTCGCGGAAAACCTGACATAATCACGAAGAATTGATGTGAAATAAGTAAAAATTAAGGGAAATACAATAAAATACGTAAAATCACGAAAAACTAGTAAAATTACGGAAATTGACTGAGAATACATAAAATTAGAAACAAATACCGTGAAAATAGTACTGGGCGAAATCAATAAAACTGTGTGTTCTGGAGGAGAAGAGTAGACCGATGCTGCATTAACACACCTTAATAGTGGAAAGAGGAGGCGTTCTAGAGATGTGGCGCCAAGGCGAAATGTCAGTATTATCTCACACATGAGCAATACAAGCTAACATCGGACCATGACTTCTGTGTGCAACAGGAAGGTTACCAGGGGCGACGGTAAACTACGATAAGACTATTACATCTCTTCCGGCTATTGACTGTCGTATTTATTTCCTTGTAAGATGTCACTGTCATACACCTCTGGAAACCTGTATGGTGTTTGTGTTACAAAGAATCGATGTTTTCTTTGGTGTGCAAGATAGTTGTCTTATCACCTAACAGTTTGTGACCATAGTTTATCGAAGGGAAACTTGCAGGGAGAATGTATGTCATGTGCTGGAAATATATTTCTTATACCGGAATATTAACAGCGTTGCATTCCACACGACTAATAGGTCAGACACCGTACAGCTCTAGCATTGTAGCGTGTTTAAGTGCAGACCCTTGTAGTCCATGGAATGTATTTCTGTTCCTCGATCATTTCTCTCTTTCTAATATCTTCTTGGTATATACATCGATCACTAGAACAATACCACAGAATTTTTAGTGCAGCTAATTTATGTAAAATGTTTCAAACTACGTCCTACTGAAACTCCAAGACGTGGGTCACTCTGTAACTTCATCAGACATGGAATGTAGCTTCTGACTTGTGGTTAGCTGCAAATTAAATTGGCGACAGTGTTGTAGGAAGTATTCAACAAAGATCTTTGAATCTCCAACCTTATCCTAAGAATGCGAGAATTGTGTATGACTTAAATCCACATAGGGAAAGATGGGCAATCATAATCATACATTATGCACTATGATCAGAGTGCCAGAAATATGTAGATAACCCAACCACATCGGAATAGGACGCTGTCTGGTATACTTGGGTGTATATGTTCGAGAATTAAACATGAATGGACGTACCGCATCGTTGTCTCTCTACATTCGCAATCTAATATATGGTAGTGGAGAGTGGAGGGGTGGTTTAGTGATGATACAGAAACTGGGAAGCATGTTGCCATGTCACTGGTCGACATTAAAATTATGGAAAAACATGTAAAAATGCTAAAATGGGTCGCACTATCAACTGTGATGCTTATTACAGTATATTGATCATGTCATTTCCCTCCCATCCGTCCACAGGTACGCTGTTGATTACCACATGATAATTAACTGACACCACTTGTTTGAGATGAAGAGAGTTTTGGTGGGAGCAACACCTTCTGGGGGTGGCCAACACCGAGACAGTGATCGTGTACATGGATGTTGTATAAGGAATCAATGCTCTAGGTCTCTTCAAAATGGAACACCTAGACATCTGCTATCCTATTACTGTGAAAGATTAGATTACATTTAGGGGTCATCACCTTCAGGCAGCTGTTTGGAAATGTCCCACAATTTGCAGACTCCTCCAGTTTACTTGTGTTGCGATGGCTTCCACATTTTTATCAATAAGAAACGTCACCTCTGTCTTTTATTTCAATCATCATGTGTGTTGTGGGAGCAGCGTAGTTTACACAACGCAATGTCTAGCTTTCTGTTGGAGCCAATGGATCGAAATGTGTTCATGTCGATTTACAACCTGACACAGACACAAAATATAAGTCCCATGAAATTTTGGGCATGCATGCACATAAATTCAGCTTCTTCTTCTCATGTTTCGGCTAAATACCGTCCAGCCATCTTCGGAGTGAGCCAAGGTGACTAACGCCCCAGCCCTGCTTCGTCCTTTTACACCTGAGGACTGAACCACACCGTATGCAGCCAAAGATACACTCTGAAGATGGCTGGACGGTATTCAGCCGAAATATTACAAGAAGAAGCTGAATTTATGCGGCTGCACGCCCAAAATTTTATGGAACAGTCTTTATGCCACGAAAACATGAAGCACGAAATGTATGTCGGTGTACACAGCTGTATTCGTACACTGCTTATGAAAGAACAACACAGAGACCCTTGCTTGCAGTTTATAGTCAGTTGGATATGGTCCTCCTACAGTGCAGGCCGCGAAACTTTACACTGGTCTGTGCA
The DNA here is from genome assembly GCF_023864345.2 of Schistocerca serialis cubense. Taxonomy (NCBI): domain Eukaryota; kingdom Metazoa; phylum Arthropoda; class Insecta; order Orthoptera; family Acrididae; genus Schistocerca; species Schistocerca serialis. The sequence goes on from NC_064643.1 coordinate 122,602,257, forward strand.
AGCGACTTCGATCACTGGCCACCTGCTCCAATGGATCAATACCTATATATCTAATAGGATCGTGACATACGCTTGATGCCAACATGCAGACAGTATTTGTTTTTGATACATCTGAAGAGCGGGACGTGGTAGTGTCTTATCAAGTTCTCTATCGGATGATGTTAGCAGAGCACCTTTTTTCATAATTTTTCTCTGCTGGATGGTTCAAAATAACGAGGATAAATTTTCAGAATGAGATGGAGTGTGCGCTGATATGAAACTTACTGTAAGATTAAAAGTGTTCCATACCGAGACTCGAACTCAAGACCTTTGCCTTTCAACTGAGATACTCATGCACGAGGCACGACCAGTCCCCACAGCTTCAATTCTGACAGTATCTCGTCTCCTACCTTCCAAATTTCACAGAGCTCTTCTACGAATCTTCTGCGAAGTTTGGAAGGTAGGAGAGAGAGAGAGAGAGAGAGAGAGAGAGAGAGAGAGAGAGAGAGAGAGAGAGAGCATGTGTTTCAACAGGAATTTCTCATGTATCAAATACAAAAGGGTTACTGCCACCTGAAGCTATTGTACAGGGGAACAATGAAACTCCCAGTATGTGCACTGCACGAGGCATTTGGCTGTGAGGCAGCCAACATGATTGCAGTCACAGGATCCCAAGAGGGCATAGCCTGGTGGACAGAAGACAGCATGTGCTTCACTATCGAAAGATGTTTAACAATGTCATTATGTGTGATGGGTGTTTTATGAACGTATTCCTTGCATGATCAGAATAAAAGAGCGATCGATTTTATTAATTCTTTTCGATGTATTTTATAAGACCTGCATCTCTCCATAAAAACGAGAATGATGAGCAAGAGAGACCCAACCCCTGTAAAGTGAATTTCATAATTAAGCAATATACCCTTTGCTGTGGAATTGAATTTCCTGTCCCTTCCCCCCCCCCCTTTCCAGGTGGGGGTGGGAAGGGAGGGCTGGGGTATTTACCAGAGGGGGAGGGGTTAATTAATTAGGGCAGACGTAGGGCAAAATAGTGAAAAAATTCAATTTTGTTTACTACATAATTTATTAGGTTGATGTTTTAAGAATGACATCTGAAAGTTGCGTAATCAAAATCTGCCTAGAACTATTTTTAAAAATTTTTTCTTCTACCGTCTGCGCTTGCCACGTCTCCTTTATCTGTGCTGTGCTCCACTCTTTCTTGACACTAAATATATTTTTGTGTTATTTTTCAGTCACACAATCGAAACGATCAGCAGACGTATTTAGAAGGCTGTGACAAAGATTATACATGCCTGTTCCTTTGGTTATTAACATGGAAGTAAGAATAGAGGGAGACGCCGTGACGTCACAGCTGTGAAGCTATGTGAGGCCGAGGGTAGCCATCTCAATCCGACCAAAACATTGCTGCTGTAAGCTTGTGTGCATAGGCTTGTCGCTCGCTTTTGGAAGGATTTTGCGCTATTATGGTGACTTGTGTGGTGTTCGGATGTACGAATCGTTCTGATTGTGATGCGAAATCGAAGAGAATAACATTTCATATGTAAGTTGTCTCGTTAAGTGTGATTTTACAACTTCATTGTGAATGAACGTGTGCTACACCGGTACTTGTACTATAGCGTGTTTTTCTCCTGTATGATTTTAGATTTCCTAAAAATGAAAGTCGGAAAGCTCTGTGGGAGAATGCCGTGAGGAGGAAGAATTGGCGTGCGTCTAAATGGAGCACTATATGTCCTCAGCATTTCCGAGAAAGGACATAGACCGAACTTCCCTTTCAACAGTAGGGCTCCGAGAAAATGCTGTACCATCAGTTTTCCCTATACACCCAAAACATTTGCAAAAGGTATGTTAATTCAAGGAATTAAATTCTTAGTTTTCAAGTTCACGTTTCAGTATAATACGTACGTATCGTCGATAATCGAAGTGTTAAGTAACTCACTTTGTGTTCATCATGTACCAAATTAAAAGCTAACATTACATTAACTGGCGTAAAGTATAGGTCTAAACAGGGCACTGTGTAGATTTGCCATTCTATGTACCGTATTTCAGTAAATATTGGTGGTAATGAACAGTGTGTCCCAGTAGTGTAACGTAACTGAAATGTCCCAGTACGTATTACAAACAAGATGTGTTTATGAGGCTTTGGAGGGAGGGTATAGCTAACTTAGTTTTCAGTTTCTATTATTTTGTTTCTGACACACGTTTATTACTGAATTAACAAAATTGTATCGTTTACGTTGAAGGCTAGCTATTCGTAATATTACATTAAAACCTATTTTTAATCAGAAGAAACGCGGAATTTCGCCTTTACGAGATTTTATTTTAAACAAAAACTTTGAAACAACCAATCTGATGACGTTACATGCGTATATGGTGCAATTAGCGACTGTAATACACGCAGCGCTATAGCACACTGGCAATGTTTTGGTCAGAGTGTCATGGCAGCGAGCCACGCCCCCATGGCTTCAAAACGTAGTACGGCTGGGATACGTAGCGCCATCTCCCCTTATTCTTACCTCCATGGTTATTAACATGATTTGTTTTTGAATAGTGCGTGTTACAGTTTGTTGTTTGGCAATTTATTAGCTTTTTTTGCTTAAAATGGTTCGTAACAGTGGCCGTGTATTCAAAAGAGTGAGAAAATGTCGAATTTCACGTGTAAGGAGCACAGAACGTTTAAATAAGAATATTGTAAATGTTCCTTGTATGTCTGAAGAACAGTTTTCGATGAAATCGCCAAGTTCATCGAAGAAGAAACTCAGTGAAGGAATTAATGATGCAGTGTACAGTGCTAAAGACGAATTTTGTAGTGAATTTAGGTTAATTGACTTAGAAATTCTTGCCCATATGATTAATGTTGTATGTACATGTGGTAATTGTGTGTCCAAGGGCCTCAGACTGTATGATAACAATGCCAGAATTAGCATTTTAAGTAATATACATCTTTTCTGTGACATCTGCAAATACGATGCTCTATTCAAGACTTCTGCTCTCCATGGGAAAACGTATGAAGCTAATACAAGATTGTGTTATGCCATGAGGTGCTTGGGTGTAGGAAGAGAAGGCACGAATTTGTTTTGTGGCGTGATGTGTGGTGTCACCGCCAGACACCACACTTGCTAGGTGGTAGCTTTAAATCGGCCGCGGTCCATTAGTACATGTCGGACCCGCGTGTCGCCACTGTCAGTGATCGCAGACCGAGCGCCACCACACGGCAGGTCTCGAGAGACTTACTAGCACTCGCCCCAGTTGTACGGACGACGTTGCTAGGAACGGTTCACTGAGAATTGCGCTCTCATTTGCAGAGAAGATAGAATAGCCTTCAGCTAAGTCAATGGCTACGACCTAGCAAGGCGCCATAGCAATTGATAGTTATCGTATGAAGCATGTCTCATCAAGAACGATGTATACAAATGATGTATTCCAGCAGCTACGTACTTTTCTTTATAGCATTCATTCCGTATCCTGTTTCAGACCTCACGCCAGCCTGCTTGAGTTTAACGCGTGCATTTCGGCCTTCTCTAGCTATACAACAAGTGGCGACGAGGCTAAAGAAAAAAGTCTTCTTTCTATTTGATTGATTTACTTGTGTCATGGCTTCATCACAATCTCCAGATGTACTGTCCGAATTTTATCGCTTGCAGAATCAGCAGACGCAGGCGTTATTGGATGCCCTTGGACAGCTCGTCCAGGGTCAACATGCAATGCAAAACGATGCGGCAGCCGCCGCTTCACCGCTACCGCAGCCACAACATGCTGTTGCACCCCAGTTTCGTCCATACGATGCGGCAATGGAAACATGGACGGAGTGGTCACGCCAATTTGGATTTCATCTCGCCGCCTACAGAATGCAAGGTAACGAGCAGCAGCCTCTTTTTTTGGCGTGTGTAGGGGTGCAGACGTACCGTGTGATAGTGAAATTATTTCCCCGACACGACGTAGCAACTCTGTCCTACGAAGAAATTTTGTCTGCTTTAGATGCCTGTTTCAAGGAATCAATGTAGTTGCAAAACGGTATACGTTCTTTCGTACAAAACGTACGGCCGGTCAAACTAATCGGGAGTGGGTTGCAACTTTGCAAGGCCTTACGAGGGATTGTGCTTTTGAGTGTGAATGTGGACTCCCTTATTCAGATACTATGGTACGTGATGCAATTGCACAGAACGTTTCTGATGTTCGTATACGGGAGCAAATTTTGAAACTAGTCAATCCCTCCCTTCAACATGTGATAGACATATTGGATAGGCAAGACACACTTGACTTTGCTCAGGAATCATTTGCAACTTCGCCAGCCGTGTGTCACATTAACCGGCCCGCCGGGCGAGCTGCACGGAACGGTAAACAGCCCTCGCGCATGTCCGCGCAGCCACGTGTGCCGCGCAAGCAAGCAAATGCAGTGAAGTCATGCCCGCGGTGTGCTACTAGACATTCGCGTGAGAATTGACCGTCACGCCAAGCTATTTGCTTTTTCTGTAATAAGAAAGGACATATTCAAAGTGTTTGCCAGAAAAAGCTCCGATCGGACAGTCACAACCATTCCAGGCCCTTTGCTTCGCGCCGTAATCGAACCAAGAATAATCAGGCTCGTGAACCTTCGCCCATGGACATTCATGTAGTTAATTCCACTCCGCCCAGTGCCACTCTCTCTAACAGTGACTGTGTTCGTCCCACAAAAAGCGTGCGTCGACATCGACGGAAATCTAGTCAAGTCGCGAGTGTGTCTGTACCAGTGTCTGTTCACGTTGCACGAGACAGTCGCTCTTGTCGTCAGCAGGACAATAAACGTTTTGTAGACTTGGACATTAATGGCAATACCGGAGCTGCAGTTTCTCTCATCAATAAAGACACGTACAAACAACTGGGCACACCTCCCTTGCGTGCCGCCAATGTTAAGCTAACTACATATTCAGGTCACAAGATCCCTGTGTTAGGACAGTGCAGCCTTCTTGCGACATACAAGGGACAAACAAAACTTGTGTCATTTTACGTTCTTCGTTCTTCTTCTGCAGTGAACTTGTTTGGTTTAGATTTATTTCAGTTGTTTAACTTGTCTATAGTAAATCAGGTCCTCTCAGTGAACCAGACTGTGCCTTCAGCCAGTGTTTCTCGTCTATGTGAAGAATTTGCAGACATTTTTGCACTGGGCCTTGGTTGCGCTAAGAACTATGAAGCACATTTGGAACTGAAAGTAAACCCGCAACCGAAATTTTTCAGAGCGCGCAATGTTCCCCACGCATTGCGTGATGAGGTCGCAAGAACATTAAACGATTTAGAATCACAAGGTGTCATTGAACGTGTGCAGGCTTCTCTCTGGGCCCACCCTTAGTAATTTTGCCAAAACCTTCCGGAAAACTGAGACTTTGTGTGGACTTCAAGGCAACAGTGAATCCACAACTAGTGATTGAAACTTTTCCTTTACCCCGCCCGGAAGATCTTTTTGATAAACTGTGCCCGGGTATTCTATCGCAACTATCGAGGTTCACGGCGTTGGTTCGCAGGGCGCATTCTTTGCTGCCTCGGCCGCACTATGTATTTGGTTTTGGGGGCCTCTGGTGAGGTTCGTCGGCATCTCAATCAGCTGCGCCTCTGTCGTCGCACGGGATCTGCCGCTCCTCGTCTGCTTTCAGCGGCGGTGCCGTCCGGTCAGCGCCCTGGGGACCCATCTACTGGCTCGCCTCATCCCCAGGTGTTACCGACGCTGCCTTCCATTTTGCCCCATGGCGACGCGCCGCCGCCGCCGCCGCCGCTGCCACCCGCAGTGGACGCGTCGCTGCAACCGCCGGGCGCCTCCCTGGGTCGCGCGCCGCCGATCGCTTCCCGTGACCAGCTGTCCTCCGACGTGGAACTCTTGCCCGCTCCGGACCACATGGCGTCTTCAAGCGTCGGGTACCCCGACTCGATGGAGGTCGACCCGTCGGTCCCTCCTGACTATCTTAGGGCGCATACACCGCATGTTGGCGTGCACCCTGGACTAGGTTTTCGGGCGTTTCCTAGCTCCCCTCGGACAGAATGGCCGGGTGCGGGTGGCACAGCCTCGCCTGTTGTTAGGCTCCCCACCTCATGGCATACGCCAACATGGTGTCCTCCCCACGGCGGGCGGAAGCCTTATAAAACGACCGTTCGCCGATTTGTGGGGGAGGAATGTGGTGTCACCGCCAGACACCACACTTGCTAGGTGGTAGCTTTAAATCGGCCGCGGTCCATTAGTACATGTCGGACCCGCGTGTTGCCACTGTCAGTGATCGTAGACCGAGCGCCACCACACGGCAGGTCTCGAGATACTTACTAGCACTCGCCCGAGTTATACAGCCGACGTTGCTAGGAACGGTTCACTGAGAATTACGCTCTCATTTGCAGAGAAGATAGTTAGAATAGCCTTCAGGTAAGTCAATGGCTACGACCTAGCAAGGCGCCGTAGCAATTGATAGTTATCGTATGAAGCATGTCTCATCAAGAACGATGTATACAAATGATGGATTAAAGTTAAGTATTCCAGCAGCTACGTACTTTTCTTTATAGCATTAATTCCGTATCCTGTTTCAGACCTCACGCCAGCCTGCTTGAGTTTAACGCGTGCATTTCGGCCTTCTCTAGCTATACAACATGATGAATGTGCCTCCACCAGTGGCTAGATTCACTGAGTACAACAAAACACTCCTCAGAGCTCTTGAGGTTGAGTGCAAGGAAAATATGCAAGCGGCTGTTGAGGAAGCTGTAGAAGTTAACAGTGAAGGGATAGAAGGTAATCGTGACGTGAAGACAGATCTGTGTGTCTCCTGTGATGGAACGTGGATGAAAAGGGGCCATGCATCACTTCAGGGTGTGTCATCTGTCATCAGTGTGGACACAGGAAAAATCTTGGACTTCCAAGTAATGAGCAAATATTGCTCTTATTGTGACACCAAAAAGAATTATGAGAGCAGTGAAGAAGGAAGGTGGCAGGAGATACACAAGAAATGCTACTGTAAGAATTATCAGGGGTCAAGTGGTGGGATGGAGGCAGCTGGGATGAAACTAACATTCCAAAGGTCAGTAGAACAATATGGAGTTAGGTATGTGAAGTACCTAGGTGATGGAGATTCTAGTTTTAGAGAGCAATCCTTATGGTTCACAAGTTAAAATTGAAAAACTTGAATATGTGGGACATGGTCAAAAGAGAATGGGTGGCAGACTTCTCAGACTGAAGAAAGAAATGAAGGGCAAAAAATTTGAAGATAGAAAGCCACTGGGATGTGTTAACAGATTGACAAACAAAAAAATTTACACATTACAAATATATTATGGGAAAGCCATCAGGGACAATGTACGCAGTGTGAAAACAATGCAGCAAGCAGTGTGGGCAATATTCTTCCACAAACTTTCCACAGATCATACTCCTCAACACCACCTCTGTGACATTTGTGGTGCAAATATCTTCAGGCAGAAGCCAGTGGAAAGCCATACACACATAAGCATGGTTTGCCACTTGCTGTTTTAAATCTTATAAAGCCAACTTTCAGGTATCTAGCCAATCCTGAACTGCTGAAAAAATGTGTACATGGGAAAACACAAAATTCAAATGAGAGCTACAATCACCTTATATGGATGCGTTGTCCTAAACAGTGTTTGTGTCCTCAAATGTTGTGAAGATAGCTGCATGTGATGCCTGTCTAATGTTCAACAGTGAAAATGTAGGCAGGATTAAGTGCCTGCAGAGGTTAGACTTCCATCCCGGTGCATTCTCACTGAAGATACTCCGAAGCATCGATGAAGTGCGACTTGGCAAAGCCCAGGCAGCAGAGGAAAATATCCAAAAGATGACTAGGCAAAGGAAACAGGGAGAGAGAATACCCCAGCAAGACAAGGAAGAGAATGAAGATTATGGATATGGACAGCATTAGGACGTAGAAGTATGGCAATATTCCTAAAAATTGAAATAAAAACTTTAAATGAGATTTCCCATAAAGTGATTTTTTTAAGATTTAATGTACCTCTTATCAGGAACTATAAGAGTTAACATCCTGAAATTTGGCAGAGTTGTTAAGAAGTACTTACTGAATAGTGCTATGCAGCAATTTTCCGTTATTTTTTCTCTGAGAAAAGTTATCCTTTAAAATTTGAGAAAAATAGAGCAGTTCCAGGTAACACAAAACTGAAAAATTAATTTGAAAGTAACTATGAGCTGAAACAAAGATCTGTTGCACACGTTTTAATAGCCTTTAATGAAGAAGTATACTATAAAGTTTCAGATTTAATGCTTGAATAGTTTATGAGAAAAGGTACATTATATGTACATTGGTAATTAAAAACTCAAATCCTTATAAAATGAAATTCCATGAACATGATCAAACAAAAACTGCAGAGACTATAGTTCATTATGTACTACACAATAGTGTCAAATTTTAAATTTATAACTGTAATGTTGTAGGAGATATCGAAGTCTAAATATCAGTATGCAGTTTGGTCTCCTTAATTAATTAGACAATCAATTGATAGAGAATGATGGGGCGAGGTGGAGGGGGGAGGGTTGGAAGCTTTGGAGGCTTCGAGAAGGGTTGGGTGGAGGAGGGGGAGCAGTAAGGGTGGGGGGAGGTTTCTCAGTAGGACAGATGTCCCCAGGGAGTTACAATCCACTTAGAAGAACAGTGGGTTAAAGACCTGTCAACGAAAGAGAACAATAGGTTTGGCCCTGAATGTCTGCTTGCCCCCGATGTAGGCAATCCACACTAACAAATTCTGCTCATGCCCCTGTTTCCACACTACTCACATGCACTGCAATATCATATTTATCTGCTGATACCATGTAGCGACTTTAAATTCAAATATCGTCCCCTGTACAGGAATTACATAATGTGCATATGAGTATTCCTGTAGGTTGTTATGCAGGAACGACTTCATATGGAATTTTGGGTCTAGCCATGAGGCGTACACGTATAGCCGAAGTGGTTAAGGAACTGTTCGCCTAAAACGGCGAATGCGAGTTCGAATTCTGGTCCAGCACAAATTTTCATTATCGTCATTCCCTTATAGAGTAGATGGTTGTTCGTATTTGCATCTGCGAATACATTTTATGTACCATGGTACATTAGCTCTCCCTTAAAACAGCACACTCCTATCGTTATAGCGCTATCGAAAGTCTAGAAGTGGAACCAGTTGGTGATGCGATCCTCCACCACTGACTTATAGGGGTGTACAAAAAAATGGGAACTTCCAACGTGCAGCACACTACCATGTCTAATACGGCGTAGGAAAACCACTGGCATTCAAAACAGTATCGTGCCGTCTCGGGATTGTCAAATACAGGTATTGTAAGGTTTTGAATGTTATCTTACACCGTTCTTATTGCAAAATAGTGGCAAGTGCGGGTAAAGACGATAGAGGCAACTAGCGATCAGGCACCCTTCTCCCCAAAGTTGACCACAAACGCTCAGATCTGATGACTGTGGTGTCCAGGGCAGGTGTGACAATTCATCCTCGTGCTGAACAAACCAGTCCTGGACGATACTAGCTGTATGGGAAAGGGTCCTGTAGACTTGGAACTCAGCATCACCATTGGAGAACAAACATTGTACCTTGGGATAGAACTGATCAGCCAAAATGGACACATATACCTTGGCGGGTATGCGACCTTGCAGGCCAAGTTTCATCGCTTCGGCCACACGCTTTCCTGTTACTGGCATTTACATCACTGATAAGTCGTTTTGGAATTCCAGCTTGCTCTGCAATTCTCTATTTATGGAGCTACCTTCGTGTTGTTTTGATGATGCCAGGGCTCACGAATGCGACATTCAGGTCTGCATTGACTTTTGCAGCTGCTGTCGCCCTCTTGTTTTTTGGCACAGTCCTCATCAATGACCGTGTGTTAGAGTAACCGAACACACAGTTTCGTCCTCATTGCGACTTAGCGGATGATGTTGTTCCGCTTTCCCTCTATGTGGTATAAATCTTCGATACGGTGCCTCCTGAAACAACAAACACCTCAGCTACTTTGGTTACGGAAGACCCACCATGCGAGCACCGACAATTTACTCACTTCCGAATACACTTAGCTCATACATAATGTACTCACAACTACACAGAACACTGTTCCGACCACGACGGACGCTTGCAACGTATTGAGACCATTGCACTTGTGGTCAAATACAACAGCAATGGCTGCAGATTTGGCTAGCATTTGTATTTATGATCAAGTACGTATTTCTCGCGGTGTTCCCATGTCTCTTACAAGCCCCTGTAAGTAATGACAGTGAAGTAATAACGCAATTACGTTCCAGTCAGTTGTATTGAATCAGAATAGTAATTTGGGTCGACGTGGAGACATAACAGAATGACAAAAAGAAGCTATCGGCGTTTGGAAGTGACCACGATCGCATCGTGAATGAGGTTGCCCTATTTGTTGGTATATCAACGCAGAATGGTCAACGCGTCTACAAGGAACAGTGTGCTATTCGCAGCCATTGACACGGCTCAAGAAGAGTGATCGTAAAACGATCCTAACCGCCAGCGACCGTAGACGAGAGTGAATCCCTCTTCTTCTTCTTTTTCTTCAACTTTATCCTGTGTCTACACTGGGTAGCCACTTGAGCTGAATTTGGTGATGTTAGTGGTAGAGCGTGGCCGTATGCCCTCCGTATTTTGATGTGCTGTGGAAACTATGTCCTCTTGAATATGACGTCTTCGTGACAGTAATTCTGAAAATAAAAAGTACAGGAAAGCCTGAAAGGGCCACAAACATAGAACGGTCGGTATGACCACACTTCTGGTGTACTTGTAGTACAACAACACGTTTCGTGTGAGAAGTCGCTCATCATCAGCCTGCCCATGCTCAACTTATACGACTCACAAGGAGACGGCACGACCGTGGGGTCGGGGATTTGTCCGCAATTTTGTGTGCTGAAAGAGGACCCCTAACACCTCACGTGGTTAAAATATTAGCACGCACTACTCGGAAAATCCCGAGAAAAATCGCTCCAAAGTTTCTTAGGTGCCTTATGTGCATAAAATGTTAGTCCGTTGTCGTGCCGCCGTGTGGCCTACATGGTTAGCCCTCGGATCATTACGACAGAGGTCTCGAGTTCGATTCCTCCTCCGGCACCTTTTTTTTTTTTTCTTCTGTTGCTTGCAAAATTGCAGCGCATTGTTACAAGAGAATCGTGAAATTAATTCGCGGGAAGATTGTATAAAAATTCATTCTATAATTCACCATCAATTATGGTGACCAATATTCCGAGACATGATTTAATATTCCTGGTTTGCCTCAAAACTGCCAGAAACTCGAAACATTTTCGTAAATGTTAATGGGGCATGTTTTTGTACAGATGTTTTCGTATAGATTTATTGCAAACGCCCTGTGATTGTAAACAATCCGCTTTTATATGTTGTGCAAGATGTCGCAAAAATTATTGCTTTGTTTGTTTTTACGATAATTACCATTGCAATTCTTGTATATAATTATTATATGTATAAAAATTGAATGTTTCCCAATCGACTTTGTGATTCTGTTAAAAAGGCAATGTTTCTCCTCATATACTTTACAATGAAAAATGGAAAACCCACCGCCATGAATTGTGTTGTTGGACAAAAAGAAAATAATTTTTATTCAATAATGTAACTAATTTGTTAAAGGTAATGTAGGTTTGGGGAACTTCCTGAATAATTGGTGGAATAACCAAAGAAAATGAAACAGAAGAAAAAAAAAGTGCCAGAGGAAGAATCGAACACGAGACCTCTGGCGTAAGAATTCGAGCACCGAACACCGAGGCCAGACGGCGGGTCGGCAGTCTTCTAACATTTTATACTCATAAGGCGCCTAAGAAACTTTGGATCCATTTTTCCCGGGATTTTCCGGGTAGTGCGTCCTAATATTTTAACCACATGAGGTGTTAGGGGTGTTCTTTCACCAAAAAAAAATTGCGGACAAATCCCCGACCCCACGGTCGTGCCGTCTCCTTGTCAGACTCTAACAAGGTGTTTTTACACTTTGTTGGAGTACATTACAATGTGCTGAATGCTACCAATTATTGTTCGTAAAGTGTAGCAAGAACTAATTGATATCCGACTCGATGTATAAGACTAAACATAGCTTGGAACTGAAACTGCATTTACTTGCAGAAACTCGCACACTCAGTGAGCCGTTACTTGCGTGTCGTCCTCGGAAGATCCACGGCTTCGCCCAAAGTGCCAACTGCGGCGTGGAATCCAGGCACCCTTTTAGACGTGCAGCGCGCGAAAGAAATTACGCGATGGACTCCTCCACAGATTTACTCGGAAACGTTCATCGGTGGAACATCCATAATCAAGAGCAATGCTAAACTGTTAAATCAATCTGAATAATGGTCACCGCCGGCCAATGTGGCCGAGCGGTTCTAGGCGCTACAGTCTGGAACCGCGCTGCTGCTACGTTTGCAGGTTCCGAATCCTGCCTTGGGGATGGATGTGTGTGATATCCTTAGGTTAGTTAGGTTTAAGTAGTTCTAAGTTCTAGGGGACTGATGACCTCAGATGTTAAGTCCCATAGTGGTTAGAGCCACTTGATTTTTTAATGGTCACCTGCACTGGTTTGAGCAGCGGACGGGATAAATTGTCACTACTCTCACGTCACTAATAAATACTCTAGAGGAATCCAGGTAGGTCTACTTTTAGAAAGACTTATAGATCACACACTAAACTGGAAAATGTACTCCGCAAACAGATATTACACCTCTTCCATTTGAGGCGCTGAGAACCAAAAGTGTCTAAATATTTCAGAATTCGAATCAATAACAGCTGCCAACGTGCGTAACTTAGAAGTACATATCCTCGAAGTAGTGCAGCAACTTAAATAACTTAATAAAACGAAGTCTTCCGGTCCAGACTGTATATTAATTAGGTTCCCTGCATTGTATGCTGATGCAATGGATCCATACTTACAGTCTTATACAACTGCTCGCTCGACGAAAGATCCTTACCAAAAGACTGGAACGTTGTACAGGTCACACCAATATTCAAGAAAGATAGGAAGAGTAATCCATTAAATTTCAGGGCCATGTTACTAACGACGATACGCATCAAGATTTTGGAGCATATATTATGTTCGAACATTATGAATTACCTTGAAGGAAAAGGTCTATTGACAAACAGTCAACACGGATTTAGAAAACATCGTTCTTGTGAAACACAACTAGCTCTTTACACACACGAAGTGCTGAGTGCTGTTGATAACGGATTTCAAATTGATTGCATATTTTTGGTTTTCCAAGACGCTTTTGACACCGTACCTCGCAAGCGGCTTGTAACCAAATTGCGCCCTGACGCGCGTGCTGTTAGAACGACTACAGCACATTTCGGGGATAACACCCAAACGTCGGACGTAGAAAATTTCCTATCGCTAGCGCCAGTCGAGAAGCGGGGGCTCAAGGATGCAACAGTTTTGTCTGTATGAGTAATGATTTTGTTAAGAAGGCGTCAGTCTTCGTGCAGTCGCTCGCGCAACAGCATTTGACCGCTCACACAGAAGATGCCACGTTATTATCGAAGGAGATGGCGTATGCGCCCTACAGTGTATTAAGCAACATACATTATTCTTATTGAGACCAAGAACTTTGTAGTAGTTGCACAAGTCATCCTTCATGGTCCACCAGTCTTTTGTGGTGGAGTTTTGAACTTGACCCTTAGCAACAACGATGCTAATCAGCAAGGTAATGGCTGGGTCACCGTTGGTCTAGTACGTGGACCTAAAGTCGATAAAGTGGCAGGACTGGATTCGTTCAACAGCCGTGACGTCATTGCTTATCAGACATTTCAGATCGGAGAGGTCTGTACTAGAGATATGGGTAAATCGTATTACCTGTCTTCAATGCCCCTGGTTCTTAGGACCAGGAATCATCGTAAAATAAATGAATCTGAATCTGTGTCATTGTGGGTTAAAGGTGTTGCCAACTGTAAAAAAATTAAAGTTGTGGGTGATCTAACTCATTATTATAGAAATTAAATAAATTATTTCCCCTGTACATGAGATTCTTCAACACAGTGCATGAAACAATGTGTGAATAGAAGAGACAGTCCTCAGAATTTCATTCTCCAGCTGCATAATCAAATACCAATTGAATCACATTCTTGATTTCAGCAACGTGTGTAGGCAAATAAACAGTTTCTTTGTTAAGTGTTCACTCATTGGAAGTCCAACATGAATTATATAAATATGAGTTGTATTCTGTACGGATTGGACCAAAGGAACTGTTGATTCTTCTCCCTTTTGTAGATAGTGTAGCACCAGAAGTTAGTCCATAATTAAATTCTCTTTGATTAGTGTTCCAAGTGCTGTTTGGCTGTATCTGGAAACTTGCGGTTTTCTGATTTACTTCTTCGACGAAACGGGTCCCAGACTGGTGAATATCTTGGTCTTCCTGTACGTGGCTGTCATGAAATCAGTGATGTTTCTATGGTATATTCTGTATTCTTTCTAGAGATGTGCTATGATAGCTGCAGAGCATTTAAACTTTGTGTGCCCCCATTTGTCTTGCTTTTTGCATTGCCCAAACTTTCAGGTGCCAGTAACGGACAAATTTTCCTTCATTTCTTGCTATGTCAAATTGGTATAGAATGTGTTGTTCTATTTCTAGTTCCTTGATTTCCTTGTTTCCTCGATATGGATTTTCATTTAATCTTTTTTTCTCCATATAGACAAGTAGTACTTTGATGTTCGATGTGGTATTTATAGGTGGATGCCTCTTCAACGACGAGCTGCAGATCATAACTTTACGTGGACGTGCACGATATTCATCATAAATACGTTCAAGACGTTCTTCTGAAAGTTTTGTAAAAATACTAGCAGTATTAGATTTCTGTTTTGGTGGAGGTACGTGGTTACCACCAGAACTCTTAGTTCCTCTTTGAGGAGTACTGTTTGCGCCACTGTTACTAACGCTACAATCTTGAACACTATTAATCAGCAGGCCGCTGTGGCCGAGCTAGGCGCTTCATTCCGGAACCGTGCTGCTGCTACGGTCGCAGGTTCGAATCCTGCCTCGGGCATGGATGCGTGTGATGTCCTTAGGTTAGTCAGATTTAAGTAGTTCTCAGTCTAGGGGACTGATGATCTCAGAAGTTAAGTCCCATAGTGCTTAAAGCCATTTGAACTATTAATCACGTTACCGTCTATGCAGTCGTTTTCTTCATCCACTATCCTATCGAATATAACTCCAGTTGAGCTGTCAAATCTATATTCATGTTTCTGAATAAGTAAATCCACCAAAATCATTGCAAAAGTGTCATCAACATGTCCTAAAACGTATTCCGTTGCAAAATGCCTTCTTAACTTGAATACCACAATATTTAAAACGTTCCTAACATTAAAAACTAAACGCTTGAACTACTCGGTGAGGTAATTCATTGACTGGGGTGTTAAACCCCCTCTCCTCCAAGACTGCAAGCGCTGTTGTTTGTAAACCAAGAGTAACACGATCATATCCCGTCTCAGACATAGTTAAAATGTGAGATAGTCTGGGTATAAGATTTTAAATACAAATTCCTGCTCGAATGGAGGGGCGTCCCTTACAAGCAATTCCAAAGCATCGTAATTCCAAAGCCAGGAAGGATAGAAAATACAAAATTTTACTTATTGAACGTTTATATATTATATATACACTACTGGTCATTAAAATTCCTACACCACGAAGATGACGTGCTACAGACGCGAAATTTAACCGACAGGAAGAAGATGCTGTGATATGCAAATGATTAGCTTTTCAGAGCATTCACACAAGATTGGCGCCGGTGGCGACACTTACAAAGTGCTGACATGAGGAAAGTTTCTAACCGATTTCTCATACACAAGCAGCAGATGACCGGCGTTGCCTGGTGAAACGGTGTTGTAATGCCTCGTGTAAGGAGGAGAAATGCGTACCATCACGTTTCTGACTTTGATAAAGGTCGGATTGTAGCCTATCGCGATTGCGATTTACCTTATCGCCACATTGCTGTTCGCGTTGGTCGAGATCCAATGACTATTAGCAGAATATAGAATCAGGGGGTTCAGGAGGGTAATACGGAACGCCGTGCTGGATCCCAACGGCCTCGTATCACTAGCAGTCGAGATGACAGGCATCTTTACCGCATGGCAGTAACGGATCGTGTAGCCACGTATCGATCCCTGAGTCAACAGATTGGGACGTTTGCCAGACAACAATCATCTGCACGAACAGTTCGACGACGTTTGCAGCAGCGTGGACTATCAGCTCGAAGACCATGGCTACGGTTACCCTTGACGCTGCATCACAGACAGGAGCGCCTGCGATGGTGTACTAAACGACGAACGTGGGTGCACGAATGCCAAAACGTCATTTTTTCGGATGAAACCAGGTTCTGTTTACAGCATCATGATGGTCGCATCCGTGTTTGGCAAAATCGCGGTGAACGTACATTGGAAGCGTATATTCGTCATCGCCATACTGGCGTATCACCCGGTTTGATGGTATGGGGTGCCATTGGTTACACGTCTCGGTCACCTCTTGTTCGCATTGACGCCACTTTGAACAGTGGACGTTACATTTGAGATGTGTTACGGCCCGTGGCTCTACCCTTCATTCTATTCCTGCGAAACCCTACATTTCAGCAGGATAATGCACGACCGCATGTTGCAGGTGCTGTGTGGGCCTTTCTGGATACAGAAAATGTTCGACTGCTGCCCTGGCCAGAACATTCTCCATATCCCTCACCAATTGAAACGGTCTGGTCAATGGTGGCCGAGCAACGGGCTCGTCACAATACGCCAGTCAGTACTCTTGATGAACTGTGGTATCGTGTTGAAGCTGCATGTGTTGCTGTACCTGCACACGCGATCCAAGCTCTGTTTGACTCAATGCCCAGGCGTATCAAGGCCGTTATTACGGCCAGAGGTGGTTGTTCTGGGAACTGATTTCTCAGGATGTATGCACCCAAATTGCGTGAAAATGTAATCACATTCATTTCTAGTATTATATATTTGTCCAATGAAAACCTGTTTATCATCTGTAGTTCTTCTTGGTGTAGCAATTTTAATGGCCAGTAGTGTAGAATTAAATTTATATGTTATTTGGCGATATAGTGGGTGCAAAATTTTGTACGCAGCTGCCACATCTGGCAGCACCAATGGCTTCTACGCAGCAGGGCATCAAGATGAAATGCGCTTCGGTGACATATACAGATATTTCATTCAATGCCGGACTTCATGAATCGTATTGGATGGCGAGTGGTGGTTTATAAGTTTTTCGTCAGCCCATGACCACATGTTTTCAATGAGTGAGAACTCAGGGGTACGTGTCGTCCAGAGCAACAGTCGAGCACATTCTGTATCGCGGCAGATTAGGACAGTATGGATAACATGTGGTCTTGCGTTACCTTGTTGAAAGATAACACGCGGAGACCTCGAAGATAACACGCAGCACCGTGCTTAATTCGTCAGAAATGTAACATCTTCCGTAGAAATTAGTAGCTATACGAATCAGAGATGCTTATGTTGTGTCCACATGACGATAACGAGTACAACCTGGCAAACTCGTCTTCCTCAGAGCTTCCACACACGGATACGTCCATCACGATATTGTACGTAGACCCGAGACTCAATTGGAAAAGGGATGTGGTCTCACTCCTGGGTCGCCAGTAAGCTTGCCCTGGTGAATCCACCACGTTTCCCCATATCACAGCCGTGAAGCAACATCAGATGTCATAGGTACTTGGATTAGCAGCCGGACAGAAACCCCCCACGCTGTTGCCTTTTTTCCGTTTGCCTCTCCGGCAAACTGCAAACTGGAGGACGGGCGGTGGTGTGAAGATACTGGACACCAGACTATGCACCAGTGTTCTGGATTAAATGCCAAACCTCTCCATATTATCTCGTGGAGTGAGAGCATGTGACACTGTTGATGATGATTTGTCCGTCGCATGGGGGCAATTACGCTTGGGGCACCCGTTGTCGCTATTCGAGAGGAGTAGGCTAACTGTCGGCACCGGGTTTCAACCTCTCCGTTCTATCGTCATCATACAACGCAAACATGACACCACACCACGTACCCCCTCCCCCCCCCCCGCCCTCCCCCCCCACACACACACAGACACAGATAACAGTCATTTACAAGTATCAGGTACACTTAACACACGTCTCTTTCACACTTCGTGAAGGAAAGGTGCCGGTGTACAAGAAGAAAAGGAAACTCTCTCCAATTAGGCGGCTCACCTGGCTTGCAGAGTCTCCCAGCCAACCACGCCATTCGACTTTACTTTTTTATTCCTATGTCCAGTACTGAAGTTGGGCTCACCATTGTAACCTACCTCTTTCTGCGGCTGCGTCTACAGAAGCTGCAAAAATGGTCGCCATTCGGACACTCCGTGGTGCTCCACATGTCGTCGCACTTTCCGTCTTGCTACAGACAAACCCACTTAGCCACTCAACATAAGCGACGGAACTTAACGATCCTGCACGGCCGACTGGACAACATGTCTGTCCTTTCAGTCTGTATTCGTGTTGGGTCGTTGAGATCCTGCAGGCACTTGAGTATGGCCTCCTTAACTTACCAGTTCCACATTCGCATGAGGGTCGGGTGATTCACACCAAGGAGAGCAGCAGTGTTGCAGAAACGATAAATCGCATTCTCAATAGGCTACGATCCTGACGCTGTCGAAATGCGACAAGTGCTAGTAATATTTCTACTTCTTACACAAGGCATAACACGATTTTCTCAGAAACCACCAACATTCAAAAGCGATTTTTGAATGAGAACTCCTATTTGTATGTTTCCTTATATACATAATGTGGATGGCATGACTCCATCTACAGTGTGGGTAAAATAAAACTGACCTGGAAAATGTTTCATACACCTTAAGATAGGCAACCTACCTAATATGGCAATTGATATATGTTGGGTTGCCTATCTGAAAGGGCATGGTATATTTTCCGGGCCAGTTTTATTTTCCCTACCATGTGTTTTTTTCCGGTTACAAGGAAATTATAATAACATTGTATATCCAAGAATTTAGTGCACTTCGAACCAATTTGATGTTTTTGGGATGCTATCTTCATGATATCGCATTTTTTTGGCTAGCAATGGTGAAACAGCACTTTTTGGGCGCCAACCTTAATCTTTTTTCAGTCAATGCCTGTTTCAAACGACCGAACAATTAAGCATAGTAGAGTTCAGTTACGGTTCTGCCATTTCCCAAGTAAATCTATGAGGATTATTCCTTGGGAAACCCAGAAAAAACAGCAGCCATCACCTTAACATCTGACAAAATGGTCTCTGACGTCATCGGGGCACATTCACCAGCCTTTATCCACTGTTTTCACAGTCGTTTTGACTTGGTGTGTCGTGATGGATCGAGCTTGCATGCGGGTCGCGATTAAACCTTGCCAGAAATGTTGTGCCGGATGCGCTTTTGGTCGACTGTGAGCAATCAAGCGCCCCCCCCCCCCCCCCCCCCCGCATACATCTTCTTCGTAGCCAATTCTCCTTGCAGTATATTATGTGCACTCTGTCAGTTGAGACATCTACAGTCTCAGCAATCTCACGAATTTTTGTTTATCGGTCTTACATTACCAGCCGGCCGCGGTGGCCGATCAACTGCTACGATCGCAGGTTCGAATCCTGCCTCGGGCATGGATGTGTGTGATGTCCTTAGGTTAGTTAGACTTAAGTAGTTCTAAGTTCTAGGGGACTGATGACCTCAGATGTTAAGTCCCATAGTGCTCAAAGCCATTTGAACCTTTTGCATTACCGTACCATGAATTATGTCAATGATTTCCTTTGTGGTGATCTTAGTAGCATGAACGGAGCGTACTTCGTCTTCAGCACTTGTTCGAACGTGTTCAAATTCATTAATCCAAAAGGAAAAGGTCTTCAGTGGTGGGGCAGAGTACGCGTGAACTTCATCCTGTTCTACTTTGACCTGTGTGGCAGTCCAACCTTTCAAACTGAAATGTTGAATAAAAGAACGAAAGTCGGTTTACTCCATTTTCAGACGCAGTCGACACATTGGCAACGGCTGTCTGCAAAGAACTGTACGCTGTCATTGCTGAAATTCTTCATACGATCCTTGGAATAATCAAGGTTACCAACGATGAAGAAGTGACAAAAATGTTCCTTCTTTCACGGAAATTTATCAGACTTATGAAATCGCCAGCGTAGCGCAGTTTCCAGCAGGTCCTCCAAGACGATTTGCTGTCAGCGTGCATACAGCGATGGTTAATTGCTTTATGAGGGCTGTGAGGTATAGGCATCACCTCTTAAAGGTGATTATTTTTCGCTAGTGTAGTAATAAGGTGAGAAAAGGGACAGTGGTAGCAGAAAAATTATTCGCTTTCAGGTGAACGTGAAGATAAAACTCGTACGTATAGTGAAAGGTGGCTACACTAAGCCACTGCGCCAGAGATTGCGCCAAAGAGTATTATTAAGCCGCCTCCACACTGCTTGTTGAGAGCTCGTCGTAGTCAGTGCCTGTTAAGAACTCGTAGAAGTCAGTGCTTGGAGAGAGCTCGTACTAGTGAGTGCCTGTCGAGGTCTCGTGGTAGTCTGTGCTGAGATGTTGTAGCAGAGAGTGTTTGTTGAGATGTGCTATTAGGCAGTGCTTGCTGAGATGTGATATTGGAGAGTTCTGGTTGAGATATAATGTAAGGATTAGAATGATTTTCATCAATATAAGTGAGGTAATTAACTCAGTTTGTTTTTATTTTAGTGTCCTAAATAATGCGTCATTACAGGTTCAGTCAACAAAGCATCTGGCGTGTGTTCTTGTATTAGAGTCTAATTCTACTTTCCTTGAGCAATTATGGTATTTCTAATTTTCTTTTATCACGTCAGTATAATTGGTATTTAAAAATTCTTGTCTTGTTGAAGAAGAACCGTGCCAGATGTACGTTGAGTCACACTCCCACATACAGAACAGTTATCCTTGTGCTTTGGTTTAGTAGGTTTTATAGTTGCTGGGGACTTAATTAATTAACTGTGTTTACGAAAATTTTCATTTCATTCTTTGTTGTTGTTCTTTGCAGTCAGATAGCGTAATAATACTAGTCAGGGTCAACCGATTACGAGACACAGCGTAATCGGACATACAGCTACTAAAAAAACTAAAAAGTATTTTCAAAATTATTTAATTAAGCCCCCATGCAATAGTGGAAGAGGGAGACTAGAATGTACGACAGAAAAGTAGAAAAGCGATAATCGCAAACTATATAAACCGCACGAAGAGATTAACGCGAGATAATGAAATGCGCATATGTTTTCAGAGAGCCATAAACAGAGTCCTGTTCGCTGTACAGTATGTGGAAAGAACCTGGTAAACAGTTGGATCACGTACCCTGTCAGAAGTTCCGTGAGCCGACTGCCTGACCGGTCGCAACCTCCAGGTTTTGGTTGCTCGTTTTTGCCACGATGCGCAGGTCGTATTGTCGTGCTAGACAGAAGGGCCATCCCAATAAGGAGTTGCCGGTGTCCTCGACGCGTCAGGTGCCTCGCGACGCCCACGCAAGCCCCCAGCGGCGTCTGTCGTAGCAGCAGTCTTAACGCGAGTACTTGCAGTGTGTGGTCCGTCTTTAGCGACGCCAGTCAGTTTCACAACTTGGCTTCGCAGTAGAATGGTAATAACTGGGAAGCGCGACCTTGGTTATACTAGACAGCTGAAATCACTTAATCTGTACGACGCCCTAGAGCCCGAGGGAACACAGTCATTTTCTGCACAAATTTTGCGAATGAATTGTCTTCGTTCTTGCTGATAGTTTATCACAGATATCTAGAACCGCTCGGGCACAACGGCCGGCCATGTATTTATCAGTTTCCGTGAGAACATGCGAACTAGGGCTACTTGTTCAAGGAATGAGTCTGTACATAGTTTATAGAGCGCTGATTAGGGAATTATGAAAAAACTAGACAATAAAATACGAAAAATTGTTGTGAGCTAAAATGCGAATAAATAGCAAAAAAATGGCTCTGAGCACTATGGGACTTAACATTTGAGGTCATCAGTCACGGAACTTAGAACTACTCAAGCCTAACTAACCTAAGGACATCACACACATCCAAGCCCAAGGCAGGATTCGAACCTGCGACCGCAGCAGCAGCGCGGTTCCGGACTGAAGCGCCTAGAACCGCTCGGCCACAATGGCCGGCTCAGTTATGGAAGAGTTATCCAAGTACAAATCGGTTTCCAACAAGCGTTCACCGCATGAATGTTGCAGTTTTTTGTGAATGAGTCAATATTTACAACAACAGATTCCATGTTGTAGTAAATATACAGGTATGGCAGACATTCCGAGGAGACTGAACAAAGGCCTACTCGAAGTTTACGAACTGATACCGCAAGTCTGCCTCACCGCCCTTTTACGCGCTGTGATTATTCTGGGTGAGCGCACAGATTTGTCCCAAAATATAACATCATACGAGGTAATAGAGAGAAGGTAAGCAAAAGAAACATACCTTCGCTTCTCAGTGTCGTAGAAAGTGGAGATTTTTCTTTTGGTGAAGATAGCTGCATCAAGTTTCTGCACAAAAGTTTGAACGTCATATTCCAAAGAAAGTTTTTCATCTATCCTCAGTCCCAAGATTTTAAAATGGTCGGCCTCACTGACTGCTTGACCACCTACTCACAGTAAATATTACAAGTGTTTTTTTGTCACAAATAGAACTCACTGAATTTTGTTGCGGTTAAACGTTAATTTGTTCTCTGGAAGCCACGTGCTGGTGTTAGCGATAACCTGTTAGTTAAATCAGTTTGATTAAATTCCACGTCCGTCACAATATCACTCGCGACACCTGCAATTTTTTTTTTTTTTTGGTCATCAGTCTACTGACTGGTTTGATGCGGCCCGCCACGAATTCCTTTCCTGTGCTAACCTCTTCATCTCAGAGTAGCACTTGCAACCTACGCCCTCAATTATTTGCTTGACGTATTCCAATCTCTGTCTTCCTCTACAGTTTTTGCCCTCTACAGCTCCCTCTAGTACCATGAAATCATTCCCTCATGTCTTAGCAGATGTCCTACCATCCTGTCCCTTCTCCTTATCAGTGTTTTCCACATGTTCCTTTCCTCTCCGATTCTGCGTAGAACCTCCTCATTCCTTACCTTATCAGTCTACCTGATTTTCAACATTCGTCTATAGCACCACATCTCAAATGCTTCGATTCTCTTCTGATCCGGTTTTCCCACAGTCCATGTTTCACTACCATACAATGCTGTACTCCAGACGTACATACTCAGAAATTTCTTCCTCAAATTAAGGCCGGTATTTGATATTAGTAGACTTCTCTTGGCCTGAAATGCCTTTTTTGCCATAGGGAGTCTGCTTTTGATGTCCTCCTTGCTCCGTCCGTCATTGGTTATTTTACTGCCTAGGTAGCAGAATTCCTTAACTTCATTGACTTCGTGACCATCAATCCTGACGTTAAGTTTCTAGCTGTTCTCATTTCTACTCTTCTCATTACCTTCGTCTTTCTCCGATTTACTCTCAAACCATACTGTGTACTCATTAGACTGTTCATTCCGTTCAGCAGATCATTTAATTCTTCTTCACTTTCACTCAGGATAGCAATGTCATCAGCGAATCGTATCATTGATATCCTTCCACATTGTATTTTAATTCCACTCATGAACCTTTCTTTTATTTCCATCATTGCTTCCTCGATGTACAGATTGAAGAGTAGGGGCGAAAGGCTACAGCCTTGTCTTACACCTTTCTTAATACGAGCACTTCGTTCTTCATCGTCCACTCTTATTATTCCCTCTTGTATATGAACCGTCTCTCCCTATAGCTTACCCCTACTTTTTTCAGAATCTCGAGCAGCTTGCACCATTTTATATTGTCGAACGCTTTTTCCAGGTCGACAAATCCTATGAAAGTGTCCTGATTTTTCTTTAGTCTTGCTTCCATTATTATCCGTAACGTCAGAATTGCCTCTCTCGGCCCTTTACTTTTCCTAAAGCCAAACTGATCGTCACCTAGCGCATTCTCAATTTTCTTTTCCATTCTTCTGTATATTATTCTTGTAAGCAGCTTCGTTGCATGAGCTGTTATTGTGGGATAATTCTCGCACTTGTCAGCTCTTGCCGTCTTCGGAATTGTGTAGATGATGCTTTTCCGAAAGTCAGATGCTATGTCGCCAGCCTCTTATATTCTACACGCCAACGTGAATAGTCGTTTTGTTGCCACTTCCTCCAATGATTTTAGAAATTCTGATGGAATGTTATCTATCCCTTCTGCCTTATTTGACCGTAAGTCCTCCAAAGCTCTTTTAAATTCCGATTCTAATACTGGATCCCCTATCTCTTCTAAATGGACTCCTGTTTCTTCTTCTATCACATCTGACAAATCTTCACCCTCATAGAGGCTTTCAATGTATTCTTTCCACCTATCTGCTCTCTCCTCTGCATTTAACAGTGGAATTCCCGTTGCACTCTTAATGCTACCACCGTTGCTTTTAATGTCACCAAAGGTTGTTTTGACTTTCCTGTATGCTGAGTCTGTCCTTCCGACAATCATATCTTTTTCGATGTCTTCACATTTTTCCTGCAGCCATTTCGTCTTAGCTTCCCTGCACTTCCTCTTCACTTCATTCCTCAGCGACTTGTATTTCTGTATTCGTGATTTTCCCGGAACATGTTTGTACTTCCTCCTTTCATCAATCAACTGAAGTATTTCTTCTGTTACCCATGGTTTCTTCGCAGCTACCTTCTTTGTACCTATGTTTTCCTTCCCAACTTCTGTGATGGCCCTTTTTAGAGATTTCCATTCCTCTTCAACTGTACTGCCTACTGCGCTATACCTTATTGCTGTATCTATAGCGTTAGAGAACTTCAGACGTATCTCGTCATTCCTTAGTACTTCCGTATCCCACTTCTTTGCGTATTGATTTTTCCTGACTAATGTCTTGAACTTCAGCCTACTCTTCATCACTACTATATTGTGATCTGAGTCTATATCTGCTCCTGGGTACGCCTTACAATCCAGTATCTGATTTCGGAGTCTCTGTCTGACCATGATGTAATCTAATTGAAATCTTCCAGTATCTCCCGGCCTTTTCCAAGTATACCTCCTCCTCTTGTGATTCTTGAACAGGGTATTCGCTATTACTAGCTGAAACTTGTTACAGAACTCAATTAGTCTTTCTCCTCTTTCATTCCTTGTCCCAAGCCCATATTCTCCTGTAACCTTTTCTTCTACTCCTTCCCCTACAACTGCATTCCAGTCGCCCATGACTATTAGATTTTCGTCCCCTTTTACATACTACATTACCCTTTCAGTATCCTCATACACTTTCTCTATCTGTTCATCTTCAGCTTGCGACGTCGTCATGTGTACCTGAACTATCGTTGTCGGTGTTGGTCTGCTGTCGATTCTGATTAGAACAACCCGGTCACTGAACTGTTCACAGTAACACACCCTCTGCCCTACCTACCTATTCATAACGAATCCTACACCTGTTATACCATTTTCTGCTGCTGTCGATATTACCCGATACTCATCTGACCAGAAAGCATTGTCTTCCTTCCAGTTCACTTCACTGACCCCTACTATATCTAGATTGAGCCTTTGCATTTCCCTTTTCAGATTTTCTAGTTTCCCTACCACGTTCAAACTTCTGACATTCCACGCCCCGACTCGTAGAACGTTATTCTTTCGTTGATTATTCAATCTTTTTCTCATGGTAACCTCCCCCTTGGCAGTCCCCTTCCGGAGATCCGAATGGGGGACTATTCCGGAATCTTTTGCCAATGGAGAGATCATCATGACACTTCTTCAATTACAGGCCACATGTCCTGTGGATACACGTTACGTGTCTTTAATGCAGTGGTTTCCATTGCCTTCTGCATCCTCATGTCGTTGATCATTGCTGATTCTTCCGCCTTTAGGGGCAATTTCCCACCCCTAGGACAAGAAAGTGTCCTGAACCTCTATCCGCTCCTCCGCCCTCTTTGACAAGGCCGTTGGCAGAATGAGGATGACTTCTTATGCCGGAAGTCTTCGGCCGCCAATGCTGATTATTTATCAAAATTTAGGCAGTGGCGGGGATCGAACCCGGGACCGAAGACGTTTTGATTATGAATCAAAGGCACTACCCCCTTTTTTTTTGTTTTTAAATTCCCCGACGCAGCCGGGAATCGAACCCGGGCTCGTAGGACGGCAATCCGTCACGCTGACCACTCAGCTATCTTTTTTTTTCAAATTCTTTTTTCAAAAGAAAACAAAGACTCCAATTATACTGGTTTCTCCCTCCAGTAAACAAAAATGAGTCTCCTTCGTCTTGTTGGCGAAGAAGCAATCTTTTGGAAAAAAAGATTTCAAAGCCAAAATCAAATTTTTTTTCCTTTAAGAACAAATTATGAGGAATTAATAACGAAAAGTTTTTTTTAAAAATTAAAGTCGTCGTGCGACTTGTAGTTAAAGACCAGTTCTTACAGGAGCTCCTGAAGTGTCTCCGCCTACAGCTGGTCATCTCGTCCAAACGTGTCTTCTCATTGCGTAGGCGTGGGTTCTGGGTAGCAGATCTATTCAGTTCGGTTCGTTCTATACAGTTTTCAGCTTCTCAGGGCTTGGACGTTCCAGCTACTAGGTGGGTCATCGAAAGTCCTCCGTAAGAAATTGGAAAAATATTGTTTATAGCGTGGGTTGCGTATCAGGACGCAGTGTCGTTCGTTGAGACAAGTCCAATATCCTAGCGTAGACTTGTCGCCAGAAGTAAAAAGATAGTGGATCGTGTGGCCACAGATCCAATTCACAGAGTTAGTTTTGGCGGAGGGGTAGAAAGTCTTATCGGGGTACAAAAGCATGTGGACGTCGATCTGAGCCGGTGTCTGGCGAGTAAGAAACGCCAAAATTCGCCGCGCAAGTGTCCAGACGTCTAGCGCTGTGCCACAGTGGAACCGGTGGACATCCGTGTCATCCACGCCACAGTGGGTGCAGAGGGATGAATCGGCGAGATGGATGCGGTGCAGACGATCTCGGTTAACTTGTTTGCCACTCACGGTGATGTACCACGCTGATTGAACGTCTGATTCAAGAAAACGCGCATGGATCGCCTTCCATATGTGTCGCCACTCGTACTGTGGATACTTACGTTCGATGGGGTTGGACGGGCGGCACTGTTGTAACAATTCGGAGACTGTTTTCGTGAGGTACAAACGTGTAAGTGGTAAGGACCGGTAGATATAACCGAACTCCAGGAAAACTCGTTGGATGTAATAAAAGTGGGTTGGAATGGTCGATACCAGTACTGGGGCGGACAAGGAGGCCGCTGCAAAGTTGTGAAGCAGGAGGCTAGTAAGGCTCTGCGGGCAACGATGCCAAAGTTTTGGTTGGGAGCTGACGTATAGTGCCTTGACACAAGTCGGCACGTGGATGAGTCCCACCCCGCCACGATCTCGTGGCAGTGCAAGGGATTCATACTGCACCTTGCATAACATCCCCGAGCTGACGAAGGAACCGA
The DNA here is from genome assembly GCF_023864345.2 of Schistocerca serialis cubense. NCBI lineage: Eukaryota > Metazoa > Arthropoda > Insecta > Orthoptera > Acrididae > Schistocerca > Schistocerca serialis. The sequence goes on from NC_064643.1 coordinate 122,629,655, forward strand.
AAGCCATCAACAGTCGTCGCGCCAGGAGATTTGGGACTGGTAGTACTTGAGCCACGTGTGGTATACGGGAAGCATGAAACATGTTTACGTATTGCGCGCGTTGGATAACGTCGAGAGCTCGTAGCCGGTAATCTGCGAGATTTGCTCTGATTGTCTCAAGCAAGCGTCTACCATTGATAGTCGCTGAGCGGGGCAGGTCTGCTGTGAAATCAAGTCCAAGACACCGTATGGTTGCGGCGATACTAAGGGCGGCAGCGCATCTCTCCAGCAAGCCCTCACCAATGAGCAGGACCTTGGATTTTGACACGTTGAGGCAGCTCCCCGACGCTTCGCCGTAAGTCGCCACCCATGTCAGTGCTGCTCGTACTTCATCTTCACTGCGCAGATATAGTACTATGTCGTATGCATAGGCTGTACAACAGAACCGCTGGCCGTGCAGAGTCATACCTTCCAAACGATGGCGCATGCCCTGGAGCAGGGGTTCCAAGGCGAAAGCATACAAAATCGTGGAAAGAGCGCAGCCTTGCCGCACAGATCGTGCGATGACCAGGGCGGTGTTAGGCGACCATTGTACATGATTTTAGAGGTTGAACTACTCAACAGGCGCATAACCACTGTTACAATACCGCCAGGAAATCCCATATGCTGAAGAACTGTCCGTAAATAGAAGTGGTCAACACGGTCAAAAGGCTGGCTAAAGTCCAGTGAAGCCAAGGCGCCAGGGAGACGCTGATGATGCGCTAATGCTATCATGTCTCTGTAACGGCAAAGGGCCGTACGGATGTTGTTGTCGCCTCCTAGGGAAGTCTGGTCGCAGGATGTGACGTAACGTGCGACCTTCTTGAGTCGCGATGCCAGTAGCCGTGTGAATATTTTCATGTCGCTGTTGAGCAAAGTAATTGGTCGATAGTCCTGGACCCTCGATAACCTGCGCGGTTTATGTACGGGGATAATAATGCCTTCTAGAAAGGCGCTCGGGACCACTGTCATCGGTGACATCAGCTCTTGTGCGATTCCCGTCCACGTGGAAGCCAACAAATAGTGAAAACTTTTATAAAATTCTATGGGTATACCGTCAGGTCCAGGAGATCTGTTATCGGAACCCGCCTTGATAGCATCTACCACTTCATCTGTGGTTACGTCGTCTGGAGGTTATGCACTGCATCCTCCGGAAGAGTGTTCGTAGTAAGCTGAGCGAATTCTGTGATCAGTGCTGCAGAATGCGGTACGGCTGCGTATAGCCCGGCAAAATGAGCATGGAGAGTACGACTGATGCTTTGTTGGGTGTCGTGCCGGCGCCCCTCCACATCAGTGAGGACTTGGATCAGAACTCGTCATCGTCGTTGTCTTTCCTGAAGGAGGTGGTACATCGACGGATGTTCTTGAGGGATTCGATTAGAAGCTCGAGAATGGACTACAGTACCTTCCAAGTGACGCCGCATGATCAAGGAGATCTGCGCCTTTGTGTGATGGACCATCGACTGCCGGGCTGGCGAGAAAGGCATCGTCGCACAGTCACGTAGAATGGTGTAGTAGAAGTGCAGGGTATTAGTTTGCCACGCCTTTAATTCCTTCCCATAATTCATCAAAGTCTTCCGGAGGATCGGCTTTGCACAGGAGAGCCACCATGATAAGGTGGAATCATAGGCTTCTCGACGATTGTGGCAGCGTGCCCACGCTTCTTCGACCATACGGCGACAGTCTGAGGAGGTCAGGTGAGCGACATTGAGTTTCCATAGACCACGACTATGCCACACTTGCTGTCGGGCGAGAGTGACGTCACAGAGGTACGCATCACGGTCTGAAAAGGCCGAGGACCAGACTTCCGCATGACGTGTACCATCAGCAAGGGAGCGGGTAACGTAGATGCGATCTATGCGGCTTGACGAGTGAGGGGTGTAGAATGTATAGCCCTGTTGAATTCCGTGGAGCTTCTTCCATGTGTCAACAAGTCGTAGACGGTCGATGACCACTGAGAGAGATGCACAAGGGGAATGTCGTGGGAGTTGGTCCGCGGGCTCTTGTGTCGAGTTAAAATCCCCACCGAGTGCCAAATCGTCCTGCGGATCGGTGAAGAGGGGTGTGACGCTCTCGGCAAAAAAAGTTTGTCGGTCATGACGGCGGCCAGTGCCGGACGGAGCGTAGATATTAATAATACGCACGCCGAACAGTGTAAGGGCCATACCTCGCGCAGTGGGGAGGTACATGACGTCCTCTGCAAGGAGTCCGTCGCGTAGCAGGATGGCGGCGCCGCTACCGGTGTCGGATGCGGGGGAAACATGGGCGTTGTATCCGGTGGGAACTAGGAAATCAGCCACAAACACCTCTTGTAAGAGTGCTATGTCAACATCCGCAGAGTAAATAGTGTCTCTGAACATGGCCAGTTTATGGGGGGGCACGAATGGTGGCAAGATTCATCGTGGCGATACGATATTGCTGTGTACGGCCATCCTCAGTATTTGCAGAACGTGCGGTAGAAGTAGCCGGCAGGTGGAGACCCGCCGGTGGTCCCGCAGTGGTGATAATTACTGGCGGGGCGCCAGCCCGTGTCGCCGAGGTGGACTCCTGTGCCGACACGCTGGCAGTCTGTTCCACTTCTTCTTCAACGTCATCGGCCCAGGAAGCTGACGACGTGGACATGTGACGGTCACGTACTTCCGGAACGGGTGTTGTGGATTCCGCAACATGAGTGGCAGGGGAACCGCCGTCATCATTCGTTGACAACGGCGAGGACACGTCCCTGGCTGGGAGAGTAGGCGTCACAGGAGGGGCTCCTGTTGCTGCCACATCGCGTGACTGGACGCAATGTGGGAGATCACCGTCAGGCAACACGTCGACATCTCGCGGGGCCGTCTGAGAAAGGGCGTCATCGGAAGGCGTTCGTCGTCGTTTCCTGTGTTTGCGAGGCGACCACTGTTTTCTGATGTGGCCTTCTGAATCAGAATGTGGTCGCCCGTCGCCTGACGCTGAACCCGTCTGGACAAAGGCAGACGTCGGCACAACACCGAGGTCGACGTCCACGGTTCCAACAGGAACATCGGTTTCGGTCTGCAACCCGGACGATCCTGAAGCGAGCACTGGAGGCGACGCCGTGCTTGTGTCGTCGGCGCGCTGTGCTGCGGCGGGTGGCGTTGACGATGCTGCTGGCGCAATCGAGATTGGTACGACGGGGTCCTGTGCAACCTTGGCGTAGGTGATGGGTAAGGACGTGACCGTCGAAGCCTGGGTCTCTTCACGTAACGGCGTCTGTATTAAACGGCAGTGTAAGCATTCGGAACGTACATGTCCCTCCTGGCCACATCCTGCGCATGTTCGTGGCTGTCCATCGTACATGAGGATGGCCCTCACACCGCCAATCAGCAGGTACGATGGCACATGTTTCGTCAGCTCAATTTTTATTTCCCGGACGGCATTTAATACGGGGTAGGTCGTAAATGTTTGCCACTTCTCCGCGACGTGACCCAAGACGGTGCTATATGGTTGGAAAGCGGCAATGACCACATCCTGAGGCACCTCGAACGGGTGCTCAAACACCCGCAATGTCTGGAGACCGAATCCAGCATGGGCGACTGTCACAGCACCCATATGTCCATCAGAGTGTTTAAATTTCAGTCCGGTGGCATGACGGTGAATTATGTCATTGCAAATTTCATCCGTCGACATCTTGATGTCGACAACACTTCCAGCGATGGAAAAATGTATGTCGATTACGTCCTGGGGGTTCAAACGTAGATCCTCACGTATGAACTGTTCGACTTCGAAAGCTCTGGGTCGTGGATGTTCGGCCTGAAACGTTACTTTGATCGTTGCACGGCGGTACGAGTGCGCCATGGAGTACGTTAGTACTGGACTCGATAGACACAAACACCGCGACGCGGAAGTAAACACCGCCGAGAGCGGAGCGTCGGACGGCGCGCGGAGCAGCTCCGCACGCTAACACGGCTGCGAGCCGACTGACCCCTAGACCATGGCTGTAACAAAGTATTTTGAAGCATTTATTGAGTTTAGTGACAGATCTCTGCCATGGATCAAGAAAACCGCAGCAACAAAGTATTTTGAAGCATTTGTTGCGTTTAGTGACAGATCTCTGCCATGGATCAAGAAAACCAAAGGAACCAAAACACAACCCTGTTACACTTGTTCTCGCCCTCCGTCCCCCACTTTGCATTAGGAAAACCCGATTCAAATATCATTGCTGTTTGTTCTTACAGCAGAAAAACTTACTGTTCTCTACTTTACAGTCACGAGATGAACCACTGTTGTGGTTTTCCCTAACTGCCCAAATAAAATGCGTCAGAACCCATCCAAAGAAGCAATATCGCATATCACTTTGTTTGTAGTGTAAGCCGAGTACATAATCACCTGTTTGAGAAAAAAAAAGTGGAACTTCCTACTTGCAAACGAATATGTGTTCCGAAACCCTTTACCATATGAATTCTTACACACACTCTTGACACGTGGCGCCATAGATACACCGTTGTTGTTCTTGTTGTGGTCTTCAGTCCTGAGACCGGTTTGATGCAGCTCTCCATGCTACTCTATCCTGTGCAAGCTTCTTCATCTCCCACTACCTACTGCAGCCTACATCCTTCTGAATCTGCTTAGTGTATTCATCTCTTGGTCTCCCTCTACGATTTTTACCCTCCACGCTGCCCTCCGGTACTAAATTGGTGATCCCTCGATGTCTCAGAACATGTCCTACCAACCGATCCCTTCTTCTGGTCAAGTTGTGCCACAAACTTCTCTTCTCCCCAATCCTATTCAATACTTCCTCATTAGTTATGTGATCTACCCATCTAATCTTCAGTATTCTTCTGTAGCACCACATTTCCAAAGCTTCTATTCTCTTCTTGTCTAAACTATTTATCGTCCACGTTTCACTTCCATACATTGCTACACTCCATACAAATACTTTCAGAAACGACTTCCTGACATTTAAATCTATAATCGATGTTAACAAATTTTTCTTCTTCAGAAACGCTTTCCTTTCCATTGCCAGTCTACATTTTATATCCTCTCTACTTCGACCATCATCAGTTATTTTACTCCCTAAATAGCAAAACTCCTTTGCTACTTTAAGTGTCTCATTTCCTAATCTAATTCCCTCAGCATCACATTCCATCATCCTCGTTTTGCTTTTGTTGATGTTCATCTTATGCCCTCCTTTCAAGACACTCTCCATTCCGTTCAACCGCTCTTCCAAGACCTTTGCTGTCTCTGACAGAATTACAATGTCATCGGCGAACCTCAAAGTTTTTATTTCTTCTCCATGGGTTTTAATACCTACTCCGAACTTTTCTGTTGTTTCCTTTATTGATTGCTCAATATACAGATTGAATAGCATCGGGGATAGGCTAGAACCCTGTCTTACACCCTTCCCAACCACTGCTTCCCTTTCATACCCCTCGACTCTTATAAGTGCCGTCTGGTTTCTGTACAAATTGTAAATAGCCTTTCGCTCCCTGTATTTTACCCCTGTCACCTTCAGAATTTGAAAGAGAGTATTCCAATCGACATTGTCAAAAGCTTTCTCTAAGTCTACAAATCCTAGAAACGTAGGTTTGCCTTTCTTAGTCTTTCTTCTAAGATAAGTCGTAGGGTCAGCATTGCATCACGTGTTCCAACACACACTATCTCATCAAAATTACCCACACACCTAATAGTGGACATCAATATAGAGTATGTCCATTCTTCGCATTAATAAAAAGATTGAACCCAACTGGGAACGCTTTCAGTGATGTGGATGAATGGCAGCCCATTCTTCCTCCGGAGACGATACAAAAGAAGGCAATGATGCCGTATACTTGAGTCTGGGGCAAAATCGACGTTCCGACTCAGCGTCAAAGTGTTCCATTGGTTTCAGGTCGGGACGCATGGCAAGCCACTCCATTTGAGGATGTTAATGTTCTCAAATCTTTTCCTCATGGATGTCGCTTTATTACAGGGCGCATTATCAAACTGATAGTCATATTCTCCGAACAGTTCGTCTACTGTACGAAGTACACAATGCTGCAAAATGTGTTCATATCCTTCCACATTCAGCATTTTTTCACGCGCAAAACGGGGAATACATCTGACAAACGAAAAACAACCCCATCCAAAGAATTGTCATTGCGTGTGGCGTAATTCATCACTCCAGAACACGCGTTTCCAGTCATCCGCTGTCCAGTGGCATCCCTCTTTTACACTCTTAAATCGTCGCTTAGATTGACTACATAAACGTGTGTGTTACATGGAGCCTCTCGACGGTTGTATCCCTTTCTTTTTAACTCCCTGCGCATAGTCATTGTGCTAGCTGGATGGACTGATGGTGGCACTTTTTCCTTCCTCTGATTTCATGCAAATTTTTACAGCCATCCACTGCAACGTTCCACGGCACCTGCCACGGTCTTGCTTTCTCATTTCCACACCACAATCACATCTCAGTCTCATGACAAACAGTCAACATGGGCAGTTTTAGAACGGTTGAAATACCACTGTAGGATTTGTTACTGAGGTGACAAGCTATGACTATAGTCTGTCTATTCATCATAAGAATAAACCTGATGTAAACATTAGACCATGTATTTTTCCGCGTTTGCTTGAATCTCAAAGGATTTCGTTTCACGTGGGGCGGAAGCCAAGCTGTGTCCAGTAGAGTCAAGTACGCTGATAAGGATACGTATTATGCTGTGTCACGCGCACATAAACTGAGCGATAACGCAGAATAACAGCTTTACCTTCGAGTTAAACTTTGAGAGCACTGTCCAGCCAGCGGTCCAACTAACCTGTAATAATGTGAGCATCTACAGTTCCAACGTAAGAAGAGGCGAGCAAACAAACAATAGCTCCGGATGTCATTCAGTTTTTGAAAAGAATGAAATGAAATGAGCGTTTGGCGTCATTGGCCGTGAGGCCCCTTACGGGGCAGGTCCGGCTGTCTTGGTGCAGGTCTTATTACATTCGACGCCACATTGGGCGACCTGCGCGCCGGATGGGGATAAAGTGATGATGAAGACAGCACAACACCCTGTCCCTGAGCGGAGAAAATCCCCGACCCAGCAGGGAATCAAACACTGGCCCCTTAGGACGGCAGTCCGTCACGCTGGCCATTTTTTTCGCTCTATCCATCTTTTTTTTAAAAATCAGGATAGTGGACCGGTGGGGGCTCGGGGGGGCAAAGTGGGCAGGGGTCGAAACCCGAGGCCTGGCCTCAGGGTCCCCCTCACCACCACCGAGCCTGTGGGGCATAGGGCAGTGGGACACACAGGAATCAACAGAAGTGGAAGGCGTTGTTGTTGTTTATTTACTTGCATTGTGTTTTTTGTAATATTCACTATTATCATGAAATTATGTGGAACAAATCGGCGATAGAGAAAAAAATATAAATGCTGGTTAAGAAAGAGAAAGGAAAAATGAAAAGAAAAAAGAAATAATATCCGCGCAATCTGCGACGCGTTCTCCCATCCGCGGAGGTCAGAGGTAGAATCGATCATAGGCGGCTTAAACCTCCGGGGGAAGAGTGCTAGGTGCCCTCTGGGCCAGGCACCCCGCCCTCCCCCCCGAACTTAGTGGAGGTGTAACAAAGACTCCTCGAAGATAGTTAGCAAATAAAGTTCGGTAACGTGGCGTGTTTTCGAGAGCTGCATGGGCTGCTCGTAAATAGGTCCAGAAGTCGAGGCGAGATTTAGGTCCCTCATGAAAGAGATAAGCTACCGCCCACCCTTTGAGCCGCGTAATTGCATGACATTTGGCAGCGGGAAAATGTTTGTGCTCCGGGTATAGAAACATTCGAGGTTCGATTGTGTCTGGTGGCACTCGGAGATAGCAGGCAATGATTTGCTGCACGAAGCGCCAGACACCTTGCGAAGAGGCGCATGTCAGATGGTGGTCACCAGTGTCCAGTTGAGAATATGACAAGCCAATGTTGTGCAGTCGCTGTTTCGTGACAAATGTCCTGTTGACTATGTGATACCACAGTGCCCGGACGTTTGTAGGGAGGAAGGGCTTGTGGACGGTAATCCACACTGTGGGCAACTGGATGGAGAGATGTTTGGTCTCCATCACTTTCCGGGGAACGCTGAGCAGCAGCAGGCTGTAAAAATCCTTAGTCCTGCGTGGGCGCGTGTCTGGGAGACTGGTAGATGTGTAACTGTAGTCGACGAAAAAGGTCGAAATATGAGACAAATGAGGCACGTTATGGCCGACAGACACCGGTGGTGAGGTGGAAGCAAGCAGAAGGACCTCAAGCAAGCTGCGTGTTAGAGATGTGCCCCGGCAGGTCCACTGTTCTCTCACGGTACTCATGCAGCTCGCATACGGACATTGACGAGCCCGAGGCATCATCCTGTGGGGGGCAGGGTAAGTGTCTCATAAGGGACTTTAAACATGGAACCAGCCATGAGATAATAGCCAAAAGCGGCCTGAAGGTTACGCCCAATTGCAGTTGGCAAAGGGATATGGACCAATTTTGATGCCACATAAAAATTAAGAAACTCAACGCTTTGGAGTGTGTCCTGGAGGCGCAAGAGGTTCTGGCGGACGTCGTTGCGGATGACGTGTAACAGGCGACGGAAATTCGTTGCCGCTGTGCGTGCGACAGTGGGGGTAAAGGTAATGCTCAGGTACCGGAAAGTCCGCGCAAGCGGCAGGGGTGCCACTTCACCCTCCTGGAGGCCTCGTCCAATGTGCATTGCAGAAGGTTTGGCACCATTCATCGCACTGCCAGTGGCAGCCCCATAACGGGTAATCAGTTCGAAGACATCCCGAATCTCAGAGCCGGAGCGAATGAGGAGGAGGAGGTCATCAGCATATGCCCGACAGCGAAAGGTGTGTTGGCGTAGGGTGAGGCCAGAGAGCTTGGTCGTCAAGCCCCCAATAAGAAGCTCATGGGCAATGGCATACAGGAGGGTAGAGAGGGGGCACCCTTGTCGTATGGAACGGCAGATGGGTACCGGCCCTGCTAAACGTCCATAGACTTGGACACGTGCACTGGCACTGTTGTAAAGACGCCGGATGACGTCCAGAAACGGAAGGGGGATGCCCATTCGGGCTACCACCGAAAACAGGAAACGATGGCGCACTTTATCGAAGGCGCTGTCTATAGCGACGACCGCTGCACGGAGTCTGCAGGCCGCCGCCATCGCAATTAAGTCGCGGCATTCCCCTGTGGCAGTCTGTATGTTAACCTGTCCTCCAGGCGTCGTATGCTCTGGCGAGAGGATATGTGGGAGTATTGTTCTGAACCGCATTGCCAGTAAGCGAGCGAAAATCATGTAATCGGCATTAGGGTGAACGGTCTGTAACTCGTGACCATCGCACCACGGGCTGGTTTGTGGACTGGTATGATGATGCCCTCAGCAAAGGCGGGTGGGATTGCTCGGTCAGATGTGATCAGTTCTTGGTACATAGTCGTCCAGCTCGGTGCCATAAGGTCCCGAAAGGTACGGTAAAACTCAATCGGTAAGCCGTCAATGCCGGGCGATCTGTTGACAGCAACCTTGGCGATTGCGTTGTAAACTTTGTCTCGCGTCACCGCCACTGTCAAAGCATCCGCGTCCGTGTGGAGGAGAGTGCGCGCGACGTAATGCAAAATGAAGTCGTCTGCTGCAGTTTCAGCATCTTCTTCACTATAAGTACGACGGTAGTGCTCGACGAATGCGTGGATGATGTCATTCTGAGTGGTCACCTGCGTGCCATGAGGCGTGGTCAGAGTGCTGATGATCTGCCGACGACGCTGTCGTTCGTCGGACACTATATGATGCATGAATGGAATTTCTAAACCAGCGTGATCGTGGCTTCGCGTCCGTATCACCACCCCTTGCAATTTCCGGCGTGCCAGCGCAATTATCTTCGCCTTAGTTCTTTGCCCTTCCAACTGGTTGTCTGGGGTTGGCGGTTGAGCGTCCAGATCTCGGAGAGTCGCACAATAGAAGTCAACAGGGGTGCGATGCCAGTCGGCCCTGTCCTTCCCGTATCTCATCAGTGTCCTCCGGATCGCCGGCTTGGCGCAGTCCAACCACCATGTCAATGTCGAGCGGTAGCGGGGAAGGCGTCGTTCGTAGGCTGTCCATGTTTCAGTGACTTGTTGGCGACATGCCGGGTCATGCGGGTGCGAAGTATTGAGTTTCCATGGTGCACGGCGGCGCCATACTGATTGCGGCGGAAGGAGGACCGTACAGATGTAAGCGCAATGGTCGGAAAAGGCCAGCGGCCAGCGTTCGGCCCCCCGTATCGCAGATCTAAGAGTTTGTGAGGCATATATCCTGTCTAGTCGGCTTGCGGAATGACTGGTAAGAAAGGCATGGCCAGAACGGTCGCGGTGTTGAACTTCCCAGGTATCGTGAAGCAGGAGGTCTCGCATCACTATACGTAGTTCCTAGCCTGTAGTATAGTGGGGAATCTGGGATGCAAAACGCAATTGAAATCACCTCCTAGTAGGCAGTGGTCATAACGCCTAAAAACAGGGGAGCGATTTCCTCGGAAAAAACTGGGCTCTTTCATGCCTTCGGTCGGTGCCTGAGGGAGCGTAGACAAAAAAATGTGTGTGAAATCTTATGGGACTTAACTGCTGACGTCATCAGCCCCTAAGCTTACACACTACTTAACCTAAATTAACCTAAAGACAAACACACACACCCATGCCCGAAGGAGGACTCGAACCTCCACCGGGAGCGTAGATATTAACGATGCGTGCCACCATGGCTGTGAGTGCCATGCCCCGAGCTGATGGAAGGAAGGCGACGTCGGTCACAAAAATCCCGTGGCGGACGTAGATGGCCACTCCGCGGCCTATAGGATCACTCGCGGAGGCGTGGGCGGTATAGCCATTGATATCCGGGATACTGGCCAAGTGAACTTCCTGCAGAAGGGCGTAATCAGTATCAGAAGCCCAGAACATCTACTGCACAAGGCGGATTTTCACCCTGGAACGCATGTTGTTGGTGATGATGGTTGCTATCCGGTAAGCCTGGTGGCGGACTGCTGGAGGCTGGCCCACTCTGCCTCCCGCGCAAGGGTGTGGGCGTCGCAGTGGAACGTTATCCCGCTCGCCCGCAGGGGTTTGTGGCGAGAGTATGATTAGTGGTTCGGCCCGGACGGCGCAGGTTCCCGCAACGGGTGCTGCTCCTCGACATCCACCACGTGCCACGCCGTGGAAGCGAGCACCGGTGTATCGTCCATTTTGTGTGCAGAAGATGATGTAATGGTGCGTGGTGAAGTGTCGCCTGTGATATGTCCATGAATTAGTTCAGCGTCCGCATGGGGCGTTGGGGGGATGGGCGCAGGCATACTGGTGGATGTCTCCGTGCTCATAACGTCTTCGTCAGCAGTAGCGGGTTCTAGGGCGTCGTGCTGGTCGACAGTTGCGTCATCCTCGACTTGCAACGTCTCCTCTTGGCCGCAAACGGTGCGGCGCCTTCGCTTGCGACCTTCCGGAGAACGTTGTTTCCTTGTGCGACCCTCCGTGTCCGACGACGGAAGGGCGTCGGGCGTCGCGTCTCTCTGGCAGGAAGGCCGCCGTAGGGACGATGAGCGATTCGATTTCCATCGTGTTGCCAAGGGTAGGGTCAGCGTCCGGTTGCATCGGCATCGTCGGAGCGGCGTCGACGGCAGGCCGAGGCGCTCTCCGTCGGTGTCTGGTCGCGTTCGTTGATGGCGTCGTTGGTGGCGCCTGGGCGGCGTTGCAAAGCGGTAGGGGAAGCTAGAGCAGCGGCGTAGGTCACCGGTAGCACCGTAGGTTGCGACATGGGTGGTCCTTCGGCAGCTGGAAGTTGCGTAATACGCCGTTGTAGGCATTCGGATCTAAGGTGGCCTTCTTTGCCGCACCCGGAACAGGTCCGAGGCTGGCCGTCGTATACAGGGTGTTACAAAAAGGTACAGCCAAACTTTCAGGAATCATTCCTCACACACAAAGAAAGAAAATATGTTATGTGGACATGTGTCCGGAAACGCTTACTTTCCATGTTAGTGCTCATTTTATTACTTCTCATCAAATCACATTAATCATGGAATGGAAACACACAGCAACAGAACGCACCAGCGTGACTTCAAACACTTTGTTACAGGAAACGTTCAAAATGTCCTCCGTTAGCGAGGATACATGCATCCACCCTCCGTCGCATGGAATCCCTGATGCGCTGATGCAGCCCTGGAGAATGGCGTATTGTATCACAGCCGTCCACAATACGAGCACGAAGAGTCTCTACATTTGGTACCGGAGTTGCGTAGACAAGAGCTTTCAAATGCCCCCATAAATGAAAGTCAAGAGGGTTGAGGTCAGGAGAGCGTGGAGGCCATGGAATTGGTCCGCCTCTACCAGTCCATCGGTCACCGAATCTGTTGTTGAGAAGCGTACGAACACTTCGTCTGAAATGTGTAGGAGCTCCATCGTGCATGAACCACATGTTGTGTCGTACTTGTAAAGGCACATGTTCTAGCAGCACAGGTAGAGTATCCCGTATGAAATCATGATAACGTGCTCCATTGAGCGTAGGTGGAAAAACATGGGGCCCAATCAAGACATCACCAACAATGCCTGCCCAAACGTTCACAGATAATCTGTGTTGATGACGTGATTGCACAATTGCGTGCGGATTCTCGTCAGCCCACACATGTTGATTGTGAAAATTTACGGTGAATCGAGGAAGTACAGTACGTACTGGCGAAATTAAAATGAGCTCTAACATGGAAATTGTCCACATAACATCTTTTCTTTATTTGTGTGTGAGGAATGTTTCCTGAAAGTTTGGCCGTACCTTTTTGTAACACCCTGTATAATTATTGCACGGCATCCGCCGATCTGTAAGTAGGACGGGACGTTGCTTCGGAGATGTATGGTGACCTGTCGGACTCCGTTTAGGACAGGATACGTCCGAAACTGTGTCCTCCGCAGTGTGGCCGTGGACTGTGCAGTATGGTCGGAGAGCCGCGACAACTTCCTCAGCAGGAAGTTCGAATGGCAATTCGAAAATGCGTGTCTTGCGCATACCTAAGCCTTCGTGGTCGACGGTTACCGCCCCCACATTGCCACCAGCATGACAGAAGCGGAGCCCCTGTTTGGTCTCACGTAGGATGCGTCCGCACACCGCGTCGTTAATGATTTTAACATAGACCGTGCTGCTCACGATCGACAAATGTATGCCGATAATATCGGTCGCCGGGATCTTCACTCCCTCTCACAGAAAACGCTCCACTTCGAGTGGTTTGGTTGGGGCATAATCGTTGCAGAAAGTAAATCGGAGTGTAGATTTACGGTAACGGTTCGACACGTGTCGTAAACGGTAAGTCCTCACTTAAGCAACGGCCGTCAGAATGTAAACAAGGCGAGCTCGCGCTCCGCACACGGAAAACACGGACGCGTCTGCTCTGTTTCCCTGCCAAAGGCAGACTGACCATTCAGCTATCGGGGCGGACAAAAGAAGGAAATAATTGAAACCTCCCCTTAGAAAATTTTTATAAATTACTGTGCTGATAAACCTCTTACGTTATTTGATTTTCAAACAGCTGAGCAGAAATGAACGCACTCAGACATTTCTCTCTTATTCTGACCAACACTAAGCTAGACACAATATTTTTAGCGCAACGCAATCTGACTTTCAATAATCCCTACAAAAGAATGGCCCTGACTAACAATAACCTATACCTTTCATGAATCACTTACCTCACAAAAATCTTCGTTATTCGAACTACTGCAATACAGCGAGCGCCACTACTGGCAGCTAAATAAAAGACTCTAACTACTGAAGGCACTAACTACTGATAGGCATAGTTAGCAAATGAAAGATTTTGATAGAGAGCAAACAATGTATTTACCTTAATAATATTCAAAAGTCATCTTATATACAGGGTGAGTCGCAAAAGATGTAACACTCCCTTTATTCCGGGGACGATTGCACGTATCGGCACGCGGTTTCGGCGAATCATAGCGGACTATGGGGCACATACGTAGGTACGTGCACAATAATCACAACGTTTATATTGACCGAGATAATGAGGCAAGTACATGTTTTTTAAACGGGACGCTACACCTTTTTTTACCATCATTCGAACGCTCTGGAAAAGACGCGTATAGTGATGTAACGCATGTTGCTATTGTGATTCGAACTTTGCTTAAAAGAGGGCAGATGAGGATTTACCTACGTAGCGTAGGCCGTGCATGCTGCATAGAGCACGGCAACTCGGCCTGCGGGTCGCGCGACGCGTGTTTCCAGTCTGCAGCCGCTTCCGACAGCCTCGACATCCAATCGTACAATATTTCCCAGCGTCTTTTAAGCGAAGTTTGAATCACAATAGCAACATGCGTTACATCACTATATGCGTCTTTTCCAGAGCGTTCGAATGATGGTAAAAAACAAAAAAATATAGCGTCCCATTTAAAAAACATGTACCTGCCTCATTATCTCGATCAATATAAACGTTGTGATTATTGTGCATGTACCAACGTAAGTCCCTCATAGTCCGCTATGATTCGCCGAACACCCTTGTCGATACGTGCAATCGCCCCCGGAATAGTGTGGGGTGTTACGTCTTACGCGACTCACCCTGTATATCAGTTCATGATATCCAGTATTACAAATTTACTCTTTCTGATGGACACAAGTCCAGGTCGTCCGCTCTCAAAATTCTGCCGTCTCTCTCCCCACATCCACCACTGCTGGCGGCTCACCTCCAACTGCCCAACACTATGCGCTGTTCGCATCCAACTGCCCAACACTAGAATAGTAAATATTCCAACAATGCAAACCAGCCACAGGCTGCACACAGCACAGACAGTGATTTTCATACAGAGCGCTACGTGGTGTTACCAACATAAAAACCTAAACAGCCTACTTACATAATATTCGACAAAACTCCAGCACTACCGCGCGCTTCTTAGGTGCCAGACGGAAAGCATAAAATGCTCTCGTTCTCATCTTACGTAGTATTCTAATTACAAACAAGAATGATGAACATTCCTAACACAGGGCAATTTTTCTGAGCGTGCTATGTGTGATGCAAAAGCGTACTGCAGGTATTTCGCCGTACTGTTGAATACTGAAGCCAATGAACGCATTAATTACAGTCAGAAGAAGTCAGCTAGCCTCTTAGCTCCTTCCTTGCCCGAATCCGAGAAATACGTTTCAGTTCTGAAACTGTCACCTGCTGCGTTGATAACGAGTCGATCAACAACAGAATCCACGAAGCCAACCATGCTCCGCATTTTCTCCTCTTCTTTTATGACGTGCCGTTCTGTATCCCGCCAGAGTTCGGCAGTCAGATGTGAAAAACCTGCGTGCGTTAGTTCCAGTACGTCTGGCAGCTTAACAGCCTCGTTATTTCTCAGGCCAGATCCCTTAATTTGGCTCCACATCAGTTCTGTTGGGTTCATATTGTGAAATGTAAAAATGCAGTATTTGTATGGCATGCTCGACGTTGTGAAAATGGTTGTTTTCCATGTTCCTACGACACTTAACAACAACTGTGGTATGAAACCATGTACATGGTCCAAATAAAGAGTATCTGGTTTCTCAGTTTTGCCTTAAAAATTAAACTGTTATGTTTTCTTAATTAAAGCAACATTTATTAACAGTCTTTCATAAAATATCGATAATTAAGAATTTATGTTTGAAATAAAAACAGGAATTTCATGTTCAGTATGTAATTAGAAATAAGAAGACGTGCATTATCCATAAAAAATGACGACGAATTTTACACTTACGAGATGTAGGTATTTCAAATTGAACGCAAAAAAAAAGCCTCACGCGAGACTTGAACTACTGACCCATATACTTCAGCAAACCAACAGTGTACTACGATACCGATCCGACTATACGTATGTTGTACGTTTGTTTCTCAACTGTTTGTAACAGTTCCTCGAAAAACTTCAAAGTCGATTATCTCTATAAATTTATGAAAAACGCTAAGAACAAACTTACTTCTGGGCACTTTTTAACCGTGTTCCACAGGCGTGTTTCACTACGGAACAGAAAGCAGCCTCACCCATTTTCATACTGCCTATTAACTGCGCGACAATCAATGCACAGCCAGTGTAGAGGCTGTGACTGTACACGATTTTTGAAAGAAAAACTGCATAGTTAAAGCGTGATTAAGAAATACGTTGATGACTGTTAATACATTTTAAAATCTTAAAGTTTCGTTTAACGTATATCTGATACATAAGTAGGACCTACTTTCCATTGTGTAACAACACCAGTGTGTGTGTGCTACGGCATTTGACCTATCATCGCGTTTGTGTTTGTTTACATTTCGGTCTCGTAAACTGACATACGGCCGGGAGAGTGGTGTGCTGACCACACGCCCCTCCATATCCGAATCCAGTGACGCCTATGGGTTGAGGATGACACGGCCGCCGGTCGGTACCGTTGGGCCTGCATGGCTTCTTCGGGAGAAGTTTTTATTCTTATGATGAACGACGGAGTGTAATCCACGTTCGAAGTTACTGAGGTCTCCTGACCGAACCATTCCGCTGCTTTTCGATTGACAACACAGTACTCCCCTCCTCCTTTTATACCTTTTTACTGGTGGTTCCGCCCGTCGTGACATCTGGTGATCAATTCCACATCACAAAAGGGTGTACGTTTGATCAGATAAGTGTACTGCCTCTTTTTCACGGTAAGTTGATGGAAGGGTCCAACTACAAAACATTTCTACGTACAGATTCGCTATGGAGTTCAGATTAAGTCTGGATAATTTGCAGATATGTAGGACATTAAAGGGATTGGACCTGGATAGGCTGAAAAAGGGTTCCAAAGGGAGCATTAGGCAACGAATAACTGAATCAGGTGGGAGGAGTACGATAGAAGAGGAATGGGTAACTCTGACAGATGAAACACTGAAGGTAGCAGAGAGTCAAATAGGGAAAAAGACGCGGTCTAGTATAAACGTTTGGATAATAGATGAGTGGTTACAACACACCACCTGCCCTCGAATTTTGTCTCATGCAAGGATGTACGCTTTTGCAACGCGTGCAATTTGTCGATCGGTGAGAAATACTAAATGTGCACATAGCCAGAGATATAAGGGATTAGGGTCATTGGGACGGGAAGGTTATGTCGCTGGATCTTGCCGACCAGTCTGTCGCTCATAACACGTTCGCGTTAGGAACTGTCAGACGAGTTACAGAAAGTCGGATTGTGCTCCGTTGTGCACAAACTGAATTTGTTATCTTCCTGCAAGGGTAACTTTCTCCAATGATGATAATTAATTTGACGGGTAGAAACTAGTGAAATACAGGACTTTCTCACTTGCCCGATAAAGGGCTTGGCGCTAAGAGGGTATCACGCACAAATCCTGCGTATCTCAAAGGAAGGAAGGAAGGAAGTAAGAGTAGTACTGAACGTCGCGTCTATGATGGGGTCATTAGAGACAGAGCGCAAGTTCGGTTTAGAGAAATAAACTGTCCATGTCCTTTTTAAAGGAACAGTCCCGGCATTTGTATTAACTGAAAATGGTTCAAATGGTTCTGAGCATTATGGGACTTAACATCTGAGGTCATCAGTCCACTAGACTTAGAACTACTTAAACCTAACTAACCTAAGGACATCACACACATCCATGACCGAGGCAGGATTCGAACCTGCGACCGTAGCAGCAGCGCGGTTCCGGACTGAAGCGCCCAGAACCGCTTGGCCACAGCGGCCAGCGTATTAACAGATTTATGTAAACTAAACACAACCTAAATCTGGATGGCCGAAGTGGGGTTTGAACCACTGTCCTTCCGAAAGCGAGTGTAGTGTTTTGTCACTGAGCGACTCCGTTTCTCTATGTCGACGTCTACACCTACATTAGATCTACATGACTACTCTGCAATTTACTCTTACGTGCTTGGCAGAGGGTTTTCACAACCACTCTCAGACTATTTCTCCGCTGATGCATTATTGGCGTGCTTGTGTTGTTAAGAAGAATGATGCTGTGTTCTCCGAGGCAAGATGCATGTTCGAAGCATCAGTGCATCGTTGTTATTAAGAACACAGGCACTGGAATATCATATTTATCCGCCGAAACCAGGCAGAAATTTTCAACTAAAATGTCCTTTCCTGTACGGAAATTACGTAATGTTTGTACGAGTACAGGTTGTGATGTGGGAACGATGACATGTTGAAGTTTGGCTCTGGCCATGAATAGTGCACGGATAGCCAAAGCGGTTAAGTCGACCGCTCCCGTAGGGCCAGTCCGGCCGAAGTTTTCGTTGTCATCATTCCCTTATACAGCTGATGGTTGTTAGTATTCGTAACTGCGAATACATTTCATGTATTTTTCTGCATTTCCATTCTCGAATAACACTTAATAAAACGAACATCCAATTCTTCCTGTGCGAGTTCTGATTCCTCTTATTTTATCAAGAGGATCATTTCTCTCTTTCTACACCTACCACTACATCAACATCTATGTACATACTCGCTAAGCCACCGTAGGGTGCGTGACGAAAGATACGTTGTGCTTCTACTAGCTATTTCCTTTCCTGTTCCAGAGCGAGGGAAAAACGACTGTCTGTAAGCCTCCATATGAGCCCTAATTTCTCGTACCTTATCTTCGTGGTCGTTACGCGAAAGGTATTTTGGTGTCAGTAGAATCGTCCTGCAGTCAGCTCCAAAGAACGGGGCTCTAAAGTTTTTCAGTAGCGTTCCTTGAAGAGAACGTCGCCTTGTCTTCAGCCATTCACATTTGAGATCCCGAAGCAACTTCGTCGTACTCGCGTGTTGTTAGAATCTATCGTTAACAAATCTAGCAGCCCGCCTCTTAATTGCTTAGGTGTCTTCCTTTAATCTGACCTAACTGTGCGGGTCCCAACACTCGAGCAGTACTCAAGAAGTACTCCGATGTATGGGTGATTTCAGGTGTGCCGCAGGGGAGTGTTGTAGGACCGTTACTATTCAAAATATATATAAATGACCTTGTGGATAACATCAGAAGTTCACTGAGGATTTTGCGGTAGTAAATCGAGAGGTTGTAAGAATGGAAAATTGTACTGAAATGCAGGAGGATCTGCAACGAATTGACGCATGGTGCAGGGAATGGCAATTGAATCTCAATGTAGACAAGTGTAATGTGCTGCGAATACATAGAAAGAAAGATCCTTTACCATTTAGCTACAATATAGCAGGTCAGCAACTGGAAGCAGTTAATTCCATAAATTATCTGGGAGTAGGCATTAGGAGTGATCTAAAATGGAATGACCATATAAAATTAATCATCGGTAAAGTAGATGCCAGACTGAGATTAATTGGAAGAATCCTAAGGAAATGCAGTCCCAAAACAAAGGAAGTAGGTTGCAGTACACTTGTTCGCCCACTGCTTGAATACTGCTCACTGGTGTGGGATCCATACCAGATAGGGTTGATAGAAGAGATAGAGAAGATCCAACGGAGAGCAGCGCGCTTCGTTACAGGATCATTTAGTAATCGCGGAAACGTTACGGAGATGATAGATAAACTCCAGTGGAAGACTCTGCAAGAGAGACGCTCAGTAGCTCGGTACGGGCTTTTGTTGAAGTTTCGAGAACATACCTTCACCGAGGAGTCAAGCAGTATATTGCTCCCTCCTACGTATATCTCGCGAAGAGACCATGAGGATAAAATCAGAGAGATTAGGGCCCACACAGAGGCATACCGACAATCTTTCTTTCCACGAACAATACGAGACTGGAATATAAGGGAGAAGCGATAGAGGTACTCAAGATACCCTCCGCCACACACCGTCAGGTGGCTTGCGGAGTATGGATGTAGATGTAGATGTAGATGTAGAAGAATGGGTCGCACTAGCGTTCTATATGCGGTCTCCTTCACAGGTGAACTACACCTTCCCAAAATTTTTCCACCGAAACGAAATAAACCATGCGCCTTCTCTATCACAATCTTCACATGCTCGTTTCATTTCATATAGCTTTTCCCAGATAAAATGACGCGACTATCGTAAAGGACACTATTGATATTATCTCCTAACAGTACGGGCTCGTTTTTCCTGCTCATTCGTATTAACTTATATTTATCTACATTTAGAGCTAGCTGCCATTCATAGAACCACCTAGAAATTTTGTCTAAGGTGGGAGTCGACTAAATTTTTACTCATTCGGAGAAATCTGGTGCTTGAAATTTCGTGACTAGATCTCCCTGCAACGAAAAATTCTTCTGTTTTAATAACTGTCACCTAAACTCTCGTATCATATCAGTGACACTCTCTCCTCCATTTCGCGAAAGGTCAAAACGAGCTGTCATCTGATCTTCGTCAATGTCAACCATCAGTCCTGTGCGGTGACGGTCCCATACTGTGCAAAAGTACTCCAGACGGAAATTGAAAACTATTGTGTAGACAGTCGGTTTCGTAGATGTGTGGCATCTTCTAAGTGTTCTGCCAATAAGACGCAGCCTTTGGTTGCGTTCCCCATAAAATTTTCCATACGATTGCTCTAGTTTAAGTAGTTCATAATTGTAATCTCTAGATATAACTGAAATAACAACTTTTAAATTTGTGTTATTTATCGTGAAACCGAAACTTAACGGATTCCTTTTAGTACTCACATCTACATCTACATCTACATTTATACTCCGCAAGCCACCCAACGGTGTGTGGCGGAGGGCACTTTACGTGCCACTGTCATTACCTCCCTTTACTGTTCCAGTCGCGTATGGTTCGCGGTAACAACGACTGCCGGAAAGTCTCCATGCGCCTCGAATCTCCCTAATTTTACATTCGTCATCTCCTCAGGAGGTATAAGTAGGTGGAAGCAATATATTCGATACCTCATCCAGAAACGCACCCTCTCGAAACCTGGACAGAAAGCTACACCGCGATGCAGAGAGCCTCTCTTGCAGTCTGCCACTTGAGTTTGCTAAACATCCCGTAACGCTAACACGCTTACCAAATAAACCTGTGACGAAACGCGCCACTCTTCTTTGGATCTTCTCTATCTCCTCTGTCAACCCGATCTGGTACGGATCCCACACTGGTGAGAAATACTCAAGTATAGGTCGAACAAGTGTTTTGTAAGCCACCTCCTTTGTTGATGGACTACATTTTCTAAAGACTCTCCCCATGAATCTCAACCTAGCACCCGCCTTACCAACAATTAATTTTTTATGATCATTCCACTTCAGATCGTTCCGTATGCATACTCCCAGATATTTTACAGAAGTAACTGCTATCAGTGTTTGTTCCGCTATGATATAATAATACAATAAAGGATCCTTCTTTCTATGTATTCGCGATACATTACATTTATCTATGTTAAGTGTCAGTTGCCACTCCCTGCACCAAGTGCCTATCCGCAGCAGATCTTCCTGCATTTCTCTGCAATTTTCTAATGCTACAACTTCTCTGTATACTACAGCATCATCCGCGAAAAGCCGCATGGAACTTCCGACACTATCTACTAGGTCATTTAAGCAATGGTCCCATAGCACTCCCCTGTGGCACGTCAGAGGTTACTTCAACGGCTGTAGACGTCTCTCCATTGCGACCAACATGCTCTGTTCTGTTTGCTAAAACTCTTCAATCCAGCCACACAGCTGGTCTGATATTCCGTAGGCTCTTCCATTGTTTATCAGGCGACAGTGCGGAACTGTATCGAACACCATCCGGAAGTCAAGGAAAATGGCGTCTACCTGGGAGCCTGTATCTAATATTTTCTGGGACTCATGAACAAATAAAGCGAGTTGGGTCTCACACGATCGCTGTTTCCGGAATCAATGTTGATTCCTACAGAGTAGATTCTGGTTTCCAGAAATGACATGATACGCGAGCTAAAAACGTGTTCTAAAATTCTCACGTGGATGACCTCACATTTTTCCTTATTCGAATGGTTGAAATGACTCTAAGCACTATGGGACTTAACATCTGAGGTCATCAGTCCCCTACTACATAAACCTAACTAACCTAAGGACATCACGCACATCCCTGCCCGAGGTAGGATTCGAACCTGCGACTGTAGCAGCAGCACGGCCCCGGACTGAAACGCCTATAACCGCTCGGCCACAGCAGCCGACTTTTGCTTATTCAGTGAAACTTTTCACACCATGCAGATATCATATCTAAGTCATTTTACAATTGGTTTTGATATTCTAATGAGTTCACTAGACGATAAATGGTCTTCAAACACTCTCTAAAAAGGTTGATCAAATTGTCTCCTTAGCCATTTACATAGATTAGCAACAGCAGAGCGCCGGTAACACTTACTTGGGGAACGCCAGATATCAGTTCTGTTTCATTCCATGACTCTCTGTCAGGTACAACGAAGTGTGACCTCTCTGTCATAAACTTTTAGCCACATTTAGTCGTACCGCAGACAAAACGATTTCAGGTAAGTAGCCAGTGCAGATGTGGATGGCTCGTGCCGCAGACATGAAACAAGCTGTCGCCCAGCAACGAGATAATTTCAGTCGCTTTTTATGCCGCCGTCCGTATAATTTCATCGTAAATACCTTAGCGCAGCTGTATTACCGTCACAAATATGCGTAACGCCCCGAGACTTGGTCCTGGGCCGCAGCTGTTCACTTTCGATACAAATATACTTACCGTTCCTTCTGGCCTTCCATTTTTTTGATTGTGTTTGGATAACGGTAGCCAACAGTTCTTTTTTTTGCTGGCGCAATGTGATTTATTACTCGCGTCACTGGAAGCAGGGTCGTTTCAGGAGAGTGCAGCTTACGAAAAAAGTTCAATAGTCTTCCCCCAAATGTTACCACGAGTGCATAATTTAAACTGCAGCCTATCAGACGGAAGACAGATGGGTTTTAAGGAACGTTAGTCTTTTTTGTAGCTAAATGATCGTCAGTTCCTCCATATATACAATTTACTAGCTTTAAAAGTGATCTTACGTAAGGCATCTATACGTCATCTTCCATCTTCTTCCTGCTAATTTGGAACTTATTCAGTAAATTTGATTTTGTAATCGTCGACTGTATGCTCAGTTATGTAATTCATTCATTTGTTGGCTTGTTATCTTATAGTAAATGCAGTCAGCGATAATCTATTTCGAAATAAAATGACCTGAGTTTCTTGTTAGTTGAGCAAATTGTCATAAATCTCTATGTAATTCAAATATTGCAAAACCCTGCCGTTATTTACCATTGTTATTTCTGGAATAATCTATATTTAATTGACATGTTTTTTTAAGATATCACTACAAGTTATTCCTCCATACCGAAATATACAGTTCAATACATGTTTAGATCAGAAAGCTAATAAAGACTGCCATATGCTATAACAAGACCCATGTTTATCCTACATAAGCTTCAACACTGATTTTTTTTAACATCTCTTGTTGTTACTGGAACATACTTTTAGGCTAACAATCAGCTTTCAGGACAAAAAGCCACATTTAATACTCATGCAAAAAGCAGGGATTAGTTAAGTAAATTTTCTTACCAATAAGTTCATTGTTTAACTTATAGGCACTGAATTAAGTAATGTCTCAGTGCGATATTCTGTTTAATCATCTCTTCTGCCACTACACTTAAAATTACCTGTTTACAAAGGCGGTAAATACCATTTCCAAGCGATTGTGATAGGCATGGTGGTGTACATAGCTTTTGCTGCACAGGGTGTGTAGCAATTAACAGTGAAAAATGACGTAATAGAAAAGAAAAAGTTCCTGTAAACATTGGTCGAGATAATTAAAAAGTGTGGTCAATAGCCACCACTGACTTCATTATGAAACAATGTCCATCCTAGCAGACAGTTTTGTAGATAGCTCAGCCACAGCTATGGGTAATCATCTTGGGTATTAATAAACTGCTTCAACTATACTTAGTCCTTTTAATTCTAATGTTCAGGTTATGTGAGAACAAATACTTTAATATTCTTATGTAAAAGTTTAAAAAGTGTTTTAAAAATTCATTGAAAGTGTTAAAATTATTTTAGAAATAATCATGTCAGTATATTGAGAGATTACAGAGCACTGCCGGCCGTAGTGGCCGTGCGGTTCTAGGCGCTACAGTCTGGAACCGAGCGACCGCTACGGTCGCAGGTTCGAATCCTGCCTCGTGCATGGATGTGTGTGATGTCCTTAGGTTAGTTAGGTTTAATTAGTTCTAAGTTCTAGGCGACTGATGACCTCAGAAGTTAAGTCGCATAGTGCTCAGAGCCATTTGAATAGGGCGCTCTCACTTCTGATTCAGCGTTATGCCGCTTCTAGTTCTTAGGGAAGATGATCTTTATTACAATTTGACTTCATACATCATGATGAAGGCAATGGCCTTGCCGCAGTGGATACACCGGTTCCTGTGAGTTCACCGAAGTTAAGCGCTGGCCGGGCGTGGTCGGCACTTGGATGGGTGACCATCCTGGCTGCCATGCGCTGTTGCCATTTTTCGGGGTTCACTCAGCCTCGTGATGCCAATTTAGGAGCTAATCGACCGAATAGTAGCGGCTTCGGTCAAGAATACCATCATAGCGACCGGGAGAGCGGTGTGTTGACCCCACGCCCCTCCTATCCGCATCCTCCACTGAGAATGACACGGCGGTCGGATGGTCCCGGTAGGCCACTCATGGCTTGAAGACAGAGTGAGTGAGTACATCATGATGGAATGGTGGGCAGTAGTTAATGCTTTTGCTTGCGTGCTCTAGGGAAGGAATAACAGTGAGCTCTACCTGCATTCACATGAAGAGGGTGGCGATTTAAATGACTGCAGTAAAAGTGCGTGGCGACTGTGGGCCGAGTGAAGCACGTTTGTTCTGCGGAACCTGGGTGGGAACACTTCCAGACGGCCGAGTTCCGCGGTCTCATTGTGCAGACACGTTGGCTGGCACCGGTCGGTCGGCATCCACGTCCAGGTTGATTGAATAGTGTCGAGAAGTCGCTGCTGCAATTGTAGACCGGCAATAAAGCAGAGGATGGGTCCTTCTTAGGTAGGAAGTCGATGAGACAACTGTGAGTGTTCTTCGAATTTCTGTGGGACAGGTCACTGGCGCCCAGACGTCCAGACTTTGTTACAAAACATATTTGTGAAAAAAAATGTTCAAATGTGTGTGAAATATTATGGGACTTAACTGCTAAGGTCATCAGTCCCTAAGCTTACACACTACTTAACCTAAATTATCCTAAGGACAGACACACACACACCCATGCTCGAGGGAGGACTCGAACCTCAGGCGGGACCAGCCGCACAGTCCATGACCGCAGTGCTTCAGACCGCTCGGCTAAACCCTCGCGGCTATTTGTGAAAGCACGAGTCTTTTAGCGAGTTTATGGCCATTCCTTGGAAACTTCGAAATGGTTGCAACAGGGGACATAACAAGCTTTTTATGGAGGGGTGTGCTTCCATCTTGGCCATGTTGTTAGCAAAAGACACGGCATAAACGCGTGGGAAAGAGGCTGCGAAGCTGAATCTTTTTTTTTCCTTTTTCTCCAATTAACTAAAGTCTCTGATTGGTCAAATCGGTGTATGCAGAGCAAAGGGCACTCTCCTAGCTTCGAATACCCTGCTGGAGCTCGTGATTGGCTTGTAATAAAGTGGGGGAAGTCTAAAATGTAAATGTGCATTGCTACCGAGCTGACAAGGAAGCAGACAGAAAGAGAAGACATCACTCTTGTACTGGCACTTCGCTAGTAAAGAACTGCAGGTCTCTTACCTAAACGATGAGACTTGTGTTCTTAGCTAGTGTGTCACTAAGAGCCTGTGCCAGTCACCTTAGCCAGCCGTGGTGGTCGGGCGGTTCTAGGTACTTCAGTCAGGAACCGTGCGACTGTTACGGTTGCAGGTTCGAATCCTGCCTCGTGCATTGTTGTGTGTGATGTCCTTGCGTTGGTTAGGTTTAAGTAGTTCTAAGTTCTAGGGGACTGATGACCTCAGATGTTAAGTCCCATAGAGCTCAGAGCCATTTGAACCAGTCACCTTATAAACCATCAGAGGTACTACTTCTAGCTTCACACAAACAACTAGTGATGGGCGGGTGTAGTTATTTGTCTTGAGTCGACCGTCTAAACATTTGACACATTCCGTCACGCATAGTCGTGGCATGGAGTCAAAATGGTTTGGCAGACCAGCAAACGGGTCCACCTGCAGACAGGAATCCACTGGGGTTTCAGAGGCTCATAGGGAAGTACCTGGGTTCAGAATTAACCAAACGCGAGACCGCGTAGTTGGGTTTTTCGGGCATGCACCATTAATAACACACTGCGGCCGTCCATGACTTCAGGCGCCAAACGCATCGTGGTGTGCCGCCTCTACGGTGTAGAGCTCCAATATATGTTTCTCAGCGCCCTCTTATTTCGAACCATTTTTTTTTTTTGAATAGTAGAGTTTATGTGCTTAATGGTGACATAGTTTTTGTGCCGTAACCCGGATTTACGTGTATGAAGTCAGATAAAGCGATTAGTGTTCTGGTTAGAGTCATGTGTCGATCCCCAGCTGATCACCTTGTCCCCCATAGACCCATGTTAGTGAAAGCATTTGTCAAATGAAAATGTTTGTGTATCGGTTCTTTAATCATTTTTTGCCTTTTGATGTTAAGAATGAATAAATCTATTGTCAATTAGATCACAACTTATCCCCGTGTTCTGATTAACAGTATCTTGCCATTTTTATTAAAGTCCAGATTATAAAAGAAAGTAGTAACTTCGCAATATGCCTTAGGGTTGTTATTCCTTTCTAATTTATTGTTACGCAGATGTCCACCTGAAGGCGGGGACTATAGTGCCATGAAACCGGTAGTGATCTAAATATAAAGGACTAAATACAGATGAAGCGGTTTATTAATACCGTCCTAGGAAGTACAAATTGAGCTGTGTGAGGCTCATGTTCATTCCGTTTATTGTTTGTCATCTTCTCTTACCTTACTGCCGACTCATTATCTTATTTCATTTATTGGCGTCACTATATTCCTGCCTTACCTGCCTGTGAGTGGCAGCAGCAGCGCTTAACGATAAGTGCCCTGTCGTACTATCTCTGGGGTGGCTGATAGTATTTCCGGGTCGTCGTGTGTCTGGAGGGGAGTTGGGAGCTCAGTCCGGACGTAGCAGCAGTGAAGTCGGGCATGGAGCAGCAGTCGGGGATGAAGGAGAGTCGGCAGCGGAGTGTCAGTGAGGTGCGGGCAGCCAGTGCTCGCCGACCGCTGGCGACACACATGATCTGTCCGACAGAAGGAGATTGGAGTGGGACAGCCGTTGGTTGGTCGTTCGGTTGGTTGTCTCACCGGGCGATGTGTATTTGGTCTTTTCACCGTTTCTGGGCTTCGTCAGTTGGTCATCTTGCCTGATGTGGGTCGGTTCCTTCTTTGTGCAGAGATGTCGTGGCCAATGGGCAAGAGTTACCTCTGCATGGTTGGGTCCGAGCCAGTGTGCCCGGGTCCCCGTGTCTCCGAATTCCGAACGGACATCGAGTTGAGTTGGGTTGAAGCTGCAGTCGGCTTTGGACAGCCAAGACTCGCCCGACCGTTGTCGACACATGTAGCTTGAGTGAAAACGACCTGGGTTGGTCGTTCGGTCGGTCATCTCATCCGACGACGTGTATTTGGTCGCCGACCGCTTGTGGAAACACTGTGTGTTTCGAATTCATTCGTCCTTGTTGTTCCACAGTGATTGCTTTTACGATTGTTCGAGTTCTTGTGCAAGTGTGTTTACGTGGAACCGTATGTAGCTTCTGTGATTTCCACTGAGCAGATGAATGATGTCTGCATACTGGAGTAGTCAGTGGGTCGGTTGGAATAGAGCAGCGAGTGTGTCAGGTGGAAGGGAATTGATTGGGCTGTTGGTTGGTTCTTCAGCCGTCCCTAGGTCGTGTTGCCACCCGATTGTTTAGTGTTATGGTTGGCTGCCTGTCTCACCTGAACGGTTGTTAGAGTTCTCTCCCAAGGCCGGCCCTTGGAACACTTCTGAGCACCACTGTTTGTTGTATGTGATTGTCACGTTATTTGGTCGCAGGTACTGTGCCAGGCCTTCAGCCGTGTATTAATATTGTCTGCTTTATGTTCAGTAAATGGCCTTCAGCCAACTTCATGACAGCTATTTTAAGATTACACCTTCAACCGTGTTTTATTTAAAATTTTTGTTGCTCTGTATTTAGGCCTTCAGCCGTGTTTATTTCAGAATCTGTGGCTTTTAATATGCAAATCCTTGTCTGTAAGGTTTGAATTCTTGATACGGCCTTCAGCCGTGTTCTGTAAATGTTTATCTTAAGGTGGTCTCTAATTGTTCTTGAGTAATTGTTTAGGCCTTCAGCCAACAAGATACTTCGTTTTCTTAAGATGTTTTTGTTGTACTATGTAAAAGATTATCTTTAAAGCCTCTCTTTTATTACGAAAAAATTTTTTATTGGGCTTTCAGCCGAAGAATTTATTTGAATTTTCCTTAATATGGCCTTCAGCCGAAAATTGTAAATGCTTGGCTTCTAAAGAATTTCCTTAGCTGATCTGAAATATTATTTCGGCCTTTAGCCGAGAAGATATTGCAATTTTACTCAAGTAAGGCCTTCAGCCGTTACTCTAAATTCTGGTGTTTTAAAAGGAATCATTTAAACTTCTTCTGGAGAAGTTACTCGGGCCCTCAGCCGTGAACTAATCTTTGTTGTTATAAAGAGAAAACTGTGCATTGGTTCGAGCAATAAAGTTGTGTGTTCTTGTATAAATAACAGTAACAGATCTTGGCCTCTTTCCACAACCTGATCCCCTCTGTCCTGCGTAACCAGATGTCACATATGTATTTGAAATGCCAACTTTGCGATTAAGTCCCTCATCAGTGTTCAGGCTTATTTGGTCACTTGTTGACAAATTGCCGCTTGGCTTCTGTCTCGGATTCTTTTTTGTTCGACGATATTTCTGAAAAAAAAGGTCAAACGAACATCGGGCAATAAATGCGAGAGAGGAGCGAACAGACAGTTTGTCAAGTTCCCATCTGACTGGGTAGAATTTCGCTCATGGTGTACCTTAAGAAGAAGTACAATCATTGCTTCATCACGTCACATGTTAACATTTATGGTACACCAACCTTTTCCTCACATCTTCATTCGCGTCTTTGTTGACCCACATACTGAACATACCTCCTACTCCTCTCTTTGTCCATTTCCTCCATACCCTATCTCTGACCATATCTGCCCCCTTCACCCTCTAATCATATTTTCCTCACCCTGTTTCTTTCCATCTGAGATTCCCCTCTTCCTTTCCAAGAGCCCACTATCTCTCTCCACCTTCCACCTGCCTCATGCATCTCCCCCTCCTCTCTCTTCTCCGTTCTTTTCCTCCTCGCTCTCTGTCTGTTGATCCTCTCTTCTATCAATCTTAACCTGTTTCCAGCGATGCTCATGGGCAACTGCAGGCCCTGCAGTACAGTTTAGTAAAACAGAGTGAAACGTCTCCCACAACATTCATAGCACGCAGGTCAGGCTATACATCAGCGGAATGAGAATTATTCATTTCCTCCTGTGATACAGGTTGCAATGTCAAGTAGGTCGGTAAAGCAGCCCAATATTGCATCAACAGAACATGCTTGTCATGCAGAGCAACCCACATGTGGGAGTCCAGAAAACTGTTTCTTGCATTTGACATGTAGGCTGCCCTGCAAGGCACGTTGATTTGGCAGGCCAGTACTGTTCCCACGCAACGTCCTGTTTTGCATGGGGAGCTAGGAAAAACACGTTTTTGACCATATATCTGATCTTGTTGGAGCTGGGAGGCTATGAACAATACAGTGCTTATACCCATGAGGCCTGCTGTTTCTGTGCCAAATTTTCTTTAATTCAATGCAGAGGTTTGTGATGAGGTCCCATACATACACAAATACACTGTGCATTATATATAACAGATAATAGATTAGTGCCTTTAAAAGGGGTGTTGTGCATCTCGTCCTTGCATCTAGAACACCAATGGATCATCTCATGAAGCAATGGCAAGACTGAAGAAAACGTTGCAGCAATTCCCCAACCATGTCAGCAGGAGTGCTGTATACATCACCTTGAAATTTCACCAGGTAGAAAAATCCACAGGACTCAGATCAGGTGATCATGGAGGCTAATCTATCCATCTTGGATAATACTGGGTATTAGCTGGCCACACATGAGTGGATTATAGCGATGGTCCACGGCTATTTATGACGGATTCTGGAAAATCAACAGTTCTTTCCTATGCATTAGTTTAGACACAATCTACAGGCTGTTACCTGCAGTTCTTGGAACAGGTGAACCCGCCTCCTCAGCTGGGCATACAAGTGTGGATTTCTGTCACGAGCCACATGCCGGAAGTCAGTGAGTTCTTGTATAGTTTTAAGGTGACTGTACGTTTTAGTTACTACAAATGTACCGAACGAGGTGGCGCAGAGATTAGCACACTGGACTCACATTCGGGAGGCCGACGATTCAATCCCGCGTCCGGTCATCCTGATTTAGGTTTCCCGTGATTTCCGTAAATCGCTTCAGTAAAATGTCGGGATGATACCTTTTAAAGGGCACCGCCGACTTCCTTCCTCATCGTTCCCTAATCAGATGAGACCAATGACCTCTGTGTTTGGTGTCTTCGACCAAATCAACGCAACAAAACTACAAATGTAGTCAAGGAGCAGACCAATGACCACATTAAAAAACCTATAAAATAGTACCTCAGAATATCTTGTTTGTGCAGATTGACACACACATTACAAGAATAAAAATGTAAAAAATGGGGCCTGCAAAGAGATGACTCAAATATTTCTGAGAGTTTTCCAACTGTGGACCAAAATGTAACAAAAACTAAGCTACACAATTTAAAATCGAGTTTCAGAAAACAGCTTAGAAGATATGGACCTTTGAAAAAAGTGTTCATTATTGCATTAGTCATTACTGTGTTTGGTTCATTATTTTACGGTTATTACGAATTACTGTACTTTACAAAAGATTAAGAACGCCGTCTTCCTAGCATATCGAACCTACGCGATTCTCAGAGGGACGCCCACGATTCTGAATCAGATACATATGTGTGGAATGCTACCTTTCTGCAATCCATTTTTTGTCCCATTTTGTGTGGTTCCACTTTTGAGAAATATATAAGATCATCGGGAACATGTCGTCGGAGATTCTCGCAGTTTCTTGTCACTACCGTGCACACTAACTTATAGATATGTAAACGAGTTCAAAAACCAAAAAGAGTACCAACATAAAATAACGCCTAAAAGCGCTCTATTCTACAACGTACTTTCGGCGAGACACTGTCGTAACCACTTAAATCCGTTGCCTGTATACTCTGACCTGTCGAACACGCGCCACAGTCCTGGATCCGCCGATAAATCAAAAAATCCGCTCCTTATCGCACAGACGAAGGGGCCAGACCTCTGGGCACACCTGAGAAAACTAGATCCGACGGGCGGGCCTGCACGTTAGTGGAAGAAGACGGGCCTGAGATGAACAGCCCGGATCTGTCAAAAATATCCGCGGAACTGGCCCGCGGCTCTGGCTCTTCGCAGAAACCCACTCGTTTGTGGTCAGTTATGATGACGTCATCCATCAGCAACAATGTATGTCGACGCCAGAAATATGGACAACGGCCATCATTTGAGCCCAATCAGATGACGACGTCACCGAAAAATTCACATTTGAAATACAATATCTGGTATTGATGTCCGTGGCGCCACATGACCACGAATTCGCAATTATCTCGCAAAAGGCTCCTTTGCGAACCGTGTTTACTGGAAAGTTTCCGCTTTTGTGATCATATACCTTCATCACTAACAGTTTTCTTTGTTAATTCACCCTCTATTTAGGGTGCAACAATACGGCATAGACAAAATTTGTTCGGTTTCAGGAGGATTCTTGATGAAGAAATTAGGGTAAGAACTCATGCCAGGAAACAACATTCAGCAATGCTACGTGGAGTCGAAGTTGCAGGAGCCAACGCCTGTTCCGAGCCAGTTGTAGTCAGCAAACGTGCGTTTGTACGCAGACGGATCATGTGAAACTTCTCGCAATGGGCCTGATAGCATTCAAGTCGCCAGATGGCATAGAGAGCGTCCACGTCTTTCGTAACAACACTGTTTGCAGTTAGTCCGCGCGATTGCTGTCTGTAGGGTTGTCTAGAAGAAGGCGTTGCGCCCTGTAGCTTCGCGGCTTCGCAGCGTTGTTGGATGAGGCTGCGGACATAGCTTCCTATGCTCGAATTGTTACTGATGTCACCCTCTACAACCATTCGAGGTCTGTCGTTATCGTTTCGTTACACCTTGCAAGTGTTTAGGTGATTGAAGAGCACGTGTATCCATTAATTAACATTAGTCTACTTGTTCTTCTGATCTTCAAAACTTCTTACTACCACTATGAGTCTATCGTCTTTCTGGTGTCTATGCATTACTGAGCTTCCTAATCCTTTCTGTCACTTGTTTAGACGTCAAACTAGCTGCCAGCGAATTGCGTTGCGTGAGAACCTTTTGGGTGTGAGCTGGTTATCGAACTACATTGCTAAAAAATATCCAAACGACATGAATTGAGAGCCCCAGTGTACTCATGCACCCACATTACGTAAATTTCTTGTGGGTCTTCTGAGCACTTGGCAGTGCAGTCATTTTGTTGTACAGCATGATTACCAGATTATCAGGGTTCGCTATTCCGTATGTGACGCGATGCAGATGTAAATTAATGTCACTAAATTGCATATATCAGACATGCGTTATTAAGAGTGAGACAGCCTCAGTGCTTACATACTCAAATTTCTTACAGTATGAGACATTTCAAACATGGTACCACTCTGGTCTAGACCAGCTGAAGTATTTCCGACATCTGATATTTGTAACAGAATCAATAATTACCTAACAACGCCTAGTCAAACGGAATTTCTTGTTAACAGGAATTTTCAAGAATATCTGGACTGCCGAAGTTATACGATAATCCGAAACATTATTGTTCTTTAAACGGTTGCCCGGTAGTCTAATAACAGTCTTCGGTTGTTGAACTGTTTTGCGTAAACCAGTCAAAGAATTAATCTACAGGAAAAACCACAATTTACCGCTTTAAATGTTCTATCAATAAAATCAACATTAACGCTCTTTAACCGTTTTGCGAGCAGTTTTGAGAGGATTTTACTGTGGAAGAACCGCTCCATCCCATATTTTTAACGTTCTATGAAGAAAATCAATATTAATGCCCCTTAAATGGCTCTGAGCACTATGGGACTTAACATCTGAGGTCATCAGAACTACTTAAACCTAACTAACCTAAGGACATCACGCACATCCATGCACGAGGCAGGATTCGAACCTGCGACCGTACCGATCGCGCGGTTCCAGACTGAAGCGCCTAGAACCGCTCGGCCACTCCGGCCGGCCGAGGTAGAGTCGTCGCTCTCATTGAGGAAGGAGGATGTTCCATCAGAGAAGCTGGCAGACGGTGTGGCGTACCACATACCGCTGCAACGAGATGGTGGAGGATCTGCCTTGAAAGAGGCACCACCAACAGGGCTCCTGGCTCAGGCAGGAAGAGAGTGATCTCACAGCAGGAAGACAGGGACCTAGTGTCTAGGAGCAGAGAAAATCCCTTTCTGAACGCGAAGCAGTTGCGGCGGGAGACCAACTTCCCCGGCTCCAGTTACACGATTCGCCGGACGCTGGACTGCATGCACGACATCCGCCGTGAAAAAAGAGCTCAGCGAAGACAACGTTTTATACCCGCTAGCATTTGCGGAGCTCCACCTGAGGGCGTCGTGGGGCAACGTCATTTTCACTGATGAGAAGGTGTTTTCCACCAATAACGGCGGTCCACGAATCGTTTACAGGCCGCAAGGGACTCGCCATCGACGCGAATATGTAACCACGACTTGAAGAAGTGGCCGGCTATCTGTTACCTGCTGGGGTTGGAATTCTGCGAGAGGGGCGGGAATTCTTCACAGGATAGAAGGAACTCTGGACAGCTCGCAGTATGCCCACATATTGGAAAATGTGATGCTTCCGTCAGTGCGAATGCTGTACGCAGAAGGGGACGTCACATTGGAAGAGGACCATTCTCCCATTCACAAGTCTGCATTTGTTCAGCAGCGGCTCTCCACGATTGGCGTCAACGTCATGGGCTGGCCGCCACGGGCGGCTGATATGTACTCCATGGAAAACATGTAGGCTGAGGTCGCCAGAACATTAACAGAGAACTGGCCACGAAACCAACCAACTACTGCGGACGCTCTTTGGTGTTGAGTCCTGGAAGCCTGGGAGGAAGTTGCTTCTTCAGGCTGTTACGTCCGACGGCTTATACATTCTATGCCAAGACGCGTGATAGAAGTACAAAATTGTGAAGGATTCTGGATAAAATATTAGAGTCTTTAAAATATTTTGTTATGTCTTCTCTTTCGTCATTTTTCCTCATTGGGAGCTAGTGGAAGATCGCGTGGCAACAGAAAAGAAACAATATGGGTTAGCTTTCCTTTGAGTTGCCCTTTTAATTCAAGTGGGTTTCTTTTGAATATACAGCTCGTTAAGTATTCTATTTTGATTTCATTTATACCCTGGCAACATAGTTACAAACTAATCAGCGTAGATGGACTCTGTCACAGTAGTTTTCGTTATTTCAAATACGTCTCTCTCTTCCCCTCCATCCATGAATACACCCTACGTTCTCCACACAATACGCCAACGATTTCATATTATGTTTACTCGCCGCGCGGGATTAGCCGAGCGGTCTAAAGCGCTGCAGCCATGGACTGTGAGGCTGGTCCCGGCGGATGTTCGAGACCTCCCTCGGGCATGGGTGTGTATGTTTGTCCTTAGGATAATTTAGGTTAAGTAGTGTGTAAAATTAGGGACTGATGACCTTAGCAGTTAAGTTCCATAAGATTTCACACACATTTGAACATTTATGTTTACTCGTTGTTAATATCTCTTCTATTCTCTATCACACACTCTCTGTGACACTGTCGCCGCAAGTGCCCTTCTAATACACTCCCCCAAGACTTTGTAAACAAATCTAGCGGTTTCCAATGACCCTACATTTTCTCTTTTAATTGCTGCTGTCTTTACTCTCTATCATTCCTCTCACCACCTATGAAACCGTATTCTTTGATCTCCCCTTCCCTATAACCCATTCTTCGTTCTGAGAACAGTCCTTCCTTATCCCTCGCTCTTAAGATAAAACTAACTGTGGCAGACATCTAAGTAAGCAATACTTTGCAAGCATTTCACGCTTATATTTTGCACTTCTGCACTTCTATCCATTCCCAGATCCCGCCCTCCTTCCTGTTACGCGTCCCTTGACATCTGCATCTACATCTAAATGAATACTCTGCAATTCATAATTACGTGCTTTGCAGGGGGTTCTGTGGTCTGGTGGATTAATCTTGTATTGATGTGTAAAACGTGTAGGTTCACATCTCACGTCAGGCGTAGATTTTTAACACACACAAGTAGCTCTCTTTCACCCCTAGTAACGTCAAGTGCAGAACGGCAGTAAGCTCCGTAGTTCAATATCCGCAGTAAAGATAGCATCCCTTCGCTGCCGACTGGGCATTCGTTTGAGCTGTGACAGATGGAGAAACCCCGTAAGGCAGAGACTCTGTCACCAGCAAGCCGTCGTAAACTAGAAAACGTATTTCATTCAATGAAACAATGGCCATGTAAGTTCACAAGGCTCTTACTTTATTTGAAACTGAGACGTTGAAAATTGTGGTGCTGGACTGGGATTAGAATTCGATTTCACTGTGTTCCCGAAGATTGCAAACTCTTCTAGGCATCCTCGAAAGGCACCTATCTGGTTTCGAATACTGAACAGCACAAAATATTCATTATTTCATTTCAAGCCCTGGCATGTGCACTCCGAACTACTGGTGAAAAATAATTGCATTTTCAACGTCTCTTCGTGCGTTGTCAGCTGTAACGTGTTCGTTTCAACTCACAGCCACATGATGAGCTTTTTATCACAACATTACAACATCAAACGCTTCCTTACATCTTTTCAAGTTCAAACATTCCTCTCCATCCTACTGGTGAAAACGGATTTGGGTTTGACGTTGTGTTCGTTGTGATCACCAACGACAACATGTTGTGGGTTCAACTTCTAGCCAACAGAGTATTTTCCATCACATCATTGAAAGTACAAACATGCCATTCCTAGCTATTATTGGAAAAGAATTTGATAGTTAAAGTTTCTTCATGACCACGTGTGCGGTGTTTGAATTCCATTCAGCACAGAACTTTTCGTCGCCTGATGTCTAGCTAAACTTGCCCCCATCTCGCTACTGGTGAACCAATAATAGCTATTTATCGTCTGTTCCTGGCTAGAAAACGACGGTGCTAGATGCTGGGTTCGAATCCCAGTCAGGCAAAAACAATTCTATCGTCAATTAAGGTTCCAGCATTTCGCTATTGGTGAAAACACTTGGTATTTAACTTCTGATTTTATGTACCGTCGTGCTCAAAAGTATCCGAACGGCCTAAAATGCATTTCACCTGATTCCCATGCGACCTACATGACGCAGCTGTCTAGCAGGTCCTCTAATCGCTCCTTGGTACAGTCGTTTGACTATTGACAATGGTTCCAACAAATCACCACTAGAAAACACTGCTCTGTATCGCAATAACTCAGGATGTAAAGTAATACCACTATACTACAAATATCAGGGAACATCTCATCACAGATAAGACTGTCCTTAAGACTTGTAAGCTCACATTTATTGCAATAAATGACATACCTGAAGTGTTAGCACTCACATTATTACGTCAGATAGGTAATGCACGTAGTAAGTTCGTCGTATTCGTGATTTCCTCTTCAAAGTAACATACCATACTTGTTATTTAACACAAAAGTCATTAAAATTTACGTTATTCACGAGCAGCTAGTTCAGGATATGTTTGAACTTCAAATGACACGACGAACCGCCTCGTTCTGCATATGGTTTCAAAACCAGGTCATGCAAGCTAGGCCGCGGTGGCCGTGCGGTTGTAGGCACTTCAGTCCGGCACCGCGTGACTTCTACGGTCGCAGGGTCGAATCCTGCCTCGGGCATGGATGTGTGTTATGTCCTTAGGTTAGTTAGGTTTATGTAGTTCTAGGTTCTAGGGGACTGATGACCTCAGGTGTTGAGTCCCATAGTGCTCAGAGCCATTTGAACCAAATCATGCAGGCTAAGATTTCGTGGCTGACGGAAATTAACAGTCATTCCTGACTAGGCATAAAGAGAGTGATATACCTCGGTTTTAGACAGTATCAGTTAACAAATATCAACTTTAAATTACATAACGTAAGCATTTTTAACGGTCGTAAATTCCTACCCAGCATCTATTGTCCCTGTTAACGAACTACGAGAAATGTTAAATACTGCTTCTTCACAAGTAACTTACTTGAAATGCAGTGAGGTAAAGCTTTGTGTTGGACAGGGATTCGAACCCAGAACCTAATCGGATTGTTATCGAAGCACAATCAACATTGACATATCGGATTTTCTCGGCAGTAGCAAGGTGTATTAAATGAAATGACGAGACAAAACATTAATTTTTCTGTTTTGGTTGGCAGGAGAGCCAACACCGTGTTACTAGAGGAGGCCAAAAGGCACGTGTTTTAGCTCACGCAGGCTGGCGTGAGGTCTGGAACAGGACAAGGAAATTAGAATTTAGAAAAACGGACGTAGCTGGTGGAATACTTAACTTTAATCCGTTAATGAAGAACGTCGGTCTTGACGGTTCATGAATCAATTTCGATAGTAACTGATAATGGCGCCTTGCTAGGTCGTAGCAAATGACGTAGCTGAAGGCTATGCTAAACTATCGTCTCGGCAAATGAGAGCGTATTTTGTCAGTGAACCATCGCTAGCAAAGTCGGTTGTACAACTGGGGCGAGTGCTAGGAAGTCTCTCTAGACCTGCCGTGTGGCGGCGCTCGGTCTGCAATCACTGATAGTGGTGACACGCGGGTCCGACGTATACTAACGGACCGCAGCCGATTTAAAGGCTACCCCCTAGCAAGTGTGGTGTCTGGCGGTGACACCACATTTTCCATCCCAGGACTCCAACCCGGCACGTATTGCTGTTATATTCTAGAGAAAAGGAACGTTAAGTATGAGTTTGTTACACCAGCAGCGACATGTGAGGATGCCTGAACTAGAAATAATATGACAAAGAGTTCAGTGCTGACTAGGAATCGAAGCCCACACATATCGTTGTTGACTACACACAAAGAGACGACACTTACCGAATTTTTCTCCACCACCAGCTCTGAATAACATCCTTGAACTTACAGTGATCTCGCAAATAGTTCTGTGTCTCACTGGGAGTCAAAAACGTCGGATATCGTTAGTGTTGACAACGAATGAAAATGCATTAAAAATAAAAATTATTATCCACCAGCAGATAGGTGTTCTCATGCTAGAGCTTGAGAATACATAGTGAAAAGTTTAGTGCTGGGCCAGGGTTCCAACCCATTCATGCGCAATATGTCGAGATGTTGAGGAATCTGCAGTTTTGAACAAACAACAAGTTGTAGTCGAGCTGTATTGTCACGAAGGGATCAAATTCCGCGTTAAGGGCGGTCTGAGTTGCATTCCCAGTTCAGAACCAATTTTATCGGCATACAGAAGCTGAAATAAAAGATGGAATAAGTCTCCTGTGACCCTACACAGCGTTTGTTTCGTCACTAGAAATAAATAACTAGAATAGGAAAGGTTACTGGTGATAGAGTTTCTACATGTCGCCACTCCTTAGTTTATTGTGGTTCCACCTAACGTCTACTTGGTAGAGAAGGAATATCATGTTTAATGTGCTTTTCTGACCACAATGCCATTATACCTTCTTCACTTGGCGTAACCAGAAGAGAATAGAATCTGCCTCTCCCTATCAAAAAACATCGACAGAAGTTGAAATCGAACCGAGACCATAATCATACGAAACTATCATCAATCCAACAGACCACCAAACCCTCTTCTCTACGACTCATTTCTCTATCATAACACCGTTGCGGCACACAAGATGAGAATTCTGACACACAGGCTCCCTGTAGTGGTTTGCAGGATGTTCAGTACATTCATTTACTTGGTTGACCGAATCGCCATGAACTAACTGGCTTGGCTAACAAGTGCATACATTCGACTCTATTTTGTAATCACCGAAATCAAATAACGTAACTGCCACCTACACAGAACTGCCAACAGTGTAGGATGCAAAATTTAAATAGGAAGTGTTCCTTTCCATTTGAGCTACTCTATTGCGCTATCTGTTTGTTGAAACCATCGTGTAGTGCAAAAGAAATGCTGCAACTGTCTGTCTCTCAGAAGTCTATATCCGGCCATATGCATTATCTCACAGCACTGTGGAATGCCGAAGTTCTGGAGGAACTGTTTTTCACTTCCAGAGGTGGTGTAGTTAAGTCACAGCTAGCAGTGTAACGGTAAGCGTCGCGCACTGTTGATAAGACGTCGCGCGTTCTATTACATTCGCTACTACATTTTTAAACGCAATTCCGCTGTCTGCTGAAGTTAATAATTTAATGGAACTTTGAACATAATTCTCTTCACTTCTCAAACCAAAATAGTCGCATGTGCAAAAAAGGCTACCTTCTGCGTCATTTTGTTCTTTTCAGGTTTAATAGACGGCCAGGCAGCAGATGCGCTCGAAGCTTTTGTATTATGTATGGGGAGAGTGCATCGTTCCAAAACAGACAGAAAAGTATTTTCTGCATTAGCTGTCGTCTGGTAGTGGCATTTTATTCTTCTTCAAATCTTGTTTGACAGCTTTAGCTCAAAACAAGTTTTCTACGTGCAGGTAATCAATAAACTGCATGTGCATTGTCAGACTGTTATAGATAACATCAGAGAATTCGCATATATCGTTGATGATTAATTTCTCCCTCATGTTTAGTATTGTTTTGACAACACTAAAAGAAACCTTACGGAAACTGAGCACTGTATTGTAGGAAATGAAATAAAACTACCCACGATAACCTTACGACGAAAGTCTGTTTTAACAAAACTGAGTATCTGTACACAAGTGTGCCTCTATCAGCGCGAATTAGTAAAACACTATTCACTTAGATTTCGATTGGTTCTGTGTTGAAATGGTATGCTGTGTCAAACTCAACAGGTATGCAAATGTGGCAGTTCATAAATAAAGTTACGTATTCCCAGAAACCCAAAATTTGCTTGTCAGCAGCGGAAAGAGGCGTTACCTGTTGTGCAGCGTTGTAAGTTTTTCACCATTGCGCTATGAGCTGAAAGTATTTTCTTACGATTTGCTAATCAATTTATTTCCTTCTTCCTTAAGTGAAGAACATTATGGAATTTCGTATCGTTGACGGTCGATTCGAATTTCTTCAGAGACGCTTGTACTGTATAGCAGCTTGCCAGTCAGAAAGCCGAGATCTACGACCATTAACACAACTTTCCGAGTCGAGCTGCCAAGAGGGTTTGATGTGTAAAGGTTTTCTTCTGATTTTGTTACAGAATTTTTCTGGGAATTCGCAGCTCCATGAAGTTGTTGTTGTTGTGGTCTTCAGTCCTGAGACTGGTTTGATGCAGCTCTCCATGCTACTCTATCCTGTGCAAGCTTCTTCATCTCCCAGTACCTACTGCAACCTACATCCTTCTGAATCT
Source organism: Schistocerca serialis cubense (assembly GCF_023864345.2). Taxonomy (NCBI): domain Eukaryota; kingdom Metazoa; phylum Arthropoda; class Insecta; order Orthoptera; family Acrididae; genus Schistocerca; species Schistocerca serialis. Next base: position 122,670,073 of record NC_064643.1, read on the forward strand.
GCTTAGTGTATTGATCTCTTGGTCTCCCTCTACGATTTTTACCCTCCACGCTGCCCTCCAATGCTAAATTTGTGATCCCTTGATGCCTCAAAACATGTCCTACCAACCGATCCCTTCTTATAGTCAAGTTGTGCCACAAGCTTCTCTTCTCCCCAATCCTATTCAATACCTCCTCATTAGTTATGTGATCTACCCACCTTATCTTTAGCATTCTTCTGTAGCACCACATTTCGAAAGCTTCTATTCTCTTCTTGTCCATACTAGTTATTGTCCATGTTTCACTTCCATATATGGCTACACTCCATACAAATACTTTCAGAAACGACTTCCTGACACTTAATCTATACTCGATCTTAACAAATTTCTCTTCTTCAGAAACGATTTCCTTGCCATTGCCAGTCTACATTTTATATCCTCTCTACTTCGACCATCATTAGTTATTTTACTCCCTAAATAGCAAAACTCCTTTACTACTTTAAGCGTCTCATTTCCTAATCTAATTCCCTCAGCATCACCCGATTTAATTTGACTACATTCCATTATCCTCGTTTTGCTTTTGTTGATGTTCATCTTATATCCTCCTTTCAAGACACTGTCCATTCCGTTCAACTGCTCTTTTTTAAATTTTCTAACCTACCTGCCCGATTAAGGGATCTGACATTCCACGCTCCGATCCGTAGAACGCCAGTTTTCTTTCCATGATATAATACACAAAAACAAAGTTCGCACACGCTGCCCCTACCACGGTTAGAACTGACGATTTTCTTAACCGATGGAACACGAAGACACGGGCGGAACCACGGGGCTACGGACACACTGCTGCCAGCACGCCACTCTCGTCGTGGTATTGGTCGCTCAGCCTCATAACGCATCGTGAAAGATATTAGAAGTTGTCACTTATGTGAAGAAAAGCATTTCTTTAGCCAAAAAATTGAAATTCCTCAGTGTCTTAGTTTACTTGAGGATTATATACCACGAGTCATTCAAATGGAAAGGGAATATCAAGTGAATTTAGCGAGTCAGTTCAGTACCATATGCGGAAGTGATTGCACTGTCATAGTGGTGCCAAATGTTTGTGACGATGTTGCCAATTCTCAGCTGTTCTAGGAACAGCAATGTAGCGTTATAGGAGGAGAATCCTGTGCTCGTGTCATAGGATGATACGGAGAGGAGGCGCGGGGTTTGGTTAATATGCAGCGTTTTCTCCTACCAGCTGTGTTAAACATTCAGGTGTGTGATCTTCCATCACGATAACAGTTTCCCACAAAATATATACCAATAAAACACTTACCTTGTTACTTTATTACAAAAGATTATTTCAATTCAGTAAAAAGTCTTTGGAAATCAACTTTGCCAACCTGTCACAAAAAGTAAGATAACAAACACTTTGCACCTCGAAATCGATTGCATCTATGTGCAGTCTTGTGATCATACAAGCAGAATTTCATGAATTGCACGAGAATGCAGAAAAATGTTGGTGCGAATGGAATCTGTAAGAAACACTGTTACCTAATTATTCTGTACCACGTAATAATCAATTCATTTGATAATGCAGAAGAGAAGAAACTAAAAATTATGCCCATTAAGACAGAAACTAAAGTGCAGATGCGGGTACTGTGCAGATCTGCGCTTTTTCATTTTCTGATCTATACAGATAATGTATACTAACCAGCGTATTCATTGCTTTCGTAATGTTCCCCTCTTGTTTAGTCTTCCTATGATGAACTGGATCAGCACCCATGAGTGTGATTTTTTCTTTGTATCCTTCCCTCTACTATCTTTGTGTGTTATTGTTCGGTGTTCAAAAGGCAAAATATTATGCCTGCTCCCACGAGGTATTAAAATGAGGTCGCAAAAAGGCTAACGAATTATAATCAAAATACAGTGAGACGCCATTTTGTCTGTCGTCATGGAGTTAAGTGGACAGAAATAGTTGGGTGTTATTGTCGTCTTTTCTTATTGAGATTTTCATATTACCCTGACACAAGACGACGAGATAAATGTGTATATTCTCCGTGACGAAACATCCCACATTCCATTCATCCTGATCCATTCGTTACGTGCATCGGCGGCAGTGAGTGATAGGAAAGCTGTTGTGGGGTGACGAATAACAATAACAATGGTAGTAATTACAAATCAATAATCAAGAATGTTTACTGAATTACAGACGATTAACAAAATAATCATGAATGGCTGAGTGTTTAATTGGCGCACTGAGTAGGTGTTCTTACCACTTTGTTACTGAATTCTGTTCTAGTTGTTTGCAGAGAGGAAACAAAGAACCCTGTAGCCATACATATCGCTAGTACAACGAGATATTACCTATCAACTATCCTTGCTTTACATCACGAGACGAACATGGCGTCACTGAGCTGACATTTGAAACCCATTCCTATTTTCTCTCTGTCTCTCTCTTTTTATTCTTTTTATTTTTTGAGGAAAGCATCGAGAAGCGCGAATAATAAGCAAGTAGGCATATAACCTGTTTACAGTTATTTTCATCGGGATACATAATGCAAAAGTACAACTTTTGACTGTGTTATTGCGTAATTCCAGTTACTGACAGTCCATTCGTGAGCTTGCTCGCATTCGGTGGGGTGAAACCTATCACAGAAGCAAGCAAAACACAAATATTTCCCGCACCATGCGCAGCACATAAACGAAATCTCGCTGCACTGACGTGTTGTCCGATATATTGCACGGAAAACATATCTGATTCATGTTGCTAAATACAGCTCTATCAGATATCAATTTGGAAGCTTACCGAGTGTATAAAAGTATATCTTGAAATACGCAGAAAGTCACAGGGAGGTATTCGACTGGAACATAGCCATGACCAAAATTGTAACTGGGGTCGACAGCATCGTCGTCTACCACCTTGACAACTCGAACGATGACAGTGCTCGGCCGGTTACTTACGTTTACTGGTATCAAAGCTACAGCATAAAAACACAAAAATGTTAATAACCCGAAGATCATTAGTTTTGGGACCCATAGAAAGTAAAGCAGTCATCAGTCGCAAGAGTGGTTTGAACACCACAGTGCTTTAATAGGCACGGACTTGTTGGAGGTGGTATGCTGTTGCTTTCATCCAAACTTTGAGTTGACTTACCTAGCCAGTTAATAGGGGAACCTACAGTTTTACGTGGCTTTCGGACCACAGTGCAACTTGGCATTTTTCACATCAACAAACACTGCCCCAGTGGAAATATGTGTAAAACGGCACATAAAAGTCGTGGGACTGGTGAGGGATCGAACCTGAGACCTTCGTATCCATAGTCTTGCTCTTTATCACCTTGCCACCATGCAGCCAACACTGTGGTTTCTGCTTGCCATTAAAATTAAGGATCTCTCGTTTGTGCCTGCGTTGGCACTTGCATGTCCCTTAGGAGACCTTACCTTTGGGATTACCCTCGTAGTCGTGTGTGTAAACGCCGTCCAATTCCCACTCAAGGAAGACAAGGATACCTAGTCTAGCTTCAGATAATCATTTTGAATATTTATCAGTACTGTACCCATTGGTGTGAAACTCGTTTTCTACCAATGTTTCAGACAACTACAGGAACACTACTTTAATACCTCTTACACAAAATACTTACGCAGTGCTATCAGACGAAAAGATCAACCTGACACAAACTGTAGGAAGTTTGTTTTACAACCCTCGTACCTGGATAAACAGCTTTTCCTATTTGAGATATCTGTGAACGTTGCTGCATAAGACGATTTAAGAAGAAACTAAATTCCTTCAGCTACGCCAATGTTTAAGGAAATCGTGTTAACGGCACTAAATCGTGGCTGGTAAATCTTTTACGAGCCGTACTCTGCCGCATTTCGCTGGTTCGAAGGCAAAAAGCTTACTGACAAATTTCACAGAAGGAAAAGGGGGACGAAATATTGAAATGGCTCTGAGCACTATGGGACTTAACAGCGAAGGTCATCAGTCCCCTAGAACTTAGAACTACTTAAACCTAACTATCCACAGGACATCACACACATCCATGCCCGAGGTAGGAGTCGAACCTGCGACCGTAGCAGTCGCGCGGTTCCAGACTGACGCGCGTAGAACCGCTTTTTTTTTTTTTTTTTTTTTTTTTTTTTGCCCCGACCGGGACTCGAACCCGAATCTTCTGCTTACAAGGCTGACGCTCTATCCATCTGTTTTTTTATTTTCGTTTTTTTGTGTTCCTTCTTCTTGTTGGCGAAGAAGCAATCTTTTGGAACAAAAAAATTTTTTTTTTCAAAGCCAAATACAAATTTCTTTTTCCTTTAAGAACAAATTGTGAGGAATAAATAAGGAAAAGTTTTTTTTCCGAAAGAAAACAAAGACTCCGATTATACTGGTTTCTCCTTCCAGTAAACAAAAATGAGTCTCCTTCGTCTTGTTGGCGAAGAAGCAATCTTTTGGAACAAAAAAAAGTTTCTCAAAGCCAAAATCAAATTTCTTTTTCCTTTAAGAACAAACTATGAGGAAGAAATAAGGAAAAGCTTTTTAAATCGTCATGCGATTGTAGTTAAAGACCAGTTCTTACAGGAGCTCCTGAAGTGTATCCGCCTACAGCATGCCAGCTCGTCCAAACGTGTCTTCTCATGGCGTAGGCGTGGGTTCGGGGTAGCAGATCTATTCAGTTCGGTTCGTTTTATACAGTTTTCAGCTTCTCAGGGCTTGGACGTTCCAGCTACTAGGTGGGTCATCGAAAGTGCTCCGTAAGGAACTGGAAAAATATTGTTTATAGCGTGGGTTGCGTATCAGGACGCAGTGTCGTTCGTTGAGATAAGTCCAATATCCTAGCGTAGACTTGTCGCCAGAAGTAAAAAGATAGTGGATCGTGTGGCCACAGATCCAATTCACATAGTTTTGGCGGAGGGGTAGAAAGTCTTATCGGTGTACAAAAGTATGTGGACGTCGATCTGAGCCGGTGTCTGGCGAGTAAGAAACGCCAAAATTCGCCGCGCAAGTGTCCATACGTCTAGCGCTGTGCCACAGTGGAACCGGTGGACATCCGTGTCATCCACGCCACAGTGGGTGCAGAGGGATGAATCGGCGAGATGGATGCGGTGCAGACGATCTCGGTTAACTTGTTTGCCATTCACGGTGATGTACCACGCTGATTGAACGTCTGATTCGAGAAAACGCGCATGGATCGCCGTCCATATGTGTCGCCACACATACTGTGGATACATACGTTCGATGGGGTTGGACGGGCGGCACTGTTGTAACAATTCGGAGACTGTTTTCGTGAGGTACAAACGTGTAAGTGGTAAGGACCCGTAGATATAACTGAACTCCAGGAAAGCTCGTTGGATGTAATAAAAGGGGGTTGGAATGGTCGATATCAGTACTGGGGCGGACAAGGAGGCCGGTGCAAAGTTGTGAAGCAGGAGGCTAGTAAGGCTCTGCGGGCAACGATGCCAAAGTTTTGGTTGGGAGCTGACGTATAGTGCCTTGACACGAGTCGGCACGTGGATGAGTCCCACCCCGCCACGATCTCGTGGCATTGCAAGGGATTCATACTGCACCTTGAATAGCATCCCCGAGCTGACGAAGGAGCCGAAAGCCATCAACAGTCGTCGCGTCAGGAGATTTGGGACTGGTAGTACTTGAGCCACGTGTGGTATACGGGAAGCATGATACATGTTCACGTATTGCGCGCGTTGGATAACGTCGAGAGCTCGTAGCCGGTGATCTGCGAGATTTGCTCTGATTGTCTGAAGCAAGCGTCTACCATTGATAGTCGCTGAGCGGCGCAGGTCTGCTGTGAAATCAAGTCCAAGACACCGTATGGTGGCGGCGACACTAAGGGGAGCAGCGCATCTCTCCGGCAAGCCCTCACCAATGAGCAGGACCGTGGATTTTGACACGTTGAGGCAGCTCCCCGACGCTTCGCCGTAAGTCGCCACCCATGTCAGTGCTGCTCGTACTTCATCTTCACTGCGCAGATATAGTACTATGTCGTCTGCGTAGGCTGTACAACAAAAACGGTGGCCTTGCACAGTGATGCCTTCCAAACGTTGGCGCATGCCCTGGAGCAGGGGTTCCAAGGCGAAAGCATACAAAATCGTGGAAAGAGGGCATCCTTGCCGTACAGATCGTGCGATGACCAGGGACGGTGTAAGACGACCATTGTACATGATTTTAGAGGTTGCACTACTCAACAGGCGCATAACCACTGTTACAATACCGCCAGGAAAACCCATATGCTGAAGAACTGTCCGTAAATAGAAGTGGTCAACACGGTCGAAAGCCTGGCTAAAGTCCAGGGAAGCCAAGGCGCCAGGGAGACGCTGATGAAGCGCTAATGCTATCATGTCTCTGTAACGGCAAAGGGCCGTACAGATGTTGTCGCCTCCTAGGGAAGTCTGGTCGCAGGAGGTGACGTAACGTGCGACCTTCTTGAGTCGCGATGCCAGTAGCCGTGTGAATATTTTCATGTCGCTGTTGAGCAAAGTAATTGGTCGATAGTCCTGGACCCTCGATATCCCGCGCGGTTTATGTACGGGGATAATAATGCCTTCTAGAAAGGCGCTCGGGACCACTGTCATCGGTGACATCAGCTCTTGTGCGATTGCCGTCCACGTGGAAGCCAACAAATAGTGAAAACTTTTACAAAATTCGATGGGTATACCGTCAGGTCGAGGAGATCTGTTATCGGAACCCGTCTTGATAGGATCTACCACTTCATCTGTGGTTACGTCGTCTTGGAGGTCATGCACTGCATCCTCCGGAAGAGTGTTCGTAGTAAGCTGAGCGACTTCTGTGATCAGTGCTGCAGGATGCGGTACGGCTGCGTATAGCCCGGCAAAATGAGCATGGAGAGCACGACCGATGCTTTGCTGGGTTTCGTGCCGGCGCCCTTCCACATCAGTGAGGACTTGGATCAGAGCTCGTCGTCGTCGTTGTCTTTCCTGAAGGAGGTGGTACATCGACGGACGTTCTTGAGGGATTCGATTAGAAGCTCGAGAACGGACTACAGTACCTTCCAAGTGACGCCGCATGATCAAGGAGATCTGCGCCTTCGTGCGATGGACCATCGACTGCCGGGCTGGCGAGAAAGGCATCGTCGCACAGTCACGTAGAATGGTGTAGTAGAAGTGCAGGGTATTAGTTTGCCACGCCTTTAATTCCTTCCCAAAACTCATCAGAGTCTTCCTGAGGGTCGGCTTTGCACAGGAGAGCCACCATGACAAGTTGGAATCACAGGCTTCTCGACGATGGTGGCAGCGTGCCCACGGTTCTTCGACCATACGGCGACAGTCTGAGGAGGTCATGTGAGCGACATTGAGTTTCCACAGACCACGACTATGCCACACTTGCTGTCGGGCGAGAGTGACGTCACAGAGGTACGCATCATGGTCTGAAAAGGCCAAGGGCCAGACTTCCGCATGACGTGTGCCATCAGCAAGGGAGCGGGTAATGTAGATGCGATCTATGCGGCTTGACGAGTGAGAGGTCTAGAATGTATAGCCCGGTTGAATTCCGTGGAGCTTCTTCCATGTGTCAACAAGTCGGAGACGGTCGATGACCACTGAGAGAGATGCACAAGGGGAATGTCGCGGGAGTTGGTCCGCGGGCTCTTGTGTCGAGTTAAAATCCCCACCGAGTACCAAATCGTCCTGCGGACCGGTGAAGAGGGGTGTGACGCTTTCGGCAAAAAAAGTTTGTCGGTCATGACGGCGGCCAGAGCCGGACGGACCGTAGATATTAATAATACGCACGCCGAACAGTGTGAGGGCCATACCTCGCGCAGTGGGGAGGTAGATGAAGTCCTCTGCAAGGAGTCCGTCGCGTAGCAGGATGGCGACGCCGCTACCGGTATCGGATGCGGGGGAAACATGGGCGTTGTATCCGGTGGGAACTAGGAAGTCAGCCACAAACACCTCTTGTAAGAGTGCTATATCCACATCCGCAGAGTATATAGTGTCTCTGAACATGGCCAGTTTATGGGGGACACGAATGGTGGAAAGATTCATCGTGGCGATACGATATTGCTGTGTGCGGCCATCCTCAGTATTTGCAGAACGTGCGGTAGAAGTAGCCGGCAGGTGGAGACCCGCCGGTGGTCCCGCAGTGGTGATAATTACTGGCGGGGCGCCAGCCCCAGTGTCGCCGAGGTGGACTCCTGTGCAGACACGCTGGCAGTCTGTTCCGCTTCTTCTTCAACGTCATCGCCCCAGGAAGCTGACGACGTGGACATGTGACGGTCACGTACTTCCGGAACGGGTGTTGTGGATTCCGCAACATGAGTGGCAGGGGGACCACCGTCATCATTCGTTGACAACGGCGAGGACACGTCCCTGGCTGGGAGAGTAGGCGTCACAGGAGGGGCTCCTGTTGCTGCCACATCGCGTGACTGGACGCAATGTGGGAGATCACTGTCAAACATCAGGTCGACATCTCGTGTTGCCGTCTGAGAAAGGGCGTCATCGGAAGGCGTTCGTCGTCGTTTCCTGTGTTTGCGAGGCGACCGCTGTTTTCTGATGTGGCCTTCTGAATCAGAATGTGGTCGCCCGTCGTCTGACGCCGAACCCGTCTGGAGAAAGGCAGACGTCGGCACGACACCGAGGTCGACGTCCACGGTTCCAACAGGAACATCGGTTTCGGTCTGCAAACCGGACGGTCCCGAAGCGAGCACTGTAGGCGACGCCGTGCTTGTGTCGTCGGCGCGTTGTGCTGCGGCGGGTGGCGTTGACGATGCTGCTGGCGCAATCGAGATTGGTACGACGGGGCCTGTGCAACCTTAGCGTAGGTGATGGGTAAGGACGTGACCGTCGAAGCCTGGGTCTCTTCACGTAACGGCGTCTGTATTAAACGGCAGTGTAAGCATTCGGAACGTACATGTCCCTCCTGGCCACATCCTGCGCGCGTTCGTGGCTGTCCATCGTACATGACGATGGCCCTCACACCGCCAATCAGCAGGTATGATGGGACATGTTTCGTCAGCTCAATTTTTATTTGCCGGATGCCATTTAATACGGGGTAGGTCGTAAATGTTTGCCACTTCTCCGCGACGTGACCCAAGACGGTGCCATATGGTTGGAAAGCGGCAATGACCACATCCTGAGGCAGCTCGAACGGGAGCTCAAACACCCGCAATGTCTGGAGACCGAATCCAGCATAGGTGACTGTCACAGCACCCATATGTCCATCAGAGTGTTTAAATTTCAGTCCGGTGGCATCACGGTGAATTATGTCATTGAAAATTTCCTCCGTCGACATCTTGATGTAGACAACACTTCCAGTGATGGAAAAATGTATGCCGATTACGTCCTGGGGGTTCAAACGTAGATCCTCACGTATGAACTGTTCGACTTCGAAAGCTCTGGGTCGTGGATGTTCGGCCTGAAACGTTACTTTTATCGTTGCACGGCGGTACGAGTGCGCCATGGTGTACGTTAGTACTGGACTCGATAGACACAAACACCGCGACGCGGAAGTAAACACCGCCGAGAGCGGAGCGTCGGACGGCGCGCGGATCAGCTCCGCACACTAGCACGGCTGCGAGCCGACTGTAACCGCTTGGCCACACCGGCCGGCGGACGAAATGTCTCCCACTCGAAGGTCATGTTGTTTTATTTAAATGATTAAAAATTCGGGTAAAACGAACAATGAGATTGACAGTATAAGCACATTACTGTTGTCAATATGATGTTTCACCGCCCAGGGCCTGTAATGATAAAGGGCCCGTTTAGGTCAGGCATATTGCACACAGAAGTGGAAGAGGGAGCACCACTAAATTCTACAATCCGTATGCATTGCATACACACAGAAATTACTGTTACAGTATACTTATGGAGCCCAATGAGTGAATTGCATATTTTACGGTGAGAAAGAGCACTGGCAGTCTTCGCTACATTAGGTTACTGAAACTGGCGTCACTTTGAGCTAGAATTTATGGCCAGCGACTAAGTGTGAGGACAGTGAGTCGGATGCGGGTTTTGCACAGTGAAATACTTTCCTTACATTATGGAAGCGAATATTAAATTTGAACTAATATTGCGAAAATTTTGGTCTTGGATAGCTTAGAATGAAAGTCTTTCACTTTATTGCAAAGGAAAACAATTGATTTTCTAAAACATTCTGTGTCATACACAACTTGAAGCAGGTCACGTCGACCAAATCATATGGAAGAACCGACAGCGACGGATACTGGAAGACGGTAAGATCCCTTGGCTTTTGCTTTGGCAGTATTCGACAGCCATTTCTAGGCGCAAGTAAATGAAGAAAGGCAGCGCGTTTTCGTTATCAAGTAACGTCTTCATCAATTACTTTAGTTTTAATGTGATCTACGAGTAATTGCTGATGTTTGATATTAACATGAAATGGATTCCCTATACAGGGAAAGAACTTGTTCTTGGGCAACTACTTCTATAATGACCAAAAGGACTTAAATGATCTTCAAGCACATGCGTTCCAGCAGCGGTATGAAGAAAATGTTAGTAATAATGACGGTGATAATCGAATTATGCGGTAACTTCACACTTCACAATGGATTTTCTGGAACTAAGAAATTTCCTGAATTAGTGAAAATTTCAAAATGGCTTCAAATCGAGGCTATGACGCCTAGAAGAGTCTTTACATCCTGCTGACATGAGAATAGCATAATCTCCACGTCAGAAGCTTGCTTCTACTTAACCATTTAATAGACTCGCGTTTTTTTCCACCGTGACTAGTTTAGTAAGCTAAGCACATCATCCATTACACCATCTGGTCTGGTGGAACGAACTATCACAAGTGCAATGCGTGGGTTGAGGCATTTACTTTTAAGAGGCACAAACAGATTTACTTTACCTCTGGTAACCTCAAGAGAAAGCTGTTATAATCCAGAATCCGCATTAAACATCACGTTCCTTCATTCCAATCTGGGCAGAGCCGGTTTACGTTGGAAAATGTCATAGGTGGATGTTAGGGTAAACAGAAATACTGTCACCAGTACACTTACTTACATTAGAAAATTTTATTTTATTTGATGAACTGATAGCCGTCTAAAGGAACAGGGCTCTTATTTTACTTGTACTTGATTGAACTAAAGACGTTGAAAAATTTGGTGCCGGACTGTGATTCGAATTCGTATCTCCTCTTTTGAGGATCTGAATCTCTTGGAACAGTATAGTTCAATCATTTCATTCCTTTTCCCAAGACTGCAATCTTCTCTAGGTCTCCTCCAAAGGTAAATATGTTGGTCCGAATCCTGATCCAGTACAAAAATATTCATAATTTCATTTCAAGCCCTATCACGTGCACACCGGCCTGCTAGTGAAAATTAACGTGCATTTTTAATGTCTGTGCATGTTGCCAACAATTTCTGGACAAACACGCACACATCTTACTGTTGGTGAGTAAGCAATTGATACTTAAGCAATATTCGTGGACAACAAAGAAGAACGATAAAAGTGCGGTTCGATTGTCGCTCAGGCACAAAAATTTGTGTCCTTATTTTAGATTAAATACCTAGCAGCTGGCAAGAAAAACCGATACGTAACATTTGATTTTACTTAGTTTACAATCCGATTACGTCGTGGGTTCGTATCTCCGTCGCAGAACTTCACATCATGCGCTTCATCTTTAAATTCATACACACTTCGTTACTTCTGAATTGAGGTATATCAGACATCTTTCGTGGTTAGTTAACAGGGATGAAAGGGTTTATTACAAAAACTGTCGTCTTTATTTTCAAGTTTAGATTTGGTTACTGATATAGGAGAAAATTTCGGTACTTCATGACTCTTCATGGATAGTCAGCAACATGATATGATTAGATTAGATTAGATTAATACTTGTTCCATAGATCATGAATACATTTCGTAATGATGTGGAACGAATCATTTTAATGAAAGATTTCTTTACGTACCAGTATTCGATTTCTTTACAACAATTTTTTACTCCCCCCCCCCCCTTCTCTCTCTCCTTCTCTCTCTCTCTCTCTCTCTCTCATACACACACACCCACATTCTCTTTTTATTTTTATTTGTTTGTTGTGCTCAACTATCAACGAGGCACGAAAACGTCCGTGAATGAGTTTCTTACTTTTGAGTACAGTTACGAAAGAAATATAAAAACAACTAAGAGAGTTATTGATTTATGATGCTTAGTAGCAGTCAGTTCTGAGTATTATTAGCAACTAAGCTCCAGTCCCTAAACGTAGTTACAGAAATGCGAATCAGACGGATTACGTATTCCAGGCCGTAGCGGCCGCGTCTTTGAGGCGCCAGCTATGGTCACTTCCCAGTCCGCTGTAGGATCACATCGGTTCGTCTTCTTCCTGCTGGTACTGTAACTGAAATTTGGCAACAACGTATGATATGTGTGGCAACTCTGTGATCGACGAGTTACTTCCTGGTGTGCACGGAATTAAGCCTCAAAGTTCACTTGATTACTCGTGTCATTTCCATTGAATAACCTGAGTTGTTATAGCTTGAGGTGTAACAGAAGATTGTAAATTTACGGTTTTCAGCCCAGCAAAGTGATTGAACATGGCAATCGCAACTAATCTCGTCCTGTAAATAGCGGTTTACGAGTCCTAGCCACTATTGGCCTCGTAAGAGGAAGGCGAAAACCATATCTATCCGCTAGCTCTGTGTTGACGTGCTGACCTGTGGAATCGCTACTGGTATAGTTCGCGGTTCCTGCCTCGCTGAATGTAACGTTTTTATCCCTCCTGTGTAAGAGCTGCAAGCAGCCAGACCAAACATCGATAAGCAAATTGTAAGAAAATACTTTCAGCTCATAGCGCAATGGTGAAAAACTTGCAATGCTGCACAACAGGTAACACCTCTTTCCGCTGCTGACAAGCAAATTTTGGGTTTCTGGGAATACGTAACTTTATTTATGAAATGCCACATTTGCATACCTGTTGAGTATGACACAGCATACCATTTCAACACAGAACCAATCTAAATCTAAGTGAATAGTGTTTTACTAATTCGTGCTGATAGAGGCACACTTGCGTACAGATACTCAGTTTTGTTAAAACAGACTTTCGTCGTAAGGTTATCGTGGGTAGTTTTATTTCATTTCTTACAATACAGTGCACAGTTTCCGTAAGGTTTATTTTAGTGTTATTAAAACAATACTAAACATGAGGGAGAAATTAATCATCAACGATATATGCGAATTCTCTGATGTTATCTATAACAGTCTGACAATGCACATGCAGTTTATTGATTACCTGCACGTAGAAATTTTGTTTTGAGTTAAAGCTGTCAAACAAGATTTGAAGAAGAATAAAATGCCACTACCAGACGACAGCTAATGTAGAAACTACTTTTCTGTCTATTTTGGAACGATGCACTCTCCCCATACATAATACAAAAGCTTCGAGCGCATCTGCTGCCTGGCCGTCTATTAAACCTGAAAAGAACAAAATGACGCAGAAGGTACCCTTTTTTCCACATGCGACTATTTTGGTTTGAGAAGTGAAGAGAATTATGTTCAAAGTTCCATTAAATTATTAACTTCAGCAGACAGCAGAATTGCGTTTAAAAATGTAGTAGCGAATGTAATGGAACGCGCGACGTCTTATCAACAGTGCGCGACGCTTACCGTTACACTACTAGCTGTGACTTAACTACACCACCTCTGGAAGTGAAAAACAGTTCCTCCAGAACTTCGGCATTCCACAGTGCTGTGAGATAATGCATATGGCCGGGTCTAGACTTCTGAAAGACGGACAGTTACAGCACTTCTTTTGCGCTGCACGATGGTTTCAACAAACAGATAGCGCAATAGAGTAGCTCAAATGGAAAGGAACACTTCCTATTTAAATTTCTGCATCCTACACTGTTGGCAGTTCTGTGTAGGTGGCAGTTACGTTATTTGATTTCGGTGATTACAAAATAGAGTCGAATGTATGCACTGGGTAGCCAAGGCAGCTAGTTCATGGCGATTCGGTCAACCAAGTAAATGAATGTACTGAACATCCTGCAAACCACTACAGGGAGCCTGTGTGTCAGAATTCTCATCTTGTGTGCCGCAACGGTGTTATGATAGAGAAATGAGTCGTAGAGAAGAGGGTTTGGTGGTCTGTTGGATTGATGATAGTTTCGTATGATTATGGTCTCGGTTTGATTTCAACTTCTGTCGATGTTTTTTGATAGGGAGAGGCAGATTCTATTCTCTTCTGGCTACGCCAAGTGAAGAAGGTATAATGGCATAGTGGTCTGAAAATCACATTAAACATGATATTCCTTCTCTACCAAGTAGACGTTAGGTGGAACCACAATAAAGTAAGGAGTGGCGACATGTAGAAACTCTATCACCAGTAACCTTTCTTATTCTAGTTATTTATTTCTAGTGACGAAACAAACGCTGTGTGGGGTCACAGGAGACTTATTCCATCTTTTATTTGAGCTTCTGTATGCCGATAAAATTGGTTCTGAACTGGGAATGCAACTCAGACCGCCCTTAACGCGGAATTTGATCCCTTCGTGACGATTCAGCTCGACTACAACTTGTTGTTTGTTCAAAACTGCAGATTCCTCAACATCTCCACATATTGCGCATGAATGGGTTGGAACCCTGGCCCAGCACTAAACTTTTCACTATGTATTCTCAAGCTCTAGCATGAGAACACCTATCTGCTGGTGGATAATAATTTTTATTTTTAATGCATTTTCATTCGTTGTCAACACTAACGATATCCGACGTTTTTGACTCCCAGTGAGACACAGAACTATTTGCGAGATCACTGTAAGTTCAAGGATGTTATTCAGAGCTGGTGGTGGAGAAAAATTCGGTAAGTGTCGTCTCTTTGTGTGTAGTCAACAACGATGTGAGTGGGTTTCGATTCCTAGTCAGCACTGAACTCTTTGTCATATTATTTCTAGTTCAAACATGCTCACATATCGCTGCTGGTGTAACAAACTCATACTTAACGTTCCTTTTCTGTATAATATAACAGCGATATGTGCCGGGTTGGAGTCCTGGGAAGGAAAAAATTAATGTTTCGTCTCGTCATTTCAGTTAATACATCTAGCTACTGCCGAGAAAATCCGATATGTCAAAGTTGATTGTGCTTCGATAACAATCCGATTAGGTTATGGGTTCGAATCCCTGTCCAACACAAAGCTTTACCTCACTGCATTTCAAGTAAGTTACTTGTGAAGAAGCAGTATTTAACATCTCTCGTAGTTCGTTAACAGAGACAATAGATGCTGGGTAGGAATTCACGACCGTTAAAAATGTTTACGATATGTAATTTAAAGTTGATATTTGTTATCTGATACTGTCTGAAATCGAGGTGTATCACTCTCTTTATGCCTAGTCAGGAATGACTGTTAAGTTCCGTCAGTCACGAAATCTTAGTTTCCGTGACCTGGGTTTGAATCAATATGAAGAACGAGTCGGTTCGTCGTGTCATTTGAAGTTCAAACATACTCTCAACTAGCTGCTCGTGAATAACGTAAATTTTTAATGACATTTTGTGTTAAATAACAAGTATGGTATGTTACTTTGAAGAGGAAATCATGAATACGACGAACTTACTGCCTGCATTACCTATCTGACGTAATAATATGAGTGCTAACATTTCAGGTATGTCAGTTATTGCAATAAATGCGAGCTTACAAGCCTTAAGGACAGTCTTATCAGTGATGTGGTGTTCCCTGATATTTTTAGTATCGTGGTATTACTTTACATCCTGAGTTATTGCGATACAGAGCAGTGTTTTCTAGTGGTGACTTTTTGGAACCATTTTCAATAGTCAAACGACTATATCAAGGAGCGATTAGAGGACCTGCTAGACAGCTGCGTTATGTGGGTTGCATGGGAATCAGGCGAAATGGAATCCAGGCCGTTCGGATACTATTGAGCATGACTGTACTTCGTTAACAATCCGATTAGGTTCTGGGTTCTCATCCCTGTCACAACCTATATATGATGACATTTCAATTTTAAACAAGAGCATACCTTGTTATTTGTGAATGACACCATAGTAAACGTCGTTGGGGGTAGTTCTCAGGACGGTAACTGTTATGACAGGATTCCTAGTTCAGTACAAACATTTTCGTCATTTATTCTCAGGATCTGAATTGATAACTGATACTGGTGCAAACGTCTATACTTCACGTCTCTTTATGCCTAGTGATCCGGTCTCGATAAGGCACAAACAAAGCTTAGCTTAGTTAGCAATGGCTGTAGGTGCTGGGTTTGAATCCAGGTCCAGAACGACGACGTTGGTCATGTCATTTAAAGTTCAAATTTGTGTACACGTAGCTGTTGATGTGTTACGAGAACAGTGATATTACTGGTGATTCGCTGTTAATGTTGAGATTTCCTTAGAGTTCTGGTTGCCGTTAATCGCGTTTTTCTACTGGTTCGTCCAATATCCAGTTTCCAGAGCCACTCGCCGCTGAGCGACCTTCAGCACGTGGATGGAAAACCTTTTAGACAGCGAAAAACATTTTTCCAATTGCCGTACAGCTTTGTAGCTCCGTATATTGTCTCAAGTATAGAACTTTTGGAATATCACTTGTTGTAATTAAGGTTAGTTTATGAGTGTTATGGGGTGTCTCATCGCTAAGAACGTGTTTTCTAATATGTTTTGTATGACGATATTAGTTGACGCTTAGACTGACTGCCATACAGACCTTTGGTCTCATAGTAGTCTCTTGCGGTACCCATTGTGTGTAGTCAAACGACTGTACACCACGGGGTTTTGGTGTTTAGAGGACCTGCAACACAGCTACGTTATGTTGGTTGTATTCGGCAATGACCCACTTTTTTTGCTGTCAAGTGTACATGAGGAGTACAATGATGACGACACGTGCCTAACAAATGAAAGTGATATCGAAACGGGTGTCCTCATCTTTGTCGCACAGGGAACCACAGATCCTGCCTCCAGTGAAAAGTAGTAAAGGACGTAATTACATACCTGGAAGATCATCCAGAGCACGGTAAAAAGACAATTACGAACAGCTTTCGAATGAGTCCGCAGGAACATGACCGTGTAGTGTGTAAGATATTCAAGAGAAGACAAGGCGCACTTGTTGCAAAAACTGGTGTTCGCAGGTTTCAAGTATGTTTGGTACAATTTACAGGATGTGTTTGATAATGACCTACTACGTCATGCATATCAAACTGCGCGCGACGTAGATTACAGGGTTTTCAAGGGCAGTAGTGGATGTTTGCAAACTTCAAATAATGCAACAGAATTGAAAGACATAAGATAACGAAACTTGAAACAAAGCGTCAAACTGAGGATGCAAAGCAAAATGCGGAATCGGCCGGAATATTTGTGGAGGATATAAACAAGCTTATCCCGTCGTTCAGTAAGGAATTTGTTTTCATTTCGTAAAATCGGGGTTCGGGAGAGGAAATGCATATGAAAGGAACCCTAGAAATCAGAGGTACCAAGAGAGTTGTATTAAGATCAGCTAACATCAATGCCTTAACGAAATTGTACACAATATTCAGACTGTTAACCTGGATGGTAAATTGGGTGAAAAATCATTTATTGTGCTGTGGGAAGTAGGAGGTGCTCACCCCCTATGATTCTTTCTCGCGTGCTTGATCTTGCAAGGGTAGCAGGGAATATTTACGTCACAGCAAGCAAAGTTAGAAAATGGGCGTAAGAGAACTACAACTATGGTATGAGTACCGCTTTTGACCAATAGCTGGTCAAAATAGCTTGTTTTTGCTTGATTCCTGGTCTGCGTATAAGAATCATACGCCTTTAGAGCAAACTGTCCCTCCAAAAAGTGGGTGAAATTGTAGTTCATACCAGCTGGAAGTACTTGACAAAGTCAGTCTTTGGACGTTTGTTTTTTCCGTGCCTATAAAACATATTATTGCACTATCTGCAGCTACGCCTCAAAGGATATCCAGTTTCACGACAAGCTCCACGACAGACTGTTTTGCATTCGGTTGCGTGCCATCACACTCCATCAGTTCTCATCGCCCTGTTACACCGGTATGATTCTACATGCTTTCTTTAAGAGCGGACACCTAACTGAACGTCCTGCATGGTTTGTAACGCCAAAGAAGTTCTCCTTCGATCTTGATGATGCGAACCTTTTTGACCACTGTGGATCACCATTTTTCAGTCTGTATTCACGGTGCAAGTTAATGGTTTGTTTTGGACATTTCATGACTGTCGACGATGTCCATTTTTTGAAGTATAATACATACATTCCATCGAAGACCGATCTATGCACCTCCTGGACACTCATTCTCTGTCGTCCTCTTATGCACATGGTGAATCATTAGCAGCTACTATTTTCTTGTCGTAATTGTAACACAACACTTTCAAATGACCCTTACTAATGATTGAACTTGCGACCTCGCATTCAATGGGTTTCTTGTAAGTCTACAAATGTAAAAAAAAAAAATATTTGAGATTCTTCTCTTCGTTTAGCTGAAGAAGATAACTGACTACATAATTTTAAGACAATTACTTCAGCATTTAAATCTGATGAGTTGCAAGCATGTTTACAAGCATTAAGTGAAATATGATTACAGCAATTGCCATTGATTATGTTATTATTTTTTTCATTTAAGAAATTTACATTGACAGTGTCTGCGCAAAGTGATGATACGTTTTCCAAATGTTGCACACTATTATATCACAATGAAACACGGCAGAGATACGAGAATGAAATAATAAGAGCAAAACACCCGAAACCCAGGGAAATACGGGAGACCTGGCAACCCTACTTTGGGCAGGTGTTGCTTGCTTTCCATAAGATGGGACTAGCTTACCACTACTTATTTCGCTGTGTTCATGACGGCACGTGGATCTGTATCGAGTTAGGAAGTGACCTATCAATCTGTTATCCAGCTAAAGGCGACATAAAATATTCAGAGTATTCTTGAGCAGCTTTTCATGCACATGGCTGGACTGTGAATGACATGAGGAAATGTTTTGTTCTGATTTCTAGATTGAAACGCGACATCTACAGACACTTGATAACATATCAGGTTTAAAGTCAAAATGACATTACGAATTTTATCATGTTCGACCAGGTTTGAAGGTAGATATGCTCATTTTGCAGATACCTTGAGGAATTCGGAATCTTGGGGGGAAACAACGCAATGATACAACCAAATCGTCCTGGGACAGACAAGACAACAGTAAAAAAAGGGATTCGAGCTCGAATACCAGTCTAGTACCAAAATGTTCAACTTCTGAAGCTCAGACAAAATTACAAATATTTTACATGATGACTGGTTCATAAAATAAAAAACAATACCTTGGGCAAGTAACGCTTATTACTTGGCTTCTGAAACATGGTGCATCTTGACGTTCATCACTTCGAGGTACCAGAGGTTAGGATGGACTAACCATGCTTATTGAATAGAATGTTCGCCACTCGTCATCCTACCAAACAAGCATGAATAACCCAGACTTTCGAAGGCCACATTTGATTGGTTCAAGATTTTGTCGTAACGGAAGAGCCGCTCTGCATAAGAATTCCGATTACTTTAAGGGAGATTCCAAACTGTTCGACACACTTCATTTCTTGGCTCCACTGGAGCCTTCTTCAACTGCATCGCCACTGACCAACTGTCTCCGCTACCCACTGCGTGCCTGCGACATTCTTCACACCCCCCCACACCCGAGAATTTATGGAAGTTTCAGTGACACCTTCGGTTACACTTTGAAAAACAAGGAATTAACCGCCAAAGCCGGTAAATATGCTGTTTTAAGCACTTAACGGCCGCACTTAATTTATGTCAGTAGCTTTAAAAAGTAAATGCAGATTAACTACTCCGAAGAAAAACCGGCTCCCTATTAACCAGTTAATAACCAGGGAGCTTTAGTTGGTATCCCTGCGTCTGGCTCGCAAATTATGCTTTTCTCTTGTCAGCGGGATGTAAAAAACTTCTTGCCATCGTAGCTCGGACGATCATGATGCATATAAATGCAAAGCCTTTTTGGAAATGTAAACTTTTTCGACATATTTTTTATTTTGAGAAAATATAGAAACTGATAATGACCTTTGCAGGCTGTAGTATGCTTAAGGGAGAAAAAAAAATTATGGCGGCTACTCAGCAGGAAGGACTCCCAACAAATGCTACCCTGCTCTTAATTTACGGTGTTAGGCTGAGGTAAGTGCATATGAATATTCCCCACTCTGGTAGCCCATATCGATGATGTTTCGTTGAATGGTTCGCACGCTGACACTTGTTGGCGTCCAAGCATTGAAATCTGCCGCAATTTGCGGAAGGGCTGCACTTCTGTCACACTGAACGATTCTTGTCAATCGTCGTTGGCCCGTTCTTGTAGGGTCTTTTTCCGGCCGCGGCGATGTCTGAGATTTGACCTTTTACCAGATTCCTTATATTGACAGTGCACTCGTGAAATGGTCGTACGGGAAAATCCCCATTTCATCGCTACGTCAGAGATGCTGTGTCCCATCGCTCGTACGCCGACTATAGTATCACTTTCAAACTCAGCAAAATCTTGATAATCTGCCATTGTAGCAGCAGTAACCGAACTAACAAATGCGCCAGACACTAGTTGTCTTATATAGGAGTTGCCGACTGCAGCGCCATATTCTGCCTGTTTACGTGTCTCTGTATTTGAATACGCAAGTGTATACCAGTTTGTTTGGCAGTTCAGCGCAATTTTTTCTAATTACTGCTTCAGCCAGAACTATAGCAATGGGGAAAAATGAGCATAGCTGCGTTAATATAGTCACTTTCTGAAAATAGGCTGCCTAATCTGTCGGATCATATGTTATGTCTGGTGAGTTTTGATTTGATAAATGTTATGCCACTCTGCAGACAAACTCTGCCCCCCCCCCCCCCCCCCAAATTCTATAAGTCTCTCCAGATCCTTGAGCGTCATGCAATCCGCCTCGCCTTCCGTATACACCTCCCGTCCCCACGTGGATCCTCTATGACCTCGTTCCTTTCCCCCATCTGCTCCTATTCCTCAAAAGCAGATCCACATACTCTAGATCTCCCGCGGCCTTGTTCCCCCTCACCCCCTGGTTGCTCCTCTCCTCTCCCATCCCCACCCCGTGCCACGCCTTCACTGTCGTGTCCCCCCTACCCTCCACCTCTACACCCTTCATCTCCTTTCCCAAGGTGGCTTCCATCAACTCCCCCTCCTGGATGATGCCCTCTCTCTGTCCATTTATCCCTCCTATCAACTCTGACCCTCACCCCCCCTCCCTCCTTTCCTCTGTCCTTTCCCTGGACTCCCTCTTCCCCCCCTTATATCCTGTTTTCTCCCCACCCAACCTCTCCCTACCTCCCTTCTCCCCTCCACCCTGTCCTTTTGTATTCCCCACTCCCTGTCACGTCTGCTCAGCACCCCCTCCCCCCTCTTCTGGGTCCTCATCCTCCCCCCCCTTCGTTTTTCCTCTCCTTCCCCCCTTTTTATTTTCCCATCATCTGTCCAGGTTTCCCTCACCTGCCCTCGGCTGTCGTATATTTGCCAACTTTTTAGTGCAGTGTTCAAGTGAATGTTCGGTGTTGTTCGTATTTCTAAAGTGTTGCGAACAGAAATCGTGCTGTAGTTGGGTGTGAATTTTATGTCTCTTGTGAACAGAAACCGGACTGTCGCGGTGTTTTTTAATTGTCTGTCTATTATTTTACCTGTCTGCTTCGTATGTATTTTATTAGCATCATCATCCCTTTGTTGTATCTTTTGAGTTCCGCGATTTTTCCGCCATGTTACGGATTTAATCACCTGTTTTTATTATTTATTGTCTTCATCTTTTTAAAACAAATTATGTAGGCTGAAGAGCGGTGTACTAAGCTACTCAACAAAGAAAAAAAAAAAGCATACAAACGCGCCCCTGTCCACAGCACTCTTAGCGACATTACGGCGGGCAGTGGCTTCTCGACTGTGGTGCGGCCATGAAGGAGAACTCCCGTCGCCTCTGACGGATCGCTACGTCACTATCCCCCGCAGGTGAGCTGCATTGCTTTCCAGAAGCTGACAAGGGCGCCTCACAGCTGGCTCGCAGAATGCACTTTAGACGTAAGCGGTGCCTGAGGCCTGTCAGGGCGGCGATAGGTTCCTGGTGTCCCCTGACGTTTTCAATTGGACGTTACTGTCGCCACAACTGGACAAGCCGGTGCAACTCTTGAGAAACGTCTCCAGCATCGCGCTCGGACGTGAGACGACTGGACTCCCCTGACTCCCTGTCCGTCGCCTGGGAATGACAGGAGACGCCTCCAGCTCGTGTCTGCGATCAGTTGCAGGGCCTCGCATCAAACACTCTGGCTGAGGTTCCACGGCACTACGCATCATGGTAGCTGCAGAAGCAGGCATCTCTTCATAGGTATCAAACCGAAAGGAGTTCTGGAGGCGGTGTAGGGTAAGGTTGCTATCGATAGGACGGCTCCATTTCTCTGCGGATGTCGCCAATAGGCCCGTGCCAGCGCTCATTAAATGTACGCCATTTCGCCAAAGATTCTCCAAGTTATTGATGAGTTGTTCCACAAAGACACAAAGCAACAGTGAAGAAAATGTAAGATTTGCACTATGTTCTTGCAATTGACTCATATGAATGATTGAAACGTCTTACAATATGGTAATACTGATTAAATCTCTGCAGCTATTTCGGAAAGTACGAGAATTTTTGTGGTATTCATAATACAAAGCTACGTGCTGTTCACGGAGAACAGGTGTTATTAAGCGATGCAGTGCGAATTTTGTCTAATCTTAAGCCTAATTGGGTCACTATTAACAGAATGTAAGTAACGGTTTTCATTATATGTTTTCTAATAGTTTGTGATTTGGTAATCAGTCTTTCTTTTATTTTCGAAGGTGGCATTTCTTGCCTCCTCGGTTTCGAATACGTGTTTCATGGTTTCAGATGACAACAAAAAACTCATAAGAACATAAAATATGAAAGTTATTGATACTGATATGCGTAGTATTTAACAGCTATTACACTACAGTACATTCACGGAAACTGCCTGGTCCAGTCAACGAAACCATTCCCTTTGATTTGACCGATGACATACTTTTTACAGATATTATATACACTGTTGTTGTTGTTGTGGTCTTCAGTCCTGCGACTGGTTTAATGCAGCTCTCCATGCTACTCTATCCTGTGCAAGCTCCTTCATCTCCCAGTGCTCCCAGTGCTTACTGCAACCTACATCCTTCTGAATATGCTTAGTGTATTCATCTCTTGGTCTCCCTCTACGACCGAGCGAGGTGGCGCAGTGGTTAGACACTGGACTCGCATTCGGAAGGACGACGGTTAAATCCCGCGTCCGCCCATCCTGATTTAGGTTTTCCGTGATTTCCCTAAATCACTCCAGGCAAATGCCGGGATGGTTCCTCTGAAAGGGCACGGCCGACTTCCTTCCCCATCCTTCCCCAATCCGATGAGACCGATGACCACGCTGTCTGGTCTCCTTCCCCCAACCAACCACCACCATCTCCCTCTACGATTTTTACCCTCCACGCTGCCCTCCAATGCTAAATTTGTGATCCCCTGATGCCTCAGAACATGTCTTACCAACCTGTCCCTCCTTCTTGTCAAGTTGTGCCACACACTCCTCTTCTCCCCAATTCTATTCAATACCTCCTCACTAGTTATGTGATCTACCCATCTAATCTTCAGCATTCTTCTGTAGCACCACACTTCAAAAGCTTCTATTCTCTTCTTGTCCAAACTATTCATAGTCCATATTTCACTTCCATACATGGCTACACTCCATACAAATACTTTCAGAAACGATTTCCTGACACTTAAATCTATACTCGTTGTTAACAAATTTTTCTTCTTCAGAAACGCTTTCCTTGCCATTGCCAGTCTACATTTTATATCCTCTCTACTTCGATCATCATCAGTTATTTTGCTCACCAAATAGCAAAACTCCTTTACTACTTTAAGAGTCTCATTTCCTAATCTAATTCCCTCAGCATCACCCGACTTAATTCGACAACATTCCATTATCCTCGTTTTGCTTTTGTTGATGTTCATCTTATATCCACCTTTCAAGACACTATCAATTCCGTTCAACTGCTCTTCCAAGTCCTTTGCTGTCTCTGATAGAATTACAATGTCATCGGCGAACCTCAAAGTTTTTATTTCTTCTCCATGGATTTTAATACCTACTCCGAATTTTTCTTTTGTTTCCTTTACTGCTTGCTCAATATACAGATTGAATAACATCGGGGAGAGGCTACAACCCTGTCTCACTCCTTTCCCAACCACTGCTTCCCTTTCATGCCCCTCGACACTTATAACTGCCATCTGGTTTCTGTACAAATTGTAAATAGCCTTTCGCTCCCTGTATTTTACCCCTGCCACCTTTATAATTTGAAAGAGAGTATTCCAGTCAACATAGTAAAAAGCTTTCTCTAAGTCTACAAATGCTAGAAACGTAGGTTTGCCTTTCCTTAATCTTTCTTCTAAGATAAGTCGTAAGGTCAGTATTGCCACACGTGTTCCAACATTTCTATGGAATCCAAACTGATCTTCCCTGAGGTCGGCTTCCACCAGTTTTTCCATTCGTCTGTAAAGAATTCGCGTTAGTATTTAGCAGCTGTGACTTATGAAACTGATATTTCGGTAATTTTCACATCTGTCAACACCTGCTTTCTTTGGGATTGGAATTATTATATTCTTCTTGAAGTCTGAGGGTATTTCACCTGTCTCATACATCTTGCTCACCAGATGGTAGAGTTTTGTCAGGACTGGCTCTCCCAAGGCCGTCAGTAGTTCTAATGGAATGTTGTCTACTCCCGGGGCCCTGTTTCGACCCAGGTCTTTTCAGTGCTCTGTCGAACTCTTTACGCAGTATCGTATCTCCCATTTCATCATCATCTACATCCTCTTCCATTTCCGTAATATTGTCCTCAAGTACATCGCCCTTGCATAGACCCTCTATATACTCCTTCCACCTTTCTGCTTTCCCTTCTTTGCTTAGAACTGGGTTTCCATCTGAGCTCTTGATATTCATACAAGTGGCTCTCTTTTCTCCAAAGGTTTCTGTAGGCAGTATCTGTCTTGCCCCTAGTGAGATAAGCCTCTACATCCTTACATTTGTCCTCTAGCCATCCCTGCTTAGCCATTTTGCACTTCTTGTCGATCTCACTTTTGAGACGTTTGTATTCCTTTTTGCCTGCTTCATTTACTGCATTTTTATATTTCCCCTTTCATTAATGAAATTCAAAGTTTCTTCTGTTACCCAAGGATTTCTATTAGCCCTCGTCTTTTTACCTACTTGATCGTCTGCTGCCTTCACTACTTCATCCTTCAGAGCTACCCATTCTTCTTCTACTATATTTCTTTCCCCCATTCCTGTCAATTGTTCCCTTATGCTCTCTCTGAAACTCTGTACAACCTCTGGTGCTTTCAGTTTATCCAGGTCCCATCTCCTTAAATTCCCACCTATTTGCAGTTTCTTCATTTTTAATCTACAGTTCATAACCAATAGATTGTGGTCAGAGTCCACATCTGCCCCTGGAAATGTCTTACAATTTAAAATTGGTTCCCGAATCTTTATCTTACCATTATATAATCTATCTGATACCTACTAGTATCTCCAGGCTTCTTCCATGTATACAACCTTCTTTCATGATTCTTGAACCAAGTGTTAGCTATGATTAAGTTATGCTATGTGCAAAATGCTACCAGATGGCTTCCTCTTTCATTTCTTACCCCCAATCCATATTCACCTACAATGTTTCCTTCTCTCCCTTTTCCTACTCTCGAATTCCAGTCACCCATGACTATTAAATTTTCGTCTCCCTTCACTACCTGAATAATTTCTTTTATCTCATCATAAAAAAATGGTTCAAATGGCTCTGAGCACTATGGGACTTAACATCTGTGGTCATCAGTCCCCTAGAACTTAGAACTACTCAAACCCAACCAACCTAAGGACATCACACACATCCATGCCCGAGGCAGGGCTCGAACCTGCGACCGTAGCAGTCGCGCGGTTCCCGACTGCGCGCCTAGAACCGCTAGACCACCGCGGCCGGCTATCTCATCATACATTTCATCAATTTCTTCATCATCTGCAGAGCTAGTTGGCATATAAACTTGTACTACTGTAGTAGACATGGGCTTTGTGTCTATCTTGGCCACAATAATGCGTTCACTATGCTGTTTGTAGTAGCTTACCCGCACTCCTATTTTTTTATTCATTATTAAACCTACTCCTGCATTACCCCTATCTGATTTTGTATTTATAACCCTGTATTCACCTGACCAAAAGTCTTGTTCCTCCTGCCACAGAACTTCACTAATTCCCACTATATCTAACTTTAACCTATCCATTTCCCTTTTTAAATTTTCTAACGTACCTGCCCGATGAAGGTATCTGACATTCCACGCCACGATCCGTAGAACGCCAGTTTTCTTTCTCGTGATAACGACGTCCTCTTGAGTAGTCCCCGCCCGGACATCCGAATGGGGGACTATTTCACCTCTGGAATATTTTACATACGCACTATATACACTACTGGCCATTAAAACTGCTACACCACGAAAATGACGTGCTACAGACGCGAAATGTAACCGACAGGAAGAAGATAATGTGATATGCAAATTATTGGCTTTTCAGAGCATTCACACAAGACTGGCGCCGGTGGCGACACCTACAACGTGGTGACATGAGAAGAGTTTCTAACCGATTTCTCATACACAAACACCAGATGACCGGCGTTGGCTGGTGAAACGTTGTTGTGATGCCTCGTGCAAGGAGGAGAAATGCGTACCATCGCGTTTCCGCCATTGATAAAGGTCGTATTGTACCTATCGCAATTGCGGTTTATCGTATCGTGACATTGCTGCCCGCGTTGGTCGAGATCCAATGACTGTTAGAAGAATGTGGAATGGGTGGGTTCAGGTGGGTAATACGGAACGCCGTGCTGGATCCCAACGGCCTCGTATCACTAGCAGTCGAGATGACAGGCATCTTATCCGCATGGTTGTAACGGATCGTGCAGCCACGTCTCGATCCCTGAGTCAACATATGGGGACGTTTGCAAGACAACAACCATCTGCACGAACAGTTCGACGACGTTTGCAGCAGCATGGACTATCAGCTCGGAGATCATCTCTGCGGTTACCCTTGACGCTGCATCACAGATAGGAGCGCCTGCGATGGTGTACTCCACGGCGAACCTAGGTGCTTGAATGGAAAAACGTCATTTTTTCTGATTAATCCAGGTTCTGTTTAGAGCATCATGATAGTCGCATTCGTGTTTGGCGACATCGCGGTGGACGCACATTGGAAGCGTGTATTCGTCATTGCCATATTGGCGTATCACCTGGGGTGATGGTATGTGGTGCCATTGGTTACACGTCTCGGTCACCTCTTGTTCGCATTGACGCCACTTTGAACAGTGGACGTTACATTTCAGATGTGTTACGACCTGTATCTCTACCCTTCATTCGATCCCTGCGAAACCCTACATTTCAACAGGATAATGCACGACCACATGTTGCACGTCCTGTACGGGCCTTTCTGGATACAGAAAATGTTCGACTGCTGCCCTAGCCAGCACATTCTCCAGATCTCTTACCAATTGAAAACGTCTGGTCAATGGTGGCCGAGCAAGTGGCTCGTCAGAGTACGCCAGTCACTACTCTTGATGGACTGTGGTATCGTGTTGAAGCTGCATGGGCAGCTGTACCTGTACACGCCATTCAAGCTCTGTTTGACTCAATGCCCAGGCGTATCAAGGCCATTATTACGGCCAGAGGTGGTTGCTCTGGGTACTGATATCTCAGGATCTATGCACCCAAATTGCGTGAAGATGTAATCACATGTCAGTTCTAGTATAATATATTTGTCCAATGAATACCCGTTTATCATCTGCATTTCTTCTTGGTGTAGCAATTTGAATGGCCAGTAGTGTATATAGTCCTTCACCATCTACTACAGTCTACCACTGCTGGGATAACTTTTCGCCGCGCGGGGTAGCCTCGCGGTCTCGGGGTCACCTGGTCACGGTTCGTGCGGCCCACCCCGCCAGAGGTTCGAGTCCTCCCTCGGGCATGGGTGTGTGTGTTGTCTATAGCGTAAGTTAGTCTGCGTTAGATTACAGTAGTGTGTAAGCTTGCCGGCCGCGGTGGCCGTGCGGCTCTAGGCGCTGCAGTCCGGAACCGCGCTGCTGCTACAGTCGCAGGTTCGAATCCTGCCTCGGGCATGGATGTGTGTGATGTCCTTAGGTTAGTTAGGTTTAAGTAGTTCTAAGTTCTAGGGGACTGATGACCTCAGATGTTAAGTCCCATAGTGCTCAGAGCCATTTGAGCCGTTTGTGTAAGCTTAGGGATCGATGACCTAAGTAGTTTGGTCCCATAAGACCTTACCACAAATTTCCAAAATAACTTTTCGATTCCATGACTGCAGAAATCACGTTGTTTTGAAGCGAACAACGCATCGAGCCACGTTCGGAGGGCATTTTCATAGGGAAAGGGACTTCCCTGAAGGCTGTTGAAGAGGGAGAGGAAAAGGTGAAAATCTGAGGGCACATGAGCAGGTGAATTGGATAGGTGCGAAATGACTTCGCAAGCCCACTCCTGTGTCGTGTTTTTTGGGAGTGTAGCAGAATGCAGGCGGCCGTTACCGTGCGGTAGCATGACTTCACACAGTCCTCCTTGTCATTGTTCTTGGGTCGCGTCTTTACAAAACATCTCAGTTGTTGACAATGAAAGTCAGCAGTGATGGTAACGCCTCGCGGAAGCAATTCGTAGTACACCACACCACCGTTGTTCCACCAGATGCATAATTTTTATGGATGCAAGCGGGTCTTCGTACGGGGAGTTCCTGCCCTGTTTGGGCAACCATTCATTTCTTTTCCTCATGTTGGCTTAAAGACACCATTTCTTGTCACCAGTAACGATGCAGGATATGAATGGTCGGTGTTGTTCACGAGACAATTGATGGCGAGCAAGCAGAGATCCACACGTGGCCATCCACTTATTTTTGTGATTTTGCAGTACCCGTACACCCGATTTTGAACCTTCCCCAACACATACGAACGTTGTACGACGGTGAAATGTTCACAGTTGATCGCATTTGCCAGTTCTCGAGTATACTGACTTGGATCATTGCGGATTAATGTGTTTAAACGATCTTCATCAAGCCCCGAGGGTCTTCCTGAAAGTGGAGAATCACTAATATCAAAACGCTCCTCCTTAAAACAGGAAAACCATTTTCTTGCCGAGATCTGTCCAGTGGCGTTATTCCCATACACGGCGCAAGTGTTTCTCGCTGCCTCCGATACTGCCACCCTTTTATTGAACTGAAACAGGAGAATATGTTTGAAACGTTCCGATTTCTGCACTTGGCACTCCATTTTCTGGCGTTCCCACTTCTACTTACTATCTCCAAATAACAAAATGCCAATATGTAAACTCAAATAGCAATAGTGAACTACAAATAAAAAATGAGAATTGATAAATAAATCCATAACAACCGGAATAGAAACATGCAAAACGTAAACGCTACGAACTTATGCTCCAACCTAATACAATAATATGGGGAAGGTAGTTTTTCTGAAATAAACCACTTTCAGCTGTATATGAACTTTTACAGGAACACTACCGGATTCATAACTTCAAATCACATCTTCAGGTACACATACGTCAGTAAAACATTTCAGTTCTGATACAGGAAGGAGAGGCTTAAATGTTTTATTGTCCATGTACACCTGAAGATATGGCCTGAAATCACGAACCCGCTCATGTTCTGTAAAAGTTCATAAATAGCTGTATGGAGTTCATGTCAGGAACGTGGTTTACTTAGCTGCGGTTGCCCTGAACAGAAAACTGTTTGCAATAGATAATGTTTAAGTTACATTGAAAACGAAATATGTATTACAATATCCGATGATTTTATTTGACATATTTTTTAAGTGGTCCATCGTTATCAACCTTCCCCTATCTACTCGTACCCCTACAAAAATACTCAGCAAGCCAATCATAGCCAATAGTACTACGTACATATTCCTCCCTATTTCATTTCCGTACTGAGAGGAAATTTCTCTAAAGCTCGAACACAAACTACACCAATAAATTTTCGTAGGTTGTTGAGGGACATACTTTGAGTGTTTTGGTAGAAGGACTCGTGGTGTCTGGTGTCTCCTCCCCCTTCCCACTTTGTCTTTGAATCTGTATTCCACGGAAAATAAAGTTACAACAGTACAAATGCCCACAGTATGTGCTGTGCGACTTGTTTGGAAACAAATCTGACGCGTTCACTACCGTCACTTGCTGTTGACAACATTAATCTACACTGTACGCTTCCTTCAAGCTTGCATTTAGTACTGTCTAGTTCTGTCTCGGGTCTCTTTTCCGCCAGTATTAGCCTTACGTTAACATAGATACCGAACGGTATGAGTAAGTTTCCTGATGAAGAGTTGGCCGAGATGCGCCTCATCTGTTTGTTCTCTAAATGCAATGCAAGAGTGACTGAAGGACGCTATGCTTAGGTCTTCAAATGGTTCAAGTGGCTCTGAGCACTGTGGGACTTAACACCTGAGGTCATCAGTCCCCTAGAACTTAGAACTACTTAAACCTAACTAACCTAAGGACATCACACACATCCATGCCCGAGGCAGGATTCGAACCTGCGACCGTAGCGGGCGCGCGGTTCCAGACTGCAGCGCCTAGAACCGCTCGGCCACAACGGGCCGGCTGCTTAGGTCTAATAAAGACGTTAGGTTTTCGTCTGATTGTTGTTGAATTATTCTGTGTTTTGTGTCACACGTTTTGTTTATTGCACATTACAGGAAATGTAATTGTTGTTTGATTATTTCACAGAAACAAGGGTAAATGGGTAGGAAAGCGAGTAAATGAAAATTGCATTACCGTTCTGTTACGAACCATCAGAGATCCCGGGACCCTTTCCCGAAAATTTTCAGACAATATCACTGAAGAACCTACGAGACCTGGTCGGTGAAGTTCAGTTCCGCGCTATACATGCCCCTGCACTCATTTTAATCTATCTTATTTTCATGGTCCCTTTGCGAGATACATAATGGTGTAAGCGGAGCTGTTGTACTTTCATTTGAGAACTGGTTCTTTAAACTTGTCCAACATAGTTTCGCGAGAGTAACGTCGCCTTTCCTGCAGAGACCCCATTTCAGTTCTTGTTGCATCTCTGTCTGATCAATGATATTCGGACTCCGACTGTGGACATTAATGTGAGGGTGTGTTCACCATCGCCTTTATGGCGGCTTGAACTCTGACTGGGGACACTTTCAGTGAGGTGCCAGAACGTCTGTTCAGGCTTGGCAGCCCATCCGTCCAGAAAAACAGAATCAAGAGAACATAGTGATGTTGGACTCTGGCGCCTAGCGCGATTGCGAAGGTGTTCCAGTTGCGTTCAGATGAGCACTCTGGGGAGGCCACTCCATTTCGGGAATACTACTCTCCACAAACGATTGTCTTACAGATGCTTCTTTAGTACAGTTGGGCCTTTATAATCCTCTATGCTAGGGTGTCTCTCAATGACAGAGTATCAATTATACCAGATTCCCAAGGCAATTTTTAAAAGTCTGGTCTAAAAAAACCGATATAAGTAAAACTCATAGTTTTAACGTAGAAAAACAAGTAATCGTTATTTATTAAATAGAGAGGAGAGACTATAAAAATGGTTCAAATGGCTCTGAGCACTATGCGACTTAACTTCTGAGGTCATCAGTCGCCTAGAACTCAGAACTAATTAAACCTAACTAACCTAAGGACATCACACACATCCATGCCCGAGGCAGGATTCGAACCTGCGACCGGAGCGGTCGCTCGGCTCCAGACTGTAGCGCCTAGAACCGCACGGCCATTCCGGCAGGCGGAGAGACTGTAGTATAAAAAGGTTGTATTACTTCCTATAAATGCTGTACTTATCTATTAAATCACTTTAAGGCTTAAAGTTTTGTACGCCAGTTACGAAATGAGAAAAAGCAGCACTGATTTGAAAAGGTCCAAAACACGGAAATTCATAAAAATTATTACCAAGAAGTTGGTGCAGTTTAATTGGAATCACTGTCTTTAGGAACGGCAAAGATATCTCAGGTTGTTTAGGTCGTGCAATACGTCGGACAGGTATCTACTAATTGTGGTTTAGCTGACATTTTCTTCTGAGCCCTGTGGAACATTGAAGGAATGTTAACTTGTTTCTTGGATTGAAAATGTTATTATAAAAATGTTTTGTATGATATGCCGATCCACAACTTCAGAAGTGTTGTAATTTCGGCTTCTTTTAGCGAATTTCACAAAAGTAATTAAAGCTTCTGAAGACTCAGCCCAAGAGATGCAAGTTGTAGGCGTTTCTTCTCCGTCACTCTCAGTTTCTGGTGCCTACTGTGGGTTTAATACACTCTGTACTGTCACATCGTCCGTCACCACTTCTTCAGTAACTAAATTTCTATCAATATCAATGTACTCGTCAACAGTTGATTAGTGGATGCAGGATTCATCACTCGTAAAATTTAAAAGCTAACAGTTGTCGACTCATCATTATTTACATTGCTTTACATCTCGGCTTCTTCTACCAGTTTAGGTCATAGTTTTCTACAGATGCTGTGCAATGTCCAGGCCATTACAGCGGTGAAAATAGTGCCTTTGATGTTGAAATAGCGTTGAAGCTCTTTGGTGCTGCAATCCGAGCTTAGCAGCTTTTGCTCAAACACTCCTCTGTACCAAACCTGAAACTGTGTATGTTCGCTCAGTTCATGACGGACTATTTATTGGCGCTGCCGGACTATCGAGTGCTGGATTATCAATGTCTTACTCTACAAGCTGCACTGCACAACCATGGTCTCTGATTTGTACCTCCACAGTTCTTAGAACACAATGTTGTAAAATATGATCATATCGTTTCACATTTAGCGTTTTCTTAAACGCAGTGATGGCACCACAACCTAAATAGGAGAAACACGTCCTCCATATTTCGCTGATGGCTCTACACACGATGGCAGGTAACGTTCTACAGGCATTCACCAAACCCAGAGCCTTCCATCGAATTTCCACCGGGTACAGCGTGATTCCTCACTCGAGACCACTAGTCTCCAGTCATCCATTGTCCAGTGGAGACGCTCTTTGCACAACCTTAAGCGTTACTTCGCACTGACTTACAGAAATGTGTTACATATGAGAAGCTCCTCCACCATTATGCCACATTTTTTTTGTAAAATCCCTACCCACAGTCATTGTGCTAGTTGGACTCCTGGTGCTCTTTGGAAGTCACTAGTGATTGCTTCCGCTGACTTCATGCGATTCTTTACAACCACATTCTCCAATGCGTGACGGTCCATGCACATCGGTACGTAAGATGTACCTGGCTTTGCTTTAGCTCTGCCTCTTCCTTCGCGTTTCCACTTCACAATCTCATCATTAATAGTTCTGCTTGGGTAGCTTTAGAAGGGATGAAATGTCCCTGAGGGATTTATCACTCAGGTGACATTCAGTGACGACCCAAGTCATTGAGCCCTCCCA
This sequence comes from Schistocerca serialis cubense, assembly GCF_023864345.2. Taxonomy (NCBI): domain Eukaryota; kingdom Metazoa; phylum Arthropoda; class Insecta; order Orthoptera; family Acrididae; genus Schistocerca; species Schistocerca serialis. Next base: position 122,703,436 of record NC_064643.1, read on the forward strand.
ATCGACCCATTCAGCTGTTACTTGCTGACAACACGTCACTCCTAGCCTCCATATATACTAGCAGGTCCGCCTCTCGTGGCATATAGTGGTCAGTTCTGTATTACGCAGGGGTACGATGACACTTTTGATCAGGTAGTGTGTATTCAGAATACTGGATGGCTCGCGCCAAGTTAAAGGTCCTTTTACGCTTACTTGTAATACAGGCGATGTTATTTTCGTTTCTCCTCCTCATTTGCCATCCAGTATTACGTACTGAATTCTAAAAAAACTCCGTCCGAACAGGCCTTGGAAGGTCCAACGGTACCGACCGGCAGCCGTGTCATCCTTGGCCCACAGGCGTCACTGGATGATGATATGGAGGGGCATGTCGTCAGCACACCGCTCTCCCGGCCGTATATCAGTTGACGAGACCGGAGCCGCTACTTCTCAATCAAGTAACACCTCAGTTTGCCTCACAAGGGCTGAGTGCACCCCGCTTGCCAACAGCGCCCGGCAGACCAGATGGTCACCCATCCAAGTGCTAGCCTAGGCCGACACCGCTTAACTTCGGTGATCTGACGGATACCGGTGTTACCACTCCGGCAAAGCCGTTGGCTACTGAATTCTATTAGTCAAAAATATATCGAACCAGTCACAGACCTGGGACGATTTCCATAAGATTTTATCTTTGTTATCAGTCAAGGACGTGGTACGATTTGACCTATGCAAATGCTTTGATCAGGCCTTTATCCAAAACGTACTGAAGGATTACGTCTCTTTTCTTATATTATAACGAACTGAATTCAACATACGAATGCCTACGGTTCCACGAATATTCTTATTAGTCTTTGCCTCATGGTTTTCATTAGAGCTTCTATAATTGGTCACAATCTCTTTATCTTCTTTGATTCAGTGCTTACTGATAATTAATAGGGCGATGGCCCGAATGTTTATTTAATGAAAGTCGTACTTTAATCTTAAATTAAACAACATAGCACAACGGATAACGCAAAGGGGAGAGAACAAACAACCGAAGGAGATATCTGAATGAGACCGTTTGCAGTAAAGTCTGACATGATAAATATCCACACATGGTTTCTAATTTAACTACTGACTCAATCACTGTCGCTTTGGGAGACGAATCCGTTCAGGGCTGCATTATCAAGTGGGATCAGGTGAGTGAAGTTACTTGCGTGAATAGTCTGATGGTCATCCTCGTTTAAACACACAATTTGTTACGAAACTTTGCTCAAACCTCAAAGGTGAACAAAATATATACAACATACCTCATGCGCTGAAGGCGCTCAACGTCTATATCTAAGCGGTTTCGTAATTTACTATGCACGGGATTACGGCGCTTCTCATACGTAATTTTCATACTCATGTGATTCATACAGTGGTTAATGGCTACTGTTTCTAATACTGATGACACACAATATGGCTAGTGGTGTCTGAATAGATTTGATGGGAACAGTGAGTATGTAATCTCAAGATATTATTTGACAAGTGAGGAAATATACGACATAAAACATATGTGAATCAACAGTACATCCTTCCATATTCTTCACACGAACATACGCTTAGCCTGACATAAAATTCTTCAAGAACGATCAGCGCTCACTGACTTTGCAGCCAGCACCTTGTGGGCGATAGTAAATCAATGGCAGAATTGTGTACTCACCACGCTGGATCGTTCTTGGATTACCAGCACAGTTCCACACTCGTCACAGGCAAATCCTATCGTTAACTATCTTAGGAAGCAAGTGGCCCTTTCTCCGTACAGTTGTGCTCTCGTGGAAGCATGGAGACAAATAATAAGCATCAAAATCAAATAATTCCACACTCAAGAATACTTAACTATTGCACACTATTCACTCGATTACAAACCTAAGTTAAAACAAATGCATGGAAATGCCTACTCTTTGTTTTAACGGTTGCGGCCACATGGTTGCCTGATACGAAATGAGTGAGCCCCATATTACAAAGAAAAAAACGTTAAATACAGTGCTAAAGAGATTGACGAAAACGAGTAAACGTAAGTTAACAGCAATATACACTGAGGTGACAAAATTCACTGAACAGAGATGTGCACATGTACAGATAGTGATAGTATTGTGTACACAGGGCAGCGAACTGGCGGAGCTGTTATTTTTACTTACGTGAGTCTTGTGAAAAAGTTCCCGATGAGATTACGGCCGCACGAAGGGAAGTAACAGACTTCAAGATGGTATGGTGGTTGGAATCAGATGCATGGGATATTCCATTTCGGAAATCGTTAAGGAATTCATTATCCCACGATCCACAGTGTCAAGAGCGTGCCGAGAATAGCAAATTTCAGGCACAGCCTATCACTACAGACAGCGCGGTGGCCGACGGTCTTCGCTTAACGACCGAGAGAGCGGCGTCTGCGTAGAGTCGTCAGTGCTAACAGACTGCTTGTCTGAGATAACCCCAGAAATCAAGGTGGGACGTCCAACGAACGTATCCATTAGGTCAGCGCGACGAAATTTGGCTTTATTGGGCTAAGGTAGAAGACGACCGACTCGAGTGCCTTTCCTATCAGCACGACATCGCCTCCAGCGCCTCTCCTGCTCTCGTGATCGTATCGTTTGGACCTTAGACGACTGGAAAACCGTTCACTTGATAGGACTAACGGTAGGGTTCGAGTGTGGCTCAGACCTCATGAAGCCATGGACCCAAATTCTCAAGAAAACACTGTGCAAGCCGGTGGTCGTTCCGTAATGGTGTGTGCTGCGTTTACATGGAGTGGACTAGGTCCTCTGGTCCAACTGACCTTGTCATTGACTGTAAATAGTAATTTGCAGTACTTGGAGACCTTCTGTAACCGCTCATGGACTTCATATTTCCAAACAACGATGGAATTTTTACGGATGACAATGCGCCCTGCCACCGGGCCGCAATTATTTGCGATTGCTTTGAAGAACATTCTGGACAATTGGAGTGAATGGTTTTGCTACGCTGATCGCCCGACATGAGTCCCATCGAACATTTATGAGACGTAATCGAAAGGTCACTTCGTGCACAAAATCGTGCAACGTCAACACTTTCGCAATTATGGACGGCAATGGAGGCAGCGTGGCACAATATTTCTGCAGGGGACTTCCAACGACTAACAACGCCCGGCAAAATGAGATCTGAACGATATTAAGAGGTAGCCCATGACTTTTGTCATCTTAGAGTAAAGTCAACAACCATCAAATGTGCTGAAGGCACTATGGATTAACTGCAGCTAGTGGACTGAAATTACCACCATGCGCTCCTTAGAAACCCATGTTCGAACCACTGAATTTACTTGATAAAGAATAAGAAAAGGTGGTTTCAACATAACCTTGCCTATGACCATGCTGAGAAAGAACGGATTAGCTGTTTCAAAAATGGTTCAAATGGCTCTGAGCACTATGGGACTTAACATCTATGGTCATCAGTCGCCTAGAACTTAGAACTACTTAAACCTAACTAACCTAATGACAGCACACAACACCCAGCCATCACGAGGCAGAGAAAATCCCTGACCCCGCCGGGAATCGAACCCGGGAACCCGGGCGTGGGAAGCGAGAACGCTACCGCACGACCACGAGATGCGGGCGATTAGCTGTTTCAACAAGGATGTAACCCATACCCTGAATTTACTACTTAATATGATAGTGACATGCATACATTCCGTCCATTCTTGGAGCCACCCGGAAACCGAATCCCGAATATGGCGGATCAGCGGCTGTCACTTTGCTCGCCCCTGAAAAAGAGGGAAAGAGGTTGACTGTTCATACGAAGCACTAGCTAGGCACCAAAGCTCAAGTAAAATATACTACTGGCCATTAAAATTGCTACACCAAGAAGTAATGCAGATGATAAACGGGTATTCATTGGACAAATATATTATACTAGAACTTACATGTGATTACATTTTCACGCAATTTTGGGTGCATAGATCCTGAGAAATCAGTACCCAGAACAACCACCTCTGGCCGTAATAACGGCATTCATACACCTGGGCATTGAGACAAACAGAGCTTGGATGGCGTGTACAGGTATAGCTGCCCATGCAGCTTCAACACGATACCACAGTTCATCAAGAGTAGTGACTGGCAGATTGTGACGAGCCAGTTGCTCGGCCACCATTGTTTTCAGTTGGTGAGAGATCTGGTGAATGTGCTGGCCAGGCTGGAAGTCCAACATTTTCTGTATCCAGAAACGCCCGTACAGGACCTGCAACATGCGGTCGTGCATTATCCTGCTGAAGTGTAGGGTTTCGCAGGGATGGATTGAGGGGTAGAGCCACGGGTCGTAACACGTCTGAAATGTAACGTCCACTATTCAAAGTGCCGTTGATGCGAACAAGAGGTGACCGAGACGTGTAACCAATGGCACCCCATAGCATCACGCCGGGTGATACGCCAGTGTGGCGATGACGAATACACGCTTCCAATGTGCGTTCACCGCGATGTCGCCAAACACGGATGCGACCATCATGATGTTGTAAACAGAACCAGTATTCATCCGAAAAATTTCCGTTTTGCCATTCGTGCACCCAGGTTCGTCGCTGAGTACACCACCTCAGGCGCTCCTGTCTGTGATGCAGCGTCAAGGGTAACTGCAGCCATGATCTCCGAGCTGATAGTCCATGCTGTTGCAAACGTCGTCGAACTGTTCGTGCAGATGGTTGTTGTCTTGCAAACGTCCTCATCTGTTGACTCAGGGATCGAGACGTGGCTGCACGATCCGTTACAGCCATGCGGATAAGATGCCTGTCATCTCGACTGCTAGTGATACGAGGCCGTTGGGATCCAGCACGCCGGTCAACTGCTGTTTGTGTATGAGATATCGGTTGGAAACTTTCCTCATGTCAGCATGTTGTAGGTGTTGCCACCGGCGCCACCCTTGTGTGAATGCTCTGAAAAGCTAATCATTTGCATATCACAGCATCTTCTTCCTGTCAGTTAAATTTCGCGTCTGTTGCGCGTCATCTTCGTGGTGTAGCAATTTTAACGGCCAGTAGTGTATCTCTGCACTACAACTGCTTTTCTAACGGAAGAACACCCTAAACACCCACTCATTTCATAACTGATAGCAACATAATAGGGATGGGAGAAGAAAGTACATCGGAAAGTAAATAAATAGTCACAACTGTGTCGATCCCTACGACAGAGGCTCTCGATAACTGATCGAAAACATGAAGATCATCAGTGTGTCATTGATAAGAATGAACATAGAGTACCCTGAGAGAAAGTAACGGGACACAATGACCAGTTCTGTCCCAGTATCACAATTTTTCTTGTCATCTAGCTTGTCGCTTTTCAACGAATATCGCTCATGACTAGCGTTCTGTTGTATTTCACGCACCAGTACTAAAGTGTAAAGCGTGTGTTATAGGTATACAGGCATTCGTTCCGTTCAAGTTTCACTCTTTTATTCAATGGTAGAGCAGCTACTATAGTTACTAGCTAATGGAAAATTAATTCCTGTACCTAAATCGAACCATGCAATACGAGGTGCATTCAAGTTCTAAGGCCTGCGATTTTTTTTCTCCGGACTGGAAAGAGATAGAAACATGCGCATTATTTTAAAATGAGGCCGCGTTCATTGTCAATACGTCCCAGAGATGGCAACACCGTACGGCAGATGGAATTTTACCGCCAGCGGCGAGAATGAGAACTGTTTTAAATACTTAAAATGGCGACGTTTTCCTTACTTGAACAGCGTGCAATCATTCGTTTTCTGAATTTGCGTGGTGTGAAACCAATTGAAATTCATCGACAGTTGAAGGAGACATATGGTGATGGAGTTCTGGATGTGTCGAAAGTGCGTTCGTGGGTGCGACAGTTTAATGAAGGCAGAACATCGTGTGACAACAAACCGAAACAACCTCGGGCTCGCACAAGCCGGTCTGACGACATGATCGAGAAAGTGGAGAGAATTGTTTTGGGGGATCGCCGAATGACTGTTGAACAGATCGCCTCCAGAGTCGGCATTTCTGTGGGTTCTGTGCACACAATCCTGCATGACGACCTGAAAATGCGAAAAGTGTCATCCAGGTGGGTGCCACGAATGCTGACGGACGACCACATGGCTGCCCGTGTGGCATGTTGCCAAGCAATGTTGACACGCAACGACAGCATGAATGGGACTTTCTTTTCGTCGGTTGTGACAATGGATGAGACTTGGATGCCATTTTTCGATCCAGAAACAAAGCGCCAGTCAGCTCAATGGAAGCACACAGATTCACCGCCACCAAAAAAATTTCGGGTAACCGCCAGTGCTGAAAAAATGATAGTGTCCATGTTCTGGGACAGCGAGGGCGTAATCCTTAACCATTGCGTTCCAAAGGGCACTACGGTAACAGGTGCATCCTACGAAAATATTTTGATGAACAAGTTCCTTCCTGCACTGCAACAAAAAGTCCGGGAAGGGCTGCGCGTGTGCTGTTTCACCAAGACAACGCACCCGCACATCGAGCTAACGTTACGCAGCAGTTTCTTCGTGATAACAACTTTGAAGTGATTCCTCATGCTCCCTACTCACCTGACCTGGCTCCTAGTGACTTTTGGGTTTTTCCAACGATGAAAGACACTCTCCGTCGCTGCGCATTCACCAGCCGTGCTGCTATTGCCTCAGTGATTTTCCAGTGGTCAAAACAGACTCCTAAAGAAGCCTTCGCCGCTGCCATGGAATCATGGCGTCAGCGTTGTGAAAAATGTTTACGTCTGCAGGGCGATTACGTCGAGAAGTAACGCCAGTTTCATCGATTTCGGTTGAGTAGTTAATTAGAAAAAAAATCGGAGGCCTTAGAACTTGAATGCACCTCGTATTAATGAGCACCTTTTGGAAAGGGCACTAAACGTAAGCAGATCGACATTTTTATGATACGCATCCGCAGACAAAAGGAAAAAATTTAGCAAACAGCTCTTGCAGGCAAACGGGCTTCACGATGGAAATTACAGCCACGGGAGTAAGACATAAATGTTTAGCCGACGGCAGGGCGACTCTGGGGAAGACATACAGGTTCAGAAATGTGGTGTGGGCGCTCAATGCCAACAGCATTGCAGTAGCGTCGGTATAGGAACGCAAAAAGTGGACCGCGTCTGACGCTAGGATGCGAGCCAGCGGCGTCAAGGCTGAGTAAGGGGGTCAGTGCAGTGGCGCCGGAGATGTGGAACCCGTAGGTGCAGCGTAGTTGCGCGCCGAACGTCCAAAATACGAAAAGCCGGCTGCGTGTGTATTGGCCCTGGCGGACCATTCAGTACCACCAAACTGAACGGGACAAAAATACCTTTATCCTCGTCGTAAAACGCCAGGGGGATAAAACTTCCTGCACTGCACCAAACAATTAATGTAGCACATTGTAATTTCGGGAATACATTTGTCTAGGTAAAATATTTAATATAAGCACGAGATAAGCCACTGCAGATGTGAAATTGTGGTACATTAATAACCGGTGTAGCCACCAGAATGTTGGATGCAAGCATGCCAAAGCGCATGCATTGTTTTGTAGAGTGCCATATGTCAGTTTGTGTGATGGTGTTCCGTGGCTGCTGCACTTGGTCGGTCAATACAGAGAAGTTAATACTGGTTGTGGATGACGCTGGAGTTCTGATAGGTCCCCTATGTAGTCGATTCGAGACAGACCTGGTTATCGAGCTTGCCAAGGCAATATGTCGACACTCTGAAGGGCGTGTTGGGTTACAACAGCGGTATGAGGGCGAGCGTTATCCTGTTGGAAAACAATTCCTGGAATGTTTTTAAGGAATGGTTACACAGTAGGCCGATTCGTCAGACTGACGCACAAATTTTCTGTCAGGGCGCGGGAGCGTTCCCCTACAATAGCGATATGAGGGTGAGCGTTATCCTGTTGGAAAACAAGTCCTGGAATGGTTACACAGCAGGTCGATTCGTCAGACTGACGCGCAAATGTGCAGTCGGGGCACGTGGGATAACCACGAGAGCGCTCCTGCTGTCATACGAAGTCGCATCCCAGACCGTAACTCTGGTGTGTCTCGCAATCAGATAGGTTTATTGCAGGCCCTCAACTGGGTATCTAACCAACACACGGCCATCACTGGCACCAACACACAACCAGCTTTCATCAGAGAACACAACAGACCTCCACCCTGTGCTTCGATGAGCTCTCGCTTGACACCACTGAAGTCGCAAATGGCGGTGGTCTGGCGTAAGTGGAAGGTGTCTGGCTCGGTGTTGTCCTCGAAGTGACCGGTTTGTAACCGTTCGTTGTTTCACTGTGGTGTCAGCTGCTGCTCAAATAGTTGCTGCAGGTGCAGTACGATGAGCCAGAACCGTACGCCGAACACGACGGTCTTCCCTCTCGGTAGTGCCACGTGGTCGTCCGGAGCCCGGTCTTCTTGCGACCGTACATTCCTGTGACCACCGCTGTCAGCAATCATGTAAAGTAGCTACATTCCTGACAAATCGCAGAAGGAACACCCAGCTTCTCGTAGCCCTGTTACACGACCTTGTTCAGACTCAGTGAAGTGATGATAATGGTGCCTGAGTCGTTTCGAAGACGTTCTTGACTAACATCAACCCACCTCTTCCATCTCAAAGGTAACTAACGCTCACGACTTTTACAGCTTGTATTTAAAGCAAACCTGATTTGCATTCTCGTTGCGGCGCTACTGACGCCACTCTTACGCGACTGACACTCACACAATGAGACTGAACTTTACCTGGTATGATCCAAATATATTCTGTTGGGCTGCACTGTTCACAACTAATATTATCAAAATGATCGACGTACTTATTTACTGGCAGTTCGGCAAATTTGTTGCCATGTGCTGAAGTCCATTGTCGTAATCAGTCAGTTCAGATATCTGGAGAACACATGAAATTCACTGTTCAAACAGACTGTTGCAAGTTTAGACCAAGGATACAGTTCTTGGAATTGGTATTAATCCGTTCAAGTGGCGTTACTAGTAATTTTCAGGAGCGCACTCGTGTCTTACCGCTAAACGACCGTTTGAAGATTTCGGTGTACGATATTCGAACGAAAAGTAGTTACACTCATAGTAGTTGGTCGAAACCATTATATGTCTCTCTGTCACATCTGATGTTCACATAGTTAATTGCCCAGTACACGTTACTTCTCCTGTAATCGTCGCGACGTGACTCATATACGTGGTTACCGCCATTGATTTCAAGAAGGCGTATGATTCGATTGATAGAGAATCTGTAATATGATTAACAGGAGGACTGGGTTTAGATGGAAAACAAGTAACATAATAAAGACGTTTTCAAAAATTAAATTCATGGGTGAAGTATGGAACCCATTTTAAATAAAAACAGGAGTAAGAAAAAAGCGTGGGTTTCCCCCGATACTGTTTAACTGTGCACTTGAGGAAGTAATCAGGGAATGGAACAAAAATTTAAAGAGTGGAATAAGAATGGATTGCAAAAGAAGTATCTCAAAATTAATTGCACTGCCTTTGTAGGTGACCTGGTCTTGTTTGCTGATATAATGGAGGAAGCAATTGAACAAATCCTTCAGTTATAGAAAGAAGAATCTAAAATAGATCTTAACATTTCCTTTGAAAAATCTGAAATTTTGACAAACAACAAACACCCAAGCAAATGCCTAAAATTACAAGAACAGAAAATAGAAATAACACAAGAATTTAAATATCTGGGGGAACGGATGCAACAGAACGCAAGGCAACAGAATCCAGGAAAAAGAAAAATGAAGTGGCCTTCCAACTGAAAAAAAAGAGACATACAACAAGAACTCCCTTTCACGGGAGTCCAAAATGGTGATCAAGCCAAAAGCATTGTATGCAGCAGAAAGCCTAACCATGAATCAGTTACGCGAGATAGAACAATTAAAACTAATAGAAAGAAAAATTTTGACATAAATCATAGGAACAAAATTTCAGGATAACAAAATCGTATTAATCAAGAACGAAAAAAAAAATGATATAGTATGCGAAACAGGAGACTAAATTTCTACGAACTTCTTCTCGGAATGAACTCTAATGGATTAATTAATCAAATTCTGGATTACTTCCATAAACGCATAACGAAAACTAGCAGGTTTACGGAAATTGAAAAAGACCTAGAGAATTAAAAATTACAGAAAAGTCATTACTGAATAGAATAGCTCAGGTACCTACTAAAGGCGAAAAAATTAGGTTCCAAGATAAATTTAAAATAAACGCGAAACCCATCGTCTTGGAAGAAGAGAGAAGAAAAAGGTCAAAGAGAACTAAGAAATTCTGGAGCCAAAGGAAGGATAAATACGCAGAGAAATGACTTATTCATAGTAATCCAAAGAGGGTGAAACGGAAGAAGAAGAAATCACCAACGCTGAACCGTCAACAGTGATTTGAAATACACAACTTCCGTGGAAAGAATTTTAATTTCTGCGACAAAATTACGGTAAGCTGCGGCCTACAGCTACGGTATAGACACTACGCGACACACACACACACACACACACACACACACACACACACACACACACACACACACACGCACACACACACACACACACCACGGAATCTAAGCCACGAGTAACAGCACTCTGCGCTCGTCAGAGAGGCTAGCACCGATATAGGCATGTGACATGAGCAGTGACACTACATTACGCTTGCAAACGTTTCGGGTCACGATTTTCCGTTGCCATTGCTTGTGAAACTCCAGGAAACTATTATCGAAGGTTTCTCTTCGAGCTGGTCAAAGGACTGATGCAGATACTCTCGGAAGTGATTTGGGCAAAATGTGCCCTGCTGCCATGATAGCTGACTAAACTTGGACTGGTAATACCATGCTATGTCTCACCCAATACTGTGATGATTTGCGGTTAATTGGTGAAAGGAATGAACTCGGAGACACTGAGACACATAGAACCACACCCAAGTATTACAGCATTACAACACCTTAAAATAGTATTCTGAAGGAAGTGGCAACTCAAACCGTCAAACTAGACTAGCGCGACAGGCAAAATCAGGAGTGCCTAAGAAAGATGGAGACTGATACCTTTTGTTGTCCCAGTACCCAGAAAGATCGGAAGACATCTAACACGGGAGTTAGTGTATTTAAAAGATATAAAGCCTTCCTTGTACTATTAAAGACGGTCTAGGTCTCCGAAAGCTGGGCGTGTATTACAGTCCATGTGACTGTGGCATGATTTACGCGGGGTTGACTATGATGAGACCAGTATCGTGGTTCAGACGCCAAGTTTCAGGGACAGCATATTTAAGAAGAAATAAATATGTCAGAAACCAATAAAGAGTGACGGAGGTTTCAGTTCAAACAAGACTTGTGGGTCTGGCACTCAAGTCAAAAAACTGCACACGAAGATGGATATGAAAAGATGTACATGTGTGCGGACAAACAAATGTGTACAGTTTCAGAAGACATGGATGATTTGTTCAAAAGAAAGAGGTTCACAAATTGAGCAAGTTAATAAATCATTTTCGGCCTGAAATCTTGTTAATTGAAGTATAACTGCCTTCAGAGATGGGTCCCACTTCGAACTGAGCACCGATAACGACTGAAGGCGTGTCTAGGCGCCCCGGACAGTGATGGGGTGTACCAGCCTGAGTGTTTCCCGCCATATGGCCCGACAACTGGGCAGGGGAGTGTCGTAGAACCGTTGCTATTCACAATACACATGAATGACCTTGTGGATGACATCGGAAGTTCACTGAGGCGTTTTGCAGATGATACTGTGGTGCATCGAGAGGTTGTAACAATGGAAAATTGCACTGAAATGCAGGAGGATCTGCAGCGAATTGACGCATGGTGCAAGGAATGGCAATTGAATCCCAATGCAGACAAGTGTAATGTGCTGCGAATACATAGAAAGATAGATCCCTTATCATTTAGCTACGAAATAGCAGGTCAGCAACTGGAAGCAGTTAATTCCATAAATTATCTGGGAGTACGCATTAGGAGTGATTTAAAATGGAATGATCATATAAAGTTGATCGTCGGTGAAGCAGATGCCAGACTGAAATTCATCGGAAGAATAGTAAGGAAATGCAATCCAAAAACAAAGGAAGTAGGTTACAGTACACTTGTTCGCCCACTGCTTGAATACTGCTCAGCAGTGTGGGATCCGTACCAGATAGGGTTGATAGGAGAGATGGAGAAGGTCCAACGGAGAGCAGCGCGCTTCGTTACAGGATCATTTAGTAATCGCGAAAGCGTTACGGAGATGATAGATAAACTCCAGTGGAAGACTCTGCAGGAGAGACGCTCAGTAGCTCGGTACGGGCTTTTGTTGAAGTTTCGAGAATATACCTTCACCGAGGAGTCAAGCAGTATATTGCTCCCTCCTACGTATATCTCGCGAAGAGACCATGAGGATAAAATCAGAGAGATTAGAGCCCACACAGAAGCATACCGACAAACCTTCTTTCCACGAACAATACGAGACTGGAATAGAAGGGAGAAACGATGGAGGTACTCAGGGTACCCTCCGCCACACACCGTCAGGTGGCTTGCGGAGTATGGATGTAGATGTAGATGAACTAACAGTGACGATCTGGTGTGGCATTTCTTCTCATAGCACAACGCCTTTGGTTGTCATTGGGATTACATTTCAGCAAGATAATGCTCGTCCACACACGGCGAGAGTTTCTACTTTTTGTCTTCCATGCTTACCGTATCTTACCTTGGCTAGGAAAGTGGCGGATCTGTCCCCCATTGGGAACGCTCGAAGTATTATGGGCAGCGTCCTCCAACTAGCTCGGGATTTTGACGATAACTCGCCAATTGGACGTAATTTGGTACGATACTCTTTAGGAGGACATGTAACAACTCTGTCAATCCGAGCAACTGCTTCCATAAGGGCTAAAGGTGGACCAGCGCATTATTGACTTGCTCAGTATGTGGAGTTCTTTCTCGTGAATAAATCATCCAATTTTTCTGAAATTATAATCATTTGTTTGTCTGTGCACGTACATCACGTCTACCGATTTCAGCCCCATTCGAATAATTTCCTTCATGGTACGTATTTTTCTTTGTCTTAGAGTGTATTACGATCTCGCCGGCCGTCACATCCAAAAATGGTTCAAATGGTTCTGAGCACTATGGGACTTAACTTCTGAGGTCATCCCCTAGAACTTAGAACTACTTATACCTAACTAACCTAAGGACGTCACACACATCCATGCCCGAGGCAGGATTCGAACCTGTGACCGCAGCGGTCGCACGGTTCCAGACTGTAGCGCCTAGAGCCGCTCGGCCACTCCGGCCGGCTGTCACTTCCACTAGAACTGAGAAACGTCGGGATAATTTACATTTCCTTACAAAACAGTGCGGAATCTGGAAAACTTCATCAAAGGTTGCAGTGGGAATCGGCACTGGAACTCACAATCAGTTATAAATAGCGGCGCGACAGTAACAACACTTTACAGTGCGGTTGAAGACCAGGCAGCGAGTGCACCTAACAGTACAGCTCGCAGCAAAATACAAAGAAGACGGCTGGGTTGCCCGTCGAAATATTGTGCGTAAAATCAAAATAAGAACTGGACAGAACAGTCGGAAGGACAGCATTAATCAGTCACGCCGAGAAAGCCTGAGAGATTACGTCACTTCTATCTCAAATCTGTGCCAATTTGGCTGTTGGCTCGCTGATACACTATGGTCTTTGAGGAGAGAGTCACATGATGGTTAAGTTATCTCTGGTGGCCTGTTCCGCTGTAAGCTCTAAACGGAAAAGGTGATGCAGTAAGACTCGTCTTCTGGGCATGGGTCCACATCATTCAGCGCCACGACGAACGAGTGTATCACAAGTATCGCGCACAGCGCTGATACACTTTGTTCACTGTGTTACGTCAATGAAGGATTTTACTGCTTGTCAACGGAATAAAAATCTTCTCGGATTTTTTTGTTTCGTCAGTTCGCAGTGAGGCAGGTACTCTCCTTCTGTCTACTGGGGAGGTGCATCTCCTTGTACATTGTTGAGAATAAAATTTATGACCATTGCCCACCGCGAGACTGTATGCCACCTGGGAAAATTACGCGCAGTTGATCGTGATGCGGTGAGGAAACTATACGGCGATTCTAAAAGAACTTTACAACGTTACTTACATGTAGAATTTCATTTAGACGACTTAGACATGTGATTAAGGTACCACATAGTAGTATTTCAAATTTCATTGTTGTAGTGTAGAATTCCGCCACTGGGAACTACAGAAAGTTGAAAATCAAAATGGCAGACTTCACATGGCTTGAAATTGCTCGTTGCGTGTTTTGTGTCGAAGAAACAAGGTCAGCAACAAGAGTTCAAAGTAAATTTCATATTGAGTACAGCAAAGAAACCCCTAGTAGGCCTACAATTTACTCCTAGCATCAGAATTTCGTTCAGACTGGTTGCAGCATTCGTAATAATAGTTCTCCATATCGCCCAAGAGTTTCTGAGGCTGTCATGAAGCGTGTGAGACAGAGTTTTGTTTGCAGTCTCAGGAAATCAAATTCCTCAACCAGTTGTGTGGAGAGTGCTACAAAAAAAGATTCCAACTAAAACAATACAGACTGACATTGTTACACGTTCTCAAAGACTCAGATAACGAGGCAAGTAACGCATTTTGTGCAGAAATGTTACGTCGTATTGAGAAAGATGAGAGATCGCTTACTCACAAGGTTTGTAGCGACCAATCAACGTGTCACATCGGTTAAAGTGAAAGTGAATGTATGGGATGAAACTTGAAGTATTTTGCTACAAGATGGCATCTTAATCACATGTCTAGGGCGGCTCAATAAAATTCTATATGTAAGTAAAGTAGTAAAGTACTTTTAGAAGCATACGATACATGAGGGGCTCTTCGAAAAGTAAAGAACAATCGAGCAAGGAATGGCAACCACGGTGATAATCCAATGACGCTTTGCAGAGATGTGTTGGGCAGTGTTCCAGTACGCCCGTATATAGCGTCATGAAGCCCCTCTCAGTGAGTGCGTAAACATGCCTATAAAATACTGTCTCCTGCCAAGTATGGGTGCCTACGCAGATATTTAGCCTGACTTTATGCAACCCCTCATCACGTAACTGTCATGTATTTCCTTCTTCACGACAGTTCTCGGCCGCACACTGCAGAGGCAATGAGAAAAATCTGCAGCGTTTTCGATATGAAATGTTTGATCACCCACCATGCAGCTCGGACTTGGCTCCTTCTAATTTTCTTCTCTGATTGTATATCAGTTAGGTTCCTCTCAGAGTATGCTGATAAAATAGCTCTATATTTAGCAATTATACACAACCACTGGCTCACAGAGAGATACGTACCTAAAGGCTGGAAAATTGCTCAAGTCACACCAATACCCGAAAAGGGAAGTAGGAGTAATCCGCTGAATTAAGGCCTATATCACTAACGTCGATTTGCAGTAGGGTTTTGGAACATATACTGTATTCGAGCATTATGAAGTACCTCGAAGAAAACGATTTATTGACATATAGTCAGCACGGATCCAGAAAATATCATTCTTGTGGAATACAACTAGCTCTTTATACTCATGAAGTAATAAGTGCTATCGACAAGGAATGTCAAATCGATTCCATATTTTTAGATTTCCAGAAGGCTTTCGACACCGTTCCTCATAAGCGTCTTCTAATCAAACTGCGTGCCTACGGAGTATCGACTCAGTCGTGCGCCTGGATTCGTGATTTCCTGTCAGAAAGTTCACAGTTCGTAGTAATAGACGGAAAGTCATCGAGTAAAACAGAAGTAATATCCGGCGTTCCCCAAGGAAGTGTTATAGGCCCTCTATTGTTCCTGATCTATATTAACGACATAGGAGACTATCTGAGTAGCCGTCTTAGACTGTTTGCAGATGGTGCTGTCATTTACCGTCTTGTAAAATCATCAGATGATCAAAACGACTTGCAAAATGATTTAGATAAGATGTGTGTATGGTGCGAAAAGCGGCAATTGACCCTGAATAAAAACAAAAAGTGCGAAGTTATTCACATGAGTACTAAAAGAAATCAGCTAAATTTCGATTACGCGATAAGTCACACAAATCTGAAGGCTGTAAATTCAACTAAATACTTAGGGATTACAAGTACAAATAACCTAAGCTGGAACGATCACATAGATAATATTGTGGGTAGAGCAAACCAAAGACTGCGATTCATTGGCAGAAAGAAGGTGCAACAGGTCTACCAAAGAGACTGCTTACACTACGCTTGTCCGCCCTATTCTGGAGTACTGCTGTGCGGTGTGGGATCCGCATCAGGTGGTACTGACAGATGACATCGAAAAAGTACGAAGAAGGGCAGCTCGGTTTGTATTATCGCGAGATAGTGTCACAGACATGATACGTGAATTGGAGTGGCAATCATTAAAACAAAGGCGTTTTTCGTTGCGACGGGATCTTTTCATGAAATTTCAATCACCAGTTTTGTCCTCCGATTGCAAAAACATTCTGTTGGCACCCACCTACATAGGGAGAAATGATCATCACGATAAAATAAGAGAAATCAGGGCTCGTACGGAAAGTGCTCGTTTTTCCCGCGTGCCGTTCGAGAGAGGAATGGTAGAGAGACAGCATGCAGGTGGTTCATTGAACCCTCTGCCAGGCAATTTATTGTGAATAGCAGAGTAATCACGTAGATGTAGATGTAGGAATGAAACGCTGGCTATAAAGACAACATTTTGGCACAGATAACGAACTGCCGTCCAACGCAGAAAGTTGTCGGAAAACCTTTGACGAGGGTATTGGGAAGTTGGTACAACTTTGCGACATGTATCTAACTCGGAGCTGCGACTATGTAGAGAAGTAGCTGGAAGATGTAGCTAACTGTTGCCTATAAAACAATTTTGATTTTCACTGTGGTTTCCATTTCTCAATCGATCGTTCCTAACTTTCCGAATAGCTCTCGTTTTATTGGAGCAGAGACAAATGGCGAATCATTCTAGCAACGGTACAGGAAATCTACTGAGATAAGCGACTTTGGCAAACGACAGATTGTTCAACTCCGGCTCTTGGGAGGGAACAAGTTGAGAACGCGAAGCGGGTTGACTGTTCACGTGCTACTGTTGTGAGTGACTACGAAAAATGGCTGGAGGAGGATGAAAGCCGCGCAGAATGGCTGCGCCGTTTGAGGCGTCATGTCACGGACGGCGAGACCACTCCTGCCGGAGGTTCGAATCCTCCCTCGGGCGTGGGTGTGTGTGTTGTTCTTAACATAAGTTAGTTTAAGTAGTGTGTAAGTTTAGAGACCGATGACCTAAGCAGTTTGGTCCCTTAGGAATTCACACACACTTGAAAATTTGAGGATGAAATTACCACGAATAGGCGACAACGTATATGGACGGCCACGCCCCATCACATATCGTGGATTTCAGAGCCTTGCTCGTTCTATAAAGCGGGACACGCAGCGATCTGTGGTAGATCCGACGATATAGGACAATGCTGGTACAGGCCCAAGTGTTTCGAAGGAAGGTGGGAGTTTAACGTCCGTCGACAGCGTGATCATTAGAAACGGAGCACAAGCTCGCATTACGAAAGGGCGGCGAAGGAAATCGGCGTGCCCTTTTCAAATGAAACATCGCGGTATTAGTGTGGAACGATTTTGGTAAAAAATGGTTCTGAGCACTATGGGACTTAACATATGTGGTCATCAGTCCCCTAGAACTTAGAACTACTTAAACCTAACTAACCTAAGGACATCACACACATCCATGCCCGAGGCAGGATTCGAACCTGCGACCGTAGCAGTCGCGCGGTTCCGGACTGCGCGCCTAGGATTTTGGTAAATCATGGTCGACATAAAACAGAAACGCCAAAGAAACTGGTATAGGATGCCTGTTCAAATACAGAGATATGTAAACAGGCAGAATACGGCGCTGCGGTCGGCAACGCCTATATAACCCAACAAGTGTCTGGCCCAGTTGTTAGATCTGTTACTGCTGCTACCGTGACAGATTATCAAGATTTAAGTGAGTCTGAACGTGGTGTTATAGTCAGCGCACGAGCGATCGGACACAGCATCTCCGAGGTAGCGATGAAGTGGGCATTTTCCATTACGACCATTTCAAGAGTGTATCGTATCAGAAATCCGGTAAAACATCAAATCACCGTCATCGCTACGGCCGGAAAAAGATCCTGCAACAATGGGACCAATGACGAATGAAGAGAATCGTTCAACGTGACAGGAGTGCAACCCTTCCGCAAACTGCTGCAGGATTCAGTGCTGGGCCATCAACAAGTGTCAGCGTGCGAAGCATTCAATGAAGCATCATCGATATGTACTTTAGGATCCGAAGGCCCACTTGTGGATCCTTGATGACTGCACGACACATAGCTTTACACCTCGCCTGGGCCCGTCAACACCGACACTGGACTGTTGATGACTGGAAACATGTTGCCTGGTCGGACGAGTCTCGTTTCAAATCATACCGAGCAGATGCACGTGTACGGGTATTGAGACAACCTCACGAATCCATGCACCCTGAATGTTAGCAGAGGACTGTTCAAGCTGGTCAAGGCTCTGTAATGATGTGGGACGCTTGCAGTTGGTGTGATATGGGACCCCTGATACGTCTAGATACGACTGTGACAGGTGACAGATAAGTTAGCATCCTGTCTGATCACCTGCATCGATTCATGTCCACTGTGCATTCTGACGGACGTGGGCAATTCCACCAAGACACTGCGACGCCCCGGACGTCCTGAATTGCTACAGAGTGGCTCCAGGAACACTGTTCTGAGTTAATAACTTCCGCTGGCCACCAAACTCCCCAGACATGATTATTATTGAGCATATCAGGGTTGCCTTTCAACGTGCTGTTCAGAAGGATGTGCATCCACTCGTACTCTTACGGGTTTATGGACAGCCCTGCAAGATTCATGGTGTCAGTTCCCTCCAGCACTACACCAGTGTCTTTGGATCTTCAGAGTAAATCTGGACGGAGTTTCGCACCGTAGTCCTCCCGCAAGGGAGTCCAAAGTGCTAACCACTGTGCGATTCGTTTGGGTACAGGTGTTTGGAAGCACACCGTCCACAGCACACTGTTGAATATGGGGCTCAGCGGCAGACGACCCCTCTGGTGTTCCAGTTTGACCCTATGACAGCACCAGTTACGGTTGCAGTGAGTACGGGATCAGCGAGATTGGAGTGTGGTTCAACAGAAATGTGTCGCGTGGTCGGATGATTCACGTTTCATGTTGCGACAGGACGATGGTTATGGTCCAGGCGAAGGGCTGTCCCAAACGTGCACTGCGCAAAGCACACAGTCCAGTGGGGACAGTTTAGTTCTACGGTAGGGATCACTCACCTTGGTTTCCATGAGATTTGTGATAGTAATCGAAGTTACCGGGACAGCTGTGGACTAAGTGAACATTACTGAAGTCTTGTGAACCCCTTCACCTGCCGCGACAGTGACGACATCTTCCACGAGGATAACTGCCGTCTCACAAAGCTGCAATCTTGCTACAGTGGCCTGAGGAGCAGGGTAGTGAATTCACTTTGAAGTCCCCGCCACCAAATTCGCCTGATCGGAACTCGATGTCTGGCGCCAATTCCGCCTTCACGAACCACTGCCGCTTAATTAACGAGAATTGTGTGACATGTTGTAAGGTTATCACATGTTTTCTGCTGCTGTAAATAATACTGAATGTGTAGTGAGTAAGATCCTTGATTCTGTTTTTAGCTTTGTCTGTGGTTGACTTGCCAGTCAGTTGTGCAGCACTGGGGCATTCTTATTTGAGGCGTAGAAGCGTGGGGGTGAGTTTATCAAAGAACGAGATTTGTTTTCTGTGAATCTGGGAGAGGCTATTTGGAATGCTTCATTGTGCAGACGAAAACTCGTTGATACTACTTTCTTGTTGTTTATGTTGATAGAGAAGATTCTGAAGAAATTTTAAAGGTATGTTTGTAGCTCCTTTGTAACGACAGAATTTTGTAATTATTAGAGTACTCTTAAGCTGTGCAGTCTTTTTGTCAATAATCAGAGTTTGAATTCTAAGAAACGATTTCCTTTAAAATAAAATACACCTCCGTGATGCACAGTGTTACGGTGCTCGCTTATTTCAAGGTCCGTATCGATTTTAGTGCTGAGTTTTCACTCGGATGGCGCTTTGGCGTTAGGCCGTTATTTCCGTGTGTGATCGCTGGCCGGCGTTAGCTGGGGGCGTGTGAGGAGGTGAAGGGTGGCTGCCTTGGCGTGAAGACAGTTCGGCTCGGCTGGGGTTGTTTGCGTCTGGACGCCGAGTGGAGCACGATTGGAAGACCGGACCGTGATTTTACGGTTAATAGTGTGGACAGCGGCGTGGTGTGCCGTTTAACTCGATTCACAAGGGGAGCAAAATCTCGCCTGTTGTAGTTTGTCGAGCCTGAGTTTGAAATACCTTCTATGTGCGGCGGGATGTCATTTCGTCCTCCTGTCTCTCCGTCGCTGGGATTGCTACCCTCGTTTACCGTCCCATGGATGTATATCGATGGGGTACGCTGCTCTCCGTGCTCTACTAGACGCTGGTGATGGAAGTGCGTCGTTCGGCGGCACGTTAGTCTGTGTGCTTTGTCTTTGATCTTCAAGTGCATAGTCTTCGAGTGGCACTCCTTAGAGTTTGCCTTGCGCAGTTAGATTGGAGTTTATTTTGTCTTGTGGTGCTTCCACTTTCCGTCAACGAAGTCACCTTCGCGACTAAACGGAAGACTTTGGACTGAGAGGTCTTACGTTTTGTGAATTGTTCATAAATTGTTGTTTTGGTATTAAGTTGGCTGAGGTTTCTTATGGATTTCCCGTGATTTGGTCTATTGTCCGGCCCGGGCTAGGTCTCGTTATTTTAAAGGTCGGTCTTTGTTTTGGCTGCCTGGTGGTTCTGGTAGTAAGCCGGGTCGCTGTGGTTGTGTTGCATTTTGCATGGGGCTGTGTGCTCGGAGCCGTGGAGTGCCATTTCTGTGAACTGCTTCACTGGGGAGTACTGATCGGGCCATTCTTGTTTTTCTTTGTGTGAAATAATTTTATTATTATTTTAAAGTAACATTATCACTTAAATGATTTAATTCTTGTTGCGTTAATTGCAACTTGGGTACTGAGAGATTTAGTAGTGTAATCACGCAAGATTTAATAGTGGCACATGCCCCTGTACCTTTCGTAATCTGTTAATTACCGAAAGACTTTAAGCTCATACTCATACGATGTGATTTTCTAAATTATTGTATTTTATGTCATGTTATTGCTTTTTAAATTTGCTGATGACTGGTGTACTGTTCCAAGTATTAAAATGTTTCAGGTAGCTGTTACTTGGGTGGAACGCGCGGAACCGCAACGGAGAGAGTAGTTGCGTGCCTTACGTGTCCGTTGTTGGCGCGGCCTGGTGTCCGTTGTTTGTTTTGGTGCAACTAAGTTAAGTATTCTGTTGCCTTCTCCCTTGCGGCCCAGTCGTGTTCTTCTCATAAACATTTCCTTCAAGACACTTTAGTTAATTTTGTGCAAGTATTGTTTTAATTTCTTACATTGGTAAAAGTGTGCGGCCTTCATTATGCACACTGTTTGTCAGAATGTCTCATATATCATGATGTGCGTGTGTAATGGTGCAATAAATGGATGATTGTTATTTCTGTTGGCACCCTTCATTCCTCCTTTCTTGTGCCTATTGGTACGGTATCCTTGTACTTGTGTTGGTAACCCACAACACACAGCAAATTTTTAAAACTTTTGTCGTGTACGCATTGCACTTTACGCCACAAGAAGTCACAGATTGTATCTAACAAGCCATTGAACAGTTTATTTATCTTTATTTGCTTTCGAGAACGTCGGTACTCCATACACAAAAAAAGCATGCTGAGCAAGAGGTAAGTCACTTTTGTTACAGGTCAGATCTCACCTTGGATTCTTTTGCAAACAGTGTGTAGTGGGGATTGTCAGGTGTCGAGCTAGCTAGCATATTAATTTTCAGTGAACGGTATTGGTAATTTCAAACAATTATTTTCTTCCGATTAGGGAAGTAATTTATATTTGTGATTATTCCAAGTCCAACTTTGCACTTCATATCACGTAACATTCATAATGTACTTCTGTATTGAGTTTTAGTTATGTAGTTTTCACTGAGCTCACAATTAGCTTTCTTTGTCATTTAAATAAATTCATTTTCTATATTTCAAATTTTGCGTTTCATGAAGTTTAATGTTTTATTTCGCGACACTGTCTACATGCGCAACACAGGGAAACACAGTAGTTTTTCTCTGCAGTTGAATGCGATACGTAAAGTACACGTTACACAAGGAAAAGGTTATTGAAATCAGTGTATTCAGTTTTCTCTTATACAGACAATATTTTATAGAAAGTTTACAATGCGTGTGGCATCAGGTGCCACACATAGACTGGACAAAAGTATGGGAACACTGCGAGAAATCCATGCATGAACATAAATGAAGATCATATTAACAGAATCTTCCGTCGGTTCTTAGTAGAACATCATTATAATAAATGAAAAGCACCAGTTTGCTTTTGTTGTACAATATTACTTTTATTGTTAACCAGTTTTCGGCTTACAAGGCCATTTTCAGACATATAGTAAGTATTATCACCAAAGAAGGTAAATGTTAGCAAACAACATTGGAAGAGAAGTAACACATCTAGACTGAAGTAGAAACATACAGTAAGTAACATCTTTGCAATGAAATAGTAAAAACTGAACAGTACATAAATAACAATGGAGTTGACAGGAAAACCTTTAGCACAAAATAGGAATAGCATGCCTACGTAACAGTTTCTATTAACAAACAAAACTAATAAAATAAAATAAAATTAGTACTAGACAAGGCTGCATCAGGAGGTATGAAACATGAAGAGTGATACACAACCAATTAAAATAAGAGACAGTTGTCAATGTAAATACATAAGGAACTTAAGCAATATCAATAAGATAAACAGAAATTTATAAATGCAGGAAAATGGTTAATTGGTTGTGTATCAGTCTCCATGTTTCATACCGCCTGATGCAGCCTTGTGTAGTACTAATTTTATTTTATCAATTTTGTTTATTAATAGAAACTGTTATGTAGGCATGCTATTCCTATTTTGTGCTAAAGGTTTTGGCCGGACGAAGTGGCCGTGCGGTTAAAGGCGCTGCAGTCTGGAACCGCAAGACCGCTACGGTCGCAGGTTCGAATCCTGCCTCGGGCATGGATGTTTGTGATGTCCTTAGGTTAGTTAGGTTTAACTAGTTCTAAGTTCTAGGGGACTAATGACCTCAGCAGTTGAGTCCCATAGTGCTCAGAGCCATTTGCTAAAGGTTTTCCTGTCGCCGCCCGTGGTGGCCGAGCGGTTCTAGGCGCTACAGTCTGGAACCGCGCGACCGCTACGGTCGCAGGTTCGAATCCTGCTTCCGGCGTGGATGTGTGTGATGTCCTTAGGTTAGGTAGGTTTAAGTAGTTCTAAGTTCTAGGGGACTGATGACCTCAGCAGTTAAGTCCCATTGTGCTCAGATCGATTTTTTCCTGTCAACTCCATTGTTATTTATGTACTGTTCAGTTTTTACTATTTCATTGCATAGATGTTACTGTATGTTTCTACTTCAGTCTAGATGTGTTACTACTCTTCCAATGTTGCCTGCTAACATTTAACTTCTTTGGTGATAATACTCAGTAAAAATGTCTGAAGATGGCCTTGTAAGCCGAAAACCGGTTAACAATAAAAGTAATATCGTAGAACAAAAGCAAACTGATGATTTTCATTTATTATAAATTAAGATACCGAGAAAAAAATGGAGACACTAAAATATAAAATTAAGAAAAAAAATTTAAATACGTGGGGGGGGGGGGGGGGGGGGGAGGGCGGGCGTAAAATACAGTATTATTGGTTGCTCAAGATTTTAACACAAATTCGTCTCACGAAATAACTATAGAGACGATTAGAAATACACCTCATGCGAGCCATTTGTGTGGATCTGCTCCGTACAATCTGATACGAATGAGAACGGCTGCTGAAGAACACGGTAGTCATTACGATAACCTCAGAGTGCAGAATAATTAACTTAATACTTCTTGCAGTTAACTGCCGTGCTCTAAAACATATAAGTTTCCTTTACAACAAGGGAAGAGAGTCGTACATCAGACGCTGAACTGGGAAGGAAGTGAGTGCTGATTAAAAATTCGTATTAGCAGTCAGCAGAACAGTCGCTTTAGTAGTAACGGAAAGTGGTTTCAAATCGTACGCAATTGGCAAAGTTGCAGCAGAGCTGGTGAGTATGTGGCACAGATAAACCACGTCTAAAATTAAACAGGTGGGCGCAAATGAAGGGACTAATATTGGGTAGAAGAAAACGAGGATCATGTCAATGTAATGACAGAGTAATGGAAGAGTAATGACAGAAAAAGAAGTAAAGTATTGGCTGAACCTGCGTTAGATTATACCCCTGACACTCTTCATTACCGGTATAAAGTTTGTTGTGTGTGGTGGTGGACAGTTCTAGTGCCTCCGTGAGTATACAGTAGCTGGTTTGTATACTGCCATGAAGTAATTACTGATCGACTAATCACAGATTTGGTGTGCCGAATGATCCAATAGCAATTCTGTTCCTGAAGGATATGTGTCCATCTGAGAAACTTACTCCGCTCTCGCGCGCCAGCAATCTCAAGGTGCTGCCCCGACCGAAATAACGGCGCCATGCAATGTTATCCTGGAGAATTTTTCGCGAACAGTTAGGCACTTTTTCAGCTTGCGGTACCGAATAGCATTTTCTTCTGCTTCGTCAAGCAGATGGCCAACGCCCCAAGTCGTTAATTCCTAAGCGTTTCTGAACGTTGCGTGACCCAAGGAGAGCAACTGCAGCGTCGTCGTGCACATGGTCTTTAATTTATCTTCGCGTTTGAGTTATTGAAACTGTCTGCTTTGGAATGCTTACAGGGGCATTTTCGTAGCGTTTGTCCGTATTTACGCACTATTTTATGTAAAAGTAACCTAGGTAACTTCTAAGAAAAAGGAAGGTTGCGAGTGAAATCTAGAGGGTAGCGAGGTCTTCAGAGGAGGACTGTGCAGCAGTTGTTTATAGCTTTATCAGAGAAACCATCCCAGCGTTCGTCTCAACTGGCATGGGGAAACTACGGACTATTTCGCATCTTCCCTGTCATCTACAATTTTCTGAAGCTATTTTCCGTACATCAGGATAACTATAGATATACGCTACCGGCCATTAAAATTCCGACACCACGAAAATGACGTGCTACAGAAGCGAAATTTAACCGACAGGAAGAAGATGCTGTGATATGCAAATGATTAACTTTTCAGAGCATTCACACAAGATTGGCGCCGGTGGCGACACCTACAAAGTGCTGACATGAGGAAAGTTTCCAACCGATTTCTCATACACAAACAGCAGTTGACCGGCGTTGCCTGGTGAAACGTTGTTGTGATGCCTCGTGTAAGGAGGAGAAATGCGTACCATCACGTTTCCGACTTTGATAAAGGTCGGACTGTAGCCTATCGCCATTGCGGTTTATCGTATCGTGACATTGCTGCCCGCGTTGGTCGAGATCCAATGACTGTTAGCAGGATATGGAATCGGTGGGTTCAGGAGGGTAATACGGAACACCGTGCTGGATCCCACCGGCATCCTATCACTAGCAGTCGAGATGACAGGCATCTTATCCGCATGGCTGTAACGGACCGTGCAGCCACGTCTCGATCCCTGAGTCAACAGATGGGGGCGTTTGGAAGACACCAACCATCTGCACGAACAGTTTGACGACGTTTGCAGCAGCATGGACTATCAGCTCGGAGACCATGGCTGCGGTTACCCTTGACGCTGCATTACAGACAGGAGTGCCTGCGATGGTGTACTCAACGACGAACCTGGGTGCACGAATGGCAAAACGTAATTTCTTCGGAAGAATCCAGGTTCTGTTTACACCATTATGATGGCCGCATCCGTGTTTGGCGACATCGCGGTGAACGCACATTGGAAGCGTGTATTCGTCATCCCCATACTGGCGTACCACCCGGCGGGATGGTATGGGGTGCCATTGGTTACACGTCTCGGTCACCTCTTGTTCGCATTGACGGCACTTTAAACAGTGGACGTTAAATTTCAGATGTGTTACGACCCGTGGCTTTATCCTTCATTCGATCCCAGCGAAACCCTACATTTCAGCAGGATAATGCACGACCGCATGTTGCAGATTCTGTACGGGCTAATCTGGATACAGAAAATGTTCGATTACTGCCCTGGCCAGCACATTATCCAGGTGTCTCACCAACTGAAAACGTCTGGTCAATGGTGGTCGAGTAACTGGCTCGTCACAATACGCCAGTCACTACTGTTGATGAACTGTGGTATTGTGTTGAAGCTGCATGGGCAGCTGGACCTGTACACGGCATCCAAGCTCTGTTTGACTCAATGCCCAGGCGTATCAAGGCCGTTATTACGGCCAGATGTGGTTGTTCTGGGTACTGATTTCTCAAGATCTGTTCACTCAAATTGCGTGTAAATGTAATCACATGTCAGTTGTAGTATAATATATGTGTCCAATGAATAGCCGTTTATCATCTGTATTTCTTCTTGGTGTAGCAATTTTAATGGCCAGTAGTGTAAATCAATATGTATATTATCTCGGAAAGAGGAAGAAACTTTGATCCTTGTGTTAGTTGTGTGTCAAAAGGTAAAGGAAACTGAACCGGGAATTTATTATTTACTATTTGTAATTTTAGTTTTTTTAGGGTCTAGAACTGTGGCACAAGTTTTAACGGTAGCTGTATTTCAAATAACGGATTCCTGGTCGAATTCTGCAAGGTATGTATGTTCTTACATTGAATGTAGTAAACGCACCTTTGGTTACATTTATGATACTGGAGCTGGTTCTCATTTCTGAGGGATCTAATTGTGTTGGAAGGCCTGCGGAACATCGATGATCGTTGCATATAGCAGTTGACCTTGGACGTAAATAAATGTGATCCACTGTGCAAAGGTAAGCGGAAATATCCAATATTGTTCGATTACGCTATTGGTGCTAACTACTGGAGAGAGTAACAACCGTATAAAACTTAGCAGTGACTATATGGGGTGACTAAAAGTGGAAATACCACGTAAAATTGTAGGAAAATGTGGCTGATACTGGTTGGAAAAATCTTGAGGATATGTTTTTCATCCGTGAAAGGAGTGGTTTACAAAGCACTTCTCAGAGAGGTTATTGAATATTACTTATCAGTTTGTGACCCTTAACAGGTTGTATTAATAGAAGAGATAGAGAAGATCCAATGAAGAGCGGCGAGTTTCATCACGAGAGCTTTAGTAAAAGTGCTATAGCATCGTGGAGCGCTCAACAAGTAGCAACAGCAGTAGAGGCGTTGTGTATCACAGAGAGTTATATTAGTAAACTTCATAGAGCGTGCGTTCCAAGAAGAGTCGTGCAATATATTCTTTCCTTCCACCTAAGTATTGCGGATGAGCACGACTGGAAAGTCAGAGAAACTAGAGCTCATGTGATGGTTTATCGAACTTCGTTGGTTCCCCGCATCATTCACGAATGGGATAGAGAACGGGAGAAATGCCATTGTTACCAGAATTACCCCGCACCACGCACCAGTTGTTGGTTTTCGGAGTGTAAGTGTAGATGTACACGATGGAGCTTACTCTGTCCTGATCTGACGTTTTGACTTAACGTGGGCGGACGCCTTTCCTCTCTCAATGTCACCGCAGTCTCATTATGTGACAAGAACAGAACAGAAAAATGGAAGGAGTGCAGAATATGTTGCAGCAGCTTGTATAAATTCTGCTCTGAGTGTTTTCGTTATTTAACCGCTAGATGATGCGGCATCTGCGACGGAAATGAGAATCCAGCACGGTATTTGGCTAAACATCCTTGGAGAACTGCATGCAAACAATCCGACTGGGGTGGCTTCCTCCTCTGTCTTGACACCCAGTCTTCCATTATAAGGTCGAGACATACATTCAGTTGTCATCAGGAACCCTAATTTTAAATAACCGCGCTCCAAAACAATGTAACACTTTTTTATTTTAAAAATAAAACAGTTTTCGGTGTCAGTCATTTATTTTGCGACTAAGCGCTTTGATGGCTCATACCATCATCTTCAGGAGCAGAATAGTTTTTTTACGTAGCTGGCGTTGGTGGAGAGTACAGACGTAGTCTCAGAGTAGTAGACCGAGGACGATATAGGTTTTGTTGCGTCTTTTGCTGTTGTTGTTGTTGTTGTTGTGGTCTTCAGTCCTGAGACTGGTTTGATGCAGCTCTCCATGCTACTCTATCCTGTGCAAGCTCCTTCATCTCCCAGTGCTCCCAGTGCTTACTGCAACCTACATCCTTCTGAATATGCTTAGTGTATTCATCTCTTGGTCTCCCTCTACGATTTTTACCCTCCACGCTGCCCTCCAATGCTAAATTTGTGATCCCCTGATGCCTCAGAACATGTCTTACCAACCTGTCCCTCCTTCTTGTCAAGTTGTGCCACAAACTCCTCTTCTCCCCAATTCTATTCAATACCTCCTCACTAGTTATGTGATCTACCCATCTAATCTTCAGCATTCTTCTGTAGCACCACACTTCAAAAGCTTCTATTCTCTTCTTGTCCAAACTATTCATAGTCCATGTTTCACTTCCATACATGGCTACACTCCATACAAATACTTTCAGAAATGACTTCCTGACACTTAAATCAATACTGGATGTTAACAAATTTCTCTTCTTCAGAAACGCTTTCCTTGCCATTGCCAGTCTACATTTTATATCCTCTCTACTTCGATCATCATCAGTTATATTGCTCCCCAAATAGCAAAACTCCTTTACTACTTTAAGTGCCTCATTTCCTAATCTAATTCCCTCAGCATCACGCGACTTAATCAGAGTACATTCCATTATCCTTGTTTTGCTTTTTTTGATGTTCATCTTATATCCTCCTTTCAAGACACTGTCCATTCCATTCAACTGCTCTTCCAAGTCCTTTGCTGTCTCTGACAGAATTACAATGTCATCGGCGAACCGCAAAGTTTTTATTTCTTCTCCATGAATTTTAATACCTACTCCGAATTTTTCTTTTGTTTCCTTTACTGCTTGCTCAATATACAGATTGAAGAACATCGGGGAGAGGCTACAACCCTGTCTTACTCCCTTCCCAACCACTGCTTCCCTTTCATGTCCCTCGACTCTTATAACTGCCATCTGGTTTCTGTACAAATTGTAAATAGCCTTTCGCTCCCTGTATTTTACCCCTGCCACCTTTAGAATTTGAAAGAGAGTATTCCAGTCAACATTGTCAAAAGCTTTCTCTAAGTCTACAAATGCTAGAAACGTAGGTTTGCCTTTCCTTAATCTTTCTTCTAAGATAAGTCGTAAGGTCAGTATTGCCTCACGTGTTCCAGTGTTTCTACGGAATCCAAACTGATCTTCCCCGAGGTTGGCTTCTACTAGTTTTTCTATTCGTCTGTAACGAATTCGTGTTAGAATTTTGCAGCTGTGACTTATTAAGCTGATAGTTCGGTAATTTTCACATCTGTCAACACCTGCTTTCTTTGGGATTGGAATTATTATATTCTTCTTGAAGTCTGAGGGTATTTCGCCTGTTTCGTACATCTTGCTCACCAGATGGTAGAGTTTTGTCAGGACTGGCTCTCCCACGGCCGTCATTAGTTCCAATGGAACATTGTCTACTCCGGGGGCCTTGTTTCGACTCAGGTCTTTCAGTGCTCTGTCAAACTCTTCACGCAGTATCATATCTCCCATTTCATCTTCATGTACATCCTCTTCCATTTCCATAATATTGTTCTCAAGTACATCGCCCTTGTATAGACCCTCTATATACTCCTTCCACCTTTCTGCTTTCCCTTCTTTTGCTAATGATAAAAAAATGTTCATTTAGAAAAGGCACTTCTGAGGTTGAAAAACAGTGAATTAAACTTGCATAGGCAGTAGAGTCATAAAAACTCTGCACACTCCTGCCTGTTGTATGTTCTCTCCATTTTATGTAATGTTTAGACTGTCATTTCAAAGATATTGTACATGTTACAGATATGCTTCCTTGCATTGGATACAAAGATAAAAAATTAAATGCCTGTATACGTGAATACATTTTACTTGTGTTTTAAAAATATGAATGGGCTGCACCAGAATATTAACATGTGCACAATTCACTTATCTATTAGGTGGTTATATATGCGTAAATATGTTGTTCCTGTATTTAAAAAAATATGGATGGACTGCAGCATTGCACACAAAGATTAAATGGTTACCTACGTGGTAGAGACCTGGCGACACCAGAAGGTTTCAGATTGATTACATAACTATAAGACAGAGATTTTGGAACCAGATTTTAAATGTTATGTTATGTAGACTAAAACTGCAGAAATTTCAGAAAGGTAGGAAATTAGGGACATGGCACCTGGATAAGTTGAAAGAAACAGAGGTTGTTGAGAGTTTCAGAGGGAGCATTAGACAACGGCTGACTAGAACAAAGGAAAGGATTACAGTAGAAGACGAATGGTTAGCTTTAAGAGACGAAACAGTGGTAGCAGAGGATCGAATAGGTAAAAGGGCAAGATCTAGTAGAAATCGTTGGATAACATAGGTGATACTGAATTTAATCGATAAAAGGAGAAAATATAAAAACACAACAAATGAAGCACGCGAAAGGAATACAAATGTCTAAAAACCTGCTAAGTAGGAATGGTTAGAGGAAAAATTTAGAAGCAATTTCACTGGTGCAAAAATAGATATCGCCTACAGGAACATTTAAGAGACTTTAGAGAATAGAGAAGCAGCTGTATGAATTACAAAAGCTCATATGGGGAAGCTGTACTAAGCAAAGGAGGGAAACCTGGAAAGTGGTAGGATTATGTACATGAAATATATAAGGGGGATGTACTTGAAGGCAATATTACGCAAACCGACATAAGAGACTGCGAGATAAATTTGACAGAACACAGACAGACGTAAATCGAAACAAGGCCGCCGGATTAGACGACATTCCGCCTGAACCGCTGATAGCCTTGGGGGAGCCACCAGTGACAAAACTCTTCATCTGATGTTCAGGATGTATGAGACAAGCGAAATACTCTCAGACACCGAGAAGAATGTAATGATTCCAGTTCCAAAGAAAGCAGTTGCTGACAGGCGTCAAATTTACCGAACAATTGGTTTAGTAAGTCATGGCTGCAAAATATTAACACGAATTCCTTGCAAAAGAATGGAAAAGCTGGTGGAAGTCGGCCTCGCTGAAGATTAGTTCGGATTTCGGAGAAGTGTTGGAACACACGCGGCAATACTGACCCTACGACCTCTTATAAAAGATAGGTCAAGGGAAAGCATACCTATGTTTATAGCATTTGTAGACGGGGAGAAAGCTTTTGATCATGTTGAATGGAATACTTTCTGCGAAATTCTGAAGGTAGCAGGGGTAAAATGCAGGGAGCAAAAGGCTATTTACACCTTTTACAGAAAACAGATTCGAGGCCAAGAAGAAGAAGCAGTGGTTGAGAAGGGAGTGAGATAGGGTTGTAGCCTATCCTCGGCGTTATTTAATCTGTACTCTGAGCAGGCAGGCAAGGAAACCAAAGGAAAATTTGGAGTAGGAGTTAAAATTTAGGGAGAAGAAATATAAACTTTGGGGTTTGCCAAAGACATTGTAATTCTGTGAGAGACGGGAAATTACCCGGAAGAGCAGTTGAACGGAATGGACAGTGTCTTGAAAGGAGGATATAAGATTAACATCGATAAAAGCAAGACAAGAGCAATGGAATGTAGTTGAATCAAATCAGTTAATGCTGATGGGGCTAGATTAAGAGACGAGACACTTGAAGTAGTAGGTGAGTTTTGTTATTTGGGCGGCTGAATAATGGATGATGGCCGAAGTAGAGAGGATATAAAATTTAGACTGGTAATGCCAAGGAAAAGTGTTACTAAAGAAGAGAAATTTGTTAACATTGAATGTAGATTTAAGTGAAAGTGGCAGTGAAACGAAGACGATAAGCAGTTCAGACAAGTAGAGAACAGAAACTTTGGAAGTGTAGTGCTACAGACGTACGATGAAGACTGGACGGGTAGGTCAAGTAACCAATGAGAAGGTTCTCAACAGAGTTGTGGAGAAAAGAATTGGTGGCACAAGCTGACTAGAGGAAGGGATCGGTTGATAGGATATATTCTACGACATCAAGCGATAGCCAAATTTACTATTGGAGGGAAGTGTACGTGTTGTAAGTAGGCTGTTTATGTTTTCTTATTCGCAACGTTACGTAGCGCTCTGTATGAAAATCACTGGCGGTGCTGTGTGCAGTCTGTGGCTAGTTTGCATTGTTGGCTGCCATTGTAGTGTTGGGCAGCGGCAGCTCGATGTGAACAGCGCGTAGCGTTGCGCAGTTGGGGGTGAGCCGCCAGCAGTGGTGGATGTGGGGAGAGAGATGGCGGAGTTTTGAAATTTATAAGACTGGATGTCATGAACTGCTATATATATTACGACTTTTGAACACTAGTAAGGTAAATACATTGTTTGTTCTCTATCAAAATCTTTCATTTGCTAACTATGCATATCAGTAGTTAGTGCCTTCGGTAGTTTGAATCTTTTATTTAGCTGGCAGTAGTGGCGCGCGCTGTATTGCTGTAGCTTGAGTAACGAAGATTTTTGTGAGGTAAGTGATTTGTGAAAGGTATAGGTTAATGTTAGTCAGGGCCATTCTTTTGTAGGGATTTTTGAAAGTCAGATTGCGTTGCGCTAAAAATATTGTGTGTCAGTTTAAGCACAGTCTTGTATAATTTTTCAAAGGGGACGTTTCAGTGTGTGTGAGAGTGTGTGTGAGGGGGGGGGGGGGGGCGGTTAAAATCGTAGATGGAGATCAAGAAATGAATACAGTAAGCAGATTGAGATGGGCTGTAGGTTGCAGTAGTTATTCGGAAATGAAGAGGCTTAGACAGGATAGAGTAGCATGGAGAGCTGCATGTAACGAGTCTTTGGACTGAAGATCACAACACTATATAAATATGTATTCCTTTTTTTAAATTTATGAATGGGCTGCACTGAAATATGGGCATGTGCAGAGTTCAATTATTATATTAATTTCTTATTGAAGAACTCGAAAAAATAGCAGCAAATGTCGGACTACGGATCTCGTTTAAAAAGACAGAAATGATGCCATCCTTCAAGGTTGAAAGACCAGGCATTACACTGAATGATAACAGACAAATTAAAATTGTAAATAAATTCAAATATCTTTGGAAGGGTATTGTTGTGACGTGGCAAGACAGCCAAGCCACTATGAGATAGCCGAAAGGCACGCGTTTAAGCTCACGCAGGCTGGCGTGAGGTCTGGAACAGTTAAAGGAGTTGAATCTAGTAAAAAAAGTACGTAGCTTCTGGAATACTTAACTTTAATCCATAATTGGTGGACATCGGTCTGACAGTACATGCATCACAAGATAAATAGCAAATGATAATGGCGCGTTGCTAGGTCGTAGCAATTGACGTAGCTGAAGGCTATGCTAACTATCGTCTCGGCAAATGAGAGCGTAATTTGTCAGTGAACCATCGCTAGCAAAGTCGGCTGTACAACTGGGGCGAGTGCTAGGACGTCTCTCTATACCTGCCATGTGGCGGCGCTCGGTCTGCAATCACTGACAGTGGCGACACGCGGGTCCGACGTATACCAACGGACCGCGGCCGATTTAAAGGCTACCACCTAGCAAGTGTGGTGTCTGGCGGTGACTCCACAGGTATAACTTGGAATTCAAACGAGAAACTGCCAGTAGAAAGTAGAACAACTAAACTGACACAAGCGGAACCCATCACGTGGCCAACATACAAGAAGAAATGTCTCTCCATAAACGCAAAACTTAGACACTATCACTCTGCTATTAAACCTGAAGCAACCTATGCTAAAGTGCGCGTCATATATCTTGGCGGCCGAGTTTAGGTTCGTTCTGCGCATCTGACGTCACAAAACACAGTCAGCCAATGAACAGAGAACGACGTTGCCAAATCTCGACTGCAGTGCAGAGCACAGACGAGTGTCTTAAGTTTTAGAAACATTCAGTCATAAATAAAGTAATAGAACAAAAGCAATGTCTTGATAGCAGACTTTCTTTTATAGAAAGTTTGGAAAAAGCATTCTTTATACCAATTGCTTCATATTCATTAATTAATTAAACCAAACAAGCAATAAGACTCCTAATTTAGGCGATAGCAAGGAAAGGTGTTTGTTTCAATCTCATGAACTGCTTTTTCGCAATACAGAACTGCGGTAATTGTTTATTTCCTACTGTACTTCGACGAAGCGTGAGTAATTCATAGTCATACCAACAGTGTTTATAAGTAGTTGCGTGAGTGTTAAGAGTTTGTATGGAGCTACACTGTTTGATGAGCTGAGGTAGCGAAATGGTTAAGGTGTTGGGCTGCCAAGTGAAAGGTTAGGAATGCAAAACTTGTATGGTGCTTAATTTTTTTCTTTATTTAAAAACGATATTGGAGTGCCTTACTTCACGAATTTTATTCGTTTGAATGAAATTTCTAGTGCTTTGCCTCTTCATTAACTTTTTCGCTGCTGCAGACACGTGCTCGCCTCATTCCGCGCTGTGCGCGATTTTGTCATCACTGCACTTGTCGCCTGTGCAGACACATGGTGTTCCCACTGTTTTGACACACTTATCATTCGATTTCACAAAAACTATTTGGCCAAAAAATTTGATTTTTACACGTCTTCTTGACTGATACCTTCCCCCCATAAATGACTTAATTTTGTTTTGATGTGCAGCATTAAATGTAGTAAACCATTGCACGAAATTTTGAAGAGTTTGCAGAGGTAAAAGTCCATAGC
This sequence comes from Schistocerca serialis cubense, assembly GCF_023864345.2. Classification (NCBI taxonomy): domain Eukaryota; kingdom Metazoa; phylum Arthropoda; class Insecta; order Orthoptera; family Acrididae; genus Schistocerca; species Schistocerca serialis. The sequence goes on from NC_064643.1 coordinate 122,738,143, forward strand.
GTATATTTTCCGTATGGTCGACTTTCGTTGCCACAATGTTGAGAATGAAATGTGGACAAGATACCTAAATTTCATATAATATTTACTGTATAACAATATCTCATTTAATTTAAGTACCACATAGGTGTCGTATGTAATATTGAGAAATATTCCGACTTTCGCGACTGTAATTAAAGTTTTATTTACACAGGGCGCGTTTGGATTTATTTTAAAGCACTTCCATCGGTGAAAGGTATGGCACATACACAATGGTATTGATGTTCTATTTCTTGTTTTTGTTCCACAGTCGCAGTTTTACCAATGGTATTGAAATATATCCCTCTTCTGCAACTGTAATAAGCGACGTATTTAGACCAGACGCGTTTCTCTCTTTTGAAGCATCATAAGAGGACTGTATTTTGTGTCCTCCATTGCCAAGTCACCTTTCGTAGTTTTGTGCTGCGGTAACACAATATTCAACGTTTGTGTTGGCTCATCAGTGTTTTAGCAAATAAATGCCGTTTGTGTGTGCCACACACAAAATTATATTTGACATAGCTATGAGCACTTCACTGACAGACGGTATATTCAAGTCCTAATGTTTTTGTAAGTCCACAGTTTTGTTTAATGTATTTTGTCTACTTCCATTTGATTGATTTAAGTGCTTTAAAATAAAGCCAAACGTGCCCAGTGTAAGCAAAACTTTTGTTACAGTCGTGAAAGGTGGAATATTTCTCAATATTACATACGACACTTATGTGGTACTTAAATTAAATGAAATATATAGGTATCTTGTCCACATTTCATTCCCAACATTGTGGCACCTTCGCTGTTTAGTCCCCCTTAACCATCCCAACAACCACCACCATTGTGGCAACTAAAATCGACCATCCGGAAAGTATATATACTCTATGGACTTTACCTCTGCAAACTCTTCAAAATTTCGTGCAATGGTTTACTATATTTAATGCTGCATAATAACTGCGTTGAACATCGAAACAAAATTAAGTCATTTATGGGGGGAAGGTATCAGTCAAGAAGCTTGGTAAAAATCTAATTTTTGAGCCAAATAGTTTTTGTGGAATCGAATGATAAAGAGTGTCAAAGCAGTCGGAACACAATGTGTCTGCACAGGCGAGCAGTGCAGTGGCAAAATCGCCCACAGCGCGGAATGCAGGGAGCACGTCTTTGTAGCAGCGAAAGGGTTAATGCGGCCGTGGTGGCTTTACTTCATGAACTGCGCGCTCCCCCCTAAACGTAAGTTTGCGAACTATACTATACTATGGCGATGCTTCTCTTGGCGCGTGCGTCGTGTGCAACTGGCAACACAGCAATCTCCCGCGTCTAGGCGGGCATGCGCGAGCCGCCAAGATAAATGAATTGAACTATAGTGAAACACTGTTCAAGATGAACACCAATCAACCACAGACAAACTACAGAAGGCAGACAGAAGAATCCTTAGAACAATTATAAACTAAAAATACCAAGTAGAGGGACAGTGGCGACTATTACCTAGCGTAGTTGTATACCAAGATACTGAGTCAGTAACTGAGACAATGCGGAAAAGGAGGGTTGCTTTTCTCTGCCACATTTCCTGAGTATCTGAAACCAGGCTACTGAAACAATGTTCAAAGTGAGAACAAGAACAACTGGTTCAAAGAAGTTCAAGATACTTTAGACGAGTTAGTCTCGACAATGCAACAAAGAAGAGAAGAGAAGAAGATCTTGAAACACAGTGACACGAGATTTAAACTAAAGACATTTACACGCAAAAAATACACCATAACTGATGAGGAAAGGGCAACCAGATCGGAAAGCATGAAGATGTTTTGGGAGCAGAAGAGGGAAGCCAAATCTACAACTAGTACTAAGACTTAAATGCATAAGGATCGAATAAAGCGCTCCATTGTGGCCGTAAAATATGTAAATTTATTAAATAATTAATTAATTTCTTATATACAGCAGATCATAAATATATAGTGTAAGTTGAACTTACTGGGAGATGAATGGGATTCTATTACGATTCAGAGCACTAAAACCACAAGGGTAAGTCACTTTCATTCAAAAACTCGCGTATTCCTAAAACGACGTTTTCTTCTTTCCGTTGTACACTACTGGCCATTAAAATTGCTACACCAAGAAGAAATGCAGATGATAAACGGCTATTCATTGGACAATATATTATACTAGAACTGACATATGATTACATTTTCACGCAATTTGGGTGCATAGATCCTGAGAAGTCAGAACCCAGAACAACCACCCCTGGCCGTAATAACGACCTTGATACGCCTGGGCATTGAGTCAAACAGAGCTTGGATGGCGTGTACAGCTACAGCTGCCCATGCAGCTTCAATGCGATACCACAGTTCATCAAGAGTAGTGACTGGCATATTGTGACGAGCCTGTTGCTCGGCCACCATTGACCAGACCTTTTCAATTCGGGAGAGATCTGGAGAACGTGCTGGCCAGGGCAGCAGTCGTACATTTTCTGTATCCGGAAAGGCCCGTCCACTGTTGAAAGTAACGTCAATGCGAACAAGAGGTGACCGAGACGTGTAACCAATAGCACCCCATACCATCACGCGTGATGATACGCCAGTATGGCGATGACGAATACATGTTTCCAATGTGCGTTCACCGCGATGTCGCCAAAAACGGATGCGACCTTCGTGATGCTGTAAACAGAACCTGGATTCATCCGAAAAAGTGACGTTTTCCCATTCGTGCACCGAGGTTCGTCGTTGAGTACACCATCGCAGGCGCTCATGTCTGTGATGCAGCGTTAAGGGTAACCGCAGCCATGGTCTCCGAGCTGATAGTCCATGCTGCTGCAAACGTCGTCGAACTGTTCGTGCAGATGGTTATTGTCTTGCAAACGTCCCCATCTGTTGACTCAGGGATCGAGACGTGGCTGCACGATCCGTTACAGCCATGCGGATAAGGTGCCTGTCATCTCGACTGCTAGTGATACGAGGCCGTCGGGATCCAGCACGGCGTTCCGTATTACCCCCCTGAACCCACGATTCCATATTCTGCTAACAGTCATTGGATCTCGACAAACGCGAGCAGCAATGTCGCGTTAGGATAAACCGCAATCGCGATAGGCTACAATCCGACCTTTATCAAAGTCGGAAACGTGATGGTACGCATTTCTCCTCCTTACACGAGGCATCACAACAACGTTTGACCAGGAAACGCCGGTCAACTGCTGTTTGTGTATGAGAAATAGGTTGGAAACTTTCCTCATGTCAGCACGTTGTAGGTGTCGCCATTGGCGCCAACCTTGTGTGAATGCTCTGAAAAGGTAATCATTTGCATATCACAGCATCTTCTTTCTATCGGTTAAATTTCGCGTCTGTAGCACGTCATCTTCGTGATGTAACAATTTTAATGGGCAGTAGTGTATTTCGATGTTACCGCTGGATTTACGAGTATGTTACCCATGCACTGAATGAAGTGGAAGTGTGTTTCGTTCCAGTTGCGCGTGTGGGTCGCGCGGGCCCATAAGTGAAACAAAGCGTTATTCCCGAACTGGCGGCTGGATGGGAATTCCGCGCGTGACAATAGGCGTCCCACGCACCCAGGCGGGCGGCCGGCCGCAGCTGGCGTGTGCCATATGCCGCGGAGGCGGAGCCGACTCTGGGCGTCGGCAAAGCGTGCAAAAGCTTCTCACCTGGTGCATCAGCTCCACGCCTAATTGGCAGATGGGGGCTTATCGCTCGCTTCCGCCCTGCATTATTCCGCCCACTCTGCAATAAAATACAGCTGTCGCCTCCGTTAATATTCAGCCTGCAGCTCTGTGTCAATCGATGTTCTACGGAAACTTCTTAGTCCTTCGTGACGTCAGTCCCGCATTTCATCAGCGATTTCAAGTTATTTTGTTCTTACTGCTTGTTACTAGACGTCACTCAACTCTAAGATGAGAAGGGAAATTCAGTGCACGATCCATAAGTGAATTACGTAAATCCTATTCTGTATTTTAACATTTTGATTGCCATGACCAAAGTGAGATAATTGCTTCTACAGTCAGTTAAATGCTATCGCTTTGTTAAAAGAAAGAAAAAAAAACGGATAAGTTCTCTCTGAGGGATCCGTAAAAACTTAATTGTGTATAGAGATACTTCATCTATAGGTTGTGATGAGTTAGTTTGTCAGTATCAAAATATGTGACTTAAATGGGCGTATCTTTTGATTGCACTGACTTAGAAACTTAACTCTTTTACAGCGTCGACTGACCGTACAATTTAGCATTTTACGTAGATTTCACCTTGATTGCTGTACACCTTCCTCAGAAAAAGGGGTCTTAGCAGATGGCGATATCTTTTGAGCGCAGTGACTTAGAAGGTTAATTTTTTTGCTCACACTAAGGGGCAGTAGACCTTAGTATTTGATATAAATGCCACCTTGATTCCTCCATCCGTGTAAGAGATAAAGGAGTCTTGAAGACGGATAAACAGACGGACAATGAAGTGACCTATGATTAAGGTACTCAACCTTTTTTTATTTATTCGTTCGGCATATACAAGGCAAATATTACAGTGTCATTAGAATCCACCAGGAAATTACAACACTACACAATGCTACTTATAGTTTTGAGCCAATCTATGGCTAGGTCAGGTAAGTAATGTATGTCCTTCAGTTCACCACTATATCCTACTACTTCACACACCAGTAGGTGGTCCATTGTCTGGATTTCACCACATTCACACACGGGACTCTCCGCAAGTCCCCACTTATTCATTAGATGTTTGCATCTTCCCACGCTTGTTCTAAGGCGATTTAAGGCGACCCAGAGCTTCCGAGGGAGATCAAAACCATTTATCTTCTTGCTGGGGTCATCGATAAGCTTTTGGTTCTTGTGTGTCCCTTGCGCCATGATTCCCCCCAACCTAGCTTTAGGTCGAAGTCCTGTAATTCCCTGCCAGTCTTCCAAAAGGGAGACCTAGATTTTAGCCTGTTGATGGGTGATAAGTCTTGGTGTATAGGGAGTTCTGGATTGTGTACGATCTTCCTATATATTCTTGAGGTCGCCATGGAGCGCCTTATATCAGGGGGTTCTATGTTGGCAAGGACTGGGAGCCAGTCACATGGGGTAGCCCTGAGTGTGCCTGAGATAATTCTCGTCGTCTCTTTCAATTGGGTGTCTACTTTATTTACATGCGCACTTTTCGCCCAGACTGGTGAACAATATTCGGCCACGCTGACGTCCTTAGTGTATTAGCTCCACACCCCCATGATGTTCCGGCCAGTTTAGACATAATGGCATTTCGAGATTTTAATTTCTGTTTGGTGTCTTCCAGATGGGAGCTAAACGTTAGTGTACGGTCTAATTTTACTCCCAGATATTTGGGCTTATCTACATGTCTGATATGCCGGTCATTCAGGGAAAGCTGTAGTTTCCTGCTTGAAGCTCTGTTATTAAGGTGCATTATGGTACTGGTCGTTTTATTGGGTTTGGGATGCAAATGCCACTTAAGGTAGTAGGTGTTCAGCGCTTCAAGGTCTGCATTCAATGTTTTTTCAAGATCTTCGAAATTTTTGCTTTGGTGTGCGATGGCCAGATCATCCGCGTACGCAAATTTACGTGACCTGGTGCTCGGCATTTCAGATATGTATAAATTAAAAAGGGTCGGCGCCAGGGCTGACCCCTGCGGCAGGCCATTGTTTATGACCATGCTTTTGCTGCTCTTTCCATGGAGATAGACCTTGATCTTTCTGCCTGTCAGCATATTTTTTAGTAATGTGTACGTCTGATTGCATTTGATAATTCGAGTAAGCTTGAGCAGTAGTCCTTCGGTCCAGACAGTGTCATAGGCTGATGTAAGATCTATTAATACCAGGCCCGTTTTCAGCTTGTTCTGATAGCCTTTCTCTATATATGTTGTAAGGGACAAAACTTGTTCACAGCAGTTACTTCCCACACGGAACCCTGCTTGATAGTCCGGGAGGTTCGCCTCAATGTATGGTGCTAGTCTGGCCAGTAATATTCTCTCAAATAGTTTGTAAGAGGTACAAAGCAGTGAGATCGGTCTATAGTCCTTTGGATTATCTCCATCTTTCCCTGGTTTTAGTACCGCTATTACCTTAGCTTCTTTCCATAACTTCGGGAGCGCATGTGATTTAATGCAAGAGCTTGGCCATCCATTTCCTCCCAATGGGTCCCAGCTCCCTCAGAAATTCTGGGAGGATTTCGTCGGGTCCGGCTGCTTTCCCCGTTTTCATTAGTGTTAGGGCCTGGGTAATCTCCTCGACGTCTGCTGCTTTGACAATATCTAGATTAGTTGGATTATTGGCTAATTCCTTGGTTAGGTTCCTGGAGATCCTTTTCTTCTCCTCAGTCTTCAGGCGTATTTTGGAGGTCTGTTTCATGGCAGTCGCTGTTTCGGATGGGCCCACATCCGCAGCCGATCTTTGTGGTGTTGTGGCACCACCCAGTTTCTGTAGTAGACCCCAGCTCTTCCTGCTAGAATGGGTAAAGTCCAGATTCTCCATTGCCATCTTCCACCTGTTCCTAAGTTCCTCGTTCATAGTGTTGATCAGTCGTTCTGCAGTCTCGTCCTTCCCACAATGACTCGCACTCCTCTGACCAGCAAGGAATGTATTCCCTCCGGGCCCCTCGGGGGATAGCCTTTAGGGCCCCTTTATATATCAGGTTTACAAACCTTTGGTAGTTCTCTCGACTTGGTGGTATTCGATTTATTGTCTTGTCAATAAAAGATTTATATATCCCCCAGTCTGCTTTTCTCATTATGATCGGGATGGAAAGGCCGATTTCCACAATAATCGGGAGGTGTTGGCTCCGTGGGAAAGCTTCGAGGACTCTTCTTGTAACTTGCATTGGTGCGCCCGTTGCGCCGCGTGTGACAAAGGTCAGGTCAGGTGTCGTCTTTGTGCCCCATACTTTTGAATTAAAGGACGCTCTGTCCTTGGGATCAAACAGGAGGTGTAGGTCCCGGTTGTCAGCCCAGTCACTTAGTCCAACGCCTTCCAGAGTGGATCTCTGATATCCCATCTGGTGTGCTGGGAATTAAAGTCGCCGGCATAGATTGCTGGATGATTAGCCTGCGGTAAGATTCCTATAGGCCATTGCTGCGAAGAAGGTTTGTAGACATTGCAGATTGTCATCTCTCCCAGTTTAATGCATATTGCGTGTGGAACCGTTTCCACATTGTTCTCGAGGTTTCCTAGAAGTTCATTTTTCACCAGGGTCGCCATACCATGTTTGTCGTGTCCTGAGTATCCCACATTGGTGAATCCTGGTATGCATAATCGTTCGATGTTTTCATCCGTTCAAAAATGGTTCAAATGGCTCTGAGCACAATGGGACTTAACATCTATGGTCATCAGTCCCCTAGAACTTAGAACTACTTAAACCTAACTAACCTAAGGACAGCACACAACACCCAGTCATCACGAGGCAGAGAAAATCCCTGACCCCGCCGGGAATCGAACCCGGGAACCCGGGCGTGGGAAGCGAGAACGCTACCGGACGACCACGAGCTGCGGACTTTTCATCCGTCAGGTGTGTCTCCTGCAAGAGTACGACACTTACTCTTTCTCTTGTTACAATTTTTTCAGGGATTTCTCCTTTCGTCCTTGTGTAGCCTTCTATATTGAAGTGGCACACTCTCACCATCTTCGTGGAGTCATTCCGCTTCTGAATCGTTTGCCTTCTTGTGGGCCGGGAGGCATTTGAGCGTCCGGTCGCCGGAATTGTGTAGACTTTTTGCCGTTGCATTTTACTGCAGCGTTGCCCGGGGAGCACCATCTTGGAGGTTGTCTACACGTCGCTCCCCTACTCAACCCTAAAAAGGAGTGATTGGTTCAAATGGCTCTTAGCACTATGGGACTTAACACCTGAGGTAATCAGTCCCCTAGAACTTAGAACTACTTAAACCTAACTAACCTAAGGACATCACACACATCCATGCCCGAGGCAGGATTCGAAACTGCGACCGTAGCGGTCGCGCGGTTCCAGACTGTAGCGCCTAGAATCTCTCGGCCACCCGGTAAAAAGGAGTGAACTACCTTGTAGTTGTTATATGGATTAAAGGGCTCTACTCAGACACCAACAAACACATAATTTGTAGCCAACAATCAGTCTCCATTTTGTATATTTTCTAGCTTCTTCTTCTTTAACTTTTCCGACTAGACGCTAGTGTTTTCTCCTTCCAGTACTCCTGGTTACTCCTGATTTGAAGGTCGATGGAAGCATGTCGTGACCTCACACGAATGCAGGATGCTTTTCGATCGGTACCCCTGGTATTTGCAGTGGGATGATAGAGGCTAGTACGAGTGGGGTGGTTGTAGGAATCTGGAACATTCTATAACAATTAGAACTGGAATACTTTAGTAAATAACTTTTACTTAACTTTGTCCTGCTACTGCACTCCAGGAACATAACTAATAACAACTGTCTTTCTTGAATACAAATGACTCATTCACAAACATTAAGTGGATTATACAACAAGCAAGATAACACAATTCTGGTATTACGTGCGTAATACATGTTCGAACCTAGCGAGCTGAAGGCTATTCTAATCTGACTTCGCTCACGACCTGTAGCTGGTGCGATCTGCAAGTCTCTATCCGTCCATACGGTGGCGAAACAAGCTCCAGCGAGTCCAGAGAGGTTGCAGGTGCTGGACCGCTCTCGATTATCGCAACCTCTGGCGTGGTGTCTAACGTTGACGTCACAACTCCAAGCAAAAACTATTAATATCTCTTCATCCATTGCCCGTTTAGAACATAATTCCCATAATTTTCATTTCGTGGCCCGCGTTAACACCTTCTTGGGTCACCTGTCATTGCTCATTCTTTTAACACGTCCTCACCACCCAAAACTTTTATTCTCCAGTCTGCTCGTAATGGACTGTGTCACTTCCATCTGTCCCCATATTTTTTGATGTTTTGGTCTTTCTTCATGGGTGATCTGCAGGCATCTTCTCATAAAATATAATCCCACTGTCCTCATCTCGTCCCTTCTTTTGTTTGTAAGTGACAATATTTCTGCACATAAGTAACTATTTTCCATAAGACTTTGGAATAAACCTTTTTTTTGGTCTGCTGACTAATATTATTGTTTCAGTTCAGTCCATGTAGGTTATTCGTCGCTCGTTTACCCATCACTACATTGGTCCCAACATCTTTCTGACAGGTGCCGTCAATGAAAATAATGGAACCCTCATTTTAAAAATTTTCGCATGTTTTAAATTTTTTAACTTCGAGAACTAAATGCGTTCACTACTTACCAATCCACAAGTACTCTCTCTGTTCGAAATCAATTTTTAGACCTCATATTGTGTATTCGTTGTGTAATTTATGCAGTGTGTGTTCCCCATCTGGCCTGCTGTTTGCGAAGATTGTTTAGCCATCTGAAAATGAGTAATGAACACATTCTTTTCTGTCCAACTAACAAACACATTCCTGAATATCTTTTGTACCATGCTTCCTGCGCTTGGTCTATGTATACGTTAAAAATAACAGGGACAGACAGGAATCTTGCTTAAGTCTTTTGATGGTTTGCAAAACTTTGTGGTAATTTCTCATCTTCTGGTTTATATGTTTTCTACCTTACCAAAAAAATACACTCCTGGAAATTGAAATAAGAACACCGTGAATTCATTGTCCCAGGAAGGGGAAACTTTATTGACACATTCCTGGGGTCAGATACATCAGATGATCACACTGACAGAACCACAGGCACATAGACACAGGCAACAGAGCATGCACAATGTCGGCACTAGTACAGTGTATATCCACCTTTCGCAGCAATGCAGGCTGCTATTCTCCCATGGAGACGATCGTAGAGATGCTGGATGTAGTCCTGTGGAACGGCTTGCCATGCCATTTCCACCTGGCGCCTCAGTTGGACCAGCGTTCGTGCTGGACGTGCAGACAGCGTGAGACGACGCTTCATCCAGTCCCAAATATGCTCAATGGGGGACAGATCCGGAGACCTTGCTGGCCAGGGTAGTTGACTTACACCTTCTAGAGCACGTTGGGTGGCACGGGATACATGCGGACGTGCATTGTCCTGTTGGAACAGCAAGTTCCCTTGCCGGTCTAGGAATGGTAGAACGATGGGTTCGATGACGGTTTGGATGTACCGTGCACTATTCAGTGTCCCCTCGACGATCACCAGTGGTGTACGGCCAGTGTAGGAGATCGCTCCCCACACCATGATGCCGGGTGTTGGCCCTGTGTGCCTCGGTCGTATGCAGTCCTGATTGTGGCGCTCACCTGCACGGCGCCAAACACGCATACGACCATCATTGGCACCAAGGCAGAAGCGACTCTCATCGCTGAAGACGACACGTCTCCATTCGTCCCTCCATTCACGCCTGTCGCGACACCACTGGAGGCGGGCTGCACGATGTTGGGGCGTGAGCGGAAGACGGCCTAACGGCGTGCGGGACCGTAGCCCAGCTTCATGGAGACGGTTGCGAATGGTCCTCGCCGATACCCCAGGAGCAACAGTGTCCCTAATTTGCTGGGAAGTGGCGGTGCGGTCCCCTACGGCACTGCGTAGGATCCTACGGTCTTGGCGTGCATCCGTGCGTCGCTGCGGTCCGGTCCCAGGTCGACGGGCACGTGCACCTTCCACCGACCACTGGCGACAACATCGATGTACTGTGGAGACCTCACGCCCCACGTGTTGAGCAATTCGGCGGTACGTCCACCCGGCCTCCCGCATGCCCACTATACGCCCTCGCTCAAAGTCCGTCAACTGCACATACGGTTCACGTCCACGCTGTCGCGGCATGCTACCAGTGTTAAAGACTGCGATGGAGCTCCGTATGCCACGGCAAACTGGCTGACACTGACGGCGGCGGTGCACAAATGCTGCGCAGCTAGCGCCATTCGACGGCCAACACCGCGGTTCCTGGTGTGTCCGCTGTGCCGTGCGTGTGATCATTGCTTGTACAGCCCTCTCGCAGTGTCCGGAGCAAGTATGGTGTGTCTGACACACCGGTGTCAATGTGTTCTTTTTTCCATTTCCAGGAGTGTACATTCACGTGATGACGCACAGGCACTAGTGGCTGTCTAGTGTACGTCCCTTGTATGTTGCTGTTTATTTGTAGTTGATTTCACTTATATAACAGAAATGAGAACACAACGAATAAAGTGGTACTCGATAACAGGACCGTACGGAGGATGTGGCGCTATAGGGCCCCGCTTGCGCAGAGGGGGGGAAAAAAAACAGGAAACATTGACGGTTTCAGAATTAATCGGGAGAGGTACGCGTGTTCATCTACCTCCGTACTCGTGTCTTCAGCCACTATTTACGATGTCAGTTCGACCAGCTACTCGTAGTAACTTAGGCCCTAAAGGAACGAGAGCTACCAAACACACGACAAAGCTAACATGGTTTGTGTGGCAGCAGTTCGCTCGGTTCACACAGCTGCCTCCTACACACTGTGACGAAACAAGCGCTGTATCATTTGAGAGGTACGCAGGGCAGCCAAGTGTGCCGGGACTTACTCACTATCACTAGCGGCACGTCATCATAACGAGCCTGCGCGTAGCATACTAAGTATTGCGCCATAGTCTAAGAATGAAATTAAAAACTGAAACAGCTTTTCCGAAGTTTATCACCATATACTGTAGTATACTAGGGCTAAAACTGTTAAATCTCAGAATGAGCAGATGAATATGTTTCACTAAATACATTGTCCTTAGAAAAAAATAAGTGACGTTAAACAATGAAGACAGGAAGCTAAAAATTGTCCAGACTATGCAAATTTTATGTCAAAATCAAAGTAACGAGTCTCAACTTGATCGGCGTCATATTTTGGTCAAAATCGGCGCTTTTACGAAAATTTGAAGGCGCTACATATTAGACTCAGACAGGTGAAAATTTGTATGTAGCCTCAGTTTGATATAAAAACATTAACTATGTGACTCCATTAAGTTACCTCTATTAGTTTTCAATTTCTTCACTAAAAACCAAATTTGGAACAGAAACGTCCCTATTCACATTAGATTATGTGTTATTTACAACTGTTACAGAAAGTTCTAGTTACAGCACTTGATCGCACAAAGGAAATAATGAATCTGTATCAAGTTTCAAGACTGTAGTGTAAAAACAATCAATACAAGGATTCTTAAAGAGGTATTTCAAAGGTCAGGTTCTATTGTAGGTTCCGTTCTAAAAATTCTAGCTGGCAAAATTTGAATGCAGTCAATCTGAAACTTTTTAGGTAACTAAAGCCAACTTAACTTCATTCACATAAGAATTGTGAAGATTGTAAATTGTTACAAAACAGAGCAATGGAATAATACGTGTCCGGGAAAGCGGCCACTTGGATGCTGCCAACTGTCTGTACTGCGGTTGACAGCAGATGTTCTGTTTGCCTCTCCGCTGTGGCTCTACTGTAAATAAATACGACCAGAGGGGCAGTGAGAAGAGAAACTTTGCACCGAGCTGTCAATCTGTCCCTGTCAGTCAAACGCCGACAAACGCTCTGTCTCGGATAACGTCAGAGCTAGGCACCTACCAAACGCACGTTTTCGGTAAAACAGGAAGTGAACTGACGAGAACTGTGTACCGTTCTGGATCGCTTACCGTCCCAAAAGTTTTCGATGGGAATCACGTCAGGCGATGCGTGTGGTCAAATCATTCGCTCGAAATGTCCAGAATGTTCTTCAAACCAGTCGCAAACAAACCTGGCCCGGTGACATGGCGCATTGCTATCCATAAAAATTTCATCGCTGTTTGGGAGCATGACGTCTATGGATGGCTGCAAATGGTGTGCAAGTAGCCTAACTAACGATTTATAGTCAATAGTCGGTTCAGTTGGAGCAGAGGACCCAGTCCATTACAGGTAAACATGTTGTTGTTGTTGTGGTCTTCAGTCCTGAGACTGGTTTGATGCAGCTCTCCATTCTACTCTATCCTGTGCAAGCTTCCTCATCTCTCAGTATCTACTGCAACCTACATCCTTCTGAATCTGCTTAGTGTATTCAGCCCTTGGTCCCCTCTACGATTTTTACCCTGCACGCTGCCCTCCAATACTAAATTGGTGATCCCTTGATGCCTCAGAACATGTCCTACCAACCGATCCCTTCTTCTACTCAAGTTGTGCCACAAACTTCTCTTCTCCCCGATCCTATTCAATACTTCCTCATTAGTTACATGATCTACCCATCTAATCTTCTGTAGCACCACATTTCGAAAGCTTCTATTCTCTTCTTGTCCAAACTAGTTATCGTCCATGTTTCACTTCCATACATGGCTACACTCCATACAAATGCTTTCAGAAACGTTTTCCTGACACTTAAATCTATACTCGATGTTAACAAATTTTTCTTCCTCAGAAACGCTTTCCTTGCCATTGCCAGTCTACATTTTATATCCTCTCTACTTCGACCATCATCAGTTATTTTGCTCTCCAAACAGCAAAACTCCTTTACTACTTTAAGTGTCTCATTTCCTAATCTAATTCCCTCAGCATCACCCGACTTGATTCAACTACATTCCATTATCTTTGTTTTGCTTTTATTGATGTTCATCTTATATCCTCCTTTCAAGACACTATCCATTCCGTTCAACTGCTCTTCTAAATCCTTTGCTGTCTCTGACAGAATTACAATGTCATCGGCGAACCTTAAAGTTTTTATTTCTTCTCCATGGATTTCAATACGTACTCCGAATTTTTCTTTTGTTTCCTTTACTGCTTGCTCAATATACAGATTGAATAACATCGGGGATAGGCTACAACCCTGTCTCATTCCCTTCCCAACCACTGCTTCCCTTTCATGCCCCTCGACTCTTATAACTGCCATCTGGTTTCTGTACAAATTGTAAAAATAGCCTTTCGCTCCCTGTATTTTACCCCTGCCACCTTTAGAATTTGAAAGAGTGTATTCCAGTCAACATTGTCAAAAGCTTTCTCTAAGTCTACAAATGCTAGGAACGTAGGTTTTCCTTTCCTTCTTCTAAGATTAGCCGTAAGGTCAGTATTGCCTCACGTGTTCCAATATTTCTATGGAATCCAAACTGATCTTCCCCAACGTCGGCTTCTACCAGTTTTTCCATTCGTCTGTAAAGAATTCGTGTTAGTACTTTGCAGCTGTGACTTATTAAACTGATAGTTCGGTAATTTTCACATCTGTCAGCATCTGCTTTCTTTGGGATTGGAATTATTATATTCTTCTTGAAGTCTGAGGAGATTTCTCCTGTCTAATACATCTAGCTCACCAGATGGCAGATTTTTTTCAGGACTGACAGGTAAACATAGCCTATAGCATTGTGGAACAGCTTGCACAGCGCCTTGTTGACGGGTTGGGTTGGCTGGTTGAAATGGCTCTGAGCACTATGGGACTTAACATCTGAGGTCATCAGTCCCCTAGAACCTAGAACTACTTAAACCTAACTAACCTAAGGACATCACACACATCCATGCCCGAGGCAGGATTCGAACCTGCGACCGTAGCAGTCGCGCGGTTCCGGACTGAGCGCCTTAACCGCGAGACCACCGCGGCCGGCGACGGGTTGGGTCCACGGCTCTTACCAACCGCAGTCGGGTCTCATCTGAACAGATCACGTTTATTTAGTTGTCTAGGGTCCAACCGATATACTCGCGGGCCCAGGAGACGCGCTGTGGCGATGCCGTCCCGTTAGCAAAAGCACTCGCGTCGGCCGTCTGCTGCCGTAGCCCATTAACGCCAGATTTCACCGCACTGTCCTAACGGATACGTTCGTCGAACGTGCTACAGTGATTTCTGCGGCTATTTCAAGCGGTGTTGCTTGTCTGTTAGCACTGACAACTCGACGTAACGCCACTGCTCTCGGTTGTTAAGTGAGGGCCACCGGCGACTGCGTTGTCCGTTGTAGAAGGTAATGTTTGCAATCTGGTATTCTCGGTACACTCTTGACACTGTGGGTCTCGAAATATTGAATTTCATAGTGAATTCAGAAACAGTTCCATGCGTCTAGCTCCAACTACCATTCTGCGTTGAAAGTGTTTTAATTCCCGTCGTGCGGGTACAATCAGGTCGCGGATCTTTTCACATGAATCATCTGAGTACACATGGCAGTTTCGCCAATGCACTGCCCTTTTGCACGTCATACTACCGCCGTCTGTATGTCTTCATATCGCTATCCCATGACTTACGTCACTTCAGTGTGTAACACGTGCAGGGTGGCAATTATTGAACTATATGGAAAAGGGTAAATTAGTTACAAACTACGGCGTGTACGGCAAGTTGAAAGACAGAGACGGCGGAGGTTCGAGTCCTCCCTCGGGCATGGGTGTCTGTGTTTGTCCTTAGGATAATTTAGGTTAAGTAGTGTGTAAGCTTAGGGACTGATGACCTCCATAAGATTTCACACACATTTGAACATTTTTTGAAAAAAGTGAGTGAGAGAGAGAGAGAGAGAGAGAGAGAGAGAGAGAGAGGGAGGGAGAGAGGGAGAGAAGTGATACGTACGTGTGTATGATAAATCCCTTTCCTCAAAAATATTTCTCTCTTTCATACCTCCTCTGTGTTACCACAGATGACGTATCACTTGATCTCATTTCTACTAAGAGAGCAGTACACGCGCGGTGCCTATTGGCTTCCATCGCCCTGAGTGGAATGCGTAAGTTCCAATAAATGCTAACCAACCTGTAGACGTCTATAGTTGTCGTCTCCAGCGCCGGAAACAGCACGTAGATCGTAATCCGTAATCTTCAGGCTCTAAGAAACGCTTAGCGAGGAACTGTTTTTTTTTTTTTTAGAAACGATTAAATTTTCAATCAGTTTCTTTATACGGGATGCCACTAATTTTTTATTAGCAGAACACGAGAAATTGCACAATTAAGTTCCTTTTCAGAGTCACAAATGATTTTTATTCTTCAACAAATTAATGAACTGCTTGGAAACTTGTGGTAAGTTCCTATGAGACCAAACTACTGAGTCATCGGTCCTCAGGATTACACACTACTTAATCTACCTTAAAATAACTTACGCTAAGGACAACACACACACACCCACGCCCGAGGGAGGACTCGAACCTCCGACGGGGGGAGCCGCGCGAACTGTAGCAAGCCGCCCTTTGAGACACGGCTGCGCCGTGCGGCTTAATGTACTCCATTTTTCCACAATCAGTATCACAATTCAGATAACCATATATTGCTAGTGAAGTCTTAGCTACACTACTGGCCATTAAAAGTGGTACACCACGAAGATGACGTGGTACAGACTTGAAATTTAACCGACAGGAAGAATATGCTGTGATATGCATTCACACAAGGTTGGCGCCGATGGCGACACCTAAAACGTGCTGACATGAGGAAAGTTTCCAACCCATTTGTCATACACAAACAGCAGTTGACCGGCGTTGCCTGGTGAAGCGTTGTTGTGATGCCTCGTGTAAGGAGGAGAAATGCGTACCATCACGTTTCCGACTTTGATAAAGGTCGGATTGTAGCCTATCGCGATTGCGGTTTATCGTATCGCGACACTGCTGCTCGCGTTGGTCGAGATACAACCACTGTTAGCAGAATATGGAATCGGTGGGTTCAGGAGGGTAATACGGAACGCCGTGCTGGATCCCGACGGCGTTGTATCACTATCAGTCGAGATGACAAGCATCTTATCCGCATGACTGTAACGGATCGTGCACCCACGTCTCAATCCCTGAGTCAACAGATAGTGATGTTACCAAACAACAACCATCTGCACGAACAGATCGACGACGTTTGCGGCTGCATGGGCTATCAGCTCGGAGACCATGGCTGCGGTTACCCTTGACGCTGCATCACAGACAGGAGCGCCTGCGATGGTGTACTCGACGATGAACCTGGGTGCACGAATGGCAAAACGTCATTTTTTAGGATGAATCCAGGTTCTGTTTACAGTATCATGACGGTCACATCCGTGTTTGGCGACATCGCGGTTAACGCACATTGGAAGCGTGTATTCGTCATCGCCATACTGGCGTATCACCCGGCGTGATGGTATGGGGTGCCATTAGTTACACGTCTCGGTCACCTCTTGTTCGCTTTGACGGTACTTTGAACAGTGGACTTTTCATTTCAGATGTGTTACGACCCGTGGCTCTATCCTTCATTCGATCCCTACGAAACCGTACATTTCAGCAGGATAATGCACGACCGCATGATGTAGGTCCTGTACGCGCCTTTCTGGATACAGAAAATGTTCGACTGCTGCCCTGGCCAGCACATTCTCCAGATGTCTCACCAACTGAAAACGTCTGGTCAATGGTGGCCGAGCAACTGGCTCGTCACAATACGCCGGCTATTACTCTTGATGAACTGTGGTATCGTGTTGAAGGTGCATGGGCAGTTGTACACGCCATCCAAGCTCTGTCTCAATGCCTAGGCGTATCAAGGCCGTTATTACGGCCAGAGGTGGTTGTTCTGGGTACTGATTTCTCAGGATCTATGCACCCAAACTGCGTGAAAATGTAATCCCATGTCAGTTGTGGTATAATATATTTGTCCAATGAATGCCCGTTTATCATCTGCATTTCTTCTTGGTGTAGCAATTTTAATGGCAAGTAGTGTAATACTGACAGCGGCAGTCTACTTGTCTGTCTTCCGACACTACCGAACCATCTCTGATTTACACACTAGACATTGCTCACTAAGTTTTAACTGATACCGCGGCGGACAACGTCTCGGTCGTCCGAGACTGCCGAACGAGCTCTGATCTTACAGCCGAACCACTTCGCCCGCCATCGAAGTTAGGGGCGAACAGAAAATCACCGAAATGCTTCGTCTGCCTTTTCAGTTAGCAGTTGTTTATTATTCTGCTGGTTATTAATATTTGTGAAATAATGGAGTGATAGCACGCTATTGAGAGATGCTTTAATTTGAGATTCAAGTAAATACACTGTTCAATTTTTCAACTATTAATAATAGAAGATTCTCATTTTTGCCCGCAATTTCCGAACGCAGCAGCCAATCGCGGAGAAGGACGACAAATTAGATGGTACCAATCCGTCATCTGCCTCTCACACCACATTACGTTATCTTGCCACAGCTGCCTTCTCTACTGCTCCAAAAAGAGCTTCTTGTACCGAATATGATGGCTGCAGAGCCAGAAATATTAAACGTGCACACACTTTTCTCAACATGTAAAGGTCACTATAGATATTCGGATTTAGGTTACGACATTGGCGATGATGTGGCGAAGACGGATAGCGAAATTGTGCATGACCCGCTGAAGTGCCGGAATATCGATGCTACCGATGACCTCCTGAATGGCTGTTTTCAGCTCAGAAATAGTTTTAGCGTCGTTTCTGTACAGCTTGTCTTTAACATAGTCTCAGAAAAGGAGTTGCATGTGTTCAGATCCGGAGAATACGGCGGTCAATCGAGGCCCATGCCTGTGGCCTCTGGGTACCCCAGAGCAGAATGCGGTCCCCAAAGTGCTGCTCCAGGACATCATTCTCCTGCTCGGATGTAGGCGAGCTCCGTCCTGCACGAACCACATATTATTGAAATCAGGATCACTTTGGATAATGAGGAACGAAATTATCTTCAAAAACTTTCACGTACCGTTCGGTAGCCAAGGAAAATCGCACCGATTATTCCGTGACTGGACATTGCACACCAGACTCTCACTCGTTGGGGGGCGAAGAGACTTCTCGATCGCGGAGTGCGGATTCTCGGTGCCCCAAATGCACCAGTTTTGCTTATTGACGAACGCATCCAAATAAAAGTGGGCTTCGTCGCCAAACCAAAGCGTACTAATTACCATCATTCCCCGCAGCCTACCGTGCAATTTGAAGGTCTACATCTACATCTACATTCTACATCTACATACATACTCCGCAATCCACCATACGGTGCGTGGCGATGGTACCTCGTACCACAACTAGCATCTTCTCTCCCTGTTCCACTCCCAAACAGAACGAGGGAAAATGACTGCCTATATGCCTCTGTTCGAGCCCTAATCTCTCTTATCTTATCTTTGTGGTCTTTCCGCGAAATGAATGTTGGCGGCAGTAAAACTGTACTGTAGTCAGCCTCAAATGCTGGATCTCTAAATTTCCTCAGTAGCGATTCACGAAAAGAACGCCTCCTTTCCTCTAGAGACTCCCACCCTAGTTCCTGAAGCATTTCCGTAACAGTCGCGTGATGATCAAACCTACCAGTAACAAATCTAGCAGCCCGCCTATGAATTGATTCTACGTCCTCCCTCAATCCGACCTGATAGGGATCCCAAACGCTCGAGCAGTACTCAAGAATAGGTCGTATTAGTGTTTTATAAGCGATCTCCTTTACAGATGAACCACATCTTCCCAAAATTCTACCAATGAACCGAAGACGACTATCCGTCTTTCCCACAATTACCATTAAATGCTTGTCCCACTTCATATCGCTCTGCAATGTTACGCCCAAATATTTAATCGACGTGATTGTGTCAAGCGCTACACGACTAATGGAGTATTCAAACATTACGGGATTCTTTTTCCTATTCATCCGCATTAATTTAAATTTATCTATATTTAGAGTTAGCTGTCATTCTTTACACCAATCACAAATCCTGTCCAAGTCATCTTGTATCCTCCTACAGTCACTCAACGACGGCACCTTCCCGTACACCACAGCATCATCAGCAAACAGCCGCACATTGCTATCCACCCTATCCGAAAGATCATTTATCCTGACACAAAGTGTTCAGAAGTTATGACGATTTTATTTCATATATAATTGTCACCCTGCACTTGATACACCTCTCTTTTTGTTCTTCTGAACAAAAAGTTATTTGGGGCGATCAAGAAAAATGGGGCTCTCTGTATATTAAAACTTGAATCTGGTTATCCTAATGTAGCCTAGGAAGTGATCCAGACGATATCTTTGTTCGTTAAACTTCCAAGTGGTATCTGTTCCCGGAGACTCCACTTCTTCTGATACGAGGTAAAATTTAAGCTTCGTAGCAGGTGAGTGAGCCCCGCGACCTTTTTCAAACTTGAACCGCGGTGTTTGACGACGGAGCAGAAGCGCTGACGGCGCGGTATGCGGGACGGGCGTGCCTTTCAGAAGTCAGCGCCGGATCGGCGAGTTGAGTTCCGCTGGGTTCAGTCGGGTTCGGCGCCGGCTGGCGCGTTCGGTCGCCTCCCCCCCCCCCCCCCCCCCCCCCCCCGCCCCGACGGCTGTGTTTGAGCTTCAAACAGCGCGGCGGTCGGCGGCCGGGCCGGGCCGGGTCGGGTCCTCTTCTGTCTGCGGAACTGTCTCTCAT
The DNA here is from genome assembly GCF_023864345.2 of Schistocerca serialis cubense. Taxonomy (NCBI): domain Eukaryota; kingdom Metazoa; phylum Arthropoda; class Insecta; order Orthoptera; family Acrididae; genus Schistocerca; species Schistocerca serialis. Next base: position 122,758,324 of record NC_064643.1, read on the forward strand.
TAGCGACAAAGAAGGGCAGCACAGCGCAGAGCGAGGAGTTTTGCGGCCCGCGCCGCGCCGCGCCGCGCCGAGCGCTTTGATCGATGGGAACCGCCCGATGGCGGCGCTGACGAGGCCGGCTGCGACGCCCCCACTTCAAACAGGGCCGGCGCGCCGCCTCTTTAATTAGGACTCACAATATTTGGTCGGCACACGACCGGAATCGAGCTGCTGCGAGCGGCCCACCCTCCGCCACGCACACACACGCGTGCTCGCACACACACACACACACACACACAGACACACACACAGAGACACACTCGTGCGCACTTTGTCACTAGGTGGCAACAGCAAATTTGGGCACTTAAACAGCGTATAGCTGCTACATCCCAACCTACATCCCAACTGGTTCCTATCGAATACGCTGACGGAAATTGAAACTTCTATAGTATGAAGCACAATCCGTTATTTATCAAACTCTTTTTTATATGTTCACCACAAAAGCCGTATTATTCTGTGCGAAAATGATGTCTGTCGTCGACATCAGTATGATGAGTGACACCCCCCCCCCAACCCCTTCCCCCCCCTCCCCCCCACCCATTCCCCCAAGGACACGAATTCATTATTTCCTTAGCATATATCCCCTCTAGTACGGGGTCGGTTCTTTTAGTATCTAACAATATTTTTTTATTATTTATGTGGCCGCATACCTGATGCCACAGTCTACACGCATTGTTCTGTGTGTGGTCGGTTTTAAGCTGTTTCCATATCATATTTTCTGAGGCGTCAGTTGGGACCAATCCGGCATTCTCCTAAACGAGCGAAGGAAATTGCCTTAGAACCACACTCGGGCTGATCGGTCGTTATCATCGCTGATTCTATCCGGGCCTGGCTCAGCACGTTATGTTATACTGGGTGGTTATAATTTAAGTATAGCTACTCCATCGACGTCTAGTATGGCCTGCAATTATCGTATGGCAGCGAAACTTTGGTGGGTATGCTTATACACACCACATTGGGAGGTTCAAAATATCCGATTTTTTATTGCATAAATCGTTAGCTTAACAATTCAACAATACGCTGTCAAAATTTCAAAGCGAAATTCGCATTCGTTTAGATTTTATGAGCATAGAACTGAGTGCTCATCGGATATGTGTAGGTCACCTTCAGAAGAGAATGGGTACTCGAATCCGAAACATTCGAAAAACTAAAAAGCTTGGTGGAAAAAGCAAACTCACAGAGTCGTTAGTGAAAAAGCACAGCACTTGTTATCTACTAGCGATTCGAAGGCATACAGATAGCATGCAAGACACGAAAGAATCGGTTATGGCGACATACTATCGTATGATTTCCACGGATGAAAATCCCCTAGACGAGTATTGCCCAGAGCGAGAACACAGCTGCTGCGAGTGGCAGCAACGAACAGCTCTTGGAATGGAGCATGGAACGCACCTTACTCCATTGCACCCCGACGTTGAGAAGGAAATTCTTCCACTATATGAAGATTTATCAAGGGATGAATTACTGGAGAGAAGTTTACGTGGCCACACACAAAATGCGAATGAATGTTTCAATTCCACTATTTGGCGATTAGCTCCTAAACGCTCGCACTCCGGACTTTAAGTCGTTGAATTGACATCGTATTTAGCAGTGGGCTTATTCAATGAAGGAAATTCATCCCTTCTGATGGTCATGAACGAGGCAGGAATTGTAGAAGGTACGCAAAGCTTCAGTTATGCCGAACAAATGGATAACCAGCGTGTGATTGGCAGTATCGACGTAGTTTATTGGAATCGAAGGAAAGTCGAAAAGCTCGCAAAGCACTGCTGCAAGCGCAATACGAAGCACATGAGGAAGAAAAAGGATAACTATGTGGTGCTGGATTAATCGGTAAGCATTTTACATTATTTGTAACATCCTTGAATTTGAAGTTTCCGAGAATTTATTTTTCAAACGCGTTTATCTCGAAATGACTTTTTTCACGTTTGTGTGCAGTCTAACTCAAAAAATATAGAACTGATCATTATGAAAACTGATAGTATGATTCTTCATAAAATTACGAATTGTATGAACCAACTTGTGAGATGACATCATGATTTTAAGGGTATTTTTCTTTGCATAATTTGAGAAAAAATCGCGAAAATCGAAGTAAATTATTCCAACACCAGAAAAATTTTTAACTTTCATTATTTTCACTTGCATCGAGGTTCATATTCTTAGAAAATAAGTTATTAATGTAAAATGAGAAGCTTTTTGATTTAAGTTGAAAATCGGAATGGCTACATTGCACGCAATTGAAGAACTATACTCACAACCTTCAGCGGACATCACAGCGTAACGTTGTTATTTTTGGCTCAAACTATTCAAAAAAATTCACAAAAACTTTTTGAAATATGAATGAAATGATGTCAAAATTTGATTAAATTCTAAGTAATTCTTCCTACCCAAAAAAATACCAAAAAATCAGTGACAGACAGTCTTCTAATGTGGTTTCCCCACTAAATGCAGAACCGATTTGCACTGGAAAAACACATAAGTTCCAGTAGTGGCCACCAGGTCCAAATCTGAAGCTGTAGACTGTTTGTATAACCGTATGACATTCACGCTGTCATTTGACAAGCCATAATGAGAGTGAACAGAAACGTTATTGAGATAAGAAACCGTGCGCTGTTTGTGAGACTGTTTTATGTGAACGGCAGCTGTTACAGAGCTGCATTGAGACAGCATCGCCTATTGAAAGGCCCGAGTAGAGGTCAGATGCCATCGAGTAGTTTAAAGAAGATGATACTGAAACTCGAAAACACGGGTGAGCCTGGTGCGGCATTTGGAAGAGGAAGACATTCCATCCGGTGGAAGACGTTGACGACGCTGCTGTTGCTGTAACTGATCATGCAGCACGTGCCCCTGGTGACGTTAGTGCTCGTGCAGTGTCACGATAATTGTCCATCCCATGGTCAACGGTACGTAGAATTTTATGGTCTTCGTAGAAGATCTACACGGCGCAGCAACAGAAACCTCATCGGCAGCAACCTACTGAATTTGCTCTTCGCTTTCTGGCATGAATCGAAGTTGATGAAATGTGGCTGAGCAATATTCTGTGGAACGATGGGGCACATTTTACACTGCACGCTGCAGTGAATGCACAAAACTACCGAATTTGGGATACTGTTTAAACGCTTTTTGTGCGAAGAGCCACTGCACTCGCCGTATGTGACTGTGTGGTGTGGACTCAAAAGCACCTTTATACTCGGTCCATTCTCCTTTTGAGGGCCTCTTTGGTGTACCGTGACGTCTATACGCTATGGAGACCTCCTTAAACAAGATGTGATTCCTGCTTTGGAAGGGTGCAACTGTGTAGAAACCACTTTTTTCACGCAATATGGGCAACACTTCATGTCGCTCGTCCAGTTTAATGCCTGGTTAATGAAACCTTCTACGAACGTGTTATCTCCAGCGGTTTTCCAGATGCATGGCTTGTGAGGTCAGTTGATCTGAATCGATGTGACTTTTGGCTCTGGGGATATCTAAAAGCCTGATGTGAAGGTTAGCATACAGGAACACGTTGCTCAGATGCCACTGGAACTGCTGCTCACAACGTCTATCACGCCATTTTACGGATGCAGATTCTCGACGCTTCCTCTGCACTTACTGAATATAGAGCAATTACAGCCCTTAGTGGGCCCCTGTGAGTTACTAATTATAACCACCTATTGAAACCAGTACTCTCTTCTGTTCGTTGTGGTATGGAAGCGAACGACCTCCCAGTGATACATTGAGTAATTTCTTGCCATGCCTGAAACAAATGGTGAGTCGTTTCATGAAGATTGTCGCCTGAAGGCTGTTATGAAAGTATTCATCTCCCCGTCATATCGCAAACATTATGTATGGTTGATGAATAAAAAGAGGACGGACCATTCAAGGTTTGAACTGCGGTGTGGGCTTATATATTAACCTCCTGTCATGAAGCACACGATGAAAAGGTTTTTCATTCTTACTTCATCTTGTCCATCATTCAGCCTCATTTCAGCAATTACCATATCAGTCCTGTTGTTATATGCAACAGTTCCCTACCTGATGATTGCAAGAGATCGAGAGTTATGGGTCTGGAAGATCATCGCTCTTGTGACCTTGCACGACGGTCTCTACAAAAGCAGTGGCATTGATCTGACCACTACTATGGGCAGAAGACAATCAGTCAGTTTCCCAATTAACTCTGTCTCAACATCATGCAAGTCTCTGTTCTCTGAGGTGTGGAGTCAGCGGTAAACGACGCCTGGCAAATCCGGATCCCAACCCAGCTGCCAGTAATGCGTTTACTACAGTTCGCGTTCAAGCTCTCTACCTTTAACGTCTTATAAAGGCTCCTTTGAAAAAAAAATTGTTTACTACAACTACTACTAGGCTAATTACTATTTATCTCTACAGGACCTTTATTCTGAAATGTTTCCCACACCACCTTGTATTGTCTTTCTATGTGTGTGAGTAACTGTATGCTCACTGTTGTGGGTAAATACATACAGCGTACACAGGGCGGTGTGTGAAACTGATAGCGATTACACGCTTCCGCTGTTGAAGAAATCTGCTCCAGCTGCTGCAGATGCCATGTTGAGGTGAAAGTGGTAACCAAAGTACGGAGAAATATTCTTCGGGGCTCTGTTGCTCAGCAATCAGATTGCTTTCCGTTCTGAGAAATGTCCAGGTGCTATTGTGGATTTGAATGATCCATGAAGTGACTTCTTTTCCGAAGAAAGCATGGAACTATTTCACTAGAACAGAACGCTCCCGTCGGAACTGTTCTCAAGCTGGTATTTATTATTAAATCACAATAGATTAACTGATTTCCTTCCATACACACATATATTTTACAATGTGAATCAAAATGTCGCAATGGCGTCGATTTTTTACAAGAATGGCTCTCTTCTTGTAAAATTACTCTTAACAAGAACAAAAGCTCTATATCCTAAGAATAATTGTGTGAGCGCTGACCGCCACAGAGTAATAAACAATATCTTTCTCTCTCTCTCTCCCTCTCTCTCTCTCTCTCTCTCTGTGTGGCACTGTCACAGCAAGTTACGCTGCATGATACATCATAGTCTGCCCACATTTTAGGTGTTGTCAACTGTTTATCTGTTAGAGCCGGTCGAACAGTACCACGATCTTCTCATGGTGCAGGCCTTCTAGAAGGAACCGGTGCCTGTTCTTCTGGCTGAGTCCATGAGGTCACCACTTGCCTGTCTGCGCGATCTGTTGCCAATATTCCCCATGTCTCTCACGTCAATGATTAGATTTTTCAAAGAGTCCGAAAGATCGTAACAATCAGTGCATGCACGCTCTTGGACATGCTGGATTGTGGTCTCCACATGAAAAACCGAGCAAGGTACTGCAGCGGTGAAAACACTACACTAGCATTCGGGAGGACGACGGTTCAAATCAGCGTTTAGGTCTTCCATGATTTCCATAAATCGCTCCAGACAAATGCCAGTATGAGCCTTCTGAAAGTGCACTGTCAATTTCCGTCCCCATCCTTGCAATAATGCTAGCTGTCCTCCGTCTCCAACGATGGGACGTTAGACAGCAATCATTCTTCCGTTTTTCTACCTGAAACGTGGTGGTAACGTTAAGCACACCCGACAGCTATCAAGCACTTACACGAGAAGTGTTTTTTTTCTGTGCTTAAAATAAATTAGTACAAGGATGAAATTTTAATCAACATATAGGAACCGCAGGCATGGAAATACTAAACAGTAATGCATTAGTTGGTGAACAACGCAACCAGCCACAAATACTTTTTGAATTTTTATTTTACTGCCATAACAGGTTTCGGGCTAGCATGCCCATCTTCAGGTGGCTGACATTTTTTGTTACATAAGTGGTTTGGTTAACAGATGTCGTCTGCTCCACAATACATTCCAGCAGATGGCGGTTCTTTTTGTTGTGGTCCATGTGGTTTTCTACCTCAGTATGTATGCTCTTCAATACCACCGTAATACACATATTATACAAAAGTTACTGTGACACACCTCATAATATTGTTAAAATGCATGTTGAACATCGAACATGTGTTATACACTTGATGTTTTTCCTTTTTTTCTTAACTATAATTTTTGTGCTGTAGAGAAAAACATCGCTTTTATAACACATGTGAGACGCTGAACACGCATTTTAGCTATATTGCGAAGTGTGGCATAGTAATTTTTGTACAATATGTGCGTTGTGGTGGTATTCAAGAACATACACATCGAAATAAAAAACCAAATGACCCACAAGAAAACGAACCGACACCTACCGGAATGTACTGTGGAGCAAACGACTTGCTATTAACCAAAACATCTATATAACTGAGAATGTCTGCTATCTGAAGATGAGCGTTGTGGCCCGAAACCGGTTATGGCGATAAAATAAAACATTCAGAAAGTATTTTTGGCTGGTTGCGTCATTCACCAACTATCATTAACGGCCACGGAGATCACAAGACCCAACATGGATAAAATAACAGTAATGGATTAACCATGTCAATTTTTCTGAAGTTGAAAAGTTCCATAGAAAAGTCAGGATTTGGTTACGAGACACTGAAAACGACGGAAGATCTACTTAAAAACGTGGAAAACTTTCGGAATCGTATCAGTTTTGCAAAATATCCAGCGAAATGATAGTCTATAAGAATATATGTCAAACATACAGAGACAGGTTTCCATTCAACACAAGGACCGACCGGCGTGGAAAAAGTATTCCATCGCCTTAGACCCAAATCAATCTGGAATGGCCAATTTTTTCCTATTAAAAACTGGAAACATCTTGTGTACGTGTATGTAGCGAAATTCACTTATATCTGAAATCTTAATTACTTCGTTGTAGTCGTAGTTTTAATCTTTTACCACTGCTACTCTGCTCCACTGCTTAGACAAACTGTGCGCGCCGTCTAAGGAAAACACGGCGATCGTCGTAAAGCAAAACTCTTTTATTTTTCGGCCTGCGGCCACACAACTGGTACCGTAACCGGTTTCCACTTCTTACAAATTAATCATCACGTAATAGTCAAAGCTCAAATGAACAGGCCGAGAATTTCACCAGTGACTAACGTCCAATCTACAGTGCTATGCTGTATACCTGCATATGCCATTCACAGTTTTGAAATGTGACACAATTTATATATGAAATCTGTCTTGTCCTGGCTCATAATGCGTATGAACGTCAAATTCAGGAACCCAGCTCTATACAACTGGCTGTCCACTAAAATAAACTGGATAGATCGACACTAAAAGTAAAGTGTGTAGAGATAAATCTTTATTTCCACTCGAAAATACACGTCCATAATTGATTCACATGAGATAGCAAGCACAGAGATTTTTAAAAGTTCTTCTATGAACTCCAAACTACACCGCAGTGAGGCGTTTTCTCCTTTGTCTCACAATCAGAGTTAAATAAAGATAATGGTTTCTCACAGGTGTGACAAGAATTTAACAGTCTACGAACGGTGTTATTTAGAACAGTAGAACAGCTGCGACATAAAGGCAACCCCCATAGAGGATGGATAATTTTGCTCAGAAGCGCACAGCATGGTGCGTCACAGGAAAGTTTTCTGCTTTTATACAACAACTTACCTTACGGAAAGCCAATCTCTTGTAGCTTATTTACAGATCTGCGTAATATTAGGCCACTGCGTAGGCTGGCAGACTTCATTATTCGGAAACGGAAGCCAGTCAGGCCCGTGGAATTTTAGTTGCAAAATATTGCTTAGGCCAGTATTACACTATCAAATTTCTTTGTCAAAGATTTGATCAAAGATGTGATCAAATATTCCGTCAAATATATTTGACAAAGATCTTTGACGTAGCGCTAGAAGGGGTATTACACTGTCATCATATTTTTCGTTAAAGTTCAAGATGGCTGACAACAAAACTTGTTATTAACCGCAGCAGTTGCATGTACCACAACTGCACTGTGTGCACATGCGGAAGAGAAGTGGGGTAAAAATGGAAACATACCTGGGTGAAGCCGTGGGTTTTACGACGACACGATAAAAGCATTCAACCAAACTTGTTACGTGAGCTTGTAGTGGAGGACGTCAAGTCGTACATCAATTACTTAAGAATGGATGAGCATACATTTCTGTATGTGCTCAGTGAATTATATCCTCATATCACAAAGCACAATATTCACATAAGAATTGCTATATCTTCAGAAGACAGGCTCAGTGTAACACACCGATTCCTTGCTACAGGAGAGGGTTAGGTTGGGTTAGGTCAGGTCAGGTCACCAATCTTCTTAATCTATTTTTGTATTCAGGGTGCCTCACGTTGTAAAACACCTCATCAGCTTCCTACATCTCTATTAATTTGTAGTTGTCGGCACACACCAGTTGTATTTACCGGCAATGCTTATAAAAACACTACAGACGACAGAACGCTGCAGCGATGCTAGCGCTCCATGTGGTAACATGTCACATTGCAGTGAACAGAAGACTAGCGACTTCTTGGATCAAATCTACAGCGAGGCCCTAGATTTGATCAAATATTGGATGACATTTGACAAAGTTCCCTATTGCACCATCAAATATCTTTGACAAAGACTTTTTACAAAGACATTTGACAAAGAATTTGATAGTGTACTACCGGCCTTACAGCCGAGAAATGATCGGAATAAATATATTTAGGCGATTCGTGCACTTAATTAAAAAGTAATTAACGAAAGTACGCTAATTCTGCCCGCTCGTTCGTGTCTGAACAATCTGCCACCAACCTATACCATAATTTCCTTTAACACGTGGAGATAACAACGTAAATGATTTAAGAGACGTGCCAGTGGCTTGAATAAAAAATGGGGCCAACAAAACAGGTAAATTAAATAACCTTTATTGATCAAATATGATGTAAGTTTCTTAATATCATTACGAAACTTACATCTGCTAAGCTCGAGGTCCAAACTGCAAATGGCGACAGCATAGAAAGAAGACAAAAGAGCAGCGCTCCCTCATTCACCACTTTTATAACTTCTGGATGTTGTGCTGTGTTAAATGCAATCTTTGAACATACAGCGAATATGTTTTTCACGAACATGCTTCTCTCTTTACATATGAGATATGGTTTTCCTATTATACATCATTACTATACCAAATATGAGAATAAAAACTAGGAAAAAATGAGTCATAATACAAATAATTTTAGCAGGTGTTGAATTAATGCTCTCCAACCTCAACACATCTTAACTGTTCCCACAGAGTTGATAGGATTAATAGGCCGTGTGCATAGTTACTCTCCTATATAATAAAGCACAGACTTTGACCTTTGACCAAATTCGGCTGCTCCCTCTCCGAAAAAATCAACAAATTTCATAAAATTTTCGGAGCGTGTTTCTACTAGATGAGAAACGTAAAGTTGTGCAATAAGTCACCCTACAGAACCTCCTCTATTTCGACGTAATCCACCAAGGCACGAGTACCGAGAACACTATACGGTTACAACTAACCGTGAATTCTTGTGCGTGTTACACCTGCAGCACCGGTCTGCATGACCTTGTCAGTGCTTCAAGCGACCAGTGAGGTTGATTGCGGCCAGATAAGTTACGCGAATACCGCACACTATGTTTACTTCATCGACTCCTCAGTGTCGATGGACCCCAAGATATCGCATCAGAGATCAAGTACCTGCCATTTCATCATAATCGAAAAACAAGGTCTCATTTATAAAGCATAAAAAAAACTTTCGCAAAATATTTGTTGCTGCCGTCGGCCTCTTGAACAAGCCTGCCCTACATCTTGCCCACAATTACGAGAGTGTGCTGAAAACTAATGCCACCGAAGTTTTTATGCCAAATGTCTTAAAGCATTTTAAATAAAACAAAGTTTATCAACAGTCTACATCTTCATATTTATTTTTCAGCATAGTCAACCTTACGACGAACACGTTTCTCTCAACGACAGACCAGTTTGTTGATACCATCGCAATAGAATGTTTGACTTTGTAGCGGAGCCACAACGTCACCTTGTTAGTAGGCTGTAAAGGTTTTTATGTTGGTTACGCCACGTAGCGCTCTGCATGAAAATCACTGTGCTGTGTGCAGTCTATGGCTGGTTTGCATTGTTGGAATATTTGATATTGTAGTGATGGGCAGTTGGAGGTGAGCCGCCAGCAGTGGTGGATGTGGGAGGAGAGGTGGCAGAGTTTTGAGAGCGGACGATCTGCACGTGTGTCCGTCAGAAAAACGAAATTTGTAAGACAGGATGGGATGAACTAAAGAAAAATGGCTCTGAGCACTATGGGACTTAACAGCTTAGGTCATCAGTCCCCTAGAACTTAGAACTACTTAAACCTAACTAACCTAAGGACATCACACAACACCCAGCCATCACGAGGCAGAGAAAATCCCTGACCCCGCCGGGAATCGAACCCGGGAACCCGGGCGTGGGAAGCGAGAACGCTACCGCACGACCACGAGATGCGGGCTGGGATGAACTGATATACATATATATATATATATATATATATATATATATATATATATATATATATATATATATATATATATATATATATATATATATATATATATATATATATATAATGACTTTAGGACACTATTAAGGTAAATACATTGCCTGTTCTCCATCAAAATCTTTCATTTGCTAACTATGCCTATCAGTGGTTAGTGCCTTCAGTAGTTAGAATCTTTTATTTAGCTGGCAGTATTGGCGCTCGCTGTATTGCAGTAGTTTGAGTAACGAAGATTTTTTTGAGGTAAGTGATTCATGAAAGATATAGGTTATTGTTAGTCAGGGCCATTCTTTTGTAGGGATTATTGAAAGTCAGATTGCGTTGCGCTAAAAAACAAATATTCTGTGTCAGTTTAGTGTTGATCAGAATAAGTAAAGAGAGAAATGTCAGAGTACGTTCAGTTTTGCTCAGCTGTTTGAAAATCAAATAACGTAAGAGGTTTACCAGCACAGTCATTTACAAAATTTTTCGAAGGGGATGTTTCAACCTCTATTGGCACGTCTTCACCACTATCATAGTGAAGTCCTCGACGATGTTCGTTAAGTTTTGGAATCAGATGAAAATCGGATGGGGCCAATTCGGGAGTCTATGGAAGATGATCGATGACAGGGAACCCAAGTCGTCGGATCGTTGTAGGTGTCGCATCGCCCGTGTATGGTCTGGCATGTCGTGCTGAAGTAGTGGGTGCTCCATGTGTGGACGAACTCTAAACTTGATTGCAGCATGCAGCATCACGCACGGACATGGTTACGGTGCACACCGCCACGCTACATTTGGGAACCGTCTAACGGCAGAGGGCTGAGAATATGTAAACACGAAGAATAAAGATATGGAATGTTGATAATGTTTGTTTCATTTACAAAGCTTTAAGGTTTTCACATAAAAATACGAGGCGTTACTTTTCCGTACGCCCTCGTAAATGCCCTGTTGCGTTTAAGAGTAACCCGAAGCAATTCGTCCTGTCACCCTCATAATCTTTCCGCAAAAATTAACGTGTATGACCCATCCTCTCCGATTTACGGTTCTTGCTCTTTTCATTGCTCAATCTTTTCGCTATCTTCCAGCCCTTTCCTCATGTCCATTGCTGTTAGCCATTATAACTGCGTTCCTGTAACTTGTCTCTAATCCACTGGAGAACAGTACAGTAGGTACCGAGTGGTAATTGTGTGTGTCTTTATATGTTGTAATTATACGTAATAAAATAATTTAACAGTATTTCTGATATACACTCCTGGAAATTGAAATAAGAACACCGTGAATTCATTGTCCCAGGAAGGGGAAACTTTATTGGCACATTCCTGGGGTCAGATACATCACATGATCACACTGACAGAACCACAGGCACATAGACACAGGCAACAGAGCATGCACAATGTCGGCACTAGTACAGTGTATATCCACCTTTCGCAGCAATGCAGGCTGCTATTCTCCCATGGAGACGATCGTAGAGATGCTGGATGTAGTCCTGTGGAACGGCTTGCCAAGCCATTTCCACCTGGCGCCTCAGTTGGACCAGCGTTCGTGCTGGACGTGCAGACCGCGTGAGACGACGCTTCATCCAGTCCCAAACATGCTCAATGGGGGACAGACCCGGAGATCTTGCTGGCCAGGGTAGTTGACTTACACCTTCTAGAGCACGTTGGGTGGCACGGGATACATGCGGACGTGCATTGTCCTGTTGGAACAGCAAGTTCCCTTGCCGGTCTAGGAATGGTAGAACGATGGGTTCGATGACGGTTTGGATGTACCGTGCACTATTCAGTGTCCCCTCGACGATCACCAGTGGTGTACGGCCAGTGTAGGAGATCGCTCCCCACACCATGATGCCGGGTGTTGGCCCTGTGTGCCTCGGTCGTATGCAGTCCTGATTGTGGCGCTCACCTGCACGGCGCCAAACACGCATACGACCATCATTGGCACCAAGGCAGAAGCGACTCTCATCGCTGAAGACGACACGTCTCCATTCGTCCCTCCATTCACGCCTGTCGCGACACCACTGGAGGCGGGCTTCTCGATGTTGGGGCGTGAGCGGAAGACGGCCTAATGGTGTGCGGGACCCTAGCCCAGCGTCATGGAGACGGTTGCGAATGGTCCTCGCCGATACCCCAGGAGCAACAGTGTCCCTAATTTGCTGGGAAGTGGCGGTGCGGTCCCCTACGGCACTGCGTAGGATCCTACGGTCTTGGCGTGCATCCGTGCGTCGCTGCGGTCCGGTCCCAGGTCGACGGGCACGTGCACCTTCCGCCGACCACTGGCGACAACATCGATGTACTGTGGAGACCTCACGCCCCACGTGTTGAGCAATTCGGCGGTACGTCCACCCGGCCTCCCGCATGCCCACTATACGCCCTCGCTCAAAGTCCGTCAACTGCACATACGGTTCACGTCCACGCTGTCGCGGCATGCTACCAGTGTTAAAGACTGCGATGGAGCTCCGTATGCCACGGCAAACTGGCTGACACTGACGGCGGCGGTGCACAAATGCTGCGCAGCTAGCGCCATTCGACGGCCAACACCGCGGTTCCTGGTGTGTCCGCTGTGCCGTGCGTGTGATCATTGCTTGTACAGCCCTCTCGCAGTGTCAGGAGCAAGTATGGTGGGTCTGACACACCGGTGTCAATGTGTTCTTTTTTCCATTTCCAGGAGTGTAGAAGTACGTCCTTCAGCCCCCAAAAACGAGAATGGTATGGTTATAGAAGAACAGTATTCAGCCATTTTTCTTTTGTGGTTCTGGACAAGAAATTGCGCCAAAAAGGAAAGAAGTATTGAAAGACTATACTTTTGCTTGTACTTCTGAAAAGAAAATTAAAATGTGCCAGACTGAAAAGAGTTGTTGAAAGAATGTTATCACTTACATAAGATTGTACATTTTTGGATGCTGAGAGATCCATGAGTGTGCATCTCATGTGTACACCTACAGCTGTAAGCAACTAGTTGAACAACTCCATTGTCGTGTCATTCAGCATCGTCCTCACAACTGCATATATAATTGTCACCCAACAAGCACAAACTGAAAAGTTCTGTCAGCCAGTCAGAACGCCTTTGTACTCATGGTCTCAATGCAACTGGATATATCAGTGATTGACAGTCAATTGAAACTTCGAGCAACCAATAAATGTTTACAAGATGTGGTATCAAGCACCTAGCTTTGAACATCTCAGTCCCTGTTTCTGTTTTCCACTGCTGAGTTAACACAGTGAATCTCTCACAGTGATGTGTGAGAGAGCTGTCTAAATTCCCTCTAATTTAATGTTAAGGACTTTTATTCCAAGTATCAAAGAATGTAACCTGTGATATTGTTTTTGTCTCTTTCCGCGCTATAGTAAATACTAAATGTTTGACTATGTTGTATACTACACTGCCAAAAGAATTAGTACCCCCTTTTAGAGCTTTGCAGTTCACTCAAGAATTACTGTTGCGACAGTGTATACAAACGATTACATTACAGATCAGTAAGACAAGTGGTTCTGAGGTACCAGATATCAACCCAAGCCGCAACACACCCATATTAGTACGAGATGCAGTCCCCACGTGTGGCAATGCAGGCGCTCAAAGTGACATCTAGTCACCCGCTCAGATGGCGAATACTGTCCTAGGATACATTATCCCAAGCCTTCTCGACCAGTTCTCGTTATTCTATGGGAGTTGTTGTTGGTTGACGAGTCGGATGAGTCACTTATCGTGCCATAGCATCCCACATTTGCTCGATTGGAGACAAGTCCGTAGATCGTGCTAGTCAAGACAGTTGCAGAGCACGTTGAGTTTCACGGGCAATGTGTGGGCGAGCATTATCATAATGGAACAACACATAACCTTCTAGTTGCAAGAACAGGGGCGAACAAGAGTTGTGGCTTATTGCACGCCATACCATAAGACCTAGGACGGGGGCCAGTGTATCTTAGACGAATGCGCTCTAAGAGACAGTGCTCATCCGGTCTGCATCATACGCACAAACTGCAAAATCTTCGTCGCTGAAGACCAGGGCGCGACATTCCATCTACTAAGTGAACTTCTGACGGCATATCTTTATTCTTCGTGTTTACATGTTCTCAGCCCTCTGCCGTTAGACGGTTCCAAAATGTAGCTTGGTGGTGTGCAACGTAACTACACTACTGGCCATTAAAATTGCTACACCACGCAGATGACGTGCTACACACGCGAAATTTAACCGACAGCAAGAAGATGGTGTGATATGCAAATCATTAGCTTTTCAGGGCATTCACACAAAGTTGGCGCCGGTGGCGACGCCTACAACGTGCTGACATCAGGAAAGTTTCCAAGAGATTTCTCATACACAAAGAGCAGTTGACCGGCGTTGCCTGGTGAAACGTTGTTGTGATACCTCGTGTAAGAAGGATAAATGCGTACCATCACTTTTCCGACTTTGTTAAAGGTCGAATTGTAGCCTATCGCGATTGCAGTTTATCGTATCACGACATTGCTGCTCGTTTGGTCGAGATCCAACGACATTTAGCAGAATATGGAATCGGTGGGTTCAGGAGGGTAATACGGAACGGTGTGCTGGATCCCAACGGCCTCGTATCACTAGTAGTCGAAATGACAAGCATCTTGTCCGCATGGCTGTAACGGATCGTGCAGCCACGTCTCGATCCCTGAGTCAACAGATGGTGACGTTTGCAAGACAACAACCATCTGCACGAACAGTTGGACAACGTTTGCAGCAGCATGGGCTATCAGCTCGGAGACTGTGACTGCGGTTACCCTTGACGCTGCATCATAGACAGGAGCGCCTGCGATGGTGTACTCAACGACGAACCTGGGTGCACGAATGGCAAAACGTCATTTTTTCGGATGAATCCAGGTTCTGTTTATAGCATCTTGATGGTCGCATACGTGTTTGACGACATCGCGGTGACCGCACATTGGAAGCGTGTATTCGTCATCGCCATACTGGCGTATCACCCGGCGTGATGGTATGGGGTGCCATTGGTTACACATCTCGGTCACCTCTTGTTCGCATCGACGGTACTTTGAACGGTGGACGTTACATTTCAGATGCGTTACGACCCGTGGCTCTACCCTTCATTCGATCCTTGCGAAACCCTACATTTCAACAGGATAATGCACGACCGCATGTTGAAGGTCCTGTACGGGACTTTCTGGATACAGAAAATGTTCGACTGCTGCCCTGGCCAGCACATTCTCCAGATCTCTCACCAGTTGAAAACCTCTGGTCAATGGTGGCCGAGCAACTGGCTCGTCACAATACGCCAGTCACTACTCTTGATGAACTGTGGTATCGTATTGAAGCTGCATGGGAAGCTGTAGCTGTACACGCCATCCAAGCTCTGTTTGACTCAATGCCCAGTCGTATCAAGGCCGTTATTACGGCCAGAGGTGGTTGTTCTGGGTACTGACTTCTCAGGATCTACGCACCCAAATTGCGTGAAGATGTAATCACATGTCAGTTCTAGTATAATATATGTGTCCAATGAATACCCGTTTATCATCTGCATTTCTTCTTGGTGTAGCAATTTTAATGGCCTGTAATGTATATCCATGCGTGAGAAGCCGCATGCTGTAATCGAGTTTCGATTTCCGAGAGTTCGTTCACACGCGGTGCACCCACTACTTCAGCACGACAATGCCAGACTACACATAAGCGCTGCGAAACCTTGCACGTCAGTGCTGTGGCTTGAGTGTAAGACGGCCTAGAAATGTGTGTGACCGTGGTCGCACAGCTAATAACCGACTCGCAAGAGTCCATGTGACACGTCAGGGCTGACAAGCCCTGTTTTTTGTGCTGTGGTAGCTGTGTGATCTGCCACTGCTGCCCTTACAGTACGACTGTCCTGGACGGCGTCTGTGCTGCATTACTGTTCAGAACGTGACCACTGTTACCAGCATCGTTGCACAGCTGACGCTGCGCGTCCAGCTTGTTTGGCAGTTCACCGAAAGGACCATTCGGCCACTCGGAAGGTCACAATTTGACCTATTCCAAACCCGCTCCATTTGCTGCAGGAAGCACGAGTGCGTCTATGTGGCCTGGTTGCCTGCTTGCTTCACGTGTTTGCACCACACTGGGCCTTCTGGCTGTGAGGATTGCATATCCATGGCACTCTGGTAGCTATGGATCAGAATATCTATTGACGGACGATGGTGAAACCATTGTGAGTAATCCACTATCCTCCAGGTGACCTATGCCGTCATCGAGCATAATCGACGTCGTCTTTCAGGTTTTTTCCAACAGTGTAGGTGTAACTTACGACATCCTTATCGTAATGAATATATTGCGAATTACGTATAACGGATATTTAGTGTAAGAGAGCGCCTACTAACCTCAGTCTTCCCTGATTAAATGAATAAATAAATAAATATTCACATAACTCATCACAACTTTTTAAAATATCGTAAGTGTTTCATTCTCACTGTGAAACAATACATTTTCTTGTTTTACATCGTCCGGTTGACTTCTGCCAACTCCCAACTCCAGATTTCTCCATCTAAAGTTCTGCTGTGAGTCAAGCACGACTGCCCGACCGAGTCCTCACTTTTGGTACTACGGCGTGCACTTCACAGCAATTTCTCACACTCACCTCACTCCCAAAAGTACTGCAACCGAAGCAAAGCCCCGCGTTCTGACAAAGGCAGGCCAATCGGAGCCGACCGACCGCAGTGTCATCTTTTGCCAGTGGCGTCATTCGGATGCGGTGTGGTGGGGCATGTGGTGAGTACACCGCTCTTCCTGCCGTTGTCGGTTTTATAGAACTTGCAGCCACCACTTCTCAACCAAGCAGCTCCTCAGTTGCCAGCACGAGGCTTGGTGAATCCCGTTCTAGTACTCCCTCCAAGGAAAAATTCTTGGTGGTACCAGGAATTGAACCTGGGTCCTCTGCTCAGCAGATGGATTGTCGGGCCACTGTTTTACGGAGTTAGATCCAAATGCACAAGGAATTTAAGAAAGATTCATCAAGCTGCACAAGACCATCTCTTCTACACAAATGAAACTTGGAGTAATTAGGGTTAAAAGTTTTTATTTTCAGAAGATCCATTCAATTTTAGAAGAGCATGTGTTTTGTACGTCTGCACATACAACCTTGGAGTACATTTTACAGTTACGTTCAGATTCAAAGTTTCCATTGACCTTTCATTGACGTTCAATGTGTCCTCCAGCGGACAAAAGATAAGATCGAAAAGATAGTCAATCTAGTTCCCTCCTTTTGCGAGCATCTATGAAATTAAGGGATTTATTGCTGTCGACATGCAGCGTTCCAGTTCACCCAAAGTTGTTGTACGGGGAAGCACGTAGAAAGGACTCTTTCACGAACGCACACGCTAAGTATGACGTACCTGGAGATCAAGGGACCTTGGAGGCTAACAGGGCAATGCGAGATCCGTTCACACGTGAGTGCTTCATCCTGCTGAAGAACATAACTTTCGATTCCTTCACGCAGTTGCGGAAAAAGCCAGATGTACGAACGAGCGATGGAGCTACCTACAGAAGGAACAGCCCTAGAAACAGCCACATGAGCCGAAGACTTGCAACTATCGCTATGCTAGACTTACAGTTTTGATGCGCAAGTTAAAATTTATCACAAATTTATGTCTTCACTCGTATGGATGTTAGACTCAGGTGGCAAAAGTATTGGTATACCTCGTAATATCATCTCTGACCTCCTTGAGTCCAACAAGGTGCTCTAACTCCACGGCGCAGTACTACACGAGTCATTGTTGTTGCAAGTCCCATGCAGAAATACCGAGCCATGTTGCCTATATAGCAGTCCGTAACTGCGAAAGTATTGCCGGTGCAGAACTTTCCTCTCGATTATGTCGCATAAATGTTCGATGGGATTCATGTCGGGTGATCTGGATGGCCAAATCATTCGCCTGAAATATCTAAAATGTTCTTCAAACGAATCGCGAACAATTGCGGCTCTATGACATGGCGCATCGTTGTTCGGAAATATGAAGACCATGAATGGCTACAAATGGTCCCGAAGTAACTGAACATAACTATTTCTAGTCTGTGATCGGGTCGGTTGGACCAGATGACCCATTCCATTTCACCTAAACACAGCCCACACCATTCTGGTGCCACCATCAGTTTGCATAGTAGCTTGTTGACAATTTGGGTCCACCACTTCGTTGGGTCTGTGTCATACCATAACCCAACCATCAGCTCTTACGAGTTGAAACCGGGACTCATCCGACATACCACGGTTTTCCAATCGTCTAGGGCCCAACAGACACGATCACGAGCGTAGGAGAGGCGCTGCAGGGGATGCCGTGCTGTTTACAATGATACTGGCCTCGGTCATCTGCTGCCACAACCCATTAACGTCAAAGTTCGCCACGCTGTCCTAACGGATACGTTCGCCTCTCCGGTTAGTTCAAGCAGTGTTGTTTGTCTGTCTGACAACGCTACACAAACATCGCTGCTCTCGGTCATTGACCGACCACCGTGGCCGAGCGGTTCTAGGCGCTTCAGACCGGAACCGTGCTTTTGCTACGGTCGCAGGTTGGAATCCTGCCTCGGGCATGGGTGTGTGTGTGATGTCCTTAGGTTAGTTAGGTTTAAGTAGTTCTAAGTCTAAGGGACTGATGACATCAGATGTTAAGTCCCATAGTGCTTAGAGCCATTTTAACCCATCTCGGTCATTAACTGAAGGACGTCGGCCATTGCGTTCAGGTAAACCCTGAAATTTGGTATTTTCGGACTCTCTTGACACTGTAGATCTCGGAATATTGAATTCCCAGCCGGCCGAAGTGGCCGATCGGTTCTAGGCGCTATAGTCTGGAACCGCGCGACCGCTACAGTCGCAGGTTCGAATCCTGCCCCCAGCATGGATGTGTGTCATGTCCTTAAGTTAGTTAGGTTTAAGTAGTTTTAAGTTCTAGGGCACTGATGACCTCAGAAGTTAAGTCCCACAGTGCTCAGAGCCACTTGAACCATTTTGAATTCCCTAACGATTTTCGAAGCGGAATGTCCGCTGCATCCAGCTCCAAGTAGCATTCTGGATTCGAAGTCTGTTAAATCTTGTAATGCGGACATTACAAAAACATGGTTCAAATGGCTCTGAGCACTATGGGACTTAACATCTGAGGTCATCAGTCCTCTAGAACTTAGAACTACTTAAACCTAACCTAAGGACATCACACACATCCATGCCCGAGGTAGGATTCGAACCTGCGCCCGTAGCGGTCGTGCGGTTCCACACTGTAGCGCCTAGAACCGCTCGGCCACCCCGGCCGGCGGACATTACACGTCGGAATCCTTTTCACGTGAATCAGCTGACTACGAATGGCAGCTTCGCCACGCATTGCCCTTTTATACCGTGTGTACGTTATACTACCGCCATCTGTATATGCGCATATCGTTATCCAATGACTTTTGTCACCTCAGTGTATAGCGGTGAATGATCGGCTGAATTGTTTTCCAACACTTTGTGTACTACTGTTTGCAAAAAGTCAAACACTGGGAACCAGTCGTCTGCAACACGCCCAGATGAGGACGTGTAGCACAGCGGAACCATTATACGTAAGTGATTTAACTGGCAAAGGGATGGAGTACATGTAGGCCCAACAGCACCCTCTTCTATGTGACCGGAGAAGTCAGCGTTAACGTAGCGCTCATTCTGTCGGGAGCCGTCATACGAAGTGTAAACGTGTAACTAAGTGCCACAGTACCTCGCTGATATCACAGGGTAGAGTGAAATGATCGTGTGGCATTGATGGCAGGGAGGCCCCATACGGCTTAGTTCGGCCTCCGGGTTGACGCCACATTGGGCGATTTGCGGGTCGGTGACGATGAAGATGAGGACAACACAACACACAGTCCACGAGCGAAGGTAATCTCCAACCCTTCCGGGAATCGAATCCGAGTCCGCTGCTTGGTACGCAAACACGTAACCACTCAGCTAAGCAAGCGGACTACAGGGTGGAACATCGGCACGTGAGTGTATGTCCACGGAGAGAAATGATTGGCTTCCGGGCGGGCGATCTCTCGTTCCGTGACACGGCGGCTCGTACAGGGCACGCTGCTTGAACAGTGAGGCATACATGGGTCGCCGGCGGGGTACTGGACGACACAAAGTGACCACAGAGTCAGATGACCGCCGTCCTGTCCGCTTGCCTGCAATGGACAGAACAACTTCGTCCTCAGTGTTTGCCCGACTTTGGACCGCTACGACGGTCTGCGTCGACGGTTCGACGCCGTCGTCTTCTGCGGGCTGGACTGGTGGCGAGTATGTCATTGCGTCGACTTCCATTGACCAGAACCCACCAATGGCGCAGAATGCAATGGGCACGTGAACGCCGACACTGGCGTGCTGAGTGGAAAAATGAAGCGTTTACGGGCGTGTCCCACTTCAACTTCTCCCACAGTGACGGCCGAATAGGCGTTCGACGCCGCTGAGCCGTGGTAAAAATTCCTGTTTTGAAGAGCGTGCCGCAGCTCGTAGTGTGAAGCAGTCCCCCTCCGTTTCTGGCAGTGGCGCCGCTGCGGCAATCGTAGCTTTGATGTCTCCCTCTGGTGGGAAAGGGGAAAGGTTGCTTGTTCACGTCCATTGATGGGCGCTATGAGCTCGCCATGGTGTCAGTCGGTCAGTCTGGGTGAGTCTGGAGTCAGTCTGGGGCCAGTATCTCGTTCCCAGCTTGCTAGTCTGTCTCTCGTCCGAATTTGTGGCGCAGTGAGAGAACTCAACGAGTGGTGTCCGGTTGGGGGCTTTGTTCCTGCATCTGCGCGTTAGGCCGCCAGAGCGCTCGAGTTGCTACGGCAACGGTCATTGGCGGTTGGATCGATCGGTTGGTCGGACGCGCACTGAGACGCAAGGTGACTTGTCCACCTTGATCGTCGGCGCATGTGAGGTCGCCACGTGTGTCCAGTGGGACGCGCCGTATAGCGCGGGGTAGTGGCTTCACGGCCGACACGAGAGCAACAGGAGTCAACCCACGACATCGGTCTGGCCGGCGCGAGCTGCGACGCCGTGAGACGGGAGATCGGCGCGCCTTCCTGCGTCCGTTGAAGCGGCTGGCAGCGGACGGTTCGGGAGAGCGTTTTGGGGGGTGCTGCGCCAGGTCTTCGCCAGAAATCGGAGTTTATTGGAAGTTAAGTGATTGGTGATACGTTGTTTCATTTACTTGTTAAATTCTACTTGTTTTCTTGGTCAGTCCCTCGTCCCCAGCTTGCTCGTCTGTCTCTCGTCCGCATCTGTTAGGCAGTTAGTGTCTGTCTGTCAGTCTGCCGTACGTTAGTAGCTGCCTCTGTCATGTTTGTCGGATTCGGTGTGTTAACGAATTTACTGCGTAGAGTGTAACGGCCTAATTCCTGAAATATGTTTTGATCTTGCCTATCATCTTGACAGGCGGCATCTGTATCCTGTAGAGCACGTTAATTTTATAAATGATTGCATTTCATGGGCTTTTATTTAAATGGTCATTATAGTATATAAAGTTGCCACCCTTCCACCGTAAGACTTTTCTTTAGTTAAAATCAAGTTGCACCTTCGGTGGCAAGTTAATCTTTTAATTTTACTGTTTTGTACCATTTCCATCCCTCTTACAGGGTGCAAAGTTTGTGTGCTTGTGTGAATTGTTAAAACTTTTACTATAAGGTAATCTGGTGTGTCGCAGATTTGCACCTGTGTAGTCTTTCAGAGATTGTTGTGAGCGGTCGTGACTACGGCCATGCCAGAAGGGAGCAGCAAGATTCTCAGCCCGAAAGCTCATACACTCAAAAATTTGTTTCTTTCTGCCTCTGAATAAATTGTAGCTTGATATTTAGAGGGTGCTTTCTGCTTATAATTTTAAATCTGTTTCTTTAAAAAAATTGCTTTTAGGAATAAAATTCCCATTTGTTAGAAGCAATTTCATTTTGATTTCATCAGTTACTCCCTGGCAACTACTTTCACGCTCACGTAGTGTGATTAAATGAGTTAACGTTCTTGATGAATCCCTAGTAAATAAAGTAAATTCTTAAGAAAAAGTTTTGAAAGTAAAATCACGGTTCAACCGCCTTAGCAAACGCAATCGAGCAGACTGTATTGTGGGGCGGCTAGCGGATGAACGCAAAGTGTGATGGTTCGTGGCGTCATTGCCTATAACATGCGATTTCGCCTCCTACGTCTTGAGGACAATCTGAACAGCTACTGATACATCAGATAGGTTTTACAGCGCGGGGCACTAGCCCTCCTGCAGGCCACCCCACATACCATATTTCAGCAGCATAACGCCCAGCCACATATGACGAGAATTGAGGAAGCCTTGTTCGAAGAACGTTGGGTAGCTCTCCTTTCCTGGCCAGCTCGTTCGCCTGAAGGCGCATACAGACTCAGCCAACGAATGCGAACTAACGACAGCCAACCGCTTCGCTTGCCGAGATTTGCTTAGTGTGTCCTGCCAGCAAATCGGAGCCAACGAAGCGGTTGGCCTTCGTCGTGGTTCGGTCTGCTGGTGGCGACATCAAATCCTTGGCTGTTGGTTGGCTTTTGGACCTCTCTCCTAGTGTGGACGCAGTCGAACGTTCGTTGGTTCAGTAGCAGTTTGTTGTGTCTCTAGAATCGGTGTGTATTTGGGATTTTCAGGACAGCCACAGGTCGCACTTTGTATATTTTATTGACTACTTTCGCTCTTTAATTTAACAAGAGCATCATCAGAAACTCTGGAATTACCAGTTTAAAGCCGGCCGCTGTGACCGAGCGGCTAAAGGCGCTTCAGTCCGGATCCGCGCTGTTGCAGGTTAGAATCCTGCCTCGGGCATGGATGTGTGTGATGTCCTTAGGTTGCTTAGGTATAAGTAGTTCTAAGTCAAGGGGACTGATGAACAGATGTTAAGTCCCACAGTGCTTAGAGTCATTTGAACCATTTTACTGTTTAAAGTGTACTGTATTTGGCTGTTAAATTAAAGAGCGAAAGCAGTCAAACATACAGATTGCGGCTTGTGGCTGTTTCGAAAAACTTAATTTCAACAATCTCTATTTCTCCTGCAGGCAATGCGTGCTCTCGATGAGGGTGTGCATTTATTATGTTTGAAAATACTGAACTGTAGAGTGGAATATGCAGAGAGCATGAAGACTGATATGGTTTTATCGTGAACGGGAATGTTTATGGGCCCCTACGAACTGCGATTTTAAAAACAAACTAAAAAGACTAGACACTTGGAGGCAAATAACTCAGGCAGCAGAAAGTGATATGCACCATGTGAAAAAGAAAATGGTGTCTGTTGACATCTTTCCGCAGTGATTGACAAAGAGAAACCGACAAAATGGGGTTGTTGTTGTTGTGGTCTTCAGTCCTGAGACTGGTTTGATGCAGCTCTCCATGCTACTCTGTCCTGTGTGAGCTTCTTCATCTCCCCGTACCTACTGAAACCTACATCCTTCTGAATCTGTTTAGTGTATTCATCTCTTGGTCTCCCTCTACGATTTTTACCCACCACGCTGCCCTCCAATACTAAATTAGTGATCTCTTGATGCCTCAGAACATGTCCTACCAACCGATCCTTTCTTCTAGTCAAGTTGTGCCACAAACTCCACTCCTTCCCAATTCTATTCAATATCTCCGTGTTAGTTATGTGATCTACCCATCTAATCTTCAACATTCTTCTGTAGCACCACATCTCGAAACTTTCTATTCTCTTCTTTTCCAAACTATTTATTGTCCATGTTTCACTTCCGTACATGGCTACACTCCATACAAATACTCTCAGAAATGACTTCCTTGCACTTAAATGTATGCTAGATGATAACAAATTTCTCTTCTCCAGAAACGATTTCCTTGCCATTGCTTTACTGCTTTAAGTGACTCATTTCCTAATCTAATTCCCTCAGCATCATCCGACTTAATTCGACTACATTCCATTATCCTCGTTTTGCTTTTGTTGGTGTTCATCGTATATCCTCCTTTCAAGACACTCTCCATTCCGTTCAGCTGCTCTTCCAGGACCTTTGCTGTCTCTGACAGAATTACAATGTCATCGGCGAACCTCAAAGTTTTTATTTTTTCTCCGTGGATTTTAATACCTACTCCGAATTTTTCTTTTTCCGCTTTACTGCTTGCACAATATACAGATTGTATAACATCGGGGAGAGGCCACAACCCTGTCTGACTGCCTTCCCAACCACTGCTTCGGGGAGTGACCATTAATCTTTCTGCTGCAGGTATACGTCTCCTAAAAGAGGTGTTACCGTAGGAAATCTTAGAGCCTACACAATTCAATAACAATTTGACGTCTGTAGCTTTCATTAGAAAAAAAATGAAATAGCCCATATTCCAATTCAGTTTTAAGGTAGACATTAATTATATCCCGCCACAGTGGTCCCTACTTTTTAAAAGAGAGATCTTCCACCATTGTGGTTTCTTCTTCTATTTGTTTTCCTGATGATCAGCTACTTGGATTATAATAAATGCTGCACATGCGACGACTGCTAAAGCCTCTTCTTCCCTCACAATATGGGCCTGTGAAATTGTATTTAAAACGCTGCTTTACAGCAATAACAAAGCGGGACAGTTACCAGTCATCTGTGATGCCACATGGCCAAATCCCTTGGCCCTAAGCCCTTCGTTTGGTGTGGATGAGAGGCTCAACGCCCTTCCATTGACAACCAACGTTCGGCCGAATCCAGTCTCTGTCTTTCAATGGCCCCCAAAGCTCTAGTGTGTACGCGCCTTGACATGTCACCCGCTTAACAAGTCTGGGATAAGGGCGGGCGGCAACTTGTTCAGGTCCTGTAGCCACAACTGATGCTTTGTGGACGCGCCTACAAACCACGTGGAGCCGCGCGGGATTAGCCGAGCGGTCTGAGGCGCTGCAGTCCCGGACTGTGCGGCTGGTCCCGGCGGAGGTTCGAGTCCTCCCTCGGGCATGGGTGTGTGTGTTTGTCCTTAGGATAATTTAGGTTAAGTAGTGTATAAGCTTAGGGACTGATGACCTTAGCAGTTAAGATTTCACACACATTTTCACACAAACCACGTGGAAGGGTATTCCGCTGCGGCAGGAGCTCTTTGACTCCATACCACGACGGCTAGCGGCTCTGATAGCCGCACGTGGTGAGGCTACTCCGTACTGAGTTTCCATAGTCACAGTGCATGTACAGCTCTATAATGCTTATCGTTTGCATTGCGTTCTGTCCCTAATCGATGGAATAAGTTTATTTTTAATGACACCTCTCTGGCTTGGTGTTTTTCCAGGCAGCAGTGTTTGTTACTTTACAGTCATACGTGTGAAATAATTCTGTCTTAGCAAAGGAAGTGCTCGGTTACTAGATACACTTTCACAGGTTCCCGAGGGTTTCCCCGTTTAATAATAATGCCTGGGTTTCTTACCTGGGCGATAGTTGCAGGCGACGTGGACGGTAGAAATGATGAAGTGATCTGCTTATTTACTTATACGACCTACTAACAGTAGCGAAGGTGCTCCACAGTCTGTTACGTACAGTATGTGACAAACAATGGTGTTTAGTCTGGCGTGGAATTAGGTTATTTTCGAGCTGTGAAAGAAGTTGAGAGAAATGAGAATAATACTGAAAATAAGATACTTATTGTACCGATAGCTAAATCCCCGTAATACCGAAAAAGCGCTAAGACTCGTGCATTTTCTTTCCTTAGGAGTCTCAAAGATACTACAGCTGAAGAGGATTTCGTCAGGCAGTGCGAAATCAGTAACTCTGGAGAACTAATAAATGCTCACATCTTATTGTTATTCACTGACAGTCAACATTTTGAATCATCGAAGGGATTTCAGATTGATTCCGTATTTCTGGATTTCCGGAAGGCTCTTGACACTGTACCACATAAGCGGCTTGCAGTGAAATTGCGTGCTTATGGAATATTGTTTCAGTTACGTGAGTGGATTGGTGATTTCCTGTCAGAGAGGTCACAGTTCGTAGTAACTGACGGAAAGTCATCGAGTAAAACGAAAGTGATTTCTGGCGTTCCCCAACGGTAAGGTTATAGGCTCTTTGCTGTTCCTTATCTACATAAACGACTTGCGAGACAATCTGAGCAGCTGTCTTAGGCTGTTTGCAGATGACGCTGTCGTTTATCGACTAATAAAGTCAACAGAAGATTAAAACAAATTGCAAAACGATTTGGAAAAGATGTCTATATGGTGCGAAAATTGGCAATTGACCCAAAATAACGAAATGTGTGAGGTCATCCACGTGAGTGCTAAAAGGAATCCGTTAAACTTCGGTTACACGATAAACCAGTCGAATCTAAAGGTTGTAAGTTCAACTAAATAACAAGGAATTACAGTTACGAACAACTTAAATTGGAAGGAACACATAGAAAATGTTGTGCGGAAGGTTATCCAAAGACTGCGTTTTATTGGCAGGACACTTAGAAAGTGTAACAGATCTACTAAGGAGACTGCCTACACTACGCTTGTAGGTCCTCTTTTAGAATACTACAGCGCGGTGTAGGATCCTTGCCAGATAGGACTGACGGAGTACATCGAAAAAGTTCAAAGAAGGGTTTTGTATTATCGCGAAATATGGGAGAGAGTGCCACTTAAATAATACAGGATTTGGGTTGGACATCATTAAAACAAAGGAGTTTTTAATTACGGCAGAATCTTCTCACGAAACTCCAATCACCAACTTTCTCCTCCGAATGCGAAAATATTTTGATGATATCAACCTACATAGGAAGAAACGATCACCATGATAAAATAAGGGAAATAAGAGATCGTACGGAAAGATATAGGTGTTCGTTCTTTCCGCGCGCTATATCTACATCTACCTATATACTCCGCTAGTCATCAAGAGGTGTGTGGCAGAGGGCACAATTCTCGCCAAAGTCATATTGTAAGTAGGCTGTTTAGGTTTTTTTATTGGTAACGCCACCTCTGTATGAAAATCACTGGCTGTGCTGTGGGCAGTCTGTGTCTGCTTTGCATTGTTGTAATACTCGCCATTGTAGTGTTGGGCAGCGGCAGCTGGATGTGAACAGCGCGTAGCGTTGCGCAGTTGGAGGTGAGCCGCCAGCAGTGGTGGATGTGGGGAGAGAGATGGCGGAGGTTTGTAATTTGTCATGAACTGCTATATTTATATATGATGATATCAAGGTAAATACATTGTTCGTTCTCTATTAATATCTTTCATTTGCTAACTATCCCTATCAGTAGTTAGTGCCTTCCATAGTTTGAATCTTTTATTTAGCTGGCAGTAGTGGCGCTCGCTGTATTGCAGTAGCTTGAGCAGCGAAGATTTTTGTGAGGTAAGTGATTTGTGAAAGGTATAGTTTAATGTTAGTCAGGGCCATTCTTTTGTAGGGAATTTTGAAAGTCAGATTGCGTTGCGCTAACAAAATATTGTGTGTCAGTTTAAGCACAGTCCTGTATAATTGTTGAAAGGGGACGTTTCATATGTCGACCCTTAGCCTAGGATACCTCACTGGAATCTTCTGATTTTTTCTTGTAGTTTGTGTATTTAGTGTAGCTTTTGTTTATTGCTAGCGCGTAATTGTAGAGAGAATCCCCTTTGTAGTTGTAGCCTTTCATTGTTGTACAGTAAAACAGTTGTGGCATGCATATAGATTTGCACCAAGTATTTCGCAGCTACGCTTGCAATTAACTAGATGATATTTTCAGTGCTATGTTAATGTGTTCTACTATTTTTGCACTTCAAATTGTGCTTTTCTGTGTTATCGTGTGAAATATTGTGACAATTATGGCGTGTGAAAAACGTAACACTAGGCTCCAAAGTAAATTGAGAAATGATAGTGACGACGAGCGTAGCTTGCCAGCACCACTGGGTAATGAATTAACTAATGTTCAAAGTAGTAATTTGGTAATTGCGCATAGGGAAATGGAGCGGGCGGCAAACAATGGTGTAGACAGTGAAACAGGTAGTGAACAGGGAAGCGTTATCGATCGATTGGTCGGCAACAGCTCGCCTCAGGAATCGGGAATGACAGAACACAATATTGCAAATACTGCAGACTCAGGTTTTGGGTTCTCACCGTTTTCTCAAATGAGTCAAGACACATTTTCCGCTTGTCAAAATGTGAATGTTGCCGGTGCAAATTCACTGCCGAAAAGCACTGAGGAACATGTTTCAGACACCAGTGCATTGTTATTACAATTAATGCAACAAATGGGACAAAAGCTTGAAAAGTTAGACACAATGGAACAAAATCAGAGACAAACACAGCAAAAGTTAGACACAGTGGAACAAAATCTTCAAAAGTTAGACACAATGGAACAACACCAGAGACAAACACAGCAACAGTTAGACGCAATGGGACAAAATCTTCAAAAGTTAGACACCACACTTGAACAAACACGTGAAGATTTAACTAGTGAGTTACATAACATTGAATCGAAATGTCAAAAAGTCTGTAATGACATAAAAACACAAATTTGTGAGCATTTTCAACCCATTTTTTCGCGGCATGAAAATGTATTACAGAATCACGAAGCAGCCATAAAATAACTGCAAACCATTGTTCATGAAAATCACAACACCTTGCAAGCTAAAATTGACTCAGTTGCATCTACCGATTCGGTTACGCAACTTGCAAAAACTCAAGAAAACTTAAAGGACACAGTAGATACGATTTCAACACAAATGGACACTCTGAAACTTGGTTCAGAAAAACACGCTGAGGAAATGTGTTCACTATCGGAGAAAGTAGCCGAGCTTTCGGATAAGGTCACTAACTTATCTACAAAGGTAGATGATGATCTGAATGACACAAGACCTGTAGCCTTCACTGACACAGAAGAGTATGAACAAATTAGAAAATTCAAACAGAATCAAAATCAAATCAGTACACAGTACAAAAGAGAAATCCGAGAAGTACAAGATCAGCTGACACAGGTAATACAAGAATTACGTATTTCAGAGGACACTCGCGCCCCAACACGGGAAGAGGGACACAGAAATACGGAACAGCCACAAAATAATAACACAGGGCATTTCGGAAGTTATGAAAGAAATTGGCAAGGTGCACCGAATTTTGAAATGGAACCGCCGAAACGACGTAACAATGACCGATATGCGACTCGCCGACATGATGACTTTGACTATAAGCTGTTCATTACTACACGTAAATTCAAAACATTTAAGAATTCTGGCAACGACATTCATCCACAAGCATGGCTCCATCAATTCTCTCATTGTTTTCCTCCCAACTGGTCATTAGAGCACAGATTAGAATTTATGTGTGGGTACTTGGAGAATAAACCAGCTGTAAGAATGCGATCGGTAATTCACGATTGCCACAGTGAAGGAGAGTTTTACCATGCCTTCCTCTCAGCATATTGGTCTCAAGCTACACAAGACCGTGTAAAACATCGCATCATAATGATGAAACATTTCGAACAGTCTGAATTTTCCAGTCTTGTGAAATATTTTGAAGACATGTTGCACAAGAATCAGTACCTGACAAACCCATACAGCCCCTCAGAACTCATCCGCATTTGCTTACCCAAATTGCCTGAACATTTACGACATATTATTTTAGCAGGACGTTGCAAAGACGACATTGAAGCATTTCAGGGACTGTTACAAGAACTGGAAATTGACACATACCGTCGCGGGATGCGAAAACAGGAAAACAATCACTACAGGTCACATCCGTCACAATTCCGTGACGACAGAAATGATGATAACTGGACGCGACAAGGCTATTATCACAACACAAATCGTGACCAAAACAGACACCACCCGTATGACAACCATTGGCAGAGTAGTAATAACTACAGGGAAAGATCACCTCTCCGTGGTAATGACTATCACAGAGACAATAAGAGAAACAGACAATATGGGAACCAAAATAAATACTATCAAGGGAGACAGAATAACTTTAGACGCAACGGATCAGCGCGCAGTTACGATTCAAGGAGAAATTCTCCACCATGTGACCGACAAGAAAGAAACCATGGAATCTACCGACATGACGACAGACGATATGATCGTAACGACAGACCTGAATTGCATCAGAACTGGCGGGATTCAAATAGAGCAGGGCCCTCTCGTCACGGTGAATTTGTAGAAGTTAGGTCTCCTAATCCCAATAACAACGCGCGGCAACAAAGAGACAGACAATGACTCGCGCCGCAGGCACCCACGTGCGCCGGCTGGCTCAGAGAAAAATAACATTGACGCTAACCCTGTGAAAAATTCCAGTATTCTTTACCGACGTATACTGCATGATAATTGCGTTCAAGCTGAAATTCTGAGTACTTTGAAGAGTAAAAGATTGTACCACATTTCACATGTAAAACCGATTATTGAAAGATAATCTGCTTTTTAACTTTGTCTTTGCCATAAAATTTTTCGCTTCACATTACTAATATGCTTTGTCAGACTTAGAATCTGTTAACATGCAACAATGTTTGAAGTTAAATATCCAGTCTAGAACCTAGGGAACATTTTTAAACAGAAATTACGATTGCATTGTTATAGTGAACAGACGACACAGTGTTGTATTTGTACATTCTTGCTTGTTTGTTGCACGATTACGTAACGACTATAAGGCTCACATACTTAGAACATTTACCAGTACTGCTAATGAGATTTTAATGCAACATTTTGATTTATTTGAAAATACATTCTGAATTTAAAGTGCTTTCTGAGAGATACCAGAAGACACAGAGGTTAGTTTATGTGACAGCTACACGATTTTTATCACGACGCTACTAATGAGTGACAATTTACAATGTTGCTTTTGCGGTGTATCTGTTTTATATCTGCACAGTTTTCTGAATTCTTCTGGAAAGAAAAACATGTTTTAGTAGTAACTTTTGTGGTATAGCTACAATGAGACTGCCTTTTCCGTAGCACAACAATACGTTACAGTACAGTACTTTCTTCATCACAACAATAAGCGTAATAACTACGATATCTATACGCAAAGCATTTCACTTTTGTGTATTATGAGGTAAGTACATTGACTTCTGCAGAACTTAGCTTTCGGAGGACGATAACTACGACACTTCCACAGAGATTATGTTGCAACAAGACGCACATTTAGCGCTACAGTACACGTATTTGAGTGATTAATTTTGTACTTAAAACATTTATTTTTAAAGATTTTTTTGAATTACAAAGAAAGTTTTCCGTGATACATTTAATTCCATTGCTGTAATCTGTAACACCTGAGGGTATAATTACATTTATCCTCAGGGGGGTACACGCTTACTTTGTGTACCATGTGTGTGGCAACCACAAGGAACCCTAGCTAATATGGTATTTGCTTATACAACTTTACACATCGGTACCATATTTCTCTAACACACAAATTACACAGCTATCTGATCATTTAACTGAGAGATAAACATTTTTTTACTACATCAGTGACACATGTTTACGCAATACACAGTTGGGTAACTTCACACTTATGAAACTGTATTTTGTCTGTACTTTGTAAACTGTTCATATTTTTTCGGAATCATTGTGATACTATGAGAGCTTTGAATGATGTATTTGGTAAGGGAGCATGATTTTAAAGTACGTTTGAGGTAGATGACACTATTGAAATGAGCAGAGAATTTTTTTAGGTTTTGAAATTATTGGAGGAAGCTACGACGATTTTAAGAGTTGACTGAGGTGTTATGATGTTATTATTACGACGACGATGTGTATTATGTTGTTGAGATATGTTTATGATCAATAAGATGATGCTACCGTATATGAGGAATAAGAAGTATGTTGGAAACCAAGAATCGTACTTTAAGAGTTATGAAATGTGTGTAAATGTGTGACTGTATCACAATGCTGACGAATATTTTATTTGGACACTTATATTTATAGGATTTTCTTTCTACAGATTTGCAACGCTAATTCTTGACCTGTGAAATATTTCTATGTGAGACTGTCACTGTAGCGGAAACTGCTGTCGTAAATATTTCCGTAAGAAAGTTAAGTGACCACCTGCACGTAATGCGTCGTGGGCACCCAGCTGTGTCGGACGCCTGGAGAGAGGGCCATTGGTGCGTGCCTTTCAGAGCACAGGAAGAAAAAAAAAAAAAAAAGGGAGGCCATTATCCTGGCCATTGTCATTCCTTTAGAGAAAGCATCGCAAATCCGACATGCTAATTACTTGGAAACATATTGTACTTTCTGATATTTACTGAAATGCCTAATGAAATGACAAGAAATAGTTTGTCTACACACCTGACTATGACTACTATCTTTCTAGATGAGAGATTTTTTTACTACTTATGAAATGCCACATGACTATTGAACGATGTTCTTACGCTTTGCTTTGTACATAGTTGCTTATTTCATTTGATATCTAGTTTCTAGCTGCACTGCAGCATTGTTTAAAATAAAATTTTATAGATGTACTAATATAAATATTTTCTGTCTACAGATCGAGTATATAATAATTTTTTTCAAAAAAATGAGGGAGCACAAAGCGACATTTACCTTCACAGGAACTGCATTCATAATTTTCTTTTCAAGTACTTGGTAATTTCTTTTGTAGAATAAATTGTGATGCATCACTCTAGTGTTAAGATGTGACATAGGTATTAGACATGGCCATTTTTAGTGTAATATTTTTTTCTGCTTGAGCTATGTCATGTTTAGGTATAAGTTACTGCTGTTTGCCAGGCGTAGTGTTACTGAATTTGACTTTGTGTTACTCTGCTAAGCCAATTTTACTACTCATTTATTTTTCATGTTGCTGCACATTGGCTCATATTAGTTGTAATTTTGCATTTTATCTGTTAATTTAGATTTACTGTAGCTTGCTTTGCAATTTTCCAATTTTTTGGTCATTGCTGTTTGTGTTACTTATTTTGTGCTGCTGCATTGCCTCGTCCCTTAGTTTAGCATCTGAGCTCAGTAGATTTAAGTTAGCTTAAGAGGGGGTAGCCTCTAAGAGAATGAGTTGCGATGAATTGGAAGAAATGCATTGAGAAAACAGGTTTAGGTAGGATTTTCTTGGAAATAAATGTTGAGGTGAGAAATGTGTGAACATATAAATACAGAAAGCATGCTTAGATAGAATTTTTTTGGTGGAAACAAAGGATGAAATAAGAGGAAAGATATATGAAGTTTTGGGTTGGACTGCAGTAAAACAAACCCTGTCCTTTCCTTTTGTGTCATCCCTCTATATGTTTGTGTACTCTTGTATATTTGTGTGTTTCCTGTCTTTATGTGTTTAGCTGATGAGAGCTATGTTGTAGAATTTTTCTAATACTATGTTATTTACTTTGTAAAGATGTTTAGACATTATTTATTCTGTTTTGTTTTAATGCTCATGTGTGAAGTTGTTGTTTCCAAAGCTATTCTGATCTTTATGTAGGTACTTATAATTCCTGTAACACTGATGTATATGTTATTTCGATTCTTTTGTAAAGCCTGTATTACTACAAATGTTATCTGTATTGTTATGTTTTTAATGATGTATCATGTACCTTTGTTATTGTATTTTTATGTTACCAAATTGTAATTGTTACCAGTTCTTCAAATTAAGTAACATTTCACTGCACACGTTTCTGTTGGTCATAGTACATGGACAATATGTGAGAAGTAGGGACTGATAGTGTTTGCACGTGTGTTAATGATTCAGCAAGGGACTGGATAACAGCATTGCTGGATCTAAGGACAATTCCAGAAACTTTGTGAGTGCACAAGTGGTGGTTTATGGACTTGCTATATTCTCCGCAAGACTCTTCGATGGTGATTGTGCACCTGCACAGTCGCAACAGATCGCAACAGTTGGTTGCTGGCCATCTCTACAAGGACTACAGTGGGTCTGCATCTATGATGACCCACCAATACCATCATCTCTACAAGGACTACAGTGGGTCTGCATCTTTGATGACCCACCAATACCATCATCTCTACAAGGACTACAGTGGGTCTGCATCTTTGATGGCCCACCATGCCATTATTTCTACAAGGACTTCAGTGGGTCTGCACCTCTGGTGGCCCACCAATACCACAATCTCTACCAGGACTCCAGTGGGTCTGCTCTGTGATGACCTAACTACCAATATTCTTCAAAACGTCGACTGACTCTGCTGTGGGTTTACTCTGTTGTGGCCCATTACCTGTCTGCATGTCGAGTCAGCACTGTCTTTCCGTTGGAAGGACAACACTACTTCTTCAAGACTGCATGGAAATCCACTACGTCTGTGTGCATTGCCTTTTACTGGTCAGACTTTGAGAAAAACACTGCAATTTTACTGTGACGAATCATGAGGGCTGTCTTTATGGACTGTGAGAAATTTTTAGCTTTTGACCAACATTGTATCAATAAGTGTGTGCATTTGATTTCTTTGTTATTGTAATTATGAAAAATTTTTTTCAAATCTGTATTGGCCACTGCCCAATCCAATTTGTAAAAATTTTTTGTGGGGAGCATGGGGGCTATGTAAGTAGGCTGTTTAGGTTTTTTTATTGGTAATGCCACCTCTGTATGAAAATCACTGGCTGTGCTGTGGGCAGTCTGTGTCTGCTTTGCATTGTTGTAATACTCGCCATTGTAGTGTTGGGCAGCGGCAGCTGGATGTGAGCAGCGCGTAGCGTTGCGCAGTTGGAGGTGAGCCGCCAGCAGTGGTGGATGTGGGGAGAGAGATGGCGGAGGTTTGTAATTTGTCATGAACTGCTATATTTATATATGATGATATCAAGGTAAATACATTGTTCGTTCTCTATTAATATCTTTCATTTGCTAACTATCCCTATCAGTAGTTAGTGCCTTCCATAGTTTGAATCTTTTATTTATCTGGCAGTAGTGGCGCTCGCTGTATTGCAGTAGCTTGAGCAGCGAAGATTTTTGTGAGGTAAGTGATTTGTGAAAGGTATAGTTTAATGTTAGTCAGGGCCATTCTTTTGTAGGGAATTTTGAAAGTCAGATTGCGTTGCGCTAACAAAATATTGTGTGTCAGTTTAAGCACAGTCATGTATAATTGTTGAAAGGGGACGTTTCAATATTTTCCCCCCCTCTGTTCCACTCGCGGATCGCACGAGGGAAAAACGACTGTCTGAACGCCTCACTACGAGCTCTAATTTCCCTTATCTTTGAATGGTGATCATTGCGTGATTTGAAAGTTGGTGGTAATAATGTGTGCTCTACATCGAGATGGGAACAATAGAGAATTGTGAAGGTGGTTCGATGAACCCTCTGCCAGGCACTCAAATGTCATTTGAGAGTATCCATGTAGATGTAGACGTAGAGAGGATGATGCGCTAAAAGACCATGAATGATGAAAAGAAACTGGTTTTCATATCGGTCGCCGGCTGCTGAAGCCTTAGGGGAACATCTGTGTCCGTACAGCCTCGGTAGAGATGGGTTCCTGACGTCCCACTTTCAAAACTGCAGCCATCTGATTGCCAGTAGACCGTCGATGACTCTGGTGAGGCGACGCGACGTCCTTTCGTCAAACATTAGTGATCGTCCTGTGGAAACATTGTCTCTGGGATGCTGAAGATCCACCATAGACACTTTTGAACTCGGAAAACTAAGTTGTTGTGTAACCTCCGATACGCCATGGCCCATGCGCCTTGCAGCGATAATCATCCCACCTTCAAAGTCTGTTAACTAATGACGTGCTGCAACGTTCGCTACACGTCTGTGTGTAACAGACTGCTGGGGTACTGTGTCAAAGCTCGCTCACTTACGCGACATCTAGCCGCAAAATCGGGAGAATTACAATGCACATCTTCAAATGAGACAAACACTTCCGTGATTTCTTGGGACTCAGTCTATATACGAAATTTGGATGCCAAATAAATCGTTTCAAGTCAAGCTGTTTGAGGAATAAAA
This sequence comes from Schistocerca serialis cubense, assembly GCF_023864345.2. NCBI lineage: Eukaryota > Metazoa > Arthropoda > Insecta > Orthoptera > Acrididae > Schistocerca > Schistocerca serialis. The sequence continues at coordinate 122,794,479 of NC_064643.1, forward strand.
TAGTAATCATTAAGCTATTAGATTTTGACGGTTATAAATTTTCCTTCCTTCCTTTCTTCCTTCTCTCAGTACCATCCACGCGTAGATTAATGTGCATCCCTGTCTGTTATACGTTACTGGTCATTAAAATTGCAACAACACTATGAAGGCGCCATGCACCAAATGTGAAACTGCCATGAAGTGCTAAGATAAGAAAATCATTAGCAGTTCAGTGTATAGGTAGGAGTAAAGCCATCTACATTTCTATACATAAAGGAAATATCCTGACTGACTGTCTCATCATCGTCCAGTCCAAACTGATAAGGATAAAAACTTAAAATATGGCCAAGATGTTGATATTATACCGCAACCATCGTTTAAGAAGGGATTTTTGGAATTAAAACTCTAAGGAGGTGAAATAGGAGACGAACCGTTTTTGAAAATATATCGCCCTCAAGGCAGTTTCGAAGCTACAACTACGAAAAGTGGCATGTGGTTTCCCGGTCAGAAATAAAATTAAATAGACTTCGTGTTCAGCATGTTTGGAAATTCGACTCCTCAGAGGGTGAAATAGTGTGTGAAGAATTTTTTAAAAATAAAACAGTGTTAAAGAGCTACTAAACTATTTTTAAAGCTATTTCTATGAAAATTCGTGTTTGACTTCTCGGTTAGAAGCAAAACCAATATGTGTCTCATTGTGAAGGTGGTGAAATAGACGATGAAAATGTTTATGAAAATATTTCGTTGTATTAAAACATCTTTAAAGCAAAATCTATGAAAATTAATATTTGACTTGTCGGTTAGAAATAAAGAAATATGTGTTGTGGGATGAAAGCTTCGATGGAAATATCACCACACGACGTCAAAAGGCAGAATTACAAAAACGTCTGATTCCAGCAAACAGAATCTCGTTTTGGTCAGACCAACATCATGTTTCTACGGCCTTAATTACCGTGAAAAATCTAGGTGTTAGAATTTGCGAATTAAATCAAAGAAAGCTATTCAACAAATGGCCTTTGTAGATTTACATGTGAGCAGTGGGCCTAACAACATACAAAAATTCGATTACAAAAAAGTTGTGCACATCAAACAGCCTAGCGAGCGAAGCAGCGGGTGCTAAGCTAGTTATTTATATAAGGAAAGATTGCACAACGGCTTTCTCAGTTAGAAATCGCATTTGATTATTAGTTATTTGTGACAATACTGTATTACGTCTCTATTACGTCTCCTGCAAGAAGGTGAATCGGGTACCAGCGAGTGTCGCAATTCGACAGCGGCAGGAACGTAACCCGTCGAGACCGCATATTATTATTCTCCGATAGAGGTGCTCTCGTTCATCGGGATTGAAAATTTGAAATTTGTGGTAAGGTTCTACGGGACCAACTGTTGAGGTCATCGGTCCCTAGGCTTACCCACTATTTAATCTAATTTAAAAGAACTTACGCTAGGGACAACACACACACCGATGCCCGAGGGAGGACTCGAACCTCCGACGGGGGGAGCCGTGCGAACCGTGGCAAGGCGCCGCAGACCGCGCGTCTACTCCGCGCGGCTCGTCGGGTTTCCACGCCTATCAAGCGAATATGCAGACGATAGCATCTGGACAGCCATACGAAACATCAAGCTGGATCTCGCAGCACTGCTAGATTGGCGCCCGAGAGGATAGGCAGTTTACTTGGCCTCGCAGGATCGTCCAGAAGTGTCATCGACTTTGAGGTATTTGCAGCAAGATACATATCCAGGGATATGGAACACGTGAGGCAATACTGACCCTACGGCTTATCTTAGAAGCTAGATTAAGGAAAGGCAAACCCACGTTTCTAGCATTTGTAGACTTAGAGAAAGCTTTTGACAATATTGACTGGAATACTCTCTTTCAAATTCTGAAGGTGGCAGGAGCAAAATACAGGGAGCGAAAGGCTATTTACAATTTGTACAAAAACCAGATGGCAGTTATAAGAGTCGAGGGACATGAAAGGGAAGCAGTGGTTGGGAAGGGAGTAAGACAGGGTTGTAGCCTTTCCCTGACGTTATTGAGCAAGCAGTGAAGGAAACAAAATAAAAATTCGGAGTACGTATTAAAATCTATGGAGAAGAAATAAAAACTTTGATGTTCGCCGATGACATTGTAATTCTGTCAGAGACAGCAAAGGACTTGGAAGAGCAGTTGAACGGAATGGATAGTGTCTTAAAAGGAGGGTATAAGATGAACATCAACAAAAGCAAAACGAGGATAATGTCGGGTGATGCTGCGGGAATTAGATTAGGAAATGAGACACTTAAAGCAGTAAAGGAGTTTTGCTATTTGGGGAGCGAAATAACTGATGATGGTCGAAGTAGAGAGGATATAAAATGTAGACTGGTAATGGCAAGGAAAGCGTTTCCGAAGAAGAGAAATTTGTTAACATCGAGTATAGATTTAAGTGTCAGGAAGTCGTTTCTGAAAGCATTTGTATGGAGTGTAGCCATGTGTGGAAGTGAAACATGGACGATAACTAGTTTGGACAAGAAGAGAATAGAAACTTTCGAAATGTGGTGCTACAGAAGAATCCTGAAGATTAGATGGGTAGATCATATAACTAATGAGGAGGTATTGAATAGGATCGGGGAGAAGAGAAGTTTGTGGCACAACTTGACTAGAAGAAGGGATCGGTTGGTAGGACATGTTCTGAGGCATCAAGGGATCACCAATTTAGTATTAGAGGGCAGCGTGGAGGGTAAAAATCGTAGAGGGAGACCAAGAGATGTATACACTAAACAGATACAGAAGGATGTAGGATGCAGTGAGTACTGGGAGATGAAGAAGCTTGCACAGGATAGAGTAGCATGGAGAGCTGCATCAATCCAGTCTCAGGACTGAAGACCACAACAACAACAACATATCCAGGCGAACAGTGCGACGACATCTGCAGCCACTACGGACTGTCACCACAGTGCTGTTTCCCTTGGCGTTGCAGAAGAGGCGAGCCGGCAGCGGTTCGCCCGACAGGACTGGTCACTGCAGTGACACCCGGTCGTCAATTCAGAAGATTTCCGATTCTGCGTAAAGCTTTGAGATGGACGTATCCACGAGTGCTGGCTCCGAGCAGAGACTGCATTCGTCTTCGTAATATTGGCCAAGCACATGGCGTAACGTTACGCGGCGCCATTGCGTACACAACAGGATCGCGTCTGGTCCGCATAGCACGTAATCTGGAAAGCAGCCGTTGCATTTCTGACGTGTTAAGGCATGTACCTATGCCCCGTCTTCGAGGCTTCTGTGACGATGTATTTCAACAATAGAATGTGCAAATGAACATTCAGTTGATTCAGCTGCGGCGGTACGTGTTTCCTCTCGCTATTTCCTGCGTCCAGTACGCGGTTCGTCTTTGAGACTTCCTGAAAAAAAAGCACATTTTTCCCAGTCAATGAGGGTTGCTTCAAGAAACTTGCCAAGGTCAGCTCTAGACGCACTCTTTCCCTCCGTGGTTTTTTGCCCTGTGTGTGGACGTTCGTCCAGCCACACACACACGCCTCTAACAGCTCCTCAACAGTGTCGCCCTCGTCAGCCATGGCTCCACAGTGCAGCGCACTACTGAAACAAAACAGAACAACACTAACAACAACGGCTTTAGTCAGCTAAAAAGCAAAGAAAGCAATAAAATAATTATTTATGAGGGTTGGAACTTTAACAGCTGCAACGATTTATTTACAACTGATTTAAAATAAATTCGTGTTTCGAAGTGCTATTGTCCTTCAGAGTACGAACAGCCACTGTTACTGTGTATAACCTCTTTCCTGAGATGTGGAAGTCGCAGGATATCGTTAGCAGCTCCAGTTGTGTTGACAGCTCGAATGGAGCGGTGTGTTGCAGACCAATCTCTGTGAGAGTTCTGAAGTAAAAGCCACAGCCGCGTCGTTCTTCTTAGAAAATCAAGCAGAAGTCACAAGGGCTTATACTGGGACAGTATGAGGAATGGTACAGTGCTTCCCAGTAGCATCGATCGAACACATCAGCCGGCCGCTGTGGCCGAGCGGTTCTAGGCGCTTCAGTCCGGAACTGCGTGACTGCTACGGTCGCAGGTTAGAACCCTGCCTCGGGCATGTATGTGTGTGTGTGATGTCCTTAGGCTAGTTAGGTTTAAGTAGTTCTAAGTTCTAGGGGACTGATGACCTCAGAAGTTAAGTCCCACAGTGCTCAGAGCCATTTGAACCCATAGTGCTCAGAGCCATTTGAACCATTTCGAACATATCAACAACTTCTTGTGGGGTTTGTGCCCGTACTACAAAATAATGGGCGCGCTCTGCCGAAGTGTCGCCGCTTCTTTCTCAAAGCCGATCACAAGTTGTATTTCAAAAATGAAAAGTAATACAGCCATTGGCGGTGCGCTGATGGGAAACGGTATGCGTCGGGAAATACTACCACAATTTTGCAAGAGAACCATCTTAAAATTCACGTTGCTGGGGTTCTCACGAACTTCCCAGTGTTTCCACTATTACACTGTTACAGCGTAACATTCGACCCCTCGCGACACGAGGTTTTGTTGTTCTCGTAACTGTGCATGCCCTTGATACGAGAAGGGATGTAACATTTCTGTCTTTACAGCCGTCGTACCTGCTCTTCTTAGAGCAGTTGAGAAGGCAGCATTGGCAAGATGACGTAATGTGGTGTGAGGTACAGCTAACTAACGGTTTGTTCGGTATGGTTATCGTGAGAAAAACCGCCTAAATTGTAGTCCTTCTCCGAGATTGCTGCTGAGTTTCGTAGTTGGGCGCCAAAAGGTTAATCTTATATTATTAATATTTGAAAAATTAAACACCATATTTACTTGCATTTCACATTAAAGCATCTCTCAATAGCGTGCTATCATCTATTATTTCACAAGTATTAATAACCAGAATAATAAACAAGTGCTAAATGTAAAGGCAGACGAAGCACTTTGGTGATCTCCTTCGGACCACGCCAGACTTGGATGGCGGGCGAAGTGGTTCGGCTGCTCGGTAGTGTGGTTACCACAGTCTGTCAACAAAATTGTTGACGCTTGCGCGTGACACTCAATGCGCGCTAATAAACTGCGGAACGAAGGACATGTTCATTACTCATCGTTGGCTCAAAACGAAAATTTCTGTTCCGACACTGACAATGTTGAGTGTTCATGGAAAAAGTTCAAGGCAATCGCAAAATGCGTTTTAGACAGGTACGTGCCGAGTAAAACTGTGAGGGACGGGATAAACTCACCGTGGTTCAACAACAAAGTTAGGAAACTACTGCGAAAGCAAAGAGAGCTTCACTGCATGTTTAAACGCAGCCAAAACCTTTCAGACAAACAGAAGCTAAACGATGTCAAAGTTAGCGTAAGGAGGGCTATGCGTGAAGCGTTCAGTGAATTCGAAAGTAAAATTCTATGTACCGACTTGACAGAAAATCCTAGGAAGTTCTGCTCTTACTTTAAATCAGTAAGTGGCTCGAAACAGCATATTCAGACACTCTGGGATGATGATGGCATTGAAACACAGGATGACACGCGTAAAGCTGAAATACTAAACACCTTTTTCCATAGTTGTTTCACAGAGGAAGACCGCACTGCAGTTCCTTCTCTAAATCCTCACACAAACGAAAAATTGGCTGACATCGAAATAGGTGTCCAAGGAATAGAAAAGCAACTGAAATCACTCAACAGAGGAAAGTCCACTGGACCTGACGGGATGCCAATTCGATTCTACACAGAGTAGCGAAAGAACTTGCCCCCCTTCTAACAGCCGTGTACCGCAAGTCTCTAGAGGAACGGAAGGTTCCAAATGATTGGATAAGAGCACAGGTAGTCCCAGTCTTCAAGAAGGGTCGTCGAGCAGATGCGCAAAACTATAGACCTATATCTCTTACATCGATCTGTTGTAGAATTTTAGAACATGTTTTTTGCTCGCATATCATGTCATTTCTGGAAACCCTGAATCTACTCTGTCGGAATCAACATGGATTCCAGAAACAGCTATCGTGTGAAGCCCAACTCGCTTTATTTGTTCATGAAACCCAGAAAATATTAGATACACGCTCCCAGGTAGATGCTATTTTCCTTGACTTCCGGAAGGCGTTCGATACAGTTCCGCACTGTCGCCTGATAAACAAAGTAAGAGCCTACGGAATATCAGACCAGCTGTGTGGCTGGATTGAAGAGTTTTTAGCAAACAGAACACAGCATGTTGTTATCAATGGAGAGATCTTTGCCGTACCACAGGGGAGTGTTATGGGACCATTGCTTTTCACAATATATATAAATGACCTAGTAGATAGTGTCGGAAGTTCCATGCGGCTTTTCGCGGATGATGCTGTAGTATACAGAGAAGTTGCAGCATTAGAAAATTGCAGCGAAATGCAGGAAGATCTGCAACGGATAGGCACTTGGTGCAGGGAGTGGCAACTGACCCTTAACATAGACAAATGTAACGTATTGCGAATACATAGAAATAAGGATCCTTTATTGTATGGTTATATGATAGCGGAACAAACACTGGCAGCAGTTACTTCTGTAAAATATCTGGGAGTATGCTTACGGAACGATTTGAAGTGGAATGATATAAATTTAATTAATTGTTGGTAAGACGGGTGCCAGGTTGAGATTCATTGAGAGAGAAAATGTAGTCCATCAACAAAGGAGGTGGCTTACAAAACACTCGTTCGACCTATACTTGAGTATTGCTCATCAGTGTGGGATCCGTACCAGATCGGTTTGACGGAGGAGATAGAGAAGATCCAAAGAAGAGCGGCGCGTTTGGTCACAGGGTTATTTGGTAAGTGAGATAGCGTTACGGAGATGTTTAGCAAACTCAAGTGGCAGACTCTGCAAGAGAGGCGCTCTACATCGCGGTGTAGCTTGCCGTCCAGGTTTCGAGAGGGTGCGTTACTGGATGAGGTATCGAATATATTACTTCCCCCTACTTATACCTCCCGAGGAGATCACGAATGTAAAATTAGAGAGATTCGAGCGCGCACGGAGGTTTTCCGGCAGTCGTTCTTCCTGCGAACCATACGGGAGTGGAACAGGAAAGGGAGGTAATGACAGTGGCACGTAAAGTGCCCTCCGCCACACACCGTTGGGTGGCTTGCGGAGTATAAATGTAGATGTAGATGTAGAAGACGACTGACAGATACCCAGCCGAAATATCGTGGAGTGTGGTTGAGAATGACCGACTGCAGACCCGAAATTTCTTTGAACAGAGAGATTGTTATCGTCGCATGCGTATGTTTCCCAGGCCGTTTTGGCAGTAAAATCACCCATCGGGGAGCGTGCCCACAGTGTGTGAGCGCCCGGGGTGGGCCGCTGTGTGTGCCGCCCCGTGTGTGCTGTGGTGTGCTGTGGTGTGGTGTATCGTGGTGTGGTGTGGGGCAGGTGCGGCGGCGACCAGCCGATCAATAGCCCGGCTGTCGCCACTGTGGCCGCTGGATGCCCGCAGCCTCTGCACACGTGGGCGCCGCGCCTCTGCCTGCTGCTGTAGCCCGTGGGTACACAGCCGGGGCAACACCAAAACTCACCAGCTCTGGTCGCAGCTTCTTGTCGCGTCCTCCTCAATACATGCAGTAACCTACGCCAATACACACTCTAAGACATGAAAAGAAGCAGACGAGGTTATACAAATCGACCACAAATTGGTATTCGTAGAGGTATCGATGGAAAATACAAGATTATTAACTTCGGCAATCGATGCACGAATGTGTGGCACTGGAGCGCAGTTTCACTGCACAGCTGGCAAGGATAGTAAACATGGAACATGTCGATACCATGCCATAAAGTTTTTGCGAATTTCATTCCGTGTACCCTGTACCCAGTTCGACAGTAACTATGCCTGGTAGACAGACGTGTGAACAAAATACGCCGACGTCACCATTTAAGAGAGGACGTGTAATGAGGCCCAAATAAGTCGGATGGAGCAATCCGCGAATCGCTCGATATTTACACTACTGGCCATTAAAATTACTACACCAAGAAGAAATGCGGATGATAAACGGGTATTCATTGGACAAATATATTATACTATAACTGACATGTGATTACATTTCCATAGAATTTGGGTGCATACATCCTGAGAAATCAGTACCCAGAACAACCACCTCTGGCCGTAATAACGGCCTTGGTACGCCTCGGCATTGAGTCAAACAGAGCTTGGATGGTGTGTACAGGTACAGCTGTCCATGCAGCTTCAACACGATGCGGTCATGCATTAACCTGCTGAAATGAAGGGTTTCGCAGAGATCGAATGAAGGATAGAGCCACGGGTCGTAAAACATCTGAAATTTAACGTCCGCTGTACAAAGTGCCGTCAATGCGAACAAGAGGTGACCGAGACGTGTAACCAATGGCACCCCATACCATCACGTCGGGTGATACGCCAGTATGGCGATGACGAATACACGCTTCCAATGTGCCTTCACCGCGATGTCGCCAAACACGGATGCGACCATCATGATGCTGCAAACAGAACCTGTATTCATCCGAAAAAATGACGTTTTGCCATTCGTGTACACAGGTTCGTCGTTGAGTACACTAATACTGGTCACCCAGAAGGCGTTCCTGTCTGTGATGCAGCGTGAAGGGCAACCGCAACTATGGTCTCCGAGCTGATAGTCCATGCTGCTGCAAACGTCGTCCACTGCTACGGTCGCAGGTTCGAATCCTGCCTCGGGCATGGATGTTTGTGATGTCCTTAGGTTAGTTAGGTTTAAGTAGTTCTCAGTTCTAGGGGACTGATGACCACAGATGTTAAGTCCCATATGTGCCGGCCGGTGTGGCCGTGGGGTTCTAAGCGCTTCAGTTTGGAACCGCGTGACCGCTACGGTCGCAGGTTCGAATCCTGCCTCGGGCATGGATGTGTGTGATGTCCTTAGGTTAGTTAGGTTTAAGTAGTCCTAAGTTTTAGGGGACTGATGACCTCAGTATTTAAGTCCCATAGTGCTCAGAGCCATTTGAACCATTTTGTTAAGTCCCATAGTGCACAGAGGCAAACGTCGTCCAACTGTTCGTGCAGATGGTTGTTGTCTTCCAAACGTCCCCATCTGTTGACTCAGGGATCGAGACGTGGCTGCACGATCCGTTACAGCCATGCGGATAACATGCCTGTCATCTCGACTGCTAGTGATACGAGGCCGTTGGGATCCAGCGTGGCGTTCCGTATTACCCTCCTGAACCCACCGATCCCATATTCTGCTAACACTCATTGTATCTCGACCAACGCGAGCAGCAATGTCGCGATACGATAAACCGCAATCGCGATAGGCTACAATCCGACTTTTATCAAAGTCGGGAACGCGATGGTAAGCATTTCTCCTCCTTACACGAGACATCACAACAACGTTTCACCAGGCAACGCCGGTCAACTGCTGTTTGTGTATGAGCAATCGGTTGGAAACTTTCCTGATGTCAGCACGTTGTAGGTGTCGGCACCGGCGCCAGCCTTGTGTGAATGCTCTGAAAAGCTAATCATTTGCATATCACAGCATCTCCTTCCTGTCGGTTAAATTTCGCGTCTATAGCACGTCATCTTCGTGGTGTAGCAATTTTAATGGCCTGTAGTGTAGATTGGAGCGATGCCACTATTCGACGATTTTGGCCGAAGCCAACTTCAAGAAGGAAGCGGTCGACCTAGAGAGGCGTCAGAACGTCAGGACCGAGCAATTGTCAGAGTAGCACTCACAGCCCTGGATTCGTCATTCCATCGATCCGACGTACAGTTGGTGCTCCAGCGACCACAAGGACCATTAATACGTGGCTTACAGAAAGGGGACTGAGTTCACGGCTCTCCTGGCGCCCGCTACCTTTGACCTCTGCACACTAACAAGTCATTTTGGAGTGGTGTCTGGGGCATTTGGCCTAGAAACTCATTACTGGAGAAGAATCGCCTTCATTGTTGAATTACACCTCCAACTGAGCTCCGATGACCGTCGAAGACGTGTCTGGAGACACCAACATGATACCAACATGACTGTTGCCCGTCATACGGCCCGACAACCAGGAGTGATGATCTGGGGTGACACTTATTTTCAAAGCGGGGCCCATTTATTTGTCATCCGTAGTACCTTTAGAGCAGAGCGTTACTTCGACGATATTCTACGTCGCCCTTCATGACAAGCCAAGCCGATAATACCAGCCCGAACACGATGAGAATTTCTATTGATTTTTTTTTCGTGCCTGCCAAACCCTACCTCGACCAGCAAGATCGCCGGATCCCTCCGTTTGGAGGAATATGGGCAAGTCTATTGAGCCATCTCGGAATGTTGACAATATAACCAACCAATTGCAGAGGATTTCGCACAGTATGAATCAGGAGCACATCTAGCAACTCTGTCAATCAATGCCAAGCCGATTAGCTGCTTGCACAAGGGCCAGGGCGTTATTTATTTGCTTAGTTTGTGAATCTCTTTCTGTTGAATAAATAATCCATAAAATTTGGAAATGAAATCATTTGCTTATCGGTAAATGTATATCATACCTGATATCCATCGCATTCGAATCGTTTCTTCGTGGTGCGTCTTCCCTGCTTTTCTTTCTTTCTTTTTCTTTGGAGTGTACAACATAGTCCTCAGTTTAAAAGAAACTGTGACGTATTTCTGCAGCAGGTAGTACTGGTCAAAACTAGAAGAAAACTTCCTAAAACGATATGTCGATAAACCAATACCTGTTGGGATGTGGGCTAGTCTGGTGCATGTGTTCAGTATACACTAATTCCTTGAAATGTCGACATAGCCGGAATGAAATGGATTCATGTCTGGTGAACGGGCAAGCCATGCTACCGGACCTCAAAATTCATTGCCCATGAAACGCTCTGGTGCCGGCCGGAGTGGCCGTGTGGTTCTAGGCGCTACAGTCTGGAACCGAGCGACTGCTACGGTCGCAGGTTCGAATCCTGCCTCGGGCATGGGTGTGTGTGATGTCCTTAGGCTAGTTAGGTTTAATTAGTTCTAGGCGACTGATGACCTCAGAAGTTAAGTCGCATAGTGCTCAGAGCCATTTGAATCCATAGTGCTCAGAGCCATTTGAACCCATAGTGCTCAGAGCCATTTGAACCCATAGTGCTCAGTGCCATTTGAACCCATAGTGCTCAGAGCCATTTGAACCCATAGTGCTCAGAGCCATTTGAACCCATAGTGCTCAGAGCCATTTGAACCCATAGTGCTCAGAGCCATTTGAACCATTTGAAACGCTGCTGTGAGGAAGTGTTGCACGACCTCTAGAAATCGAGGTGGGCTCCGCCGTACTTAAACCACAGTCATTGTCTTTCTGCAAGAATAACGTTCTGCAATAGCACAGATAATTCATGGCGCAGAAGTAGGGGATACGCTGCGTCTGGCACAACGTATGGCTCTATGAGTGTGTTGGCGACAATTCTTCCCTTACACCGATACTGAAACGATACTGGTACCTCACCTCTAGTAGTGCTCAAGTATTTGCATCTCTCCATATGTGAGTATGATGGTAATTTCCTGTGAAGGCTGCCTCATCTGCAAATAAAATGCAAGCTCGGTAGTCAAAAGTAAAACGGCCCATATTTTAACAGGGATTGGTTTCCTTACGTATAATTATAGGGACTTATGTTCAACATCTACATCTAAATAGATACTTTGCATATCACACTTAAGTGCCTGACAGAGATCATCGGAAACCTTCATTGTAATCCTCTATTATTCCACTCTCGAACTGGGGACGGAAAAAACGAACTCTGGTTTCCCATACTTTATTATGATGAACGTTTCTCGCTATATAGGTCGGATCAAGAAAATATTTTCGAATTTGAAAGAGACAGTTGATGACTGAAATTTCGTGAGAAGATACCGCCGCAGCGACAAACGCCCCCTTTTTTTTAATGAACGCCCCAAATCCTGTATTATGCCCGTGACACTCTCCCCTATTTCTCGATAATACAAAACGTGTTGCCCTTCTTTGAACTTTCTCTATGTACTCCGTTAATCCTACCTGGTCACGATCCAACACAGCGCAGCAGCACTCCAGAAGAGGACAGACGAGCGTAATGCAGGCAGACTCTGTGGTAGAACTGTTGCATCTGCCAAGTGCTCTGCCAATAAATCGAAGTCTTTGGTTCGCCTTCCCAACAACATTTTCTATGTCTTCTTTCCACTTGAAGTTGTCCGTAATCATAATTCCTAAGTACTTAGGTGAACTTGCGGCCTTCAGATCTAATTCATTTATCGTGTAACGGAAGTTTAACGGATTCTTTTCAGCACACATGTGGATGACCTCACATTTGTTTATTGTTTGGGGGTCAATTGCCAGTTTTCACACCATACGCATATCTTTTCTAAATCGTTTTGCAATTTGCTTCGATCTTCTGATGACTTTACTAGCCGATGGACGACGGCATCATCAACTAACAGCCTAAGACGACTGCTCAGATTGTTTCCGAAATCGTTTATATAGATTAGGAACAGCAGGGAAACTATAACACTAACTTGGGGCCATCAAATAATGATATGACTCAAATAACTGGGTCCTTGTATCGGAAAAATTAAAGTCTGCAAGAAAATAATTGAAATAGAAGGGACTATCAGTCAGTTTCAGAAGTCGAGCGTCAATACAGAATGTAGTCGGTGGCACTGGACAACAACGTGAGCAAGTTCAGTGTGTTCCGCCCGAGACAAGCCATGGTAGCGTATATATTCAGACTACTTGTTTCTGAGTCTGTCACCTGTCGTCGGGTATTGCTAATGAAGTCCTGTGGCAGTACATGTTGTGACTTGGCAAGACAGCCAAGTCACTATGAGAGGAAGCCGAAAGGCACGCGCTTAAGCTCACGCAGGCTGGCGCGAGGTCTGGAACAGTTAAGGGAATTAATAGTAGCAAATAAAGTACGTAGTTGATATAATACTTAACTTTAATCCATAATTGGACAACATCGCTCTTGACGGTACATGTTTTATAATTTCAATATTAGCTGGTAATGGCGCCTTGCTAGGTCGTAGCAAAGGACGTAGCTCAAGGCTATGCTAACTATCGTCTCGGCAAATGAGAGCGTAATTGTCAGTGTAGCATCGCTAGCAAAGTCGGCTGTACAGCTGGGTCGAGTGCTAGTAAGTCTCTCTAGACCTGCCGTGTGGTGGCGCTCGGTCTGCAATCACTGACAGTGGCGACACGCGGATCCGACGTATACTAACGGACCGCGGCCGATTTAAAGGCTACCACCTAGCAAGTGTGGTGTCTGGCGGTGACACCACAGTACAGCAGGGCAAAACGACAAATTCGGCAAAGTCCAGAGGAGCGAAGCGATGTCCAACGCAGAGCCCAGCGACAGCGCCAGTTGTTAACTAAAAGTTTCGTTAATAGCAGAATAAAATTTGGTAAAAATATCTGGACGTGATAAAAACGTATGCAATGGATCTAACAATTGTTTCCCTCGGTACGTTACAAGTGCAATGGTACGATGTAGTTATCAGTGTAACATACTCACATAAAAGTGAGTAATTGTGTTTGACCTCGCTGGATTACTTTTTACCACACTATTGCCATCGTATGATGTATTAGACCATGGTGGCTATTGTAATTCTTCATTGTTTGAAAGCATTCTTTTTCCACGTAAAAAAATTCTAGTGACAGGTATCAGTTCGGACTTCCACAAAAGCAATGTTTAAACGACACGACGCGATGTCGCATTCGGTCGTTTTGCCCTCAAACAGTGAGTGCACAATCCTGATGCGCACTCCTCTGAAAAATGAAGAAACTGATACACAAATTAACGTGAACAACTAAAGGATTCTGCAAATGGTTTGCAAACACCTTTCAAGTATGAAGATAAGAGTTATTATTCAATAATCATTACAAATTACACAGAGGAATTACACGTACCTCTTCTTGGGTATTAATAAATCGCTTGATCTGTATTTAGTCCTTTAGTATTGGATCACTACTGGTTTCATGGCACTAAAGGCCACACCTTCAGGTGAACATCTGTATAACAGTAAATCCAGGAGGAAAAACAACCCTGAGTTACACACTGGTATTGTAAATTATTTTAAGATCTTAAATTTTTTTAAAAAAACTAATAAAAACTTTCGTGAGAATATTAAAATGTTAGTACTCACATAACTAAAACATTAGAACCAAAAAGCTCGGAACTTTGCTCGCAACATACATTGTCCGTAAGAACAAAACACCTCTAAAAGGCGGTATGCTATAGGATAAAACAGCTGGATTCCAATATAGTGGATGAGTCCTAGACAAATCATACAATAGTGATCCATTTGTAAGGTGAAAATAAACGAAAAACTTTTAAGACCTAATTTTGGGCCACAATGAAGAACGAGGAAGTGGTTGCCACAAAATGGAAGGACTTTTTACCTGAACCAAACGCACCAAGTAAACAGCTATTGACGGAAAAATGGTTCAAATGGCTCTGAGCACTATGGGACTCAACTGCTGAGGTCATTAGTCCCCTAGAACTTAGAACTAGTTAAACCTAACTAACCTAAGGACATCACAAACATCCATGCCCGAGGCAGGATTCGAACCTGCGACCGTAGCGGTCTTGCGGTTCCAGACTGCAGCGCCTTTAACCGCACGGCCACTTCGGCCGGCTATTGACGGAAAAGCAAAGCCTGAAAACCGCACTTACTGCTTCTCTAGTCTACACACAGTCGCGAACATGGGACGCGGCCGCTTGCTATGTCATACTGACGACAGGAAAGTAAACAACTTGCCAGTAGGCACTCACAATAACTCTGACGATGAGCGGGCCCCATCGAATGATTGGTAGCCTTTTGGGGGATACATGAATGGTGAATGAAAACTATAAATGTTGGGATAAAAAGTACAAAAACTTTTGTGGAAATCAATTCGTAGAATAACAATGTGTAAAAGATGATAGTGACAGTTGTCATACATTTTTCATTAATAACGCCTGTAAGTTATGCTAAAGCTTGAACATGTCATGACTCCAACTAGGAACATCATATGCATACATACATTATATATTACAGCAACAAAATAGATCGGCCGGCGGTGCCCACGGAATAAATCTTAAAAAGTGAAAAAAAAAACTATAAGAAATTTAAGATTCAAAGAAAATTATTCTTTCTTAAAAATGTTTCACTTTTTTGCAGTTAAAAGGTTCTGAGATGATACTAAATTTTGCTGCTTATGAAGAGTAGATAAAATTTAAGAAAATATATAAAAATTTTATACCAAAGTTGAAAGGAAGACGTGGAAAACCTAACACAATGAGGAGAATGCGTAGCAGGTGGGCAGGTGAGTTGGGGAGGGGGAGTGGAGGAGTAAAATGGAAAGGCCCAGGAGGAACAAAGGGGAACTGGATAATGGAAGTACAGAGTATTACGTCAACTAACTTAGGCAGTCGAAGTTTGCCAAAATGCTACCGTGCTACGATGTCTCAAGTCCGTTTAGCCATTCAGGGCTCGGTGTGCCTATACTTCGTGCCAACGTTACTGGGACTGAAGAAAGCCTGTTCACTATTTTTAAACCGCAACTGTCAGCTGATCTTTTCTGAAATATTGCCGAAATATTGAATTTTGTGATACGTGATACCAGCGGCCTTCCGACTACCGGTGTTGATAAGGGGCTATCCGTAGGGTTAACTTTTCTTGTTGTATTTCTGAGCATACCCCGATTAATAACATTGACGAAATCACTGTCGTAGCCACTTTTGTAAGCTGTGTAATGTGTGATTCGAAACTCTCTATCAAAGGGTTTCTTTGACAACGGGACACTGTGAAGCCTGCTATGAAACGGATCTGAAGGCTGACGTTTTGTACTTGGTAGGGTGGTTGGAGGAGCTACAAATCACTATATCAGTTGTGGTTGCCTTTCTTTAAATATCGACATTAGTACCACATAAAATAGTGTCAAGATCCAGATATGGTCAAGTCCCCTCTGACTGTGCTGAGCAGTGGCTTTTAGGCTGCTATACCGGTAGCGATCCAATAATAAAGGACTAAATACAGCTGAAGCGGTTTATTAGTTCCAAAGATGACTACTTATAGCTGTGGTTGCTCTAGACACAAGCTCGTCTGCACACGTATCTCTGTTCGCTGAGGTAACACGGGAAGAAGTGAAGATCAGAAAGGGAAGAACACGCTTCCTAATTTTTTTTTAAAAAGATGAATAACATTTAGACATAGACTTTGCTGGTTTCCGCTGAACACAGTCTGTGAATTAAATCTACTTTCGTCTGAATGACATTAAATTTATCTTTGAAATTTACAAAAGGAGGCGAAATTCACGTTCTCCTTATAATATGTGCTTCACCACGAGATGAGGGAGGCGTAGAGTAGCCTGCGATGGTCTGCTTGGGGCGGCTGCCAGAAGGGGAGTGATTGACTTCTGCTTGCGCCACGAGCTGTTTCGTTGCAATCTTCATAATTTACGAGACGGCCGATTGCGTGGCCGTCGGTCACGCGGCAGAGTTACCGCCACTTGTGGCGGGGCCGTCAAATCTGGAACGTCCATGGTCTCTGCCATCGGTACGTCTTCGACTGTCGATAACAAGAATATAAGAGCGCGCACGATCTTGGGATTCAGACAGTGTCCACACTGCGCATCCGGCTATCAAATCTAAGTTATTGAAAAATGTAACGGTTACTTTCGACTGATAAAATTTTTTTTCATAAAATCCGCTATTGCCGTTTCTGCTGTTTAGGCATTTTCATGAGGAATGTAGCCAAAATCTTGTGTTTCAACACGTCAAAATTTTTTTAAAAATGTTGGACGCCTATGAAAGGCGAATTAGAAATCCATTGACAAAATTTTGGAGGGTGTTCAGGGATATTTTCTGACCGTTTTGGATTAGGGATCCTCGGTCTCCTTTAAGTTACAGAGTAGGAATGTAGTTTTGACTTTTTCTGTTTATCAGAACTGCCTTCCCTAAAAATTCCTATACATCCATAAGGAAATCTGTAAAATACGGCCACAAAAAACACAGAGTAATGCAACAACTGTCAAACAGACTCAAAAGTAGTGTGATGCGTTTGCTGTCGCTACAGTAACAGCTCAATCGCTGTGATACTCTTCCATTACTTTCTGTGGACCAGCGTACCAGGTGAATATCGGCCAGCTCTCTATCAGTGCAAAATACTAACGCGAATTCTTTACAGACGAATGGAAAAGCTAGTAGAAGCCGACCTCGGGGAAGATCAGTTTGGATTCCGTAGAAATGTTGGAACACGTGAGGCAATGCTGACCCTACGACTTATCTTAGAAGCTAGATTAAGGAAGGGCAAACATACGTTTCTAGCATTTGTAGACTTAGAGAAAGCTTTTAACAGTGTTGACTGGAATACTCTCTGTCAAATTCTGAAGGTGGCAGGGGTAAAATACAGGGAGCGAAAGGCTATTTACAATTTGTGCAGAAACCAGATGGCAGTTATAAGACTCGAGGGACATGAAAGGGAAGCAGTGGTTGGGAAGGGAGTGAGACAGGGTTGTAGTCTCTCCCCTATGTTATTCAATCTGTATATTGAGCAAGCAGTGAAGGAAACAAAAGAAAAATTCGGTGCAGGTATTAAAATCCATGGAGAAGAATTAAAAACTTTGAGGTTCGCCGATGACATTGTAATTCTGTCAGAGACAGCAAAGGACGTGGAAGAGCAGTTTAACGGAATGGATAGTGTCTTGAAAGGAGGATATAAGATGAACATCAACAATAGCAAAACGAGGATAATGGAATGTAGTCGAATTAAGTCGGGTGATGCTGAGGGAATTAGATTAGGAAATGAGACACTTAAAGTAGTAAAGGAGTTTTGCTGTTTGGGGAGCAAAATAACTGATGGTGGTCGAAGTAGAGAGGATATAAAATGTAGACTGGCAATGGCAAGGAAAGGGTTTCTGAAGAAGAGAAATTTGTTAACATCGAGTATAGATTTAAGTGTCAGGAAGTCGTTTTTGAAAGTATTTGTATGGAGTGTAGCCATGTATGGAAGTGAAACATGGACGATAAATAGTTTGGACAAGAAGAGAATAGAAGCTTTTGAAATGTGGTGCTACAGAAGAATGCTGAAGATTAGATGGGTAGATCACATAACTAATGAGGAAGTATTGAATAGGATTGGGGAGAAGAGAAGTTTGTGGCACAACTTGAGTAGAAGAAGGGATCGGTTGGTAGGACATGTTCTGAGGCATCAAGGGCTCACCAATTTAGTATTGGAGGGCAGCGTGGAGGGTAAAAATCGTAGAGGGAGACCAAGAGATGAATACACTAAGCAGATTCAGAAGGATGTAGGTTGCGGTAGGTACTGAGAGATGAACAAGCTTGCACGGGATAGAGTAGCATGGAGAGCTGCATCAAACCAGTCTCAGGACTGAAGACCACAACAACAACAACTCTATCAGTAAACCTATCGGTAACACTGCTCTGTATCACTGTTAACGTAAAGCAAGTCCGAGACAAACTTAAACAGAGCTTAAGGGCGTAAAGTGGGCATTAATCAGCAAAAAGAACAGTGAGAGAATGGAACCTGTTGGTTTCCAAACTAGACGTTAGACCATTTTGTGCTTAAAGCCCTTTTCTTCGCTGCATTTGCTTCCTATTACGTAATATAACAACATTGGTGCTATAGGAAGAAATAACTAATAATATCATTTTAGGCAAAAAAGTAAGAAATTACTTAACAAGACAGCGATAGCGCTCAATAATTGTAAATGACATACTGGAAGGCAATAATTGTAGCTATGCTGTAAATATCAGACAAACTTGTGAACACGAATATGTAATAGTAAAGTATATGTTTATTCTTCATGTTAAAATATCTGTCAATACTTATAACACTGTATGTACTATAATCTCAAAAAACTAGTAAATATCATAATGCATAAATTATTTGTAAAATGATCAACAGATAGTAAATAAAATCCACTGAAATGGAGAAACTTCACCGAAACATGTGTGGGTAGTAAAACACGGAAAACACTGTTTTCTAATGGCATTACCACATTTCCTTAACACATATACATATAATATCAACATTTGAACTCTTATGCAGGTATTTTCAGTGTAATAAAAATACAAAGATAAATAGAGGTAAAAATCAAATGAAAAGCAATTTTCGTTGGAATTATGTATCGTCCTGCGTGTATTATTATCACATCCATAGACGGAGTAGGCTTGTTTAGCATAGTTGGCATCTTTTACATAAATAAGCTTAAGTTGTTGCAGATGTTCACTGGTTGATGGCAACGCAAACAATGTCGTAAAAGCTCACGAGTGCAGGAAATAATGCTTCCCTCGTGCTGACAGGGCACCGATGTAGCGGGTAATGGTGGTATTCTCCAGTGAAGAAATGTTTACAGCGGACGCCGTTATTATTTTTAAAATATCGTGTTTGCAACATTCACAAGTTTAGATAAGACTTTCTCACAACCAAATTAGAGAACGTGAGGAACGACGGACGACCCATCCTTAGTTTATTTCCCTTGCAATTAAAAAAAAAAAAAGATTCAAATGGCTCTGAGCGTTATGGGACTTAACATCGGAGGTCATCAGTCCCCTAGAACATAGAACTACTTAAACCTAACTAACCTAAGGACATCACACACATCCATGCCCGAGGCAGGATTCTAACCTGCGACCGTAGCGGTCGCACGGTTCCAGACTGAAGCGCCTAGAACCGCTCGGCCACACCGGCCGGCTCCTTGAAACTAAAGAATAACTCCCAAATGCGACATGATTCATTTATATACCATTATCATACAGTTTATTCAATTACATTATGATAAAAACTTTATCTTACGATCCATATCACGATGGTTTATCTACAACATATCTCAGATATGTTACTTACTGCGACAGGTTATTATAAACGCAGGTTGGATATTTTTTTTATTTATGCATTTATTTCACCTGGTAAAGGCAGGAATTCCTATGCTGTTTGAGCAATATATAATAATAACGACAATACAGGGGATAGGCAAAGTAATGTGAACAGTGATAGTAATGGGATGGTTGTGTTTGACGGTCAGCAATCAAGGTGTGGCATGCGTCGCGCTGGACTTTGCGTGTTCGGTATGGACTAGGCTTCAGTGCAGGTTGTTTCCGAGCAGAAAACACTTCGTATTTGCATTCAGACGTCGAGATCGACGTGCAATGAAAGAGCTAACAAGAGTTCCAAAGAGGGCAGACTGTGGGGGCCCGATTAGCTGGAGCATCAGTAACCAAGACAGCCAACTTATTGAATGTTTCAAGAGCAACTGTTTCAACAGTCATGACAGACTACACAAAACATGGAAAGACATCATCGTGTAAACGTAACAGTGGGCGCAAATTAAAACTAAATGACAGAGATCGTCGTACGCTAACACGCGACTTGTCGGAAAACGCTACACGCCTCCAGTCAACCACTCTGCAGTTTCTGTGCTTTGGCCACTGAAGTAGCTTGAAATGCAGCTGTGAACAGCGTACTTAACGCGGGGAACGCGATGCCAAGTGTTGAATGTGTCCAGTTCGCTCGTAAACTGACTGAAGTGAGCTTGCGTTCAATGAAAGCAGAAATTTCTGTCTGGTTTCAAACAGATTTTCATTGATAAGGCGTGATAATAGTCTGCAGTCTCAGTGGACGCCGTGTTAGACGGTACATCATTCCTTGGGACACGTTAGACAGTTTGCTTTGATACTCCAGCACATCGAGAAGCTTAATTCACTTTGTGGTCATGAATAGATTAAAGACGATGGATCCACGCCGCTATTCCATCATGTCTCCATGTCGAATGTTTCTGCGCTGATCCTGTGCAACCTATTTATGAATGAAGACAACTTCATTCACATGACTAACGCCAGCAGCAGAGTTACATGACCACCTGGCACCATTTGGACGCCATGTACAGCGCTTCTAACCGACCAGCGTGTTCTTTTAAGGGGGTGAGTAACATATTGACTAGTGAGCTTGCCGTAGATCTTCATATACTGCTCAGGTGAATTGTTCTTGACTGATTGATACGGTGGTGTGGGCGCAAGGCGTCAAGGTCTTCAGTGCCCGTGCTACAGTTTTAAGAGACGAGTGTGGATAAATCTCACACAATTAGTAAAACATGAATCGCAAAAAGAAAAACCATGTATGGAGTGACTCCGCTGCCCCTACCGATGTCGTTTTATGCAACACTACATGACAGAGCAATGTTGTTGACCAGTTCACTCTGGAAATGTGAAGCACATTGTGTCAAAATGTCGCAGAATCACTGGTGTAGTATACTAAGACATTTTCTACCATTCAGTTGTAACTTCCACACTTTCCATTTTAACATCTCCTGTTAATTTCATTGCGTCCGATGTTGAAACATACTTTATAAGGCAACGTTTCTGAATCATTTACAAAAAATCAACCACTATAAATGGAATTAACATACAGAGACCTCCAAACCTGTGTGACTACACCGATATTTACCCGAAGAAAGACTGGAGACATTTGGATAAGTATGGCAGAAGTAAGGTGTGTCCTGATTAAAAAGTACCGTGTAATCATGTCCAATCCTCACTTGTATTTCTTATAGGATGATTCCGTCTGCTAACTGTCGCGGAAAGCTCTGAGACGGAACTTATCGATTATACGGCTATCGCCTGTCTGGTATCGTTTCTAATACGGACATAGTGTGGCGGTTTTTGTGTATCATCAACATGGACAAGTGCAGTGAGTATGGATGATACGATACTCTATGGTATTCTGCAGTTTGAATTCACTCTGGTTTATTTTTTTTATTTTTTTATTTATTTTTTTTTTAGCAGTTGTATTGATATGATTTTGTAAATAATACTGACAGTGTTATACACATGTATAATGCATTATTCAAACTACAACTTCTCCCAGATAATTATTTTGTTCAAATTGCACAAGAATTCCACCTGACGTAGTGTAATAATGTTGACTGTAAGCTGTGTTCATATCACTAAAATTACAGATCGTACATCAGAGCTTTTATAATTTTTTTATCTTCTATGGATTTAGTTATTCTTAGCAAATTATTCATGAAAAGGAACCACAGAATACCACCCGCACACAACACTGACGTATGCTACCAAAAAAATATTTTTCTCCGTGATTCGTTCGTAGTTTAATTTTAGCCTCATACATCAGCAATGAAATTTTGTTCAACAATAAATACCATCAGCACTGTTCTTAGAAAATGCAGTCTGATTCGATTAATTTTTTTCTTTTATAAATAGAGTTCAGTACCGCCGGTGCACATTTCTTTATTACACATTGGAATATTGTTTGTAGTTTCAAGTAATTTAAATTTGCCGCTGTAATAAAAGTTAAGATGGCGGCCAAGAAAGTATAGAGGATTTCTTTTTCAATTAAGATTTTCCTTTTCCCAATAAATAGTTAATCATTTAAATTGATGCCACCAATAAAAAAAAATATTAAATTGTTTTGCAAATTAGTTTAACACAAACCCATGCTATTTTCAACTAGAAATACAGACGAAGTTGCTATATAATCGCAACTAACAATAGCTGCGCTTCTTGCATCTATGATAAAACTATTAATACAAAATTATAATTAAAAGAGGAAGTGAATTTTCAATAATTAATCATAAATAGTTTTAACGCATTTGGCTCTATTTGTTTTTACCAGTAAATGAACATAAAAGTACAATAATTTTACATTAAATGTTTTTCATTTAACAGACCTCAAATCGATTCGCTTCTTGCGTCGGCGATGTACATCAGAAGAAGACGACAAAAGGGTACAAAACAAAAGAAAAGAATGACATAGATTAACAAAGAATGTGAGACAAATATTGTGTCTGTTTTACATAATTATCATCTTTTTAAGAAATAATTACATAATTGAATGAATATTACCCACACGTTCATATTCCACTCGTAATAAAAAAATATACATCGTGGATGTTATAATAGGGGGAGAGGGGTGCATAAGACGACGTATACAGGGTAAGCTAAATCACTGTCTAGAACGCCCTAAAGATTTACTCTCTCTCTGTCTCCCTCTCTCACTCTCTCACACACTCTCTCTCTCTCTCTCACACACGCACACACACAAACACACACTCTCACACACGGCAGCGAAAATCACTTGCCAGACCTAAAACTGTCGGTAAAAATGGAAAAAGCAGCGGTAAGAATCAAAATAATACAGCAGATAGCTACGGTGGCTCACAGGTGGAATACTAATGTATGAGCCAGCCACTCTCCAACACACTAAAAACCTCAGCCTAAATGTTTATGCCAGAGTATAGACACTTCACAAAATTTTAGAGGCTTTAGCACACACATCGTGCCATTAGCTTAAATAGAGGCTAGATCCCCATCTAAAAATGTAAAAAGCAGTGGTAAGAATCAAAATAATACTGCTGATCGCTGCGCTAGGTGATAGCTGGAATACTAATGTATGTGCCAGCCACTCTCCAACACAACAAAATCTCCAGCCTAAATGCTTACGCCAGAGTGCAGACCTTCACAGAATTTTAGAGGCTTTACGAGACACGTCGTGTCATTAGCTTAAATAGAGGCCAGATGCCCCATCTAAATTCGCTTACGGCCGCTGATCAGAATATAAAATTCACAGTTAGAATGTGGTGTGCAGTGAGTTGTAGGCCACAGGCGTCAAAGACGGAGCGTCCTCTCGCCGGAGGAGGAAGACATGTGTTGGGGAACAGTGGCCCATTAGGAGGTGGGTCAGAGTCATTTCATCCCGCAGGAGAGAAGAGCGCGAGGACTGCCGTGGCTGAATAGTTGGCATCAACGACTGCAGCTTATTGTCCGTGACTGCCAGCTACTCCTCCTTCCACAGTTATATGGATCTCCCACTAACCATCGAAATGACAGCCTACAGGGGGACGGCACATTGTGGAACATCATGTTCCCTGCAGACCTCCTCGGCAACTTTGTCTGAGTCTTCACCTACCCAAACTCCCAGGTGTCCCGGTGCTCAGCAGAATGATGCCTGTTCCACTGCCGCTTTACGGCGTACAGTTGTTGGTGTTCGAAATTGCCATTTTCTCTGCTGAGTACACATGCTGCAGTGATTGAAGGGCTTAAGGAAATCGGATCAAATGAGAAACTGTTTGCCCCGAACAGGCCTCTTCTATTCCAGTGCCTTCAGTAACGCATGGAACTTCACGGAGAATTCGGTACATTCACGGGGAAGGAAAACTTGAAGACATGTTTGGGAAATCCTACCGTATATCCCTGGGCGTCTCCTTGTTCGGTGCTATCCGTGAGCCGAGCTTTAAAACTGTAATGTCTAATTGAAATATTAAATGTAACACAGATTCAAACGTTAAATCTAGAGTGCAATTTTTCTTAAAATTCGTCACGTCTTAGATAATTCTATCTTATGTAGGAGCCAAGGTCCAAATCTATTCCAGCATTGGGGTAAAGCATTAAAACCAGCCACATCCTTCACGCCAATCCCATAGGGTCATGGTTGCTCTGTGTCGTGTATGAAAGAGTCTTCCGTTGCTGACGGTGCAGTAGTATGGTACGCAAGTGTGAATGGCGCGGGTACATTGAGGAATCGTCGCCTGATGTGAAACAGTGGCTTAGCGGCATACTAGCCTCAGGGCAAAAACTCCGTATAAGGCTGGTCTGAAAGGTCACAGTGGCCAGCTGAATGCCTTCATGTTGCATCACATCCAACATTCGTAAAGGAGAGGGTTGTGTAGACTCATACACTATGCACCAACTCGAGCCGAGATTACACGGAGCGCGCCTAAAACTGGAGCGGACAAGTTTGGTATGCTCCCCATGAATTATGACTAAGACGTTTTAAAATACTGAGTACTTTAACGGACCGTCTTTTCAGGTCCCTAAGGTGTGGCAGCCATGTGCGTTTAGAAAAAATGGTTCAAATGGCTCTGAGCACTATAGGACTTAACATCTGAGGTCATCAGTCCCCTAGAGGTTAGAACTACTTAAACCTAACTAACCTAAGGACATCATACACATCTATGCCCGAAGCAGGATTCGAACCTGCGACCGTAGCGGTCGCGCGGTTCTGGACTGAAGCGCCTAGAACCGCTCGGCCACACTGGCCGGCTGTGCGTTTAGAGTCAAATGTGAGGGTCAGAAACTTCATCGTATCTTTAAAATGAAGAACAGTGTCCCCCATCCTCAGCTCAGAAAAGTGTAAAACACAACATGAACGGTTAAAAAGAATGCACACAAACTTCTAGGTTGAAACTTTAAAACCCTTCTTTTTCAATCATTCATTCAACAGTCAAAGAGACAGGAGGAAAAGACAGAGAAGTCGTCAACAAACAAAGAACGCTGGACAGCTCACTTAAATACTTATGTGATACTATTAATAACAACGGCAAAGGCACTCACACGTGAAGCACTTGCTTGACGTAGCTCAAAGCGTTCAGCAAGGACGTCATTGAGTCGATATCTAACATAGCGAGTTTTGGCGAAGAATCACATAGAGATGGGAAGATATAATCGAAAACCCCACCACGGAGCTACCTGAGCATAATATGCCTCCAAGTAGTTATCGTAGGCCTTCTCGAGGTCAAAAAATATTCCCTGTGCAGCAAAGCCCGATGTATAGCTGCTTTCAGGAAGGCAGATTGTCAGAAGTGCTACCTGAATCCACACAGAAAGCGAGTAAGGAGCTGACTGCATTCTAATATCCAGACAAGACGGCAGCTGCCGGCCGGTGTGGCCGGGCGGTTGTAGGCGCTTCAGTCTGGAACCGCGCGACCGCTACGGTCACAGGTTCGAATCCTGCCTCGGGCATGGATATGTGTGTTGTACTTAGGTTAGTTAGGCTTACGTAGTTCTAAGTTCTAGGGGACTGATGACCTCAGCTGTTAAGTCTCATAGTGCCCAGAGCCATTGGAACCATTGGAAGACGGCAGCTGACCATCCGCTCCAAGGTCTTTCCCACGCAGGTAGTGAGGGCAACAATGTGATAACAACAACGTACGTTCGGTCCTTCAAGGGTTTTAACAGTGGAATTAAAATGGCCTCTCACAACGAATTGGGAAAGTGACCTGACGCCCAAATGAGGTTAAAAAAGGCAAGGAGGATTTCCTTGCCATCCTGACCTACTTTAGTATACTGTAATGGCCCATGAGGTGTCCAGATGACATGTTACGATCTGCAAATAACGGAGAATCCACCTGCCACGTGGAAAAGGGGCAGCTGTATTCTTCATGAGTGTTCGGTCTGAAATCCCAAATACCCCTATCAGCAGACACTCTGTAGTACCGGAAAACTGAATACTGACTAGCACTCGTGATAACTGTGACTAAATAGACCGCCACAGTCTGGAAAATTACAGCAGCCATGGGGGAACTTTTCTTCTGTCCTAAAAATCCTCCTGATGGTCTCCCATACGACTGTTCTTTAAGTGAAACGGTTTATAGTGATTAGGAACTGTAGCCAAGATCTCATTTTGTTCTTTCCAATAAAGGCTGCGAAATCGTCTGCAGGTATCTGTCACTTGAACGTTCGCAGCACTGCCGGCCAGATCCTGACTGCAGAGTGGTATTCGTCACTCCACCAAGGGACAGGGGACCATTTAAGTTGGCATGAAGACCCTGGAATGGGTGTTTCAGCGGCCTGGCGCAGCTTCCAGGATTCTGTCACGGTGTTCAGACACAGCAAAGCACACAGTCTGCCATAACTAGCACCCATCGTGGCGGCTTTCATTCAGGCACCGCTTTGTCTGGAAGATGAATACGAATCGGGAAGTGATCACTTGAGTGGAAGTTGACCCTACTGAGCAGTGTGTGCAAGGTCTGGGGAGCATACTGAGAGATCGATACCAGTAAACTACGCTGTAGCAGTGCTGAAGTGTGTGCTCTGCCCCATGTTCAACAAAGATGCACATGATGATACAGAAACGCTCTCAATTGCTCTACTCCTAGGACAGTTGGTTACAGAGCCCCAGAGCACATTGTCTGCGTTAAAATCACCACAGAGGTTGAAGGGTTGCGGGAGCTGTGTCACGAGGTCGCGGAGAGCCTCGTCCTCTAGCATCTCAGATGGCAGCAGGTAGAGTGAACAGGTTGTCAATCGATGACGCACATGCATATGCTGCTTGTGAGGGAGAGAAGCGGCGAGTGGTAGCCATTGCTTACTAAAAGAGCCACTTTTCCTTTATCTCTCTTTCCACTAAGGTTGTCCTTTTTGTGGAGAATGTAGCCTTGGAGATCAGGAGGCGTTAGCGGACTTAAAACGAATGTCTTGAGGGCGGGAACACACGGGTCTACTTTGAACCAATAGACCTGGGTACTCCACATGTGTCCTGAACCCATTAAGGTTCCGTTGACGTATGGAGACCCCGTCTTTCTTGCTGTCATTCCTCCGCAGTGGGGAGACTGGAGTGGAGCCGTGGTTTTCTTGAGGGACGCTAGGTTCCCTCAGGCAGACGTCGGCGCCCTTACCATCTATGGAATGATCATCGTCTGATCTACACTCCTGGAAATGGAAAAAAGAACACATTGACACCGGTGTGTCAGACCCACCATATTTGCTCCGGACACTGCGAGAGGGCTGTACAAGCAATGATCACACGCACGGCACAGCGGACACACCAGGAACCGCGGTGTTGGCCGTCGAATGGCGCTAGCTGCGCAGCATTTGTGCACCGCCGCCGTCAGTGTCAGCCAGTTTGCCGTGGCATACGGAGCTCCATTGCAGTCTTTAACACTGGTAGCATGCCGCGACAGCGTGGACGTGAACCGTATGTGCAGTTGACGGACTTTGAGCGAGGGCGTATAGTGGGTATGCGGGAGGCCGGGTGGACGTACCGCCGAATTGCTCAACACGTGGGGCGTGAGGTCTCCACAGTACATCGATATTGTCGCCAGTGGTCGGCGGAAGGTGCACGTGCCCGTCGACCTGGGACCGGACCGCAGCGACGCACGGATGCACGCCAAGACCGTAGGATCCTACGCAGTGCTGTAGGGGACCGCACCGCCACTTCCCAGCAAATTAGGGACACTGTTGCTCCTGGGGTATCGGCGAGGACCATTCGCAATCGTCTCCATGAAGCTGGGCTACGGTCCCGCACACCGTTAGGCCGTCTTCCGCTCACGCCCCAACATCGTGCAGCCCGCCTCCAGTCGTGTCGCGACAGGCGTGAATGGAGGGACGAATGGAGACGTGTCGTCTTCAGCGATGAGAGTCGCTTCTGCCTTGGTGCCAATGATGGTCGTATGCGTGTTTGGCGCCGTGCAGGTGAGCGCCACAATCAGGACTGCATACGACCGAGGCACACAGGGCCAACACCCGGCATCATGGTGTGGGGAGCGATCTCCTACACTGGCCGTACACCACTGGTGATCGTCGAGGGGACACTGAATAGTGCACGGTACATCCAAACCGTCATCGAACCCATCGTTCTACCATTCCTAGACCGGCAAGGGAACTTGCTGTTCCAACAGGACAATGCACGTCCGCATGTATCCCGTGCCACCCAACGTGCTCTAGAAGGTGTAAGTCAACTACCCTGGCCAGCAAGATCTCCGGATCTGTCCCCCATTGAGCATGTTTGGGACTGGATGAAGCGTCGTCTCACGCGGTCTGCACGTCCAGCACGAACGCTGGTCCAACTGAGGCACCAGGTGGAAATGGCATGGCAAGCCGTTCCACAGGACTACATCCAGCATCTCTACGATCGTCTCCATGGGAGAATAGCAGCCTGCATTGCTGTGAAAGGTGGATATACACTGTACTAGTGCCGACATTGTGCATGCTCTGTTGCCTGTGTCTATGTGCCTGTGGTTCTGTCAGTGTGATCATGTGATGTATCTGACCCCAGGAATGTGTCAATAAAGTTTCCCCTTCCTGGGACAATGAATTCACGGTGTTCTTATTTCAATTTCCAGGAGTGTATAATACAGGACCAAAGTCGTATGATCTGATGGCTTAGGGCCTCATCGTTTCTTCCTGTTGGTTTTCGTTCCCATCGTGGGGACTGTGGCAAGGCTATGTTAACAGAATCATTGTGCTGGACCAAGCCGACAGTCGTCGTGAGCGTCTGCAATCTATTCCGACATTTCAGCAACAACCAGTACGTTGGCACGGTAGGAAGGTATGGTTGTGAGACCAGCGATACAGGCTTTCAGCTGGTTTTGCAGGTGAAAGTTAAGGGGGAACATGTGCGAAATTGCAGCACTTTGAATAAATCCTTATCAAGTTAAAGGATTTCGAGACAATGTAACTAAATTTAGCACAGTTTTCAAGAAATGTTATATGCACACATGCATATGTGTTTATGTTTATTGACATTGTACGTTTTCAAGAATTAAAGGTTTTTCAACAAGGTGAGACGATTCGGGACAAAGTTAATGCAATTTTGTACAAAGTTGACATACAATTATTACAGATATCTGTGGAACAGAATTTTGATATCTTATTTGCTGAATTTTTATAGCTCTCCAAATATTTGTGACAAAAATGCATTAAAATGTAGGCCTTTTTTCTTACATAAATCCCTTACTACAGTACTAAACGAAAATTCTTTCCACAGAACGTTTCACTATAGTATTGACTATTTGCATGGCAATTTCAAGTGCTATAACGTCAGTCGTTTGTGAGGAAACGGTACATGAAGTTTGCAAAATATAGGTTACGGGAAACCTGAGTCAAAGATTTGACAGTGTTCGTATGGTTTGGCTCATTATGTTACTGCAACATCCCATACATATCACACGGGAATGGCAACGACGTGCGACTGAACAGGTTGTCAGAATGTGGACATGGAGCCAGAGCGGTCATAGCTTTTATTCATTATGGGTTAATAGTCGAAATCGCCCCTACGACGTAACACTGCTCACGCGATCTCATGTTCATCCTGAGGTGACTGCGAACTGCGTGTTCCCTGACTTTCTCGTTGAACGAAAGTCATATGATCATCCAACCAAGCAGTAACCGTAACTCTTCGGAGAAGCCTAATCCCTCCTCGGCAGCAATAGGTCACATCAGTACTCTAAAAAATCTGGGAATCTTAATTCACTGTGTAGTCACGGACGTGCCCAAACATGAAAGCACCTTTCTGCCATTATGTCACGTCTCGACATTGAGACCGACACAAAACTTTATTGCGTGACTAGTGTAGCCAGAAGATGGTCACATGACCATCTGCTACCAGTTATGCGTCATACCAGTTATGCGTCGTATGCAGCGCTCTCCACAGTGACCAGTGTGCTCTTTTAACTGGCTAATTACTATACAGGCCTCCCGGATCTTATCGATACTGCGCGTGATTACGCTTTTTGACCGTTACCCAGCAACGGCGTCGCTCGCGGCGCCCGAGAAGGAGAGCTCGGCGACTTCCGGCGACTTACAGGGATACAGGGTGAAGTGTTGGCAGAAGAGCCAACACTGTGTTGCTAGAGGAGGGCGAAATGCACGCGTTTAATAACACGCTGACTGGCGCGAGGTCTGGAACAGTTAAGGGAATTAATAGTAGCAAATAAAGTACGTAGTTGATATACTTTAATCCACAATTGGTGTACATCGCTCTTGACGGTACATGTTTCATAAAATAATCTCAAATGCTATGGCGCCTTGCTAGGTCGTAGCAAATGACGTAGCTGAAGGCTATGCTAACTATCGTCTCGGCAAATGAGAGCGTAGTTGTCAGTGATCCATCTCTGGCAAAGTCGGTTGTACAACTGGGGCGAGTGCTAGGAAGTCTCTCTAGACCTGCCGTGTGGTGGCGCTCGGTCTGCAATCACTGACAGTGGCGACACGCGGGTCCGGCGTATACTAACGGACCGCGGCCGATTTAAAGGCTACCACCTAGCAAGTGTGGTGTCTGGCGGTGACACCACACAGGGATACCGGTCTCGCGGAGGGTAGTCTGGCGATCAAGAAGGAAGGTTCGTAGCTGACAACAGGAGCGTGGAGATTCCTAGCGGTGGAGCTGAGTTGGAACCTCTAGAGGAGCGCGTGTGCGAATATGCGGACAGCAGGCGAGGTGGGTGGCTGAACATCGGGAGAAGGAACTGACGAGTCGCTGGGTGCGGCCAAAGGAAGACTGGCGTAGCAGTAGCCCCTGTTGAACCAAAGTGAGCACGTTTCAGAAGATTTCCTGTTGCCGAGCGCTTGTGCTGTGGAGCCCACTTAAACATACAGTGCAGTCTTGTTTAGTGCTATTTGGCGGAACTTCACTGCCTATTGGTCTGCAGTTGCTTGGTGTTTGTTATCCGCGTCGACAAATTTTTTGGTGTTAAAAGCTTAAACCCTTTATTCTTTCCTGTTATCGCGGGTCAGAATGAGTAGGAAAAACGAACCCATTATGTTCGGATACAGCATTGTATTGTATTGTATTGTATTGTATGTTAACCGGGGACCTAGAAACGACCGAGAGGCTCCGCCCCCGCCACAGCCGCAGTGGTCCACAACCCCACGACGACTACCGCAGTCCACTTCACCCCTCCGCCGCCCCGAACAGAACCCAGGGTTATTGTGATGTTCGACCGCCGGTGGACCCAACCAGGGAACGTCTCACACCGGACGAGTGTAACCCCTATGTTTGCGTGGTAGAGTAATGGTGGTGTACGCGTACGTGGAGAACTTGTTTGTGCAGCAATCGCCGACATAGTGTAGCTAAGGCGGAATAAGGGGAACAAACCCGCATTCGCCATGGCAGATGGAAAACCACCTAAAAACCATCCACAGACTGGCCGGCTCACCGGACCTCGACACAAGTCCGCCTGGCGCATTCGTGCCGGGGACCAGGCGCTCCTTCCCGCCCGGAAAGCCGTGCGTTAGACCGCGCGGGCCTCGGATACAGCATTAGTAGTGTCCTGCTTGATACAGCCACGTCGCGTGAATATATGGGCGTAACGTTGGATAGCGGTATGATAAGCAACGAGCATATCAGGATTGTGATAGGGATGGTGAACGGTTGACTTCGGTTAAATGGGAACATTTTTGGAAAGTGTGGTTCCTCTGCAAAGGAGACCGCATGTAGGAAGCTAGTGCGACTTATTCTTGAATACTGCTCAAGTGTTTGGGATCTGTACCAGGTCAGATTAAAAGAAAATAAAATGGTTCAAATAGCTCTGAGCACTATGGGACTTAAAATCGCAGGTCATCAGTCCCCTAGAACTTAGAACTATTTAAACCTAACTAACCTAAGGACATCACACACATCCATGCCAGAGGCAGGATTCGAACCTGCGACCGTACCAGTCACGCGGTTCCGCACTGAAGCTCCTAGAACCACTCAACCACAGCGGCCGACAAGGAAGACAAGGAAGTAATTCAGAGGTGGACTGCTAGATTTGTTACCGGTAGGTTCGAGCAACACGTGAGTATTACAGAGACGCTTGGGGAATTCAAGTGGGAATCCCTGGAGAGAAGACGATGTTCTTTTCGACGAACACTGTGAGAAAATTTATAGAATCGGCACTTGAAGCTGACTGCAAAATTACTCTACTGCCATTAACATACATGTCGCTTAAGGAACATGAAGATGCGAGAAACTAGGGCTCATACGGGGGAATATAGACAGTGGCTTTTTCCTCGGCCTATTTGCGAGTGGAACAGTAAAGTAAATGATTAGTAGTGGTACAGAGTACCCTTCGCAACACACCATATGGTGGCTTGCGGAGTATGTGTGTAGATGTAGATGTAGATGTACAACTTATTTGCCTGAGGTTTAAACTGGCCATTTATTTGTCTGAGTACGGGGTGAATGGGGTGCAACTGGTCTGAACGTGCTGAGTGAGTACGTCTCATTTTAAGATTTTTATTACGTGAGTATTTTAACTTGTCTTGTCGATGCTGTATCTTTGCGCAATTCTGTTCGATTACGCTTCCATCGTCACCACCCTTTCGTGCAAGTATCAAACTGTGTGTATTACGCTTGTACCAGGTATCCCAGAACTTGTTGTTGCTGGTTTACTATTAAAGAGTCAATAGCGATTGGCGTTAGATACAAGATCTATTATTTTAACTTACGCTGTCCGCCCCGATATCTGAATGGTCAGCGTGACGGATTGCCGTTCTTCGGGCCAGGGTTCGATTCCCGGCTGGGTCGGAGATTTTCTCCTCTCAGGGACTGGGTGTTATGCTGTCTTCATCATCACTTCCTCGCCATCCGGCCCGCAGGTCGCCCAATGTGGCGTCGAATGTACTAAGACCTGCATCAAGGCTTCCCGGCCAATGACGCCAAACCCTCATTTCATTTCAGTTATGCTTATTTGTGAGATTTAAATTGTTTATTAATATTATGAAAAGTTATTTTTAATGTATTTCTGGGCGCGGCAGTGTAAGGTGTAATCCTATGACACACTGAAGAGACGCCCGCCCTTGTGAACTGGTTATTGTGTGTTAAATGTATTTTGTTCATACGTTTTTCAAGTACTGTTCACTGCGCTACTTGGTCAGTGTCGCGTAGAACGACGAGACCAGTACCATGAACAAGAGGTGGGTTTGAGTCCTGACCTCATTCGCTTGATTGTAAAAGGAGAGTAATTGGACACCTGCTGGCATTCATAATTGAACTGTAAACTTTTGGGCAATCACTTGCATCTTCTTATTTAATGAGCGCAGTGCTAGTTTATTTCAAGAAATTGTTATTGTGTGTATTATGTTCACTTGACAGCCTAGCCCTGCCACTTCCCAAGCACCTAGCTCACTGATCATTTCAAATATGTGGTCTGGGGAGCCTGTATTTCTTGCAGGTGGCTCCATATATTTCGCAAATATTTAAAGAAACTCTTATTTACGAGGGTCACTCCAAAAGAAATGCGCACTATTTTTGTAAAAATACAGTTTTCATTCTGCATGTGTGAAAGTTTTACAGTGTGTAGATAAATCCTTCGAGCTCGTTTTCAAACTTAGTTCAACCTGTTCCCGTGAGTGGCGCCGTCACAGCATGTCTTCAAGATGACTGCTACACTTGACCTTCGTCAGAAGCAGCGTGCTGTCATAGAATTCCGGTGCTGTGAAAACGAGACAGTGGGAAACATCCACAAGAGGTTGAAGAAGGTGTATCGAGATGCTGCTGTCGATCGCAGTACAGTTAGTCGGTGGGCAAGCAGGTTACGTGATGAAAGCGGGCACGGCAATATTGAGGATTGTCGTCGCAGCGGCAGACTTCGTACTGCACACACTCCAGACAATATGCAGAGAAAAAAATGGTTCAAATAGCTCTGAGTACTATGGGACATAACATCTGCGGTCATGAGTCCCCTAGAACGTAGAACTACTTAAACCTAACTAACCTAAGGACATCACACACATCCATGCCCGAGGCAGGATTCGAACCTGCGACCGTAGCGGTCACGCGGTTCCAGACTGTAGCGCCTAGAAACGCACGGCCACTCCGGCCGGCAATATGCAGAGAGTTAACGAATTGATGACTGCTGACGGACGCATCACAGTGAACGAATTGTGACGCTACGTTGGGATAGGGGAAGGAAATGTCTGCATAATACTGAAAGCGTTGGCATTAAAAAAGGTTTGTGCCAGGTGGGTTCCCCGGATGTTGACAGTGGCTTACAAAGAAACAAGAAAAACGGTATGCTGCGAACTTTTGGAACAGTACGAGAATGGTGGAGATGAATTTCTTGGAGGAATTGTGACGGGTGATGAAACATGGTTCCATCATTTTTCACCAGAGACGAAGAGGCAATCAATGGAGTGGCATCATGCAAATTCGCCCAAGAAAAAGAAATTCAAAACTACACCTTCTTCTGGAAAAGTTATGGCTACGGTGTTTTTCGATTCCGAAGGACTCTTGCTTGTCGACATCATACCAAGTGGAACCACCATAAATTATGATGTATATGTGACGACACTGAAGAAACTTTAAGCTCGACTGAGTCGTGTTTGACTACATCGGCAAAAGCAGGGTGTTTTGCTGTTGCACGACAATGCACGGCCACATGTCAGTTAAAAACCATGGAAGTGATCACAAAACTCGGATGGACAACACTGAAAGACCCGCCTTACAGTCCTGACCTGGCTCCATGTGACTATCATCTCTTTGGGAAACTGAAAGACTCTCTTCGAGGAACAAGGTTCGAAGATGCTGCCAAACAGTGGCTCCAACAGGTTGGTCCAGAATCTTACCGTGCGGGTATACAGGCGCTGTTTCCAAGATGGCGTAAGGCAGTTGAGAGGGATGGAAATTATGTGGAGAAGTGAAAATATTGTTCCTAAAGGATGTATCTACACACTGTAAACTTTCAAACATGTAGAATAAAAGATGGATTTAAAAAAAATAGTGTGCATTTCTTTTGGAGTGACCCTCGTATATACCAACATCAGCTCCTGTGGTACATAAATACGACTTTGGATACACTCCAGCATCATGCACGATAATCAAAAACTTTGGAAACTGTGCATTTTAGGGCTGACACATTCGAAATTTACTTCACAGTTTCATGTGAGGAATCGATCCCTACAGCCAGCTCACTGCTTTCTATACGTGTATATTCTACAAAGTCACATCCGCCAACGAAACATTTCGTGGAAAACAAGGGCACGCAAACCCTGCAGGTTGCGCGCCTAGATAACTTGGCCGATTTTAGAAGATGTATGCCTCCCACTGTTCGTAACGGTGGAGAAAACAGTACCTGCCGCTGAATGCGGGGCGTTTTCACGAGAGCCGTCCCCTGATAAACGCTAAATGAGTGTCAGAGAGAACGAGCCCGCATCCGGGGCGGTTGTCGACCCCACCTGGAACAAGTCGGCGACAGGTGGCCCGTCATTCGTCACAGGACGCTGGCCACCCTGCTCCAGAGCTCAGTGCAAGAGGCGCACTCTTTCCTGACTCAAATCTGATACTGGCTTCACAATGATCATGTCATTTTTCAGCTTACATTTTGTTAAGACCAATCTTAGTTTGTTTTTACCGTTCGAGCAAAAAACCATTGTAACGCATCATTTTCTGGACGCATCTGCCGATAATGCTGGTACATGTTGTGAATGCCATTGCAGATTTTCCACTATGCGTGGGACGGGGTCTGTCTCCTGATTGACTTGATGCGGCCCGCCACAAATTCCTCTCTTCTGCCATTCTCTTCAATCTCAGAATAGCACTTGTGGCCAACGTCTTCAATTGTTGGTTGGATGTATTCCAGCCTCTGTTTTGACCAACAGTTTACCTTCTACAGGTCTCTCTAGCACCAGGGAAGTTATTCCTTGGTGTCTTAACACGTGTTCTAGCATCGTCTCCCTTCTATTTGTCAACATTTTCCAGAATGCTCTCTCCTCGCACGTTCTGCACTGTACTTCCTCACTTCTTACTAGTCCACCTAAGTTTCAACATCTTTCTATAGGATTGTATCTCAAACGCTTCGATTCTCTTCTTTTCGGTTTTCTCAGAGCCCTTTATTCACATCCGTTAAACGCCCTGCTCCAAACGCACATTCTCGAAAATTTTTTCCTCAAATTAAAGCCAATATTTGATACTAGTAGACTTCTTGGGTCAGGAATTTCCTCTTTTCCTGCCCTAGTCTGCTTATTATGTCTTCTTAGTTACATCTGTCATGTGTTCAGGGTAGCAGGATTCGTTCAGTTCGTCTCGATGTTAATCCCTAATCTCATTCTGTTACTCCTCATTACTTCCGTCTTTCCTCGATTTACTCTAAATCCATATTCTGTACTTATTAGACAGTTCATTCCATTCAACAAGACATGTTATTCTATACCATTCTTATTATTCCCTCTTGATTTTTGCACGTATTGCACAATGTTTTTCTTTCGCTACATCTTACACCTGCCTTTCTCAGAATTTCGAACATTTTTCACAATTTTACATTGTTGAAAACTTCTCATAGGTCGTCAGATCTATGAAGGTATCTTTGTTTCTCTGATTTCTTGCTTTCATTGTTAAGCGTAACGGCAGAACTACCTCTTTGGTGCCTTTATCTGTTCTAAAACCAAACTGATCACCTGACACATCAATAATTTTCCTTTACTTTATTCTGTATATAATTTTTGTCGATGGATGAGATATTATTTTGATTCTGCAATAATTCTCGCCTTTATGTGTCGTTTTTATCTTCTAGATGGCGTGGATGTTTGCTGAAAATCTGATTCTGTGTTACCAGATTCATACATTCAACCACCAAAGTTGATTAGTTGTTTGGTTTCCACTTCCTCTAATGATTTTAGAAATTCAGAACGAATGTTATTCGTTCCTTTCGCCTTATTTTCTCAGATGGTTCAAATGGCTCTGAGCACTATGGGACTTAACATCGGACGTCATCAGTCCCCTAGAACTTAGAACTACTTAAACCTAACTAACCTATGGACATCACACACATCCATGCCCGAGGCAGGATTCGAAACTGCGGCCGTAGCGGTCGCGCGATTCCAGACTGAAGCGTCTAGAACCGCTCGGCCTCTCCCGCCCGGCCCTTATTTTCTCCCAAGTCTTCCAAATCTCTGTTAAACTCTGACTCTAATACTGGATCACTTGTCTTCCCATTTTTTTCTGGTATATCAGAAAATTTCTAATATCGTAGAGGCCTTCAGCGAAGTATTTATACCTCTCCGCTCTCTCCTCTGAGTGGATTCCTCTTGTACTTTTAACGGTGCCTTCATTTTAATTTCATCTGAGGTTGTTTTGACTTTTCTGTATTCTACCTCAGTCCTCCCGACGACCATTTATTTTTCAATTTCTTCCCATGTCACCTTGGTTTCTCTGCACTTTCCATTTGTTTCATTCCTTCGTGGCCTATGTTGCTATATTCCTGTCTATTCTTGAACAGTTTTGTTCCTTCTTCTTCTGTCAGTCACCTGGAGTAATATTTCTGTTACCCAAGGTTTCCCCATGGTTACCTTCCTGCTACTTACGCTTGTGTATCCTATTCGTATGATTGTCCATTTTAGAGTTGTTCACTCCTCTCCAACTGAGCTGCCTTTTGTGGTGTTCATTATCTCAGCACCTGCAGCCTTGTAAAACTTCAAATGCATCGCACCATTATGCATTCCATTATCCTTATTTTGCTTTTGTTTACATTCATGCTGTATCCTCCTTTCAAGACACTGGCAAATCTGTTCAACTGCTCTTGCACGTCCTTTGCTGTCTCTGAAAAAATTACAGTGTCATTGGCAAACTTCAAAGCTTTTTTTTTCTTCTCTATACTTCAGTTCCTATTCCACATCTTTCTTTGGTTCCGTTTACTGCATGCTCAATGTACAGTCTGAAAAACATAGGGGATAGGCTACAACCCTGTCTCACTTCTTCTCAACTACTGCTACTCTTCAATGGCGCTTGACTCTTATAACTACCGTCTAGTTACCATACAAGTTGTAATTAGCTTTTCGCTCCCTGCATTGTATACCTGCTATCCTCAGAATGTCTAAGAGTATATTCCAGTCAACATGGTCAAAATCTTTCTCTAAGTTTATAATTGCAAAAAACCTAGGTTTGCTTTTCCTTAGCCTATGTTCTATAAGAAGTCGTTGGGACAGTATTACCTCGCGTGTTACTACATCTCTCTGATTTTCATTGATTTTATATCAGTTTTTCCATTCTGCTGCAAGGAATTTGTATATTATATTGCAACCACCTTGTATATTATATTGCAACCACCTTGTATATTATATTGCAACCACCTTCCCCCATGAACCATGGACCTTGCCGTTAGTGGGGAGGCTTGCGTGCCTTGGCGATACAGATGGCCGTACCGTAGCTGCAACCACAACGCAGGGGTATCTGTTGAGAGGACAGACAAATATGTGGTTCCTGAAGAGGGGCAGCAGCCTTTTCAGTAGTTGCAGGGGCAACAGTCTGGATGATTGACTGATCTGGCCTTGTAACATTAACCAAAACGGCCTTGCTGTGCTGGTACTGCGAACGGCTGAAAGCAAGGGAAAACTACAGCCGTAATTTTTCCCGAGGACATGCAGCTTTACTGTATGATTAAATGATGATGGCATCCTCTTGGGTAAAATATTCCGGAAGTAAAATAGTCCCCCATTCGGATCTCCGAGCGGGGACTACTCAAGAGGACGTCGTTATCAGGAGAAAGAAAACTAGCATTCTACGGATCGGAGCGTGGAATGTCAGAGACCTTTTGAGAAAAGCTATCCACTTCTATGAATATCAAGAGCTCAGATGGCAACCCAGTTCTAAGTAAAGAAGGGAAGGCAGAAAGGTGGAAGGAGTATATAGAGGGTTTATACAAGGGCGATGTACTTGAGGACAATATTATGGAAATGGAAGAGGATGTAGATGAAGATGAAATGAGAGATACGATACTGCGTGAAGAGTTTGACAGAGCACTGAAAGACCTGAGTCGAAACAAGGCCCCGGGAGTAGACAACATTCCATTACAACTACTGATGGCCTTGGGAG
Organism: Schistocerca serialis cubense; assembly: GCF_023864345.2. Classification (NCBI taxonomy): domain Eukaryota; kingdom Metazoa; phylum Arthropoda; class Insecta; order Orthoptera; family Acrididae; genus Schistocerca; species Schistocerca serialis. The sequence goes on from NC_064643.1 coordinate 122,833,681, forward strand.
AGCCAGTCATGACAAAAATCTACCATATGGTGAGCAAGATGTATGAGACAGGCAAAATACCCACAGACTTCAAGAAGAAAATAATAATTCCAATCCCACAGAAAGCAGGTGTTGACAGATGTGAACATTACCGAACTATCAGTTTCGTAAGTCACAGCTGCAAAATACTAACGCGAATTATTTACAGACGAATGGAAAAACTGGTAGAAGCGGACCTCGGGGAAGATCAGTTTGGATTCCGTAGAAATGTTGGAACACGTGAGGCAATACTAACCTCACGACTTATCTCAGAAGAAAGATTAAGAAAAGGCAAACCTACGTTTCTAGCATTTGTAGAATTAGAGAAAGCTTTTGACAACGTTAACTGGAATACTCTCTTTCAAATTCTGAAAGTGGCAGTGGTAAAATACAAGGAGCGAAAGACTATTTACAATTTATACAAAAACCAGATGCAGTTATAAGAGTCGAGGGGCATGAAAGGGAAGCAGTGGTTGGGAAGGGAGTGAGACAGGGTTGTAGCCTCTCCCCGATGTTATTCAATCTGTATATAGAGCAAGCAGTAAAGGAAACAAAAGAAAAATTTGGAGTAGGTATTAAAATCCATGGAGAAGAAACAAAAACTTTAAGGTTCGCCGATGACATTGTAATTCTGTCAGAGACAGCAAAGGACTTGGAAGAGCAGTTGAACGGAATGGACAGTGTCTTGAAGGGAGGATATAAGATGAACATCAACAAAAGCAAAACGAGGATAATGGAGTGTAGTCAAATTAAATCGGGTGATTCTGAGGGGATTAGATTAGGAAATGAGACACTTAAAGAAGTAAAGGAGTATTGCTATTTAGGGAGTAAAATAACTGATGATGGTCGAAGTAGAGAGGATATAAAATGTAGACAGGTAATGGCAAGGAAAGCGTTTCTGAAGAAGAGAAATTTGTTAACATCGAGTATAGATTTAAGTGTCAGGAAGTCGTTTTTGAAAGTATTTGTATGGAGTGTATCCATGTATGGAAGTGAAACATGGACGATAAATAGTTTGGACAGTAAGAGAATAGAAGCTTTTGAAATGTGGTGCTACAGAAGAATGCTAAAGATTAGATGGGTAGATCACATAACTAATGAGGAAGTATTTAATAGGATTGGGGAGAAGAGAAGTTTGTGGCACAACTTGACTAGAAGAAGGGATCGGTTGGTAGGACATGTTCTGAGGCATCAAGGGATCACCAATTTAGCATTGGAGGGCAGCGTGGAGGGTAAAAATCGTAGAGGGAGACCAAGAGATCAATACACTAAGCAAATTCAGAAGGATGTAGGTTGCAGTAGGTACTGGGAGATGAAGAAGCTTGCACAGGATAGAGTAGCATGGAGAGCTGCATTAAACCAGTCTCAGGACTGAAGTCCACAACAACAACAACATTGCAACCACGACTGTTTAAGTTGGTAATTCGGTATTATTAACACTTGTCAGCACTGGATTTCCTTGGAACTGGAGTTATTATTGAAGTCTGAGGCTATTCCCGTTGTCTCGTACGTCTTGCACACCAGATGGAAGGTATTTGTTGTTGCTGGTTCTCCCAAGGCTATTAGTGGTTCTGACGGTATGTCGACTACTCCTTGGGCCTTGGTTCCACTTGGGTGTTTCAGTGCCCTATCAATTCTTCTCGCAGTCTCATATGTCCCATCTTATCTCCATCTAAGTCCTCTTCCATTTCTATACTATTGCCATAAAGTACATCTCCCTTTTATGGTCACTCGATCTATTCTTCCACTATTCAGCTTTCTCTACTTTGCTTAGGAGCGGTTTTCCATTTGAGCACCTGGTATTCATATATCTGCTTCTCTTTTTTCCAAAGGCCTATTTAATTTTCCTATAGGCCGACTCTATCTTTTACCTACTGATAAATGCATTTAAATCCTGACATATATCCTCTAACCATTTCTGCTTAGGCGTTTTCCACTCGCTGCCAGTCTTATTTTTTAGATGTATGTATTCTCTTTTGCCTGCTTCATTTATTACATTTTTATATTTTCTTCTTTCATCAGTTACATCCAGTATCTCTTGTTGTGTTCAATGATTTCTATTAGGCCTTGTCTTTTTACCTATTTGACTGTGTACTGGCTTCACTAGCTCAACTCTCAAAGCTACCCTTTCGTCTTCTTCTGTATTCCTTCCCTTGTTCTTGTCAATCGTTGCTTAATGCTCCCTCTGAAACTCTCAACAACCTCTGGTTCTCTCAACTTATCCAGGTCTCATCTCCTTAATTTCCTGCCTTTCTGCAAGTTCTTCAATTTTAATCTGCTTCAGTAATAGCCAATAAACTGTTCTCAGAATCCATATATATTTATGGATAGTTAACAGATATTTGCAAATCTGAAAATGGGCTCTTGGTACGCTGTTGCTGAGAGCACGGAATCACACGCGATGAAGCATACAAAACATTTCGAATTCTTCGAGTGCACAAAAAATGCGAGGCAAAACATAGCCTAGCTTCAGAGACGTGATATTAGACGATCTGCAGCAATGAGCCATAACTATGCTCTACTTACATTCGAAGATTTCTAAACTTTCTGTAACCTTCATCGCACGTGGCTCTGTGCTCACCAGCACCACCTCGCCTATTGTCCTCTTTTAATTAGCCCTACATTTTTTGGAAATATTACTTTGAATGTTCCATATGTCTGGTCGTGAATGCTTCATATTTATGAAATCCATAGTTCTCCGACTGTTGAACACCAATAAAATGTTAGCATAAATGCTCGATTGTTTTTTCGAACTTATAATAAATTCCTTGAGTCCTTGTACAAGAGTGTTGCGAACGTTTGTTACCAAGAGACATATCGAAGAAAAATGCGCTTTAAAAAATAATGTCTATCATGTTATGCCTCCATAGTTCATTGATATGAATGTTAAGAAAATGATTACAGAGTTTATTTTACATACAATAATTATGATACGACCGATTTCGCTTCTATAGAAATTCTACCACTCCATCTGCGACATGAATCAGCAAACCAGTTTTTAGTAGTATCAGTTGAAAACAGTCTTGGTTGCAATTTTAGTTTTTTTATTTATCAGCTACGCGTTTCACCTTCTTTAGGCATCTTCAGGCTGATCTACACCGAAAACAGAGAACAAATATATCTATTTAATGGTCGCGATCGCGTTGTGCAGACTTGGGTAACCTAAAAGCATGTATAAACAGCTTAAATACCGAAAGAGCAAATACCTCAATTTGGTATTTCTTTGGACGATGCTTTAGATAGCGTAGCTTAAGGGCATCGTCGAGTACATCAGGCCAACATCGCCTTCGTTAACCGCAGTAAATACTAGAAATATAAAATAGTAAAAACGGATAAGAGAATTGACCAATGATCGGATACTCAGAAATGCAGTCATGTTGCCGAAGCCATATGATAAGGCCGTACCTTTCTAGATGGATATGACTCCAAAACCTGGATAATGCGTACACTTTCACAGGAGAAAATTATAGAATATGATGGGGCTCAAGTAGTTAGCATAGTGCAACATTGCAGGCCACACGAATTGCAGTTATAGGGTGTCAGATTCACATCCTCGTGTGCTAGTACTGACGCCTAATGCCGACTCACCTCATTAGATGGCGCTGCCACGCAGCTGCTGGTAAGAATGAAAGATCGTAAACCGAATATACATTCCCACATTCTGTTCTATCCGAACATTCTCAGGTGACAAAGTGTCAGAAATTTACCGGATTCATGATTTAAATCGCTTAATTGCCCAATAAAATATTGAAAGGGATATTATGGAATATGGCAAGTACAACGTTTCACTTCGTTGACTCGTTTTGCGATAAGTAATAAATACACCTAAAATAACATCTGTGATAGTTTTCTTGCCATTCGCATTTTAAAGAGGTATATGAAACTTCTGTTTGAATTATCAATAAGCAAAACCCGAAGGCTGATCGCCAAAATAATTGTGACTGGTGCACAATCTTTCATATTGGTATTGGTCTTCCCAATTCACGGATCACCTGCTTTTGTAGTATATTAAAAATCGTGTGGAGATATTCTGGTGAAATTCCTAGAGTGGTCTGCATCCAGCATCAGTTCAAGAGTTTACGTTATGTAGACAATTCCCTCACTAAAAAAAAAAAAAAAAAAAAAATGCATGAAAAGCATGAATTTTTGTTTTTTCTGTAACTTTTTCTTGTGGAGTGCAATAGGAGCGCTACATTCAAACACTAGTTGACGACCGTCCGTTTCACGGCAATACCATGGCTAGCGTTAATACTCATGAGACAGAAATGTGTTGGCGGGAACATGGCAGTCAAATCTTGCCGAACACGCGGCAATTCCAGTGGCCGAAAATGTTGCGGAAAATGTACTGGGTGACGATTATTGTCCTATGTGAAATAAAATCGTCATAACTTCTGAACGGTTTGCGTTAGGACGTTCAAACTCTATGCTTGGCCGCGAGGTATGATGGAAATGAGCAGGTTTGGTTTAGCGAAAAGCCCGCTTTCATTTGGATGTGTTCGTTAAAAAGCAAAATTGGTGCATTTGGGGGACTGAGAATCCACATTTCGCGACCGAGAAGTCTCTTGACCGTCAACGGGTGACTATGTGCACTCATGGAATAATCTGTGCGATATTCTTTAATGGCTCGGTGACTACCGAGCGGTACGTGAAGATTGTGGAAGATGATTTCAGCCCCATTATGGAAAGTGACCCTGAATTCTGCAAGATGTGGTTCGTGCAAGACGGAGCTCGACCCCATTGAAGCAGGAGAGTGTTTGCTGTCCCTGGAGGAGCACTTTGGGGACCGCATTCTGGCTCTGGGGTACTCATTGGCCACTGGCATGGGCCTCGATCGGCCGCCACATTCTCCGGATCTGAACACACGCGACTCCTTTTTGCGGGGCTATATTAAAGACAAGGTGTACAGCAACAACACCAAAACCATCGGTGAACTGAAAACAGCCATTCAGGAGGCCATCGGCAGCTTTGATGCTCCGGCACTTGAGCAGATAACAGAACGCAGCACGTCATTCTCAATGGAGAGAAGTGTTCCGAAGCAAGACTGATTTCAGGTGTGCCGCAGGGGAGTGTCGTAGGACCGTTCCTATTCACAATATACATAAATGACCTTGTGGATCACATCGGAAGTTCACTGAGGCTTTTTGCGGATGATGCTGTGGTATATCGAGAGGTTGTAACAATGGAAAATTGTACTGAAATGCAGGAGGATCTGCAGCGAATTGACGCATGGTGCAGGGAATGGCAATTGAATTTCAATGTAGACAAGTGTAATGTGCTGCGGATACATAGAAAGAAAGATCCCTTATCATTTAGCTACAAAATAGCAGGTCAGCAACTGGAAGCAGTTAATTTCATAAATTATCTGGGAGTACGCATTAGGAGTGATTTAAAATGGAATGATCATATAAAGTTGATCGTCGGTAAATCAGATGCCAGACTGAGATTCATTGGAACAATCCTAAGGAAATGCAATCGGAAAACAAAGGAAGTAGGTTACAGTACACTTGTTCACCCACTGCTTGAATACTGCTCAGCAGTGTGGGATCCGTACCAGATAAGGTTGATAGAAGAGATAGAGAAGATCCAACGGAGAGCAGCGCGCTTCGTTGCAGGATCATTTAGTAATCGCGAAAGCGTTACGGAGATGATAGATAAACTCCAATGGAAGACTCTGCAGGAGAGACGCTCAGTAGCGCGGTACAGGCTTTTGTTGAAGTTTCGAGAACATACCTTGACTGAGGAGCCAAGCAGTATATTGCCCCCTCCTACGTATATCTCGCGAGGAGACCATGAGGATGAAATCAGAGAGATTAGAGCCCACACAGAGGCATACCGACAATCCTTTTTTCCACGAACAATACGAGACTGGAATAGAAGGGAGAACCGATAGAGGTACTCAAGGTACCTTCCGCCACACACCGTCAGGTGGCTTGCGGAGTATGGATGTAGATGTAGATGTAGATGATGCAGAAATTCGCTATTCGTCTGCGCCATATCATCGCCGATGATGGCAGGCATATCGTACATGTCATAACCTACATGCGGATATCTTTAGTGACTTGTACGTGTTGAATAAAGTGTGTGCATGCTGTAGTTTTAATTTCATTTTTTTTTTCTTATACTTCGAAACTGACACCCTATAACTGCTATTCATGTGCCTGCAATGTTCCCGGGGTCATATTGTCGATAATGTATAATTTCTGTGCCCGTGTAAACGCATCCTAAGATGGTAGCCGCTGTCAAGATTAAAGCTATTGTTGCACATTCTGTTTCCTACAGCCCTATATTGGCACTGTTCAAATGGTTCAAATGGCTCTGAGTACTATGGGACTTAACATCTTAGGTCATCAGTCCCCTAGAACTTAGAGCTACATAAACGTAGCTAACCTTAGGACATCACACACATCCATGCCCGAGGCAGGATTCGAACCTGCGACTGTAGCGGTCGCGCGGTCCCAGACTGAAGTGCTTAGAATCGCTCGGTCACACCCGCCGGCTATTGGCACTGTCTCTGTAGTTTTATTTAAGCAACACTGTTTTGGGAATGACGGTATGAGTTTACTTGTTTACTTTGGCACTGCCGCTCCACTTTCGGGGAGTGCGGAAGCTGCCGTGGTGACGGCGCCCCTGTTGCGGCAGGCACGATCGCCGCTGCCGCTGGGACGCACCACATTCCGGCGGTTGTAAGGCGAGACGAGGCGCCGGCGAGGGCGTGTGGCCGGCCATTCACCGTGCGGTCGCTACCTGCAGGCTGGCTCACCTTACCAGCCACGCCGCTTCTCACTTCACACTTCTGCTCGAGCAGCTGATGCTGCGCTCCTGTCGAAAACGATGGCGGCGCGGAAAGACGCTAAACGAAATTCAGACGGGCTACTGCATTGGCTCCTTACTTAGCTTGCATTTATCGCGAATCTCTTGCCGAACGTGAAGTCCCGAGCGACTGGAACAAAGCGCAGGTGACGCCTGTATATAAGAAGGGTAGAAAGACGGATCCTCAAAATTACAGACCAATATCCTTAACCTCGGTTTGTTGCAGGAATCTCGAACATGTTCTCAGTTCGAATATAATGAATTTCCTTGAGACAGAAGTTGCTGTCCATGCATCAACACGGTTTTAGAAAGCATCGCTCCTGCGAAACGCAACTCGCCCTTTTTTCACATGATATCTTGTGAACCGTGGATGAAGGGTATCAGACGGATGCCATATTCCTAGACTTCCGGAAAGCGTTTGACTCGGTGCCCCACTGCAGACTCCTAACTAAGGTATGAGGATATGGGATTGGTTCCCAAACATGTGAGTGGCTCGAAGACTTCATAAGTAATAGAACCCAGTACGTTGTCCTCGATGGTGAGTGTTCATAGGAGGTGAGGGTATCATTTGGAGTGCCCCAGGGAAGTGTGTTAGGTCCGCTGTTGTTTTCTATCTACATAAATGATCTTTTGGATAGGGTGGATAGCAATGTGCGGCTGTTTGCTGATGATACTGTGGTGTACAGGAAGGTGTCGTCGTTGAGTGACTGTAGGAGGATACAAGATGACTTGGACAGGATTTGTGATTGGTGTAAAGAATGGCAGCTAACTCTAAATATAGATAAATGTAAATTAATCCAGATGAATAGGAAAAAGAATCCTGTTATGTTTGAATACTCCATTAGTAGTGTAGCGCTTGACACAGTCACGTCGATTAAATATTTGGGCGTAACATTGCAGAGCGATATGAAGTGGGACAAGAATGTAATCGCAGTTGTGGGGAAGGCGGATAGTCGTCTTCGGTTCATTGGTAGAATTTTGGGAAGAAGTAGTTCATCTGTAAAGGAGACCGATTATAAAACACTGATACGATCTATTCTTGAGTACTGCTCAAGCGTTTGGGATCTCTCTCAGGTCGGATTGAGGAAGGACATAGAAGAAATTCAGAGACGGGCTGCTAGATTTGTTACTGGTAGGTTTCATTATCACCCGAGTGTTATGGAAATGCTTCAAGAACTCGGGTGGGAGTCTCTAGAGGAGAGGAGGCGTTCTTTTCGTGAATCGCTACTGATGAGATTTAGAGAACCAGCATTTGAGGCTGCCTGCAGTACAGTTTTACTGCCGCCAACTTACATTTCGCGGAAAGACCACAAAGATAAGACAAGAGAGATTAGGGCTCGTACAGAGGCATATAGGCAGTCATTTTTCCCTCCTTCTCTTTGGGAGTGCAACAGGGAGAGAAGATGCTAGTTGTGGTACGAGGTACACTCCGCCACGCACATTATGGTGGATTGCGGAGTATGTATGTAGATGTAGATGCAGAAATCATCCAAAAGCAACAGCGCATTACTTCAGTCGTCGGAGCTGTAACAGGCAACATACTGTACAAGGGACAAGTCGAAGTTGGCGCAGTAAAAAGTAGTCACAAGGCTAAGTGGGAACCATTATTACATGTCGGTTTCGAGGCGATAGCGCTCCCCTGTCCGGTATGACTTATGAAGCACGTTTTGGAACCATAATACAACACAACTCCACAGAGCTGATGTCAGTTTATTACATTCCCCTCAGAAGATCTAGTCTCTGCGACATCCTTACTCAAAGCAACTCCACCCCTGACAGAACAACAGCGTACTCCTGTCTTCTTCGACAGATAAGTGCAGAACTCCTTGATACGAGTCGGACCAGAAACGACGCAGTCCAACGATCAGTGTGAAAGATTACTATAAACGCCGACTTTCATCATGGATTCAGTCATATTAATTGTTGTTGTTGTTGTGGTCTTCAGTCCTGAGACTGGTTTGATGCAGCTCTCCATGCTACTCTATCCTGTGCAAGCTTCTTCATCTCCCAGTACCTACTGCAACCTACATCCTTCTGAATCTGCTTAGTGTATTCATCTCTTGGTCTCCCTCTACGATTTTTATCCTCCACGCTGCCCTCCAATGCTAAATTTGTGATCCCTTGATGCCTCAAAACATGTCCTACCAACCGATCCCTTCTTCTAGTCAAGTTGTGCCACAAACTTCTCTTCTCCCCAATCCTATTCAATACCTCCTCATTAGTTACGTGATCTACCCACCTTATCTTCAGCATTCTTCTGTAGCACCACATTTCGAAAGCTTCTATTCTCTTCTTGTCCAAACTAGTTATCGTCCATGTTTCACTTCCATACATGGCTACACTCCATACAAATATTTTCAGAAATGACTTCCCGACACTTAAATCTATACTCGACGTAAACAAATTTCTCTTCTTCAGAAACGATTTCCTTGCCATTGCCAGTCTACATTTTATATCCTCTCTACTTCGACCATCATTAGTTATTTTACTCCCTAAATAGCAATACTCCTTTACTACTTTAAGTGTCTCATTTCCTAATCTAATTCCCTCAGCATCACCCGATTTAATTTGACTACATTCCATTATCCTCGTTTTGCTTTTGTTGATGTTCATCTTATATCCTCCTTTCAAGACACTGTCCATTCCGTTCAACTGCTCTTCCAAGTCCTTTGCTGTCTTTGACAGAATTACAATGTCATCGGCGAACCTCAAAGTTTTTACTTCTTCTCCATGAATTTTAATACCTACTTCGAATTTTTCTTTTGTTTCCTTTACTGCTTGCTCAGTATACAGATTGAATAACATCGGGGAGAGGTTACAACCTTGTCTCACTCCTTTCCCAACCACTGCTTCCCTTTCATGCCTCTCGACTCTTATAACTGCCATCTGGTTTCTCTACAAATTGTAAATAGCCTTTCGCTCCCTGTATTTTACCCCTGCCACCTTCAGAATTTGAAAGAGAGTATTCCAGTTAACGTTGTCAAAAGCTTTCTCTAAGTCTACAAATGCTAGAAACGTAGGTTTGCCTTTTCTTATTCTTTCTTCTAAGATAAGTCGTAAGGTTAGTATTGCCTCACGTGTTCCCCGAGGTCCGCTTCTACCAGTTTTTCCATTCGTCTGTAAATAATTCGCGTTAGTATTTTGCAGCTGTGACTTATTAAACTGATAGTTCGGCAATTTTCACATCTGTCAACACCTGCTTTCTTTGGGATTAATTAATATTAATTAATATTCACATATAAATCCCACACCTTGTTTTTTCTGTGTTCTTACGTCTAGTCAAGGGAATGCACAGTGTGTGAGTGCATATTTTCTTCATCTATCAACCAGCTTCCTTCTCCACTTGTCTCCAGACGCATAGAACACCTCTGTTTAGTTAATGTCTGTGAATCGATGTGTCTGAAATTGGTTGGCGAAGGAGGCAAAGGTTTTCTTGAGTAGTCTGTGCTATAGTATCTATTCTGTTAGTTTTTCCATAGGAGAATCTAATTTTTTCGTCAGACACGAATTATAGCGTTTACCGCTTTCTGATACTAGTAGATTTCTCTAGAGTGCTGGGTTGAGTTCTTTCCTTGAGGAATTAGAGCCGTTCCCGCTTTTTAGCAACGGGCGTTTGAAGCCGTCCAGCCCCCTCCCTCACAAAAAAAACGCCCCCTCAAACGCCTAAGGTCTCCGCTGGCCATCTGAACACGATGAGTTGTAATCCTGACGCTGAAATGGTACTGATTCTCTGAAAAATGGATTAAAATTTTCATACTTCATTTAGCGCGATCGAGATTTATTAAAAAATGATTCAAATGGCTCTAAGCACTATGAGACTTAATATCTGGGGTCATCAGTCCCCTAGACTTAGAACTACTTAAACCTAACTAACCTAAGTACATCACACATATCCATGCCCGTGGCAGGATTCGAACCTGCAACCGTAGCAGCCGCGTGGTTCCGGACTGAAGCGCCTAGAGCCACTCTACCACAGCGGCCGGCCGAGAGTTATTCTACAACGTTCGGGAGTGTTACTATTACATCATTCCAGCGAATCCGTTTAGTTAATTTACTACATGTCAACAAGCAGTTGCCTTTGTCTACTCAGTGTGTGTGTGTGTGGGGGGGGGGGGGGGGGGGGGACATGTGCACTTAGCAATGTTCTCTCAGCTGAGTAATTTACGTACCGTGTTTTCTTGATTATCGTGCATCACATTAATTCTGATAAAAGTTGCACCTCGATCTTTAGCTTCTGCTTGTGTACCACGTGCCAAGTACAGTAATCAATGTGCGGTTACCAATGCTAGTTCATTGCCTTCGCCAATCTCTTGAGTTTACATGTTACTGTTAAGAGAATTGGCTTGCGTAATACGGGAGTGTAATTCACTGCATTTCACTCCTTAGTCCGTCCAAGTACTGCTTTGGGTCGTCTGAGAATCAAGTAAAATATTAACGCAAGATTATCTTGCGTTTTCCTGTGTATTTGGTCATCCTCCTCCACGTCTGCCCCTAAGGTTCATAAGCTGGTTTCTCCTTTGTATTTACTTTTCCCACAGTAATTAGCGTCGGTAAGAGGCTATGATCTAATTATATATTTAGCTTAACTTATAACAGCGTATCAGGAGGAAAGGAGCGAAAATTTCGTGCTTACATTCGTAGACTTCGGGAAAGCTTATGATCCAGTAGACAGATGAACACTGTTCCAAATTTTAGAGGAGATTATTTTGGATAGAAAATCCAGCGAACTGATTAAAGAGACCTTAAAAAACACAATATCCGAGGTTAAGTTCAGAGGAAAACTTTCTGAGACCTTCAAGATTAAAACCAGGGAGACGGATTGTCCCCTTTGCTCTTTAACTTGGTACTTGATAAGTTGATCAGGGAATAGAAACGAGTAATTAAAGACGATATTGTGACAATAGCAGCAGGGAAAATTCAGAAGGGAGAGATTTAAATACCTGGGAGAATGGATAGAAACCGGACTGACAATACAGGAAGCTATGGGAGCACGAGTAAAGGAAATGAATTTAGCATACGAACTAACGATGAACATCTACAACAAGAAGAATATTTCGATCAATGCAAAACTGAGGCATTACCAGACAGTGATCCGTCCTGAAGCCTTATATGCCGTCGAAACTCTTAGCCTAGTAAGAACAAGAGAACGTAAGAGACTAGAACTGGTGGAACGAAAGATTCTCAGGGAAATATTAAGGCATTGAAGATCAGAAGATGGTCAGTTTAGAAGACGAACGAACCAGTAACCATATATCAAGATAGAATCTCGGACATCATCAGGAAAAGAAGGAACACGTTCTTCAGGCACATCTCTTGAATGGAATATGGGAGGTCAACACAGCAAATAGCACCGTTTCCTACGAATAGGAGAACCCAATTACGTTTGATCCAAGAAGTGCAAAAGGATCTGGAAGAGATGCGAATATACGAACCAGACGGTGGCTTTTAAATAAAAAATTCAGGCTTTCACAGGTTTCGAGGATAGATCTAGACCCAGAACAAAATTATCATGGACAGAAGAGCGAAGAAGTTTGCAAAGTATGAGAATTACAGGATACCAGATTAGGAGAACTGCGAGGTGCCGGGGCTAGCAGTGTATTTAATACTAAATTCTTCTAGAATCTACATATGTAAATGATGCTCTAAGCCCCCCCTATTCTAACTCCGACTTTTGCTGTTGCACATGGATTAAAAAGAAACGCGAACTGACTGTAATTGACCCTGCAAATGAAGTAGAAAAGAGTTTGGCACCTGCAATAATTTCATTTGATAAATAAGTTAAATAAAGGAAAGTTTCATTAACGTAGTGAGAAATTATAGGGTTGCTCTACCGATTAACAGAATGAAAGTTCTGTCCAAAATAACAATATGATTTATTATAACTCAAAATAATAAACAAAAACTTAAGTCGCATAGTGCTCAGAGCCAATAAACAAAAACACATGAAACATTTACAATTCATCACATTGGCTCAAATTGGATACTCAAATAAATGCTGTGGAGGTGAAGTTGTCCCTAAACTAGATTATGACATTTGTGACGAAGTGGTATGTGGAGCCAATTCTTTGCAACTCAAGTCTTAAGAGCGACACACAGCCAACCCAACATTACTTGCTGCTACAGTAGTGAGAATTCAGACAATGAACACCCAAGACAGAACAAAGTTAGAGAAAGACGAACAGGCGCGCTCTCCTTAGCTCTGATTATCACCTAGGAAAATCCCTATCTGCCGGTGCTACGGACATACATTACCAAACTGTCTTCTTAACTGCAAGAACACGATCTGGCGTACCGGAAGCGATGGCTGGTTGCTTCGACGTCCCGTCGTGGTGATGATAATGTCGCGAGTATAGCCCGAAACTAATTATCCTGGTCTGGTTGTTCCAGACTAAAGACTTCTTAGCAATAAAAATGCGCCTCTGAGGGAGACGAAGAAGGCTCGCCACACAATCACTGACGGTACAGTGATTGATTTTAACAAGCGAAGTCACACTGTAACTCCGATACAGTCAACTTTAGCCAAAACTGCTCAAGACAGACAACATAGGCCGCTTGTACGAAGAACTCTCAATTGCCAACTGTACTCGGAAAGTTACGTTGAAGTCGAAACTTCAGCAACTTCGTCAAACAGTTACAATTAAATAAAAGTATATTAGACAGCCAACGGAAGGCAGGCTGTCCAGAGCAGCGAGAGCTCAGTCTTGTAACCTACTCCGACTGAAAGGCGAGAGCCGACTCCCCACAAGAGCACCCGTACAAACCGAACACAGAACATTCCCGCCCCCACGACAGTGGCCGTGGTTAACCGTTCCAATCAGCAACTCGAAAACCGGCGGAAAATTCCACTCTATTGCCAGAGCACTACCATTCCACCAATGGAGATTCTTGGCGCCAATTTCTGCGCCGATTTTGCTACGTCATGGAGCTATGCCCTGAGCAAGCCAATCACAGTTACTATACGGCAGAAAACGCGGGAATCCGCCCGCCAAGGCTGCATGGGAGCATAAGTCATTCCCACGCCTCGCTGGTAGCCCGCCAGAAAGTGTTTTCGCTAAGTTTCTGCGAAGTAACGGAACCTCTAGCCTAGCCGCTACTTCAGGACCCTCCGGGCGTGTCTTTTGACAATGTCGGCGTCTGGAAAGCATTCACTCGACTCCCTCACACCCGTTGGCTTACTCTTTCAAGATCAGCGGGGCCCGCCTGTCACCGGACCACCTGGGTGACGAGAGACGCTGCGTGGGAAGTCTGCGTGTGAAGGAATAGCAACTTTTCATTGCATGCAATTAGAGAGGGAAATCGTAAGATAGAAATATGAGAGGGGGCTCATGCTACCTCTCAGAACTACAAGCAGAAACGAAACTGATGCTAATTAAAGTGATTCTCAGCTGGTAAAAACGAAAAGAAGAAGAAGAAAAAAGTTCAAGAATAATTCTATTCAAAGTCACTTCCTCTCCCCCTTCACACTGTGGGTCCTCATGAAAACAGGTATGGAGAAGGTGATGAAAAGCAGTAATATAGTTACGAGATTGTCTTGTGTTCAGGAAATCTAAACCATCCCCATGCGTAGCCAGGAACGATAAAAAAAAGCGTTTCTGTTGCTCTTAATTCAAATCATAATTCCTTGTTAGTTTTTTTTAAAAGTGCTACTGACCACTCACAAATCCTCACCCAAAATCCCAGACCCACAGTCCCCTAGAGATTAATCCCAAATCTGAATCGTGAGTGATGTCATATTCTCCTGTGGTGGCAAACTGTCATCGCCACATCAGAATGGGGTTAATTAGAGTTTAACAAGCACATGAGACTAGTAATGGTATTGATTAGTTTAGATTATAGTATGATAAGTGATTTTATATTGTGAGAAATGTGAACAGAAGATACCAGACGGACAGTAATTATAACCAGGTGTAGAGGTAATGTTCATTATTTTTGCTGATCTTAAAATGGTTCAAATGGCTCTGAGCACTATGGGACTTCACTTCTGAGGTCATCAGTCCCCTAGAACTACTGAAACCTAACTAACCTAAGGACATCACACACATCCATGCCCGAGGCACGATCCGAACCTGCGACCGTAGCGGTCACGCGGTTCCGGACTGTAGCGCCTAGAACCGCTCGGTCACCCCGGCCGGCTTGTTGATCTTAATTGCGTATAATACAAAAGTTGGTAATTGTCGCCAAGACTGCATTTTCCACTGCAAAGCAGCCCTTTGTGCTAAGTTTCGAAGGTACTTCGCGTGTGACATGTCAGCATGTCAAAGAGGCGCTAAGAAACGTTTGTGGCGGTTGTAAGCTGTCAGAGTGGCAGCCGCCGCAGCCAAGCGGTCTGCCCAGAACTGTGCAAACGAGCACAGTTAAGTTGATAATGAAAAGTAGTACCCTCTGTGCAGTCGACCCCTTTCTTCTAAATCTGAAGTTTTAAATAGCTCCCATATGAATACCTCGATCACTCTGGGACTCGAGTTCTTCCGCTGTCATTACTTGTTTTCGGATGCTGGTACAGTCATTCTTCAGACCATACGACGAAATATTGCCGGTTAATCGGAGGAACAGTTAATGCTTTTTTGCTCGTCAATTGCGACGGCCTGATCATCCGAATTATGACAGCATATTTGTAATTACGATCGCATCTCGTCTGCCAACACCTCCATAGCACCGCTAAGGTAATCTGCCACGTACTACTGTCATTTGTCATCATTAGTATCTCTCTTACTTGCACTCAGTTACGTGTTTCATTCCTTGAGTTCGTGTTCTGTGATTGCTTATGTTTGCTTTTTTTTTTATTGTTGGGCCTTGTCTACCAGTCCAGTAATAACTTTCTTGTATCCAGGCACTTATCTCACCAGTGTCAGTGTCTGTTTATAAGGCACATTCTGTGAACTTCATTGTTAATATGTTTGTGGTTCTTTATGAAAATATAGCTATACAATTGAGTCTTTGGTCGACTTTTATTGAAACAGAATTGCGCCGTCTCCTTCCGTCCTTACTCCAACCACTGTGATTAGGAAGACAAAGTGAATCACATCTGTAGCAGGAGACGTCGTTTCCTAGTCACACTACTGGAAACGTGGTTCCAGTTTTTCGCACTTGAAATATAAGTACACCAACATAGTAATACACTCTGTCACTTTCCAGAATTCTGAATATGTAATCAACACAAGTTGTCTCATAAAATAACATTTCAGGGGTCTGCTACTACTTTGCACATCACCCCACAAACTCTTGAAATACTTGAAAAATATCTCTGGTTCTAGCGTTCGCACCTACAGACACATGGTCGGGACACTAAGCAACAACAGAGGCATTTCCATAATTTACTCAGTGCGAAGACACGCTCTGGTTGGCAACATATATCAAGCAAACTGAATGCAACGCTACCATAATTTTAAGTATGCATTTGAAGGCTTTGAACCAACTTATATGATACAACCAACTCTCCTCTGTCATCCAAATGAAGCCAACCCTTTCAGCCTCCTACATCCAGTACACATTCACCACCCTTGCTGATACCGACCTTGACCATACGTTGGGTCCAAAACTGTATAAGACCTTTATGAAATCATCACAATAAGGTCTAATCAGCGTATCAAAAACCTGATATTAAATTCGCTATTGTAGAGAAACACAGCGCTGTCTCCAAGACATTATGAGTTACCTCCTCCTTAAGGAATATCCATTCACCTTCCCATTACGTACAAGAAATACATTGAATCCGTCCTCACCGAAAGCATCCACGAACGACATCGTTTTCATCTTCAGTCCCAGCTTTGCCACAGATGATCTTGTACACTACCAGCACGAGCGTCTTCGAAACGACATACATGGAAACATCCTAGGACTGAAAATGGCCTTATGGTCCCCTGTTCAGATACCATTAGTAAGCGCTTCCTGTCAACTACAACTGTGTAATTTCATCCATCCTGACTAACTGTCAGTCCGACGTAGTAATAAAGAACGCTTACTCCCTCATTTACATCCCACCTCATATATGCCCTAAGGATCCATTATTCAGGGGACATCCAAAGTTAAGTTACTCATTATTGTGAAATGCCAAGTAACTTTTATTGAATATTGCACTCAGCTTCAAACTGACACACATACATGACATCATTTTTCAGCAAAGTCACAAACTCTCGGTGAACGACGGTCCGAACGTTCTACCAATCGTTCTGTTTCTCGACCATAGAAATCCGCTCCTTGATCACAGAGGAACGCTGCATGAACGTCCTCATCATCCGAATGCGAATCAGTCCTTCGACTGCCTGAACATTGTCCTCTGTGGTCGACGTCAATGGCCTTCCTTTCCGATCGGCATCACCCACAAAATTGTTGTCTCGATTTCATTACAGATGGATTTAAAACACTGCATTTGGCCCCTATACCGCCACAACTTCACGATGAATTTGTGTGCCATTTACACGATTTCTCCATGAGAGTCGCCTTCTCACGCATTCTGCAACTTTGGAGTACGTTTCCAGTTGCCGCGTCATTTCCCTTCCACACTGTGAAACACCTGTTATCGTCACCGCAGTGGAACTGTCTCTGTAGGGAACCCGTGACATGTACTCTCTTCCGACAGTTCGCCACTCATGTTGCGCACTGGACTGGCCCCACCTATCACCTTTCCTTCACTTCTTATATGTCGCACCCTCACCTAAACAAATATAATACAGATCGCTCTTCTCAAGTTCTACCTCTCACTACAAATACTTCAACAACATGCATTTTCATTTTCTACATCTGACTATCTTCTTGACTATCTTCTTGCACATACATCCCCGGCCGGAGTGGCCGTCCGGTTCTAGGCGCTTCAATCTGGAACCGCGCAACCGCTATGGCCGCAGGTTCGAATCCTGCCTCGGGTATGGATGTGTGTGGTGTCCTTAGGTTGGTTAGATTTAAGTAGTTCTAGGTTCCAGGGGACTGATGACGTCAGAAGTTAAGTCCCATAGTGCTCAGAGCCATCTTGCACATACATCCTCACCCAGCTCATAACGTTTCCACACCTCAAACAACAAAAACACTTTTCCGTGTCTTAATGGCTCCTTTGAACTTCAGTCTCAACACCCCATTCTACATCCTTTCTACATCTACATCTTCCTGATTGCTCTGCTATTCACAATAAAGTGCCTGGCAGAGGGTTCAATGAACCACCTTCATGCTGTCTCTCTATCGTTCCACTCTCGAACGTCACGCGGGAAAAACGAGCACTTAAATTTTTCCGTGCGAGCCCTGATTTCTCTTATTTTATCGTGATGATCATTTATCCCTATGTAGGTGGGCGCCAACACAATGTCTTCACAATCGGAGGAGAAAACTGGTCATTTAAATTTCATGACAAGATCCTGTCGTAACGAAAATCGCCGTTGTTTTAATGATTGCCACTCCAATTCACGTATCATGTCTGTGACACTACCTCCCCTATTTCGCGATAATACAAAACGAACTGCCCTTCTTTGTACATTTTCGATGTCATCCGTCAATCCCACCTGGCGCGGATCCCACACCGCACAGCAATACTCCAGAATAGGGTGGATAAGCGTGGTGTAAGCAGTGTCTTTAGTAGACCTGTTGCACCTTCTAAGAGTTCTGCCAATGAATCGCAGTCTTTGGTTGGCTCTACCCACAACATTATCTATGTGATGGTTCCAATTCAGGGTATTTGTAATTGTAATCCCTAAGTTTTTAGTTGAATTTACAGCCTTCAGATCTGTGTGACTTATCGCGCAATCGAAATTTAGCTGATTTCTTTTAATACTCATGTGAATAACTTCACACGTTTCCTTATTCAGGGTCAATTGCCACTTTTCGCACCATACAGATATCTTATCTAAATCATTTTGCAAGTTGTTTTGATCATCTGATGACTTTACAAGACGGTAAATGACAGCATCATCTGCAAACAATCTAAGACGCCTACTCAGATTGTCTCCTATGTTGTTGATATAGATCAGGAACAATAGAGGGCCTATAACACTTCCTTGGGGAACGCCGCATATTACTTCTATTTTACTCGATGACTTTCCGTCTATTACTACGAACTGTGACATTTCTGACAGGAAATCACGAATCCAGTCGCACAACTGAGGCGATACTCCGTAGGCACGCAGTTTGGTTAGAAGACGCTTGTGAGGAACGGTGTCGAAAGCCTCCTGGAAATCTAAAAATATGGAGAACTGAAACTACAACGCTTACATCAGCATATTGCAACTTCCTTTCGTCTCCAAACACGCCAGTATTGACCAAATTCCTCTCCCAGACTATCAGATAATCCATGAGAGCTGTCCATTCGTTAAACCGTAACAGACACCAAGTGCACCAACCAAACTGTTGACTCCAACTCTCCTTATTCCTGTGTGACTGAAAAGACATTCGTCTTCTGAGCTCTCCATCCTAACTTTCGGTTTCTTACCCAATTCGCATCCCGCATTCTCTTTCATATACGATACTTCTCAATACCTTCCTCATCAAAATTTCTTACTATACAGTCAGCAGAAAAAACAGCCGTCATCTATATCGTAATTGTTTTTATTATCTTAAAATTTTTTATTTAAATTTATTTTATTTGGAAATAGAAGACTGAAGAACTGTAACTTATCTTCTGGCAGTCTACCCCCAATAAGGTGAATGTAAATAATGAATAAATAAATATAATTAGCACTTCGGCTGTGCAGCATTACTCATAGCGGTATACATATCGAGCAAGTCAATGATTTTACTCTATCACACCCCCAGTGAATACACATACTTCCACTGGACGTTCATATTTTTACGAGTAACATATTATCTCAGAAACAAACTGAAAACAGTGCTAACTCCCCATCTGTTCCTTCTCAGATGTAACGCAACCGTCCCCAAAATACCCGCAATTTAGAATCCGTCTACCCAACTTCTACATCAGAGTTTGGTTGAACACAACCGAGCTCTATAACTAGATCTATCTCAAACAGCCCATCACACATATTAATGCAAGGAATGAAACTCTAACTGGGATGGATAGAAAGTCACTGCCTTTAAGTGAAGAGAAAGGGGAGTCTCCAAATCTTGCTCTCTGCACAGTACGATTAACTGTGGTTTTCGATCACACTCTTCATCACGTGAGCCAACCGAATTCGTCACTGCCTGCAAGGAGTTCTCATCATCATCATTTTCTTGGGCGTTTGTCCCTCTTCAACGGGGTCGGCCCTGTTAGTGTCAGGGCGTGGCAAGATGCCCTTCCTGTCGCCACTCCATACCCCGTGGAATGGAATTAGTGTATCCAGCTGTCTCTGTCTAGTGTAAGCCATGAAATCGCGCGAACATTTTCAAATGTCTGTGAGTCATGTAACTGAGGCGGGACATGGGGACCAGCCCGGTATTCATCTAGTGGGATGTGGAAAACAGCCTAAAAACCACATCCAGGTGGGCCGGTACACTGGCCCTCGTCGTTAATCCGCCGGGCGGATTCGATACGGGGCCGGCGCGCCTACCCGAGTCCAGGAAACAGCGCATTAGCGCCCTCGGCTAACCTGGCGGGTGCCTGCAAGGGGTTCTAAACTGATTAACTGATGAACTGAGGAAATGAACACAAATAAGTTGTCGTTAAAATATTTATATATTAAAAGAAAGCGTTTTCGAGAACAGCCTTCACAAAAGTACACACATGTACTGCAGGGCATCATAAGCAAAATAATGACGCATAAAACGAAACGGATATTATTAATAACATGTTAAGCAAGTAGTGGTTACAGAATGATGGAGACTGCGTCATTAATAAATAGTTTTAGACTGTACGCTATATATAATGCTGAACGAAAGCTTTTGATACATATCTGAGATATCAGACAGCTCGTTACAGGAATGTGAGTTCGGTCGAAGCGACAAAGAGGGGTACCTGTGATGTCTTCTTAACGGATAGTAACGTTGAAGATCGCTTGGAACACCCAACCGGACACTACAATGTTCCTAATCCAAACAGCTGCTCGCACTGCGTTAAAATGGCGGCCCATTATCGCATGCGTCTTTACGCGTCTCGCTCTTACGAAAACAAAACTGTAACGAGACGCTAGACGACAAGTGTCTGGAGCCAAATGGGACAACCGTTGGCGGGTTCTGGACGTGCAACCACTAACGTCAGAGCAAGAATGGTGCTCAGACGACCGCGTCCCTGAATTTCAAAGATGGTTCAAATGGCTCTGAGCACTATGGGACTTAACAGCTGTGGTCATCAGTCCCCTAGAACTTAGAACTACTTAAACCTAACTAACCTAAGGACATCACACACATCCATGCCCGAGGCAGGATTCGAACCTGCGACCGTAGCAGTCGCGCGGTTCCGGACTGCGTCCCTGAATTTGATGACATCGGTTTAATCGGTACTCGGTGATCTTCTGACTGAGGGAAGTGCCTCTCGCCGATTGTTGAGATAGGGAACGGCCGAGTTCTACATGCTGGGACACAAAAAGCAGACATGCCTTCGTCCTTCAGAGGTTTTCCAGTCTGCCTAGGCGCCAACTACGCCAAGGAGGAGTTTTTCTGCTTGAAGGTCCAATTTCTTCAGCAGGAGCCCTACAAATTTCCCGGCCGGTCATCCAGAATTAGGTTTTCCATGATTTCCCTAATCCATTTAAGGTAAATTCCGGGATGGTTCCTTTGACAACGGCACGACCGGTTTCCTTCTTCTTCCTGCCATAATCCGAGCATGTGCTTCGTCCCTAGCAACTTGGTGTCGATGGGGCGTTAAACGCTTTTTATTTCATGTTTTCAGTGGATTCAAAGGTTGCAGGTGTTTTTATGAAATTGCTAACTTCTCTCATGATGATCGCTTGATAGATCAGATTCGGGGATCTACTCAGTAGTATATACGCAATCTGACTACGCTAGTCTCTTTCGTTTCCAATTTTTCTTCTAGGGGGAAATCTGCATCTTAAGTTATACCAATTTTTCTTCGAGGGGGAAATCTGCATCTGATGCTACACTTGCACCGAGATACCTCCTTCCAGAACTTTTCCAACAGAGAAACATTTCAGTTTCTCACTTGGAACCGAACTCGGAGTTTGTGGTCAAAAACTGTAACTCCTACACCAGACGGTTACTTTGCTTTTTATGCTATGTCATTAGCTTTTACTTCTGTGACATTAGAAGGCTTGAAAGATCACATACCACCCCAAGAACGTGTGTGATGCCTAATAATGGACAGATACTTTGACGGGTGAACAAACTGAAAGTATAAGAAAACAGACGAACCTGTAAATGTTCCGCGATTACTAAATACGCATGGGAATCAGAAATACTTCGTAATCTGGTTCTCCCATCTCACTCTGTCCATTTCTCCTTCCGCCTCTCTAATCCATTTCCCCCTGATTGGGAACTGAAGTCGCTTAATACAAATGGGTGAATCGTTCCGGATCATTGGTATATGGCGTACAGCAGACCTCTCCTGCATAGTTTTAATTTGCAAACGCGTAGTATTAAAAATTTTCGGAAGATTCAGATTCCGTAGTTCTAATCAGAAATCGAAAATCCATAACTACAACTTTCCAGTTTTCTGTGAAGACCGGTTGCGAGGAAGTTGTGTATACAATTTTTGTTTAAAATTATATATAAGGATGAAGGAATGTATAGGGAAAAACAGTTTGTCAATGGTTTAAATGCCATGCTATCGTAGTTAAAACTAACTACATTTTCACAGCATAGCTTATCACAGCATCTTCATTCTCCCAGTTTGTTATAACAGAAAACCTGTATCTTGTTTAAAAATATTTAGCCTCTGTCCGTCTAAATATTTATTAGTGTTCTAGGGTACCGTGTAAAAATTTCAGATAAGTAGGTCAAGAACTTTTCTTGCAGCATCTCAGGCGGTTAAAGATCTTTTATAAAGTTTTGCTAATGATTTTTCCCCTTCATATAGCGTATATATATTTGTGTACTATGCCAACGGCCTTCCCGCAATGGTAACACCAAATACAGTCAGCTCATCAAAGTTAAGTGTTGTCGGGTTTGGCTAACTATTGGATGGGTCACCTTCCGGTCTGCCGAGTACTGTTGGCAAGGTTCGCTGAGACCTTGTGAAGCCAATTGAGGAGCTTCTTGAAAAGTAGCGGCAACGGTCACGAAAACTGACAACGGCAGGAAGAGTGGTGTGCTGACCACATGCCCTCCCTATACGCATCCGGTGACGCCTATGGGCTAAGTATGACATGGCTGCAGGTCGGTACCGTTCGGCCGTCAAGGCCTGTTCGGATGAAGTTTGTTTGTTTTGTATACCATACATATAAAAAAGGTGGCCTATGTCCATCCGAACTTTTATTAGTGAATCGTTTAGGTATTTGAAGTGAATCGGTGAAGAACTTTCCGAGACTTTCGCTAACTACGTTTCCCTTTCTATAGTATATACAGAGTGAATGGTATAAGCGCATACAGCTGAAAGAACACGACATTAGAAGCAAGAAAGTTTCAGTAAACAGGGCTCCAGAATGCTTACCTTAAGAGCCAAGAGCACTTCTTTATCTTCGATACTCCGGAACAAGTATCTTCTGCTGTAAGCTCTTGCCATTAATTAAGATAGACACTGTACATACGAGCATATATATGATATATTTTGTGCGTAGCGTGTATCTGTCTGAACGTTTGTTAGAACATCGTATAAAGATTGGAAGTAAACTGCCAAGAGCTTTTCGAGATATTTTGGTTACAGCATTAAACAACGACGTTATAAGATTTAGGCGGACAATATATATATATATATATATATATATATATATATATATATATATATCTTACAAATTTGATGTCACTGTTTTCCCTGTTACATGCTGTATTTATCTTCATATATTACATATATTTAAAAATGTGTAGCCTATACACTGTTGCAGATACAGGGTGTTAATAATTAAAGTTCCAGTTTGAAACGCTGTAGAAAGAGAACTACTCCGCTCGAAATGACGTCAAATTTAAACAGCGTATTATTGACGCAGGTGTAAACGTCATGGAACAAAAATAGTTAACGAAAATTTGACCAACAGATGGCTCTGTAAGCGTCGGCATATGCCACACCAACAGAGGCGCGGCACCCAGCTGTTCCTAGGATTTCGTACGAGACGCCCAACACGACTTGTCTCCATGAAGGATCGCTCGCTGCTGCTAAAGCTCTCTTTTACGAAACGGTGACTGTGCGCCAGTAGCCCCGCAGAAGTTCCAGACACTCAAGAATATCAAAAAATTGCGTTGGTCCGATGTCTTCTAAGGATCTGGACAAAATGATTAAAAAATTCTAAATGACTGGTTCTTTTGAGCAGCATTTTGGCAGAAGGAGGAAAGCACTTGATCCGACGTCTGTCGAAGATGTGGCCACAACACTGTAGCAATGGTCGAGCGGTGGCGAGCAACATGCTGTGCACGGGTGACTGCCCAAACACTGGACATTCCTGCGAGCACGGTGCAAAAAATCATACGAAACACTGCACTGCTGCCCATACACAATCATCCATGTTCAGGAGTTGCTTCCTGCTGACTTGCCAGCAAGACAGACGTTCACTCTGGGATGTCTTGCTCGCATGGAAGTGGACAACGAACGCCCATGGAACATTCTGTTGACAAACGAAGCCCATTTCCATCTCCGAGGACATGTCAATACGCAGAACTGCAGAAGATGGGCAACGTAATGTCCCCATTCGCATGAACCGGTACCACTTCTTTCTGCAAAGGTGACTGTTGGTGCGCGTTGACGCCATCGGTTATCGTAGGACCGTATTCTTTCGAGGAGATTAGTCCTGCGGATCCTGTTACATGTACCGTCAGTGGTAAACGCTATGCGAGTCTTTTGCGCACCAACGTCATTCCAACCCTTCAACATCGTTGACGTGTGGATAGGACCATTTTTATGCAAAATGACGCTCCTCCCCACATTTTACAGCCACTGAAGCTGCTGCTGCAGAGGTCTTTTTGGGAATTCTAGAATTGTCAGCCGTCATTTCCCTACAGCCCGACCGTCCAGAAAACCTCACATAAATCAGTGTGACATCCGGCTGAGGTGTTATCTGCTACAGTTACGAACGTATCTGAAGTGAAGGCACACATCGTGAAACGCATTCTGAATGTGATCCCGGAGACACCCAGACCTGTTGCGGAATACACTCTTTCTCGATTCCAACTTGCGGCAGAAAACGGTGGACAGCATACTGATCATGTCTTGTACCAGCCTAAAGACAATCAGAAAGCTATGTCATTTTGATTTTTTAAACAGTTTTTGGCCTCAGGACAATTAAAATCGAAGTCATATTGCTTCTTATGCGGTTTTTGGCCTCTGTACGCTCAAAAACCTTCCCATCTGATGAGGTAAGATCTTTCCCTGGTGGATAGGCTATCCTTACTAACAGCTGACTGCCGAACTTGTGCAGTCATGCACGCTGAGCAGTACGGATGGTGTAATGTGCAGCTCAAACCGTAGCCATCGTACTGCAATTCACCTGCCATTAGCAGCCAACTCCATTTACGTTAACACGCTTACAGCACCATCTATTGTAAAATTTTCGTTAGATGTTTTTTGTTTCATGACATTTTCCCCTGTGTCAGTAATACGCTTTTCAAATTTAACGTTATTCTGAGCAGTGATTTTCTTTCAATAGTGTTTTGAAACTGGGACGTTAATTATTGACACCCTGTATTTAGCACTCTCGTAATTTTTCTGGTATCTATATTATGTGGTAGTTTACGGCCAAACTGTCATGCAAGCTACTTGAATAATATAATATGCAGATCCCAGTAATCAGTATAGTAAATTCTTTAACGTTGTATTGAAACTGTGATAATGTTCACTGCTGTCAGTGCTAATTACCCCTTTTTGTCCTTTCCTTTAGATTCTGTGAAGAAGATCTGTTATTTGTGCAGCCTTGGTGTCATTCTCTAGCTGGCTCTCTACAGGAAGTTACCTTAGGAGGACCAGTCTGTGGTAAACTTGTTTGATGCTGAAAGCTCTCTCCATGCAGGCAGAATATGTAAATGACAGTCTCCTGAGTCCGTACAGCAGGAGCGTAGGAGAAGGCGGACTGTGTTCCACAAAAACGACACCGTGCAAGATGCTAAAAGGAGACCTTTCGGATAGATAGGCTCTGAAGGTCAGGAGAAAAGACAGAGCTCATGACCAAGGGACCAGCTGTTGGATGCCACCGTGTTGCGCAGGAATGTTCGTTCAAATCCAAGTAAGGGGCTCTGTGACTGGCTTATAGTATTTATTTCGATAGATGGCGCGATTTTCCGCATGTGCTTCTATTTGGCCGTCGCTGGAAATACGTCATTTAGTGGAAGAGATTTTCTACCTCCTTACCCCCTCAGACAATTATTGCACACATTCCTAATGGAAGGTAACTTGATGAAACGATTATTGGTTAAGAATGGCAAAATCCTCGAAAGTAGGAAAGTATTAAACTTGTTTATAAAATTATTACTGATCAGAACTCGCAAACTCTGCTGCAACTGGCCGGCGAGATTCTGATCAAGTACAGAGACCGATGTGGAATTTCTTGCCACTACCGCAACCATCTTATAAACTTGAACGGTTTAAGAGACGTAAGCATGTGTTATCAATGCAGCCACTGAGGTGAGAAGGACGCAAAGCCAGTTAATTAGCATCAGGTTTCCACTGTGCAGGTTTAACATTCAGGGCCAGCTAATTGTGCCCATCCTGTGCTTTGGTAAAGCATCGGTGTTCATTGCTGCATGTCTGGGGAACTTTCCTCAAGTTACTGACCATTTTTTCAGTCGTTGGTCACATTTGCAATATAAGAGTTTCATACAATCGTTTTGTGTGACCAACCATCCGTACCAAGGCTATAGTTCGTAACTGCAATCTCTTGTCCACTTGTTAAATGTTTATATGTTTGATTCAGTAGGTAAAATATTTTGTTTGATTTATCAACCACTGGTTTCCTTTTGTGGTTTGATGAATCCCTTGATTAATACTGTATATCAGTGTGAGTTGTGGTTGTCATACTCTCATGCTTTATTTGGGCACCCCTAGTAGCTTTTATTTAGTAAAACTTTATTCATTGCACAACACTGTTTCTCTTAAGTCTGCATGATCTTATGTGGAGCTTACCTCCCCTGTAGGTCACCAGGGCATGGGCTTGTAGTATCTTAGGGATGCTAAACGGCCGAACCAACGCCTCAAATGTCATATGAAGTACGCAGGTGAATCCTGATGGCTGACTTTTAGTGTTCTCAACAAGATCTACGCTATTTTACAGAACCACAAAATGAAACGTTTTGAGCCTTTTGTCCATCTGTACTGCTAAAAATAGTAACTACTGTTAAAAAAAGAAAGTTAAGTAGATGATGCATCCCTTCTGAAAATGTTACTGTTTGACGAGTCCCTTTTCACCTATAAGTGTGAGGGGTGGTATCCAAACTTGCATGCTTAATTCAGCCTCCCCTAGTAATTTTTATGTAGTAAAACATTTTTTTTTCTTAAATCTCCATGATCTTATGTGGAGCTTACCTTCCCCGTACGTCATCAGGGCTTGACTTGTAGCATCTTAGGTGTATGCTAAATCACTGAACCAACAACGAACATCTTGTTTACCACCTTATGACCATTTTGCCCCATACACAATAAGCAGGTAAATGCTGACAGCTGAGTGGGTTGTACTCCCACCAACATCTGAGGCATTTTACAGCACCACAAAATGAAACATTTTGAGCCTAATTTCATCAGTATTGTCAAAAATTGTAACTATTGTTAAAAATGTACAGTCAGTGATGCATCAGTTCTGAAAATGTAAGTGCTATTACTAAAAATCCCTAATATAAAACATCTAAACATGTCCACATAGCTGTGGAAGTTAATATTTGTTCCTTCCATTCATTCATGTTACCGCTGCACAGCTCTTCAAGAGTGTTCTTTACGCACACTGGAATGTGTGGACAGTAGAGTTACGACTAAGAGATACTGTATGTATGCACCAATAAATATATAGGGGACGTTCAAATGAAAAGGTACGAAACGTCGTAAGAAACAAACCGGTTTAAATTTGCATATGGTGCTATGAAATACCATTGTGTGACGTCTAGGCAATGGAAGCGTGCGTCGTCGCCACTCCCTAAAACATTCAAAGCTGTGCCTTCAGCAGGCAGTATGAGCACGGAAAAACCAGTAACGGTGACGTGTACTGCGAGACACCCCATAACCTACATAAGACTGTCGACTACAAACGGCCTGTGCTGCTCACGGAGGGTCTGATTCTCCTCCACGATAACGGGCGTCCACGCGTCTCCAAGGACAAAATGATTCAAATGGCTCTGAGCACTATAGGACTTAACTTCTGAGGTCATCAGTCCCCTAGAACTTGAACTACTTAAACCTAACTAACCTAAGGACATCACACACATCCATGCCCAAGGCAGGATTCGAGCCTGCGACCGTAGCGGTCGCGCTGTTCCAGACTGTGCCGCCTAGAGCCGCTCGGCCACCACGGCCATCTCTCCAAAGACGCACGAAGTATAATGGCCAAGTTCGTGGGAGCAGCTTGATTAACTGCCCTCCTGGCCAGACATGTCGCCCTGAAACATCCTAGTGTTTCGTGTGGGAAGAAAACATCTCAAATGGAAGTGCTTCAATTCGGACAACGAACTGAAGGACACAGTGGAGAAGTGGCTCCTGTCACAGCCACAGGAATTCAGAGAGCCAGAAATCCTTCGGCTGGCGAAACAGTGGGATAGCCTCTACTGGTTACTTTTGAATAAACACTTCAGTTATACGCATAGTGTTGTTTCGTAGGTTTTCTTTTGCACACCTCTATCACAATGTTCGAACTGTGGCCTATTTACCAGACTCTTGTCACCACAATGGAGTTCAACTAAAGGTTCGAAATGTCCTGCTCCTGAAGAACCTTCAGGGAGTCTAGCTATTTGTTCAAGGTCTTTGGCCCGCTAAGTTCTACCTACATACACTACTGGTCATTAAAATTGCCACACCAAGAATAAATGAAGATGATAAACGGGTATTCATTGTGTTGTGGATTGGCAGGAGAGCCAACCCACGAATTTTAGAGGAAGCCGAAAGGCACGTGTTTAAGTTCACGCAGGCTGGCGTGAGGTCTGGAACAGGACAAGGAATTTAGACTTCAGAAAAAAAGAGGTAACTGGTGGAATACTTAACTTTAATCCATTAATGTTGAACGTAGCTCTTGTCTGTACATTATTTACAATATCAATAGTAACTGAACATGGCGCCTTGCTAGGTCGTAGCAAATGACGTAGCTGAAGGCTATGCTAACTATCGTCTCGGCAAATGAGAGCGTAATTTGTCAGTGAACCATCGCTAGCAAAGTCGGTTGTACAACTGGGGCGAGTGCTAGGAAGTCTCTCTAGACCTGCCGTGTGGCGGCGCTCGGTCTGCAATCACTGATAGTGGCGACACGCGGGTCCGACGTTTACTAACGGACCGCGGCCAATTTAAAGGCTACCACCTAGCAAGTGTGGTGTCTGGCGGTGACACCACACATTGAACAAATATATTATACTAGAACTGACATATGATTACATTTTCACGCAATTTGGGTGCATAGATCCTGAGAAATCAGTACCCAGAACAACCACCTCTGGGCGTAATAACGGCCTTGATACCCCTAGGCATTGAGTCAAACAGAGCTTGGATGGCGTGTACAGGTACAGCTGCCCATGAAGCTTCAACACCGTACCACAGTTCACCAAGAGTAGTGACTGACGTATTGTGACGAGCCAGTTGCTCAACCACCATTGACCAGATGTTTTCAATTGGTGAGAGATCTGGAGAATGTGCTCGTCAGGGCAGCAGTCGAATATTTTCTGTATCCAGAAAGGCCCGTACATGATCTGCAACATGCGGTCGTGCATTATCCTGCTGAAATGTAGGGTTCCGCTGGGATCGAATGAAGGGTAAAGCCACGGGTCGTAACACATCTGACATGTAACGTCCACTATTCAAAGTGCCGTCAATGCGAACGAGAGGTGACCGAGGCGTGTAACCAATGGCACCCCATACCATCACGCCAGGTGATACGCCAGTATGACGATGACGCATACACGCTACCAAAGTGCGTTCACTGCGATGTCGCTAAACAGGGATGCGACCACCATGATACTGTAAACAGAACCCGGATTCTTCCGAAAAAAATGACGTTTTGGTATTAGTACACCTAAGTTCGTCGTCGAGTACACCATGGCAGGTGCTCCTGTCTGTGATGCAGCGTCAAGGGTAACCGCAGCCATGGTCTCCGAGCTCATAGTCCATGCTGCTGCAAACGTCGTCGAACTGTTTGTGCAGATGGTTGTTGTCTTGCAAACGTCCCCGTCTGTTGACTCAGGGATCGAGACGTGGCTGCTCGATCCGTTACAGCCATGCGGATAAGATGCCTGTCATCTCGAATGCTAGTGATACGAGGCCGTTGATATCCAGCACGGCGTTCCGTATTACCCTCTTGAGCCCACCGATTCCATATTTTGCTAACAGTCATTGGATCTGGACCAACGCGAGCAGCAGTATCGCAATACGATAAACCGCAATCGCGATAGGCTACAATCCGACCTTTATCAAAGTCGGAAACGTGATGGTACGCATTTCTCCTTCTTACACGAGGCATCACAACAACGTTTCACCAGGCAACGCTGGTCAACCGCTGTTTGTGTATGAGAAATCGGTTGGAAACTTTCCTCATGTCAGCACGTTGTAGGTGTCGCCACCGGCGCCAACCTTGTGTGAATGCTCTTAAAAGCTAATGATTTGCATATCACAGCATCTTCTTCCTGTCGGTTAAATTTCGCGTCTGTAGCACGTCATCTTCGTGGTGTAGCAATTGTAATGACCAGTAGTGTATTAACTAGGGCGGAAAACCTCTGATTTCAGTTACTACCGACCTTAGCAAGGGTACCACAGAGGTCTATCCAACACGAGTTCTCAGATACAAAGGTCTCTGGTTGAATTAGCAGACGACAGCTGACGCTATACTTGCGGAGATGCAAGCATACGAAAAACACAGCTACCTCTGAATCTTTATGGTGCCGTCCGATTATAGCTTTTTGATATTATCCTCATGACCATTTTCTGCAGTTTAAAACCTTATTTCAGATTTATGAACGATTTCCTTCCCCTCTGCTCAAGGGTAGGGCTGAAGCATTTCTCGTTTAAAAGTTTCAGGGCGCTTCATCCTTCAAGAGAGCCGTAATCACTTGTCTTCAGAAATTAATGTATTGTATTGTATTGTATTGTATGTTAGCCGGGGACCTAGAAACGACGGAGAGGCTCCGTCCCCGCCGCAGCCGCAGTGGTCCTCAACCCCACGACGACTACCGCAGTCCACTTCACCCCTCTGCCGCCCCACACCGAACCCAGGGTTTTTGTGCGGTTCGGCCCCCGGTGGACCCCACAGGGAACGGCTCACACCAGACGAGTGTAACTCCTATGTTTGCGTGGTGTACGCGTACGTGGAGAACTTGTTTGCGCAGCAATCGCCGAGATAGTGTAACTGAGGCGGAATAAGGCGAAGCAGCCCGCATTCGCCGAGGCAGATGGAAAACCGCCTGAAAACCATCCGCAGACTGGCCCGTCCACCTGACCTCGACACAAATCCGCCGGGCGGACTCGTGCCGGGGACCAGGCGCTCCTTCCCGCCCGGAAAGCCGTGGGTTAGACCGCACGGCCAACCGGGCGGGCGAAATTAATGTACTTGCTTCCTTATCTCGAATGGGCACTTGCGGAATTCAGTCTTGCGATGTGGCGGAGAAGATAGGAGAGCAGTACGTTAAGACACTGTCGTCCTGCACTCGTCTGCTTGCGAGGAGCGCCGCAGGTGCTGTGGACATGGTGACGGAGTGGGACGGAGACAGCGGCGGCGGCTGCGCAGACGGCGCGCGCGGCGGGGTCCCGGCTTCGAGCCCCACCGCCCTCTGTCCTTGGACCGGCGGGTGGCGGGCGGCGGGCGGCGGGCGGCGGTCTGCGGTCGTCTCGTGGCTTGCGGGCCGCTACGGCGGCAGTGGGGTAGGTCTGGTCTCGGTCTGCCGTTCCCACAGGCCGGCCGCGGCGCCGTCTCGGAATGCCGAGTGCCCTGGCCGCAGCTGCCCCCTCCCTGAGCGGCGCCACGCGCCTGCCGAGCTTACCGTGTTACGTCTGACACTTCACGTGAGTGCTCGCCAGGGTGCCGTGTCTCTGTGCATGAAGGAGAAACTGCAACATAATCGACTAAAACTGATCTTCGTCTAAATGAAAACACCTTAACGCCTTAACGGACCAGAGGGAGGTGCTAGGGCTGTCAGAAAGCAGATGCCGACGTCGGGGATAATCAGCTTGAGTTCCACAGAAATGTAGGAACACACAAGGCGACAGTAACCTTTCCAGTTACCTTAGAACGTAGCTTACAGAGTGGCCAAGCTATCTTTATGACATTTGTAGATTACGTAGAGCTTTTTACATTGTTGACTGGAGTACAGTCTTTAAATTCTGAGGGATATTTTTTAAATTTTTTTCGGGGGGGGGGGGAGGGGGGGAGGGGGATATGGGTATCATCAGTCTTCTGACTGATGCCCGAATGCCTGTCCTGCTGCAACCTCTTCATTTGATAGTAGCACTTGCACCCTCGTCTTCAGTTATCTTGTGAGTGTGTGGGTTTTATTCTGTCAAGTTGCGCAATGGATTGATCCAACAAGTACCCTTTCGCTCCTGCAAGTAACAATTTCCACCTCACACTACTACTCACAACAACAAGAACTGCTTGAAAAACATTCAGCAACAAATATCTTCTGGAGTCGTCTCCTGTAAGGAAAAGGCACAAAAATATTCTATATATTCTTACATAACTAGTGTAATACTTGGTTACGGGAGTATTGCTAGTTAATGTAAGAAAAACATTAAACGAACGAAAAATATTATTTGTTGTTGTGGTCTTCAGTCCTGAGACTGGTTTGATGCAGCTCTCCATGCTACTCTATCCTGTGAAAGCTTCTTCATCTCCCAGTACCTACTGCAACCTACATCCTTCTGAATCTGCTTAGTGTATTCATCTCTTGGTCTCCCTCTACGATTTTTACCCTCCACGCTACCCTCCAATGATAAATTTGTGATCCCTTGATGCCTCAAAACATGTCCTACCAACCGATCCCTTCTTCTAGTCAAGTTGTGCCACAAACTTCTCTTCTCCCCAATCCTATTCAACACCTCCTCATTAGTTATGTGATCTACCCATCTAATCTTCAGCATTCTTCTGTAGCACCACATTTCGAAAGCTTCTATTCTCTTCTTGTCCAAACTAGTTATCGTCCATGTTTCACTTCCATACATGGCTACACTCCATACAAATACTTTCAGAAACGACTTCCTTACCCTTAAGTCTATATTTATTGTCTATTATTATTATTTATTATTTATTGTCTATTATTTATTGCAAAAAATTCTGAGAAATCAAATGAAACTTTTTCTTATATAAAAAAAATTCCGGGTTCTTTTCGGAACACTAAATTGCCTGCCTCTTATACATAGGAATGCTATTATTTTACAAAGTATGGAAAGATCCTTTTCTTTAAGAATGTTATTTACTCGGCAGAATGGCTGAGAGCCGCACCTACACAACTTGAATAACTTTTCTAGGTACGGTCAAGGCTGTCGTGTGAGAAATGTAGTGGAGTGTACTGTTATGGAGGACAGATGGAGCTCGCATACGCTGTAGCACACAATACCGTGAGCTGCGACGACTGCTGTCTGCGTCGCTCACTGCTGACAAATAACACAACTATCTCTATCTATCTGGATTGATCTTCGCCAATCAAACTCTCCCTACGCCTTGATGAAGTCAAGGACTGCTATCCTCCCCTAGTCTAACTATTGGCATGGTACACCGGTCATGTAACCAGTCCACCGCGATGCCACTCAAAAATTCGCTCACAGGCGTTTAACTATTACTCTGTCCGTTCACACCGCACAATAAGTGTGGTGGCCAACACAGTGAACAACGCTTAATCACGGGCGACTCAATATAGAGTGTCACTCCGATTCGCTAGCGACAGAGGTGCTCTCCCAGTCAAGTGCTGAGGGGAGACTTCGTTCCTCACTCTTTGCGTACACGTATGAGCGCACTCGCTCTTGTTACGTGTTCCTGCTCCAAAAACAACAACGGAACGGTTTCTATTTTCTGGAAAAGTTGAAAGGGTATAATATTTGCTGTATTCCCAAACTCTTCTGGCTGTTTGCGTCACAAATATTCCGCCAATCAGCGTTCCTCTTTTAAACGGGAGAATGACGTTTCGTTTGAGTCGACCAATGCGGAAATCTGTAGCATTTCCGTTAGGCGTATACTGTCCTCCTGTGAGAACTCTGTAACTACGCAGTCGGTCCGTGAAAAAATGCGTCTTCTGGGCGCTCCCACACAATGTAGCGGAATTTGCGTTTAAGTCGAACACGTGGGTCGTTATCCCTTCGCTCCGGCAAAAGCTGTCTTCTCTCTGGGCGGTCGCTTCGGCCGAAGTAGGTATGTTGTTGACCCAGCCCTCTGAAAAAAATGGTTCAAATGGCTCTGAGCACTATAGGACTTAACATCTGTGGTCATCAGTCCCCTAGAACTTAGAACTACTTAAACTTAACTAACCTAAGGACATCACACACATCCATGCCCGAGGCAGGATTCGAACCTGCGCCCACAGCGATCACGCGGTTCCAAACTGAAGCGCCTAGAACCGCACGGCCACACCGGACGGCAGCCCTCTGAAGGGACGGTCTTCCCAGTGGGCTGGCTTCCTCTTTAGAACGAAAATTCCTTTTGCCATCATGTTGTGTACGCCAGCCTCGACGTTTTCAAACCCGTTGTGCACTTGCGAATTACTTATTAGATTTGCATATCGCTTACATGAATTCATACAAAATTCACTCTACCTTATCGAGCTTGGGATCGCATGAAGTGTATTGATGTGCAGAGTACGATTGTGGGGATGGAATATGTAAGAAATGAAGATCAGGAGACGACGCCACCTTACAATCTGCTGGATGTATTCTCTGTCTCCCCTGCAGTTTTTACCCTCTACAGTTCCCTCTAGCACTAAGGAGGTCATTCCCTGATGCCCTAAGATATTTCCTATATCCTGTCCCTTCTTCTTGTTAACGTTTTCCCTATGTTCCTTTCTGCGCCGATTCTGCAGAGAACCTCCTCAATTTTTACCTTAACAGTTCACCTGGTTTTTGACATTATTCTGCAGCACCACATCTGTTCAAGTTTTTCCAGTGTCTGTGATTCACTACCATATAGTGCTCTGATCCAAACGTACATTCTCACAAATTTCTTCAAGAAATTAAAGCGTGTGTTTGATACCAGTAGATATCTCTTGGCCAAGAACGCCATCTTTAGCTGCTTTTTACGTCCTCTTTGCTTCATCCGCCAAGAGCTATTTTGCTTCCAAGGCAGCAGAATTCCTTAACTTCATCTACTTCGTGACCGCCAATTTTGATGTTACACTTCTCCCTGTTCTTGTTTCTGCTACTTCTCATTACTTTTGCCTTTTTCCGGTTTTCTCTCAATCGATATTCTGCACTCATTAGACTGTTTATTCCATTCAGCAGATCATGTAATTCTTCTTCACTTTTGCTGAGGGTAGCAATGTCATCAGCGAATCGTATCATTGATACACTGTGACCCTGAAGTTTAATCCCACTCTTGAACGCTTCTTTTATTTCCGTCATTGCTTCTTTGAAGTATGCGTTAAACAGAAGGGGCGAAAGGCTACATCTGTCTTCCACCCATTTTAATCCGAGCAATTCGTCCTTGGTCTTCAAATCACATTTTTCCCTCATGGTTCTTGTGCATATTGTATATCAGCCGTCTTTCCCCTTCGCTTACTTCTATTTTTCTCAGAATTTCGAACATCTTGCGCCATTTAAATTTGTTGAACGCTTTTTCTAAATCGACAAATCCTATGAGCGTGTGTCTTGATTTTTTATATCTTGCTTTCATTATAAAGCGTCTTATATCCTTGTGTACAGCTTAGTTTCTAGGTTTCATATATTTTACATACAGGTTGTGAGCTATATTGCAACATACGTAAGTATACATGTAAACTGACCTTTACATAAAATTTTTATAAATGTAAATAGATTGAGCAACTGTAACACCTACAGTTTTAGTTGAAAATGTTGATATAGCCGAAACGAGCTTGTATTAGAGAATAAACAATACTAATTTAACTGTTCGCACCCGGTAACTGACTGGTCAGCTCGACATAATGTTAATCCTAAGGCCCGGGTTCCATTCCCGGCTGGGTCGGAGACTTTCTCTGCTCAGGGACAGGGTATTATGTTGTCCTAATCATCATCATTTCATCCCCATCGACGCGCAAGTCGCCGAAGTGGCGTCAAATCGAAAGTTTTGCGCCCAGCGAACGGTCTACACGACGGGAGGCCCTAGTCACACGACATTTGCATTTACTAATTTGAATATTCACAGCTTACCTGGACTTATCCATTATAAAATGTGCCGGCTGCTGTGGCCGAGCGGTTCGGGGCGCTTCAGTCCGCAGCCGCGATGCTGCTACGGTCGCAGGTTCGAATCCTGCCTCAGGCATGGATGTGTGTGATGTCCTTAGGTTAGTTAGGTTTAAGTAGTTCTAAGTTCTAGGGCACTGCTGACCTCAGATGTTAAGTCCCATACTGCTTAGAGTCATTTGAACCATTTATAAAATGATATTATTATGAGGTATTCTACGCTGTGGACCCGGCCAAAAAGGAAGTAACAATGTTGTCTTTTTGTGTCAATACAGCATGGTAGGAAGAATACATAAATAATTTTGTTGACTATTTTGGTGTGTACATGGTATACATAACTGAGGATCGTGTAGAATGGAGTTTGGCTGACAGATACGGGAACGCCATTCAGTGGGGTTCGATGCCGCTTCGATTCTATGCGGAAGTTCGAGAATTGTAGTGTGTGGCGAGTAGTGGCGTGACAGACCCTCGGCCAACCATGACCTCATATTCACAGGAGGGGCAGAGATCCGAAGAATATGCCGGCCAGGGGAACAGTCAAGCACACGCTGTATCGAGGTACGCGGGAGAGCGTCCGGTGTTGGGTTGTAGGGAGCCACAACTTCTGTTTCCTCATCCTCTGTGTGTGTGTGTGTGTGTGTGTGTGTGTGTGTGTGTGTGTGTGTGTGGGTGGGTGAATTCCTAAGGGATCAAAGTGCTGAGGTCATCGGTCCAAAGGCTTACACGCTACTTAAACTAACTTATACTAAGAACAACACACACACTCATGCCCGAGGGAGGACTCGAACCTCCTGCGGGAGGGGCCGAGCAGTCCGTGGGATGGCGCCTCATACCACGCGGCCACTCCGCGCGGCTTTCCTCCTCCTCCTCCTCCTCCTCCTCCTCCCTCCACTCGCCCCCTCGCCCCCAACCCCAAGAAAAGTAATTACTTCTAACGTAGCAAATATGCCTAGGATTTTAACATTAAAAACAATAAAATCTACAAAATATTTTGATATTACAGTGATAGTAATAATGATAACTTACCTGCATTAGTCTTCAATAGTCCTACAAAAACCAATGTCTAAACTGGATTCAAAAGCAAAAGAAATCCAAATTCTGCGAAAGCGATTAAATAACCTAAGATCTGCTGATGATATTGTTCAATTTGCAAATCGTTTAGAAGAACTTCAAATATTGGTTAGCGAACTTGCGTTAGCCTGCTCTGCAGTTGGTCTAAAAATAAACTGTGATGAAAGGAAGATCATGATGAATGAATGGACACCCGAGGGAACTATATCTGTTGGAGGTTCGCTCCCGCAAAGGGTTACAGAACATGTCTATCTGGGTAAAATTGTAAATATGAAAGGAGGTCTAAATCTAGAATTATTTCGACGTGTTAAATTAGGCTCGTAAGCGTATGGAGGATACTCTTCATTTTTGAAGTCTGAGATGTGAGTGTAAGATGAAGGAAACAGTTTTTGACCAATGTATCCTGCAGATAACTTTCGGCTGTTATACGTGGACGTTAAATGAATTCATTGTTTGAAAACTAGTAGCAAGCCAAAAAGAAATGGAAAGATCAATACTGGGATACACACAGAAAGACAGAAAGAAAGCAGTTAACATCAGACGGCAACAAAGTTCAGCGACATAATTGAAAGAGCGAATATCTTGAAATGGCAGTTGCGTGGTCATGTCGGTCGAGGAAAGAATGACAGATGGCCAAAACAGGTACTAGATTGCAGCTCAATTGTCAAGAAAGACCAAGGGGAAGATCACCGGAAAAATGAGACAGAGAATTAAGTAAGATAGCTGGATTGAATTGCAAACAGGAAGCTCAAGATAGGCAGGAATTGAAGAACCTGCAGGGATCCTACGTTACACGCCAACTCAAAAGGATAACGTCATGAAGTGATCGAACTGGCTCATGACGATGAGTCTTCAGTTAATTACTTTGGCTTAACATGCAAGAAACTGCAGTTCAAAAGTTCAGATCACTTCAGAAGCATTTACCTGAAATTGCATTCGTGTGCCATGCAATTGCTTTAAGAAATAGAAATAAACTCTCAAATGGCGAAATCATGCAGGGGTGAACCGCCGAATGTGAGTGTCCAACGGGGCACTATAGGTCGGTAAGCGGTAAGCGACCACGTTGCTATCAACAGGTGGGCTGAGGAACTGCGCACCCGATGGTGCAACGTTGTCGCTTGTGGTAATACTGTGTCCGTTGGACATTGACATCTGGCTGTTCACTCGTCAACTATTTCGTCATGACATACGGCAGCAGAAGCTGAAGTATCACAAAGCGCCACGAAACTTGGCAACGTCACAGCTTACACGACATAAGATCGAAGTGTGCACTCACCATTATGTCTTTCACTCAACACTGCAACTTGCATTTACCTTTTTTACAGTCTTTCCCTGTCGTTCTCGTTACTCGGCTTCCCGTGTTTTCTCACTACCTGTGGGCTCATGAACCGTGTTGGATTTATTGTTGGCCACAGGTATGTTCACATGTGAATGGGTGCCTTTCCCAACACCTGTGCGGATTCATGTCGGCTAACCGTCAGGTATTGTGTGCTTAACGTAGGTTGTAATTAATCGTCATTTACGAGACCCTTGGTTTTCATACTACTTTACTTTTCCGTCCAGTCTGCTCCTCGGAAGTGGCTACCGGTACTTTCTAACATTCCACCTCCTCATCTTCAAAGAGCATGAGCACTGAAGAAAGAGTGGCGTAAGTGCTGTGACATCCCTGTCTTACCAGTACATGAAGACTGTCTACATGAAGATCGCAGGCTGAAATCTCGGAAACCGTCTTGGATTCTAGGAAAGAAGCTGGCCAAAGATCAGTTTACAGTAAGTGAAGCTTGGCACAGCGACTGGCTGTTTTCAAACACAGACAGATCTGGAGTGATCTTGGACCCAACCAAGCAACCCCCTGGTTTCAAACAATCCAGGTAAATCTGGACATATCTTAATCGGATAAGAAACCAACACGGGAGATGTAAGTTTTGGACGCACAACTGGAAGATTGCTGATAACCTTTTCTGCGACTATGCAGACGTGCCTCAGGCCATCAGCCACATCGTTATGGATTGCCCACTTCGAAGGATCAGTGGTTCAATGGAAGAGGTCCGTGAGGCCAGCGACGAAGCTGTGGAGTGGTTAAGGACACTTGACATCCATCTCTAATAATACTGATGTTACTCATAGATCAATGTCTAAACCTGAATATGTCGGTAAATATGCAAATAATTGTATTTTGTAACAACACACTGTGTCCTCATGCCATACGATATATACACTCCTGGAAATGGAAAAAAGAACACATTGACACCGGTGTGTCAGACCCACCATACTTGCTCCGGACACTGCGAGAGGGCTGTACAAGCAATGATCACACGCACGGCACAGCGGACACACCAGGAACCGCGGTGTTGGCCGTCGAATGGCGCTAGCTGCGCAGCATTTGTGCACCGCCGCCGTCAGTGTCAGCCAGTTTGCCGTGGCATACGGAGCTCCATCGCAGTCTTTAACACTGGTAGCATGCCGCGACAGCGTGGACGTGAACCGTATGTGCAGTTGACGGACTTTGAGCGAGGGCGTATAGTGGGCATGCGGGAGGCCGAGTGGACGTACCGCCGAATTGCTCAACACGTGGGGCGTGAGGTCTCCACAGTACATCGATCTCGTCGCCAGTGGTCGGCGGAAGGTGCACGTGCCCGTCGACCTGGGACCGGACCGCAGCGACGCACGGATGCACGCCAAGACCGTAGGATCCTACGCAGTGCCGTAGGGGACCGCACCGCCACTTCCCAGCAAATTAGGGACACTGTTGCTCCTGGGGTATCGGCGAGGACCATTCGCAACCGTCACCATGACGCTGGGCTACGGTCCCGCACACCGTTAGGCCGTCTACCGCTCACGCCCCAACATCGTGCAGCCCGCCTCCAGTGGTGTCGCGACAGGCGTGAATGGAGGGACGAATGGAGACGTGTCGTCTTCAGCGATGAGAGTCGCTTCTGCCTTGGTGCCAATGATGGTCGTATGCTTGTTTGGCGCCGTGCAGGTGAGCGCCACAATCAGGACTGCATACGACCGAGGCACACAGGGCCAACACCCGGCATCATGGTGTGGGGAGCGATCTCCTACACTGGCCGTACACCACTGGTGATCGTCGAGGGGACACTGAATAGTGCAAGGTACATCCAAACCGTCATCGAACCCATCGTTCTACCATTCCTAGACCGGCAAGGGAACTTGCTGTTCCAACAGGACAATGCACGTCCGCATGTATCCCGTGCCACCCAACGTGCTCTAGAAGGTGTAAGTCAATTACCCTGGCCAGCAAGATCTCCGGATCTGTGCCCCATTGAGCATGTTTGGGACTGGATGAAGCGTCGTCTCACGCGGTCTGCACGTCCAGCACGAACGCTGGTCCAACTGAGGCGCCAGGTGGAAATGGCATGGCAAGCCGTTCCACAGGACTACATCCAGCATCTCTACGATCGTCTCCATGGGAGAATAGCAGCCTGCATTGCTGCGAAAGGTGGATATACACTGTACTAGTGCCGACATTGTGCATGCTCTGTTGCCTGTGTCTATGTGCCTGTGGTTCTGTCAGTGTGATCATGTGATGTATCTGACCCCAGGAATGTGTCAATAAAGTTTCCCCTTCCTGGGACAATGAATTCACGGTGTTCTTATTTCAATTTCCAGGAGTGTACATACAAATTTTAAGTGAGAGGCGTGGAAACTCATATTTGTAAAAAATGTAAACGCTCTTAGTAAAATGCCCTTGTCGTTAGGGGGAGGGGGGGGGGGGTGAGACAGGTGGGAAGTTGTAACATGCTGTCTGAAATTATACAGGGTGTACCAGAGATGTTGCAACAAACTTCGAGGCGTTTTAGAGGATATATTGAGGAACAAATCGAGAATAGAAACCCGTGTTGGGAAACGTGATCCTAGTCGAAGTTATAGCCGCCGGCGCCTACCACTAGGCCATTGTCTTGCATCAAGGTAACTTTGAATACTAATGGGCCGTAGACAGAACGTCTCGCAAAGTTGCTTGTTATTAAGTGGTCGCGACTGATTGTCACCGTCGGCAATGGAGAAGGAGTAGCTAACTGTTGCGTAGACAGGCCTTGTTTCCCATGAATGCAACGCCCTTTTGGTGTCGGTGGATGATGGTTTTGGACACGGATTTCTATCCGCAATTTATTTTTCTTCTAGAAACCCCTAAAGTCTCCAATGTTTTTCGGTACACAGGAGAAAAATAAAAATGGAAACCCGTGTCTGAACCGTCATCCACCGAGGCAGCAGCCCTCACGTTCATAGGAGACAGGGCCTGTCTTTTCAGCAGCTAGCTCCACCTTCGCCACTGGCGATCGTGGCAATCAGTCACGATCAGTGAACGACGTATAACTTTGCGAGACGTTCCGCCCACAGTCCTTCAGCGTGCAAAGTCACGTTTGCTGCCGAGGGAGCAGCCTAGTGGCAGGCGTCGGTGCCGTCTCCTATGACTTCGATGCTCTGTAGCGTCGTTGGGTGACATTTCCAGACACAGGTTTCCCATTCTCGATTTGTTCGTCTAGATACCCTCAACAAACCCTTGGAGTTTTAGCAACATTTCTGGGACACCATGTATTGTTGCAAGATTAAATCACAGAACCTGGAATATACGGCTCATCCACAGGGTTCAAAACCGGGTGCTGGAACAGTATGACAATGTAACCTGGCAATGTTGGATCTCGTCAGTGCCTCCAGACATCAAAAGCCAACTTGATGTGTCCAGCGTCGTGGTGGGGTGCCACTGTCAGCGTGTTGTCTCTGCTGCCGCCTCAAGGGAAGCCGCCACAATTGCCCTCTGCTGAGGGTCCGTAGTGCTCCAAACTCCGTCGTTCTGACCCTGTCCGGCTGCATGTAAGCCCATTCTCTGACTCAGGCTACGTGACGCTCAACAAACTATATGTCTGTCCTCTCAGGAGCTAGTTGCGTGGGGTCAGTGAGATCCTGCACGTCGATGAGTGTAGCCTCCTGAACCGTTCAGTTCCGTATTCGCATGACGTCATGCGACCTGACCAA
The DNA here is from genome assembly GCF_023864345.2 of Schistocerca serialis cubense. NCBI lineage: Eukaryota > Metazoa > Arthropoda > Insecta > Orthoptera > Acrididae > Schistocerca > Schistocerca serialis. The sequence goes on from NC_064643.1 coordinate 122,876,045, forward strand.
TGCTAGCAGCAATGTTGTGGAACGATAAACCGCTTTCTCGACAGATCAAGATTCTGCTGCTCGCGGATTCCAACGTGTGCTGGTGCACGATGATGTCAATAACAACAGCAGTAGCTTCCCTGTACGTAGAATGTAGATGGTGTTTCTCCTAACTACTTTGTGTGGTTGCAAATCCCTTGGATGTCCAAGTATCGTGACAATTTGGCGCTTGTCTCCTATATAATGGGCCAGTTTTAGTGACGAGCAATGTACATCCAGGACTATCTGTTCAGACGGCATTTGAATACTTTGTGGAACATCATACTCTTGTCCATCTATGTGACCATTTTGATTGACCCCACTTGCAGATTCGAGCTGCCTGGGATTGACGTGTGGAATATATGTTGCCACTGCTTAAATGTTTGTTGTACTTCCGTCATCAGTTCCTCTTCTTTTTCCGTGACCAATTTTATTCTTCACATTTTCAGTTCCTTGAATTTTTTCAAATTGCCCGCAAAGACTAATGACGACGGCTTGGCACGATCAGCATACCTTTCAGTACACAGCCGGTTCGTAGCTCTGTTTGACGTCATTCGCCGTAAAGTAAAACCATGTCAGCTTTTTCCACATTCGTATGCATCGCCGAAGCGTGAACAGCTTCACGAGCATATTGTCTGACCGCTACAGTAGCAGATCACAGACTGATTGAGTTCCAGGTAAACACTCGAACCGTATGTGGGTTACATGTTTCCTTACGTTTCCTATAGCAGGGTAGACACTTGACGGACCTCTTCTCCTGACGGCGGAAAAGTGTTTCGCGGCGCTTTTACCTTGCTACTACGAGGGTTGACTGAAAAGTAATGCCTCCACCTTCGTAGCTCTTCACAAGTTGGCAGCATTGGTAAGCGGCAGGTACTGACTTGTTCCGTAGCCTCTTCTCTACAGATCCAATTGGTGGGAAGCCTTAGCATTGAACGGTTGTGTTGTTACAGTGTGAAGTATGGAACCCTGCGAAGACGGTCGGTCGATGCGATTTAAGCAACGCGCAGTACTGAATTCTTGACAGCAGAAGGTGTCACCCCAAAGGAGATTCATCAGAGAATGAAAAACCAATTTATGGTGATTGTGTTGATGTGAGTACTGTGCGCCGGCTGAGTGGCCGAGCGGTTCTAGGCGCTTCAGTCTGGAACCGCGCGACCCCTACGGTCGCAGGTTCGAATCCTGCCTCGGCCATGGATGTGTGTGATGTCCTTAGGTTAGTTAGGTTTAAGTAGTTCTAAGTTCTAGGGGACTGATGACCTCAGGTGTTAAGTCCCATAGTGCTCAGATCCATTTGAACCATTTGAGTAGTGTGCGTCGTTGGGCGAGTAAGTTTGAAGATGTTGAGGTGGTAACATCTGACCTACATGACAAACGAAGGATGGGCGTTCTGTGACAGCAACCACCGAGTTTCAAGCAATATATTGACAGATTGATTCAGGACGATCGTCGTATCACTCAGAGAGACATACAAGCTCAATCGGCATTTCACAAGAATATGTGGGTCACATTATTGCTTTGCTTGGCTATCGGAAGATCTGTGCTCGATGGGTACGCCGGATGCTGACTCCTGAAGTGAAAGCGTACAGACTTGAGGTTTGCCAGGAACACCTCTCGCGTTACGAGAATGAAGGTGACACCTTTCTCAATTAAATTGTGACAGCAGACGAAAATGTCAGTCTATAGAATATCGACACAAACACTCGGCCCAGAAAAAGAAATTCAAGACGCAGCCCTCAGCTGTAAAAATCATGGCCGCAGTGTTCCAGGACGCAGATGGTGTTATCCATGTCGATTTCCTTGATCGTGGAACAACAATAAATTCGGAGCGTTACATCACAACGCTGCGAACTCTGAAGCGACGGCTAACGAGGGTCCGAAAGGAAAAGGGAAATGTTTTCCTGCAGCATGACAATGCCAAACTACACACTTCACCTGCCACAACAGCAGAACTTCAGAGACTGAATCTCACCACCGTACGGTATCCTCCATACAGCCCAGATTTAGCACCGTCTGACTTCCATCTGTCCCCGATAGTGAAAGACGATCTGCGGGGACATCATTTTGCTTCTGATGAAGACGTTGAGAGAACTGTGAGACTGTGGTTACAGAAACAGAGTGTCGACTTCTTCCGTGACGGCTTCAGAAAACGTGTTCATCGTTGGTTGAAATGAATCCAGTTGGCTGCTGATTATGTGGAAAAGTGAATATTGGTAATTAAAGATCACATTGTAAGGATTATTTCTCCGTTTGATTTATTAAAATATTCCCATCCAAAGCCGATTAACGAAGGTGGAGGCATTACTTTTCATTCAAACCTCACATTTAACCAAGCTTCACGTTTTGTGTCGCTGAAGTCCTCTTGGAAGGCTCTTTCCAGTGCCATAGAAAAAGTACGTACTTCTGTACAAAAAACAAAACACTTCAAGCGTCATAGTACGGCAGTTATGAAAATTAAAAATCACTTGCGTGCCTCAGAACGTTCGCCACATTGTCGGCTATAGAGTAGCGAAAACTGGCTCTGTTATGTAACCCTTTCTGGATGTAAAAAATAAATAAATAAATAAATTTAAAAAAATAAAAAATAAAGTGAGTATTTCATATAATTACGACTGAATGTAAAATTATGAAATTCTGTCACAATCTACTCATTATAAGGTACAATCTCACGTTAAACCTTTGACATAATAAGTCACGTATTGCACTTAAAAATGGTGTATATGCTTCGAGGCAGCATAACTCAAACACAGAAATTACGCTAGCTACGTTCGTCCATTATTTGAGAATGACGGCAGTTAGCGGCTTCCAACGAAGTTTACACACGGTTTCAAACGTTCACGGAACTTTTTCCCGCTGACCTCCCCCCCCACTCCCCCATCCCCTTCCCCCTAAAGGCTTAAAGAAAAGCAGTTTATCGCTTACTGAATTTTCGTTGTTCTTACAGTAAAACTTCAGCATCAGTCACGATGTTTTATTTTATTAAGTCTTCACTACTAAATTTATTTGCAACAAATTTTGTATACAGTATCGACATATATCACTGAATGTACGTGTAAAAATTATATCATTACACGGCAAAGATTTCAGGAGGCACGACGTGACAATTACTGAGATGCATGGAAAACTACATTACTGACCCTTAAAATTGCTACACTAAGAAGAAATACAGATGATAAACGGGTATTCATTCGACAAATATATTATACTAGAACTGACATGTGATCACATTTTCACGCAATTTGGGTGCATAGATCCTGCGAAATCAATACCCAGAACAACTACCTCTGGCCGTAATAACGGCCTTGATACGCCTGGGCATTGAGTCAAACAGAGCTTGGATGGCGTGTACAGGTACAGCTCCCCATGCAGCTTCAACACGATACCACATTTCATCAAGAGTAGTGACTGGCGTATTGTGACGAGCCAGTTGCTCGGCCACCATCGACCAGACGTTTTCAATTGGTGAGAGATCTGGAGAATATGCTGGCCAGGGCAGCAGTCGAACATTTTCTGTAGCCAGAAAGGCCCGTACATGACCTGCAACATGCGGCCGTGCATTATCCTGCTGAAATGCAGGGTTTCGCAGGGATCGAATGAAGGGTAGAGCCACGGGTCGTAACACATCTGAAATGTAACGTCCACTGTTCAAAGTGCCGTCTATGCGAACAAGAGCTGACCGAGACGTGTAACCAATGGCACCCCATGCCATCACGCCGGGTGATACGCCAGTATAGCGATGACGAATACACGCTTCCAATGTGCGTTCACCGCGATGTCGCCAAACACGGATGCGACCATCATGATGCTGCAAACAGAATCTGGATTCATCCGAAAAAATGACGTTTTGCCATTCGTGCACCCAAGTTCGTCGTTGAATACACCATCGCAGGTGCTCCTGTCTGTGATGCAGCGTCAAGGGCAACCGCAGCCATGGTCTCCGAGCTGATAGTCCATGCTGCTGCAAACGTCGTCGAACTGTTCGTGCAGATGGTTGTAGTCTTGCAAACGTCCCCATCTATTGACTCAGGGATCGAGACGTGGCTGCACGATCCCTTACAACCATGCGGATAAGATGCCTGTCATCTCGACTGCTAGTGATACGAGGCCGTTGGGATCCAGCACGGCGTTCCGTGTTACCCTTCTGAACTCACAGATTCCATATTCTACTAACAGTCATTGGATCTCGACCAACGCGAGCAGCAATGTCGCAATACGATAAACCGAAATCGCGATAGGCTAAAATCCGACCTTTATCAAAGTGGGAAACGTGATGGTACGCATTTCTTCCCCTTACACGGGCACCACAACAACGTTTCACCAGGCAACGCCGGTCAACTGCTGTTTGTGTATGAGAAATCGGTTGGAAACTTTCCTCATGTCAGCACGTTGTAGGTGTCGCCTCCGGCGCCAACCTTGTGTGAATGCTCTCAAAAACTAATCATTTGCATATCACAGCATCTTTTTCCTGTCGGTTAAATTTCGTGTGTGTACCACGTCATCTTCGTGGTGCAGCAATTTTAATGGCAGGTAGTGTATGTTATTGCAACTTCAAAAAAAAAAAAAAAAAAAAAAAGTAAAAAGTTTCAAACGGCTCTGAGCACTATGGCTCTTAACATTTATGGACATCAGTCCCATAGACTTAGAACTACTTAAACCTAACTAACCTAAGGACATCACACACTTCCATGCCCGAGGCAGGATTCGAACCTGCGACCGTAGCGGTCACGCGGTTCCAGACTGAAGCGTCTAGACGCTCACGGCCACACCGGCCGGCTATATTGCAACTTCAATCATGAATGTTTTATATTTATAAAATCAAGTATTTAACGCACCTAATCCTTTGTGAAGTAGTTAGACATTTTCAGCTGCTTTATTCAAGGGATTCAAATGGTTCAAATGGCTCTGAGCACTATGGGACTTAACAGCTATGGTCATCAGTCCCCTAGAACTTAGAGCTACTTAAACCTAACTAACCTAAGGACATCACACAACACCCAGTCATCACGAGGCAGAGAAAATCCCTGACCCCGCCGGGAATCAGACCCGGGAACCCGGGCGCGGGAAGCGAGAACGCTACCGCACGACCACGAGCTGCGGACTTATTCAATCGAGTTTGAGTCTTTAAGGAACTTACTTTTGCTGGTGTCACATTCGACAACACGCTGCATGTTGGTACCCCCAGCCTACGCCAGAGCAGACTACCAGAATACTTTGTGATGATTGTCAGGTCGATTCGGACCTCACAGGGGAGAGATCCCCCGTGAGAAATGTTCACCAGGTCATAAGCCCGCGCCGAGATAATGTTCTGGTGGCGGCGCGGCGCCTATCGCGTTACGCCCAGAGACAGCAGAGAGGCTGGGAAGCGGCCGCTCAGGTCCAGTTTCCAGCGCGCCTTTGTTTCTGGCCGCCCCGCGACCACCCGCTGTTGGGGCGCTCGGGTTGCCAGGGAACAGGGGGCCAGCCGATGAGCAGCTGAAGGCGGCGGCGCGGCGATCCATCACCTCGGCGCGGGCAGCGGCCGGCAGGCGGCCAGCTACCCCGGCAACCGCACCCTGGGAGCGGCCGCGGGGAGCCGACCTACTGACTGACAGTGTGTGGCGCGCCAAGCGCTTGCCCACACATACTGTACAGTCCGCGCAGAATACCTTGGCCGACGCGCCATGACGAGTTTTCGTGCAAAGCGCTGGGCGAGTTCATTCGTTTGTTAGGAAACGGATAAATGGTTCAAATGGCTCTGAGCAGTATGGGACTTAACATCTGAAATCATCAGTCCCCTAGAACTTAGAACTACTTAAACCTAACTAAAATAGGGACATCACACACATCCACGCCCGAGGCAGGATTCGAACCTGCGACCGTAGCGGACGCGCGGTTCCAGATCGTAGCGCCTAGAACCGCTCGGCCACAGCTGCCAGTTTGGGAAGTGGAGGCCGATAAGTGTCTTCCACCTTTCAGCCGGTCAGCGATGACAGACTCGAGGTGCGCACTCTGCAATCTTTCTCAAACCATTTTACAGAAACTATTCTGTAAAAAGGTTACATTTTTGCTTTGCTGATAGCTTTATAAGTCAGGTTCATGGTTATATGACCATCGTTTCCTTAATGGTCATAGTTATTGTGATATTTATGTGAAACTAAGACACTGCGCGAGATTCGGAAAAGTGTGCAGTGAAAAATAGAAGTCGTTATGATTTTGCGTTTGGTGCATATTACATAATATGTTGTTGCGGATAAAATTTAGCTAACTTGTTGAATTTTTCTTTAGACGTAGGTAGAGGTATCTATCACCAATCTCGAGAAAATTGACGTGATGCAGCAACCTCATTTGCGATCGCGCCGAACCAGCGATACAGCCAGAGTGAAATATTGACAATATTCCTCACATTTCATAAACCGTTTCAGATATCGAAATGAGATTTTGGCAAGTGATAGTACACAAAGAGGAGAGTATTTTACCATATAGTTCTTATGTAAAACTTAATTATTTACCGATTAATTCCAAAATTATTTCGATGAAAGTATGTAATTTTTAAGGGCCATCGATAGCTTATGGAACGAGAAACGCTCTGCGTATTGGATCAACATATTGAAGACATTACTCTTTTTTTATACAGATGAGCCGACCCGAGTGGCCGTTCGGTTCTAGGCACTACAGTCTGGAACCGAGCGACCGCTACGGTCGCAGGTTCGAATCCTGCCTCGGGCTTGGATGTGTGTGATGTCCTTAGGTTAGTTAGGTTTAATTAGTTCGAAGTTCTAGGCGACTAATGACCTCAGAAGTTAAGTCGCATAGTGCTCAGAGCCATTTGAACCATATACTGATGACGTGCGTTTTCATTAGTTACTGCCTTTACTTTTCCTCAGTTCCTCACTTAATTAACTCAATAAAACAACGTTTCTGAATTCTCTCACAGTTGTATCTGCACATAACGTTAGTTAGGTGAGACTGAGTAAACTGCGCTATGTTTTGGAAAAAGAAGGAAATGTTGACATGGAAAATAGATAAATGTATAGGTTTTTTTCAAAATTCGCCCCCCGTGAGGCTTGTCTGAAAGTTGAACCTGGTTAACAACTCAGGCGAAAATAAATCGCTGCAATTTTCGGCGGAATTATTTTTACATACTAACAGATGCACAGATGACAGTAGATGTTTTTGATGGTTACCATGCAAGTGTGGGCATGAAGGTGCCCCACTTAACATTTGCAGAAAACGTGAGCATAGGCTTCAGTTGAGGACAGCACTGTCCCCTCTATATCTTGGCGCTTCCTCTACAGCGCACTGAACAGCCCCCCACCACAACCGCTCCCCTCACACTTCCACAGCCTACTGCGCGTCTGGCGACCACAGAGTTTTGTGTGCACTATAACAGGGGCATTCAATAAGTAATGCAACGCATTTTTTATCTCGGCCAGTTATGGTTGAAAAATGCGGAATTTGTTGTGGGACCTTGTGGAATATTGACGCTTCAGCCCCTGTAGTTTCATGAAGTTCCGATTGGTGGCGGCACTATACAAAGCCTTCAAAATGGCGTCTATAACGGAGATACGTTCCAAACAGACAGCTGTGTCTCTAGGTGGAAAACCAGCATATCCCGAATATTCACAGACTATTGCAAAATGGTTACGGAGACCTGACAGTGAACAAAAGTACGGTGAGTCGGCAGGCAACTCATCATCGCAACAAGGTAGCGCAAACCTGTCAGATCGCCCGCATGCCGGAAGTTGAAGACACCCTCATTCGAGATGATCGACGGATCCTCAATCAAACATCTCAATGCACGACTGTGTGATATGGCTGACACAGTCGTCCACCATTTGGTGTACTCAACGAGTGTCCCGCCTGGGTTCCTCACTGTCTAAAAGAAGACCATAAAGAGCAACAAAGTACCATCTATGCGGAATTGCTTTGCACTTTACGAGGCTGATCGTGACAATTATTTTGGCGAACACCGTCAGAGACGATAAAACTCCAATCCGTGGAGTGACCTCTCTTTCGAAGAAAAAGTTCAAAGCTGCACCCTCGGCCGGTTAAGTCCGGGCGATGGTCTTCTCGGACTCTGAAGGGGTTATTCTATCTGATGTCCGCCCTCATGGTGCAATGATCAATTTTGAAGTGTACTGTGCTACCCCTAGGAAATTGAAGTAATGACTTCGGCATATTCATCGCCACAACAATGCAAACCAACTTCTCCTTCTCCATCACAACGCAAGGCCTCACACATGTCTGAATACCCGGGAGGAGCTCACAAAACTTCATTGGACTGTTCTTCCTGCTGCACTCTACAGCCGAATCTCGCACCTTCCGTCTCTTCCGGCTCACATCTGGTTGGCCCAGTGAAGGATACACCCCTCGGGAAGCAGTGCATGGATGATGGAGAGGTTACTGACGTAGCAGCAGGTGGCTCCGACGTCGACCAGTAGAGTGGTGCAATGCGGGGCATACAGGTTGTCTCAATAAGGTGACGTAAAGCCATCGCATTGGTCGAAGATTCTGCTGAAAAGGCGAGTTTTGTAGGCAAAACAGCGGGGAATAATATGGTGTATTGGAATTCAGAATGGAACCAAACTGCCTTCAGAAAAAAAGCCTTATTTATTGAACGCTCCTCATACGTGGCACTGTTTTTGGGTCGAATCAAGGTGGATCAAGAAGGCCAAAATAGATTCCACAACGGTTGTCGATTGTCGATGTATCGACGATGTATTCAGCTCGTAATAAATGTTCGAATGTGTCTGAATTCTTAGGGAACCAAACTGCTGAGGTCATCGGTTCGTAGACTTGCACATTATTTAAACTAACTTGCGCTAAGAACAACACACACACCCATGCCCGCCGTAGGTCTCGAACCTCTGGCGGGAGGGGCCGCGCAATTCGTGATATGACGCCTGTAACCGAGCGGCCACTCCGCGGGGCAGCTCGTACTAGATCACAGTGTAGGAACCTGGGTTGAGACCCTGTGTCAGAGTACGAGATTTTCCAGATATTTTGTAGCTTAAGTTCGCAAATAAATAATGTCCTTGAGTGGAAGTGAAATCTCGTACTAATTTTGAATATGGTTCCAAATGGCTCTGAGCACTATGGGACTTAACAGCGATGGTCATCAGTCCCTTAGAACTTAGAACTACTTAAGCCTAACTAACCTAAGGACAGCACACAACACCCAGCCATCACGAGGCAGAGAAAATCCCTGACCCCGCCGGGAATCGAACCCGGGAACCCGGGCGTGGGAAGCGAGAACGCTACCGCACGACCACGAGATGCGGGCAATTTTGAATATAAACCAATAAGTTTTAGTAGTAGAATTATATGCATTTTTGTTATCCAGAATAATTGTTTAGAATATAAAGTTTTAATTATTATGTAAGGATATTTATTAGGTGACATGTCCGGTTTTGTGTATTTTATTATTTGCGTGACGTATTCCGCATGGCCTCCGTGCCGTTTCCCGAGAGTTGAAACGGCAGAGAGTCTTCTGCTCCAGCCAAGCTTTGCGATAACCCCTCGCGTTTTTGAGTGTGTTTTGTTTTGGTGCTTGTAGCCGTCGGCGCGGCCCGCCGGTCACGGCGCGGACACTCAGTGTGTACTCCCGCGCACAGCAGCGGGTGGTCCCGCCGTGTTGGGCCGTCTGCCGCTCGCTCCGAGCCGCGCTGGTCCCTTTTTGCCCGCGGCACGCGCCGCCCAGAAGCGCCACAAACGAGCGCCCGCCATATTGATGGCGACGCCGCGGGGGTTCCCCGGCGAGAATGAGGGCCGGGCCGTCTGTCTGCCCTCAGCGCCGCCTCGCTGCCAGCCTCCCCTGGTGACCGCCTCTCGCACGTGGTGGGAGCGCCGGTAAACAACTCTGGCGCTATTGTTGCGGACTACATTTGTTACTGCGATGTCACCCTCGCGTGTACTACCGTGTTCCTGTTTGCTGCTATTTCCCGAAGTGACGGCATCAATAACACCGATACGAGGGGCCGTACATCAAGTCTTGGAGCTACCAGTTCGCATCAGCTACTCGCTAGCGCCTACACAGAGGAGTATGCAGCAATTTACCCACGAGTGTTGGTGGAAGAACAAAATTTCGATTTTTCACATAGCCTACATTAACGTAGAACATAATTTAGCTTGTGCACATGTTGTTGTTGTGGTCTTAAGTCCTGAGACTGGTTTGATGCAGCTCTCCATGCTACTCTATCCTGTGCAAGCTTCTTCATCTCCCAGTACCTACTGCAGCCTACACCCTTCTGAATCTGCTTCGTGTATTCATCTCTTGGTCTGCCTCTATGATTTTTATGCTCCACACTGCCCTCCAATACTAAATTGGTGATCCCTCGATGTCTGAGAACATGTCCTACCAACCGATCCCTTCTTCTAGTCAAGTTGGGCCACAAGCTCCTCTTCTCCCCAATTCTATTCAATACCTCCTCATTAGTTGTGTGATCTACCCCTCTAATTTTCAGCATTCTTCTGTAGCACCACATTTCGAAAGCTCCTATTACATTCTTGTCTAAACTATTTATCGTCCACGTTTCACCTTCATACATGGCTACAGTCCATACAAATACTTTCAGAAACGACTTCTTAATATTTAAATCTATACTCGATGTTAACAAATTTTTCTTCTTCAGAAACGCTTTCCTTGCCATTGCCAGTCTACATTTTATATCCTCTCTACTTCGACCATCATCAGTTATTTTGCTCCCCAAATAGCAAAGATCCTTTACTACTTTAAGTGCCTCATTTCCTAATCTAATTCCCTCAGCATCACCTGACTTAATTCGACTACATTCCATTATCCTCGTTTTGCTTTTGTTGATGTTCATCTTATACACTCCTTTCAAGACACTGTCCATTCCGTTCAACTGCTTCTCCAAGTTCTTTGCTGTCTCTGACAGAATTACAATGTCATCCTCGAACCTCAAAGTTTTAATTTCTTCTCCATGGATTTTAATACCTACTCCGAATATTTCTTTTGTTTCCTTCACTGCTTGCTCAATATACAGATTGAATAACATCGGGGATAGGCTACAACCTTGTCTCACTCCCTTCCCAACCACTGCTTCCCTTTCATACCCCTCGACTATTATAACTGCCATCTGCTTTCTGTACAAATTGTAAATAGCCTTTCGCTCCCAGTTTTTTTCCCCTGCCACCTTCAGAATTTGAAAGTGAGTATTCCAATCAACATTGTCAAAAGCTTTCTCTAAGTCTACAAATGCTGCAAACGTAGGTTTGCCTTTCCTTAATCTTTCTTCTAAGAAAGGGTCAGTATTGCCTCACGTGTTCCAACATTTCTACGGAATCGAAACTGATCTTCCCCGAGGTCGGCTCCTGTCAGTTTTTCATTCGTCTGTAAAGAATTCGCGCTAGTATTTTGCAGTTGTGTCTTATTAAACTGATAGTTCGGTAATTTTCACATCTGTCAACACCTGCTTTCTTTGGGATTGGAATTTTTATATTCTTCTTGAAGTCTGAGGGTATTTCGCCTGCCTCATACCTCTTGCTTACCAGATGGCAGAGTTTTGACAGGACTGGCTCTCCCAAGGCTGTCAGTAGTTCTAATGGAATGTTGTCTACTCCGGGGGCCTTGTTTCGACTCAGGTCTTTCAGTGCTCTGTCAAACTCTTCACGCAGTATCATACAGGGTGTTAAGAGTACAAGTGCATACATTTTTCTATGTGGTGCCTTAATACAGTATGTACAAACAGTAATGTGTTGGTTGTATTTTCCCTGCTAAACAGACTTCCCACAAACATATCACCTTGTGTATTCTGCATAGTCGTAACTGCACCACTAAGTGTACTACGCCAGTCAGTATGGACTAACCATTTTGCCTCCACTTGTTCATACCTCACCTGACCTACTTCCCAGGGGAAAATACGCATTAATCTTTTGCTCTTGCCACACGTGCTTAGAGGCACTAACCAACCTAATAACGTACTACTCCTAATAACTATAATTATTAGTCTGCAAATAATGTAAATACCGATGTAATGTTGCTCAATATACTGTCCTCAGTCACCCATGAAGATATCTTCATTTATACCCCTAACACCCTATGCAATTATTAATTAGGGTTCTGCCTCAAGCAAACACAGTATTCTTTTTTAGCATCCATACACACTTCAGCTGAGTTTTGCTTCCATTAGTCGGTTCATTTTATTTTCTTAATATGTTATACTAATATTCGTATCTGTCTATCATTTATACATAAACTGCTATATTGCTCCAAGTTGTTATCTACATTTTGCAGGAACGGGAAATAAGCAGTTAAATAACGAACCATATAGTTACCTTAAACCGTAGTATACTAACGTACACAGGCGCTCATACAGCTACGTTATTCAGTACGTGAAGATGCAGTGTATCTAGTTTCATAGGCGTCCACAAAGGAGGGAAAGGACGAGGGGGTAGGGGGCAAGATCGGTCAGTTTAACCCCTACACCCTTTCTGGAATACAGAATTTTTATTCGTATATTAAGTGGATACACATCAATTCTCTGGCGTGTAATAAGTATTTCGTGTTACATACAGAATTTACTTCTTGTGGCATGATGTGTTTCGAAACTGACTGACTGATTTATCTCAAATAATGGCAATTTTATGGTGTTGTCTCTCCCCCCCCCCCCCCCCCCTAGAAAATTTGCTACGCACACCCACGACTAGTTTCAGATTTTTGATGATAGACCTGCTTAACATAGAAGACAAATTTCGACTAAGGGCAGGCGTCCACAGGGTTACATTTTTTCTAGTGATGCAGAGCGTATGGAAACAGACCCGCTTATGTAAATAATACATACACAAAGCCTATAAGTGAAGGCTCGATTTGCTCCAAGAGGCCATGGCATCATACATTCATTACACATCATTTTCACTCGTCACCGTGTGCAAGGCAGGGTAAAACAAAGCACTGCATTACGGAACGCACAATTCGTTCATTTCTGAATCATTCTTCCTTGCGTGTTTGTGAGCTAGCTGCTGTATTATACAGCAAAGGAAAGCGAGAAAAAAGCTATGCCGGCTTCCATTATTGCCTTCTTAGCTTTACTGTTCTCAGATCATCTTTGAGGTTTAACCAGACTTTTGTAGTCATCAAATTTCGCTCAATGTAAATCGTTAAATCGTAGTGTACTGGCCACATGCTTTCCAAAAGAGTGAGCTGATTGCTGTGCACAGTTCATATGGGGATTCCAAGAAGTCTTTCAGGGAGGTAGCTGATGGAATTGATTGAACCGATAGAAATCAAATCACATCGGCCGGTATTAACTGACTTCTGGTCGTTGCTTACGTGAACTAGTATACAACACTCTATAGTGCAATTGTATTTACCAGAGCAGAACTGATACGCCGAGTTAACGGTCGTCGAAATGTTCTGTATAAATCATTTAAGAATCATCTTATTTATTGATTCGTGAAGCCCATTAAGCACATTGTGGTCTGATGTGTAAAGTTGACAGGGGTCGTGAAGGAGTCAGTACTGCTTACCGGCATTCGGTTTCAGTCAACCCAGCTGCTAAAAAACGAAATTTCACACTATATCATAGATCCTTCGAAGTCAGTCAGCAGAATTGGGCCATTTAGAGTCAAAGGGCTAAATAAAAATTGCCAAAATCTTAAAAGAAAAGGAAAAAATGGTTCCCATATTGAAAAGTCAAGTATCAATGCTCGTTTCCATCGTTTCAATAAACATCTGTTTTAAACTTTGTGAGAATAATTTTCCTCGCGGAACGCCCTGGCGCGCTCCAATAAATTCCAAGGCATACTGCAAGCCATAAAACACGCTTTGTTTCGTCTCCTTGACATGTGTAGCAATTCAATGATCTTCGACGCAATATTTTTATCTCCTAATTGCACTAAGAAGTTTTGGCCAATAAATATTTTATTGTTCTTAGTTGATTGTTTTTGTAGCATCCAGAATCCACTCGTCTAAGACATATAGAGGATGCAGTGTAACAACAACAAAATGAAAATGCAGGTGTATTTCATTTCGATACCTGTGCTAAGTCTCCGATGATTAATCTATAAAAGGCTTCAAATCTGACTGCAGCAAACAACAAACACATCTGAGTTGAAAATTAGTGCAATACAGTCTGTCTGCTCTAAAAGATAAGGTCCACCAGGCTTCAGTATATGCTCTTCTGAAACTTTTGGTCTTTCTTATTCGTTCTAACTGTCTTCTTCACATCCTCTGTACTTGGTTGCATCTTCTGTATTTCGTTATGTCATCTGTGCTGTAATACAAAGTAATTTTATGTAGGTCCCAGGTACTCATTGTTTCAGCTGTTCCTTTCATTACATGCATTACTGAAGTGCTTACAACTGATCTACAGGACATTATTTGTAAAGCTGGGATTTTCCTTGCCTCCTTCTCGTTTACTGAACACCGTTTCTTACAATGTAGGCAGGTTTTTTTACGTCCTTTACTTTATATTATTTTATTAGCACATATTCCACAATTTTGTTTCAGTAGGTTAATATTGTATTGGCATATAGAGAAGGAATGTCCAGCATACGGTTGATACCTATAGAATTTTTTAATAAGTCTTATGGACAACACCAATACCTGACATGGGCCACTAGTTCGTTGATAATGGTTCCAGTGTTTCATGCACATCTTGGAACTGCTGCAGGATTTAGTGCTTAATGAATGAATGAGTGATGAGTGAATGAATGAAGGAGGAGCAGTGTTGGAAAGAAGTCCGAGAAAATCGTTGCGTCATTTAGCACTTCAAACACTGTTTCTCACCGTCAGTACGGCAAACGGCTATTGCAATCTGCGGCTGATAGAGACGTTGATCCCTAAATGTTCTGTTTTCTGATTACTTTACTTTTCCGTGTCCAGATCAAATTTTATTTTTCCAATAGTTAGCCACCGCTACGGCCGTGTCGTTGGCTTGTAACAGGTCACTAAAACTGCAGGGTTCCGGCAGTAGTCGGCACATGAGCAGACGTGCCTCGTCTTGTACCTCTCCGCATCCACAGAGAACGTCGTCATCGTTAGTCAGCAGTCCCCACTTGCACAGATTAGTTTTGCATCTGGGTACACCAGCCCTCAGCCTATTTAGTGTTCTCCACACTGTATAAGGAAGTTCGTTTCCAGGTGCCATTTGCTCTTTTGGTATTATCTGCAGTGCGGTTTGTTCATTCTACCATTTACGGACTCTATTATCTTCCCGTGAACCGTCAAGGATCTCGGTTCTTGCAATAAAGCTATTTCTAGACTTAAGCCTCCGTGCCTGAGTGACGTGCCCATTCAGTGGGTGTCGAGAATCTGTTTCTTTCTTTGTTCTCTCAGCGTCTGCTGCCACCTGCTTTCTGATCTTGGATGGGGCAATTCCAGCAAGTAGGTACAAATTACCCGTTGGTGTGGGTCTGAGGCAGCCTGTAACAATTCACCCTGTCTCATTTACACTTACATCAACCTGTTTAGCATTTGCAGATGCTTCCCATACTGGCGCTGTATAGTCTGCTGCAGAAACACACAGAGCAAGTGCTGATGTTCTCAGTACTGATGGTTGAGCTCCCCATTCATAGTTTGTCAGCCTGCGGATGATGTTATTCCTGGAGCAGACTTTAGCCTTGGTGTTTTGGCAATGCTGCTTGAAGGAAAGCGTTCTGTCAAGTACAACCCCAAGGTATTTAGGTGTTGGACAGTGCTTTAGCTTCTTACCCTGCCATGTAACGTCGAGCTCAACTCCAGCATCTCTATTGCGCAGGTGGAAAGCACATACTTGGGTTTTGTTAGGGTTTGGCTCGAGGTGATTGGCGTCGTAGTATTGAGCCAGTTCTTCAAGCGCTCTAGAGAGGTTTCCAGAGGTTGCATCAAAATTGGACCCCTGGACCACCACAGCTGTGTCATCAGCATATACGAACAGTCTTGCATCTTGAGGTATAGGTTGGTCATTAGTGTACACATTATAAAGGATGGGAGAAAGTACACTTCCTTGTGGTAAGCCATTCTTCTGCAGTCGCCATCTACTGTTCTTACCATTTAGGGAGACATAAAATCTTCGATTCTGCAGAAGACTACCAATAACCATCGTCAACCTACAGTCCCCTGTGAGGTGATATAATCTGTGGTTTACCGTGACGTATGCAGCAGTAAGATCTATGAAAGCTGCTCCAGTTATTAATTTTTTTTCAAACCCATCTTCTATATGTTGCGTCGGATTAAGTATTTGCCCACAACAAGATCTTCCCGCTCTGAAACCGGCTTGTTCCTTTATGAGCTTTCCATCTATAGTTTCTGCCACCCGGTTGAGAATCATCCTGTTTTCTGATGAAGCATGGATACGTAAACTCGCAGAACATTGGAGTACCAAGATCCTCTGCATGAAGCGAAAACAGAAAGGGATGTACACTTAGTGCAACATGAGAAGTGGGTCGTGTCATGTACCTATCAGAAGTTCAGGGAAATAAATTGGTCAAATAATTTATGTCCTACTAGCTGCAAGCAGTCCTTACGTAACGGATTTAGCTTTTCAGAAGTAGCTGGAAAGAGGAAACGTTCTATGCCCGTAGATGGTCCTAGTAATTAGAAAATAAGTAATCAATTAGATGAAATTCGAATAATTTACAATCAAAAATGGAGATATCTTGACTAGTAAGCGCAGGAGTCCCACAAAATAATTCATAATATTATTATCCAAGGAGGTACATCAACTTGTTCTCTCGAATGGAACTGCGCTACTTCTAGTCTGCGGAATAGTAGTTCTCGTTGAGACAACGTAACCACTTCGTAACTCAGAGGTGTGGACACTACGACGAGCTGCAGAACCATACCACGTACTCATCAGTCCGAAGACAGATTGTCTGAAGCTGGGTCCATCTGACGGATATCTGAAGTCAAACAGTCCAGTCTTTCACTTGTACATGGTTAGGAACAGAAAGGTGGCACCTAATTTTCTGTGAATTGTTTCAGTTTTTCTCATATCATTGCAGTACTTCCATTTGTTTCCATTCCAGCCTTTCGCTGTTAAAAATGAAATAGACCACGGGATTGCAACAGGAGTGACCATTTCTTTTCCCCAGATTCTGTAAGTGTATGCGTTGAGAACTGATCTACAAACATGATTAGCTAGGCTAAGGCCTGATTTATTGTAGATATGTTTGTTATATAAGTATTTATAACCCAATGATCAGTTTAGTAACGCATTATGTCTTTGAAATTAAAAAGAGAACCCACGTTCAATAAACCGCGAAACTGGAAATTGACGGGAATAACTTACATGACTGAACATCAGTGATGGATCACTTGTAAAAATAATCGGAATTACAATGTGTGGATTTGTCAGTTTTTAGCCAAACATAGTGGAATGGGATGATTCCCTATGAATTTAATAACAATGCTGAAAACGCTCTATGGCTGAGTGAATAACGATGTACTTCAAAGACAAAACTGACATTTAGTATTGCAAAAGCTAAAGGCATCGCTCCCCTGTCCTGTGCAATTTGTATCGTGGTTAAATAAACACGCACGCTGTGCAGAAATATCCACAGAAATCTTCATTCCAGAGACAGCCTCCGAACTTAACTTTCGCAACCTGAAAAACAGCCGTGCAATAGAACTGGACATATATACTGATAATGTGGGAGAGCTGTATACGATTGAGTTACTTCATTCTCTGTACTGTTGATAATCACTGAATAGACAAACGGAGACGTTGGTAACACCTGTGCTCAGTATGACACCACACAAAGAGTGCATCAAAATTTTGTACGAAAATTAAATAAACGACTTGGGAGAGGGGAAATGACTGTCACTAATGCTGAACTGATACTCTATACTGACCTCCGTCTGATCAAACAAGATCATAAACCATTTAGGCTAGGCATCACAATACACATGAACATGAATCGAATTTCTAGCAAGCAAAGAAATTCAAGTTTTCTGTACATTTCTGCCAGTAAGGTATTGAAGTGCAGGAGACAATGACAAATCTGGGCACACGAAGCATCGGTTTAAATAACTGCGCAGCGGTCTTGTAATCAGCTTCCAACTTATGGAAAACGATTCATCTCTGAGATCATCTCTTAACCTCTTTAACCCCTTACGCTTAAATACCAGATCACGTTCGCAATTCGTCACGTGTTTAACACGCGAAATGATAGCAAAATAAAGTATGAATATGCATATCGCAAGACTGAAATGTCTTAAGTGTTGCCATTGACACGACGAAACGGTCTTACCAAAACTCTCCAAAACTGCAGCTATCAGCTCTGAACTGCTCCCACAACGTCGTCCCGACGTCCAGACCTCAGCGCGTACCGAACTCTCTCGCCCACATAATCGTATTTCATCGCGCGCTTCCCTGATTGGCTTGGAGCTTGTGCAGATCGCAAAGAGGAACTCAAGGAGTCTGCATCAATCAATACAGTTTACAGAACAGCTTTGCAAAACGTTTGCAAAGGCGATTTCGTTATATTAATAAAACAAATCCGTGAATAAATTATTAATCCTTATTCCCCTTCAATGAAACATCATCAGCGGTGAATTTTGACCAACACTGAAAGACATGTATTTCATTCTCATTCACTACGCACGCTTTTTGTATTTTATTCTTTTTGTAACGAAAGTATTTTCCATCAGTCTCTTATAACTGCAGCTGAATGCCTATATGGCTAGATAAGTTCTCATTTTAATATAACAGCTGTTTAGTGAGAGAGGCTGAGTGCAGGACATTTTTCTTTATTTGTGCACTCAATTCAGCAGCTTCCCTGTAGCTATGATGCCTCCACGTTTATCGCCTTGATCGTTGTTGTTCTAGGGCACAAGAAGAGCATGGGGGACTAGTTGGAATGCCAAAGGGTGACCAAAGTTGTCCCTCTTCTTAGCCTCTCAAGCTGTCATACCAGCTATGAAACTTCACTTCTCACTCTCTTAACACCGCAAAGTAGACTCCCTGGGAATTCCGCACCCTCAGATTGGCCGGTGTAGGAGAGCACCAGTGTTCACTTCCAGCGGCCCCAGTTCCTCTCTGGAGACAAGGAAACGTCGGTCAGTGCTAGTATGTTGCTGGTCGTGGCTGGAGGCTCCACGTTGAGGTTCCGTGTTGGTAAGCATGAGTGTTCTTCGTGAACTCCAGCATCGTTGGCTACAAGTTCGTGAGTGAGTCAGGCAGTCCTTCATTTAGAGCGCGTTCGCAGCTTTTTTTGCACTGTTTGTCCGGTAAATCGAAGAATTTCTTTGACATGCTTGGTTTGGCATCCGACCTCTGTCCGTAAGACGCGAGAAGTCTGTTGCAGTGGCTATTAGGGTAAAGATTCTCACTCTCCAGGTTACAGTTGCCTACATTGTTTCAGTGTTTTGTGATATACATGTGGAATTAAGATTCTTTAAATTGACACCTTTGTGAAATGGGCTTGTTTCTTTGTGCTAGACCACGTGGTCAAGTAGAGAGAGGCTGCCCTTACGTTACGATGATTCCACAGTAAGGGTTCATATCTGCGGTAATTTAATCCTCTCTGCTAAAACGAAAGTTAGCCGATCGCTGTGTTAGCTTTTAGGGAAGCTGAAATTGCAGTCACATATTTGAGTAATTATAAAGATTAGTCAGGCTGCGTTGGGAAATTGTAGAGATAATGAAGAATAATTTCTTTGTCTTGTATGGTCAGATAAAAGACGCGAGTAACCTAGAGTTAACCAGTGCTGACGTTCTCAGATAATCTTTAGGGTGCTGTATAAAAGAGATTCATGTCAAATGCAGTAGATGAGTGGTGGTAAACCAAAGAGGTTGCTAGGTTGCTACCGTCCGAAGCTGTTCCAGCCAGTACGCTGAAACAAGTCGCTGTAAACGTGGGTAACAACGAGTTGTGGACTCCGAAGTTATTGGTAGTTTCACCAGTATTTTCATCATTCCTCCTTTGGGTGATACTTAAATTATGAAATGATTTAGAATCACTGTTTCGGCTCCTGTGAGAGTCCGGTTTATTCCTTCAAAATTACTTTGTCACTAAATAGTCCACCCTGTTATTAACTAACTAAGTGTTAATTAGCGGAGCTTTAACTGTATTCCATCAATTTGTTTCGTACATGCTCTATAGCTTTCAACGCTAAAGCAGCAGTGTTCGCTTTTGTTTCTAGCTTCCTCTTTAACGGAGGAAGTCTTGTATTTGCGTGATTGACCCCCCCCCTCCCCCCCCGTAGTTTCAGTTTCCTCCTCCCTTACGCTGACCTTTCTCCCATTTAGTTCCACTCAGCTGCAAATATGTAAGTGACAATTAGGTTAAGTAAGTTTCCATTCGTTTACTGCTTAATATCATGTCTTCTGGACAAATGCATGTTAACAAATGTGGTGTTTTGCAATGCTTCTTTGAAATTACCAGTTTCCCAGTCCACGACAGTTGTAGTCGGTAGTACAGATCAGAAACATACCAGCTGCATGCAAAGACCTAATAGTTGTCATCCTATAGTTGTACAATGGGACGCACATTTGCATCGTAGCATTACACAGATAGCAGCAGGGCCATAATATCGAACATACACAGCTTGTGTTAAACAATTTTATTTACCTTACGCAATTTAATACAAGACAGCTTGGTGTTTAACAACTTCAGAACAATTACAATAAAACGTTTCTCAAACGATTATGAACATTTACTTAACCAACGTATAAAGCATTAATTAAAGTTGCTCCTGGCACAAACATTTAATAAAACAAACTTGCTAAACTCCAACAGGCAAGACTAGGCTATCCAATGACACCCCTTTGCAATAGCATTTCATAGCGAAGGAATAACGTAAACAAATATTACAAAACACAAAGATTAAAAAAGTAACTTCTAAAATCCTAACGCTTCCTACTCAAGGCAGCTGGTGCCCAAACTTCTGACTAAAGAATAATCAGGTAGTGCCACTACAGATAAACACTAATTAGAATGACAAACAATTAATAAAAGAGACCCTTGCCACATAAAGATTGCCTGGTAAAACACACACATAAAACCTTGCTTTACAAAAGTTTAAACCTCTACAACTCACACATGAGGTACAAATAACAACATCCTGAATGATAAAACAAGGGAAAATTAACCAAGCCGAGCCTTAATGAATCTGTTCAGGCACTAATGACAGAGTGCCACTCAACATTACAAGATCGAAGTCATACTTCAAGTCCAAAGCACATTCGCCAGAGTGGCTACCAAGCTTAATGACCTGACGGGGCCGGAAACAAAGGGCGAAACAATACTCAACAGAAAGACGTGACCGAGGAAGAGGTCCTTCACATGGAGCCGGACAAACGAATCGCAGTTCCTCTGGCAACGGCCAAGTCCTCAAGCCCACCGTACAGGGCGAAATGCACTGTCCTCCACGTAACTGAAACATAAATCAACTATACCAGCACACATGCATTGACACATTCATACTACACAAGACATAAAACCATAACATTTAAAACAGGAAAGTTCGCCTAGAAAAGTTTTTTAACTCAGCAACTTAAGCATTCATTTAAACACAATAACACCACGCGATAGTAACAGCTGAGTTTATTTTAATGACAATGTCGAGCAAAACTGTATTTTCAAGAAACATGATGTGATTTTACGAGACAGCCTCGTCCCTCGTTGTTGTTGTTGTGGTCTTCAGTCCTGAGACTAGTTTGATGCAGCTCTCCATGCTACTCTATCCTGTGCAAGCTCCTTCATCTCCCAGTGCTTACTTACTTACTTACTCTTTCTTACTTACTTACTTACTCTTTCGTTACTCGTCACTAATGTGCCGATACTTGTGTTTAAAAAGCAGGGTTAGCACAACCATAAACTCATATATATATATATATATATTGGCCACGTCATCTTGGTAGATGATTGTTGCAGTGTCTGTGTGTTTATGGGTTGCATTTTTTCATATGACTTCTCAAGCCAATGGCAGCACGGCATCTCTTGCCGCAATTGTCACAAGTGTATCTGGCTGCTGAGGCAGGAGCTGTGGTAGCATTGCGAAGCTTTTTCTGCCTTAATCTGTCTAACAAGCCTTCAACATGCTTCGACATTCCAGATGATATATCATCACGCCACTCTGGTCTCATGCTAGCCCGTGCCTCCCATCTGTTTGTGTCGATTCCAAAGCTCTCGATATCTCGTTTACAGGAGTCCTCGAACCTCAATACAGGACGTCCTGCAGGTCTTTTGGCTATAGAGATCTCTCCAAGCATCACCTCACGTGGTAATCTGCCAGGATCCATACGGTGGACGTGTCCCAGCCAGCGGAGTCGTCTCTGCTTCAAGATAGCTGAAATACTGTTGCAGTTAGTTTTAGGTAGCACTGGTTCGTTGGTCACTCGGTCCTTCCACGTTACTCCGAGCATGGATCTCAGGCACCGCATGTGGAAAACATTAAGGCGACGTTCTTGTTTGGCATAGGTAGTCCATGTTTCCGATGCATAAACATACAGTCACTAAATAATGAGCAGCTCACGACTCTTGCTCACATATATCTGCTGATCATTTATCAAGTAGTAAGAAAACAAGGTGGAATGCCTAAGGCCCGTTATCATGGTATGTGTGACTTAACTTGCCATGGCACACTCGGGACCAAACTCTCACATACGAGCAGGCGGACGGTTAATCCAGGCGACGCTCCGTCAAGCTCTTCTTCTCGACGTTCACTGCGTGGTGAGCACAAAACCAAACACCATGCGTCGTGCCAGCACCCAAGTTCGGCGCCTTCTCCGGCCGCAGCAGCCCACTCGTAACAGGCGCAATGAGCATGCGCACCAAGTAAGGGCCAATCTCCCGACCCCGTAGTACCTCACTGCCGACAGAGCACACAGTGAGGTGCGGCCTCGACGCTGCAGACTTAAATAGCCGGACCCGCAATGAGCAACTGACTCGTGGCTGGCCATATTACACTACTGCACTTTAAAACTGCTACACCAAGGAGAAATGCAGATGGTAAACGGGTATTCATTGGACAAATATATTATACTAGAACTGACATGCGATTACATTTTCACGCAATTTGGGTGCATAGATCCTGAGAAATCAGTACCCAGAAGAAACACCTCTGGCCGTAATAACGGCCGTGATACGACTCGGCATTGAGTCAAACAGAGCTTGGATGCCGTGTACAGGTGCAGCTGCCCAAGCAGCTTCAACACGATACCACAGTTCATCAAGAGTAGTGACTGCCGTATTGCGACGAGCCAGTTGCTCGGCCACCATCGACCAGACGTTTTCAATTGGTGAGAGATCTGGAGAATGTGCCGGCCAGGGCAGCAGTCGAACATTATCTGTATCCAGAAAGGCTCGTACAGGACCCGCAACATGCGGTCGTGCATTATCCTGCTGAAATGTTGAGTTTAGCAGAGATCGAATGAAGGGTAGAGCCACGGGTCGCAACACATCTGAAATATAACGTCCACTGTTCGAAGTGCCATCAATGCGAACAAGGGCCACCCAGACATGCAACCAATGGCACCCCATACCATCACGCCGGGTGATACGCCAGTATGGCGATGACGAATACACGCTTCCAAAGTGCGTTCATCGCGATGTCGCCGAACACGGGCGCCACCAGCGTGATGCTGTAAGCAGAACCTGGATTCATCCGAAAAAATGACGTTTTGTCATTCGTGCACCAAGGTTCGTCGTTGAGTACACCATCGCAGGCGCACCTGCCTGTGATGCAGCGTCAAGGGTAACCGCAGCCATGATCTCCGAGTTGATAGTCCATGCTGCTGCAAACGTCGTCGAACTGTTCGCGCAGATGGTTGCTGTCTTGCAAACGTCCCCATGTGTTGACTCAGGGATCGAGACGTGGCTGCACGATCCGTTACAGCCATGCGGATAAGTTGCCTGTCATCTCGACTGCTAGTGATTCGAGGCCGTTGGGATCCAGCACGGCGTTCCGTATTACCCTCCTGAACCCACCGATTCCATATGCTGCTTACAGCCATTGGATCTCGACCAATGCGAACAGCAATTTCGTGATACGATAAACCGCAATCGCGATAGGCTACAATCCGACCTTTATCAAAGTCGGAAACGTGATGGTACGCATTTCTCCTTCTTACACGAGGCATCACAACAACGTTTCACCTAGCAACGCCGGTGAACTGCTGTTTGTGTATGAGAAATCGGTTGGAAACTTTCCTCATGTCAGTACGTTGTAGGCGTCGCCACCGGCGCTAACCTTGTGTGAATGCTCTGAAAAGCTAATCATTTGCATATCACAGCATCTTCTTCCTGTAGGTTAAATTTAGCCTCTGTAGCACGTCATTTTCGTCGTGTAGCAATTTTAATGGCCAGTAGTGTATAATCGAAAGCAAAGATGGTACTAGCGGGACAGAAGTACTGGCACCAGCCGCGCGACGTATTACCAACTTCGTGTTACCTTGTGCAGGGTTGGAATAAGATCTCTCCGTTGCAAATCACGGCTTAAATACTTCAATTTTGCTGTAGAGAACACGGTACGGCCATTGTACCTTGGGTTGCCGAACAATGTCAGTTATAACAAAAAGGGTGGGATGTGTGATGAGGGACGACGCCGATATACTCGTGTAGACCAGAAACGATCATCTGTTAACTCTCCTCTAGTTTTGTCAGTGATGAACCCCAGACAGCTACGACGATTTGTATTTCCGTTACTCATAGTAAAACAAAAAGTTCCTTTCATAAATATCGAAGCATCTACCGAACAATGTTCTGCTGTACCATCAGAGCTAACGTAACGTGACCTGAGGTCAATCGAAGCAATAGGAGAAGCTCACCGTAGTGTTATTCTGGATATGGCCCTGGAACACAGCCCCACAGCCGTGGGCTGCCCGTGAGAGCCGGCGCTAATTACAGCAGGTGACTACTTGTTGGTCCTCCTACGCCCCGGGGCGCCCGACGAGGCAGCGGCGAAGAAGCGCTGAGAGTAGCGGTTATCCTTAGAGATCTGGAAAAACAGGTCGCTCCAACCCACTGGGTCTCATTTGGAGCTGCCTGCCACGTTCCCGGTTAATATCACCAGCGCTATTTTTAGCCTCCAACTTGTGTGCACGGTACGCATCTCCAGAACGTCATATCTACTCTCCATCTGCGGTATGACTACACAGGACATTGTGATCTGCGTGATACGCGTGTGCGTGCGTGTACGGGTGTGTGTGTATGAGTGAGTGAATGTGTGTGTGTTTCTGTGGGTCAGTCCCCCTTGCATAGTGCCGGTTTGTGCAGTTCAAAATTGTTCAAATGTGTGTGAAATCTTATGGGACTCAACTGCTAAGGTCATCAGTCCCTAAGCTTACACACTACTTAACATAAATTATCCTAAGGACAAACACGCACACCTATGCCCGAGGGAGGACTCGAACCTCCGCCGGGACCAGCCGCACAGTCCACGACTAATCCCGCGTGGTGCTTGTGCAGTATTCGCAGCCCACTCCAGCGGTGTATAGTGCTGTTTGGCTGTCCAGGAAACGAGAACCGCAAGTGCTTCGATTACAGTTCCCCTGCGATCTTGAGAGCCCACGTCGTGCATCGGTTTACGGTTCTCGTTCTCAGTTATCGTCTTCCAGTACTCGACTTTCACTTCTCTTATTTTAGTTCTAGCTTCTGTTTTCGCTTTTCATGCCTCTCTTCTTAGTTATCCGGTTTAGATTCGTTTCCGATCACTAAAACGCGACCGAATTTCTCGGTTCTCGGATTTGAATTCGTTTCCATTTTGTGTCTGCAGCTCCCTACTACAGGAACTCGCACGACGTCTTTGATTTCTTCACTTGTTTACAAATTAGAACGTTGCTTTTATACACTGAAGCGCCAAAGAAACTGGATTCGGCATGCATATTCAAATACAGAGATATGTAAACAGGCAGAGTACGGCGCTGCGGTCGGCAACGCCTACAAAAGACAAGTGTCTGGCACAGTTTTTAGATCGGTTACTGCTGCTACGATGATAGGTTAACAAAATTAAAGTGGGTTTGAACGCGGTGTTATAGTCGGCTCACCGGCTATGGGACACAGCATCATCTCAGAGGCAGCCATGAAGTGGGAATTTTCTTGTACGACCATTTCACGAGTGTACCGTGAATATCAGGGATCCGGTGAACCATCAAATCTCTGACATCGTTGCGGTCGGAAAAAGCTCCTGCAAGAGCGGGACCAACGACGATTGAAGAGATTCGTTAAGCCTGACAGAAGTGCAACCCTCCCGCAAATTGCTGCAGATTTCAATGCTGGGTCATCAACAAGTACCAGCATGCGAATCATTCAACGAAACATCATCGATATGGGTATTCGGAGCCGAGGGCTCCTCGTGTACCCTTGATGACGGCACGACGCAAAGCTTTATGACTCGCCCGAGCCTGTCAACACCGACATTGGATTGTTGATGACTGGAAACATGTAGCCTGGTTGGGGGAGTCTCGTTTAAAATTGTATCGAGTGGATGGATGTGCTCGTGTATGCAGACAGCCTCATGCGTCCAAGGACACTGCACGTCGGCAGGGGAGTGTCAAGGTGGTGGGGCCTGTGGAGTTGGAGTGGTATGCGACCCTTGAAACGTCTAGATACGACTCTGACAGGTGACACGTATGTAAGCATCCTGTCTGATCAGCTGCATCCATTCATGTCCACTGTGCATTCCGGCGCACCTGGGCAGTTCCAGCAGGACAGTGCAATACCCCACACATACAGAATTGCTACCGAGCGGTTCCTGGAACAGTTTTCTGAGTTTAAACACTTCCGCTGGCCACCAAACGCCTCAGAACTGAACATTATTGAGCATATCTGGGATGCCTTGCAACATGTTGTTCAGAAGAGATATCCGCCCCCTGGTACTCTTGCGGATATATGGATAGCTCTGCAGGATTCATCATGTCTGTTTCCTCCAGTTCTACTTCACACATACGTCGAGTCCATGCCACATCATAGTTCAAATGGCTCTGAGGTCATCAGTCCCCCTAAAACTTAGAACTACTTAAACCTAACTAACCTAAGGACATCACACACATCCATGCCCGAGGCAGAATTCGAACCTGCGACCATAGCGGTCGCGCGATTTCAGACTGAAGCGCCTAGAACCGCTCGGCCACAGAGGCCGGTGGCACATCATGATGCAGCATTTCTGCGAGACCGCTGGGGCCCTACACGATATTAGGCAGGTGTACCAGTTTCTTTGGCTCTTCATCTATTGAAAAACATACCTGTTATTATATGAGTGCGTGGTGTCTGTTCTTTCGGACATGTACGAAAGAACAGACGCCAAACGGGATCCTCAGCTGTGATGCATAGCCGGCCGGAGTGGCCGAGCGGTTCCAGGCGCTACACTCTGGAACCGCGCGACCGCTACGGTCGCAGGTTCGAATCCTGCCTCGTGCATGGATGTGTGTGTTGTCTTTCGGTTAGCTAGGTTTAAGTAGTTCTAAGTTCTAGGGGACTGATGACCACAGTAGTTAAGTCCCATAGTGCTCAGACCCATTTGAACCATTTTTGTGATGCGTATTATGTAAATTGAAGGGGGGAGAAAGAAGATGAAAGGAGAGGGAGTAATGATATCAGCTCAATCGGGACGTTGAGCGGAATCAGCGGCGACGAGCGAAAATGTTTGCCGGACCGGGACTAGAACCCGTGATCTGCTTACTAGGCAATTGCATTAATCATTGCGCCATGCGGACACGGTTTTTATTGCAAATGCACTGACTGTTTTGGCATGGTCCCCAGCCGACTCACACTCTCATTCAGCGCCGTCTATGCGCAGTCCTCGTCCATGGCCTCCGTGCTCAGTAATTTTAGATTCCCTCTGGAGTTCGGAGGTAACTGTGTGTCCACACTGAAGGATGTGGGTGCACTGCCCATCAAGGCGAATCAGTTATATCAATTTGCGGTGTCTGCTCTAGCAGATACAGACACCAGGCGGGCTCTTGCAGCTGTGATACGTATTATGTAAATTCCACATGATTCCGCACAAAGCCCCGATGCGGTTGACATTATTGGTCCCTTCCCTTTTCTTTTCTGTCCACCCTCGCGCTTCAGTTTACATAATACACTGCTATATTCGAAATAACAAGCACATAGAATTATCCAAAGAAATGTTCTAGTAACTTTAAAAATAGTATCAAAATTCAAGATGATAAAACACTTGGAGACCAAGTCCTGTTGAATTTAGTGAATTTTACGAACTAATGGTATGTGAAGTGGCAACAAAATTCTCGTGGACGCTCCGAAAATTGACGGCAAAGGACGGCAAGGTACTTCGCAGCGGGTGGGTCGATTTATGCTCAGAGTTGTGAAGCCTTTGGGGAAGTTGTCACTCGTGATGTCGTGGTAGCGCCAGAGACCACTGTATAGTAGGTCGCGGTTTCGAATACTGAGTAGGTCTGTGATTTGTGTTGTTGCTGAGTACTTGCTCTATTTCTATTCAATGTGTTTTTTGTACGCGAAAATAACTTCTAGCTGAAATAACACATAATGTGAGTTTTGTAATTTTCCAACGATCAGCAGCTTCAAATGTATGTGTTAGTGTATATGTCTGCACACCTCCGGTATTATCTTCAGTCCACAGCTAGCCGGCACGGTGGTCTCGCGGTTCTAGGCGCTCAGTCCGGAGCTGCGTGACTGCTACGGTCGCACGTTCGAATCCTGCCTCGGGCATGGATGTGTGTGATGTCCTTAGGTTAGTTAGGTTTAAGTAGTTCTAAGTTCTAGGGGACTGATGACCACTGATGTTAAGTCCCATAGTGCTCAGAGCCATTTTAGTCCACAGCTCGTGGTCGTGCGATGGCGTTCTCGCTTCCCGCGCCCGGGTTCCCGGGTTCGATTCCCGGCAGGGTCACGGATTTTCTCTGCCTCGTGATGACTGGGTGTTGTGTGATGTCGTTAGGTTAGTTAGGTTTAAGTAGTTCTAAGTTCTAGGGGACTGATGACCATAGATGTTAAGTCCCATAGTGCTCAGAGCCACTTGAACCATTTTTTTATTATCTTCAGTTTACTGAGTGGAAAAAATCAGCAACAGTGTACACTTCATAGTTTTCCTAGAGCAGATACATGGTTCTGAAAGTGAAAGATCAATTGCCTTCGACAATAATATTAACAATTCACAGTTCTTCACAGACAATAAACTTCGATTTATCTTTCGCTGAACACTTGTCTCTAATGTAACAGGATTTCAGACTCGTTTTTCGCGGGCAGTTACCGTACTGAAGGGACACCCCATCATTTTAACTTAGGCGGTAAAAGGGAAAAGTTTCCTTTCTCAGTCCTACGAAATGGCGACCATCCTTGGCAACATTTTGGTCTAACTCATTAGAGAAGCGCTGCGTCTGAAGATGTCGGAAGCAAACTGATGCAGTAGACTGTAAACGAAAGAATGCTGTGCAACAATGCTTCAGAACTCTCCGACATTCACGCAGGGCAAACGCACCATCAGTGTGGCTTTTTCATACATACGCATTTGTGGTATGGCAAAGGAAAACATGTAATTGTATTAAAATGGGGTACTACGTGTTTTAAAAAGGACATTTCTATTCTGTAGGCTCTTGGTGCTTTGTAAACACTATATCACTGATGAAGCTGCAGTTACAGACAGGTTTAAAATTACATGTTCTGGTCATAGAAAACTGTTTTTAAAAAATCAAATCTGCATTAGAATAGCTGCTGTGCTCTGCTGCCAAAGTAAAATAATTTTGCAGTTTGTTATCTGTAACATCGAACACTGTTGATTTGAAAACAGTGATTTATATTAATCAAAATATTTATTTTCCGCGGCAAGCGCCCACTTGACGCTCAATAATATTGCTTAATATTTCCTGATGCACAGTAATATTGAACGTCAAGGGGGAGCCAGAGAGGTTGCGCAACAACATCGAGAACGTCAAAAAATGTAATATATATTATGCCACCCGGAAATATTGTGCTATCCGTGGACAGTATTGACAGTATCCTTGACGGTCACTCGCGTGTTACACAGACCAGGGAGATTAGGTTAGGTTACGTTTGTAGTTGAGTGGAAAATGAGTTCTAAACAAGACGAAAAAGATGTTGTTATTGGTGTGCATCAAAATGTGTAAATCATTGTCGGTATTCTGGGATGTTATGGCAGGCTATTACAAAAACAGAAATGTTAAGAATGTTGGATCGTATGAATTTAAACTGTGGAATCTCTAGGTTGGAATATGCTACTCATCGTAAAGGTGATTCGTTGAGATGCAGACAGGCACAACGGAAAGACTGTTGCAATTATAGCTTTCGGCTAAAGCCTTCTTCAGCAAATAAAACAAACACGCATACACACATGCACACACACCTCACTCACACGTGACCGTTACCACTGACACATCCGTCCGGCCAACCATGGTGCGAACAGCTTTAAATCCGGAGAGTTTCGTTGCCAGGGGTGTACATTAAATTAATCTTGGTGCTCTTAGAACCAGAAAAATTCACTGACACTTTACATTGTCCTGCTGCTGCGTGAAATCGTACCCAGTAAAAATAAACTACACGTAGGCGTGGACATGATCCCCAAGGATAAGTGATTACTTGTGTTGATCCACTGTGTCTTGCAGAATGAGGAGATCGCTCGGGGAATGCAACGAAAACATTCCCCAGGCAACAACGCTCCCGCCGCCGACAACTGTTGCAGATTGTCCGTTTTGAGACGTTTCACGCCTAGACGTCAACGGCCATCTGTCCGATGGAGCATGAAACATGATTCATTTACAAAGGCCTCCTGTCACCTTATTATTAATTATAAAAAGGCTGTTCGGTACTGCCAACAATAATAACGAAAGAGCTAAAAATATGAGTAAAACCGCTAGTAAACTTGAACGAAGATTGTACTTATTAGACCGCATAAACTGGAGCGAAAATCTGACTGTTGAACGCCTTATTACGTTTTATTTTCAAGTCATTCTTAAAAAGGTAACTGATTTAGTCGTCGAATATTGTGTAATATATTTCTGGTTTAAGAGTGTTTCAAACAACTGTTGCCATATACTGTTGTCCTGAGAAGACTCCTTTACCTAGAAATGGGTTTGCTCATTTCTAGGAGAGATATAGTAAGAGAAATATTCTTTCCAAATTAGACACGTCAGTTAGCAAATATTAATGCAAGGAAGAGACTTGCTAGTTTACTAATATCTCATTGGAAAGAGCTATATAGAAGCTGATTATAGAGGTTGATTTTTCGAATCTTATCAGATGTTAGGTAAAGTGTTTCAAAATAATATGTGTTATTTGTACTGATTAACGTACTTTTACCTAGCTACAAATACACTACTGGCCATTAAAATTGCTACACCACGAAGATGACGTGCTACAGACGCGAATTTAAACGGACAGGAAGAAGGTGCTGTGATATGCAAATGATTAGCTTTTCAGAACATACACACAAGGCTGGCGCCGGTGGCGATACCTACAACGTGCTGACACGAGGAAAGTATGCAACCGATTTCTCATACACAAACAGCAGTTGACCGGCGTTGTCTGCTGAAACGTTTTTGTGATGCCTCGTGTAAGGAGGAGAAATGCGTACCATCACGTTTCCGACTTTGATAAAGGTCGGATTGTAGCCTATCGCGATTGCGGTTTATCGTATCGCGACATTGCTGCCGACGTGGGTTGATATCCAATGACTTTTAGCAGAATATGGAACCCGTGGGTTCAGGAGGGTAATACGGAACGCCGTGCTGGATCCCAACGGCCTCGTATCACTAGCAGTCGAGATGACAGGCATTTTATCAGCATGGCTGTAACGGATCGTGCTGTCGCGTCTCGATACCTGAGTCAACAGATGGGGACGTTTGCAAGACAACAACGATCTGCACGAACTGTTCGACGACGTTTGCTGCAGCATGGACTATCAGCTCGGAGACCATGGCTCCGGTTACCCATGACGGTGCATCACAGACAGGAGCGCCTGCGACGGTGTACTCAGCGACGAACCTAGGTGCACGAATGGCAAAGCGTCAGTTTTTTCGGATGAATCCAGGTTCTGTTTACAGCATCATGATGGTCGCATCCGTGTTTGGCGACATAGCGGTGAACGCACATTGGAAGCGTGTATCCGTCATCGCCATACTGGCGTATCACCCTGCGTGATGCTATGGGGTGCCATTGGCTACATGTCTCGGTCACCTCTTGTTCGCATTAACGGCACTTTGAACAGTGGACGTTACATTTCAGATGTGTTACGAAGCGTGGCTCTACCCTTCATTCGATCCCTGCGAAACCCTACATTTCAGCAGGATAATGCACGACCGCATGTGGCAGGTCTTGTACGGGCTTTTCTGGATACAGAAAATGTTCGACTAATGCCCTGGCTAGCACATTCTCCAGATCTCTCACCAACTGAAGACGTCTGGTCAATGGTGGCCGAGTAACTGGCTCGTCACAATACGCCAGTCACTACTCTTGATGAACTGTGGTATCGTGTTGAAGTTGCATGGGCAGCTGTACCTGTAAACGCCATCCAAGCCCTGTTTGACTCAATTCCCAGGCGTATCAAGGCCGTTATTACGGTCAGAGATGTTTCTTCTGGGTACTGATTTCTTAGGATCTGTGCACCCAAATTGCGTGAAAATGTAATGACATGTCAGTTCTAGTATAATATATGTGTCCAATGAATACCCGCTTACCATCTGCATTTCTCCTTGGTGTAGCAATTTTGGCTTGGTTCAAATGGCTCTGAAAACTATGGGACGTAACATCTGTGGTCATCAGTCCCCTAGAACTTAGAACTACTTAAACCTAACTAACTTAAGGACATCACACACATCGATGCCCGAGGCAGGATTCGAACCTGCGACTGCAGCGGTCACGCGGTTCCAGACTGAAGCGCCTAAAATCGCACGGCCACAACGACCGGCTGGTGTAGCAATTTTAATGGCCAGTAATGTAATAACTACTGTTCAAATATTGCTTTTGAATCTATGCTCTCGTGCATATAATGAGGTATTTTGGAGGCGAAACCAGTAGTCCTGTTTCTTAAATTCCATTAGTTACCGATCACGGTCATAAGTCCTGTATAAATGCATCACGAACTTGGTATTATAGCAATAAAGTAAAGAGGTGTTGCACGTCGCTATAAGGAAAAGCAAACCGTCGACGGAAGTCGGTCGGTGGGTAAACGCCAGAGTGTTGACGACTATAGCGAAAGAGATAATTACCACCATATCCGCTGATTGCAGTTTAGCCTCTCCAATTCTCTAAATGTCAGTATTTTACGTGGACGCAGTTGTGTGTTAACGTCAACGAGCAGGAGAAAATTAGACGACTCCGTCCCTGAATTATGAAGGCGTAACGAGTGCTGAGAGCGTAGCAGAGAAAGTGCTTCCCCAGTGGAAGATGTAATCGCTAATTGCGTCTGGGGAAGACAGGCTCCGTAATACTAGATCCGAGCAAGCGCGCTACGCGGGCCTGCATCGCCGCTGCGGCAGGCGGTGCTGACGTCACAGCTGCTTACGTGGCAGCGGCAGCCACTCGGCAGCAGATCCTGGAGACGGAAAACTCGTTCACGTTTGGTTACTAGTTCACTGGCGATAGATCCTTTTGGGACCTGATCATTTTTAATCATTCAATGTTTTTTATCTAACTGTGTGCTTCTTACGGTTTAAAAAAAGTCGAGATCACTAACTAAAGGTACTGTACCCAAAAACAAGAGCATGTTCTGTATCCGGGCCAGGGAAGGGGAAGTGGTGAACCCATTTCGTGATGAATGGCGTAACAGTTTCGGAATATGACGATAAACGGTTCTAGGAACATTTGCTACTAGTCGGTATCCATTAAAAATTATACAGTGTGTCCCAAGAGGAATGATCAATATTCAGAATTACGACAGGAACAAGAATGTCTGCTATACACGGGTTCTAGAACCCATAGCTAAAGAGTTATGAGCATTTCTTCATCTTGAATACTATGAGACAAATCTCTTGTACTGAAATATCTTTTTTTCCATATTTTGGGAGGATATAGTATGGACCAAAACAGGAAAAAGTTGTTTAGAAAATGTTAGCCTTAAAATGCATAAATTAAGAGCTATGAGCACATGTTCAGTAGAATAGAAGTGTTTCTTAGTCGCAAAGAGGAACAAATGCTCAAATGGGTACTGCTTTGGTGCATTTGTGTATGGGATTTGGGTTTTGACGTGATGCGCGGTCGGTTTGTGAAGATCAGTTTTTTCTTGAGGGGGGGGGGGGGAGGGGAGAGTGGCTGCTGGATACGTCCATGAGGTTAACAAACACGTTTTAGAATACTTGGATGAAAATTAAAGAAGATTTTTTAAAACGCTAAATCCATAAAATGTTTCTAACAAAGATTCTCTCTCATGACACGATCTTCATTCCAGTGAAATGTTTATGTAACAATAAATAGGGCAATTTCAAAAACTGAAATATTTCGCTAAACATCGTATAAACGTCAAATTCAAAAGGTAGATGTGAAATTTTCGAAATTCTAAACTAAAAAAGTTGCTGACCTGAGCGAGCGAAACTGAGATTACAATGGACTACAGGTGGTCCGACTACCATTTGATCCCTTTAAAATATTACCACCAGAAACTGGAAAGTGGAAATGGTACAGAGAACTTGATAAATTCGTTTAATTTGATTCTACAATTTTACTTTCAGGAACTCCTAGAAAGTGTGTATACAAACGTACATTGCCGTTGATAAACATTATTTGTGACCTTTAAGCGGGGTTGGACGTCAAATGGGCCGACTTGGAGCAGGAGAGGTACCACAGGACATTTTAATTTCCACTGTCTATTCTTTTACAAATAAATTCATGAAACTTTGTCAGCATGACCAGGAAGGATTCAGGATTTACATTCATTGCAGTGGAAGTTCAAAAACATACGAAAATACATTTTTTACATGTGAAAATTCATCTTTTTTCACTTACTATTGGCTGCATTTGTTGCTCTAGGTATACTTTTCTTCATAAGAAAGAGAGATTCTTCGATGAATTTCGTACAGCATACAAACCATACTTACAGGTGTATGAAACTCTACAATTTTCCAAATCTATTAAGAACTATATTAAAAATTGAGATAATTAACAATAAAATTTGAGTTTTTTTCTAAACATGAAGTTTAAAATGTAACAGCTCATGCATTTTTTCATGAATTTAATAAATTCTAGAGTTTCATACACCTGTAAGTATGGTTTATATGCTATGCAAAATTCATCGAAGAATCTCTCTTACAAACGCAGCCAGTGGTAAGTGAAAAAATGACGAAATTCCACATGTAAAAATAAATTATTTTGTTATGTTTTTGAACTTCCACTGCAATAAGTGTGAATCCTGAATCATTCCTGGTCATGCTGGCAAAGCTTTATGAATTTAGTTGCAAAAGTATAGACAGTGGAAATTAAAATGTCCTGTTGAGCCTCTCCTGCTCCAAGTCAGCCTGTTTGACGTCCTACCCCCCCCCCCCCCCCCCTTAAAGTGGAAATTTCAATCACTGTGTATTGATGAAAACGGACTAGCATGTCGAGAAGGAATTTCAGCGAATCGGAACATCTTGTTTTAAATGGTTCAAATGGCTCTGAGCACTATGGGACTTAACATCTGTGGTCATCAGTCCCCTAGAACTTAGAACTACTTAAACCTAACTAACCTAAGGACATCACACACATCCATGCCCGAGGCAGGATTCGAACCTGCGACCGTAGCAGTCCCGCGGTTCCGGACTGAGCGCCTGAACCGCTAGACCACCGCGGCTGGCCATCTTGTTTTAATTACTATACATAATTATAATGAAGTTACCAGTCATGCACCCTGAACAGCGTTCGAAGAGAGCTAGGAGCCATCGGAGAACGGTTTGAAGCTGAAGAAGAACGAGCTAAAACAATGAACGAAATAAATTGCAACTCGACACTAAACGAGGAACGGCGGAGCTACCGACCGAGA
Organism: Schistocerca serialis cubense; assembly: GCF_023864345.2. NCBI lineage: Eukaryota > Metazoa > Arthropoda > Insecta > Orthoptera > Acrididae > Schistocerca > Schistocerca serialis. The sequence continues at coordinate 122,911,872 of NC_064643.1, forward strand.
TGGGAATAAGGCATGGAGAACTGGAAAGAGGAAGGAGTGGACCATCCGAAAAAGATCCAGACCGACCAAACGAGACAGAGGCGGTTTCGAGGAAGGACGGCCATGGAACATGGAATGAATGACTACCAGAAAAAGAACGATACTAACCGAAGGAAACTGATGTGGAAAAGTGGAAACGACGTGAAAGAAGCAGGGAACGGCCGTTCCTCCGAAGTATTTCCTAGTTCCGTTTGGTGTGGAGAGCCGGTCCTGTGGACCCGTTCTTCCGCGAACGATGCACTCCTAGCACTTTCTAGAGCAAAAATTGCGCATTAAGACCGTGACGTTATATCATGGCGTCGTATGTACATTATAACAGCTTCGGACTACATTGCTTTTGAACATTCTCACCCCATGCTCCATATCATTATTGAGCTTGTAATTGCTACGCCATTCTACTTGAGTTGTTGCTGCTTACTTTCTGTGCACTGTACTGGACGATTTGTGATTGTTTGATCCATCTATGATCTTCTTGTTGCGTTTGATACGCTGTGCCGCTATTCTGTGTCGAATTGCAGAGTAAATTATGATGGAGGCCCAAACATGACAGTATATAAATTTCTACTTGACAATTGGTTTCCAATTCCTTTTACAGGCATACTGCTTATTCTGTGCCAGAAGTTGTAACAACTTCATGTTTCTACAGAAGATATTATTGTATGTAAGTAATCTTACACTAAGTCTTTTACATAAGCTTACAGTTTCAAATAATTTGTTATAAGGAAATAGCTTTAATATAAATTAAAATTTGACGTTATCTAGGTACCCGAAAAATTTGATAGATCTTACTTTTCATATTTTATGAAAATATTTCCTTATGCATGAAAAAACCAATCCAAGAAAACTGAAAATGTTTAAAATAACTTCGTTTCATGAGCTGGGTTTTCTGAATCATTAGACATTTCCTCCCATAGTGTCCTTCTTACTTCTTTGGTGATTTGTCTGGTACGTCTACACCCTTTCTCTCATTGTCTACCAATAAAATTCTATTTTTCATGGTTTTCGGGTAATATTCGTAACTAATTCAGCACTTTGCATTTGCCTTTTTTGCAGGTTGCTACAGCATCGTACGCATCCAAATAAAGTCTATGTAAAACTTCCTGGCAGATTAAAACTATGTGCCCGACCGAGACTCGAACTCGAGACCTTTGCCTTTCGCGGGCAAGCGCTCTACAAACTGAGCTACCCAAGCACGACTCACGCCCGGTCCTCACAGCTTTACTTCTGACAGTATCTCGTCTACTATCTTCCAAACTTTACAGAAGCACTTCTGCAAACCATGCAGAACTAGCACCCCTGAAAGAAAGGGTACTGCGGAGACATGGCTTAGCCACAGACTGGGGGATGTTTCTAGAATGAAATTTTCACTCTACAGCGGAGTGTGCGCTGATGTTAAAGTCCCTGGCAGATTAAAACTGTGTGCTGGACCGAGACTCGAACTCGGGACCTTTGCCTTTCCCGGGCCAGTGTTCTACAAACAGAGCTACCCAAGGACGATTCACGCCCGGTCTTCACAGCTTTACTTCTGCCATTATCTCGTCTCCTACCTTCCAAACTTTACAGAAGCACTTCTGCGAGCCTTGCAGAACTCGCACCCCTGAGAGAAAGGGTACTGCGGAGACATGGCTTAGCCACAGTCTGGGGGATGTTTCAAGAATGAAATTTTCACTCTACAGCGGAGTGTGCGCTGATGTGAAACTTCCTGGCAGATTAAAACTAAGTTCCGTACCGAGACTCGAACTCGGGGCCTTTGCCTTTCGCGGGCAAGCGCTCCACAAACTGAGCTACGCAAGCACGATTCATGCCCGGTCCTCACAGCTTTACTTCTGCCAGTATATCGTCTCCTACCTTCCACACTTTACAGAAGCACTTCTGAGAACCTTGCGGAACTAGCACCCCTGAGAGAAAGGGTACTGCGGAGACATGTATTAGCAATAGCCTGGGGATGTTACCAGAATGAGATTTTCACTCTACAGCGGAGGGTGCGCTGATGTGAAACTTCCTGGCAGATTAAAACTGTGTGCCCGAACGAGACTCGAACTCTGGACCTTTGCCTTTCGCGGGCAAGTACTCTACGAACTGAGCTAGCCAAGCACTACTCACGCATGGTCCCCACAGCTTTAGTTCTGCCAGTATCTCGTCTCCTACCTTCCAAACTTTACAGAAGCACTTCTGCGAACCTTGCAGAACTAGCACTCATGAAAGAAAGGATACTGCGAAGACATGGCTTAGCCACAGACTGGGGGATGTTTCAAGAATGAAATTTTCACTCTACAGCGGAGTGTGCGCTGATGTGAAACTTCCTGGCTGATTAAAACTGTGTGCCCGACCGAGACTGGAACTCGGGACTATTGCCTTTCGCGGGCAAGCGCTCTACAAACTGAGCTACCCAAGCACGACTCACGCCCGGTCCTCACAGCTTTACTTGTGCCAGTATCTCGTCTCCTACCTTCCAAACTTTACAGAAGCTCTTCTGCGAACCTTGCAGAACTCGCACCCCTGAGAGAAAGGGTACTGCGGAGACATGGCTTAGCCACAGTCTGGGGGATGTTTCTAGAATGAAATTTTCACTCTACAGCGGAGTGTGCGTTGATGTGAAATCTCCTGGCAGATTAAAACTGTGTGCCGGACCGAGACTCGAACTCGGGACTTTTGCCTTTCGCGGGGAGGTGCTCTACCATTGGAGCCACCGAATCACGACTAACGCTCGGTCCTCACAGCTTTAATTCTGCCAGTATCTCGTCTCCTACCTTGCAGAACTAACACTCCTGAAAGACAGGATACTCCGGAGACATTGCTTAGCAACAGCCTGGGCGATGTTTCCAGAATGAGATTTTCACTTTGCAGCGTAGTTTGCGCTGATGTGTAACTTCCTGGCAGATTAAAACTGTGTGCCGGACCGAGACTCGAACTCGGAACTTTTGCCTTTCGCGGGCCAGTGCTCTACAAACTGAGCTACCCAAGCACGAATTACACCCCGTCCTCACAGCTTTACTTCTGCCAGTATCTCGCCTCCTACCTTCCATACTGTACAGAAGCTCATCTGCGAACCTTGCAGAACTAGCACTCCTGAAAGAAAGGATACTGCGGAGACATGGCTTAGCCACAGCGTGGGGGATGTTTCTAGAACGTAATTTTCACTCGACGGTGGAGTGTGGGCTAATGTGAAACTTCCTGGCAGACTAAAACTGTGTGCCGGACCGAGACTCGAACTCGGGACCTTTGCCTTTCGCGAGCAAGTGCTCTACAAACTGAGCTACCCAAACACGACTCACGCCCGGTCCTCACAGCTTTACTTCTGCCAGTATCTCGTCTTCTATCTTCCAAACTTTACAGAAGCACTTCTTCGAACCTTGCAGAACTAGCACTCCAGAAAGAAAGGATACTGCGGAGACATGGCTTAGCCACAGTCTGGGGGATGTTTCTAGAATGAAATTTTCACTCTACAGCGGAGTGTGCGCTGATATGAAACTTCCTGGGAGATTAAAACTGTGTGCCGGACCGAGCCTCGAACTCGGGACCTTTGCCTTTCACGTGCAAGTGCTCTACGAATTGAGCTACTCAAGCACGACTCACGCCCGGTCCTCACAGCTTTACTTCTGCCAGTATTTCGTCTCCTACCATCCAAACTTTACAGAAGCTCTTCTGCGAACCTTGCAGAACTAGCACTCTTGAATGAAGGGATATTGCGAAGACATGGCTTAGACACAGCCTGGGGAATGTTTCTAGAATGAAATTTTCTCTCTATAGCGGAGTGTGCGCTGATGTGAGACTTCCAGACACATTAAAACTGTGTGCCGGACCGAGCCTCGAACTTGGGACCTTTGCTTTTTACGGGCAAGTGCTCTACGAATTGAGCTACCCAAGCACTACTCACGCCCGGTCCTCACAGCTTTACGTCTGCCAGTATCTCGTCTCCTACCTTCCAAACTTTACAGAAGTTCTTCTACGAACCTCGCAGAACTAGCACTCCTGTAAGAAACTATACTGCAAAGTCATGGCTAAGCCACAGCCTGGGGGATGGGTGTTTCTAGAATGAAATTTTTTACCCTACAGCGGACTGTGCGTTGATGTGATACTTCCTGGCAGATTAAAACTGTGTGCCCGACCGAGACTCGAACTCGGGACCTTTGCCTTTCGCGGGCAAGTGCTCTACCAACTGAGCTACCGAAGCACGACTCACGCCCCATCCACACGGCTTTACCTCTGTCAGTATCTCGTTTCCTACCTTCCAAACTTTACAGAAGCTCTCCTGCGAACCTTGCAGGACTAGGACTCCTGAAAGAAACTATACTGCGATGACATGGCTTAGCCACAGCTTGGGGGATGTTTCCAGTATGGGATTTTCACACTGCAGCGGAGTGTGCTCTGAGGTGAAACTTCCTGGCAGATGAAAACTGTCTGCCCGACCGTGACACGGACTCAGTGCCTTTGGCTTTCGCGGGCAAGTGCTCTACAAACTGAGCTACCCAAGCACGATTCACTCCCAGTCCTCACAGCTTTACTTCTGCCAGTATCTCGTCTCCTACCTTCCAAACTTTACAGAAGCACTTCTGCGAACCTTTCAGTACTAGCAGTCCTGAAAGAAAGGATACTGCGGAGACATGGCTTAGCCACTGGGTGGGGGATGTTTCTAGAAAGAAATTTTCACTGTGCAGAGGAGTGTGCGCTGATGTGAAATTTCCTGGCAGATTAAAACTGTGTGCCGGACCGAGACTCGAACTCGCTACCTTTGCCTTTCGCGGAAAAGTGCTTTACCATTTGAGCCACCGAATCACGACTCACGCCCGGTCCTCACAGCTTTAATTTTGCCAGTATCTCGTGTCGAACCTTCCAAACTTTACAGAAGCTCTTCTGCGAACCTTGCTGAAATAGCACTCCTGAAGGAAAGGATACTGCGGAGACATGGCTTAGCCACAGCCTGGGGGATGTTTCTAGAATGAAATTTTCACTCTACAGCGGAGTGTGCGCTGATGTGGAAAGTCCTGGGTGATTAAAACTGTGTGCCCGACCGACACTCGAACTCGGGACCTTTGCCTTTCGCGGGCAAGTGCTCTACCATCTGAGCTACCGAAGGACGACTCACGCCCGGTCCTCACAGCTTTACTTCTGCCAGTATCTCGTCTCCTACGTTCCAAACTTTACAGACGCTCTCCTGCGAACCTTGCCGGACTAGGACTCCTGAAAGAAAGGTTACTGCGGAGACATGGCTTTGTTGTCGTCATGGATTTTTTTTAGCTCGCTGTTCTCTGTAGGAATTGCTCTGACATGCTGACAGCGCCATCCGGCTAATAAAACTGTCGATACCCACACTGAGAGCGGCCTCCAGAGAACATGACTGTTCAGATACTATACTGAAAGCACTGCCTGGATCACGTGACCGTACAGGTACTGCACTGACGGCACCAACCTGACTTAATGAATGACCGGATGCCGTACTGAAGGTTGATCCACGTCTACATACGTACTCCGCAAGGCACCGTATGGTGAATGACAGAGGTTACCTTTTTCCTTTACTAGTCGTTTTGTTTCTTGCTCCACTCGCAATCAGAGCGAGACAAAAGCGACTGTTTATAAGCCTCCTTACTTATCTTTACGGTACTTAAGCGTGAAATTGAATTTCGGCCACGTATGTTCAATAAGCAACATTAAACTTATTTTAATACATATTATTTACAATCCGGCCACTGCACCAATATGTTTTAAGACGAAAAAGACTACCGTGGCGACACTTCAGATAATTGAATTTCCTTTTCACCCATCACAACCTCTAGCAACTAGACATGAAACCACATTGAATATTTTTCAGTCTTGGAATGCGCTTTAGCCTGCACTTTTCATCTGAAATCGCTGTCTACCACAGTACATGCCAAAACACGAAACAATTATATGTGTACTCATGTTAAATGTTTACGTACTGTCACTGTTGATTCATGATGACGTTATACCCTGAAATATATTGCAATATTACATAATTAAAGAAAGTTAACAATAGGTTATGACCGGCACGCTGAAAAACCCCCGTCTGTAAATGTATCTGCTCTTTCACGAGGTGCCATGGTCCCAGCGTGACTCCCAATAACTTCCTCATTTTAGTAAACTGCCCGTCATGGTGCAAAGTTTGTCCTGATAAATTATTTTAAATCTGACATTGTTTGTGAATGTGTTAAATGCCGAGTTTTACCGTAGTTCAGAATCCACTGTTACAGGTCTCCCTATCTGGATATCAGCTAAATGGTTAGAGGGAAGCAGAAGTGTACTACTTTCAAAAGTACCACGTCTTCAAAACACTTTGAACAGTCGAATGAAAAATAAACAACTGTGTTCTGTATAAGGCAGAAGTCCTTCACAAATTTTGAGCGCTAGCTATGTAAACATTTGCTAAACGTTTTCATGCCCCTCTCGTGAGGGAGGCATGATCCTAGAAACTTAGTATGTTGATATAACAATGAGACAAGAAATGTTACAAAATAATGATATATACGACAGAGGTTCTACGATTTAATTATGCCAACATAGGTTATAGCTTGTATCGTGAGTTTATCTTCATTATGCCATACGGGGGGCTTCCATAAGTAATGCAACACATTCTTTTTGGAAAACAATGCGTTGCGCTACTTACTGAACGCCCAGCGTAGTAGGCCTACATGTACTTTCTTACAAGTTTACAACAACAGTTGAGTTAGTAAATTTAACACTAGAAAGTGAAAGGTCTACACTATTCATTTTCCAGCCTTAGTATGTCATGAAAGGGATTAGGCATTTAGCGATAAAAATCTTTGACCTCCTACCGAGCGACGTAAAGAATTTAATCCACCATAAATCAATTTCAAACAAAACTGTAGTCTTATCTGCTTGGCGACTCTTTCCATTACACAGAAGAATTTCTTATTCTTAATGTGTAACAGTATGAAGTTCGTTTATATATATATATATATATATATATATATATACACACACTCCTGGAAATTGAAATAAGAACACCGTGAATTCATTGTCCCAGGAACGGGAAACTTTATTGACACATTCCTGGGGTCAGATACATCACATGATCACACTGACAGAACCACAGGCACATAGACACAGGCAACAGAGCATAGCATGCACAATGTCGGCACTAGTACAGTGTATATCCACCTTTCGCAGCAATGCAGGCTGCTATTCTCCCATGGAGACGATCGTAGAGATGCTGGATGTAGTCTTGTGGAACGGCTTGCCATGCCATTTCCACCTGGCGCCTCAGTTGGACCAGCGTTCGTGCTGGACGTGCAGACCGCGTGAGACGACGCTTCATCCAGTCCCAAACATGCTCAATGGGGGACAGATCCGGAGATCTTGCTGGCCAGGGTAGTTGACTTACACCTTCTAGAGCACGTTGGGTGGCACGCGATACATGCGGACGTGCATTGTCCTGTTGGAACAGCAAGTTCCCTTGCCGGTCTAGGAATGGTAGAACGATGGGTTCGATGACGGTTTGGATGTACCGTGCACTATTCAGTGTCCCCTCGACGATCACCAGTGGTGTACGGCCAGTGTAGGAGATCGCTCCCCACACCATGATGCTGGGTGTTGGCCCTGTGTGCCTCGGTCGTATGCAGTCCTGATTGTGGCGCTCACCTGCACGGCGCCAAACACGCATACGACCATCATTGGCACCAAGGCAGAAGCGACTCTCATCGCTGAAGACGACACGTCTCCATTCGTCCCTCCATTCACGCCTGTCGCGACACCACTGGAGGCGGGCTGCACGATGTTGGGGCGTGAGCGGAAGACGGCCTAACGGTGTGCGGGACCGTAGCCCAGCTTCATGGAGATGGTTGCGAATGGTCCTCGCCGATACCCCAGGAGCAACAGTGTCCCTAATTTGCTGGGAAGTGGCGGTGCGGTCCCCTACGGCACTGCGTAGGATCCTACGGTCTTGGCGTGCATCCGTGCGTCGCTGCGGTCCGGTCCCAGGTCGACGGGCGCGTGCACCTTCCGCCGACCACTGGCGACAACATCGATGTACTGTGGAGACCTCACGCCCCACGTGTTGAGCAATTCGGCGGTACGTCCACCCGGCCTCCCGCATGCCCACTACACGCCCTCGCTCAAAGTCCGTCAACTGCACATACGGTTCACGTCCACGCTGTCGCGGCATGCTACCAGTGTTAAAGACTGCGATGGAGCTCCGTATGGCACGGCAAACTGGCTGACACTGACGGCGGCGGTGCACAAATGCTGCGCAGCTAGCGCCATTCGACGGCCAACACCGCAGTTCCTGGTGTGTCCGCTGTGCCGTGCGTGTGATCATTGCTTGTACAGCCCTCTCACAGTGTCCGGAGCAAGTATGGTGGGTCTGACACACCGGTGTCAATGTGTTCTTTTTTCCATTTCCAGGAGTGTGTATATATATATATATATATATGTGTGTGTGTGTGTGTGTGTGTGTGTGTGTGTGGATGTGTGCGTGTGTTTGAATTTGTATTTGTTGGAAGACGTTTGTTTTTCGCGTCGACTCGTTTCATTGATATGTTCACAAGACCCTATCCCTTCTAATCGAAAGACGCACACATGTAGACACAGTGGTGCCGATTGTGTACTGCCCTGCCTCTTTGGTCTGGCCGGACACGTGACGTGTCTCATAGGAGGTTCTTCGGCTCGCAGTGGCCAGTCACACGACGTCGTTCTGAAATTGGCGTGACGTGGCCCCTGTTGGAGGTGAGTTTGCACTTCTCCTCGTCTTGCTTCTGCTCGCTCACGCGGTCACAGGTTGCTGTTTCACACCATTCTGCTGGAAATCAGTTTGTAAGATCCCTACGTACCATTGGCTTAAGCAACACATCGCAAATATAATCGGCTGCATACTAGAAAGAAGGGCTTGTTTTCCTGATGTCGCACGGTACATGTCTGGCTATTACTCGGCATTCCTACTGAAGACAGAACTTAGTCATACGTGGACAAGTTTGAGTCACATGTCCACTTCTCTCATTCTGTCGCAAATGAGTTCGATTGTGGCCATGGCCCACCAACTGTCTCGGGATTTTGACGATCTAACGCACAAATTGGACATAATTTGGTTCGACATCCCTCAGGAGGACATGCAATAACTCTGCCAATCAATGCTAGTGTGTGGTGTGTGTGTGTGTGTGTGTGTGTGTGTGTGTGTGTGTGTGTGCGTGTGTGTGTGAGTGTGCGTGTGTGTGCTGCATAGCGGCCAGAGGTGGACTAACACTCTCTCTCATGTATAAATCATCCTCTTTTTCTGACACTTTCATCAGTTTGTCATGCTAGTCATGTTGTTCTGTCTGTGGTACACATGAATAAAAAGTTTGGTGTCTGTGGATATGCATAAAGACGAAAAGGAAAGCCAGTAAAGGCAACAGCTCTCAAAAATTCACCAGATCGAACGACATTCGGTACATTCGGTTAATTCCTTCGTGGTGCATCGGGTTTTTTGTCGTAACGGGTATATCGTATTTAATATACAGTTTCATAATGCTCATATACGCTACACTTGGCAGTAATGACAATGATATCCAGAATAAATTTTCACTCTGCAGTGGAGCGTACGCTGATATGAAACTTTCTGGTTGATTAAAACTGTTTTCAGAACGAGGACTCCAACTTAGGGTCTTTGTCTTTAACGGGCAAGTGCTTTACAAACTTTTTTTTCATATGTGACAATGCTGTTGCGTATGCAGTTATACAGAACGAAATGAGGTTTACAAGCTAAAGAGAAGAATCGATTCCATATTTCGGCTTTGCTTTTTACCACGGAGAACCAAAACAACATACATGAAAAAACATAACATTTTTGAGGTCTACATTTATGAATCACACACAGTCCCATTACCATAGACGAGGAGGATGAACATAAGAGTAACAAATAGATGACAATGAGATACTCAAGCATAACTCATGAGCCGTCCTCACAACCTTACTTCCGCCGGTACCTCATCCTCTACCTACCAAATTTCACAGAAATTCTCCTGCGAGAGACAAATGTTCCACTTTCGAGTCCTGATTCGACACAGAATATTCATCTGATAGGAAGTTCCAATGTCAGTGATATGCAGTATTATTATCACAATGAAAATTATGTTCACGTCTCAAAGTCACATACAGAGGACACTTCGATGTAACAGTAGGAGTTGGATGAGAAGAAGTTACCTACATCTCATGTCATCTATACGCATCCACAATCCTGGGCTTTCACTTACTACAACAATACATCTTACGCAGAGTACATGTACCACATGTTGATCCACAGGTATGCTCTGCACGTTCTTCTACACTGAAGAGCCAAACAATCTGGTACACCTGCCTAATATAGTGTAGAGCAGAAGTGCAGCAACACGACGTGGCATCGACTCGACTTATGTCTGAAGTGCTGGAGGGAACTGACACCATGAATCCTACAGGACTGTCCATAAATCCGTGAGAGTACGAGGGGGTGGAGACATCTTCTGAACACCACGTTGCAAGGCATCCCAGATATCTCAATAATGTACAGGGCTGGAGATTTTGGTGGCCAACGGAAGCGTTTAAACTCAGAAGATTGTTCCTGGAGCCACTCTGTAGCAATTCTGGACGTGTGGTGTGTCGCATTGTCCTGCTGGAAATGCCCAAGGCCGTCGGAATGCACAGTGGACATGAATGGATGCAGGTTAACAGACAGGATGCTTACGTACATATCGAATCTAGACGTATCAGGAGCCCCATATCACTCCAAATGCACAAGCCCCACACCATTACAGAGCCTTCACCAGCTTGAACAGTCCCCTGCTGACATGCAGTGTCCATGGATTCCGCTCGATAAAATATGAAACGATACTCGTCCGACAAGGCAACATGTTTCCAGTCATCAACAGTCCAATGTCAAGGTTGACGGCGCAAGCGAGGTGTAAAGCTTTTTGTTGTGCAGTCATCGAGGGTACACGAGCGGGCCTTCGGCTCCGAAAGCCCATATCGATGATGTTTCGTTGAATGGTTAGCACGCTGACACTTGTTGATGGCCTATCACTGAAATATTCAGCAATTTGCGAAAGGGTTCATTTCTATCGCCTTGAACGATTCTCTTCGTCGGTGGTCCCGTTCTTGCAGGGTTTTCTCCCGGCCGCAGCGATGTCGGAGATTTGATGTTTTACCGGATTCCTGATGTTCACAGCACCCTCGTGAAATGGTCGTATGGGATGATTCCCACTTCATTGCTATCTCGGAGATGCTGTGTCCCACCACTCGTGCGCCGACTGTAACACCACGTTCAAACTCAGTTAAATCTTGATAACCTGCCATTGTAGCAGCAGTAACCGATCTAACAACTGCACCAGACACTTGTTGCCTTACGTAGGCGTTGCCGACCGCTGCCCGTATTCTGCCTGTTTTCATATCTCTGTCTTTGAATACGCATGCCTATACCAGCTTTTTTGGCACCTCAGTGTATATTTATTTTGAAGTATACTTTATGTAGTAGAAGAAATATGAATTTTAAACTCTGGGACCTTAATTTGGTTTTTATGTTTTCCATTGTAGTTTCTGAAGATTTAGTCATAAACATAAGTTTTGCGATTGCGTCTGATACAAAATAAAATGAAATGCGATCATCTCTGAGTGTAAAAAGAAATGGCCTAGCAATTCTTGTTCGAGTGTTTTCAGTCCACTTTCATGAGCAGTTATTGTAAAGTAGAGAAGCACTCGGTTGTTCCGATTGAATTTGGAGAGCGTCATTAGTGGACATTTCTTTGACCTTTTCACGGCGCACATTTCACTGCCCTCAGATTTACTGGGTACAGTTTAGAGGATACGGGTGACGCCAGAAGTGGTCCACTGACCGTACTGTCGAGGGGAATAGCTAACGTTGAGTTGGAAAGTGGCGTGATATCAAACGTCAAGAGAGACATAGCTGGCAGCACACGGGACGAGCTGGTTAACGTGATTTTGTGCCCTCAATGATCTCCAACAGCAGTTGTCGGCTTTATTTGGCTCACTAACAATGCGGTTTGTTCACGAAAATAGACAAGCGTGAAAGGCCCACTTTAGCTCCATTAAAACACACATTTCCTCCGTTGTCCTCATGCTAGTCATGTTGTTCTGTCTGTGGTGCACATGAATAAAAAGTTTGGTGTCTGTGAATATGCATAAAGACGAAAAGGAAAGCCAGTAAGGACAACAGCTCTCAAAAATTCACCAGATCGAACGAACTCACTCCTGGCTGAGAACTCGCTTATATTTACATAACATCAAGTATTAGAGAAACTGTTTGTATTAATTTAGTAAGGAAGTCCCACACCATTCTGGAAAACGGGAGGCTGAAAGAAAAGATACCATAGGACTCGAACCCTATACCAACCTACCGGCCGGCCAGAGTGGCCGAGTGGTTCTGCGCGCTACAGTCTGGAACCGCGCGACCGCTACGATCGCAGGTTCGAATCCTGCCTCGGGCATGGATGTGTGTGCTGTCCTTAGGTTAGTTAGGTTTAATTAGTTCTAAGTTCTAGGCGACTGATGACCTCAGAAGTTAAGTCGCATAGTGCTCAGAGCCATTTGAACCATTTTTGAACCAACCTACCCCTACTCCACAGCATGAAGCCTCTATAGACGAAGCTGAACTGCGGCTTCCTTGTGGGGACTTTTGAGTTTATCTTATAGGCTTTAATCGCTGAAATGTTATTAATTTGTATTTAATTATAAGTAATCCTGATAAGAATGATTCGTTTTTCGTGAATGCTCATTGTGCCGTTGCCTTAGAACGGCTTAGTCTGACAACATGCGAGTTATAAGGCGATAATAATTAAATATGAAAAGTCTTTAACCACCAATATGGCATTTCCCGTCGTTTTATTATAAGGAATCAACCAATCAGTATTCATTTTAGAGACATTCGGTGTGCTAGTGTTTCCAAACAGGATACAGGGTGAACATTAACACTATGCCGTCCGGCGACACCACAGTGGTGTCGTGCGCGAAACAGAAGTCCATGGTCGGCGACACCACATTGGTGTCGTGTGCATAGTATCGCCCAGTGGTCAGCGACAGTGAGTTAGTATGTTTTGCATTCTGTTGGTGTTTTGTTTACGTAACAATAAGTTACACACGTCGACAAGTGTTTTGGTTTTGTTAAGTATCTGTGCCCTTTCATCACGGCGGACGAAAGAGACAATAGGATTATTTATGATGAATGCGCGGACGTCTTGTCTGACGTTCCGGACGACTTGCCCGATTGGGAAAAAAGGCGTTGGATATCAAAAAATGAAAGTGAAGCAGACTCGCTGGTAGAGAGTGAAAAACGCCCAAGAATAATTCGGCGAACGCTACGGTTGCCAACTGATTCCGCTGAATCAGACGAAGAAGGCAATGCACAATGGTCAGACTTTGATTTACCGAGGACCAGCAATAAATTTGAAGGATCCCCGGGTCCAAAGATATTTCCCAAAGATACACAGAGCCTCGATGATATCGTACTATTTTATATTCGGAACGATCTATTTCAATATACTGGCAACGAAACCAACAAGTACTACAGTCAAAATTGCAATAGAAGGAAAATGGATTTAAAAAAAATACCAAATTTGTCGACGTTACGGGACCCGAAGTTAGAAAATGGTTTGAGCTTGCTATCCTTATGGGAATTGTAAATAAAGCAACGAATTCGTTGATAGACACACAAATATTTCGCTAAACGGTGTCCCAAGTGCAATTCTTAATTGCTTATTTTTCCAAAAAGTTTAAAGAAAGTCAAAACATTTCAATTGATGAAAGAATGATACCGTGGCGTGGACGTTAAATTTTAAAGTTAACAATCCGTCGAAAATTACGAAATACGGCATACTCATTCGGATACTGTGTGATTAGAGTACGGGATACGTTTCCACATTCAAGATACATTCCGGCTTTGAACAGCCTTTAGCAAAAACAGTGATTTAGCTATTGACACCATCTGACGGAATGTGGCATCACCTCTGCATGGACAATTATTATAACAGTGTAGAACTTGCAGAGAAGTTACTTGAAAAGAAAAGTCGAGTTTGTGGAACGATACGGCAAAATAGAGGATTCCCGGAAAATTAAAGCGGGCAAAAGTCAATGTGTTTAAAGCTTGCCATCAACGGAAAGGTGACAAGCGGCCGGTGACAAGCCAAGTAATCCGATATAGCGCTGCCGGCGCCAAGCGAATAAATTGGTACGACACGTGCGGACGGCAAAGTGTTAATAAAACATACAGCAGGGATGGATTCCTGACTGGAAATGTAGGAAGAAAGGGCCTATGAACATGGACAGTGTTCGTGGAACGACAAGAAGTCGTCCCGGAACACAGTACACAGTTGCATCGCATCTACGTCGCGGAAGATGTTCAAAGTGGCGTCCATGGGATGCAGTGCAAACGCTCATACGTCACATCGTGGATTGTCGCACGCTTTCACTTACAACACCTTGGAGGGCCACTTGGCTGGAGCTTGTACTGGAGTTTGATTCAATATACTGTAGAACCTGGTCCTCCAAATCTGATGTACATACAGCCCGCCGCCTCCCTGCACGTTCGTCTGTCTGAAACGACCCATGAACGCAACTCCCAGAAATGGCTCGAAATGTTGTGTGATGAGGTAGGTGTCTGTGAGGCTACTTGTTTTGGTATAACCGTGCTGCCTCTCGATCGTTTCCATCTGTTTGGCCGTACACAAAGACCATTTACATCTCCGTCTACATCTTCATGAATATTCTACAAATCACAATTAAGCGCATGGCAGAGGGTTAATCGAAACCACCTTCACAATAATTCTCTGTTATTTCAATCTCGAACAGCGCACGGAAATCAAATTCCTCCATCTTTCCGTGCGAGCTTTGATTTCCTTCATTTTATTATGATGATCGTTTCTCCCTATGAAGATCGGCATCAACAAAATATTTTCGCTTTCGGAGGAGAAAGTTGGTAATTTGAATTTCTTGAGGAGATTCCTCCGCAACGAAAAATGCCTTTGTTTTAATGATGTACACTACGAATCTTGTATCATTTCTGTGACACTCTCTCTCCTATTTCGGGATAGTAAAAAATGTGCTGCACTTCTTTGAACTTTCTCGATATACTCCGTTAATTCTGCCTGGTAAGGTTCCCAGACCGCGTAGCAGTACTCCAAAAGACGAAGGACAAGCGTAGTGTAGGCAGTCTCTTTAGCAGATCTGGCGCATTTTCTAACTGTTCTACCAATAAAACGCAGTTTTTGGTTTGCCTTCCACACAACATTTCCTATGTGTTGTTTCCAATTTACGTTTTTCGTAATTGTAGTTCCTGGGTAGTTAGTTGAATTTGTGGCCTTTAGATTTGATTGATTTATCGTATAACCGATGTTTAACGGATTTCTTTTAATGCTTATGTGGACGATCTCACACTTTTCATTATTTAGGGCCAATTGCCAATTTTTGCACCATACATATATGTTTTCTAAATCGTTTTGCAATTTGTTTTGACGTTTTGATGACTTTACCAGACTACTGCATCATCTCCAAGTAACTTAAGAGGGCTGCTCAGATACTCTCCTAAATCGTTTATATACATAACGAACAGCACAGGGCTTATAACACTACCTTCTGGAACGCCAGAAATCACTTCTGTTTTACTCTATGACTATGACCTCTCTGACAGGAAATCACGAATCCAATCGCATAACTGAGACGATATTCCTATAAGCGCGCAATTTCGCTATATGCCGCTTGTTGGTACGTTGTGAAAAACATCCTAGAAATCAAGAAATACGGAATCAATTTGAAATCATTTGTCATAGCACTCAACACTTCGTGTGAGTAAAAAGCTAGCTGTGTTTCACAACAACAGTGTTTTCTAAATTCGTGCTGACTGTGTGTCAACAGACCGTTCTCTTCGAGGTAGTTTATGATGTTTGAAAACAATGTAAGTTCCAAAATCCTGCTACATATTGACGTTAATGATTTGGGCCTACAATTTAACGGATTACTCCCACTACCTTTCATGAATATTCGTGTGACCTGTGCAACATTCCAGTTTTTGTGTATGGATCTTTCGTCTAGTAAGCGATTGTATATGATTAAGTACAGAACTACTGTATCACCATACACTGAAAGGAACGTAACCGGTATACCGTCTGGACCGGAAGACTTGCTTTTATTGAGTGATTTAAGTTGCTTCACTACTTCGTGGAGATCTACTTCTAAGTTACTAATGTTGGCAGCTGTTCTTGATTCGAATTCTGGAATAATTATTTCGTCTTCTTCGGTGAAGGAATTTCGGAAGGCTCCGTGTAGTAACTCTGCTTTTGCAGCACTGTCGTCGACAGTACTCGTATTTCCATTGCTATCGTGCAGAGAAGGCGTCGATTACGCCTTGCCGCTAACATACTTTAAATACGAACTGAATCTCTTAGTATTTTCTGCTAGGTTTCGAGATAACGTTTCATTTTGGAAAGTGTTAAAAGAATCTCGCAGTGAAGTCGGCACTAAATTTCGACCTACTGTAAAAGATCGCCAATCTTGGAAAGTTAGCGTTCGTTTCAATTTGGCATGCTTTTTTCGTTGTTTCTGCAACAGAACTCTGAACTTTTTTGTGTACCAAGGGGGATCAGCTCCGTCGTTTGTTGATTTATTTGGTTTAAATGTCTCAACTGCTGTCGAAACTATTTCTTTGAATTCAATCCACATCTGGTCTACACTTTCATTGTTAGTTTGGAAGGAGTTGAGATTATCCCTCAGGTAGGCGACAAGTGAATTTTTATCTGCTTTTTTGGAAAGGTATATTTTTCGTTTAGGAGGATTTGGGGCTTACAATATTTAATCTCGCTATGACAACCCTTCCAGCAGTTGTATCATCTGAATTGGGAGGTCGGTAAAGTGAACCAATTATTATTTTACTCTGGTTGCCAAGTATGACCTCTGTCCATACTAACTCACAGGAACTATCTACTTCAATTTCTCTACAAGATAAACTATTTCTAACAGCAATAAGTACTCCACCGCCAACTCTGTTTAGCGTATCCTTTCTGAACACCATTAGGTCCTTTGGAAAAATTGCACCTTAACTTCTCTCCGGTGTAGCCAGCTTTCAGTGCCTATATCGATTTGAGTATCAGTGCTTTCTATTAGCGCTTGGAGCCCTGCTACTTCCCAATACAGCTACGGCAATTTTCAACCGATATATGGATGGTTCCAGGACCTACGTACTTTCTGTGTTCGACTTGTACCATTTTAGACTGAAGCCCTTTTTGTGTTATCTCATCTCGGCTTCTTTCCGACGTGAATACCGGACCACTCTGCTGCTTACAGTACGCTGCGTCAATCGCACAGCCTCCGAAACACAAGGAACACACGGCACATGGTCAGAGGAACTTTCATTCGTCAGCTCCGTCTATCCTGGCAACGATGCATTTTTGGACAGATGTTTCATTGGAACTTTTTTCCTGCATTTCCAGTCAGGAATCCGTCCCTTCGTTTTGTCGGTATTATTAATGTTTTCCCTGTATATTCATGGGATGTAAAGTATAACCCATCGAATTTGGGTTTATGGTGAACACAAGTACAATATGGCGTCTTGTCTTTGCAGGTCTCAATATTCCTGCAAGTCTCACGAGAAAGACAGACTGCGGGACGTGCGTCACGGAGGTAGGCCTTAGATCGCTCGCTTGCTCATCTAAAGAGATGGACTGCGTTTCTGCCCCAGTTAACTCGTGTTGTTGTTGTTGTGGTCTTCAGTCCTGAGACTGGTTTGATGCAGCTCTACATGCTATTCTATCCTGTGCAAACTTCTTCATCTCCCAGTACCTATTGCAACCTACATCCTTCTGAATCTGCTTGGTGTATTCATCTCTTGGTCTCCTCTACGATTTTTACCCTCTACGCTGCCCTCCAATACTAAATTGGTGATCCCTTGATGCCTCAGAACATGTCCTACCAACCGATCCCTTCTTCTAGTCAAGTTGTGCCACAAACTTCTCTTCTCCCCAATCCTATTCAACACCTCCTCATTAGTTATGTGATCTACCCATCTAATCTTCAGCATTCTTCTGTAGCACCACATTTCGAAAGCTTCTATTCTCTTCTTATCTAAACTACTTGTCGTCCATGTTTCACTTCCATACATGGCTACACTCCACACAAATACTTTCAGAAACGACTTCCTGACATTTAAATCTATACTCGATGTTAACAAAATTCTCTTCTTCAGAAACGCTTTCCTTCCCATTGCCAGTCTACATTTTATATCCTCTCTACTTCGACCATCATCAGTTATTTTGCTCCCCAAATAGCAAAACTCCTTTACTACTTTAAGTGTCTCATTTCCTAATCTAATTCCCTCAACATCATCCGACTTAATTCGACTACGTTCCAGTATCCTCGTTTTGCTTTTGTTGATGTTCATCTTATATCCTCCCTTGAAGATACCATCCATTCCGTTCAACTGCTCTTCCAAGTCCTTTGCTGTCTCTGACAGAAATACAATATCATCGGCGAACCTTAAAGTTTTTATTTCTTCTCCATGGATTTTAATACCTGCACCGAATTTTTCTTTTGTTTCCTTCACTGCTTGCTCAATATACAGATTGAACAACATCGGGGAGAGGCTACAACCCTGTCTCACTCCTTCCCCAACCACTGCTTCCCTTTCATGTCCCTCGACTCTTATAACTGCCATC
Organism: Schistocerca serialis cubense; assembly: GCF_023864345.2. Taxonomy (NCBI): domain Eukaryota; kingdom Metazoa; phylum Arthropoda; class Insecta; order Orthoptera; family Acrididae; genus Schistocerca; species Schistocerca serialis. The sequence goes on from NC_064643.1 coordinate 122,930,546, forward strand.
TGGTTTCTGTACAAATTGTAAATAGCCTTTCGCTCCCTATATTTTACCCCTGCCGCCTTCAGAATTTGCAAGAGAGTATTCCATTGAACATTGTCAAAAGCTTTCTCTAAGTCTACAAATGCTAGAAACGTAGGTTTGCCTTTCCTTAATCTAGCTTCTAAGATAAGCCGTAGGGTCAGGACACCAGGACAATGCGACACCCCACACGTCCACAATTGCTACAGAGTGCCTCCAGGAACACGCTTCTGAGTTTAAACATTTCCACTGGCCACCAAAATCGCCAGACAGGAACATTATTGAGCATATCTGGGATGCCTTGCGAAGTGATGCTCAGAAGGGATCTCCAGCCTGTCGTACTCTTAGTGATTTATGGACAGCCCTGCAGGATCCATGGTGTCAATTCCCTCCAGCGCTACTTCAGACATTAGACTAGTGCATACCATGTCAGCCGGCCGCTGTGTGTGTCCTAGCGGTTATAGGCGGTTCAGTCTCGAACCGCGCTGCTGCTACAGTCGCAGGTTCGAACCCTGCTTGGGACGTGGATGTATGTGATGTCCTTAGGTTAGTTAGGCTTAAGTAGTTCTAACTCTAGAGGACTGATGACCTCAGATGTTAAGTCCCATAGTGCTTAGAGTCATTTGAAGCACACCACGTCGCGTTTCGGCACTTCTACGTGCTCTCGGGGGCCCTACACGACTTTGAGCAGGTGTGGCTCTTCAGTGTGTTTAGAAACGCATTGCGTGTCCAGAGCTGAGCGAACGAGCAAGGTCAGGCCTATCCTCATGGCATACGCGTCGCGGCCTGTGTTTTTTGTGGGCCTCAAGCTTTCTGCTTGTGATGCAGGAAGCGTTCTTGATTCCTATTGGTTCTACATTACGTGACACGTCACCGAAATGTCGCAGATACCTTGTGCTTCACGTGACGAATTGGGTGCTCAACGCGAAATATGTGCAACTGATGTCACGAAACTCGTAGTTCACCACGTAAACGTTAGCGGCGAACATCATTCATTCATCTTGAGCGTGCTGTGTGGGGCAGTGTTGTTAGTTCAGGTAGCACAAAGTGACGTCGCGAAACTCGTAGAGCGCCGCGTCAACGTTAAGCCGTCGGCACACGGACCGTGCATCCGAACCTTGAGCGTTGAGCGTGCCGAGTTTCTGACGTCATAGCATGGAATAGCACGTTCGGGAGTCTTTCCGAACGTGCAGAGCAATATCTAGCATGTCAGATATTCTGAGTGTGCGTCTGAGCGTTGACCAATGAGATGGCACAATAGAATTGTGAGGCGCCATATTGGCATTCATTTCAAGCCTATATGCTTATATGCCGTTTCTGAGCACCAGCAATTTGAGAATCACTGGAAAACCCGTTGTTAACTTTGTGATTCGTTCCAATAAAATAATGAGAAACATCATATTCGTGGCAAAAGAACTATTGTAACTTGCGTATTATGAGAGTAGGCTATTCGAAGGCAGCGACACACTGAAGATCCACCCAAAACATATTGTTCTTGGTGCAATTTGTTATAATTAAATTTCAATTAGTCACATATCTACGATTAAGGTTTTCAGCAAGGGGTAACATAATATGATTAGATCGAAGGGGTTGGTTTGTGCCGGCACGGTAGCTCAGTGTGTTCGGTCAGAGGGTTAGCAGCCCTCGGTAATAAAAAAAAAACTGGGTTAATCGATCAACAAGGAACTTAAACAGATGAGTAGGGTCACTGTCCTATACAGAGTTGTAAGTTGGGGCGGTGGTTCGCGCCCTGAGAATAATAAATTTTTTTTCCTAACATTCTCGTTTTTATTAGGTTCTGATACTTTATTATTAGTTTAATATAAATGTATACTATAATATTTGATGTTATGTAAATATAAGTTCGCCTTTTCTGAGGGGTGACTGTGGCTTAATTTACAGGCCAGCTTGCGCTGCTTCTGTAAAGTTATTTTGCTCCTTTTTCTTTCACGCTTCGTAGTTCACATGTTGCAAAGATTCTGCTACTGGGTAGCAACAGTGATCAAGTAAGACTGACCTTGGGGTTTTACTAAAATGTGGGAATGATGGAATGTTTGTATTACGCGGAGAAGTATTCCAAATTTGCAATGCACTGTTTGCAATGGAACTTTTACAAGCCTGTGTCCTTATTGATTGTACCTGGTACTTTCGTTTTCGTGGACGATGGAGGAAATGTGTGTTTTAGTAGAGCTAACATGGTAATTTTACGCGCGCCCGTTGAGAAAAGAGCGTGATTTACGAACTAGAAACATGCCTCAAACTGCCGCTGGAGTGCGTTGCGATCGCGTATACCACGTCGGGGCCCACGTACCGTATGCACAAGTCGCATCGTTCCTGAGCGTTCAGCAGCACGTTGAACTTGGCACGCTCAACGTTAACGTTCGACAGCACGGTCCGTGTGCCGACGGCTTTAGCTAACTCACCCCGCGTGCCGACGGCTTTAGAGCCGAACATCAGCCATTAATTCTTGGTGTGCTACGTGGGGCAATGTTGGTAGATCAGTCTGTAACCTGTACGGCAAATGCTGTGGCTATAAGCTGCTGGGATTTCATGTGACGAGCGCGTAGTAGGTGCAGAAGCGCGGGCGGCGCTCGGCGTTGCCCTTCGCGTTTGTCGGCGTGGCAGCGCTCCCGGTGCGCTCTGCCCAATTACGGAAGGCGGCGCTAGGCTGCGGTTACGTGGCGTGGCGCGCAGAACACGGCCGGCCGGCTGGCTTTTTACTGGCGCGCACCTCGCCGCCCGCGGGCGGTTTTCACATCTGCAGCCGTGAACACCGACGCACCGCTCCGGGCCGCTCCGCACGAGAAGATGGCTCGATCAGAGCGGCCGCTAGGCGGACGCGTCCACCACCTCTGGACTACGCCACGGGCTGCCTGTTCTGTTTGCATGTAGCTTGTAACACCTCGGTTCGGTTTACAGTGATAAAAGCTATAGAAAAAATAATTTAAAATTAAGAATAGAATTTTTAGAGGGGAAAATAGTGTAGAATCAGAGTTCGGTGATTGCAGATCAAAATTATAGTATATCAGCAGTTAGTTTAACGTCTAAGTACAGCAAAGCCACGGAAGCTCCGTCATGGAGAAGGCAGTGACGTTAAACTCTTGTGGTGACAAACCTATAAAAAGGCCTGATCGTCATTATTGCCGCCTTTTTTCCTTGATTGTTTCGTTAAAGGGCGGAGAACCCGTGTCAGTCAGCGAGACAATAATTAGATTGGACTTCATCGTGTTAAGATTCATGATAAACTGTTAGAATATTACGGAGATTAAAAGTGATGTAGTGTACGATCTCTGACTGTTGGTTGCAACGGAGTATTAAGGGGATTTTAGGACTTACGTGCTAGATTGGAACTTTACGGACATATAGACGACAGAAACTCAAATTATCTGCTGATACGAGTGAATTCAGAGGTACCGGTATTCAGATATTAACGTGTGGACTTTTGAAAGTGTCGTGTGCCGTTAGTTGCGAATCTGGACGTAGAGCGCGTGCATGTCGGCATTTGCGGACTTTTAGATTTCTCCAGGCTAGGAACCTTTTAAATAGACCATCATCCACCACCATCTTAATCCTTGAATATAGAGTGAAAGTGAAATACAAGAGTGTTGCACTTATTTCACTTACCTAGTACTAATCACTGAAGGTTTTACGGAACCAAAGCTATTCAGCAGTAAGTCAGCACCATCTAGCGGAAAGCGTAGGCATTAACTAACACGCTAACTGAACTGAACGTTTACGTGTTTTACGGACTGCTTAATGTGAACTTTCGTGACTCTTTGACGTCCCCCACTCCCTCCGAAATGTTGCGCAGGCTGTCTTAATCACAAAAGGGAGAGTTTTAGCCGGGAAAATTACTAAATAAAAGCGATATTTACAAGACTCGAGTGATAGCAAAACACAAGGTCCGCACCTCATCGGAGAGTCGTCGCTGTCACGTCGGGAAGTAAAGCCGGAAAACCTACCGACGATACGCGTCTACGAGCAAACGTCGACGTGGAGTACCTAAAAAGGAAACCACAAGAGAGTTGGGGATCCTTCAAGCTTCTGTCCAGAAATAAGCGCAGAATAAGAAAGGGTATCTTGTGCGAAACCCGGCTTGCCTTTTTCTCACACATTGTCCTGCGAACCATGGATGGAAGGCAACGGGCTGAGTACATATTCCTGGAATTCAAAAAGCATTTAACTGGGTGTCCTCTTGGTGACTGTTAACGAAGGACCGAGGACAAGGAATACCTTCTCAGAACCTGACATATCGAAACCTAACCCGAAATTTTTTCACCGTAAGAGTACACCGAAAGAAATGTGCTGTCGCAAATTTAGTTGCTAAGGCGCAACAAAATGATGTATGAAGACAGTTCATCCATTCCGAGAATCAGAATGCTGACGATTTTTGCCTGTTCTCACCACTGATGCTGGCAGGATATCGGTCCCAAGGATCACAAGACTTTCCAGAATGTTTTAATTTCAACTTTACAGTCCGATATGTGACGAAAGAAATATTTATTTCGTACAATTTTCTGATTTTTTCCTTTGCTTGTATTGTCAAACCTCCTTGCCAAATTTCATGATTCCAGACCAACGGGAAATAACCTGTAGGATTTGATCAGTGAGTTGGAGAGAATCAAAATATGTGACATTAATGGTAGTATCTTTTGGTTGGTTTGATTAGAAGCTAACATTTACTGCACTGCAAGTGACCATTGACCTTAGTGTGCGAAGTACATTCACATTGGTATGTCTGCCCGTTCTTGAGAAAAAGGGTTCTCGACAGACAAATGGATAGACAAACAGTTTGATAAAGAATGACAAAAGCTTTTTTCCGCGTGATATAATTACAAACTGACAGTTTTCGGATCTTTTTTCTTTCGTTTTATTGTGAAACCTTGCTTCTCGCCAAATTTTTTGTTTGTAGGTCAACATTATAATTCTATCAGAGACAGCAAAGAAAGTGATGCTGAGGGAATTAGATTAGGAAATGAGACACTTAAAGTAGTAAAGGAGTTTTGCTATTTGGGGGGCAAAATAACTGATGATGGTCGAAGTAGAGAGGATATAAAATGTAGACCGGCAATGGCAAGGAAAGCGTTTCTGAAGAAGACAAATGTATTAACATCGAGTACAGATTTAAATGTCAGGAAGTCGTTTCTGAAAGTATTTGTATGGAGTGTAGCCATGTATGGAATTGAAACATGGACGATAAATTGTTTGGACAAGAAGAGAGTAGAAGCTTTCGAAATGTGGTGCTACAGAAGAATGCTGAAGATTAGATGGGTAGATCACATAACTAATGAGGACGTATTGAATAGAATTGGGGATAAGAGCAGTTTGTGGCACAACTTGACTAGAAGAAGGGATTGGTTGGTAGGACATGTTCTGAGGCATCAAGGGATCTCAAATTTGGTATCGGAGGGCAGCGTGGAGGGAAAAAATCGTAGAGGGAGACCAAGAAATGAATACACTAAGCAGATTCAGAAGGATGTAGGCTGCAGTAGGTACTGGGAGATGAAGAAGCTTGCACGGGATAGAGTAGCATGGAGAGCTGCATCACACCAGTCTCAGGACTGAAGACCACAACAACAACAGGTCAACAGCAAATGAGTGAGTTTGCGAGGATCAAAATTCGTGACATAAACGGCTGTGTCTTTTGATTCAATTGACTTAGAAGCTTCAATCTTTTTCACCACCGAAGAATCGTACACCTTAGTAACCGACATAAGTTTAAGTCTGATACGTCTGTCCGTTTCTGGGAAAAACTGTTTTCAACAGCCAGACGGCAAACAGAGTGACAAGGAAGTGATTCTATAAGGTTTCCGTTTTTACCCATTGTGTTACGAACCCCCCAAAACGCTAAATTTACACATGTTTGGCGCACGAAGAACCGCTTATAACAGCGGTTTGTACAGCCCTTCCTGCCTAGCGTGCGAGTCGGTGATAACACAGCCGTGACAAGCGAATGTAGTGCTCGGTAGCACCAAGTCCAAAGTGCACACACGCGAATTTTAAGCAATTGGACCATACCAAAAATGTCTCGAATCATATTTTTATTGAATAACGTGCAACTGACATCGACAGCTAAACTCTCGCAGATGTAATTGCTATACAACAGACTAGCAGACGAAAGAAAATCATGGCAGTTTATGCTGTTAACGCTACAGACGTCTTCCATCATTTGTGACTTTAATTTGTTACCATTAAATATTTTATAACAATTCCTGTAGCGCAGTCATGATAATTTTGGAAAAATTAACATCTTATTAACACTGATACAGTTCCTTCTTTATTCACTGTAGTAATCACAAAAATAGAAAGGGTCTACTTGATGGCGAAAACATATTCGTTACACCAGACAACGTAATAAACGAAAAATTAATGCATTCAGGCATTTCACAGTTATTACTAGGTTTATTTAGTCAGATTTGGAAGGAGTACGAAATGATTGTGGCGTTGTTCTGCATATTGGGCCGTGTACGAGGCATGCTTGATCAAAGTCGTAAAATGTGGTGATGCAAACTGACATTACAGAAATGACTGAAATTTAACAATATTTTTCTTGAAATGACAAAGAGGTATCGGAAATTATGAAGTCTCAGAATTTTCTGAAGAACGCTTTGCGCTGTTTTAAAAGTTTTTGTCGAGAGACTGAATCACTCTACTAGGACGGAAATCAATTTTTCTTTTCGTCATCGTCCTAAAGACAAAGTTGTCACTGTGTCCCTTCAACGGTCCAACAGAAGCAGTGTGTTGTTTTCTGCAAATGGTGGAGTCTGCGCAGGATACGATCGCCGATGCGCAGTGTCCGGCTGTTGTCGAAAGCTCTGGGCGAGTTCATTCGTTTGTTCGGAAGGGCTTGAGATGAGACTGGCCGGCTGTGTCCAGGGTGGGCGTTGTGATGGACTCCGTCTCTGGAACAAAAGATGATGGCAGTCTACTGGAACCAAGAAGAGGATCACAGCAACGCTGCAGTTGGTTAATGTGCTTACAGGACTCTGTGCCGTCTTGAGGCGTCACCTCAGCCATGACGCGACCAAGAAGATTGGATACGACTGCAGGAAACCGACTCTGGCGGACTTTGGTGAAAACAAGCGCACACACGGGATCTTGAAGAGGGAAACGGTGGCGGCTGGACTGCCGAGAGGAAGGGTCGGCGCTGGTGGGTGCAGAGGGTGAACAAGAATATGGGCCAGCCGGGGTGGGCGAGTGGTTCTAGCGGCATCAGTCTGGAACGCCGCGACTGCTACGGTCGCAGATTCGAATCCTGCCTCGGGCATGGATGTGTGTGATGTTCTTAGGTTAGTTAGATTTAAGTAGCTCTAAGTTCTAGGGGACTGATGACCTCAGATGTTGAGTCCCATAGTGCTCAGAGCCATTTGAACCAAGAATTTGGAAAAGCCAAAAACAAGACACATTACCATGCCTAATGTGGTTTAAGAAAACAGCTGACCTACAGAGCTGTTTCCAGTCGTCTTTTAATGGATAAATGCAGATCCTACATGGTTTTCAAGTATCATGCAAACAAGTGGCACACTCAGGTAATGACGATGAAGGCGGTTAGTGCTCATACATTCTTCTCTCCAAAGTAGGCCACCAAGACTCAATAATACTGGGAGGTGGTGATTGGGGTGTCCTCATGCTCATGCTCAAAAACCCAGTGTTCGATGATGAGAGCTGTATGGATTGTGACCCTGTCGTCTTGGAAAACAGCTTCAACGTTGGCGAACAAACATTGTTCCATGGGATGGATGTCATCAGCTAAAATAGCCATGTCATAAAAAAATGGCTCTGAGCACTATGGGACTCAACTGCTGAGGTCATTAGTCCCCTAGAACTTAGAATTAGTTAAACCTAAGGACATCACAAACATCCATGCCCGAGGCAGGATTCGAACCTGCGACCGTAGTGGTCTTGCGGTTCCAGACTGCTGCGCTTTTAACCGCACGGCCACTTCGGCCGGCCATGTCATACTAGTCATGGTAATGTGACTGTGCAGAGTATACATGGGGCAACTGGAATACAACAGTATGGCTGTCCAAATCACTACCTAACCCACGCCATGTTTCACTCTTGGGACGCAAACTCGACCAGGAACTGGAAACCGTGAGGAACAAGGCTTGTCCGATTAAATGACTTTCTTCTATTGCTCAATAGCCCAGGGTTGATGGCTTCGGCACCACGTTTTCCTCTTACGGGTATTTGCATCACTGATGACTGATTCTGGAATTCCGGCTCGCCCTGAAAATTCCCTGCTTATCTAGCTCCCCTTGTGTTGTTTTAGTGCTAACACATTTCTCAAATGCGACGTTTATTTCTACACTGACCTCTGCAGCCGTCGTCACTTATTTTTCGTCACAATCGTCTTAATAATAGTCTTCATGATCAAACAACACACATTTTCGTCCGCATTGTGACGAAGCGGATGATGTGTTTCCGCTTTCTCTGTAAGAGACATAAATGTTCGATGCGGTACACCAAACACTTCTGCTACCTCGGCTACGGATGTAGCCACCATACGAACACCGACAATTTGTCCACCTTAGAACTGACTTAGCTCCCACTCACAACCACACGCCGCGCGGGGTAGCCGAGCGGTCTGGGGCGTCTTGTCATGGTCCACGCTGCTTCCCCTGTCGGAGTTTCCAGTTCTCCCTCGGGCATGGGTGTGTGTGTCGTCCTTAGCGTAAGTCAGTTTAGGTTAGATTAAGTAGTGTGTAAGCTTAGGGACCGATGACCTCAGCAGTTTGGTCCCATGAGACCTTACCACGACAACTACACAGAACATTGAACTGACCGTGACTGACACTTCCAACTTACCATATTGAGGACAGTATGCAGTTACCATTCGTGGTCAAATGCTGCAGCGCGACACGCAGACTTGACTAAATTCTGCATTTATGCTCAAGCGTACACTCGTCTTCGAGTTTCCATGCTTCTATTTGTAATGTCTCTTGCAGCGGTCTCTCCACGATATTTTCAGAAATTTTATAAATTATATAACTCAGTACATATCTCGAAATATCTCTTCTTATCTTACCGATTATGAATGCAAAGTAGTTTCAAGCCCAATTATTCCTTGGAGCGTCCATTTACTCCATGGAATAGCTTCTCTGCTATCTATGTTTTCTCTTAGGAAAAAGAATAGGGGACTTCTTGCCGATTAGTCGTGAAAGAAGGATGTATATGTATGTATTGTTGAGCTAGTAGCAATCTTGATGAGATTCTGTATGAGAAGGAATTTAATAAATGAACTAAACTAAAGTAAGTGTGTTCGCGTATTATTTAACGGATTATTATTATTGACAAGGTCTGCTTACTACGCTGTGTTGCACGGGATCAGTGGGGAACGTCTGATTTACACTGGACGAACCTGCCGTTTTGTATGCTCAAGATATCCAGTTACTTCAAATAATAGGCTAACACGGTCTTACCAGCAGATCTCCGGTCTTCCCCATGTGATCACCGAAAGTTAATAATTATTACAAATGTTTCCAGGAGATCGACTGACAATTTTCGTCGCACCGAGACTTCGAAATTGCTTCACTGCCTTATGGAATTTAAGTTAAGCTCAATTTAATCAGGATAGAACAGTACTGAACTGTGTGAATGTGATAAGCCTGCTTTGTCGATGAAAATTCCCTTAATATACGCATGTTTTTTACTATCCTGATCAGTGAAGCTAAATCAGGCCGGTGTGAGAGAGGTTCTTTAAATTTTAGAAATACTAAATTTGGCTTCACTGTGACAGGAGACATTTTTGAGCATTACTTAAACATTGTGTGAATTTTATGTTGCATGTGCACGAGAGAAAAGAAGACGAGGCCTGTTCCAGAAGTCACAATTTCGCCACAACCTACGAGAACGTCGTTCAGGCCAGACAATATACAATTAAATTTTTGTAGATAGAAATTTAGAATAACTATTTAAATGTCTATCGGTTTGAAACAGATGCATTAAGTGAATGTTGAGTTGAACTTTAGACAGGAAGTGTTTATTATAAGTGAGTATTATGCAAAATTTAGGTCAGTGACATTATTAACTCAGATGCGAGTGACTTTATATATTTGTTGTTCGGTGTATGAATGGTTCTTACTAGGGCGGCTTATAAAATGGCAATGCAACAGCAGAGCGAATCACAACAGCCCTCAGCTGTTTCTGAGGTTAGTGAAACATTAGACGCTAGCTTAACTGAAGTAGTGCCTAGCGGCAGCATTAGTCAGGCCCCACAACAAAGCTTAAGTGTTTCGATGTCATCTGAGCAGGACGAAATAAACCCATTGACTGTAATCATGCAGCAGTTAACACTGTTAGCCAAAAATGTAACAGACTTAACTAAAGCGTAAATAGAGACTAAAAGGAAAATAAATGAACAATTAGCAGCCAATAAAGTGGAATTAAATAATAAATTAGTAGAGAGTTTCCAGAAACTTGATGATAAATTAAATAAAACTACGGAAGAATTGAAAATTCAGAATGAAAAGACAGAATTAAAATTATCTGCTCAAATTGAGCAAGTCACTCAGCAGTGTAATGAAAATGCGAAGAAGTTACGCCTAGAGCTAACTGAGTATGTTGCTACTAAGCTTGATACTATTAAAGAGCAGGTCGAGTCAATCCCACAGATAGTTCAAGCACAAGAACAGATGCAATGTTCTATCGCAGTAATTCCGGTATTAGTTGAAGTTCAAGATGAGTTAAAGCAACAAGTAAACGAGATGTCAGCAGATATGCAGGATTTGAGACAATCACAAGACAAGATCCCGAAGGACATCCAAAATTTGGATAAATCCATAAATAACATAAAGGAGAGACAAGACGAGGTTGATCATAAGGTAAACATTCTCGCGGGAAAATTCTCGCAGTTAAGTTTAGAAAGGAAAAGGATTTCTTCAGACAATATTGAACACACGGTCACGTCGATCCCCGGTACGGGACTGCAAGTCCCACTGCCACACCTTCACCTGCCCATGTTAGGCAAAATCTTTCTGCCTGACTTATGTAGTACTATCACCGTCAGAGGGTGGTACGGGACTACAAGTCCCACCGCCACACCTCCAAAGTGAATTGCAGTGACGTAGTCACTGCCCTGTGGAAATTTACTGCCTCACCGACACAGTTAGACCGCAATAGACCGGTGATGCTGTATTGTAACTTATCACCCCGGACTACAAGTCCATTTAAAAAAAAAAAAAAAAAAAAAAAAAAACACACGGTCAGAGCAGATATATAATGACCGAGAGTTCTGAAGAAAATTTACTTAATAAAATAAGTTTTCGAGAAGGCAAAGAACAGCTAGGCGAAGAACTTGTGCAATGGAAAGAAAACATTGAGAGATCCTTAAACCCATCTCGAGAAGATTCGCGCTCCACGCAAGGAATTAACCCATGACTAGATCTGTCAATGAAGCTACATTATTTACCCGACCAAGTACAGACAGGGACATTAGTGCACACGTTCGGTTTTGCAATCAACATCAATCACAACACTATGAGGGTGGTCATAATGCCTGTAATTGTAAAAGCAATACTGAGGAGAAAATGCCGAAACAACGTCAATTCCAGATCTACAACCCAGACAAGAAAAATGTTCATCCCGTAGTGTTTATAAGAAGTTTTAAGGGAGTATTGGCAAAAATTTGGAATGAGTGGCAAAAGGTTAGTTTCGTGACCAGTTATATTCAGGGGTCAGGAGCTATATGAGCATCTGGTATGATATCAACTTGGGACACATAAAGATTTTGAACGAGCATTTTTATCCAAATACTGGTCCGAAGGAGTACAAGAACGTTTAAGGCAGGAGGTATTATACCCGGAACCTTTTTCCTTTTCACGTGGGTCTTTAAAGAAATACTTTGAGAAATATATAAACAAATCGCGGTATTGGGATAAGCCTATGCCTCTACAAGACGTGATTGGTGTATTAAAATCTCGACTTCCGGCCAGCATCAGAAATAGAATGCTGTATATTAATGAGCATGACCTTGACTCTTTCATGACTACGCATGACACTATAGATATGATCGAGGAAGATGAACATTGGCCAAGACAACCGGTTATGCAGAGGAGAGCGATTGAGGCGCCAAGCGCAAACCGGAACGGAAACGGAGTTAATAATTATTATACTAGGAATAGTCAGAGATTCAACGGAAACAATTGCAACGGAAATGGAAATTTCAATAACAGTGCTGCGAGGGGCAGATTCAGAGACAATCGAACAGGTCGCAGATACAACCCAGTGTTTGGAAATGCAAGAGATTATCAGAACCAGCAGTTTTCAAATAATAATAATGCGTACAGAAATTCTGACACTCGATTTGAAGCAAATAACACAACCAGTCATCAACAACAACCAGTCATAACAGAAGTAGTAGATGATTCAAGAGGAAATAATAATCGACATTTAAACTGAAGAGGGCCGCTTTATGCTCCGTAAAGTCGGCCGGGGAATACAAAAGGGGCAAACCTGTTTTAAACGAAATTAATTCCGTGTCAATGTTGAGATATAATGAAGGCGAATTAATGACAGATGAATTAACGAGAGACTTAGAGGCCTGTGTAGTCGAAGATAAAAGGGCTCCTGTGTCTGAGATCATCACAGAAGTGGGAGGAATTTTAACCAATGTTGTATTGGACACAGCTTCATCTACAGACGTAGTATCCGGAACTTTGTTTCGCAGAATTAGTAAAATTAAGAAAATTCCTGTCCTCCCAGTACAAAATTGCCGAGTTATAGGTGCAGTGGGAGCAAAATCCAGGAACGTCAAGATACAAACGCTTATAGAGATAAAATTGGGAAATGTAGCTAAACAGTGCACATTCCTTGTAGTGGAAAAGTTGTTAGTAGATTGTATTCTTGGCATTGGAACTTTGCAAGCCTGCAATTGCAAGTTGGACTTGGTAGAAGGAAAGGTGCATTTTAAAATCGAAGATCAATTTGTTACACTGATCTTACTGAGAAAGGAGGCAGTGTATGAGCGATATTTCCGTGGTGCTGCTGTGCAGTTGATTTGTGCTGAAAATAATAATATGTGCCGACTACCGATCAAGTCAATTCAAGAAGAGGATTTCAGACAAACAGTCGAACAGAAGATTGCTGAGTCAGATTACCTAACGGATAGTCAGAGGGAACAATTGTTCAATATATTAACAGAATATGAGTCAGTTTTCGATGAAAGGCCCGGAATTATTAGAGGATATGTTTGTACATTACAGATTAAACCCCATAATACATTTTGCCGCACGCACTATCCCATTCCCTGGCGATTAAAACAACCAGTTCAGGAAGAGATACAAAAAATGTCAAACTGGAATCTTATTGAACCGTCGAACAGCCCATATTGTTCTCCGTTGCTTGTTGTACCAAAGCCAGGAGGAAACGTTCGATTGGTATTAGATGCAAGGGAAATTAACAAAATTATAGTACCTGTGCGCACACATCCGGAGAACATCGATGAGTTAATACAGAAATTTCAAGATGTATCCTATTTAACCAGTATTGATTTGAGAAGTTCGTTCTGGCAAGTCCAGTTAGACAAGGACTCAAGAAAATATACTGCTTTTATACATGGAGGGAGAAGCTATCAGTTCAAGGTCGTTCCGTTTGGTCTCAATATCAGCTCTGGAGTTTTTATTTCTGCGTTGGACTATGCCCTAGGACCAGAACTACGTAGTCGAATAGCAATTTTTGTGGACGATCTATTAATTGCCTCTAAAACTTGGGAGGAACATGTACAACTTATTAGGAGGATTTTTGCTGTGTTCAAACAAACTGGTATAACTGCAAATCTAAAAAAAAATCCCAATTTTCTCTACAGAGAATTAAATTCTTAGGACATATGATTAATGCAAAAGGCATTCTTCCAACAGAAGCGAAGATTAGTGCGATAAAAAATTTCCCAACTCCAAGAAACAGAAGACAACTGAAAGGCTTTATAGGCTTGGCTTCATTTTTTCGTCGATTTATTAAAACTCAAGCAATGAACTCTGAAGCACTAAACCGGCTCCTGAGGAAAGATGTACCACGGCAATGGTCTAATGATTGTGAAAAGGCTTTTTGTGAAATTAAGGATCAACTGATAAATGCTCCGTTATTATACCACCCTGATATGAATGTCGGATTCTGTTAAGCCACTGATTCATCAAATGCGGGATTAGGATCTTGTTTATTTCAAATTAGGTACATCGATGGTGTAAAAACCTTTTGTCCAATTGCATTTGGTAGCAGAGTTTTATCCACCTGTGAAAGAGCATATACCACTACGGAATTGGAAGCTTTAGCAGTTATTTGGTCTTTGAAAAGGTTTAATTATTATGTATATGGCTCAAGGATAGCCGTTTATTGTGACCACCAATCACTAATCTTTTTACAAACTTGTAAGTTGCTGCATCCTCGCTTGTCAAGGTGGACGCTGGCGCTGCAAGGATATCAGTTTCAAATTATTCATATAGCCGGAAAAGAAAATATTATAGCTGACGCGTTGTCAAGATCTCCAGAAGGAAAACACCTGAACTGGATGTAAATAATAAGGCACAATTTCCAGTGCTTCTTCTTCAAGAAAATAATTACAAGTTATATTATATTCATTTATGTAAGACAATGGCTCAGCTTCAGAAGAAGGATCGACGATGGAATGCTATAATACGACAATTTAATCAACAAAATCCTATGGTCAATTTGGAATACTACCGGCTTGTGAATAATATTTTATTTTTTAAATCTGGGAAGGCTGAGAATCCAAAGTGGTGTGTCTGCATACCCGAAGAATATGAAGAACGATTAATTTGGTTTACACATTTGACCTGGGGCCATGTTGGTGTTGTTAAGTGTGCTAATAAGATTAGATATTATTGTTACTTCCCAAATATAAGGCGAAAAGTGCACAAAGTCATCCAGAAATGTATTCTCTGTCAAAAGGCTAAGCCGGATAACAAGGGAAATAAAATTGCGCTTCACTCAATAATACCTGAAGCACCAAGATCACTTATATCACGTGATATTTGTGGACCACTTCCTAGAGCCAGAGGTGGTGTTAAGTAGATTATTGGATTCTGTGATGTGTTTACAAAATATGTTAAACTATATCCTATAAAATCAGCAACTGCAAGAGCTGCCGCAGTAAAGTTTGTAAATGACTACATTCCTCATGCAGGGATTCCAAAATCTATAATCTCCGACAATGCGAAGATATTTACTGGAAATTTATGGAGAAAATTAGTATCACAACTAGGAATAAAACAGATATTTACATCTTGCTATCATCCACAAGGGAATTTAATTGAACGGGTTTTTCGAGAACTAAACAGATTCATGAGAACGTACTGTCATGATAAACAAACTACCTGGATAAACTATTTGACCGAGTTTGAGCAGATTTATAATAATTTACCTCATAGTTCTACAAACTTTACCCCGAATGAACTGATGTTCAGGGATAACGAAAGAAACTTTTGGGTAGATAACTTGCCTAAACTCGAGGACACCAGAATGTCATGGGAAGAAAAAATTCGCAATGCTCTCATTAATATTACGGAGAAAGCAAGACAGCGAAAGGAAATCCATGACAGAAACATCAAACGGATTCAGACTTTCAATATCGGACAAAAAATTCTTTTAAGAAGACACATCAAGTCATCAAGGTTGAAGAAGACCATCAGAAAATGGAATCTAATTTATACAGGTCCATATATAATAGTTGATATACCGAATCCTGGTGCGTATTTATTAGCATATCCGGATTCTGGAAGAATAAAAGGATTATTTCCCCATGTAGACCTAAAGAGGTACTTTTAAGAAAAGTGTTTCAAATTAAATGAAAAGTCTGTATGAAGTATTTGGGTGTTAAAAATGAAGTGCGAAGGACAGTATGCCTCAGCTACTGTGATAGGTTAAATGACAGCATGCCAAGCATCTGTGATAGTTCAATGAATAGTAAGCGATTGCTTCTGTGATAGTATAGGAATATTTAGAAAAGTAAGTGGAACTGTAGCTATTGCTGCTGTGAAGACTTACGGTTTATCTGTCTACACAATGATCACCAAAGAAGCTTGTGCGTGTGAAATAATATACATTCAGGGAGTGTTAATCTCCAGTGAGAATAACTTTACTGAAACTGTATGGTCGAATACGGCGCTTGCGTGTGAAGTTAGTGTTTGTAAACTGACAGTTCACAGGAGAACAAATGAACCGCGTTAGGAAATTAGAATCGATTGCTACTGTCCACAGATATAAAGACTCGCTGGTTTTTTTTTTTCTTTTTTTTTTGCGCGAGCTAAATTCTATTCAAGAGAATTTAATTAAGCAGCTTAGTGTGTGTTTATAAAATTAGAGTTAATAAGAAAGTTCTTCATTGAATTTATAATAATGTGTCATTTTCCAGGTGGGTTTGTTTATATTTATATTGCATTCATATATGTTCATGAGAAAATGCGGCATTTGTAGTATAAAAGAAAAAAATTAATTTCAGCTGGAGAGGTCATGTAGCAAGACTTAATCAAACGTTCTCTTTCAGCAAAATTTCATTTTAATCATGTATGAGTAAGATATAATTTTTTTTGGAAATTGTCTCCAATAATAAAGTTTTTAACATTCTGACATGCTATCCACATTCGTACTTGAAACCAAATTAGGAAAGATTCAGATCTACTTCCACCTGGAAAAGCCAACGAAAAATAAATCAATAAATAAATAATTAAAACCAGGATTAGAACCTTTCGGCTTACTCAAGAAGATGGATGAAATTATCCATGTTTTCAAAATTGTTTTCCGATTTGGAGTTGTGATATTGTGCAACTACAATATCGATTAAGACACCTAAGCGTGGAAAGTATAAGACGAATGGATTTTCCCATTCCTCAGACGGAAGATTGGATGGATCAGGTCCATATTTGAGTTCAAAATGAATCTGGAAAATTTTCGACTAACCATTCTCTTCCAGGAATCTTTAATAGATGACCATTCCTTAGACGAATTTCGATTGTTTCATGCCACAATCCTGAGTACCTGTTCCTGAGGTTCCTTCTGGTCTCTCAAATCCGTTACGTCTCCTGTGCGGTACACCAATGCGACGCCTGTCCTCCGTGCCGTGTCCCATGTTCCTGTTCGATCAGTTTCACCGCAGTTCAGCAACACATCGATGAAGGAAATTTTTCAGAAGATTGTAAAAAATTTGCATGTGTAAAGATTTTTTTTTTGGCTATGAGGCAGATTTTATCTTTCCTATGAATTCTAGATAGCTCTCAAATTTCTAAATTATTCTGTTTTTCCTATCATCTGTGATACCTAGTTGGGGTCTAAGCCTCCAGGTTTTCCGGGGTTTCCCTGTGAAGGCCAGTTCCTGAATAGGTAGACCTGATTAACAACTATATAAGTCCATCTTCCCTGGTTGTGTACGTGGGATGCGGGTATGCCCCAGTACACGTGAAAGCGACAACTAGGTATCTAGGTAACGAAGATACCAAATCTCTTTCAATTCTTGTAATCAAAAATAAATTCTTACTAACTTCTTAAAATTTATAGGAACGTATGTTCCACAAAATTCTAACGAGTTACCTAAGCCAATAGTTAGCTCGCAAAGTGGATACATATCAACTTTGCTCGCTGCGAGGGGCGATGTAATGTCTCTTGCAGCGGTCTCTCCACGATATTTTCAGAAATTTTATAAATTATGTAACTCAGTACATATCTCGAAATATCTCTTCTTATCTTACCGATTATCAATGCAAAGTAGTTTCAAGCCCAATTATTCCTCGGAGCGCCCATTTACTCCATGGAATAGCTTCTCTGCTATCTATGTTTTCTCTTAGGAAAAAGAATAGGGGACTTCTTGCCGATTAGTCGTGAAAGAAGGATGTATATGTATGTATTGTTGAGCTAGTCGCCATCTTGATGAGATTCTGTATGAGAAGGAATTTAATACATGAACTAAACTAAAGTAAGTGTGTTCGCGTATTATTTAACGGATTATTATTATTGACAGTGTCTACTTACTACGCTGTGTTGCACGGGATCAGTGGGGAACGTCTGATTTACACTGGACGAACCTGCCGTTTTGTATGCTCAAGATATCCAGTTACTTCAAATAATAGGCTAACACGGTCTTACCAGCAGATCTCCGGTCTTCCCCATGTGATCACCGAAAGTTAATAATTATTACAAATGTTTCCAGGAGATCGACTGACAATTTTCGTCGCACCGAGACTTCGAAATTGCTTCACTGCCTTATGGAATTTAAGTTAAGCTCAATTTAATCAGGATAGAACAGTATTGAACTGTGTGAATGTGATAAGCCTGCTTTGTCAATGAAAATTCCCTTAATATACGCATGTTTTTTACTATCCTGATCAGTGAAGCTAAATCAGGCCGGTGTGAGAGAGGTTCTTTAAATTTTAGAAATATTAAATGTTCCACCTCGATAGATGCTACGGCCCTTACAACATTTACGCAGAATCTCTGCGTGCTTCACATACTTGCAGTACTTGACTTACAGCTTAATAAAGTCTCACCTTTGCTTCACCGTTAGTGAAAGGAAAGAAACATTACCTGCAAGAACAAGTTTTACTTTATTCAGTGTAACCATAGATTCTGTCATTACTTGTATGCATATTTCTCCTTAGAAATCTATTTTAACCTATTACACTAAACAACGTGTTTTGAACGACTCTTTCACTCTAAGCAGTTCATCTTATATATTAGTTGTACTCACCTGTATCAGTGGAAAATGATTGATGATGATATCATGAGCAGTTAGTTACCGTGGTGTCATCGACGTAAAGCAGCTCACTGAAAATGAAACATTTACTTCGCTGAGCAAGTATGAGACTGTAGTTCTGCATGGCCTCTTTATACAAGACGTTAGGGATATTAGTGCAGATATTTCTATTGGTGACTGAAGACAGTGTACTGAACAACATTACATCACTTTTTTGCTTCATATGCAAACCAATAATTATAGCTATTAGGAGCAGTATGTTTTTTAGGTTGGTTGTTACCTCCAAGTCTATGAGGCAAGAGCAACCCATTCATGCTAATTTTCCCACGGGCAGCAGGGCATGAGTTGGAGATGTGCAAGCCGGTTAGTCTATACTGACAGGCATGTGCACTTAGTGGTGTGGTTAAGATTGTGCAGAAAACATCAGGTAGTAAATTATGCGACGTTTTTGTGGGAAGACGTAAGAAAAAATACCTAACACACTGAAGTGGCTACCTATCAAGGCACCAATGTTTGCAATATCTGCACTCACACACCTTACGGCCTGTGTAAACGATTCGTTCATTCACACGAAAAGGGAAACAAGCGGGAAGATAGAAGAAAGACTTCGGAAGCCTAAGTTGGATGAAGCCCTCAGTATCATTCTGAGGCTCTGAATCAGTTGCTGTGCCATTTGGCTTGATATGAGCATGGTGATGGAATGTGTTGCGTACTGAAGATGCATCACAAGAATGAAATATTTAAAAAAAACATACGAATTGGTCTGTACTGGATTTCACTCTTTATTTCGGAAATTAACATAGGGAGCTATATGCCATTTCCGTTACTCATACTGTATTTATAAGCACTTAGAATATTTGTAGTGAGTAAATTGGTAAATTAATGGATTACAAGATAAGAAAAGTATATCTTTTAGCAGTACAGAGAGTGAAACTAACTGTTTAATTCCTTTTTTTTTTATTAAACACTGATCAACAGAATTTTCGCTGACAAAGACAACTCGAACTTAACCTATTCATTTATTACGCACAATATGGAAGCCCAACGCAGTCTGACTGCTGAACATTGACAACATGACTTCCAATAATTAACACAAAGAATGGCCTTGAATTGCAAGAAATAAAAAAAAAGTGAAGCTACCTCCAGCTCTTTAAATTGCCTAAATTCATTTAAATCACGAATCCCGATAGTGGAAACCCCATTCTTTTCATGAGTCACTTACTGTACAGAAAATCTTCATAACACGAACTACAGCAATTACAGCAAGTAGCAACAACAGCCAGCTACGTAAAAGGATTATAACTACTACAGGCCGTAACTACTAGGACGCATGTGGTTCGCAAAAGAAACATTTTGTTGAAGAGCAAACAATGTATTTCGAAAATTTTATCTGATTCATGTGACATCCAGTTCCAAAAATTATATAGTTGTCAATAATTCCACTACCCAAACATTATCAACCATACAGCCATTATCATACCTTACCTTGCATCTTTTCTTATAAGAAATTTCGTGTCACTTTACATTGCGTGTCCTACCAACACAGAGCCTCCACTAAGAAAAAAACATGTCCACACACTTCTGTCTCCAGTCGCTAGGTGCTAGTCTGTCCGACAGCAGAATCTCTTGCTGAGAGCGCTGTCAGCGATATTAACAGAGTCCGTAGCGATTCGAACATACAAACAGGATACTTACAACACTTCTACTGGGCACTAAACAGGAGTCTAAAGTGTGTTTAGAGGCAAACTATCATGGGCAAAGGTTTCCAACGGCTGTTACTCGAGGCTCGAGTCGATCCAAGATGGGCAGACAATTACGCTTGTGGAAATCCCCTCTTGAAGAGAATTCAATGCTACAAGCAGTTACCACCTATTTTAACCTCTGAGGCTATTTAAAAAGGAAGCCGTGGAAATTACAATAAACGTCTTACAGGAACTGTGTTACCCTCGAAGTGCCACATGAAGACCCAGTAATGATCACAGCTAAGCTATCTTTCGCTCAGTGTCTCAAACATGCTAATAGTGACCGTGGAGCAAATTTCGTGCGTAGTGACTACCAAATGCATCGGACAGTGACTCGTTTGGCTGTCATTCTGACCTCTCACGAGTCCAGTGGATAGAAAATTATTTAAGTTCAAGTACTCTTCACAAGATGCTCTCGGTAGTTCCAGATTTTGCAAACAGATGCACCAGTGAGTGCGATACCTCACGTAGTTCATTTGATCCAACCAAGCTGACAAAAAACGCCTTCCAACCAAATTCGTTCATAATGTTGGCTTCACTGACTTCGAAATGCTATGATACACACTAAAAATAAAATGAAAAAAGGACGCCACAAAGGAAATATACGAATGGGACGGAAATCGATAGATATTATGTGTAGACAAACAAATGATTACAATTTTACAAAAATTGGATCATTTATTCAAGAGAAATATCTTCACAAATTGAGCAAGAAAATAAGGTGTTGGTCCTCTTCTGCCCGCTAAGCAAACAGTTATTCGGCTTGGCATTGATTGAAAATGTTGTTGGATGCCCTCCTCAAGGATATCGTGCCAAATTTTGTTCAAATGGTCCGTAAGATCGTAAAGAGATTGTTGGTGGGGGGGGGGGGGATACCCATAATGCTACAAACGTTCTCAACGGGCGAGGGGTGCGGCGATCTTGCTGGGCGAGGTAGGGTTGGATAATGCCCAGAGGGGGACCAACGCGTGTAACGTCCCTTTAGAAAAATTAATGAATTACTGTGCTGATAAACCTCTTACATTACTAGCTTTTCAAACAGCTGAGCAAAACTGAACGTACTCAGACATTCACTAAAGTGACACACAATATTTTTAGCGCAACGC
Organism: Schistocerca serialis cubense; assembly: GCF_023864345.2. Taxonomy (NCBI): domain Eukaryota; kingdom Metazoa; phylum Arthropoda; class Insecta; order Orthoptera; family Acrididae; genus Schistocerca; species Schistocerca serialis. The sequence continues at coordinate 122,952,106 of NC_064643.1, forward strand.
AATCTGACTTTCAGTAATCCCTATAAAAGAATGGCCCTGACTAACAATAACCTATACCTTTCATGAATTCTTACCTCACAAAAATCTTCGTTACTCGAACTACTACAATACAGCGAGCGCAACTACTGCCAGCTAAATAAAAGATTGTAACTACTGAAGGCACGAACTGCTGATAGGCATAGTTAGCAAATGAAAGATTTTGATAGAGAGCAAACAATGTTTTTACCTTAATAGTGTTCAAAAATCATAATATATATATCAGTTCATGACATCCAGTCTTACAAATTTACTGTCTCTGTCCAGATCATCCGCTCTCAAAACTCCGCCATTTCTCTCCCCACATCCACCACTGCTGGCGGCTCACCTCCAACTGCGCAACGCTACGCGCTGCTCACATCCAGCTGCCCAACACTACAATAGCCAACAATAATACAAACCAGCCATAGACTGCACACAGCACAGCCAGTGATTTTCATACAGAGCGCTACGTGGCGTTACAAACATAAAAACCTAAACAGCCTACTTACACGCATTATTGACTTCCTCAATTTGCGAAGTTATTTCTCTTCAATAAATCGTGTTATTTTTCTGAAACTGTAATCATTTGTTTGTCTGCACATGTACTTCACATCTACCGATTTCTGTCCCATTCTGATGTTTGGTTCGTGGTGATTTTTTATGTTATTTTTATCTTAGTGTGTATGTAACTACGTACAGAAGTACAATTCAACTGCGGTTATCTTCCGACTTGACTCACCTCCCCCCGCCCCATATTCCTATCTTGTTCTATTTATGAATGTCATACGCATGTCTCAAGACACTTTTCATTCTTCTGGTAATTTTTAATTTTAAGTATAGTTAATTCTCTGCTGGCATCACAACCAATCAAGAAAGGCGACTTACGAGCATGTACAGATTTGTCCCAAAATTTCGAGAGCAGAATTCTCTAGCGGACCTACAGGGTTACAGCGATGCGGTTTTCGGCAGGAATGGTGGTGACGGGTTTGGATAACATAAACGACTTGGCTGAGTCGCCTCCGGGCAGTGACAGCGCGAGGATTGCTTTTCGCACGTATTGTGTTTTGGTGACTCACGGTTAACTGAGAAGTTATGAGCACTCAAATTTCACACTAAACTAAAAAAATTCGGCTCTAAGACGGTGGACCCAATTCGGGACGCCTTCTGGGGGAAGCCAAGTCCTAGCCAAGAACTTACGAGTTTCCCGAGACCGGGAAACGCCGACGGCAACGAGCGCATTGTCCTTCCATCAACGTCCCAAACGCACGAAAATGTGGAGAAAGTGCAAAACGTTTTAACGGGGACAGACATATAATAATGAGAAGGATAGCAGGGGACTGCATTGGAAATGCTAATCGCATTTTGAGAGACAAATTAGGGATGAGAAAGGTGTGCGCAAATATGGTCCAAAAAATGATGACCGATGAATAGGAGAAAATCCGCGTGCTGACTTTTCGCGGGGTGTTGGAACGCTGCGAATATGAGCTTGATTTTTTGGACATAATAATGACAGAGGCGAGACATGGATTTCTGAGTACGATACTGAAACACTGATCGTTGGTGCGGGTAAAAGAGGCTCCGATGACTGTCTTCAGGTGGTTCCTAATGACTTGGATGCGAACTGGCCGAAGCGGTGGCAGCGATGTCATAGATTCATACGGAAAGATTTTTAAAGGTTTTGCACGTTAAATGTCTTTAAATTATTCTTGGAACTATCGGATAGGTCCAGTATAGCGGAATCGATCACCTTAAGGTGGTTGCTTTCGTGCTACTAGTTTACTTTCCTAAATGATGGATTTTTAAAGAATTCATCGACTTAGGTGGAACAAAAATTCTTTACTTTACACATACGAACAGCGATTCTGATTACTGTTTTTGAAATTCTTTGCAAATTATTTGTCTCTTTAACTTCCTATAAAAGATAGAAGTTACAGGCCAAAACACGATGTTGGTTGTCGATGTGTTTGGTGACGTACGACGGCGTAAGTTCATATTCTCACACCGAAAAGTGTTTTGAAACAGATTATCGGACTTCGTATTAAAATTGCAAATTCGCCGTTTAAAGAAGTAAACAGCTAACCATAGAGCGCAGATGACATCGGGTAGTTGCATCTCCAAACGAACCAAAATACGACCAAAAAATCATTTTCATGACACAGTTAAATCAAGAGGTGTAATAGGTCAATCATTTTACTGAGATAAATTCGTTCTGAATCTAACACAACGTTATTATCCATGAAAGTCATACAGTGCGGTAAAGTTACACGTGCACTGTGAAGCGTTCAGAAAAGGTAAGAAAGAAACTTAGAACTGATAGCGTGTTTTCTTTCAAAGATAATTGTTATTAGAAAACACGACTGACATAATATCGCTGCATTTGGCATTCTTTGCGTTCTTATTACTGGTTGAATGATGTAGCTTTGAAGTAGTTTCGATAAAAATGATGTTACATTATGAACAATTTGAATAATGATAATTACACACTAGCTTACAAATAGGAATCGGTCTTCTTCGTAAGATACCAACGTTTAAAGTGGAGCCGGCCGCTGTGGCCGAGCGGTTCTAGGCACTTCAGTCTGGAACCGCGCGGCTGCTACCGTCGCAGGTTCCAATCCTGCCTCGGCCATGGATGTGTGTGATGTCCTTAGGTTGGTTAGGTTTAAGTGGTTCTAACAAGGGGAGGCCGCCAATTGTGAAATTCAGATTCGATTCATACTGCGCATAATAAAAGCTCATGGCCAGAGGTGTAATGTGGCAAAGCACAAAGATGCACTTCTCAGCCGTTGTCGAGAAAATCGACAGTTAAAAGAAACCGTTGCGGTGAAATACTATCTACTATTAGTAATTTTCTACAGCGTGGTGGTGCAGCGGTAAGCGCTCGGGTTCGTAATCCGTAGGTCGCCGGATCGAATATTGCTCCATGCAACTTTTTTTTTTAGTATTTATTTTTTGAAATTCATATATATATATATATATATATATATATATATAATTCCCGGCAATCAGTTGCAACAATTATGCATATAATAAGTTGTTGAAAGTCGTTTGTCGTGGAAAAACTGGCGACTTCGAACATCATTATGTTTTCCGCAAACAAAGTTGTATTTCACAAATGTTATTAATTGTCTTCATAATGTTAACCACGTATAGTTAACGGAAGACGTAGAAACGAATACGTATAGCGTAAGTCAAACGTTCGAATTAGAATAGAGACCCCACGATCACAAACTTGCTGTGGCAGATATAAAATATAAACTCCGTTACTCGCTCGTTACACTTGAAGGACAGATGTTGAATGGGCCGAAACGAACCGCCCCATAACAGCGTAGTTGCCTGCTAACTTCGAAAGAAGGTAGACGCGGTCCCTAGCGCAACTTATAACATCGTCGAAAATCAGTGCGGACGGGACAGCTTTGGTACACCCTGTTAAACAAACGGAAAAATGGAGGCGGTACAATTGGAGAGCGATCCGCCTTCACCAACATGCATAAGCAATTCATTAATAAAAAACTTCCTGGCAGATTAAAACTGTGTGCCCGAGGTCCTGAGTTCGAGTCTCGGTCGGGCACACAGTTTTAATCTGCCAGGAAGTTTCATATCAGCGCACACTCCGCTGCAGAGTGAAAATCTCATTCTGAATTCATTAATAGTTTATATATATATATATATATATATATATATATATATATATATATATATATATATATATATTTAATTTCAAAAAGTAATAATAAAAAAAATATTGCATGGCACGAGATTCGATCCGGTGACCTTCGGATTACGAACCCCAGCGCTTACAGCTGCGCTATGACGCTGTAGAAAATCATTAAGCGTAGAGAGTATTTCACCGCAACGATTTCTTTTAACTGTCGATTTTCTCGACAACGGCTGAGAAGTGCATCTTGGTGCTTTGCCACATTACACCTCTGGCCATGAGCTTTTATTATGCGCAGTATTAATCGAATCTGAATTTCACAATTGGCGACCTCCCCTTGTAAGCCTAGGGGACTGATGACCTCAGATGTGAAGTCCTATAGTGCTTAGAGCCATTTTTTTTGTTTAAAGTTGGGGAAAAGATTACGATAAAGATACTCTACAGCATTTCGGGATGTAACGTATATTTTGATTAATCTAAGCTCACGTCAAGTGTGGGGAAGAAACCTAAGAATGTTGGTAAGGAATGTTGTGGACAGATCGAAGCTCGAAAAAAAATGGCAAAGCTGTAATAGTTTGATTTCGTCATAACTCTGCTTTATTGGACGAAGTCCCTTTGGAGATGGTATGCCAGAACCTCCCTCACACCTTTGAACTCGATTACCCAGTTGTCGTGGGACCTTACAGCTTAACGCAGATTCTGATCAACGGTTTTTAACATCAACAAACGTTCTCAAAGATGAAAGATGGCGATTCTGAAAGCGAAAAGAAAAAGTCAAAGAAGCACAAGCGACAGAACAACAAGACACCGTAGAAAGTGTCTCGAGCCTCCAGTGTGAGACGGGATGAGGAGCCGCTGTCTGGGAAAAACGACCTCGCCTTGGGCGGGACAGCTGGTGATGCGTGCCACAAAGTGGGGAGTACGTAGCATGTTATTGGGGAGTCATGCCTGCATAAAGCATTGCAGTTAATAAGCATCCGGCTGTATGTTCTGTCGAAATAAACACGCGTTCCTGTTTCGTAACAGTCTAGGAATTCTGCTGTCGTCGCTGGCAACTTAGAGGATTATCGCCAGTCTTTGTTCTAGCAGGACTGCTTGTAAGATATAAACAAGTTAGATATACTTCTCTGTAAGTTTTCCTCTAGTCTGATTATTCTGACTGGGTTGTACGCAAAAAAAAGAAAAAAAAGAAAAACTAAGATCCGACTTGTTAATCACATGACAGGCGTTGAACAAATGATTCAGCGCGTTTTTTTCTCGGCCAGTCCCGGTTGAAAAACGCGAAATTTGTAGTGGGGCATCGTGGAATACTGTTCATTCAGCCCCTACAGTTTCATGAAGCTCCGATTGGTGACTGCGCTATATGAAGCCTTAAAAATAGCGTCTGTAACGGAAGTGCGTTCCAGGCACAGAGCTGTCACTGAGTTTCTTTTGGCGGGAAACGAGAGCATCACAGATATTCACAGGAGATTGCAGAATATCTACGGAGACCTGGCAGTGAACAAAAGCACGGTGAGCCGTTGGGTGAGGCGTCTGTCATCATCGCAACCAGGTCTCGCAAACCTGTCCGGTTACCCGTGTACTGGCCAGCCACACACAACTGTGTCTCCTGCAGTGTTGGAACGTGCGGACACTCTCATTCGAGGTGATCGACGGATCACAGTCAAAACACCTCGCTGTTAGCTCGACGTCTCTGTTGATAAAGCTCTCACACTCGTCTACCAGTTGGGGGTACTCAGAGGTGTGAGCCCGCTGGCTTCCTCGGCGGCTAGCAAAAGACCGAAACTGCTTGCGCTTACGAGGCCGACCGCGATAATTTTTGTATCGAACATCGTCACAGACGATGAAACATGGGTTCATAACTTCGAATCGGAAACGGCAGTCCACGGACTGTCGCCACAACATCCGTCCTCCGAAGGAAAAGTTCAAAGCCTCACCCTCAGCCAATAAGTCATGGTGACGGTCTTCTGGGATTCTGCAGAGGTTATTCCGTTTGATGTCCTTCCTCAGGATGCAACGATCAGAAAACTGAAGAAACGATTTCAGCGTGTTCGTCGCCACAAAAATGCAAATGGCTCTGAGCACTATGGGACTTAACAGCCATGGTCGTCAGTCAAATGCAAATGAATTTCTCGTTCTACATGACAACGCCAGATCTCACACAGGTCTGCGCACCCGAGAGGACCTCACAAAACTGGACTGTTCTTCCTCATCCACACTACAGCCCGGGCCTCGCACATTGCTACTTCCATCTGTTTGCCCCAATGAAGGATGCACTCCGAAGGAAGCATTACGTGGATGATTATTGATGCAGCAAGGCGTTGGCTATGACGTCGACCAGTAGAATGATACGTATGGTCATACAGTCCTCCCAGTAAGGTGGCGTAAGGCCATCGCATTGAACGGAGAGTATGTTAAAGAATAGAGTTTTGTAGCCAAAGAGAGGGGAATAATAGTGTGTATTGGAATCCCGAATAAAACCAGTCTCCTTTCAGAAGAAGAAAAAATATATTGCATCACTTATTCAACGCCCCTCGTAGAGATGTGCGGTGAGTGACGCTGACAGTGTTGCGGCCTATATCCTCGTCAGATTACAAAAACTTTGTAACTGGCACTTAAATATTTGGGGATATTGAGAGTTCTTAACACAGAAAATTCAGCGACAGTCGCCTAAATGGAGAGCGTGTTGGTTGTAAAAAAATTCTAAGGAAATTGAGATCCTGCAGGTATGACGGTCAAGATATTGTTCTTGAAATTAAATAAATAAAAAAGTGCATAAATAAATAAGGAAATGAAAATAAATAAAATAGCATCCTCGTGCTACACAAGTAGTGTGGACAGAGAACGTGGATGTTCAGGTGTGCCAAAGCAGTTGGTTCACCCTCTACCTAATGTCATCTGGTAGCTGATTCACAAGCAGGCAACTTCTTACCTCTTCTCACCCCTTTAGATCCACAGAATTACCGAGAGGTCCTCACTTTAATAGCTGTTGTATTAGGTGCCGTCTTAGCGAAGCATCTGTATTGATCTTTAGGTTATCACGAACCATGCTGCAAGCAAACATCGATATGAACCTGGAGCATTATGGACACGCAGAGTGCGTTGGTCCTAAGCCATACTGGGACTGCAAGACCTTAAAGAAGCCATTGGCATTTTAGAAGAACGCCACTTCTTACAGACGGTTAGCACCCGTCTTGGAGTATTCTTCTCAGTTCTCAGCTGTTCAACCTAAAGTGACAATATCGAGGATATTGTGCGACGAAGAACCTCCTCACCGAAGAGAACCACATTTTCACTCTACCTGTCCTACAATGGCGAATTGCGTGAGGCCGAACATTTTCATTTGGAAAGAGATGTCTAAAATACCCTGCTTTCTAGCACTGAATGGAGTAACTTTCGATGTGCAGTGTTTTCGCACGATTAGTTGTAAACTTAACATCAAAACTGTTGACAATGATGTAGATGAAGTTAAGAAACTATTATACCTTGGAAGCAAAATAACACATGACAGACGATGGAAAAAGGACATGAAAAACCGATTAGCTTAGGCAAAAAGGTCATTTCTATCCAAGAGAAGGTTGCTGGTATCAAACATCTGCATTCATCTGAGGAAGAAATTTCTAAGAATGTACGTTTGTACCACGACATTGTATGGCAGTGAATCGTGGTTTATGGGAAATTCCAAGAAGAGAATCCAAGCGTTTGAGGTGAGCTTCTATAGAACGATGTTGAAAATTAGGTGGACTGATACGGTAAGCGATGAAGAGGTTCTGTGCAGAAGCGGCGAAGAAAGGAAAGTACAGACAAATCAGAGAATTAGAAGGACAGAATTGCAGGACGTGTCTTCAGAAAAAAAATACTACCTGTATTTATCTCCAACGGATTATAGAACCCACATACGTATTTTTTTATCGTGATGCCAAAAATAATTATGAACTGTTGTAAGACGTCGTCGTCTCCTGACCTTCATTGCTTACATATTCCGGCCTCACAATCATATTCGGCACGTCAAGACACTTCATTCGAACCCAAACTCGATAAGATAAATTCAATGTTGTATGAATTCATGTAAACGATATGCAAATAACTAATAAATCGCAAGAGCGCACCGTGGTTGAAATACTCGAAGCTCGCATACACACATACATTCCAGACACGATGGTCACAGGAGCTTTTAGTTCGAGAGAGGCAACCGCACGCCAGGTAGGCCAGTCCCAACCCATCTACGTCGGTCGGTGGCCGCCCGTGGAGCAGACAGCGTTCGCTCGAGGGAAAGGAGGAACGACCCCGTGTTTGGCTTAAAAGCAAATTCTGCTACATTGTGTGGGAGCGGCCAGCCTACGCATTCTTTACACATAGCAGGCAGTTTCAGAGATTTTCACAGGGAGACAGCAAACGCCAAACGCCGATGCTACAGATTTCCGGAATGTTCGCCTTAAACGAAACGTCATTCTCCCGTTTTAGAAGATCAATGCTGATTGGCAGACGATATTTCTGGCGCCTTGAGCTGAAGGAGTAATGGAAGAGACCTAAAGATGTACCCCTTCACGTCTGGCGTGGAGAGGCACGGTTCCGTTGTCGTCACTCTTGGAGTGGGGAACAAGTCTCTCCTCAGTACTTCACTGGGAGAGAACCTCTGTTGAGATCGAATCGAAGTGCGACTCTCTAGATTGAGTCCTTGCGATTAAGCGTTGTTCGCTGTGTAGGCCGACACACTTATTGTGCGGTGTGAACGGACAGAGCTATAGTTAAACGCCTGTGAGCGAATTTTTGAGTGGCATCGCGGAGGACTGGTTATCTGTTCGGTGTACCACGCCAATTGTTAGACTAGGGGCGAATAGGAATCCTTGACTTCATCAAGGCATAGGGAGAGCTGGATTGGAGAAGGTCAGTCCAGATAGAACTAAAGTTATCTTATTTGTCAGCAGCGAGCGACGCAGACAGCAGTCATCGCAGCTTACGGTATTGTGCGCTACAGCTATTGCGAGCCCCATATTTTCTCCACAACAGTACACTTTACTGCATTTCACACATGACAGCCTCGACCATACCTAGCAACATTCTGAAGGATAAATATTCAAGTTGAGTAGGCCCGCCTCTCAGCCATTCTGCCAAGTCAACAACAATCTTAAACTTTGTATAGAAATTTCATTAGCGAATCCTATCCTTGAGAGGTAACTTCACATTCCGAAAAGAACCAGTATGTAACTTGTTCAATTCATAACTATTGGGATTTCTCAGAATTTTTCAAAATAAATAATAACTTTCGTTAGTTTCATGTTTTTCTTACACTAACTAGCTCTACTCCAGTATCCAATAACCCACTAGTTACGTAAGAAATTTTGTGAATTTTTGTGTCATTTCCTTATAGTGGACGACTCCAGAAGATATTTATTGCTGGAAGTTTTTCAGGCATTTCTCTTTAGAACGTTAGGAGCGTCTGTCTGACTTCTTTAGTAATGTGGTGGTGGGAATTGCATCTTGCAGGAGCCACAGGGTAAAGGGAACATCTCAGATTAATCAGTTGCGCAGAATAACAGAATCTCAGATCAACCCCACACTCACACTGTATTTTCTTTGGTTAGGTTCTTCTGATCATACTTCTTTATTTCTACATACGGCAAATGACACTCATGTTGACGAAGCTAAAGGCACTGTAAGGATTTTTTTAGGGTAAGAACAGTGATAATCACGGAGAGAGATCCGATAGATGCGTGGTAATTATCACGTAATGAACGACGCCAAAGAGTCATATTTTCATCCCGTTAGGTTCAGGACGTGCAGACAGATGCGGAGTGAGCCACAGTGCTGTCAGTGAGCTGGAGCAGTGGATACAGTGGGCAGAGTGCTCAGCGCCGCTGTGGGCTGGTGAGCGACAGACTGGCGGGGTGGATTCCACTGTTAGGGCCCGGGAAAAAACACTGTGCAAGAGAATTAAAGGATCACGTTCCAGGAACACCATAAGTATCTCCCGTTGCGACGCATAAGTTTGAAATTTGGCTCAAATGAGCCTATAACATTCTCCTGTAATGGTGCAAAATGGTGGCACAGTGCGACATCAACCGCGGGCTCCGCGACGCTTCAAACGGCAACTTTTCAACAGTTGCTAAGGAAGGGCCACAGCTCAGAAGCTGCTGTGAGCTGTAAAATAGGGTAATGATGTCACATTGCTATCAAATTTCACCGAAATTCTTCCCAACGCCACCGTCGAAGTGTCACAGACGAGAAAGTCGTCGCAGCACATCTTACCTACATTTTATTCCTTCTTTTGACATCTCTGTGATGGAAAAGCAACTAAAATCACTCAACAGAGTAAAGTCCACTGGACCTAACGGGATGCCAGTTCGATTCTACACAGAGTACGAGAAAGAACTTGCCCCCCCCCCCCCCCCCGTTATAACAGCCGTGTACCGCAAGTCTCTAGAGGAACGAAAGGTTCCCAATGATTGGAAAATAGTACAAGTAGTTCCAGTTTTCAAGAACGGTCATCGAGCAGATGTGCAAAACTATAGGCCTATATCTCTGACATCGATCTGTTGTAGAATTTTAGAACATGTCTTTTGCTCGCATATCATGTCATTTCTGGAAACCCAGAATCTACTCTGTAGGAATCAACATGGATTCCGTAAACAGCGATCGTCTGAGACCCAACTCGCTTTATTTGTTCATGAGACTCAGAAAATATTAGATACAGGCTCGCAGTTAGATGCCATTTTCCTTGACTTCCGGAAGGCGTTCGATACAGTTCCGCACTGTCGCCTGATAAACAAAGTAAGAGCCTACGGAATATCAGACAAGCTATGTGGCTGGATTGAAGAGTTTGCAAACACAACACAGCATGTTGTTCTCAATGGAGAGGCGTCTATAGACGTTAAAGTAACCTCTGGTGTGCCACAGGGGAGTGTTATGGAACCACTGATTTTCACAATATATATAAATGACCTAGTAGATAGTGTCGGAAGTTCCATGCGGCTTTTCGCGGATGATTCTGTAGTATACAGAGCAGTTGCAGCATTAGAAAATTGTAGCGAAATGCGGGAAGATCTGCAGCGGATAGGCACTTGGTGCAGGGAGTGGCAACTGACCCTTAACATACACAAATGTAATGTATTGCGAATACATAGAAAGAAGGATCCTTTATTGTATGATTATGTGATAGCGGAACAAAAACACTGGTAGCAGTTACTTCTGTAAAATATCTGGGAGTATGCGTGCGGAACGATTTGAAGTGGAATGATCACATAAAATTAATTGTTGGTAAGTGGGTGCCAGGTTGAGATTCATTGGGAGAGTCCTTAGAAAATGTAGTCCATCAACAAAGGAGGTGGCTTACAAAACACTCGTTCGACCTATACTTGAGTATTGCTCATCAGTGTGGGATCCGTACCAGATCGGGTTGACGAAGGAGATAGAGAAGATCTAAAGAAGAGCGGCGCGTTTCGTCACAGGGTTATTTGGTAAGCGTGATAGCGTTACGGAGATGTTTAGCAAACTCAAGTGGCAGACTTTGCAAGAGAGGCGCTCTGCATCGCGGTGTAGCTTGCTGTCCAGGTTTCGAGAGGGTGCGTTTCTGGATGAGGTATCGAATATGTTGTTTCCCCCTACTTATACCTCCAGAAGAGATCACGAATGTAAAATTAGAGAGATTCGAGCGCACACGAAGGCTTTCCAGCAGTCGTTCTTCCCTCGAACCATACGCGACTGGATTAGGAAAGGGAGGTAATGCAGCGGCAATTTAAAGTGCCCTCCACCACAAACCGTAGGGTGGCTCGCCGAGTATAAACGTCGATGTAGATGTAGGATGCCAGAACCGTAATGCCCAGCTGTTGAAATCACTCGGTTTTCTTCTGGGCAGCAGAGGAAAACATTTGGGAAACACCGTCGCTCAGAATCGACACGAAAAGGTCACAGGGGATGGCGTAAAGGGAGTCAATGAAACCACCCCTTTCATTAGGACGCTGATTCCCCTCATATTTCCTGGTCAAAAACGACAGTATACAGTGCGATATGCAACGGGAAGACGGTCTTGATAATCTTTATACTGCTGAAATCTCTCTGATGTTTCAACCCTTCTGTAAGGACATCGTCGGCTAACAACCCCACTGAATGTGGTCTCGCCCCTTTGGAGCACAATGCGACTGCAATTTTTGCTCTAGTGTACAGGTTGGGACCACTAGAGATCGTTCAAAACCATTCAACGAAATTTGAACGTGATCCGAATTGGCGAAGGGTGTTCGTGCTTTTTGGGTAGTCCTGTCTCACTGCCTTCCTGTGGCGTGATCACAGAGGAATGAGTCATTGAGACATGCTCGAGTAAAACGACAAACGGTCCCTCTATGACTCCCCAATTTGGGGATACCCTTGGTGGGACCTGCCCACATTTATTGAAAATCTAAAAAATGTGCCTTTACTGAGAAAACTTGTGAATTAGTGCTAGGCGCCTGCAGGTAGGCAATTGGCATCACAAGAGTATTTCTCTAAAGTTTGTAAGTTCATTTTGACGTATTCGTGCCATCATCTTTGTAGGGAAAGTTAAATGTTGTAGTGTGATATTTGTGTCTCCCCGTAATGAATAATATCACATTTGTTCATACATACATTTGATATATCAAACATTCAGACTTTACGAATTCGTTATCTTACACCTCCCATTTGTTCACAAATTGCACCATGTCTACTCTGTGTCCATACTTGAATACTTCATATTTTTTTCATACAGAATGTGTTCTGTTGACCAATATTGGCATTTTCATATGCTTGCAGCACTTCAATTTATTTTCTGTAAAAACTTTCCAGCAATCTGGATCAGGCGTCGCTAATGCAGTCGTCCGAGCTACGCATCGGCAGCACAATCTTTCTATTTTCAGGTTATCACGTAGTGTTTGCAACAGATTAGAAACATACTTCGTCTGGACAAATTGATCCCTTAAGGCTCAATTTAATACAGTTTGGGGCAATATAGTGTCGTGTTTGCTGTGAATTTTCTAGTTCAAAAGTCTTTTGTGTTACTTGCGAGTAAACGATCATTTCCTTGCAGATTACGGAAGTTTTTTCATCTCCGAAACTTCAGCACTGTAGTCATACTGCGTTATTAATGGGCCATATTTGGTTCTGCGGAGGGAGCGGGAGCGGGAGGGTGGGGGGAAACGACGATACACACACACACGCTTCAGACAGAAATCGGTTCCATAAGTTGGTACGAGCATTCAGACAGAGTTTCAAAAGAGTGGCAAGCTACTAGAGGTATACAAAAACACTTCTTTGTATGTCAGTACCTATAAATGCCAACATTGTGTACAGAAGCTCAAACATTTTTATGCACGTTAGTACAGTCCAATGAAGGCACTGTTTGCAGCTCGACACATATCAAAATGGTACTCCGCTTTTCGCCACATGTTCATAAGCATGACATGTATTATGGCCTCTACTGCGGCGTAGATCCATTGCCGAAATTCTGACAGATCTCGAACGCTTTTTCTGTGAACAATCTCCTTAGTAAACAATCACGTACTGAAATCCAGCGAGATCGGGAGTCCGACGGGCCAGGCAATAGGAGCGCCACTTCCGATCCAACGCTCAAAAAAATGGTTCAAATGGCTCTGAGTACTATGGGACTTAACATCTATGGTCATCAGTCCCCTAGAACTTAGAACTACTTAAACCTAACTAACCTAAGGACAGCACACAACGCCCAGTCATCACGAGGCAGAGAAAATCCCTGACCCCGCCGGGAATCGAACCCGGGAACCCGGGCGTGGGAAGCGAGAACGCTACCGCACGACCACGAGGTGCGGACTCCAACGCTCAAGAAACGTCTCACGGATAAGTGTGATAACATTCCAATGATAGTGGAGGGTGGGGGGGGAGGTGGACACAATTCTGCTGGGAAATGACATTGGGAGGTACCTGCGGAACTACGTAGTAGGCCAACATGTCGAAATAGGGGTGCCCTGCCACATGTGCGGATGTACCCTGCGACTCAGCGCTATTCATGAAATGGTGAGGATCACATCTTGGCGAGTGTATCTGTCTATTACGTATCTACCAACAAACATAAAGTGCCAGGTCCTTTTCTATTGGGGATTTGTTTGTGTATATCTCTAGGCCGTGCATCCTATACAGGGTGAAGAAAAATTGGCGCACTCGCACTTGCCAGCGCGATTCCCTCACATACTAGCGATACAAAATTTCGTCCTGCTCATGTTTCGGGCAGTAAATTTAAAGACTGGCAATTTTGTCACTCTGTAATCACGTGTACGGTAACTACCTCTGTCAAGAGCCAACAAAAGTGCTGTGCAGTTGGTGCAGTGGATAGCGTTTCGGTTTACCGTACAGGATGGCCCTGTGTCGGGCTTATTTGTTTTCATTTGCTAAAAGTAGTCTCTGTGGTATGCTATCTGGGGTCTTAATCGTCATACAGCGATTACAGTGGGCCCTCTACAAAACGTCTGAAGTTACGTACTATGAACGGAGAAATGGAAGTGCAATCGTTTTCATTCGTCAGCATTTAAAGAAATCTTTTGCACATCGTGGAGGCGAATTGTTTCGCGCCACTGCATTTACTAGATTCCAAATCAGTTTTCTGTGTACCCTTCCCCAATGGCCCCATAGAAATTATTTGCAAAGCACATATATAGCCCTACTGCTGACGTAAGGGCCTAACGAAATGCGATGGACCTGAACAGAACAAGAATAATAGTTGGTATTAATCGATGGGACCATTGGTGGAGGGTACACAGAAAACAAGTTTGGAATCTAGTAGATGCAGTGGTGCGGAAAAATTCGGCTCCACGACTTGCAGAAGATTTCTTTAAGTGCTGACCAATGAAAAGGATTGCACTTCCATTTCTGTGTTCATAGTACGTAACTGCAAATGTTTTGTAGAATTTTGTCTCCCGCCTGGGAGGCGGCGCGTGGATAGGAACGGGAAAAGGTAATACAAGTCGGTACTGCAAGAAAGTGGTTTACTGGTGCAAAAACAAGGAGATAAACCATTACATAACCCTGTACGCAGGTGCGATGATGAAGCGTGGTGTCCTGGCTGGTTGCACCTGATGAAATGGGCAGAAGCAGTCGCGGAGCTCGTAGACCTCGACAGCACCGGCTAGAGGGCGCTGTCGCCTGTGTCTCTCGTAGTGCCAACTTGAGAAACTACTCCGTGGCATCGTTGCTATCGATACCACATAGAAGACCCACTGTAATGGCTGTATGACGCTTAGGACGCCAGCCACAGTACCACGCACACTACTTTCAGCAAATAAAAGCAAATAAGCCCCGACACAGAATCGAACCGTCGACCTCCTGCATGCTAACCCAAATTTCTATTCACTGCGCCACCTGCACAGTACTATTCTGCTTCCTGGCAGATGTAGTTACCGTACATGTGATTACAGTGGTGCGAGATTGCCAATCTTTAACGGCCATTTACTGCCCGAAATATGCACAGGACGAAATTTTGCGAGGCATTCATGTACTGTCAGTACGTGACGAATTGCGCTGCCAAGTCCGCGAGTGCGCGAATTTTTCTGCGCCCTGTATACTGTGCTACAGACTGCGGGCACAGTGGAACGGCGGGTAGCATTCATTTCACGCTAGTTGAGGAGAGCCCTACGTCAACGTGACGTAGGCAGGCGTCATCATGAGTTTCACGAGTTGTCCTATCGACTGTTGTGTGCATTCTGTACGCATCGACTGTTGTGTGCATTCTGTACACATCGACTGTTGTGTGCGTCTTGAATCTGCACTGTTCATTGTTCTTAGTTGATTTACAACATGAAGGCAAAATTAAATGGAACAAGATGGTTTAATATTTCCAGCAACGTTAGGAATTACTTCCAATTTCAGTTTCTCAGTTTAACGTTTCTGCCCACATGAAGTATGTACAATTCATTCCCTTTTATAAAAATACGAAACACTTTAATTTCTCCCTAATTCACGTTTTTATCAACATGATTTATGCACCTTTAATCGTACCAAGAATGCCTAGACACTTTCGTTATAGTTATATTCCTTCATTCAGATATTCGTAATGTTCATGAAACACACAGTAACATCCCACATTCTTTGGATTGCAGCTTAATAATTAATTATTTCACGTTTCTATGCACACGATTTATGCACGATTCACCGGATATTTTTAAAAAAATTGACTAAAAGCTTTTTATTTTTTTTTTATTTTATTTTTTTTTTTTTTTTATGGTTCCTTCGTTCAGGCATTCATGATGTTTGATGTTTCTGAAACACATAATACCATCCCAAATTGTTGGGATTACAGCTTAATAATTAATTGAACTGGGATGAGCGTAACAGATAACTCCTGTCACTTAGTTTGTACACATGCATTTACATTTAGCTTTTACGTTATCGGTACAACCGCAAAGATTGATATACTCACTCATGTAGTCGATTTAGGTTATTTGCGTCACAATGACGTAGTGTTACGTCACTATGACGTATGGTTCTCCTCACCTAGCGTGAGGTGAATGCTACCCTGGAAGAACGGCTGTGTCGCAATCACGTGACGCGACAATGGGTACGTAGCAAACGGTCGCAGGTGCGGTGTCGCACAGTGATACGGCGAGTGTACTTCACGTCTGACACTGGGACAAAAATAAATGCGACAACCGGCCATATGTGCGCTGCGGGCATAAGACGACTAAATTACCCTGACGAGCCTCGCACTGCAGTAATTACGGCGGCAGCGGAGGGCTTTGCCGGTGGCGGGGCAGAGTGACCTCTGCGGCGGGCACGTGCCGCGCTGCCGCTGCTGCGGGATTACGGGCCACTTGACCAGCTGGCCAGTGTCCGAGCGCAGCAGGCAGGTTGCGCGCCCGGTAAGCCGGGGCGCCGCGCTGCCGACACGGACAGCACTCGCCGGTCGGCGCTGGGGCGCCTCGGCGCGGGGTGGTATACGGGCGCCCTCAACCGGTCACCCCGGCGCTGCAATTCATTAAGCGGATCACGTGGCGCCCTTTATCGACGCCGGCCCCGACGTAAAAAATGCGTAAATGGCCGGTGCGCGGTGCGCGCTGACCGCCGCACGCGCCGCCCGCCGGCTCAAATAATCGGCAGGGAGGCGCAGCCGCTGACGCCGCCACTGCCGCCCCACGGCGACCACCCGCCGACTGCCCCGGCGCTCATTGTTTCAGCTCCGGCCGTAAACAGCGGCACGCGCTGTCGAGAGGGCGCCTACATAAATCTAGTGACGCGGTCGCTGTGGGTCCGACGTCACTCGCACCTCTCCGATCTACCCTCCCCTCCGTGTGTTCGGTGACGACTGCTAGGTCGGTGTGAGAGCAAACATCTCTCTACCTACTGGGAGCTTGAAATAACTGTCTCTGTAGTTGTAGTTCAGCAGCATACCCGATACTGACACGAGATCTGTCTAGTAGTACACTGAAGAACCAAAGTGTTGTGTACATAGTTCCTTGTAGTCAGCGCGTACACAATTGTCCCACTAGAGCGCACCCGGCTAAGCACAACAGCGCAGGCGGAGCGCTCGTCCGTCTCCGCACTACGAGATGGCGCTGTCCTAGAGACAGACCAAATTCTGCTTCCGCAGATCCGCGTATTACTATGTAACGCAGCCAATCAGATTGCTGCTAATGTAGAACCTTTTCTTCCTCGCGGATCACACTCGCGCAGTGATACCTGAACGCGCGAGGTATTATAACAAGTATACAGACCTCCGATGAGTCAGTCTGCGTCAGTCTGCATTAGTCTGCAGTCAAGTTTCAGTCTGCGCCTGATAAGATTATCATATTCCTGTACATAGCCATGAAGAGAAATGTATAGACACTTTTGTCAAGTATCAGAGATATGTGAGAATACGATTAACGTACCAAGACCAAGCGAACTTCAGATTGTCAATTGTAAACAGCATCCAGAATCAAGTTACGTAATATCTATGATTTTTATTATTCTAATAAATGTGTGTGAAAATTAATCAAGTTCTGTTTAAAGCTGGTCACCGTCAATCTGCTACTATAAGGGTGCAAGTGGCATTTCTATCGTCTGACCCAACGGCAGAAGATAAACACGCCACGATAAGACCACGAGACATATTGCTGACACTCGCCTACTTCGTTAGAGCGACAAGTCAAATAATCTGATGGTGTGTGTACCGAAGGTCTTACAGTACGGACACCACACAAAGAAACTGGTACAACTACTTAATATCGTGTAGGGTCCCAGCGAGCACGCAGAAGTGCCGCGACACGACGTGGCATGGATTCAGCTAATGTCTGAAGTAGTGCTGAAGTGAAGTGACACCATGAATCCTGCAGGCCTGTCCATAAATCCGTAAAAGTATGAGGGTGTGGAGATCTCTCCTGAACAGCACGTTGCACGCCATGCCAGATATGTATGCTCAATAATATTCATGTCTGGGGACTTTGGTGGCCAGCGGAAGTGTGTAAACTCAGAAGAGTGTTCCAGGAGCCACTCTGTGGCAATTCTGGACGAGTGGGCTGTCGCATTTTCTTGCTGGAATTGCCCGAGCCCGTCGAAATTCACAACAGACATGAATGGATTCAGATGGATCAGACAGGATGCATACGTACGTGTTACCTGTCAGAGTCGTATCTAGACACTTCAGGCGTCCCATATCGCTGCAACTGTACACGCTCCACACCGTTACAGAGCCTCCACCAGCTTCTACAGTCCCCTGTTGACATGCAGGGTCCATACCCGCACACGTCCATCCACTGGATACAATTT
The DNA here is from genome assembly GCF_023864345.2 of Schistocerca serialis cubense. Classification (NCBI taxonomy): domain Eukaryota; kingdom Metazoa; phylum Arthropoda; class Insecta; order Orthoptera; family Acrididae; genus Schistocerca; species Schistocerca serialis. Next base: position 122,970,497 of record NC_064643.1, read on the forward strand.
GAAATGAGACTCGTCCGACCAGGCAACATGTTTCCAGTCATCAACAGTACAGTGTCGGTGTTGACGGGCCAAGGCGCTGCTTGAAGCTTTGTGTCATGCAGTCATTAAGGGTATACGATTGGGCCTTCGGCTCTGAAAACCCATATCGATGATGTTCCTTTGAATGGTTCGCACGCTGACACTTGTTGATGGCCCAGCACTGAAATCTGCAGCAATTTGCGGCAGAGTTGCACTCCTCTCTTCCGTCACACTGAATGATACTTTTCAGTACTTGTTGGTCCCGTTGTTATAGGATCTTTTTCCGGCCGCAGCGATGTCGGAGATTTGATGTTATTCACGGTACACTCGTGTAATGGTCGTGCTTCATTGGTACCTCTGAGACGCCGTGTCCCATCGCTCGTGCAAACCACGTTCAAACTCACTCAAATCTTGATAATCCGACACTGTAGCAGCAGTAAGCGATCTAACAACTGCGCCAGACACTTGTTGTCTTATACAGGCGTCGCCGACCACAGCTCCGTATTCTGCCTCTTAACATGTATTTGAATACACATGCCTACACGAGTTTCTTTGGCACTTCAGCGTAGAAGCATTAGGTTTTCGGATCTGTGTGTCGCTTCCGAGTGCAGTGAAAGGGACATAACTGTTTAGTGGTGTTGTATACGACTCCATACACAAGGGGAAGGATAGGTGAGCTACAGAATGGTGCATGAACAGTGCTCCTAAGAAATTTAGACGGGGGCAGAAATGATTATTGAACAAGTTAACACAGTAAACGCAAGATTAACTTAACTTGTATTCCTCCAACTGTAAGAAGACTCATTACAAATAATGCAGCAAGAAATAAGGTCCATATCTCCATGTCCACAAGAAGGAGGCTCCCTGAACAAAAGCTAGAACGATGGTGTCAGAGCTGTGACCAAGCAGTGTCTGCATAGCGTCGCATAGCAAAGAAGCTCCACGTGCGACGGTTTGAGTGGCTGCTGCCGGCTGTCCTCTATTGCAGCAGCAGAGGCGCTCATAGTACAGAGCCGTTGGAGCTGTGGCTCAGCAGGCGCGCACCATTGGATCCGCTAGATCCCGTGTGACTGCTGTGGTGTCTGAAGGAGACTTGCAGTTCCGTTCCCAACTGTGAATCGTTTAGCGTGCTACTGATACGTGACAACGCAAGTGCCTTGAGCATGTCGGATTTAGTACCTGCCAAACAGCAGTCGAGGAATGTCTTCCACTTCTGCTCTCATCTCAAGCAATCTGGTGTGGGAGGTCATCGTTTGCTAGTAGAAGTGTATGGAGAACATGCTGTGTTGGAAACAACATACAGATTGGTTCCAACGATTCGAAAACATCGACATGGGCAACAAAACGCGACCAGGCACGTGTGGTGTATCATGAGCTGCTGCAACCGCGTCAGATGGTGTAAGATGAACTCTAAAAAGCCCATTACCTCAATTTGAAGTGTGCTCTTAGAAGGCAAACGCCCACCACATGTTTAGAGACATGAAGAAATCATTCTACTTCACGAGATGCTAAACCACGTGCTGCGAACTGAGTGAAGAAAACGTTGCAGGGACTTCGATGGGTCCCCCCCCCCCCCCTGCCCCCTACTCCCCCATTTTCTCCAGACATCGCTCCTTCTGATTGCTGCTTCTTTCGGCACACGCAGTACCGCCTTTCTATACAACACTTATGTCTTTTAACGATTTCAGAAACGGGCTCCATGAGTGTATCACCCCAAAAGAAGCATTTTTAAAATCGTGTAATCCATTTTTTTTACCAGGAATGTGGGAAATGGGAAATTGTTGTAGCTGCCGAAGGACACTACTTTCAGTGAATTAGCCAGTAACATTTTGTTAAAATAAATATGTGTTTCATTACTTTGGACCTAAAGTACTTCATATGCTTCGTGCCCAACAAACAGTGAGAATTAATTCAAGTGTCTACTGCAGGTGGATGTCGAACTGCAGCCAGAACTCAATTACAAAGTGGAGAGGCTACACAATGGTGTATACGCGTGGAAAATCGTGACGGTCTTCCGTGAAGCCGCCATACTGGTGAGTGGCAATATCAGGGATCATTCAGCACTTAGAATATACATTGCATAAACCTCACATGACTTCATGATATTGAAATCATCTCGATCAGCTGATTATTGGCGGCAACCACGTGCAGGCGACTTCTGGAACTCTGTTCAATTTATTTTTGACTGAACTGTAGTACAGTGCTGAAATCTTGTGCGGTATTTGGATGCGACGAAAGATATGCATAAGGGAGTAATATTTCGTTCCAGAGTTGTTTCAAATACGCAAAAGCATTTGCAAACACATTTTTCCAGAGAAAATCATTGAGTTTAGAGGTTGGAGCTAAGATGTGATATCGTTACCAAGCAGATGTGTTTGGTATTCCATTGTATTCCATTTGAGTTGTTTAGTTGGGTCTAAGTAAACGCATTAGCACTGAAAATAGAGGACTAGCTCACCGAAAGGGAAGGATCGGATCAAAATGATACTTGTTAGAGATACTGATACAGATAGGTTTACTCGACCATCTTTTTCTGAAATAAATGCCACAACACGGAACAACATCGAGTTGATTAGAGAGCCTGATGTTGTGCTAAGGCAAATTGGCCCAGACATCTCGAACAGCCACCTCCAGATCTCGTACAGATTGACACTGTGGCTTCTAGCGTTTTACCTGGTCCTGCACTTGATCTATAGGGGACAAGTCCGGAGAGCAGTCCGGCCATGAGACAGTCGGAACATGACGTAGGGCATCTCGAGCATCTCGAGCTGCATGTGGAAAAGCATTGTATTGTTGGCAAACTGCCCTTGGTTCTCCATGTACGAAAGATCCTATATGAGGTTGAAGAATGTCATCAGCATAATGTTGGTCCGTTAAGATTCCACGTACCATAATTTGGCGCCACCGGCTATCGTAGGTCATGGCCTCCCAGACCATTACACCAGTTGTGCGAGCAGTGTGGTTGGAATTATGCCGTTCAACAGGTTGCCTCCACACCCGTATGTGGTTATCATCCGTCCCCAAAACGAATTGGAACCCATCACTATACACCAGGGTTTGCCAATCTATGGCAGTCCACGTCGTTCTGGCTCCTATGTAGACGGAGTTGCCGATGCCTTGGCGTTAACGCCAGTACACGACAAGGGAGCATAAATCGCAAATTATCATCCGCAAGGCGTCTGGAAGATGGTTTGTGGAACAACTGGCACTTGTGTCGTGGAGAGAGTCATTGTAGGATCCCTGATCGCTTGCCTCCAGATCCTTCAATCCTCTGGCCTCGTCGTCTTCTTGCTTCCTCCAGACCCGCAACGTCGCACTCTGGTGCCATCTCGTGTCCGCTGCTCCCAACATCGTCTGAGGGAACACTCCGAACGGTAGACCTGGCGAGCCACAGGATGGTTAGTCCCCTCTCAAACTGGCTTAACTATGAGAAATGTCTGTGACAAGTCTACCTGACATTCTGCGCCTTCTACCGTTCTCCTCGAGTCGGGATGTGGACTTCGCGTGTACGACTCGTCCACTGTGCACCGCGTAAGTAAGGCCCCCTGCCCGACTGCAGCGCCACCGCAGGGCCTGTGGGCATGCGCATTGGCACCAAACTTGGATCATTTGCATATCGAATCTCACTGTAGTTATCTGCAGAGTTACGCGTTTTCACCGTTCTTCAGTCTCGGTGCGCCACTTTCGGTGTTCCTGACTGTTTTATGAAATGTAAGATAAGGGTCACGCCGTATCTATCTCGTAAAAAACCTGAAACTTGATGAATGACAAATATTTTGAGACGGCTAAATGTTAAAATGTAATTCACTATAAGGGTTTCCTCTATAATCAATATTTTCGAATATAGCATGCTTCTTATCTTAATAATGTTTCGGTTCTGTACTGGATTAGGCAGTAGCCATAAAACATTAACGCTGAATTTGCCCAGAAACCTGACTTTATGGGTAGAAACAGATGTTATTTGTAATAAAAGAGCAATAAAACATTTCACGCGTATTGTTCACAAATTGTCAGAAAATTAAATCTTCCTACCAGATTCATATTTTGTCTTCTTCTGTCGAAGCAGTGAACTAAATGACTCGTCATGTAACACATATATTAATTCACTGAAGAATTGTAAAAAGAAAGCGCTGTCAATAAAATGTTGGAACTATTTGCTACCGTTATACCCAGCTAAGTGAAAAACGATAACCATTGCATTAATATCGGAAATTTCGGAATTAGGTTAACTGTACTGCTGCGTATGTAATACTAAATCAACATATGGTTCAGCTGCTAAAATCAGTGCTTTATTTCAGATATACACAAGAAAAACTAACCGACAGCTCCACTTAGCGGAGAACGTGATCACAGAAACTCGACTGTTTGCCCTTCGTCATGTAACCCCAACACGGAAGAGAGAGTAGTGTGGGCGGTCCGTACGTATCTATGGTCAAAGATTTACCCACCTAAGTAAACATACGTTCCGCTCTCTTCAGCACCACCAGCCAACACCTCTATCTGAAATCAATTGGTACGATGATGCAGCGCCTGTGTTATTCTCAATTACGATTCAAAGTTCCTTTCGACATGCATGCATGTCCGAAGAAACATTGCATCGCAATTCAGAATAACACAGCTACTGCAATATCGTATTTACCCCCCTATACCGGGAAAGAGACTTTCAAGTGAAATGTCTCACCTGTACGGGAATATGCATGATGGATAAGGAGTACAGGTTGGAGACCCTTTCTTGGGTACATGTCGAAGTTTTGGTCTGGCAGTGAGTCGTGAACGAATAGCCAATGGCAAGGTACCGCTCGCGATAAGCGGAAAATCCGTCACAAATTTTCATTGTCGTCATACCATTATGCATCTGATGGTTGCCCATATTAGCAGTTGCGGCTATATTTGATGGAAATCATTTAGGTCTCCAGCGTCACTAAGTAAAAATTCACCCCGTGAGACAAGGATAATTTTCTAAACCCGAATCTTCACCCCCCCCCCCCCTCACCCCGACTGTATCGAAGCATCCACTCGTAACATCAACGACCTGCAGGTGTATCAATGTCAGAAGACTGACAACAATAAATAAAACTAAATGAATAGCTCTTCCGTTCACTTACATCTACCGCACACGAAGTTCACGGTGCATACAAGAATACGCCAACAATACAAAATACTCCAAGACACTGAAAAGGAAAAGATTAATAAATACTAACAAGGACACGGCAATATAAATTAAATGTGACGGTCCTTCATTTATCTTGCGTAACTCGGTGTCCTCCAGTATTCTACCGCTTTTCGCTGCTCACAACCTTTTTCGTGGTGCTGATTACTGCCAAAAGTTTTTCTCTGCACTCCGCACTCACTGTTCACCCTCGGGGTGACCACACCAGAACTTTCGAAAGGGCAACATGATTCCTTCCACAACCGTCGTGAGCAGAATTATGTTATATTTTCGATAAAGTAGCAAAGAAGGGAAAGCAGAAAGGTGGAAGGAGTATATGGAGGGTCTATACAAGGGCGATGTACTTGAGGACAATATTATGGAAACGGAAGAGGATGAAGATGAAGATGAAATGGGAGATATGATACTGCGTGAAGAGTTTGACAGAGCACTGAAAGACCTGAGTCGAAACAAGGCCCCCGGAGTAGACAACATTCCATTGGAACTACTGACGGCCTTGCAAGAGCCAGTCCTGACAAAACTCTACCATCTGGCGAGCAAGATGTATGAAACAGGTGAAATACCCTCAGACTTCAAGAAGAATATAATAATTCCAATCCCAAAGAAAGCAGGTGTTGACAGATGTGAAAATTACCGAACTATCAGTTTAATAAGTCACAGCTGCAAAATACTAACACGAATTCTTTACAGACGAATGGAAAAACTAGTAGAAGCCAACCTCGGGGAAGATCAGTTTGGATTCCGTAGAAACACTGGAACACGTGAGGCAATACTGACCTTACGACTTATCTTAGAAGAAAGATTAAGGAAAGGCAAACCTACGTTTCTAGCATTTGTAGACTTAGAGAAAGCTTTTGACAATGTTGACTGGAATACTCTCTTTCAAATTCTAAAGGTGGCAGGGGTAAAATACAGGGAGCGAAAGGCTATTTACAATTTGTACAGAAACCAGATGGCAATTATAAGAGTCGAGGGACATGAAAGGGAAGCAGTGGTTGGGAAGGGAGTAAGACAGGGTTGTAGCCTCTCCCCGATGTTGTTCAATCTGTATATTGAGCAAGCAGTAAAGGAAATAAAAGAAAAATTCGGAGTAGGTATTAAAATTCATGGAGAAGAAATAAAAACTTTGAGGTACGCCGATGACATTGTAATTCTGTCAGAGACAGCAAAGGACTTGGAAGAGCAGTTGAATGGAATGGACAGTGTCTTGAAAGGAGGATATAAGATGAACATCAACAAAAGCAGAACAAGGATAATGGAACGTAGTCGAATTAAGTCGGGTGATGCTGAGGGAATTAGATTAGGAAATGAGACACTTAAAGTAGTAAAGGAGTTTTGCTATTTGGGGAGCAAAATAACTGATGATGGTCGAAGTAGAGAGGATATAAAATGTAGACTGGCAATGGCAAGGAAAGCATTTCTGAAGAAGAGAAATTTGTTAACATCGAGTATAGATTTAAGTGTTAGGAAGTCATTTCTGAAAGTATTTGTATGGAGTGTAGCCATGTATGGAAGTGAAACATGGACGATAAATAGTTTGGACAAGAAGAGAATAGAAGCTTTCGAAATGTGGTGCTACAGAAGAATGCTGAAGATTAGATGGGTAGATCACATAACTAATGAGGAAGTATTGAATAGGACTGGGGAGAAGAGAAGTTTGTGGCACAACTTGACCAGAAGAAGGGATCGGTTGGTAGGACATTTCCGAGGCATCAAGGGATCACCAATTTAGTATTGGAGGGCAGCGTGGAGGGTAAAAATCGTAGAGGGAGACCAAGAGATGAATACACTAAGCAGATTCAGAAGGATGTAGGTTGCAGTAGGTACTGGGAGATGAAAAAGCTTGCACAGGATAGAGTAGCATGGAGAGCTGCATCAAACCAGTCTCAGGACTGAAGACCACAACAACAACAACAGTAGAAATGTTTTACCATTGGAGCAGCAGGATAAGTAACGACAGCAGAACTGAATTGAATATGAAACGTAGACAGACGAGAGCAAGAAAAACGTTAATAAAAAAGGTAATATGAACAATATGAGAACTGTGAGTCCGCCTTCATACAAAACACTTCATCTTATTTATTTATTTATTCACCAGACTTGTTTCAGCGACAAATATCGGAAACATTAGTGGGATTTTAAAATCCAAAACATGCTGAAAATTGAATAGTCATAAAACACTGCAAAACTTTATTACATTTTTATTGTTTGTTTTTTAAATATTGTTTTCTGAGAATACTTTCATACTACTTTATTTATTATGCGTTACACCATGGTTTTAAGATTGTTGTCGCTGTTTGCGGAATATTTCCCGTGTTTTTTTGTTGCCGTTTTTTCACGGCATACATCATATTATCTACAACTGTGTGAGCGGCTGCTAGTAAACAAATACCAAAACGTGAACTAGGATTTGTGAGCATTATACGGTTGGGATTGCGGTAGCGCCGGCCGAAGTGGCCGTGCGGTTAAAGGCGCTGCAGTCTGGAACCGCAGGACCGCTACGGTCGCAGGTTCGAATCCTGCCTCGGGCATGGATGTTTGTGATGTCCTTAGGTTTAACTAGTTCTAAGTTCTAGGGGACTAATGACCTCAGAAGTTGAGTCCCATAGTGCTCAGAGCCATTTGAACCATTTTTTTGATTGCGGTAGCGTTGTGGATGCAGTTTAGGTGTGTATTAGACAGTTACTTAATATATCTTGCAGTCACGTCCGATGGACGGCTTGCAGCTACTTTTATACACAGAAAAACATGACTTCCCCACTTCGTTCATAATCCACAGCTTTACGCCATCTTGCAGTTCGCGTGTGCTGCTAGAAATGTATAGCATGTTGCGAGAAGGATATGAAAATTGTAGCGGGAGTTCTGACGACTTCAGTTCCTCATTTATGCCTCCGTGTGTGATAGGGTAGCTGTTGTTTTGCGTGTGCGTGTTCTCTGTTATGCGTTCTGGGTCAGTTCTCTCACAGCGGTAAAGAGTGTGTTGTTGCAAAGTGTATTGTTTTCGTTTAATATGTTATTCCCTTCCTGTATGGCCTTTTGAATGGATTAATTTTCTTCTATTGTTAGTTGTTGGCATAAAAAGAAACAGACTAACATACAATAATAAAATATCACCTAGAATTGGAAACATCTTGAAATAAGTAAGGGATCACAATAATATTCAGAACTAACAACACAGCTGAAAAAATACTAAAACCAGACAAAACAACCTCAGACAAGTTCAGCGATTCTGGAATATAGCAACTCAGATGTAACTCCTGTCAGGCGCAATACATTGGACAAAAAAGCAGAAATTTCCGAACGAGGTACACAGAACACATGAGTGTTCTAAAGAGTGATAGCACACATTCCACTTCCGCAGAGCATCTAATGAGCAAAAACCCCACTGATAACGAAAGCGACCTACACATCTTGAAACACAGCAGCAATTTACACCGACAACTAACAACACAAGAAAATTACTACACATAAAAGGCCATAGTGGAAGAGAAAAACATATTAAACGAAAAGACAAAACTTGGTAAGAACACACTCTTTACCGCTCTGAGTTAACTGACCCAGGACACGGAACAGAAAGCACAAACACGCAGAAGAACCACTTCCCCCATCAGATGCAGACACATAAACAAGGAACAGAAGTCGTCAGAACTCCCGTTACAATCTTCATACACTTCTAGCAACATGCGATACATTTCTCGCAACACTCACGAACAGCGAGATGGTGCAATGTTTTCGATTATGAACGAAGTGCGAAAGTTACATTTTTCTGCGTACAAAATCAGCTGTACGCCGTCCAACGAACGTGTGTACACGATAAACTAAGTAACAGCTTAGTACACGCCAAAACTGCGTCGGCAACACTACCGCAATTCCAGGTGTATAACGCTGACATACGTAACTTTACGTTTTATTATTTGTTTACTAACAGCTGCTCACACAGTGGCAGACGACATGATGTATGTCGAGAAGGTAGTATGAAAGTGTTCACAGAAAACAATATTTACAAAACAAACAATACAAATGTAATAAAGTTTTACAGTGTTTTATCATTATGCCATTTTCTGCATGTTTTAGATTTAAAGAACCAACTAACGATGGCGCTATTTGACGCCGAAACTAGTTCGGGGAATAAATAAATAACAAAAGGAGTTTTTCATTAAGGCGGAGTCACAATTCCCAAACTGTTCTTTTTGTATGTAAGCACGGACTGAGTGGAAGAGTGCCATGATAAAATTATTGTAATATGTTATACTAACAATGAATGTAAATTTAAATGTGGCGATGTCCCTTCTTAAAATATTTATTTGGAGTGTAGCCTTATGTAGAAGTGAAACGTGGACGACAAACAGTACAGAGAGGAAGAGAATGAATTTCGAATGTGGAGTTAAAGAAAAAAAACTAATGATTAAATGGATGGATCGCATACTGCAGGAAGAGGTAATGAATCAGATTAGTGAGAAAACTCCTTTACGCCGTAAGTTAACTAAAAGACGTAAAAGGCTGCTATAACACATTCTGTTGCATGAATTAATAATTCGTTTGGTAAAGTAAGGAAGTGTGTTGGATAGAGATTGCGGAGGACGCGAAAGGCTGCAATACATTTAGCAGTTTTAAGTGGATGTAGGTTGTTCTAGCTATGCAGAGATGAAGAGGCTTGGCGGAGAGCGTCTTGGAACCAGTCTTCGCACCGAAGACCACAACAACAACCACAACAACAACAGTTGTGATCATTTGTTGGAAGTCAGGTGACGGACCAGAGGGCTGACTAGCGACGGTTAGGACCTCAGCGATTCTTTTCTCACAATGGTTTCTCCTTTTCAGGTCAGGAAATCAGCAGCCTATTCCACACTGCATTTCCCCCTCCTCCTAAACTTTTGGAAGATGTTTTATAGGAGAGGGAAATGAAATGTCTAGTTTTTACGCTCTCGCTGTTAAAGTGATACTCGATCGTGGCTTGAATGAATCGAATCTTCACTTTCGGAAATGTGGAAACTTTGTTCCTGTTCCGGCGTAATTTCAGGCGCTGGCGCGTCGGCCCGAAACGATACAGCAGAGAAGGCTGTGAGACGACGCCAGCCAATAGAACGCCGACTAAGACGACACCACGACAGGAGCGGCACCTATAAGAAGAGAATAGAAGCGCCACTCCAGATAGCCTCGGCTGCAATAGAACATCCACACTAGAAGACAAGCCGTCATCCTAGCTCTTTAGTCGTGACTTATGAACTTGTGTGATTTGCTTGCATGGAAATGGTATATATCGAAGGACATTGATTATTTGCATGTCGCCAAATGCTTGCGACATCTCATTGTAAAAAGTTAAATTTAAGTATTGTCAATTTAATTTATTGTAATAAATGGTTCAAATGGCTCTGAGCACTATGGGACTCAACTGCTGAGGTCATTAGTCCCCTAGAACTTAGAACTAGTTAAACCTAACTAACCTAAGGACATCACAAACATCCATGCCCGAGGCAGGATTCGAACCTGCGACCGTAGCGGTCTCGCGGTTCCAGACTGCAGCGCCTTTAACCGCACGGCCAGTTCGGCCGGCAATTTATTGTAATAAACTCCATTAATATGGTTGTTTGAATGTTGTCTAGCTATCCGAGTAGACTGGGCAGTATCCTACAGTTCCCATGACTGGTTGGATACGCAAGTGTTTTTCCTTGCCGCGCCTACCAGTCCCCAACGATGACTAAGCGTTTGATGAAGGGTATCACTTGCCCACCTTTACTGAGAATTTTAAGAACGTTTCTGAGCACACAGAACCCGTGACGATGTCCTTGCAGACCGGCAACCCCTTTGACACTCTACTGATTCCCGGTGGCCTGCTCTCAGGGAAGGACACCCAGGATAAAGCCGTTATATTCTTTTCTGAGGCGACCGTTTTAACTGGTCCTTAATATGGGACTATGTAGACTTTCTCGGCGTATTGACAGATCAAATGCTTGTCGGGTCTTCAGCCGAACGAACCTGTTATCTGCAAACAATATTTCCACGGTCCACCTAGACGCCATCATCAGGTGAGAAAAGCTAAGCCGTTCTCTCCGATAACTGATTCAAACTGTCAACGACGGAACCTTTGTAAGCAGCGAAACCACGAAAACGCATGCACTGAGGTAATGCGCAAGTTCTCAGACGTTGCTGCTGCCTCCTGGCGCAAGGAGACTTACAGCGCCTCCAGTGGTGAATGCTGTCGGAAAAGGAAATATCGTTAAAAATTGATATTTATAGCTGGCCGATTCAGATGCAGTTGTTTCTTCATTCTGATAAAACAGGACTCCACATTTTTCTTACCGGATATGCATAATCACGGTTAACGATACTATCTGATAGTCTGATTGCAACAGATGCTTTTTAATTATTTATAATATTTCGTTTCCGACAGTATTTACCATTGGAGGGGCTGCAGTTCTTCTTGCACCAGTTGTCAACAGAAACGTTTGAGTTCTTGCGCATTACTTCAGCGGATGCGCTTTCGTATTTTCGCTGCATATAAAGGTTCCGTCGTTCACGGTTTGAATAAGTTATCGGCGAGAGTGGCTTAGTTTTTCACACCTGATGACTGCGGCCAGGTGGACCGCGGAAATACACTCTTGGAAATTGAAATAAGAACACCGTGAATTCATTGTCCCAGGAAGGGGAAACTTTATTGACACATTCCTGGGGTCAGATACATCACATGATCAAACTGACAGAACCACAGGCACATAGACACAGGCAACAGAGCATGCACAATGTCGGCACTAGTACAGTGTATATCCACCTTTCGCAGCAATGCAGGCTGCTATTCTCCCATGGAGACGATCGTAGAGATGCTGGATGTAGTCCTGTGGAACGGCTTGCCATGCCATTTCCACCTGGCGCCTCAGTTGGACCAGCGTTCGTGCTGGACGTGCAGACCGCGTGAGACGACGCTTCATCCAGTCCCAAACATGCTCAATGGGGGACAGATCCGGAGATCTTGCTGGCCAGGGTAGTTGACTTACACCTTCTAGAGCACGTTGGGTGGCACGAGATACATGCGGACGTGCATTGTCCTGTTGGAACAGCAAGTTCCCTTGCCGGTCTAGGAATGGTAGAACGATGGGTTCGATGACGGTTTGGATGTACCGTGCACTATTCAGTATCCCCTCGACGATCACCAGTGGTGTACGGCCAGTGTAGGAGATCGCTCCCCACACCATGATGCCGGGTGTTGGCCCTGTGTGCCTCGGTCGTATGCAGTCCTGATTGTGGCGCTCACCTGCACGGCGCCAAACACGCATACGACCATCATTGGCACCAAGGCAGAAGCGACTCTCATCGCTGAACACGACACGTCTCCATTCGACCCTCCATTCACGCCTGTCGCGACACCACTGGAGGCGGGCTGCACGATGTTGGGGCGTGAGCGGAAGACCGCCTAACGGTGTGCGGGACCGTAGCCAAGCTTCATGGAGACGGTTGCGAATGGTCCTCGCCGATACCCCAGGAGCAACAGTGTCCTTAATTTGCTGGGAAGTGGCGGTGCGGTCCCCTACGGCACTGCGTAGGATCCTACGGTCTTGGCCTGCATCCGTGCGTCGCTGCGGTCCGGTCCCAGGTCGACGGGCACGTGCACCTTCCGCCGACCACTGGCGACAACATCGATGTACTGTGGAGACCTCACGCCCCACGTGTTGAGCAATTCGGCGGTACGTCCACCCGGCCTCCCGCATGCCCACTATACGCCCTCGCTCAAAGTCCGTCAACTGCACATACGGTTCACGTCCACGCTGTCGCGGCATGCTACCAGTGTTAAAGACTGCGATGGAGCTCCGTATGCCACGGCAAACTGGCTGACACTGACGGCGGCGGTGCACAAATGCTGCGCAGCTAGCGCCATTCGACGGCCAACACCGCGGTTCCTGGTGTGTCCGCTGTGCCGTGCGTGTGATCATTGCTTGTACAGCCCTCTCGCAGTGTCCGGAGCAAGTATGGTGGGTCTGACACACCGGTGTCAATGTGTTCTTTTTTCCATTTCCAGGAGTGTACTTTGTGCAGATGACAGTTTCATCTGTCTAAAGACCCGACAAGTGTTTGATATGGTCCTTAACATCCAGGATAGTGGCTTTGACGTCCGAGACAGTCCCACAGGTGTTCTATCAGTGACAGATTTGTGGATTTTTCTGGCGATGGGAGTACTTGAGTATCACGCATCCAGTTCACAGACATATTTGCCAAGTGTGGACGAGCATTGTCCTGTTGAAAAATGGTACTATGACACCTTCGAATGAGAGTTAACACATGAGTGTGTAGGATGTACCTGATGTATCGTTGTGCTGTCGCAGGTCCCTTAATCACCACCAGCCGTGACCTGAAATCATATCTGGCTCACCACACAATGACGTCAGGAGTATCATCTCACTGCTTCTCCAAAATATTCGGACTTCACCTCAAGTCGCCACCGTACTCACCGACAATGGTCATCCTGGATTGGGTCGTACAGAACCGTGATTCGTCACTGAACACAGTCTGACACCATTCATCGACACTCCATAACTTACTGCTCACAGTACCACATCAAACTCAGCCGTCCATTTTGTACTATTATCGGTAGCCTACGCACGGGACGCTGAATCCATAGTCCGCCTGCCTGTAGTCTCCGACCAGTGGTGCAGAATGTTACGGAATGTTGCAGTGAGTCCATTGTTTGCTCTCAGATGGCAGCACAAATGTGAAGGGATTACGATGCGCTTGGTGCGCAATATGGCTGTACTTCCTTCTTGTGGTCAGACGCCATCGACCGGGACCTTGACGACGCGTACGCCTGCCCCGCACGTCCCCGTGCACTCCAACATCTGGTCATTCTCACATCCGCAGGCCCCTACAAATATCGGTACTGCACGATTCGACCAGCCAGCCAAACTGAGAACCACAGCGAAGGCCTTTGTCATGTACTGATAGCATTGTCTCACACGAGTACGCGGCACCTCCGGATCCTTCGTAATCATAACGCTGTTCACGCCTCTTATATGGCATACCAGGCCTGTTAACGATGCTAAACACGAACGATAGTAATCCACTCTGGCGGTGGTTCTGTCTGTTACAGAGAGCTGGAATTCATGCCATACGTATCATACATATAGTAACTTACGTTGCGGTTTTACAACGTTCTCTGAGTGCTTTACTTTTCTACCCGGCAGTGCATTTTGCATCACGTACCGTCTTACATTCCTAAGTGGTATGCAACGTCACTACTGTTGAAGAACTAGTCGGCGTCATATCTTGAATAGAACAGCCCGGTCAACGTCCAACTTTTTTTTTTTATTGTTACGTGACTTGACGGCTGCTGCGTCTGGAACCCACACGTGTCAGTTTGATGGGTTATAATATATGATCTCCTGGAAATGACTACACGGACGAAACTGCACTGCGCACTTTATTTCACTATAGTTAATTCAAAATAAAATTATATTTTAACCCAATTGTAACATCCAGCGGGGGCAAGGTGCTGTGGACCCTGTTGCAAGTGATGTACTATATAAGAAATCAGATCGCTGTGGATAAAAATACGAATCCGTATCTCTCGATCGGCAGTATAAGATGGTAGTCTCAATATCATTCAGTATGAAGCTAAGGAAAAGAAGTGAGAAAAGAGTGCGCGCTAGATAATGCCTCCCGAGTGATCAATTTTAAGCACCTTTCTGCGGTCTACGTAGAAAGACCTTTGGACTGACGAGTTCCACCAATTGTTTGCCAGTCTCCGGATAAAGACGTATTTTCGATTTCGTCTGAGAATGCAGTCGTTTTGTTGTACAGACATTTTATAATTTTGCTGTTAGTGTTTTATTAGTAATAATTTGCCATCACGCCCATAAGAATCTGTGGATGTTGTATGAAGTAATGTGTAGTACTGAGCCTTCTAGTAGTTTTACATTTGATATTCTAATAGTTAAAGTAATACGTTAAGTAAATTTTTCTCATTTTAATTGCAGATCAGCAAGTCTGTTGTTGTTATGGGTTTTCCCCAGTGTCGACCTTGCATTGTAATGTTCATTCATTGTACGGGGTTACATTTCTCTTCTCAGATGTGGTTGCAGTTAGCAGGGAACTGCTCTTGGAGAATAGCAAGTAACTATTCTGCCATCTACTGCTATTTCCTAATAGTGAGTAGAATGTCCTGCACTTTGCAGCTAGTGTTGTGGATACTGAAATGGAAGCTTGAAATAAAGAATGTGTACTGCGGTGTACTGTGTTTTCAATCCTCTTCAACAGTGGTTGAAATGGCTCTCAGCACTATGGGACTTGACATCTGTGGTCATCAGTCCCCTAGAACTAAGAACTACTTAAACATGACTAACCGCCAGCCGGAGTGGCCGGCCAAGAGGTTCTAGGCGCTTCAATCTGGAGCCGCACGACCACTACGGTCGCAGGTTCGAATCCTGCCTCGGGCATGAATGTGTGTGGTGCCCTTAGGTTAGATAGGTTTAAGTAGTTCTAAGTTCTAGGGGACTGATGACCTCAGATGTTAAATCCCATAGTGCCCAGAGCCATTTGAACCATAACCAACCTAAGGACATCATACACATCCATGCCCGAGGCAGGATTCGAACCTGCGACCATAGCGGTCTCGCGGTTCCAGACTGAAGCGCCTAGAACCGCTCGGCCACAGCTTCCGGCCAATCGTCTTTAACACGACTATGTAGCAACACCTTTTGTGACCGTCTGACTAAAGGTATCATTCATACCGCGTTAACTGCTGTTCGTTTGACGTTTGATGCTATAGTTTGGGGACACGGTACGTCCAGTCAGACGTTGTTATCACCTCGAGAGTCTGCTAATCGAGTTCGATGTTAATGGTCGCAAACACCTGGACAGTACCCTAATAGCTGGCTTTGAAGGGGAGGTGCTGGTATTGTCCTTGCTTCCCCTCTTGCGTTATAAATACAGAGCAGTTGGAAATTACGGTAAAATTTTCTGCAGCCGTTACAACGCGTGTATTAAGACACATGGTACCCACTTCTCATGAGGCACAATTTGCTGCTAAATGATGTAAATGTTTTATATGAATAAAAAATATATTTTTCGCTAAGATCCTCTTCTCAAAATGCTCATTTTTGGATTCCTATAGAATTTCGAAATTTTAAACTCAAAAGTCTGAAAGATCATATATATGTATATTCGAAAACAGCACAGAATCTTTAACCTAGTTATGTTTCCGGGATTCGTGAGCTCTGAGACATACAACATCGTCCTTAAAATCCCGAATACAGCAAAGGGAGGTAAATGTGAGAAATATCGTATAATAAGTCCTCCACGCATGCAATTTGCCGACAAGAATGATGTGGAAGGGCATGGAAAAGAAACACTCGGTCTCCTCGAGGCCTCCAAACATGGATATGTAGATCGTGGTGCTGCACGCAGAACCGAGACTCGTCTCAAAAGACGGCGTGGTGCCCCTTCTGTGTCCAGCGTTGTCGCTGGACGCACCACTTTCTGCTGCCACGTGAAGGGAGGCCACAACAATGGTCGCCGTGGTGACAGGTGATGAATGCCCAGACGCCGTCGTACTGCCCGTCTGGATTTATTTTTTGCTAAAAAGAACCCAATTCCCTGGCTCAAGGTAAGCAGTGTATCTGTACGACCCTGCATGGCCGAGAGAACGATTTGTCTGTCCTGTCAGGCGTTAGTTGCGCAGCCTTGTTGAAATACTGCCCATCGATTCCTTACTTGCATGGCAGTTTCGAAGAGCAGTCTCGATAGGCCATCTGCTGCTGTTGAATTCCAGTACATACCAATAGCCTTTCACCTTTCTTTCAAGAGGAATGAGGTGATCTTGTCACATACAACCATCATTTAAATGCCGTTTTAGAATGAAAACAAGCTGTATAATCTTTTCTTATACAGGGTGTTTCGGTAAGAGCGCACAAAAATTTAATAGGACGTAGAGGATGCTCCACTGAACAATTGGAGGTAGGGAACCTGGGGTCAGGGAAGCCAGCTTAAGAAGATAATAACAATAAAATCACATTACTGTGTACTTTTTTATTTACATTAGTTACAGTTAACTACAAATACCAGGACTGACACAATGGGAGTACGATTTGTACTCTATCTTAGAAAACGTGCTGAAATTGATGGCCATCATCCTCAATACAAGCATGATATCGGCGAACACGTTTCTGACGCACCCTGGCAAATATCCCTGGTGCGTTTCGAAACACATCACAGGCAGCTACAATTCTGACAACCAATTCCATCTCCGTGTCTACCGGCGTCACATATACAAGTGACCTTAGGTATCCCCATAGGAAATAAACAAAGGGAATCGAGTCAGGCGAGTCCGCAGCTCGTGGTCGTGCGGTAGCGTTCTCGCTTTCCACGCCCGGGTTCCCGGGTTCGATTCCCGGCGGGGTCAGGGATTTTCTCTGCCTCGTGATGACTGGGTGTTGTGTGCTGTCCTTAGGTTAGTTAGGTTTAAGTAGTTCTAAGTTCTAGGGGACTGATGACCAGAGCTGTTAAGTCCCATAGTGCTCAGAGCCATTTGAACCATTTTTTTTTTCGAGTCAGGCGACGTCGCTGGCCATGGAGTAGGTCCTCCCCTACCAATCAAGTGATCAGGAAATACAGTAGTGAAATGGTTGCAGACATCCACAATGAAGTGAGACCGTGCACTGTCATGATGTACCCACATCGTCTCACGAACAGCCAAAGGAACGTTCTTCAACAGTTCAGGTAGAATTCATTGCACGAACCTCAACTACAGGTGGTCATTCAGACAGCGAGGTAGGAGATATGGCTCAATGAGATTGTCACCTGCAGTGCCGCTCCAGATATTCGCAGCAAAACGTACCTGATGATGTAACTCTTCTACAGCGTGATGGTTTTCCTCATCCCATACATTACTATTTCTACTTTTCGAAATACCACCACGATCAGATGAGACCCCGCCAGTAAACAACACGATTTGGAGGAAATCTAGTCGATTAATCCACTGACATAATGGGACCCTTGGTGCAAGGTCAGTCACAAGCATTGCTTGGACTCTTGGTGGGTGATATGGGTGTAGTTGTTGTACGAGGGTGAGTCAAATGAAAACCTTAAATTTGTGATAACAAATCGAAATTTCGCGCCGTTTTCCTGTAAGTTGGTAAGCGTGCTACAAACAGCGTGCAGAATGGCCTGTAGGTGGCAGCATAGTGTAGATGCACACATACCGTCGCAGCATCAGTACAAAGACGGCCGCCCCACTTGAGAGTTGCACCAGGGAAGAACAGCGTTCTGTTATTCGGTTTTTGCTTAGTGAAGGTGTGAAACCTATAGAAATTCATCGACGAATGAAGGTTCACTACGGTGATGCATGTTTGCCAGAGCAGCACGTCTACGAATGGAGTAGGGAGTTCCCAAATGGTGTGACTTCAGTGGAAGATACTCACCGTCCAGGTCAGGTACAACGAGTTGTGACTCCGTAGAACATTGCAGCAGTTGAAGCCATAGTGAAGGAAAACCACCGAGTGGTACTGAATGACATTGCAGCATGTTTACAGATTACTCATGGGTCAGCACACCACATTGTGCATGATGTGCTCCAGTGTAACACAGTGTCTGTAAGATGGGTGCTACGGCAGCTGACTCCTGAAATGAGAGAACGAAGTGTTGATACTTGTGAAGAACTTCTTCGGCGCTTTGAACGAGAAAGTGATGGCTTCCTTGCAAGAATCATTACTGGGGACGAAACCTGGGTTCACTTCCACCAACCGGAAGTGAAGAGAGAGAGCAATGAATGGCGCCATTCCTCATCACCAAAACCAAAGAAGTTTCGAACAGAACCATCAGCAGGGAAGGTTATACTGACTCTCTTTTGGGACGAAAAAGGCGTCATTTTGGAGGATTACATACCTAGAGGGACCACTGTCACCAGTGCATCATATACAGAAAAAAATGGCTCTGAGCACTATGGGACTTAACTTCTTTGGTCATCAGTCCCCTAGAACTTAAAACTACTTAAACGTAACTAACCTAAGGACATCACACACATCCATGCCAAAGGCAGGATTCGAACCCGCGACCGTAGCGGTCGCGCGCATCATATACAGATCTTCTAAAAAATCATCTGCGGCCTGCAATCAAATCAAAGCGACGTGGATTGCTGTCAGCAAGTGTCCTTTTGCAACATGACGATGCAAGGCCCCACACAGCCCTTACAACAGTTGCAACAATCACAGACCTACATTGTGAGTGTCTTCCTCATCCACCATACTCACCAGACCTTGCCCCAAGTGATTTCCATATGTTTGGACCACTCAAAGACGCAATGGGAGGAAAGAAGTTCCGTTCTGATGAAGAGGTACTCTACGCGGTGCATGAGTGGTTGCGTGGACTACCAAAAGAATTTTTTTGTAAAGGAATTTATGCACTTTGTAAGCGCTGGAGGACTTGCATTGAGCTTAGGGGAGATTATGTTGAAAAGTGATACAACTTTGTACCACGTCTGCACAATAAATAATATTTAAAAAATATTTAACGTCTTCATTTGACTCAGCCTCGTACGTGGAGTACTCGCCACACGCTAGTACGTGCAGCGCCCATTTCACGAGCGATACGACGAGTACTTGCAGTGGGGTCCGTTGCAAAACGTTCCAGCATCTCCTCTTCAAAATCAGGTGTGCCAGTGGTCCTCATGTTGGCAGGTCCCTAGTTTCTTTTCCAATGAACCAGTCTCCCGCATTCGTCGATCGAGAGGAATAAACACTCGTCGCGACGAATGATGCCTGTTACGAAATCGTCCCCTGTGTAGCCTCTCAGCAGCGAGAGGATTGCGACGTACATCCCCATACACAAGGTTCATTTCAGTGAGTTCTGCGAAACTCTACCGCTAATGCTCCATTGTATTGTACTATACGTCTCTGAATAGTACTGAGTAGTGAATGGGTCTGTTGTTGATTCTTAGCACATTCTGCCATGAGACAATGTAAATACGATACTAGAGCCACCTAATGGACAAGTAAAGTAAAGAAAACTTGTATGATGGCTTCCTAGTAATCAGGCTCGTCCTCCTTGCAGGAAATAATGTACACGTAAATAAACAGCACAGTACGAGTAAACTTGTACGCATATTGTATGTAAATAAGCTGGAAAACAGTAATGCTAGACGAAGTTCTCGATAAGTTTACTTCCGTACGTCCTTAAGACGGCCTCTCCGACCCCAGGTTCGCTACCTCAAATTTTCAGTGGAGCATTCTCTGTGCTCTGTTACATTTGTGCACGCTCTTACGGAAATACCTTGTATACAGAGTGTAGACGGCGCTAGTCTTACATACTTTGTGCGGCTGCCCTGAGACGCTAATCATTCGAACAGCCAAGCATGTGGTACAACTCATGCCACTTTGACGTTTGTTGCGTTTCCTCTTCGTGATGTCATATTTCAACGGCTAGCAATGTTTTCTGGGCTCATCAGTCATCAGACTTGTTTAATGTGGCCCACCATCTCTTCCCCTTCCGTGCCAATCTATTCATTGCGAAGTAGCACTTTCACAAACTGTTCTCAATTATTCCTCTGATATATCGGGTGTAATATGTATAAGGCAAATATTTATGTTGGCGACAGGGCGGCGTACTGAACAACATTACAGTAGTATTCACGACATTTAAAAAACTAATAATTATAGCCATTACAAGTCATATGTTTTTAGGTTCGTTAATACCTTGAAATACAAGTGATACGCGCAAGCCGTTAGCACTTTTTTTCCCCCTGGCAGCAGGTTAGGTGTTGATGTACGAACGCGTGGACGCAAAATGGTTAATGCATACTAACAGGTTTAGTCCACTTAGTGGTGCTATACTACCATGCAGAAAACATCAGGTCATAAAGTTTGTGAAGTGTTTGTGGGAAGACTGTTCGATGCCGAGAAAACACAACTAACACGCCTATGTGTGTTCATATTGAGGTAGCACATATACTGCGCTTCTACTTGTTAAAGACTGATTCCATTCTCTATCTGTCTCCACAGTTTCTGCTCTCTAACACTCCATCTAATTATTCCGTTACGTCTTAACACATGTCCTGTTATCCTGTCCCATCTGCTTGTCAGTGTTTTCCAAACATTCCGTTCCACGCCGTTTCTGCAGAAAACCTCTTCATTTGTTATCTTATCAGGCCACACAATTTTCAACATCCTTATGTAGCACGATGTCTCAAACGCTTCGATCCCCTTCCTCTTAACACCTCTGTCATGCGTTACATCGTTTGTAAGGTAGCAACATTCGTTCACTTCGCCTATTTTGTGGTTCCCAATTTTGATGTTAATTCTATCACTAATCTCGTTTCTGCTAATCATTAATTTTGTCTTTCTTCGGTTTACTCTTTCCACATTCCCTGCCCATTAAATGTTCATTTCGTTCAGTACGTACTGTAATTCCTTCTCGCATCTACCAAAGAGAGGAATGTTATCAGCACATATTATCGTTGACATTCCTTCTCACTGAATTTTAATGCCACTCTTGAACCTGTGTATTCTTCCCGTCATTGCTTCTTTGAAGTACAGATTGAATAACAGGGGAGAAAGACTGTGTGCTTGTCTCCCACTTTTAAATCTCAGCACTCCGTTTTTTGTCTTTCATTTTTATTGCCCCTTCTTGCTTCTTAACCCTATTATAAATTATCCGTCTTTCACTACAGCTTATGCCTGTTTTTCTAACAGTTTCGAACATCACGTACAATTTTCTATTGTGTATCTGTTAAGCGTTTCTCCCCTTATCAAGTGCAACGTGAGAACTGCCTCTCTGGCGCCTTTACCTTTGCTACAGCCAAACTGTGGTCATCCCGCAGACCCTCAGTTTTGTTTCCCATTGTTCTGGGCAATATTCTCATTATCAACTTTGATGCACGAGCCGTTAAGCTGCTTGTACAACACTTTCGACACTTATGCGCCCTTTCTATCGCCAGTATTTCCCGAAAGGCAGATAGTATATGTCCAGTCTCATACATTCTACGTACCAGCTTGAAAATTAGTTTGGCTGCCACTTCGCCCATTGTATTCAGAAATTTCGAATGAATGTTATCTATCCCATCAAACTTATTTCACTGTAAGTTTTCTAAAGCTGTGTTCCATTCTGTAATGCTGGATCGCCTTGTCATCCAAATCGACTCCCAGTCGAAGCCCACGAGAAAGACAGGCCACGGTGCGTGTGGGACGGCAAGTGTATTACGTGTCTTACATGCTGCAGTGACCGTCTGCAGCAGGAAGGGAGTTACTATTTGAGACCACTTTAATACTTTGTAGCTGCGCGTCTGAATAGACTCACGCTTTAGATAAAATGTGACAAAGTTAAGGACTCTATTGGGTGCCTTTTCGCCGATTTCCCGTCTGGTCCCGGAGGTAGCCAAGTATTCGCGATGTATGTCGGTCAGGGAGACTAGTGTGACGTCACAAGTTCGTTGCCGGGTTTGTATTTCTCTTGAGCCGCGCTTCCAGCTATAGTCCGTCATCAGACTGTTCCTCCTACTCCTCGTAGATCCCGTCAATGTACTGTTGTTTCCTATGGGCTCTCTCGACTGAGTTTAACAGTGGAATCCCTCTAGCGCTTTTAATGTTGGCTCCTATGCTTGTAATTTCAGTGAATGTTGTTTTGACTTCTGTATACGCTAAATCAGTGATAAACAAACAATTGAGGAACTTGTGTGCGGGTGCTACTCTGAGATTAAGAGGTTTGCGCTTGTAGGGAGATCGTAACGGGTCGTATCAAATAGGACTGTGAACATTTTTAAAAATATCAGGAATCTGATATATCGGTCTTTAAAACTTTTCATTATACTGTCGATATACCGAGGAAAAGTATCGATATATCGACGGAGGGAATATCGACATCCCGGCAAATAAAAATATCGGTCTCACAGTGTACCTGTAAATAAACTGCCAGTTTTAGAGCTGTAAAAAGTGGTTCAAATGGCTCCAAGCACTACGGGACTTAACATCTGAGGTCATCAGTCCCCTAGACTTAGAACTACTTAAACCTAACTAACAACCTAAGGACATCACACACATCCATGCCCGAGGCAGGATTCGAGGCTGCGACCGTAGCAACAGCGCGGTTACGGACTGAAGCGTCTAGAACCGCTCGACCACTACCCCCGTTTGAGCTGTAGATTTAAGTATTGCTTTATTATTAGATACTCAGTACAAGCAGCTTGTCTATTGAAAGGAAAGGAAAACGATGCACGACCTTGCTTGGCGATAAACACTTTGCTAGCAATGGTAGCCGGCCGATGTGGCCGAGCGGTTCTAGGCGCTTGAGTCTGGATCCACGGGACCGCTACGGTCGCAGGTTCGAATCCTGCCTGGGGCATGGATGTGTGTGATGTCCTTAGGTTAGTTAGGTTTAAACAGATCTACGTTCTAGGGGACTGATGACCTCAGATGTTAAGTCCCATAGTGCTCAGAGCGATTTGAATCATTTTGAGCAATGGTAACTGCATGCAAGTGGCATAACAAAGGTGTCCGATGGATCCTTCGGTTGATTTCGTCATATATCGGGTTTGTCCGGAACACTTCATGTCGACTTCCTTGTTTTTCCATGACACCGTCTCCCCCCCCCCCCCCCCCCCCCCCGCCGCACAGTACAATCGACCTCTTCTGTACCACGTATAATTGCTTCACACACTCAAAGAGAAACATCGGACGTAGTGTGAGCTCAAAGAGTAGTAAAGACTACTTCACACAGTGAAAGTAAAATTATGTTCTACTACGATTTCAAAAGAAAAACTTCAAATATGTACCCAAAATTGTGAATAAAACTCGTATAAAATAAAATAAAACTATCGGCGCTCGATATTGCCATTTTGATATTGATTATCGGGAGAAAAGATATCGGCGATACATATATCGATATTTATTGGAAAAATCGTTGATATTACGATGTTTTATCAGCAGCCCTAGCATCAAAGCAGTCGCAAGACTGAAGGCACCTTCAGCCCCCCGTTCCCCTCCTGCCCCATAAAAGAAAAAAAAATGTGGCTTGTACTGAGGTGGAGAGTAGTTTGCGGAATCGTTAGTACGCAGTTGTCGGGAGCGTTGACCGCCGCGGGACGGAAGCGCGGGGCCAGGTGTGTGTGTACGACCGAGCGGCGCACGTGCGCGCCACGCCGCGGCCGAACTTGTTCAGGAGGAGGCTGTCCGTGACGGAGACACGCGCGTACGAGTATATCTGGCCAGTTGAGCGGTCACCGCACGCGCCAACCGTCCGCGTGGCCGCTCGCCTGTGCAGTATGCCGCCAAAAGTCGCAACAGGCCTTTCCGCTCGCAACCGCCTCACTGTACTCGCGCGCTTTGAGCTTCTCGCTGCTGCCTTTTCCCTGCCATCTGCTTTGGACTCTCGTAAGGAAGTAAAGGCAATAACTGCCCAACGTTTGCTTTACCTGTAGCAAGTTATGACTCAACTCTTAATGCCCTGAAAATATTGAAATGAGTATGAAATTTTGACTCATGAGTGACCAACGACGCGTTGTGTCTACTATTAATGAAAAAAAAAAAAAAGATGCCAGGTGCGGGTACGACTACCGGAGCGGGAAGGAGCGCCTGGTCCCCGGCACGAATCAGCCCGGCGGACTTGTGTCGAGGTCCGGTGACCCGGCCATTCTGTGGATGGTTTTTAGGCGGTTTTCCATCTGCCACGGCGAATGCGGGCTCGTTCCCTTTATTCCGCCTGAGCTACACTATGTCGGCGGTTGCTTCGCAAACAAGTACGCGTACACCACCATTACTCTACCACGCAAACATAGGGGTTACACTCGTCTGGTGTGAGACGTTTCCTGGGGGGGAGGGGGGGGGGGGTCCACCGAGGGCCCAACCGCGCAGTAACCCGGGGTTCGGTGCGGGGCGGCGGAGGGGTGACGTGGACTGCGGTAGTCGTCGTGGGGTTGTAAACCACTGCGGCTACGGCGGGAACGGAGCCTCTCCGTCGTTTCTAGTTCCCCGGTTAACATACAACATACACATGTACTGAGGGTTCCTTACAAAGTTAATTACGTATACAGACACTTCACCCATTCTGGAATCGAGGATCTCGACGATTTTTGCCTGTTATCGACATTGATACGGGCAGGATATCGGTTACAGGTATTGTTAAACTTTCGAGAAAGTTTTAATATCAGGTTTCAAGTCGGAAAACAAATACAAACGACAAAGAACAAAATTTTTTCGTGTGAAATAAATTAACAATTGTTTTTATTTAGTTCCTTTACTTGTACTGTAAAACTTTTCTTCTTGCTAAATTTCATGACTCTACGTTAAGAGGAAGTACCCTTGTTGTTGTTGTGGTCTTCAGTCCTGAGACTGGTTTGATGCAGCACTCCATGCTACTCTATCCTGTGCAAGCTTCATCTCCCAGTACCTACTGCAACTTACATCCTTCTGAATCTGCTTAGTGTATTCATCTCTTGGCCTCCCTCTACGATTTTAACCCTCGACGCTGCCCTCCAGTACTAAATTGCTAAAGTCTGGAACCGCGCGACCACTACGGTCGCAGGTTCGAATCCTGCCTCGGGCATGGATGTGTATGATTTCCTTAGGTTAGTTAGGTTTAAGTACTTCTAAGTTCTACGGGACTGATGACCTCAGATGTTAAGTCCCATAGTGCTCCCTGTATTTTACCCCTGCCACCTTCAGAATTTGAAAGACAGTATTACAGTCAACACTGTCAAACACCGTCAAAAGTTTTCTCTAAGTCTACAAATGCTAGAAACGTAGGTTTGCCTTTCCTTAATCTATCTTCTCAGATAAGTCGTAGGGTCAGTATTGCCTCACGTGCTCCAATATTTCTACGGAATCCAAACTGATCTTCTCCGAGGTCGGCTTCTACCAGTTTTTCCATTCGTCTGTAAAGAATTCGTGTTAGTATTTTGCAGCCGTGACTTATTAAACTGATAGTTCGGTAATTTTCACATCTGTCAACACCTTCTTTCTTTGGGATTGGAATCATTATATTCTTCTTGAAGTCTGTGGATATTTCGCCTGTCTCACACATCTTGCTCACCAGATGGTAAAGTTTTGTCAGGACTGGCTCTCCGAAGGCTATCACTAGTTCTAAAGGAATGTTGTCTACTCCCGGCTCCTTTTTTCGACTTAGGCCTTTCAGTGCTCTGTCAAACTCTTAACGCAGTATCACATCTGCCATTTCATCTTCATCTACATCCCCCTCCATTTCCAGAATATTGTCCTCAAGTACATCGCCCTTGTATAGACCCTCTATATACTCCTTCCACCTTTCTGCTTTCCCTTCTTTGCTTAGAAATGGGTTTCCATCTGAGCTCTTGATATTCATACAAGTGGATAGCTTTTCTCAAAAGGTCTCTTTCATTTTCCTGTAGGCATTATCTATGTTACCTCTAGTGTGATAAGCCTCTACATCCTTACATCTGTTCTCTAGCCATGCCTGCTTAGCCATTTTGCGCTCCCCGTCGATCCCATTTTTGGGACATTTCTATTCCTTTTCGCCTGCTTCATTTACTGCATTTTTATATTTCCTCCTTTCATCAATTAAATTCAACATTTCTTCTGTCACTCAAGGATTTCTATTGGCCCTCGTCTTTTTACGTACTTGATCCTCTACTGCTTTCACTATTTCATCTCTCAAAGCTACCCATTCTTCTTCTACTGTATTTCTTTCCCCCATTCCTGTCAATTGTTCTCTTATGCTCTCGCTGAAACTCTGTACAACCTCTGTTTTAGTCAGTTTATCCAGGTCAAATCTCCTTAATTTACCACCTTTTTGCAGTTTCTTCAGTTTTAACCTACAGTTCATAACCAATAGATTGTGGTCAGAGTCCACATCTGCCCTCGGAAATGTCTTACAATTTAGAATCTCTGTCTTACCATTACACAATCTATTTGAAATCTTCTAGTATCTCCAGGCTTCTTCCATGTATACAACCTTCTTTAATGATTCTTGAACCAAGTGTTAGCTATGATTAAGTTATGCTCTGTGCAAAATTCTACCAGGCGGCTTCCTCTTTCGTTTCTTACCCCCAATCCATATTCACCTACTACGTTTCCTTCTCTCCCTTTTCCTACTATCTAATTCCAGTCACCAATGACTATTAAATTTTCGACTCCCTTCACTATCTGAATAATTTCTTTTATCTCCTCATACATTTCATCAATGTCTTCGTCATCTGCAGAGCTAGTTGGCATGTAAACTTGTACTACTGTAGTAGGCGTGGGCTTCGTGTCTATCTTGGCCACAGTAATGCGTTCACTATGCTGTTTGTAGTAGCTTACCCGCATTCCTATTTTTTTTATTCATTATTAAACCTACTCCTGCAGTACCCCTATTTGATTTTGTATTTATAACCCTGTATTCACCTGACCAAAAGTCTTGTTCATCCTGCCACCGAACTTCACTAATTCCAACTGTTGTTGTTGTTGTGGTCTTCAGTCTTGAGACTGGTTTGATGCAGCTCTCCATGCTACTCTATCCTGTGCAAGCTTTTTCATCTCCCAGTACCTACTGCAACCTACATCCTTCTGAATCTGCTTAGCGTATTCATCTCTTGGTCTCCCTCTACGATTTTTACCCTCCACGCTGCCCTCCAATACTAAATTGGTGATCCCTTGATGCCTCAGAACATGTCCTACCAACCGATCCCTTCTTCTGGTCAAGTTGTGCCACAAACTTCTCTTCTCACCAATCCTATTCAATACTTCCTCATTAGTTATGTGATCTACCCATCTAATCTTCAGCATTCTTCTGTAGCACCACATTTCGAAAGCTTCTATTCTCTTCTTGTCCAAACTGTTTATCGTCCATGTTTCACTTCCATACATGGCTACACTCCATACAAATACTTTCAGAAATGACTTCCTGACACTTAAATCTATACTCGATGTTAACAAATTTCTCTTCTTCAGAAACGCTTTCCTTGCCATTGCCAGTCTACATTTTATATCCTCTCTACTTCGACCATCATCAGTTATTTTGCTCCCCAAATAGCAAAACTCCTTTACTACTTTAAGTGTCTCATTTCCTAATCTAATTCCCTCAACATCACCCGACTTAATTCGACTACGTTCCATTATCCTTGTTTTGCTTTTGTTGATGTTCATCTTATATCCTCCTTTCAAGACACTGTCCATTCCATTCAACTGCTCTTCCAAGTCCTTTGCTGTCTCTGACAGAATTACGATGTCATCGGCGAACCTCAAAATTTTTATTTCTTCTCCATGAATTTTAATACCTACTCCGAATTTTTCTTTTGTGTCCTTTACTGCTTGCTCAATATACAGATTGAACAACATCGGGGAGAGGCTACAACCCTGTCTTACTCCCTTCCCAACCACTGCTTCCCTTTCATGTCCCTCGACTCTTATAACTGCCATCTGGTTTCTGTACAAATTGTAAATAGCCTTTCGCTCCCTGTATTTTACCCCTGCCACCTTTAGAATTTGAAAGAGAGTATTCCAGTCAACATTGTCAAAAGCTTTCTCTAAGGCTACAAATGCTAGAAACGTAGGTTTGCCTTTCCTTAATCTTTCTTCTAAGATAAGTCGTAAGGTCAGTATTGCCTCACGTGTTCCAGTGTTTCTACGGAATCCAAACTGATCTACCCCGAGGTTGGCTTCTACTAGTTTTTCCATTCGTCTGTAAAGAATTCGTGTTAGTATTTTGCAGCTGTGACTTATTAAACTGATAGTTCGGTAATTTTCACATCTGTCAACACCTGCTTTCTTTGGGATTGGAATTATTATATTCTTCTTGAAGTCTGAGGGTATTTCGCCGGTCTCATACATCTTGCTCACCAGATGGTAGAGTTTTGTCAGGACTGGCTCTCCCAAGGCCGTCAGTAGTTCTAATGGAATGTTGTCTACTTCGGGGGCCTTGTTTCGACTCAGGTCTTTCAGTGCTCTGTCAAACTCTTCACGCAGTATCATATTTCCCATTTCATCTTCATCTGCATCCTCTTCCGTTTCGATAATATTGTCCTGAAGTACATCGCCCTTGTATAGACCCTCTATATACTCCTTCGACCTTTCTGCTTTCCCTTCTTTGCTTAGAACTGGGTTTCCATCTGAGCTCTTGATATTCATACAAGTGGTTCTCTTTTCTCCAAAGGTCTCTTTAATTTTCCTGTAGGCAGTATCTATCTTACCCCTAGTGAGATAGGCCTCTACATCCTTACATTTGTCCTCCAGCCATCCCTGCTTAGCCATTTTGCACTTCCTGTCGATCTCATTTTTGAGACGTTTGCATTCCTTTTTGCCTGCTTCATTTACTGCATTTTTATATTTTCTGCTTTCATCAATTAAATTCAATATTTCTTCTGTTACCCAAGGATTTCTACTAGCCCTCGTCTTTTTACCTACTTGATCCTCTGCTACCTTCGCTACTTCATCCCTCATAGCTACCCATTCTTCTTCTACTGTATTTCTTTCCCCCATTCCTGTCAATTGTTCCCTTATGCTCTCCCTGAAACTCTGTACAACCTCTGGTTCTTTCAGTTTATCCAGGTCCCATCTCCTTAAATTCCCACCTTTTTGCAGTTTCTTCAGTTTTAATCTACCAATAGATTGTGGTCAGAGTCCACATCTGCCCCTGGAAATGTCTTACAATTTAAAACCTGGTTCCTAAATCTCTGTCTTACCATTATATAATCTATCTGATACCTTTTAGTATCTCCAGGGTTCTTCCATGTATACAACCTTCTTTCATGATTCTTAAACCGAGTGTTAGCTATGATTATGTTGTGCTCTGTGCAAAATTCTACCAGGCGGCTTCCTCTTTCATTTCTTAGCCCCAATCCATATTCACCTACTATGTTTCCTTCTCTCCCTTTTCCCACACTCGAATTCCAGTCACCCATGACTATTAAATTTTCGTCTCCCTTCACAATCTGAATAATTTCTTTTATTTCATCATACATTTCTTCAATTTCTTCGTCATCTGCAGAGCTAGTTGGCATATAAACTTGTACTACTGTAGTAGGTGTGGGCTTCGTATCTATCTTGGCCACAATAATGCGTTCACTATGCTGTTTGTAGTAGCTTACCCGCATTCCTATTTTTTTTTATTCATTATTAAACCTACTCTTGCAGTACCCCTATTTGATTTTGTGTTTATAACCCTGTAGTCACCTGACCAGAAGTCTTGTTCCTCCTGCCACCGAACTTCACTAATTCCCACTATATCTAACTTCAACCTATCCATTTCCCTTTTTAAATTTTCTAACCTACCTGCTCGATTAAGGGATCTGACATTCCACGCTCCGATCCGTAGAACGCCAGTTTTCTTTCTCCTGATAACAACATCCTCTTGAGTAGTCCCCGCCCGGAGATCCGAATGGGGGACTATTTTACCTCCGGAATATTTTGCCCAAGAGGACGCCATCATCATTTAATCATACAGTAAAACTGCATGCCCTCGGGAAAAATTACGGCTGTAGTTTCCCCTTGCTGTCAGCCGTTCGCAGTACCAGCACAGCAAGACCGTTTTGGTTATTGTTACAAGTCCAGATCAGTCAATCATCCAGACTGTTGCCCTTGCAACTACTGAAAAGGCTGCTGCCCCTCTTCAGGAATCACACGTTTGTCTGGCCTCTCAACAGATACCCCTCCGTTGTGGTTGCACCTACGGTACGGCTATCTGTATCGCTGAGGCACGCAAGCCTCCCCACCAACGGCAAGGTCCATGGTTCATTTGGGGGGGGGGGGGGGGGGTAATTCCAACTATATCTAACATAACCTATCCATTTCCCTTTTTAAATTTTTTAACCTATCTGCCCGATTATGGGATCTGACGTTCCACGCTCCGATCTGTAGAAGGCCAGTTTTCTTTCTCCTGATAACGACGTCCTCTTGAGTAGTCCCCGCCCGGAGATCCCCGCCTGGAGATCCGAATGGGGGACTATTTTACCTCCGGAATATTTTACCCAAGTGGACGCCAACATCGTTTAACCATACAGTAAAGCTGCATGCCCTCGGGAAAAATTACAGCTGTAGTTTCCCCTTGCTTTCAGCCGTTCGCAGTACCAGCACAGGAAGACCGTTTTGGTTAGTGTTACAAGGCCAGCTCAGTCAGTCATCCAGACTGTTGCCTCTGCAACTACTGCAAAGGCTGCTGCCGCTCTTCAGGAACCACACGTTTGTTTGGCCTCTTAACACATCCCCTCCGTTGTGGTTGCAACTATGGTACGGCTATCTGTATCGCTTAGGCACGCAAGCCTCCCCATCAACGGTAAGGTCCGTGGTTCATGAAAATATGTGACGTAAATGACCGTATCTTTTGATTTCAGTGACTTAAAAGCTTAATATTTGTACACAACCAAAGGATTATAGACCTCAGTTTGTGAAATGTGTTTTCCTGATCCTGAGAAAAACGGTTCTGAACAGTCGCAGATACAGACAGACAGACAGACGGACACAAAGCGATCCTATAAAGGTTCCGTTTTTACTGACTGACGTACGGAACCATAAAAAGTAACTGAACTGTTTATTATTTCGCAAGTAATCGCCATAACTGTTAATAAATTCATCCCACTGTGAGACAAGTCGGTGCCTTCTTGGAAAAATGTTCGCGGTTGTATGCAGAACCACGATTGTACCAGGCACGCACGTCTTAAGACCTCCAGGCTAACTTCCATTGGTCCGCAACGAGGTGTACCGCGATTCATCTCTCCATATCAGCTGTTTCTTCTCATCCACTGTCCAGGAGCGTCGCGCTTTGCACCACCTCAAGCGTCGCTCTGCCTTGATAACAGAAATGAGTGACTTTGAGAAGCCCGCCCATTGTACCCCATTCTGCTAAGCTCCTATACGCAGTCATTGTGCTAACTGGAGTGCTGGTAGCGCTTTGTAACTCAGGCGTGATTCCTTCCACTGAGTCCATGTGATCTTTGACAACCACGCTCCGCAATGCTCGACAATCCCTGCCTGGCAATGCGTAAGGTCGGTAATGGTCTTGGTTGCTGCTTCGCGTTCCCCATTTAGCATCTCATCAACAGTCGACTTGGGCAGCCTTAGAAGGACTGAAATGTCCCTGGTGGATTTGTTACTCGGGTGACATTCAAGGACGTCCCTATTCGAAGTCATTGCCGTCTCCTGACCCACCCATTATGCTCTTACCGCTTCTCTACTTACAAGGCAATACTTTCCGTCCCCGTTTATATTGGCTGGTGCGACTTCGTGACATTTAGCGGTCAATTCCGCCATACATAGAGGTGTCTAGAAAGTTCGGATCAGAGTATGTGTCCAAATGTACTATTACACACACACATACACATACACACACACACATATAATGGGTGAATAGTATAAAACCTGCACCGAAACTTTGTGGAAATGGAAAGTGCTATTGATGAGCGGTTTTCACGGAATGGATTGGTACTCAGGGGCTCATATTGTTAGCTAGTAAAAAGTTCGCAACAATACTCAAAAAGGGTGTTTTCTGTGCAAGTATACATTTTTAAAATGGAACAATGCCTACTGATATTAACAAACTAAAAGGAGTGTAAATTAGATTGTCAGTGGTGTTTGTTGCCGGATTGTAGTGAGCGTTAATTACGAGATTTCGTATTTTGAAAAGTTTTCACACCGACGTTTGTACGATACCTACGGTAACACACACTACAGAACACCACAAGTGCCTGCACCAGTTATGTGGAGTCCAACCAGTAGCGAGACAATTGGCCATCACAGGTTATGTTCCAACTGCCCAGTGGCAGCGGCAATACACGCTCCTAGTCTGTTATAGAACGACTGCTGCACACGTGCTAGCATTTCTGCGGAGATGTCTGAGCAGGCTGCAGTAATACGCCGTTGCATATCATCGGGTGTAGTTGGTGTGACCTACTAGGCAGCGTCTTTCAGCTTTCCCCACAGAAAAAGTCTACAGGCGCCCGCATTTGAAGTACGAAGATCGGGGCGGCCTCTGCATCCATTTCAACGATTTGGATACAATTCGTGAAGACATGCTATGGTGCTTCGAGCACGATGGACTAGAGAGCCATAATGTTGGTACCGCAGGTTTCTCCTAGTCTGCAGAGGAACGTCTTCTAGCATCAGTGGAGCATGGTCTGTTAAGAGACTGTGGTACTTGTGCGCATTTAGTGCTCCGTCTATGAAACACGGGCCTATGAGCTGGTGGTTCACTCTCCCACACCACACTTTTACACTCGATGGACGTTTACGTTACACCTCATGAAGCCAATGGTGACTGACAACAGACCAATAGTGTATGTTGTCGTGGTTTGCCTGGCCATGGTTAGTAAATGTGGTTTCATCACTAAACAAGCTACATAATACGTATGGAGATCATGTCTTAAGCCCATGTACAAAAGTTAACACGATCCTCATAATCATTTCCATGCAACGCTTAATGGAGAGAGATGTGATAGGAATGGAACCCTCCTCTGTCGATGGAGAATGTGTAGGACACTTGCCTGACTCGGGACACTTCCTCGTGCGTTTGTGCTGGAGCTAACGCGCGGGTCAACTGCAACAGCAGCAAAGAACAGTAATTTCCTCCTCTTCTGTCCTCACTTGTTTCCTTGTGTTACGTCGTCTAGGTGTCACTTTCAAGTAACTATTTGAAGAGGTTAGTAAATAATTGCCGAGATGGTTGTCGTCTGTTGGGATATCCTGCCACATACACCATACACGAACTAACATCATTCGTCCTGAACACACCGCTGTGACCGAGCGGTTCTAGGCACTTCAGTCCGGAACCGCGCTACTGCTACGGTCGCAGGTTCGAATCCTTCCTCGGGCATGGATGTGTGTGATGTCCTTAGGTTAGTTAGGTTTAAATAGTTCTAAGTCCAGGGCACTGATGACCCCAGTTGTTAAGTTCCATAGTACTTAGAGCCATTTTTGAACAGATTTGGGAATTTTTCTGGCTATGGGAGTACCTGGGTATCACACAGACAGTTCATAGACATATTTGCCAAATGTGGACGAACATTGTCCTGTTGAAAAATGGTACTATGATACCTTCGAATGAGAGTTAACACATGACTATTTCGGATATACGTGATATACGGTTGTGCTTCACAGGTCCCTTAATCACCACCAGTCGTGACCTGAACTCATAAACTATGGCTCACCATACAATGACGTCAGGAGTATTATCTCTCACCTTCTCCAAAGCATTGCCGGCCAGGGTGGCCGAGCGGTTCTAGGCGCTACAGTCTGCAACTGCGCGACTGCTACGGTCGCAGGTTAGTTAGGTTTTTAAGTCCCATACTGCTCAGAGCCATTTCCAAAGGATTGGAAGAGTGGGACTTCACTTCAAGTCGCCACCGTAGTAAAAAATGGTTCAAATGGCTCTAAGCACTATGGGACTTAACATCTGAGGTGATCAGTCCCTCAGACTTAGAACTATTTAAACCTAAGGACATCACACTCATCCAAGCCCCAGGAAGGATTCGAACCTGCGGCCGTAGCGTTCACGTGGCTCCAGACTGAAGCGCCTAGAACCGCTCTGCCACACCGGCCAGCGGGACTGATGACCTCAGATGTTAAGTCCCATAGTGCTTAGAGCCGTTTGAACCATTCCTCCTAGACTCTCCATACACCATGAGTTTGTTGGCGTTTTCCGCGTTGGTGAGCCCCATCGTCCACTCACGACCTACTTCTTGGACCGTCACACACTAATTAACTAGGAAGTCGCAGTGCACTTGAAGAAAACACAAGCAGCTCAGAGTAGCATTTGCAACCGAAGTTCTGAATTATTTACTGTATGTATTCCAGTCTTCGTTTCTCTACACTTCTTGGCCTCTACAGTGTCCCCTGGTACCGCAGCGGTTATTTCCTGGAGTCTTAACAGATGTTCTGTCATCCCGTCCCTTCTTGTTGTCACTATTCTCAAACATATTCCTTTCATGACCAATTCTGCGGCGAAGCTACTCATTCCTTATCGTATCAGTCGACCTAATTTTCTACATTCTCCTGTAGCACAACATCTCAAACATTTCGAGTCCCTTCTTTTTCTATTTACCCACCCAGGAACCAGGATTCACTACCACTCGATACTGTGCTCCAAAAGCACATTCTCAGAAATTTCTTTCTCAGATTAAGCCCTGTATTTGATACTAGTAAACTTCTTTGGATAAGAATGTCCTCTCCACCTGCGATATTCTACTTTTGTATACTAATTGCATCGTTGGTCGCGTGTTATTTTGCTTCGAGGGTAGCAGAATTCTTTTATTTCGTGTACTTCGTCGTCACCAATTTTGTTGTTTAGTTTATCGTTACTCATGCCTGACACTCCTAATTATTTTCATATTCATTCAGTTTACTCTGAATCCCTGTTCTGTAGACATTAGACTGTGCGTTCTATTCAACTGGTCCTGTATTTCTTCTCCACTTACAGTAAGGATTGTGATGCCATCAGGGAATGTTTTCACTGATATCCTTTGACCTTGAATTTTAATTCCACCCTCATTGTTCCCTTTGCATTTCCTATGGCCAAATTGATCGTCATCGAACAGATTTTCAGTTTTCTTTTCTGGTGTTCTGTAAGTTATTCTCATCTTACTTGCCGTGGACAATAAATTTACAGTACGACATTGCAGTGGCTGTCTTATTCTGATTGCGATGCTAGGTTCCTTTGGACATGCATGCGTGCACAGGCACTGCAATATCGCATTTATATGTCGATGCCGGGCAAGAAACTTTCAAGTACAACGTCTGATCTGTACGGGAATACACATCATCAGTTTACGAGTACAGGTCGTAGGCGCATGGTTGACGGCAAATGGACGTTTGGGTCTGGCCGTGAGTCGTGCACGGATAGCCGAATGGTAAGGCGACCGCTCGCGATAAGCAGGAAATCCGGGTTCGAATCCCGATCAGGCACAAATTTTCATTGTTGTCATTCTATTCTACAGCTGTGCCAGCACGATAGCTCAGCGTGTTGGGTCAGAGAGCTAGCTGCCCTCTGTAATAAAAAACTGGGTCTCATGGAACGTCCACCCCGAACAAATGCAGCGAACGAGAATGGTATCACGACCGCTCACGATAAGCAAGAAATCCGGGTTCGAGTTCCGACACGGCACAAGTTTTCATTGTTGTCAGTCCATTTTACAGCTGATGGTGTTCCTTATTCTCAATTACGAATACAAAAAAATGTTCAAATGTGTGTAAAATCTTATGGGACTTAACTGCTAAGGTCATCAGTCCCTAAGCTTACACACTACTTAACCCAATTTACCCTAGGGACAAACACACACACAGCCATGCCCGAAGGAGGACTCGAACCTCCGCC
Source organism: Schistocerca serialis cubense (assembly GCF_023864345.2). Classification (NCBI taxonomy): domain Eukaryota; kingdom Metazoa; phylum Arthropoda; class Insecta; order Orthoptera; family Acrididae; genus Schistocerca; species Schistocerca serialis. The sequence continues at coordinate 123,006,903 of NC_064643.1, forward strand.
GGGACCAGCCGCACAGTGCAAGACTGCTGCGCTCCCTAGACAGCTCGGCTAATCCCGCGCGGCAATTACGAATACATTTAATGTATAAATTTACAGTGTCTCAGGCGATTCGCATCGCTATACCCGACCGTACGCGCTAGTGCTCTGTTCCCAGTAATCACAATTTAGTCTCGGTATCGAGTTCAGACTCCCGTGACATCCTTCTCGCTGTCGATACTTAACAGAATCACGCAGCCCGGCGAGCAAATCTGCGCCTTGTCTTACATCACCGTAGCACTTTCCCAGCGGCCGGCGTCTGCGGTGCCTAGTTATCCGGAACTCGACAACAGTGCCGGTGGCCAATTTGGACGTATTGTGTTTCTGCAGAGGGCCGGTGAATGCTGGCACCCTTCCCTTCCCCTTTCCCTCCCACCGGCCGCCGGCGTTTTATAATGGATGGCCCGGCCGCGCCGCGCTGCGAATGAACTCGACTGAGGAAGAGCGGCGAGAGGCGTGTGACCGGCCGGCAGTCGCACAATGCGTGCGTGTGCGTAGACACGCAGCCGCGGTCGCAGCCGTCACGGGTTATCAACCAGCCGCGCCCATCCGTCAAAATAATCCTCGGCCGCCACCGGAGCGCCGCCATTGTGGCGGCCCACCCCTCTCCGCTGCTCACTTGGCGGGCGCCACGCAAACTCCTGCCCTGTACGTCTCGCGGTCGCACGCCTCCGCCTGTGCTGTTCTTTTTCCGCGGCGCGCCGACAATGAGGTTTTCCAATTTCAGATTAGCGCCGGCGTTTTATCTCTTTCCCTCACCGCTGCCGTCCCGGCCGCAGCGCACAATAGCCGCGTGGCGCGCGCCGCCCATTGTGTGCTCCGGCCGCGGACTCTATTGGATTTAGCCGCACCGGCCGCCTTAAAATGAGACGTTTTAAAGGCACCCGTCAAGTCCGATTTTGCGGCTATACGTCAGCGGGGCGGGCGTAAAATTGAAAAACTTGCCGAGTTAATCAAATACGGGGGCACGGGGCTGCGCCTGTTTCCGCACTCGCCACTGCTGACGCGATTCAATGGCTTGCTGCTCTCGACAATCCGGCTCGAAGCGGCCAAGATTATTTCCCCTTCTTCCCCCCTGTTTTGCAGTTTAAATTATTCATTGCTGAAGGCAGATTACCCAACTGCGTGAACACTTTTACTGATAAGCAAAAATTCTTCGGACAAAAGTTGCTTAAAATTTTTTTGTGTTTCATCCCAAAATACGAGGTATTTCAATGAGTAATGTAACACATACTTCTTATCGGCCAATTACGGTTAAGAAAAAGAGTGGGCCGTGGTAAAAATTGCTGTTTTGAAAAGCACGCCGCAGCGCGTTGTGTGAAGTAGTCGCCCTCTGTTTCTGGCGGTGGCGCCGATGCGGCAATCGCAGCTTTGGTGTCTCCCTCTTGTGAGAAAGGGGAAAGGTTGCCTGTTCACGTGCATTTAAGGGGCGCTATGAGATCGCCAGTCGGTCAGTCTGGGTCAGTCTCTCGTCCCCAGCTTCCTAGTCTCGTCCGCATTTGTTAGGCAGTTAGTGTCTGTCTGTCGTTCGGAGCTGCCTCTGTCGTGTTTGTCGGATTCGGCGTGTTAACGAATTTATTGCTTGGAGTGTAACGGCCTAATTCCTGAAATACGTTTTGATCTTGCCTATCGTCTCGAGAAGCGGTATCTGTGTACTGTAGAGCATGTTAACTTGTTTGACCATCTTGTATAATTTTATATAACATTGCATTTCATGAGCTTTTATTTAAATGGTCATTTTAGTATATAAAGTTGCCACCCTACCACCGTAAGACTTTTCTTACAAGTTAAAATCAAGTTGCACCTTCGGTGGTAAAGTTAATTTATTAATTTTAGTGTTTTGTACCATTTCCATGTCTCCTACGGGGCGCATAGTTTGTGTGCTTGTGCGAATTGTTAAAACTTTTAGTTTAAAGTAATCTGGTGTGTTGCAGATTTGCACCAGTATAGTCTTTCAGAGGTTGTTGCGAGCGGTCGTAACTACGGCTGTGTCAAAAGGGAGCGGCAAGGTTCTCGGCCCGAAAGCTCATACAGTCAAAAATTTGTTTCTTTCTGCCTCTGAATAAATTGTAAATTGATATTTAGAGGGTGCTTTCTGATTATAATTTTAAATCTGTTTCTTTTAAAAATTCTTTAGGCACCATTAAAGTGAATAAATTACCATTTGTTAAAAAGGCATTTGCTTATGATTTCATCAGTTACTCCCTGGCAACTACTGCCACGCTAACATAGTGTGATTAAATGTGTTAATGTTCTCGATGAATCACTAGTAAGTAGATTAAATTCTTAAGTATATTCTTTGAAAATAATAAACCACGGTTCAAAGAGGAATTTGTTATGGGACATCATAGAATAGTCCTGCTCCCGCTTCCATGAATTTCAGATAGCCGGCTGGTGTGGCCGACCAGTTCTAGGCGCTTCAGTCTGGAACCGCGCGACCGCTACGGTCGCAGGTTCGAATCCTGCCTCGGGTATGGATGCGTGTGATGTCCTTAGGTTAGTTAGGTTTAAGTAGTTCTAAGTTCTAGGCCTGCTTACTGGACTCAGGTAGCTGCGCCGGCCCCGGATCGAATCCGCCCAGCGGATTAACGACGAGGGCCGGTGTGCCGCTCAGCCTGGATGTGGTTTTTAGTCGGTTTTCCCCGTCCCACTAGATGAATACTGGGATGGTTCCCACGTCCCGTCTCAGTTACACGACTCACAGAGATCTGAACATGTTCACACTATTCCATGGATTACACTAGATGCAGAGGGCTGGGGCGCACTAATTCCATCCTGGGATCACAGGGTGGTGGCAGGAAGGGCATCTGGCCACCCCTTAACATTAACCTGGCCAAATCCGAACCTAACCATGCTGACCCGGCGAAACTGCAGGATAAAGGCAAGAGTCATTTGATCTGAACTAATTTCAGATTGGTGGCAGCTATACGTAACCTCCAAAATGATGTCTGTTATGGAAGCGCCTTCCAGGCACAGCTATCATTGAGTTTCTTTTGGAGGAAAATCAGAGTGGCGCAGATATTCACAGGTCTGCTGAGGTGTCTGTCATTATCGCAACAAGGCCTCGCAAATCTGTGGCTCCCCCAATGTTGGAACGTGCGGACACACTCGTTCGAGGTGATCGACAAATTACAATGAAACACCTCGCCGCTCAACTGGACCAATCTGTCGGCAGTGCTGACACTCAGGTCGACCAACTGGGGTACTCAAAGGTGCCTGCCTGCTGCGTTTCTCGCTGTCTAAAAGAAGACTATAAAGAGTATATATACTAAGATGGTATCTGTGTCCGAAAGAACAAATATCTTAGTATATATATATATAGTTAAGGCTCACCGGCGACTTGACCATCTTCTTCTTCTGTGCACAAACAGTGCCCGAACTCTTACGGGAATCGGCAACGCGCCGCGAGTAATGAGTATAATTGGCGGGGGGCACTACGAATGTAGTGCGGGACAATACGTTGAGAATGTCGGTTTCGCGGGAGGCGTGCCAGAGATAAATCCCTGCAGTCGCGCTATCCTCTGTGTCCTCGGTGGCTCAGATGGATAGAGCGTCTGCCATGTAAGTAGGGTCCCGGGCGAGACACACATTTTAATCTGTCCCCGTTGACGTATGTCAACGCCTGTAAGCAGCTAAGGGTGTTCATTTCATTGTAATTTAGACTATGAAGAACAAAGTAAAACCATCTGTATGATGTTACTTGCGCTTCACAAGGCCGATCGTCACAATTTTTGGTCGAACATCATCACAGGCGATAAAACATGGGTTCATCACTTCGAATCGGAAACAAAACGGCAATCTACCTCTTCTCCGAAGAAAAAATCTGATGCGGAACCTCAGCTGGTAAAGCCGTGCCGACAGTCTTCTGGGACTCTTAAGGTTCTGTTCTGTTCGATGTCCTCTCTCATGATGCAACCATCAACTCTGACTTGTACTGTGCTACCTCAGGAAACTGAAAAAGGACTTCAACGTGTTCTTCGCCGCAAAAAGGCAAACAAACTTTTCCTTCTCCATGACAACGCAAGGCCTCAGACAAGATGCACACCCGAGAACAGCCCACGAAACTTGAGTGGAATGTTCTTCCTCATCCCCCTTACATCCAGGATCTCACAGCTTCCGCCTTCCATTTGTTTGGCCCAGTGAAGGATGCACTCCGCGGGCGGCGGCTACGCTGATGATGTGAAGAGGTTATTTATGCAGCAAGACGTTGGCTCCGATGTCGACCAGTACCAGTAGGGCACAAAGTCGCTCCCAGTAAGGGTGTAAGTAGGCTGTTTAGGTTTTTATGTTGGAAACGTCACCTAACGCTCTGTATGAAAATCACTGGCTGTGCTGTGTGCAGCCTGTGGCTGGTTGGCATTTTTGGAATGTCAGCCATTGTAGTGTTGGGCAGTTGGGTGTGAACAGCGCGTAGCGTTGCGCAGTTGGAGGTGAGCCGCCAGCAGTGGTGGATGTGGGGAGAGAGATGGCGGAGTTTTGAGAGCGGATGATCTGGACGTGTGTCCATCAGAGAGAGTAAATTTGTAATATTGGATATCATGAAATGATATATATATATATATATATATATATATATATATATATATATATATATATATATATGATGACTTTGGAACATTATTAAGGTAAATACATTGTTTGTTCTCTATCAAAATCTTTCATTTGCTGACTATGCCTATAACTAGTTAGTGCCTTCAGTAGTTAGAGTCTTTTATTTAGCTGGCAATAGTGGCGCTCGCTGTATTGCAGTAGTTCGAGTAACGAAGATTTTTGTGAGGTAAATGATTCATGAAAGGTATAGGTTATTGTTAGTCAGGGCCATTCTTTTGTCGGGATTATTGAATGTCAGATTGCGTTGCGCTAAATATATTGTGTCAGTTTAGTGTTGATCAGAATAGGTAAAGAGCGAAATGTCTGAGTACGTTCAGTTCTGCTCAGCTGTTTGAAAATCAAATAATGTAAGAGGTTTATCAGCACAGCCATTCATAAATTTTCCTAAAGGGACGTTTCAAGGGGGCATAAGGGCACCGCATTAAATGGGGATTATGTCGAAAAACACGGTTTTGTAGTAAAAACAGGGTAATAATGACTAAAGCCAACTTGCTTTCAGAAAAAAAGTGTAGCTTTACCTACTGAACATCACTAGTATCTATTACTGAAACGTCACATTCAGTGACACCTCTTTTATTTGTACCTGAATAATGTTACGGTATAAAATGCATTTTTAATTATCGTTCTCATGTTACATCACTTAAGATAACAAAAATTGTAACCAGCCATACTTTTTGGGTGAATGATTCGCTTCGCTGCTACTGGTTCTGGCACTAGGCCCATTGTCTCGCGGCTGCTAGGATTTATCGTAGAAATTTCTCAGCATTATGCTACGATATAACAAAATACACGTTGTTCAAACAAATTTCGGGATTGCAGCCGGTCGTCGTTCAATACTTCGCACGATATTTCAACTGGGCACCTGCCAGTCATCTTCAGGTGAGCCGTCGCAGACTAGCGAAAACGTTTTTTTTTCTTTATTGATTTTCAATTCCCCCCGAAGGGGGCGGGCTGGCAGCAGCTTACTACGCTGCTCTACAGCCTACAGACTTTTGTTTAAAAAAGGAAGAAGAAAGAAACAAGGAAAAACAGGTGATAAAATGGTGATTTAAAGTGTAAAATGGCGTAAAAATGCGGAAAGTTACAACAGAAAGCAAAAGGGGTTGGCAATGTTGATAAAATACACAGGAATCAGACAAGTAACATAGTAGACACACAATTAAAAAACATGGCGACAGTCTGGTTTCTGTTCGCAAAAAAAAAGCACACCCAGCGACAGTATGATGGCTGTTCGCTACACTTCCCAAAAGACACAACACGGAGCACGCACTGGAAAAACACACTGTAAAACACTGCACGAAAAAGGTGGCACAAAGATGGCACTCCCAATCCAAGGCAGATGGGGGGGGGGGACCTGGAGTAGGGGGAAAAACAAGGAGGGAGGAGAGGAAAAAACGAAAAGGGGGGGGGGGAACCAAGGAGGGAGAGGACTAACAAAGGGGGAGAAGGGCAGACACGAGATGGAATGAGAGGAGGCAGAGGAGGGAAATGTAAAAGGACTTGGGGGAGAGAAGGGGGCAAGGAGAGGGGAGGTGGGGAAGAAAGAGTATGGAAGTGAGGGAGAGGGAGCCTGGGAAAAGGACAGAGGAAAGGAGGGGGAGTGAGGATCAGAGTTGATAGGAGGGATAAATGGAGGGAGAGAGGGCATCATCTGGGAGGGGGAGTTGATGGAAGCCACCTTGGGAAAGGAGATGTAGGGTGTAGAGATGGAGGGTAGGGGGGACACAACGGTGAAGACGTGGCAGGGGGCGGGGATTGGAGAGGAGAGGAGCAACCAGGGGGTGAGGGGGTTCAAGATGGCGGGAGGTGTAGAGGATGCGGATATGTTCGAGGAATAGGAGCAGATGGGGGAAAGGAATGAGATCATAGAGGATCCGCATGGGGGACAGGAGGCGTATACGGAAGGCGAGGCGGAGTGCATGACGCTCAAGGATCTGGAGGGACTTATAGAATTTGGGGGGGGGGGGCAGATATCCAGGCAGGACTGGCATAACAGAGGATGGGACGGATTAAGGATTTGTAGGTGTGGAGGATGGTAGAGGGGTGCAACCCCCATGTCCGGCCGGAGAGGAGTTTGAGGAGTCGGAGACGGTTGTGGGCTTTGGATTGGATGGAGATGAGGGATCCAGGTGAGGTGACGGTCAATGGTGAGGCCAAGGTAGGTGAGGGTTGGGGTGCGAAAACGTCCTCCGTTCCGCAATATATAGTGTACTGTAACTATTCTGCGCATGCGTCGAAAACTTGATAGATGAACCATACTGCCCGCCGGCAGCGTCCTCGCTGGTGCAATAGAGGAACTCAGTCGCCCTCTGCGTTGCTGTTTGCCACGGCCATCGACGCACTCTGTCGTCTTCGATTTGAGCAAATCGTGGAGATGATGGGATTCAATGCACTGTCCAGCTGGTAGCCGCTGTCACGGTTATCAGATTTTCCGCCAGTCGTATTTCTACGGATTCTTTAATAATGGAGTCCCAGAAAGACGTTGCTGTGGACAAAATCATTGTTTTCTCATACTCCATTGAATGTCCACTAGAAATACAATGTTTAGCAATAGCGGACTTGCTTGGCTGCAAAAGGCGGGTGTAAAATTGATGTGCAGCGTTCTTTCACAGTGCGTGTGGTTTGACCCATGTAAGCCATACCACATTGGCACAGTATCTTGTAAATTCCGGCCTTTCGTAGTAACAGATTGTCCTTAACTGATCCCACAAGGTCCGCAATCTTCGATGGTGGGCGGAAAACCACTTTTACCTGAAATTTTCGGAGGATTCTTGCTATTTTAAATGAAGTGTTGCCAACGAAAGGAAGAAAAGCTAAAGATTGTTCCGGCATGTTCTCCTCTTTATTCACTTCCTGCTTCTTTGTTTTAACTGTTGGTGCCCTGTTAATCTGCCGGATGGAATACCCATTTTCGCTGAATACTGTCTTTAGATGGGCGAGTTCTTGAGGTAAGCTATCTAGATCTGAGACAGAATGAGCTCTATGAACAAGTGTTTTAAGCGAACTCATGGTTTGCGATGGGTGATGGCAACTCGATGCTTGCAGGTACAAATCAGTATGAGTGGGTTTCCGGTAAACTGAATGCCCTAGAGAATCATCATTCTTCCTTCGAACCAGGACATCCAAGAAAGGCAAACAACCATCTTTCTCTATTTCCATGGTGAACCGGATGTTGCTATGAATGGAGTTGAGGTGATGCAGAAACTCGATTAATTTATCTTCCCCATGAGGCCACACTATGAAAGTGTCATCCACATACCGCCAAAAAACTGTTGGTTTCAGGGCAGCCGCTTCAAGAGCTCTCTCTTCAAAATCCTCCATAAAAAGGTTGGCCACCAAAGGAGACAGGGGACTACCCATGGCGACACCGTCAGTCTGTCCAAAATATTCTTGATTAAACATAAAATAAGTTGAGGAAAGAGCGTGCCTGAACAAAGCAGTGATATCAACAGGAAACATGTTACCAATCAGTGTCAAAGAATCTGCAAGAGGAAATTTTGTAAAAAGTGAGACCACATCAAAACTTACTAGTAGGTCTACACTGCTAAGACGAAGAGCCCCCAGTCTATTGATAAAATCAGCTGAGTTGCGTATGTGATGTGAGCACTTGCCTACGAAAGGTCTCAGTAAGGAAGCGTGATGTTTAGCTAAATCATATGTAGGAGCTCCAGTGTTGTTCACTACTGGATGCAGAGGAAGACCCTCTTTATGAATCTTTGGAAGGCCATACAGTCTTGGAGGTACACAACCATGTGGTCATAACCTCTTGATGGTCTCTTGGGGTAAGGAGGAGGAATTTAATAGTGCTTATGTTTTCCGTTGCTCACGTCCTGTAGGATCGTAATCAATCCTCCTATAGGTAGAGTCACTTAGCAGACCATACATCTTATCCTTATACACACCACGAGGTAACAAAACGGTTGCATTACCTTTGTCAGCTTTCAATACCACTGACAAAGGTCAGTCTCTTCTTCCCTGGCCTTACCATCACCTGCGCCACCATCTATGTCCGCCCTAACGCCCCTATTTCTTTTCCCTTCCTCTCCCACATTGTCCGTACCTTCTCCTCCTACGTGATCGCCGCCGACCTCAACATCCATAGTCGTTCCGCCACCCAGTTACGGCAGTGGCATCGGTTCCTCTCCTCCCTTCAAGGCGACCTCGTCCCCATTCTCCAGCACACCCGTCCCGAATCCAACTCCACTCCTGATGTCATCCTCTCCTCCCCTAACCTCCTTGGCTGCATAACGGTGGATGTCCTGGACCCCATTGGTAGTGACCATATCCCTGTCCTCCTTACCGTTTCAGACGGTCGTCGCCACTGCCCCGACCCCCGTCATGACCCTCCCCCGAAGTACATCCATGAATATTCCCGTGCCGGCTGGAATGCCTACCGGGATACCCTATCCACCCAGGTCGATGGCCACCCCTTGACCTACCGCCACCCTGATGATATTACCCATCCTGCCTCCTTTCTCCAGCAGACCTTGTCTGAGGCCGTGGAGGCCCACATCCCTTCCGTCGCCGTCCACCCCCACTGTCCTACCTTACCCCCACAGGCCATCCTCCTCCTCCGTGAATCCCGCCGTCTCTACCGTGCATTCCTCCACACGCGTGACCCGGACACACTACGACGCCACCGGCAACTCCAGAGACACATCCGTAACTTGCTCGCGGCTAAGAAACGCAGGGACTGGGGACAGACATCCACCCGTTTAAACGCCACCCTTCCTATCAACTCGTCCAAGTACTGGTCAGCCTTCCGCCACCTTACCGGATCTAACCCCTCCCCCTAGTATCCTCTCCTTCATGACAACCAACCCTTCCCTGACAACATTAGTAAGGCCGATCACTTTGTCTCCTACCTCTCTGATGTCTTTACCATCCCTGACGATCCCCAGTTCGATTACTCCCTCTTCCCAGATGTCCGCGATTGAACTGACACCTCTGTCCCTCCCCTTGCACCTGGTTTCCAGTACTTGGACAACATTGCACACACAGAACTGAATGCCCCTATAACTACACAGGATATCATCGCTACACTCCGCACGAAACGCAACACCGGTCCTGGTCACGGTCGTGTCACCTATCACCACCTTCGTGAAGCTCCTGCCTCTTTCCTATCCACCCTGGCCAGGCTCTATAATGTAGTCCTGTCCACTGGCTACTACCCCACCTGTGGAAAACCTCCCATATCCTGATGTTCCTTAAACACGGTAAACCGCCATCCGCTGTCTCCTCCTACTGTCCCATCAGCCTTACCTCGGTCTTCAGCAAGGTCCTGGAATCCATCGTCACCCAATGCATCCACCAGCATCTCCACCAGCACCACTTCCTTCCTGTTACCCAGTGAGGCTTTCGGCCTTCCTTCTCTTCTGATGACCTTCTCCTTCACCTCACTCATCTCCTCTCTGAACAGCTTAATTCCTGTCGTTCCGCTATCTTCCTCTCCCTTGAACAAGCCTATGACTGCGTGTGGCATTCTGGTCTCCTCTTCAAGCTCCAAACCTTCGCCTTTCCTTCTGTCCGATTGGCTCCTTTCTTTCCCAACGTCCTTCCTACGTCACCATCCACAACACGGTTTCCTACACCTTTTTCCCCTCCACCAGTGTGCCCCAGGGTTCCATCCTCCCCCCTCTTCTGTTCCTCTTGTATACGGCGGACATGCCGCCGCCTTCACCCCCCGTCCACCTTCTCCAGTACGCCAATGACACCGCCTTACTTGCCCTTGCCCCCACCCTGCAGCGCTCACAACGCCTTCTCCAATCCCATCTTGACCGGTTCACCGCTTGGTGCAACCAGTGGTTGCTTAAGGTCAATCCTTCCAAAACCCAGGCGATCATTGTAGGCAAAACCACCCCTTCCTTCCGCCTCCTCGATTTCTACATCACCAGCTATGGCCGTCCTATCGCCCTCACCCCCACCCTTAAGTACCTTGGTGTCAACCTAGACCGTCGCCTCTCCTTGACCCCCCACCTCTGGACGATCCAAGCCAAGGCATCCTCCTGACTCTGTTTCCTCAAGCTCCCTTCTGGCCGTACTTGGGGTCTAGACCCCTCCACCATCCTCCATAAAATCCCTCATTCGCCCTATCCTTTGCGATGCCCACGCTGCCTGGATCGCTCCCCCTACCATTTACAAATCCCTTCAGATCCTAGAACGTCATGCTCTTCGCCTCACCTGTCACATCCGTCTCCCCTCCCCCAATGCGGATCCTGTATGACCTTATTCCCTTCCCCCACCTCCTCCTTTTCCTCGAACGGATACGGATCCTCTACACCTCGTGTAAACTTGATCCTCCTCACCCGCTGGTCCCTCCCATCCTCTCCCACCCCCGTCCGCTGCTGTGCCTGTACTTCCACGTCCCACCTGCTCTCCATCTCTACACACCCTCTCCCAAGGTGGCTTCCGCCAGCTCCCCCTCCCTGATGATGCCCTCCTCCCCTCCATCTACCCCTCCTACCAACTTTAATCCTCCCTCCCTCTTCCTGTGTTTGTTCCTTTGGGCACCCTCTCTCCCTTCTCTCCCCCTTCCCTCCCTCCTCCCTTTCTCCCCACTCCTCCCCCGGGCTTCTCCTACCCCCATACCTCCATTCCTCCTCCCATCTCCTCTGCCATTGGCATCTTTGCTCTCCCCTCTCCCTCCCCCTCTCCCTTCTTCCCCTCTTGGCAGGTCGCCAGGTTCGGACACGTTATGTGGACATTTGCGCGCCCGAGATCATCGCCATCTGTTTCTCGTGTGTGTGCCATCGTGTTTGTGTTTAGTGTTCGCTGTCACGCTCCACCGTTCACCTGTGCCGTCGAAATCACCAGTGTTTTGTGCACTGCGCCAACGTGTTTCAGTGTATTTTTCGTCGAGTGTGAACGGCTCCGTATTTTTGTATTCTGTGTCTACTGTCTTTTTTTGCCCGTCAATATGTCTATTATGTGACTTCTTTATGTTTTCTCATTGTCGACTCTAAGGCTGAAGAGTAGCGTAGGATGCTGCTGCCAGCCTACCTGATGTACAGGTATCAAAATTACAATAAAGGAAAAAAAAAGACGTTTTCGCCAGTCTGCGACGGCTCACATGAAGATGACTGGCAGGTGCCCAGTTGAAATATCGTGCGAAGTATTGAACGAAGACCGGCTGCAAGCCCGAAATTTGTTTGAACAGTCAATTCGCAGGGAAAATTTAAAAATTCACAAAATACACGTTGTTTACAAACGATTTTACATTGTATGCACGAACTATATACTTCACACACTTGAGGAAAATCGTTGATTTATACACTGTAGCATTGAAATCTTCCCCACTGGTACGTGACATGCTAAATTATGAGCTACATTCGAGATAGTATGGTGGACATACGTGCTTCCACTGAGGTGACAAAAGTCATGCGATAGCGATATGCACATGTACAGATGGCGGTAGTATCGCGTACTCAAGGCATAAAAGGGCAGTGCATTGGCGAAGCTGTCATTTGTACTCAGGTGATTCGCGTGAAAAGGTTTCCGATGAGGTACTGGCATCGCCATGAGAATGAGCATACTTTGAATTCGGGACAATAACTGGAGCTAGACGCATGGGACATTCCATTTTGGAAGTCGTTAGGTAACTCAATATTCCGAAATCGCCAGTGTCAAGCCTGTTCCGACAATACCACATTTCAGACATTACCTCTCGCCACGGGCGACGCGGTGGCCGACGGCCTGGAGTTAACGGCTGAGAGCAGCGGCGTTTGAGGTAGAGTTGTCAGCGCTATCAGACAAACAACATTACGTGAAACAAACGCAGAAATCAAAATGGGACGTACGACGAACGTATCAGTTCTCTGCGAAATCTGGCGTTAATGGGCTACGGCAGCAGACGACCAACCCGAGTACCTTTGCTAACAGGATATCGTCGGCTCGTCACCATATCGATTGGACCCTAAACAACTGGAAAACGCTGGCCTGGTAGACTAGTCCCTGTTTTTGCATGGAAAAGGGCTAAATACTAGGTTTTGTTGGCTACTTGAAGACCATTTGCAGCCATTAATAGACGTCATGTTGTGGATGACAATGCGCAGTGTCACCGGGCCATTTTGTTCGCGATTAGTTTGAAGAACATTCTATACAATTCGACCGAATGAGTTTTACACGCAGATTACCCGACATGAACTCAGTCGAACATTTATAGGACGTAATCGAGAGGTCAGTTTCTGCACAAAATCTTGCATCTGCAACACTTTGGCAATTGTATACTGCCGCTGAGGCAGCATGGCTCAATGTTTCTGCAGGGGACTTCCATGACTTGTTAAGTCCGCGCCACGTGGAGTTGATGGACTGGACTGCACAGGCCTCGAGTACTTCCGACACTATATTAGGAGGTATCCCATGACTTGTGACGTCAGTGTACGTTGTTCGTTGCTATAGGTAGATATCCCAAAAACCCGACCACTTTTATTGACAGGAAGAAACGTTGCAGTCGAAAGTTGACTTAGGCGGGGGTGCTTAACGGAGACGTCATGAAATTGACCGAAAATGTAAATTTTCAATTTAATTTTTATTTATTATTAGAACTCGTTGCCAATAAGTCGCCAAAGTCACAATGACGAAATCGCATCCGAAGTGCCTGACAAATACAGATGAACATCCAGTTCATCATCTGTGCCACATTAGGTGGTGTAAATATCTACACGCTCATAGAGATTCACAAGGATACGCTTCTAAAATTATATCCTGGATGTTGTCAATCCTACTTACAGGTTTCTGGCCGATCCTGAACTTCAAAAAAGTGGGTTCATGGGCAGGTCCGGAATCCAAATGAATGACTCGTATGGAAATGATGCCCTAAAACCACATTTTCATGTGCTATAGTTGTCAGAATTGCAACTTACGATGCACTTCTTGTATTTAATGATGGGAACGTAGTGAAGATGAAAGTGTTGGAGACAATTTGCTTTAAGATAGGAAATTTCACTCAAGACATATTGAGAAAAATAGATTCACAGCACCTCTCCACAGCTGAAAAGTCAGTTTAAGACTTGGTATAGGAAAGAAGGACGGAAACAAGAAACCAGAAGAGAAGCCTTGAAGGGAAAATGGACCCTGAGTACAAATCTGGGGTCTTGTGAAGAACTGACATAAGAGAAAACTGTAAATTGCATATACTGAAAATTAAGTTTTTTAAAAAGTTTTGTACTTTTTCCTCAGATTCTATAAAAGGTAGAATTATGAAATCTTGTACACTTACACTACTGGCCATTAAAATTGTTACATCACGAAGATGACGTGCTACAGACGCGAAATTTAACCGACAGACAGAAGATGCTGCGATATGCAAATGATTAGCTTTTCAGAGCATTTACACAAGGTTGGCGACACCTACAACGTCCTGACATGAGGAAAGTTTCCAACCGATTTCTCATACACAAACAGCAGTTGACCGGCGTTGCCTGGTGAAACGTTGTTGTGATGCCTCGTGTAAGGAGGAGAAATGCGTACCATCACGTTTCCGACTTTGATAAAGGTCGGATTGTAGCCTACTCGATTGTGGTTTATGGTATCGCGGCATTGCTGCTCGTGTTGGTCGAGATCCGATGACTGTTAGCAGAATATGGAAACAGTGGGTTCAGGAGGGTAATACGGAACGCCGTGCTGGATCCCAACGGCCTCGTGTCACTAGCAGTCGAGATGACAGGCATCTTATCCGCATGGCTGTAACGGATCGTGCAGCCACGTCTCGGTCCCTGAGTCAACAGATGCGGACGTTTGCAAGACAACAACCATCTGCTCGAACAGTTCGACGACGTTTGCAGCAGCATGGACTATCAGCTCGGAGACCATGGCTGCGGTTACCCTTGACGCGGCATCACGCACAGGAGCGCCTGCGATGATGTACTCAACGACGAACCTGGGTGTACGAATGGCAAAACGTCATTTTTTCGGATGAATCCAGGCTCTGATTACAGCATCATGATGGTCGCAACCGTATTTGGAGTCATCGCGGTGAACGCACATTGGAAACGTCTATTCGTCATGGCCATACTGGCGTATTACCCGGAGTGATGGTATGGGGTGCCATTGGTTACATGTCTCGGTCACCTCTTGTTCGCACTTTGAACAGTTAACGTTACATTTCACATGTGTTACGATCCGCGGCTCTACCCTTCATTCGATCCCTGCGAAACCCTACATTTCAGCAGCATAATACACATCCGCATGTTGCAGGTCCTGTACTGGCCTTTCTGGATACAGAAAATGTTCTACTGCTACACTGGCCAGCACATTCTCCAGATCTCTCACCAATTGAAAACGTCTGGTCAATGGTGGCCGAGCAACTGGCTCTTCACAATACGCCAGTTACTACTCATGATGAACTGTGGCATCGTGTTAAAGCTGCATGGACAGCTGTACCTGTACACGCCATCCAATGCCCAGACGTATCAAGGCCGTTATTACGGCCAGAGGTGGTCGTTCTGGGTACTGATTTCTCAGGATCTATGCACCCAAATTTCGTGAAAATGTATTGACATGTCAGTTCTAGTATATTTGTCCAATGAATACCCGTTTATCATCTGCATTTCTTCTTGGTATAGCAATTTTAATGGCCGATATTGTATTACATTTCTTTCTACATAACCAAGGAAACTTTTAGCTCTGTTTGTTGTATCTGAAAGTTGAACTGACTACTATAATGTCCACAATTTGAAAGGAAATAATTTTTCTCTAATTATCTTAATTTAGGAAGGGAATTAATTTGCCTGTTTACTTGGGTGCACTGTATGTTGCAGGTACTCTGATTTAGTGGGCTGACTGTGTTTGTTATGGACAAACGGATGACCATGTAACATTCAGTATATTTCATATTTGCTGAGGTAAGCGCAATGTCAACTTGTTTTATGCGTCTGAGTAAAGGGGGGGTGGGTGTGGCAAGTTATATTATCACTACCGCGCTGAAGTCTACACTGCTGAGATCTAATTTATTTATATTCTATCAGATTTTCTCCGGGGTTAGGTGGTAAAGTGAAATAATCCCTTTCAAGTTTTACGATTCCAGTATGATAAAACATGGTACGTGGATTTATAGTTCAAGAAGTTCTAGCCGAAGCAGAGAGCTACGAAATGAGTGAAGGTGAAGGTGATGACTCAGAATTGGCGAATGTTTCTCCCAGTGCAGATGAAATATGTTGAAGAAGATACTGAAGGGAATGCACTGAAAGATGACAATGTTGTGCGTGTTTTAGCAGGTACTTTAGAACTTCTAACCAGGAAGGATAAGGATTCAGTGACAACATGTTTGACAAGGAGAATGAAGTTCTCTTAGTAAAATGGAGTGACAAAGAACTGTCATGTGTAACCACAAATTACAGTAGTATTACTCATCTGAGCTGTGCTAAAAGATATTAAGAGGCAAAGAAAGAGGAAATATCTATTACAATGCCATATCTCACTACAGAATACAATACCCATATGGGTGCCGTTGAACTACTGGACAAGCAGATATTACTTTATAGGATGAGAATAAGATCCATTAAGCGGTGGTGCCCATCCAGATAATTGGTATCTGCATGGTAAACACACGCATATCAAATCACTAAATCAAGTGAGAAGCTCTCACTTTTGGATGTCCGGAGAAGAACATAGACGATATACTTTTTTTTTTTTTTTTTTTTTTTTTTTTTTTTAAGAAAAGGATCAACACCAAAGCGTAGAGGGCCACAAAGAAGCAGACTGATGGGAGGATGAGTGAGCACAGATGTACGACTAGATAAAGGAAACTACTTTATTGTGCCAAATAAAACACCGAAGAGAAGTGAACACGGCAAGCGAAAAGCAACAAAAATGTGTGACAGGTGGAATGTTAGTGTGCATTACAAGAGTTTTGTTTCATTTCATAATAATATTACAAACAGGGTCTTTATTGTGTTCACGACGTTTCCTCAACTTTTTTGCATTGACAATTATATCTCGTATTTTAATTGGTAATTTTGTCAATATCCCGAAATGGGACGGTCTACAGCTTTTCCACAAATATAGTGCAATTTTCCAAAACAGCTTTTCCTTTCATTTGCCCGGGTTCCCAGGTTCGATTCCCGGCGGGGTCAGGGATTTTCTCTGCCTCGTGATGACTGGGTGTTGTGTCATGTCCTTAGGTATGTTAGGTTTAAGTAGTTCTAAGTTCTAGGGGACTGATGAGCATAGCTGTTAAGTTCCATAGTGCTCAGAACCATTTGAACCTTTCATTTGTCACTCATGGTATCACACTGATGTAAAAAAGGCTGAAAAAATAAAATAATACAGTTTTGGCAAGTAATGGACTGAACTGTAGGACTCTCTGTAAGTGACTGACGAAGTTCATTTACAGGTAGGAGCAAGACTAAGGTTTGCTTGTTAAAAACGTCCCGAATTCAAGATGCACAAAAATTTCTTTATTTAAATCAACACGTTTGACAGACTTTGCTGTTATCTTCATGTCTTAAAGAATCTTTTTGTTACGAAATCTGTTCATTTCAAGTTCCACCTCACGCCAAGTTGTCATGTGGGCAAAAAAGAGCACAGTATAAAAGGTCTGTCGTAACTAAAATATTTAAAAACATAAAGCACCTTGTGCAAAAGGCCATTTCTATGTATATACCGCTCACAGATGATTGTTACGTAAACAGATGTTCTACTGTGTACTGTGTTTTTGTGACGTAACAGTCACCTGTGAAAGCATATATATGGACGTGAGAATTTACACAAGGTGCTTTACGTTTTTAAATATTTCAGTTATGACAGATCTTTTATAATGCGCTGTTTTTTGTCCACATGGCATCTTGGCGTGAGCTCAAGCATAAAATGAGCAAGTTTCATAACGAAAAGATTCTTTAAGACCTCAAGATGACAGCAAAGTCTGTTGATACCGGTTGTTTTAAATAATGAAATACTTATGCGATCTTGGCTTTAGCATTTTTAGCAAGTAAGACAGATCGTTCTTTCTTTCTTCCCAAAATGAGAAATTTCAATCAACTAAGATTTGTTTGGTGTTCAAACAAAGCTTCGTGTTGACGACATTTTTTTTGTAGCACCAGTCACTAAAGCATCCGAGAAGCTGACGATCTGAATACCACTTAATGTCTGTCTACCATCGCTTTGTTTCCTCGGGAGCAGTTTTTAGAAGTGAATCAATCACACTAAGTTTATAGGAAAGATGCAGAGAACGTCTTCCGCCTTGCATTAAGCGAACTGCATGAAGATTCACAAGTTAATCAGTAACTGATGATACTGTAAGATGACGATGTACTCAGATATCTCAGATGTCACCTCAAATTTTTATTAATGCACAGATGATAAACATTGTTTGTATGTAAATGAATGTCCAATTCGCACTTGAACTCAGTGCCCTTTTGATGTAGCTATTTGATTATAAAGCAAAGGAATTGTCCAGAAGAGTACTGCTCTTCTGACGACTGCTTGAAAGGCAGATGTCTTCTGCTGTCAACCACTGCGAGCTGTTCACGTTATGCAAAGGATGCTGGTCAGTGCGAAACGGGCGGTAGCAAGAAGGGAGTGGCGACGGATGACGTGAGCGTGTATGCAGAGTGTCGATTAACATTTGGCATAGAACATCGATGGTGCAAGGAAGACACTAGCATTGGAAGTAAATCAATCAAACAACTATAGAAGTAATTCAAGGTTCAACAAAATGTATAACGCACTTATTCAAGATTGTGCCAAAAAACAAACTGAGCAATAATCATTCATAGCTGAGAACAACTAATTGTGGGTTTCCTCTTTAATTCAATCATCTTCCCACAAAACGGAACCATTTAAGGAGTGACTCACTCAACCAGGGATCGCCGCCATGTTTAAGGTAAAACAGAGCGCTTTATTGGCACGCTTCGGAAACTCTCTCTTCAAGCCTTGGTGGTAGCTCACACACACTTTTTAACAAAAAGCCTGAGCTCTACCAACTGAACTATCCAAGCACGACTCACGCCCCGTCCTCACAGCTTTACTTCTGCCAGTACCTCGTCTCCTACCTTCCAAACTTTACAGAAGCTCTCCTGCGAATCTTGCAGAACTAGCACTTCTGAAAGAAAGCCGGCCGGAGTGGCCGAGCGGTTCTAGGCGCTTCAGTCTGGAACCGCGCGACCGCTACGGTCGCAGGTTCGAATCCTGCCTCGGGCATGGATGTGTGTGATGTCCTTAGGTTAGTTAGGTTTAAGTAGTTCTAAGTTCTAGGGGACTGATGACCTCAAAAGTTAAGTCCCATAGTGCTGAGAGCCATTTGAACCATTTTTGAACCTGAAAGAAAGGATATTGCGGAGACATGGCTTAGCCACAGCCTTGGGGGATGTTTCAGGAATGATATTTTCACTCTGCAGTGGAGTGTGCGTTGATATGAAACTTCCTGGCAGATCAAAACTGTGTGCCGGACCGAGACTCGAACTCGGGACATTTGTCTTTCGCGGGCAATTGCTCTAAGCCGTGAGGGCGGGTCGTTAGTCGTGCTTGGGTAGCTCAGTTGGTAGAGCACTTTCCCGCGAAAGGCAAAGGTCCCGAGTTCGAGTCTCGGTCCGCCACACTGCTTTGATCTGCCAGGAAGTTTCATATCAGCTCACACTCCGTTACAGAGTGAAAATCTCATTCTGGAGCCTGAGCTGATGCGTTTTCTGGAGCCAGTTTCCATCGATCGTCATTTTGGTCTTTGAGTCGACTTCGATGCTTGTTTGTCTTCTACTGTCTTTGGCGGTGCGGATTTAACGGCAGCTCGTGCGCTCTGCTGGGGAGGTGTGCCGGGATCGGCGGTGAGCGAGAGTCACGTGTACGTAGGCAGGACGGAAGAGGACGAGTCGGACAACGGAGGAGCGGGGCCAGCGGCTACGGCGTGTTGAGTCGCGAGGGCAGATCCACTGCCCACGGTGATTTGGTTTTCCTAGAGGTCGGAGGGACAAGCTCCTTCGAGTATGTTATAAGCTACGCCTGCCGATTGAATTGGAGTCGCCGAGTTGCTTCGGTGGGTTGCGTGCGGCTTAATTGAATATACCGGTGTACTAAAAATCCTTTGGAATTGTTTTAGTTGTTTATCACCTACCTTCGGTGTCGTGACTAACTATCCTGACGGCAGTCGAGGAAGTGTAGCTACGTTCAACCAACCGACATGAAGTGTGGTTACAGACGATTAATGAGTAACTCCGGCTCTGGCGTTTCAAGACACGCCGAGATACGTCCTCTATTGTACCTTGTAGTTCATTTGTTAGTTTGGCGTGTAAATGTGCGCCGGGATAATTCTTGTCAGCTTTAGGGAATGATTTATAGCGAACTTATTAATCGAAGGTGAAGGACTGGCACTGGCCAAGTAACTCACGGAGGCTAATTTGTTTCTATTCAGTTGTATTGCTCACCTGTTCTCTAGATAAGATTGTGTAGTTTATGTCTCAGAATACCGTCTGCCGTTGATGTGTGTTGTGTTACAGATAATTGGCAGCGGTCGATGCGAGCTTACTGGGAGCAGAGCGCCACGGGGGCAGAGAGATATTTAAGGCCCTGTCCTTTCCTTTACATCTTGGGTTATGTTGTCACTGTTCTACATCTACATTGATACTCCGCAAGCCACCCAACGGTGTGTTGCGTGATTCCATCTATCCGGTGGAGGATTAAAGCATCCGAAGTTCAATTGCAGTGCAAAGTTGATTACATTTCTATGTCATTTCCTGTCTCGTGGATCTCTCGTATTGATTTGAATCCTTGGTCGGCTCGCGTCTATCGCTGATTCACACACAACATTGAAGCGACCTCGTTTTAGGGATATTGTCATGAATGAGTCCCTAAGAGTAAATGCTGCATATCGCAGATTCCCTCTTAGCATTTTCTTTTGCTGTCGGATTAGATCATACAAAAATAAAAGTGAAACTTCGTGGCAGGTTAAAAATGTCCCGAGTTTGAATCTCGGTCTGGCACCCAGTTTTAATCAGCCAGGAAGTTTCATAATAGCGCACGCTCGACTGCAGAGTGGAAAACTCGTTCTTGTGTGTAAACATTAGTAGACAGTCCATATCATACAGAGTAAACATTCAGAAATGATGCAATTAAATAACTTCACACGAATTGCAGTAATAGTTTACATGGTAAATGTGTACTCACAGTATAATGCATTAATAAAAGACATTTAAGGATTTGATATAAGACAGTCTGAAGACGTCGCAGACCGACGTTTTCCAACTGTCAGCATATAGCTTTTGCTACAAAAAATACAAAAACATTTCGAAGCGCAGTTACTGATTTCGATCAGACAGTGGTTAACAAGGTGTGACGTAAGGTTTCGATTGCGTCGATACTTATATTGACAGTGAAAGACAAATCTTCAAATGTTCAAATGTGTGCGAATTCTTTAGGGACCAAACTGCTGAGGTCATCGGTCCCTAGACTTACACACTACTTAAACTAACTTAACGTGTGCTAAGAACAACACACACACCAGTGCCCGAGGGAGGACTCGAACCTTCGGCTGGAGGGGCCGAGAAATCCGTGACATGGCCCCTGAGACCACGCGGCCCTCTACGTGGCGACAAATCTTACGTCACCACATGCTATATGTTCATTTAGACTGACTGATGATGACCACACTGGCTGTTTGAAACCTATTGAGGACATTTTGAAATGTTTTTGTCACTATTGCAGCAAGAAGATCACAGAAGGAAAAAAGTTCCACGTTTCTACACGGATGTCTGCGGGAATTGTGTGCAAAGCTGCAAATGACACAGACGGGAAAGTAAAACATAGCGCCGAAGTCTGACTGTGTAGGGCAGAGGGCAGTCCGTCTTGGAGATGACTCGTAAATGGGAAGTCAGAAGGTAGATACGTATCTTTCAGTTCTGCATAGTAATGTAATATAACGGGAGAGAGAAGCCTTGAATGCATGTCCGAGGTTAAGCAGTAGATAAGATCTGGTCACTTTCTTTGCTCTCATATGATCCTGTTCTTTTCTTTGTTTTATACTGTAAGTTAAACTTATCATTTTCAGTGTGGAAACCAGTCGCCGCAAAATATCTTCGGGCGGCTGTGCTAACGTTAGCGCCTGGGCTGTTTAGCATAACACCTGTGTATTATTTATGAGCTAAGGTGTGTGAAATTCTGCGAGCTGGACGGCCATATCGTAATCATGACTAACAATGCCCTTCTGAGACCATGGTCGAGGTAGCATGATGGCGCCAGAAATGAGGGCAGCCAGTGTGAATCAAGGTGATGGAAAACGTTTTCGTTACCAGAATTTCTCCGACAAGGGGAGAGGTGTACGGTTATGATAAGCATACTGTGCTTGTTTCTTCTCGATTAAGCAATGATCTCTCCTCAGTACTTCAACTGGTGAGTGTTGCTGTCAGTTTGGTGAGAAATCTGTTGGGTGTATATGCAGACTGAAGCGACGAATGAGAATTTGTACCAACGCTGGGATTACAACCTGAGTCTTCTGCTGACTAGGCAGATGAGCGAACCACTACGCCACACTGGCACAATGGGTGAGGCGTGAGTGGAAATTTGTATCGTGGAGGGAGGCGTGCTGGGATAGTCTGTGCAGTTGTGCAAAGCCACTGTGCCAGGGTGGCGTAGTGGTTCGCTCATTGCATAGTCAGCAAAAGACTCAAGTTCGAATCCCAGCTCTGGTACAAATTCTCATTCGTTGCTTCAGTCTGCATACATACATCACAGATGTTTGAGACCTGAATATGTCTCTGGAACCATGTAGTTAGATTTGATTAAAGCACCTATGCCTGTCTTTTAGGAGGGGTCCCCCGTTTCGTTGCATGTTGAGCTGCTCTTCCAACACAGTTGGAGAACCTCTGCAAAGCTGTTTGAGGTTAGGGGGAATACGAAGTGGGTTGAGGCGTGAATGGAAATTTGAATTGAGAAGGGAAGTGTGCAGGGGCATTCTTTGTAGTTGTGTAAAACGACTGTGCCTGGGCGGCGTAGTGGTTGGCGCATCTGCCTAGTGAACAGGAGACCCAGGTTCGAATCCTGGCCTTGGTGCAAATTCCCATTCGTCGCTTCAGTCCGCATATATACATCATTGATGTTCGAGACTTGCTCTGCAACCGTATAGTTTCATTTGACCTTAAGGATTCGTTGTGTTTAAACTGCAGGTCGCCACTAGACTTCAGTCTTTCCATTCCATGTCATATACATCCCCGTTGTACCAGCGGACACATTGAAAGATTGGTTAAGAGACACAAAGAATGCCTTTCCATTCCATGTCATAGTCATCATCGCTGTACCAACGGGCACAGTGGAAGACTGGCTATAACAAATAGAGGAAGGGGATCAACGAAGGTTCATTTTAGAACAGTCGAGGCCCCTCACATTCGGATATACACGCCCGTCAGGAACAAGGTGGACATCTGTCAAGTAAAACGATTTGCCGCACATCAAAATGGTTCAAATGGTTCTGAGCACTATGGGACTGAACATCTGAGGTCATCAGTCCCCTAGAACTTAGAACTACTTAAACCTAACTAACCTAAGGACATCACACACATCCATGCCCGAGGCAGGATTCGAACCTGTGACCGTAGTGGTCGCGCGGTTCCAAGCTGCAGCGCCTAGAACCGCTTGGCCACACCGGCCGGCTGCCGCACATCAGTCGAAGATAAATCATTCGACGTATTAGCCACCCGTTCCCTCGTTTTCTCAATTAGTAATTTCCCATTGTAGGGTTTTTTTCCAAGGTTAAAGCCTTCTTCCAGTCACAGATCTAGAATTACCACAATCATCGACAACATCATCAAGAATTGTGGGACAGATATGTCAGCTATACAAAATGACGTGCAAGGAAGACAAGAGGTGGCCCATAAACTCATGAAAAAACTTAACACGCAAGAAAGAGATGCTGCAAGGCTAAAAGTCATACATAAAGAGACTTGGATAAAACGCTATCGAGAACTAAGGACTGAAGAAGATGACGAAGAGGAAGAAAGGACAACTTCAGAGGATGAGGGGGACCAACTAGTGTATGACGGAGATGAAACCACCCTAGATGAGATGCAGGTCCTGAAACAGATGAAAAGCAGGAAGGATGTAGAGCCTGGTGGAATCAACGTAGAACTCCTTAAATATGGATGGTTAAAGCTACAACTGAGGCTCCTACGCCTCTTAAAAGAAAGATGGAAGATGAGAGTGGTATCTAAACGATAGAAGACAGTGGAGGTAATGCCGCTCTACAAAAAAGGAGGAAGATATGTCTGTGACAACTATTGAGGACTAAAGAAGCTAAGTGCTTCTTACAAGCCCTATGCAAGAAGTTTCTATCAGCACAAAGAAATTATAATAAATACATAGAAAGAGTATACAGCTCCAATAAAGATCAACAGAGGGTGAGACTTCTGCTGTATTCAATATTTATTATAATTAGATGACAGTTTTAGACAGTGGAAATAGGAAGTTAAACACAATGTGAGATTAGTACCGGTACACACAAACATTTATACTCTGCTCCTTGCCAATGACCAAATAATTATTCAGAAGACAGAAAATGATCTCCAGTTTGCAATACATCGCCTAAATCAACTATGTTTAACTGCCATCTCAAATCTTCAATAAAAATTCTAAAGTATTGGCCTCTAAAGCGAAATTTTCCTTCTGCTCCGACTTAGTACCAGTTGAACAGCCAATGCAACAGGTGTCACAATATTAGCTCTTACGTTGCAGTGTTATCTATGGACATGAAAAGAGTGTCACTAATAAATTAAATAAGATTCAGATGATATGTGGCAGAATATAGTCGACACTGAGTGAAAAGATAAGGAAGGATACGAAGTTAAAATTTTACAAAGTAATGGTTAGCCCTAGTACAATATATGGTAGCCAATCTTGGACATTAATCAGTAAAGAGAAAAGAAGAATGTAGTCGGCTGAAGTGAAATATTTAAGGAAAGTTAAAAGATGTTTCCTCATAGATCAAGTACAAGACTGCTAACTGAATACCTGGCGCTGCCCGGATGTGTGCTCACGGAGTGATGTGTGATTTGATGATAAGGAGTGTTTTGAGATAATTTTATGAGACGGTTCATTTGCAAAACGGTAGTCTGCATTAATCTTTACTTTGCAGTAAGAGCTTGTTACTAAGTATTGTAGTGTAAAGATTGCATTGTGTTTAACTGTATCTGCGTGTTGGTATTCATAGTGAATTATCAGTCATGTGTTCAGTATCCTAATTATCTTACTGCCTCCACAGTTAAAAATATTTTATTAGATGGCAAACAGTAAACTGTTACATAAAGTTTTCATTATGTTTAATACACTACTGGCTATTAAAATTGCTACACCAAGAAAAAATGTAGATGATAAACGCGTATTCATTGGACAAATATATTATACTAGAAGTGACGTATGATTACATTTTCACTCAATATGGGTGCATAGATCCAGAGAAATCAGTACCCAGAACGACCACCCCTGGCCGTAATAACGGCCTTGATACGCCTCGGCATTGAGTCATACAGAACTTGGATGGCTTATACAGTTACAGCTGCCAAGCCAGCTTCAACACGATACCACAGTTCATCAAGAGTAGTGACTGGCGTATTGTGACGAGCCAGTTGGTCGGCCACCATTGACCAGACGTTTTCAGTTGGTGAGAAAACTGGAGAATGTGCTGGCCAGGGCAGCAGTGGAACATTTTCTGTATCCAGAAAGGCCCGTGCAGGACCTGCAACATGCGGTCGTGCATTATCCTGCTGAAATGTAGGGTTTCGCAGGGATCGAATGAAGGGTAGAGGCACGGGTCGTAACACATGTGAAATGTAACGTTCACTGTTCAAAGTGCGAACAAGAGGTGACCGAGACGTGCAACCAATGGCACCCCATACCACCACTCCGGGTAATACGCCAGTATGGCCATGACGAATAGACGCTTCCAATGTGCGTTCACCGCGATGACTCCAAATACGGTTGCGACCATCATGATGCTGTAATCAGAGCCTGGATTCATCCGAAAAAATGACGTTTTGACATTCGTACACCCAGGTTCGTCGTTGAGTACACCATCGCAGGCGATCATGTATGTGATGCAGCGTCAAGGTAACCGCAGCCATGGTCTCCGAGCTGATAGTCCATGCTGCTGCAAACGTCGTCGAACTGTTCGAGCAGATGGTTGTTGTCTTGCAAACGTCCGCATCTGTTGACTCAGGGACCGAGACGTGGCTGCACGATCCGTTACAGCCATGCGGATAAGATGCCTGTCATCTCGACTGCTAGTGTTTCGATGCTGTTAGGATCCAACACGACGTTTCGTATTACTCTCCTTAACCCACCGATTCCATATTCTGCTATCAGTCATTGGATCTTGACCAACGCGAGCAGCAATGTCGCGATCCGAAAAACCGCAATGGCCATAGGCTACAATCCGACCTTTATCAAAGTCGGAAACGTGATGGTACACATTTCTCCTCCTTACACGAGGCATCACAACAACGTTTCACCAGGCAACGCCGGTCAACTGCCGTTTCTGTATGAGAAAGCGGTTGGAAACTTTCCTCGTGTCAGCACGGTTTAGGTGTCGCCACCGTGCCAACCTTGTGTGAATTCTCTGAAAAGCTAATCATTTGCATATCACAGCATCTTCTTCCTGTCGGTTAAAATTCGTGTCTGTAGAACGTCATCTTCGTGGTGTAGCAATTTTAATGGCCAGTAGAGTAATATCTACTTGTTGGTCTCAAGGAAGAATTATCAATTTGTGTTCCGTATTTCAGAAAGTTTCCTCCTTCATCTGTTACTTAAAATGTTTCATTAAAATCGAAAAAAGTGAAGATGATATAAATTAAAGATGTGTACAAAAGTAAATTTTATGATAAACGACTCGTCTGTAGAAACTGTTATCGTTCACGTTAGTACAAGGTGCTTTTGTGTCTTTAAAATGATTATATAGAACTACGGAATACTTTCCCACTCGTGTTATGGACATTTAATGAAACTTATCCCCATTAGTAAGTGAAAGATAGTCCGCCCCAGGTAGCTGAGTGGTCAGCGCGACAGAATGTCATTCCTAAGGGCCCGGGTCCGGATCCCAGCTGGGTGGGAGATTTTCTCCCCACAGGGACTGGGTGTTGTGTTATCCTAATGGTCATCATTTCTAACCCATCGACGCGCGAGTCGCCGAAGTGGCGTCAAATCGAAAGACTTGCGCCCGGCGAACGGTCTACCCGACTGGAGGCCCTAGTCACACAACATTTACAATTTTAGTCAAAGATAGGTCTGATAAAGCACATACTGTCACGCTTTGTACTAATGTGTGGGCAGTGAGACCCATTTTTTTAAAAAAAAGAACGAAATGTCTAATTTGTAAAAAACAGTCTGAAAAATAAGACAGAAATGGAACGGTCGCAGGTTCGAATCCTGCCTCGGACATGGATGTGTGTGATGTCCTTAGGTAAGTTAGGTTTAAGTAGTTCTACGTTCTAGGGGACTGATGACCTCAGACGTTAAGTACCAGAGTGCTCAGAGCCATTTGAACCGTTAGCGAGTGAAACGGCAGTACAGGAATCAACATACACAATTGTGGTAGATAGCGACGTCATCGGGGAACACAGTCCTACGGATACTGCCAGCGAAGTACGAAGAAGAGCTAAGGTGAGGTGCACCGTACGTCACGTTTCTGTTCTTGTTCTAATTGGGATTACTTGGAGAAAAGGTCAGTGAAATCTCAGAGTTCAGGATGTGTTGAGGCGTCCGCTGTGGTCGAACGGTTCTAGGCGCTTCAGTCTGAAATCGCGCGACCGCTATGGTCGCAGGTTCGAATCCTGCCTCGGACATGGATGTGTGTAATGTCCATAGGTTAGTTAGGTTTAAGTAGTTCTAAGTTCTAGGGGACTGATGACCTCGGATGTTAAGTCCCATAGTGCTCAGAGCCATATGAACCATTTTTTGAACAGAAATGGAAACCGCTGCGCAGTGATTTACATCAGCTCATCCTTTCCTGCAGTGCGGTCAGAACAAAGCCGACTTATCCGTTCCAAGGTAAGAAAGAACATCCGGCCCTAACTGAACACTTTGAGAGAATATTAGGATCAGTTTTCATTAGCAAAATTTCATGTAAATTCAATAGGCGTATTTTACAATTACAATGAGCAACAGCTAGTCATTGTGGTGATAATTTTTCGATAAAGTCATTCTCTGTATTGTTGCGAACCACTCTTTATTTTTAATCTGATTTACAGACAGTCACATGCGTTTCTGGTTTCTTAAAATCACATGCCGAAAAAGTAATTTGCACCGATCTGTTCGTGTTCAAACGTAGGTTAGCAAAGTGGATTATCGATCGGACTTTGTAATCGTAAACTAGAAGCACTTGCTAACACATTGCTACCCAGAGGTTTAATTAGACTAACAGTTTCCCGAATACCAATTAAAATCCTATTTAAAAGTTTCAGTGCGTCGTGAACTACGCTTTATTTTTTACCACCCACCGCCACCCCTTTCAGAAGTAAGTGGTTCTTACCCCCATGCTGGTTATTTCTGCACAGTAAGTGATATGATACCGAAAGTGGTTGTATTGATACGTTGGTTTAGGTAGAGTTGTGGAACTTAAATACATATATCCATCTTTATAATATGAATATGTATGGATATAAACGGAAAAAAGAGCAAGGATGTATAAAATAGCTACAACATATCAACAGTTTAAGGGTAGACTGATTACTCAAGCAAGTAATCCACTGTAAACCAACTGGAAAGAGATGTAAGACGACCGAGGACCGGATGGCTTCCGTAAATAGGGAATATGGTATAATCCTACTACATAAAGTTGAAAAGAAGAAGACGAAGAATCGACTACATTACAGAGGATCTGCTTGACAGTATAGAACTGTCTTGCGAACGTATGGCGTATTATCCATGCTCAAATCAACAGCATGTAATATGTGCGTTAACTCTCCTCTTATTCGTAGAGTGGTAAGAGAAAGCGGTTCTGCTCAGTAGTGGAGTAAATATAGCCATGTGAAATCTTCCTATAACTCCTAAACAAACTTTACTCTAAGAGGGTTATTTAGGACTATAAAAGGAAAGAAAGCATAGTTATCACGAAGTATCTGATGGAACAGTCACATAAATTGTTACGCCACTACCTGAAATATTTACAACACCGGAAGTACGACATTTTGCGTTAAGTCGAATCAATTCTTGTGCTTTCTGAACGGAACCAGCCGCCAGCAGTTGAACACACAGCGTGACAGCACTGCACAGTGAAAGCGTCGTCCACGTGAAATATACTAAAGCGACAAAGAAACTGGTATAGGCATGCGTATTCAAATACAGGGGTATCCAAACAGACAGAATACGGCGTTGCGCTCGGCATCGCCTATATAAGACAACAAATGTCTGGCGCAGTTGTTAGATCGATTACTGCTGCTACAATGGTAGGTTATCAAGATTTAAACGAATCTGAATGTGGTGTTATAGTCAACGCAGTACCGATGGGACACAGCATCTCCGAGGTAGCGATATTGGGGATTTTCTCGTACGATCATTTCACGAGTGTACCACGAATATCCATCATCCAATCTCCGACATCGCTGCGGCCCGAAAATGATCCTGCAAGAACGGGACCAACGACGACTGAAGCGAATAGTTCAACGCGACAGAAGTGCAACCCTACCGCATATTGCTGCAGATTTCAGTGTTGGGCCATCGACAAGTGTCAGCGTGCGAACTATTTAACAAAACATCATCGATATGGGCTTTCGGAGCCGAAGGCCCACTCGTGTACCTTTGATGAGTGCACGACATAAAGCTTGATGCATCGCCTGGGGCCGTCAACACCGACATTTGACTGTTGATGACTGGAAACATGTTGCCTAGTAGGAAAAGTCTGGTTTCAAATTGTATCGAGCGCATGGATGTGTACGGATATGGAGACAACCTCATGTATCAATGTACCCTGCATGTCAGCAGGGGACTGTTCAAGCTTGTGGAGGCTCTGTAATGGTGTGGGACGTGTGCACGTGGAGTACACGTGATTTCTCATTCGTCTAGATACGACTCTGACAGGTGAGCCTATCCGATCACCTGCATCCATTCATGTCCATTGTGCATTCCGACGGGCAATTCCAGCGGTACAACGCGACACCCCACACCACCAGAATTGCTACAGTGTGACTCCAGGGTCACTCTTCTGAGTTTGAACACTTCCACTGACCACCGAACTCCCCAGACATGAACATTACTGAGCATATATTGGATGCCTCGCAACGTGCTGTTCAGAAGAGCTCTCCACCTCCTCGTACTCTTACGGATTTACGGACAGCCCTGCAGGATTCCTCGTGTCAATCCCCTCCAGCACTACTTCAGACATTAGTCCAGTCGAAGCCACGTCATTTTGCGACACTTCTGCGTGCTCGCTCGGGCCCTACACGATATTAAGCAAGTGTACCAGTTTCTTTGGCTCTTTAGTGTATTATAGCACGTCTCCAATTGCAATTTTATCGAATTATATGGAAAGCCTCCTACTCGTTTTTACATTAAGTTTGAATACTTGACTGGTTTGACGTCAACGCACAGAAAAGTTCCCATTCGTATATAAAATTTTTACCTATGAATAAATATTAACGCGATCTGACTTCTTTTATGAGACATTCGAAGACAGAAAAGACCTTCATAGCGCAATGAACGTAGGGGATCTTGAGCACGTGCTTACTATTATTACCAACACACCCAAACCTGTTAACACAACCTGACAGTACACTGCCTCATATCTTATGAAGAGGGTGGATACAGTGCACATGTAGACTCCATAACGTATAGATTCACAGAAGCTTATAAAATTCATTAACCACGGTAGTCGTTATCAACAGACTCAGGTTCAGCACGTGTTTCGAAGTTCTCAGCGGCTCAGGCCTACCTTACACAAGTTGCAGTACGCATGCAAAGAAATAACTAAGTAGTCTGCTGAAGGCAGCTTGCCTAATAACGGCTCCGCTGAAGGCAGAAAATATTCAGTTAAGTGTGCTTGCATCAGTAACGGAAGAAATGGCAGCCGGCCATGAGAGCATGATGGGTTAGATGTGGCATCAGGAAGAGAAATAACTGAAGTAAAAATGGAGTAATTATTTATTATTTAAGAAAACCGTCACGACAGCAATGACCACAAATCAGCAAAAACAGAACAAAAGGAGCCATATGTACTTTCTAAGCCTCGTACTAAATAAGTGAGAAAGTAATGTGAGCCACGACCTACATTCACGGATGAGTTAATAAAAGACCGATATTGAGTTTTGAACATGAAACAAGATATTTCGCTCTGATCAACGGATTTAACTTTGGTCACAAAGACAGCACGTCTACAAAGCTGAACCATTAGCAGGCAACTTTCTCACCATAAATTCAAGCATGGTGCATCATAGAAATGGCCACCTAAGTAAAACGTTATACAAACTCGTCGAATCTGAACCAGTAGGACCCTGAAAAGTGCAGGCAGCGCCCAAGCGATGTGACTATCCAGCGGTCGGAGGAAACACAAGCGTGCTTTGTCTCCCATGCCACATGGGCACGCGAGCTCAGATCTCAACCGTTGTGACGCAGGACTGGTGCGTCACATTCCTTCTCCAAAGTACAGTGAACATTCGCTATGCGCCCAAACACTGTGGCATCCCTAGCAGACCAAACTTTGGATTCGACAGCGACTTGTAACTCGCACAAAAATAAATGATATGAAAGATGTTTTCTAACAGACCACTTTCAGCAGCTTTAACTGTGTCTTTCAGATCTCCAAATGGCTGTCACAGCTGAGATCGACAAAGCTAACGGTAGACCCCCCCTCAAGGGGAAGTATCTTGGTCACGTGACTAGGTACAGTCACGGTCTATTTCAAAATAGGCTGCTTTGTCTCTTCGCAGTCCGAGTAGAGAAAGTAATCACGGGAAATGTCTTTGAACTAAGCTTGCTGTTAATACCATTAAATTTTTAGTCACTGGGAAGGAGAAGGTGTTGCAGGGGAAGTTGCAGAGACTTTCGCAAGTCGATGCTTAAATTACGGCAGGAATCACTCTATGCTGAATGGAATGGGTTCCATGTATCTAAACCGAAAAAAGAAGAAGCCAAGTACACGCAGTAGCTTTGTCTCACAAGCCAGCAATTTCTGTGATATTATGAACAATACAAAGACGCCAGTAATGCGAAAACTTCATAGTTGTCGTTGCACTGAAGAGAACGTTAAGGTGTAAGTAAATTATACTTTTGTCTGTCGCTCTGAGTACATAAAAGTACTGAGCCCTGAGTGAAATGCCGCTTTTACATAAAGTGTAGACTCAAGAAATATCTTACAATGTGGTGTGATTAATTTAAAAAAGAAGGAACGTATTTAAGAGTAGCTACTGCTTACTTTGAGCAGTGGGAAGAGGAGAGGGCATACGTTAATACTTACATGAATTTTATGATCACAGTTGCTACTTGGGAGTTCATAGTCTGATTTCGGAAATGTGTCGTTAATCTATCTTCTACGTGAGTTATGAGCTATGAGAGTTATGTGGCTGAGTCTGATAACCTAGCACTATTTTATCCAGCAACTTGAAAATCTAAAACAATCACATTGAATATGATATATCATAATCTCGCAATTCTAATGCTGCTACTTGTCTTCTAACCAGGTAGGGCGAGCGAGCGATTTTGCGATTTGGTGTTCAGGCTTCACTTAGCTCATGTATTCTGTCTGAAATTTATGAGGAAGAAACTCATTCGTTTTTATGGTGTAGGAAGTGTTATTTTATTGTGTTTTTGTATAATGATTGCAGGTGATAGATAGACATAGTAGAGACGCGTGATCGCTTTTTTGGGAATTGGGTTGTGTGATGATCTGGGATAGTTCCTACGTTTCGTATGAGTGGGTAAGGAGAATGTCGTGAGTTGCAAAAGAATGTGTCTGGTTTTTTAGTGATGATGTCAGTGATCGAGGGGAAATTTGTGTTAGTGTATAGGTTCCTGCTTGACAGATAACGGGGCGTATTTGATTCCAGTCTCAGAAATTTGTGGACTACTTTCACTTTTCTAATGTTAGTGTCACTATCTAGCGACTAGAGTTCCGACCCATATAGGATAGCTGGTAATACTATCGTTTTGCACATTTTGAGTTTTGACTTGACCGTGAGGCAATTTCCTTTTAACGTAGGGTATAGTTGGTGGATGGACTGTGCGCCCTTGTTGCATAACTGAGTGATATGGTCCTTAAATGTAAGTCTTTGATCGAAGACCATTCCTAGATATCTGACGTTGTTTTTCCAGCGTAGGTCAACGTTGTTAAAGGTAATTCTTATGTTTGGGCTGGTCCTACGGCGAGTAAACATGATCGCCTGCGTCTTTTAAATGTTTATTGTTATTTTCCACAGGTTTGCCCAATCCTGTATGGCATCGAGGTGTTGTTCCGACTTCTTTGCGATGAAGAGAAGATTTGGGCTGTTCCTGTAGAGTGTCATCAGTGAAGAGTGAGTGGTGACCTCCTGGATATTTCGGAATGTCATTAGTATAAATTGAGTAGAGGTCAGGACCCATTACGGAGCCTTGCGGCACTCCAGCCTCTATTTCCCTGGCGGTGCTGTCTGCCCCAGATAGGTGGAGTATCAAAAGAATGGCAAAAGTGTTCCAATGATTGAAGTCCATAAAATTTGTGTACTGATTACTATAGAGGCTCATTTTGACCAGGTAGTTAAATTCAAGTTGCAATGCGCACAAAATACCACGAAGCTAAGAGAATTCTTTAACATGGATTTGCCGGCTGGAGTGGCCGAGTGGTTGTAGGCGCTACAGTCTGGAACCGCGCGACCACTACGGTCGCAGGTTCGAATCCTGCCTCGAGCATGGATGTGTGTGATATCCTTAGGTTAGTTAGGTTTAAGTAGTTCTAAGTTCTAGGGGACTGATGACCTCAGAAGTTAAGTCCCATAGTGCTCAGAGCCATTTGAACCATAACATGGATTTATTATAATTACGAGAATGTGAATAAATATCAGAAGCTCTTTCAGTTAAATAGATAATTATTTCGTCTCAAAACATAATAATTGATACTAGAATGGATATAAGTAATTCATACACGAACCACGCAGCATACTGTGCTACCACAAAATAAGGAACTGAACAAGAAAGTCTACATGCATTGGAAAATACTGGAAACGTTCAACTAAATGAGAGCATGATGAAATCAACAAATCTCTTATTATTGTGATGGATCAATGAAAGTCCAGTTTTGTACCACTGTAACACCGAAGATACAGATAAAAAAAGCACCATGCAAAATTTTCTCCGTTTAATATCCGTTGATAAGTTGTACTGTATTTCTGTTACTGAAGCTGTAAGCTGTACTGTATTTCTGATTCTGAAGCTGTAAGCTGTATTAAAACTTTTAGGGCACCTGTGCTGTCATTGTACTCAGACGTTATTACCAAGCAGGGTCCCTTTCCTTTCCATGCAATCACCAAGTGACGTAAAAATATGAAGATTGATTAAAAATTGATTAAAAATTTTCTGCCAGTTTTGGTGTTCGCTAACGGCCAGTTTCAGTCTAAATTTTCTGCCTCAGTAACTGTTTATTATTGTACTGCATAACAGAAAAATGGTTCAAATGGCTCTGAGCACTATGTGACTTAACATCTGAGGTCATCAGTCGCCTAGAACTTACAAGGGAACCTCCTCATCGCACCCACCTCAGATTTAGTTATAAGTTGGCACAGTGGATAGGCCTTGAAAAACTGAACACACATCAATCGAGAAAACAGGAAGAAGTTGTGTGGAACTATGAAAAAAATAAGCAAAATATACAAACTGAGGAGTCAATGCGCAAAATACGCAACATCAAGGACAGTGTGAACTCAGGAGCGCCGTGGTCCCGTGGTTAGCGTGAGCAGCTGCAGATGGAGAGGTCCTTGGTTCAAGTCTTCCCTCGAGTGTAAATTTTACTTTCTTTATTTTCGCAAAGTTATAATCTGTCCGTTCGTTCATTGACGTCTCTGTTCATTGTAATAAGTTTAGTGTATGTGTTTTGCGACCGCACCGTAAAACTGTGCGATTAGTAAACGAAAAGACGTGCCTCTCCAATGGGAACCGAAAACATTTGATCGGAAGGTCATAGGTCAACCGATTCCTCCACAGGAAAACACGTCTGATATATTCTATACGACACTGGTGACGGCATGTGCGTCACGTGACAGGAATATGTTGTCGACCCACCTAACTTGTACACTTGGCGAATGAGTAAAAAGATTCTTCTAGCTTGCCCGATTTAGGTTTTCTCGTGGATGTGATAATCACTCCCAAAAAAGTGATGAAAACATAAGAGTTTGTCACATAAACTACAACAAATGAGTGCAACAGTTTCGCAGTCGCACAGTTTTCTCTGTGCTCTGTCAAAACATGTTTTTAACGTTTTCAAATTTTCCCGTGTGTAGACCGTCAAATCCTGCGGATGTCCAAGCAAATCTGAACATGTCCTGGAATTTTGGAGAGCGAAGTTGATTATGTGTGAGTGCTTTAACTTTGATAATTGTCTGAAAATACAACAAATAAACTTTTCACTCGAGGGAAGACTTGAACCAAGGACCTCTCGTTCCGCAGTTGCTCACGCTAACCAGGGGACCACGGTGGTCCTCAACTCACACTGAACTTGATGTTGCCTATCTTGGGCATGGACTCCTGAGTTTGTATATTTTGCCTACTTTTTCATTGTTCCACACAACTTCTTCCTACTTTCTCGACTGATCTGTGTTCAGTTTTTCAAGGCCTATCCACTCTGCAAACTTATAACTACATCTGAGAGGGGTGCGATGGGGAGGTTCCCTTGTTAGAACTAATTAAACCTAACTAACCTAAGGACATCACACACATCAATGCCCGAGGCAGGATTCGAGCCTGCGACCGGAGCGGTCGCTCGGCTCCAGACTGTAGCGCCTAGAACCTCACGGCCACTCCCGCCGGCTGCATAACAGAAGCTACTTAAAGTAAAGTAAGATACCACTGGCAAAACTACGCTACTGGCCATTAAAATTGCTACATCACGAAGATGACGTGCTAGAAACGAAATTTAACCGACAGGAAGAAGATGCTGTGATATGAAAGTGATTAGCTTTTCACAGCATTCACACAAGGTTGGCGCCGGTGGCGATACCTACAAGGTGCTGACATAAGGAAAGTTTCCAACCGATTTCTGATACACAAATAGCAGTTGACCGGCGTTGCCTGGTGAAACGTTGTTGTGATGCCTCGTGCAAGGAGGAGAAATGCGTACCATCACGTTTCCGACTTTGATAAAAGTCGGATTGTAGCCTACCGTGATTGCTGTTTATCGTATCGCGACATTGCTGCTCGTGTTGGTCGAGATCCAATGACTGCTAGCAGAATGACTGTTAGCAGAATCGGTGGGTTCAGGAGGGTAATACGGAGCGCCGTGCTGGATCCAAAAGGCCTCGAATCATTAGCAGTCGAGATGACAGGCATCTTATCCGCATAGTTGTGACGGATCGAGCAGCCACGTCTCGATCCCTGAGTCAACAGATGGAGACGTTTGCAAGACAACAACCATCTGCACGAACAGTTCGACGACGTTTGCAGCAGCATGGACTGTCAGCTCGGAGACCATGGCTGCGGTTGCCCTTGACGCTGCATCACAGACAGGAGCGCCTGCGATGGTGTACTCGACGACGAACCTGGGTGCACGAATGGCAAAACGTCATTGTTTCGGATGAATCCAGGTTCTGTTTACAGCATCATGATGGTCGCATCCGTGTTTGGCGACATCGCGGTGAACGCACATTGGAAGCGTGTATTCGTCATCGCCATACTGGCGTATCACCCAGCGCGATGGTATGCGGTGCCATTGGTTACGCGTCTGGGTCACCTCTTGTTCGCATTGACGGCACTTTGAACAGTGGACGTTACATTTCAGATGTGTTACGACTAGTGGCTCTACTCTTCATTCGATCCCTGCGAAACCCCACTTTGATGAACTGTGGTATCGTGTTGAAGCTGCGTGGGCAACTGTGCCTGTACACGCCGTCCTAGTTCTGACTCAATGTCCAGGCGTATCAAGGCCGTTATTCCGGCCAGAGGTGGTTGTTCTGGGTACTGATTTCTCAGGATCTATGCATCTAAATTGCGTGAAAATTTAATCACATGTCAGTTCTAGTATAATATATTTGTCCAATGAATACCCATTTATCATCTGCATTTCTTCTTGGTGTAGCAATTTTAATGTCCAGTGGTGTAGTAACTAGAGGTACGAGTGAACAATCTCATTTGTTCTCT
The DNA here is from genome assembly GCF_023864345.2 of Schistocerca serialis cubense. NCBI lineage: Eukaryota > Metazoa > Arthropoda > Insecta > Orthoptera > Acrididae > Schistocerca > Schistocerca serialis. The sequence goes on from NC_064643.1 coordinate 123,043,764, forward strand.
ATTTAGCTTAGTGAGTGACTTCTGCTATCTTTTATGTATTTTATTATTGCTGTTTCAAAATTAAAATCAGTTGCTCACATGCTTAAAGTAACTTCAGTTCAGTCTTTCAATAAGCTAAAGTAAATTGCTTGCCTTTTCCTAAATTTTGCATTACATTGTACTGAGGTCACTGAAAGTAAATTTTTACATATCAAAGTTTATGTTAAACCAGTCATTCATTTGACCAGTAACTTCATTTAATTTTACTTTCAAAATTTAGTATTTCGGGATAAATAACTGTGAACTCAGCGTTTTCAGATTCATTTATTTTCTCGTGAACTGTTGTGCAGTGGAAAAACGAGACAACCTTCGGTGTCTACGCCAGTGTTTATTTGCTTAAACTTCTTTGCCATTGCCTTTCTCAAGATTCTGGAGATTCAGACCAGACTAGAGTCTACCAGACCACTTTGTGTTTTGACATTACTCTCACATATCGCTATATGGTACTGAATCATTTTGGCCATCTTATCGTGCTTAATTTTATTTAGAATGCACCGGACACGTTTGCCAGGGGGCAGGCTTTGGGTTTTCTCACTGGGAGGTTGTTCTCCGAGTGTAGTCTCTGGGTACTCCACGTCGGCCGGAGACAGTCAGTGAATATCATTGGGAAGAACGAGGGATCTGGCCAGTTTTCCTGGAAGTAAGGCTGTGAAATGGTTTGTTCTTTTGCAGCAGAGCCGGCGGCTCTCTGGCCATCAGCAGAAAGGACCTTGCCGCCACTACTGTACCAAAAGTATAACTAAGCTCGACGTTTCTGCCTGTGCTGTTCGGGCGTCGAAGGACGAGACATCGAGATGCTGCTGCTTTCACTCCAAAATTTGGTGTACCCAGTCGAGCTGAGTCGACCCACCACCATGCTTCACGAGAAGAAGCCAACCAATCGATGGGGCACTGCTTCATCCTAACCTCATATTAATGAAGGTGTCTTCTATATGCAAAGAGTGGGCTGGTCCTGTAGCAATCACCATTTTTCATGAAATAAGCGTTATTGTGGCTCATTGCATGGCAACAGCATTGACTCTTCCACAACGAGTTTTTTTCAAAGCAGAGAGTTATGGCGATGTCATTCGACCGCCATCCGCCGTGAGGGTCATTAGTTCTCGGACGTCATTTGGGTTGATGGGATCACAGTTTGCTGATTTTGGGGAAATGTAAGTCCTACAATAGACTGTTTCACTCTTTTCTTGAAATCGTCTCAAATGATTAGTTATGCCGTTTTATGGTCATAACTTGCTCTCTTCTCCTCATGAATTGTGGTATTAAAAAAAAACGGAAATGAGATTAAAATTATCTGAAATCCTGCTAAAACCCTCCGTTTGAGTAATGTGATGCCTATGACGTCACTAGCTAGCATGCTGATTCTACTGTCATAAAGGTGATTCACAGTGAGAGCTTGTTTTGGAATTTATGTTTCGGGAAATGGGTTACAAATAGTGTGCGTACCACATTGTCGAAATACATCTATAAAAACTCCTGAAGAATTCGTTTTGAGAGTTCCAAATAATAATAACATAAAATGTGGCTGTAACTCGCTCGTAGAGATTCAAATGAGATAGTGGTCACTATGTGTGTCTATTTCTGTGAGGATAATTTTGATGCAAGTAAACACTCCATATGAACACGTTGTTGCTTGTTGCATGATAGGTAGCGTGCTGGACTTCTAATGCAATGTTCGCAGGATCGATCCTCATTTGGAGAGATTTTTCCACTTAATACTGCTGTCTTCTTAAGTTTACTTTTTTCGTAATACGGTTATGTAAGAGCTCTAAATTCTTTATCGTATTAAATTTTCATATCTATTTGGATTTATTAGCTTCAGTTTACAAATGATAAATTTCAGGTGAATGACAAGGATGGTGTTAAGAAACTGTATTTCATGCCTGATGTAGTTCTTATTCTGAAGAATCTGAGAAACAATTTAACCATTTCCAACCACATTATTCTTCCCAAAGAAGTCGTTAAAGACAATAATTTACCATTTTCCGCTGTCTCCATTGAGCCTGTTGTAAGGCTGTATGATGGTGACCAACAGAAAAATTGAAAATTGCTCGGAACCTACGAGGATATGTAATAAGGGCGTAACGTTAAAATGGAAGTTGGTCCTGCTTAAGCACTTTTAAATCATAGTCTTTCAGCAGCAGTTAAGTATGCAGTAGAACAACAGACACGTTAAGGTTTTGTTGCACCAACCGCATGTTTTGTAGAACGTAATTTTCCGGTCGTTTAAATTAATGACCTGGAGGAAAAGAAAAACTGCAATGTGTAAAGCTGTTGGAGGGAAAGACGATGTTGCTGTGCTGTTACCCACGAGTGTTATTACGCTGCCTGAAAATTGAGAGAAGAGATACTTGGGAAACAGTAGGTCTGATAATAACCATAGCAATTAACAAGCAGAATTTTCTAGTGAATGAAAAAGTTTCCACTGTGTTTTATTGTGTAAACTTTCACAAGTTGCACTGAAAACCTCTCCAGCATGGTCCGAACAAATAATCCAATTCCAGATCCCCTCAGTTTTAAGAAAATCCTGTGGTTTATTGCTGTGTCGCAGTACTTTCATCGCGCTCATCATGCAATGCAGTTTTCAAGTTTCCTATTTGCAGAACATAAAAATATGTGTTGTTTTTTAGGAAGGAAAAGACCATGACCACATGAACTATCGGAAGGTTTCCCACATCAGCCTTCACAAAATTCAATTCCACTGTTACTTAAAAGTTGTAAATGCGTTTCCAATCACTAAATAACTAAACTGTTTGCATAAAAAATATGGTAAGACACTAGTAACTTCTGATAACACCCCTATTACACACGTATAGCTACAGCTTACACCTAGGCTGTGACGTCACCAGAGCGTCAGCCAATAACAGAACGTTTAAGCTTTGATTACATAAAAATAAAACGTATTTAGTGAGAATATTGACCAAAAATGCTACGGCAAGAAAGGAAGAATGAATGAATTGATTGTTGGTGTTAGTAACGATCATCCTCCGTTACCTCAAAAAATGGTTCAAATGGCTCTGAGCACTATGGGACTTAACAGCTGTGGTCATCAGTCCCCTAGAACTTAGAACTACTTAAACCTAACTAACCTAAGGACATCACACACATCCATCCCCGAGGCAGGATTCGAACCTGCGACCGTAGCAGCCGCGCGGTTCCGGACTGCGAGCCTTTTTTTTTTTTCATCTATGGTCATCAGTCCCCCCTTTTTTTTATGGTAGACGCTCTATCCATCTTTTTTTTTTTTTTTTTTTTTACGGGACCTTTGCCTTTCGCGGGCAAGTGCTCTACCAACTTTTTTTATTTTTTGTTATTTTTTTTTATTTTTTTTAGATGCAACCCCTATTTGGACCACTTTTTTCCCTTAAAAAGCCCCTTAGGAAAATGGAACTAAAAAAAATAAAAAAAATAAAAAACCTAAGTGCCACCGCCACTTGTCATATGATTACATTTAGGGAGCTTGTACAAATGAGAATGCTAGTAACTAAGTGTTACAACAACAAAGGTGGCATAAGAGAGTAATAAAAATATAAACCACTGATGTAATTCTAACTAAAAGGTTCTTCAATAATGTAACTGGTTCCACTTGGAGCCTCGCCATCTGAAATCTCCAATAGCGCCTTTGAAGGGCATCTGCAACGGAGGCATTCTGCTTCGCTAGTGCCTCAAGGAAAACAGTATCCTTGCAGCAGCTTGTCTCTTCCTTTGGTCATGGCTGACAAGGCAGAACGTTGAGCCGTTAGTGTGATGCGGCACAGCACATTAACCACAGCCTGGCACTCCCCAGCTGAGTGGGGGGTTAACGAAAACGCTGCGTAAATAATTTGCGAAGAGCGTACGGTATTTCGGTGTGCTTTCGAGGGCATTGTGAGCATTTTGTAGGAACTACCAGTAATCAAGCTGCTCTTTCTCTCCGTCGCTAAAGATGTAGGCGACGGTAAGTCCTTTGAACCATGTAAGCGCATGATATTTTGCAGCCGGAAAGTAAGTTTCATCGGGACAGAGTAGGGTCTGCGGGTCAATCATATCAGGTGTGACCCGGAGGTAACAATCCAATATCTTCTGTGTTAGTCGCCAAACTCTGGACGATGATGCGCAAGTAAAACGGTGTTCATCGGTATCCAAAAGGTGACAATCTGGACAGTAAGGGAAGTCTGCCAGTCCAATAGTGTGAAGTCGCTGGCGTGTGGCATATTTTTTGTTGGCGATCTGATACCACTTTGAACGCACCGTGGATGACAGAAAGTGGTGGTGTATCGTTTTCCACACTCTTAGCCAGTGAACCGTAGGGTACTTGTTTTCCACCACGTTATGGTGAACAGCCCGCAGAAGGTTGGTATAAAAATCTTTCGCCTTTGGTGGACGTGTGGCGGAGAGGTTCGAGCTGACATAGCTGTAATCAAGAATGAAGGTCGACACATGGGAGAGCTGTGGTGCGACGTGCGCAACCGACACCGGCGGGACGTTAGAGGCTGGCATCAGAACCTGTAGTAAACGACCCGTGAGAGAGGTATATTGACTTTTCCATCGTTTCCTCATGTTGCTCATGTAAAGGGCAGCTGCTCCCGCCCTGACGTTGACCAATCCCAGCCCTCCTTTGTGCACTGGGAGGGTAAGAGTGTCGTATCGTACTTTAAAGATATGACCTGCGGAAACGTAGTAACTGAAGGCCGCCTGAAGCCGGCGACCTATCTGCAGCGGTAGTGGGAGGACCTGTGCCACGTGGTTGAGTTTTGATGCTACATAGAGATTCAGGTATTCAACACGTTGTAGCTGATTCAAGTCCCGGAGCAGGTTCTGTCGCACCATTGCGCGTATGATCTGTAATAACCGTCGGTAGTTTGCTGCAGCTGTTTTACGTACATCTGTCTTGAACGTGATTCCCAAATATCGCAGATGAGAAACTGGTAGGAGGGGAGCGAGGGCTTCCGGTCCGAGACCACGCCCAATGTCCAACGCCGCCGACTTGTTGATGTTCAGAAGACTGCCTGCGGCCTGTCCGTATCGCTCAATCCAGGTTAGTACGCTTTGAACTTCGTCATTGGAACGAACCAGCAGTAACAGGTCGTCAGCGTATGTCCTATAGCGAAAGGTGACGTCCCGCAGCGTGATGCCAGATAGGCAGTGGTTAAGGCCCCCAAGGAGTGGCTCGAGTGCGATTGCATAAAGGTAGGTAGGAAGGGGACAACCCTGTCGTAGAGACCTCTTAATGGGTACTGGTCCTACCGTCCTTCCATTGACCTGGACGTGTGAGCTGGCTGCGGTCCAAAGATGCCGTAGGGTGTCGATGAGGCCCGGGGGGAATCCCATACAGTCCATCACTCGTAGGAGGAAGTTGTGGTGCACTCTATCAAAGGCGCGGTTGAAATCGACGGAGACGATCGCCGCTCTCAGACGGCACGCAGAAGCGATCGCTATTAAGTCCCTGCAGTCACCGGTGGCTACGTGTATGTTGGCTTCTCCCCCCTGCGACGTCTGTTCTGGAGCGAGGATAATCGGCAAAGTCGTCTTAATACGGCTCGCCATAATCCTGGTGAAAATCTTGTAATCGGCGTTCAGCATTGTAAGCGGCCGATAGTCGTTAATCGATAGCCCTCCACCTGGCTTGTGTACTGGTATGAGGAGACCTTCTACAAACGCTGGTGGCACAACACAGTCTGGAGACATAAGTTCGCGGAACATTATAACCCAGCGAGGCATCATGATGTCACGGAAAGTCCGGTAGAATTCGATGGGCAATCCATCAGGTCCAGGAGATTTATTGGCCGCACCTTTGTCCACGGCGTCCTCGACTTCTTCGAGTGAGATTTCCTCTGTTAGTGCATTCACGGTAGCCTCGTCGATAGTACGTGTTACCTGCTGTAACACTTCAGTAGTGGCCTCGTCATTGACGGTTCTTTCCTTGTAAAGATGACGAAAATGGTCCTCCACCGCCTTTAATATGGTTGCTTGGGTCGTACATAAGCGACCGTCGTGTGTCCTGAGTTGTGTGATTAAATGTTGGCGTTGTCGGCGCTTATCCGCCGCAACGTGGTGCATAGTGGGTTCCTCTGCAACCGTTCGGTCGTGCCGTCGCGAGCGGACTACTGCACCTTCTAGTCGACGCTTCGTCAATGATAGTATGGGAGCCTTGATTCTGCTTTGGTCATGTTGTCTCTCCGGGGAAGGGGGTAAGGCGTCGAGGTCCCTGAGTGCCGCGTAGTAAAAATCGAGGGTCTGTCGATGCAACGCAGTCACGTCCTTGCCATATCGCATAAGTGTCCTACGGATTGCTGGTTTGGCACAGAAGAGCCACCACTCCAGGGTCGAGGTGTATCGTGGGTGGCGGCGTTCACAGTCAGTCCACGTTGCTGCAACTTGCCGACGGCAATCCAGGTCCTGGAGATGAGTTATGTTGAGCTTCCAAAAGCCATTGCTGCGCCAGACTTGTTGGGGGCGTAGGTGTATAGTGCAGATATAGGCACTGTGATCGGAATAGGCTTGAGGCCATAATTCGGCGTCCACCACACCTTGTGTGAGATCTTGTGACACATATATGCGGTCAAGTCGGCTGGCCGAATGACTGGTAAGATGAGTGTGGCCAGAGCGGTTACCGTGGACTTTTTCCCACGTGTCGCACAAGTGAAGTTCTTGGATCATCGCACCCAGTTCCGGACAAGGCATGTAATGTGGGATTTGGTCCTTGGGGTAAAGTACGCAATTAAAATCGCCGGCGAAGACACTGTGGTCGTATCGTCCAAGGAAAAGGGGAGCGACATCCGTGGAGTAGAATCTGGCGCGGTCGTGACATCTTGTGGTACCCGACGGCGCGTAAACATTAATGAATCGGGTGTTGAGTGCCGTAAATGCTATTCCTCGCGCGGAGGGAAGAAACATGACGTCGGTAACTTCAATACCTTCACGCACTAATATTGCCACTCCGGTGTCTGCAGGGCTACCGGGCGTCACATGTGTGGCATATCCGTAAAAGTGCGGGAGTGCAGTCGTTTTCACTTCTTGAAGGAAAGCAAAGTCAACTCCCATGGCTCGTATGGTTTCTTTCAAAAGTTGGATCTTGACAGGAGAACTGATCATGTTGATATTCATTGTCGCCAGGCGGTAAGCCTGGCAACGCGTAGTTTGGGCGAGGTTATCCATGTTGGAGTTGGAGAGAAGCGAACATCGGAAGTGATGTCACCCCCCGCCAAACGCGGTCCTCCTTGTGCTGCTTATGCTGCATGATCCGGCGGCGCCTCAGCTGGCCGCAGGTCGGGATCTTGTGTCTCGACGTCCTCGGCCCACGAAGCGGGCGCGGTTGTCTGTTCATGTTCCATAGCCTCGGAATGTTTGGTAGTAAGGGACCGGGCGACTTCGCTGCCTGCACTGGTACCTTCCCGCTGCTCACTGTTCCTGTCAATGGGCTGATGTTCGAAAGCTGCATGTTTTTCTGTCTGTTCTGCAAGGTTGGAGTCAGTGGAAACAGCCTCAGCTTCGCGGCTGGCTTCTTGAGTGGTCAGTTGTTCTTCCCCGGCCGAATGCGAACCGCTGTGTTCCGACACGGTCCGACGACGGCGCTTTCGGCGTTTCGGTGATCGCTGTTTCCGTACGTGGCCTTCATTGTCAGAAGACGGCACTGACTCACGCTCCGCCGGAACAAACGCTTCGGTCGGTACAATAAGGGAATCAATTGCCATCTTGCCGGCGTCAATGTCTGTCGGGTTCGGTAGCTCCATAGTCGTAGTACTATTTTCCACCACTGGCCAGGTCGGCGGATCATCCAGGTTTTTGTCCGTGGAAAGTGATTCTTGGACCGCTGAAGCGGTCGGCCGTGTCTGTTGTGTGGAGAACGTCGTGAGCGCCGCCGCGTAAGTCACGGGTAGAATAGTCTTCGCCGCTGGTGATGCAACGTCCTTCGGTGGGAGTTGTGTGAGCCGACGCTGGAGGCACTCGGAACGAAGGTGTTCTTCTTTGCCGCATCCGGAACACGTCTTCGGCTGGCCGTCATAAATAACTACGGCGCGGCATCCTCCTATCTGTAGATAGGATGGCACGTGTCGTTGGAGATCTATGCGCACTTGGCGTACTCCATTGAGTACTGGATACGTCTTAAACTGGGTCCATTTTTCAGCCACGTGCTCGTGTACCGTGCCGTAGGGGCGGAGCGCCGCTACAACTTCTGCCGGCGGGAGTTCAAATGGAAGTTCGAATATGCGGATAGTCCGCAGTCCCATTGCGGCATGGCCGACCTCGACGTTGCCAACATTGCCATCTGCGTGGCAGAAGCGGAGTTCTTGTTTCATCTCACGAAGCACCTTGTCGCATGTAGTTTCGTTTATGAGCTTTACATAGACCGTGCTACTGACGATCGAAAAGTGAATGCCGACAATGTCGGCAGCCGGGATCTTGGCTTCCCCTTTCAGAAAGCGTTCGACTTCGAGCGCCTTTGGTCGGGTAAAGTCGTTCCGAAATGTGAATTTCAAGGTTGATCTTCTGTATTGGTTTGCCATGGTCTTGTAGCGCTACGGCGTCACGTTAGTGTCGGCCGAAGAAAGTAAACAAGGCGCGCGGGCCCTCTCTGACAGCGGAGAGCACACACCGCACGTCTGCTTCGCTCGGCTGCGAGAGCCGCACTTGACCGTAGCAGCCGCGCGGTTCCGGACTGCGCGCCTAGAACCGCGAGACCACCGCGGCCGGCCCTCCGTTACCTCCTCTGCATTACTGCAGATGACGTGTCACTGAGCACATTTGTTCTGTGCATTCAGTACACGGGAGGCGCCTAGTTGTTTCCACTGCACTGTGTGGAATACGAAGGTTCTGTTATAGTTTAGTTCACTAACCTGCTGTCTTCAAGCTGATGTCACCAGCGCGGAAAACAGCACGCAGGTCGTATGTTCTATATCTTGAGGCTGAAACTGACTTTTAGCGAGGTTCTGTTCTGAAGTAATGTATCACTTCTTTGGGATGCCACTCTAGTATTTTAATATAGCCACACGAGAAGACTACATGATCGTAATACAACACCTTCTGATACAGCAAAGTACATGATCAAACACAACGTTTACGAAAAAGTATCTTTACACTATTTGTGGCACGTGTCTGTGCCTCATGACTAACGGAGTTAATCTTTTAATACTGAATACTGGCAAACACATCCTACGATAGACAACATGTCCGTTCTTATCGACTGCCTAATCCAGAGTGACGAACAGCCCGAAACACTTCACGCGCTGTACCAGAAAAGGCGTGACCCGAACGCTTCGTCTGCAGTTTCGTCAGTCTTTTGTTTTTGATTTAAATTGTTTTTACTAATTTTAAAATGACTGATTGATGGTCAGCTGTTGAGAGATATTTATACTAAAAAGTGAAGTCATTCCAATGAGTACTTTAACTAATAATAATAACTATACTTTAACGTTTTGGCGCCCTTGCTCCGAACACAGCAGCCAATCACAGAGCAGTAGCGCTATGAAGGCGGTCTTTCTCACGGGAAGGGTACCGAATATAACATCTGTCAGAGGTACCTCACACCACAATTCGTCATCTATATACTTCTTGCATCTCCACTGCTCTGGGAACAGCTTCTTGGAGCCTAATATGATGGCTGAATAAGCCAGAAATATTACATAACGACAATTAGGAACATATTTTTAACATAGGAAGATAGGGTACTGCGGTATCGCCATTAACTTTCTGAGCAGCTCGTTTCCTGCTTACTTCACCACACAGCTTGTGTTGCTTAGTTTGGTTATAATAATTTGTGGCATGTTGTTGTATTTTGATTTCGTGAGCTGCTCCGATGAACAGATTTTGCGGCGATTTCTCCGTACAGTCTTCCACACATTTTGGTGCTTCCGCACAGTGTTAGCGTTATTCTGTAATTTAGTTTGAGCTATAGAAAACTTTGTTCCTGGTAATTTTTACTGAGATTTTTGTCAGTAAAATAAATACCTGTTAATCTCAGTCTTAGATCCCGAGAACCTTCAGATGGTCCTACAACTCTTACATGGTTAGAACTTCTTCCAAGTAGGCATCGGAAAGCCCACCGGTACGGACCGTCCGCCGTGTCATCTTCAGCCGATCGGTGTCACTTGATGCAGATATGGAGAACCATGTGGTCAGCACACCGCCCTCCCGGGAGCCTGTCAGTTTCCGTGACCGGTGCCGCTACTTCTCAGTCATGTAGCTAATCAATTGGCCTCACAAAGACTGTGAGTACAACCCGCTTTCCAACAGACACGGTCGGTCACCCATCGAAGTTAAGCCCTTGACTTCGGTGATCTGACGGGAAACGGGGTTACCACTGCAGCGAAGGTCATCACCCTACCCAAACCCAATAAAATCCTGCTCCTTCCCGAAAGCTACAGACCCATTTCTCTCCTAAATGGCCTGAGTAAATTATTAGAATTAATAATCATCTTACCCCTCCGTCAGTTCCTGACTGAAAACAGTATCCTTATGCCTGAACAGTTTGGATTCCGCGCTGAGCATTCCACTATCCAGCAGCCCCTTCGCTTGGTGGAACATATTTGCCTGGCCAGGGCAAGGACATGGAAAAAGCATTTGACCGCGTCTTGTATGATGGCCTAATCTGCAAACTAGATCAGACAGGTGTCCAGTCCACATAATCTGGATCATGGATTCCTTCCTTACAGGAGGTCGGTTCTTCGTATGGAAAGGAGTCAAGTCCAGCCAGACATGGCAGATTCAAAAAACGTTCTAATATGTGTGAATTCCTAAGGGACCAAACTGCTAAGGTCATCGGTCCCTAGACTTACACACTACTTAAACTAACTTATGCTAAGAACAACACACACACCCATGCCCGAGGGACCACTCGAACATCAGGTGGAGGGGCCGCGCAGTCCGTGACATGGCGCCTCAAACCGCGCTGCCACTCCGTTGCCCTGGCAGATTGCGGTAGGAGTCCCGCAAGGTTCGGTTTTAGGTCCCGTCCTTTGTACCATATATACGAATGACATCCATAGGCAGATTGGCGGAGAGATTTCTCTCTGTACGGGTGACACCGCAATATAGAGAAGCAGTTGCAGCCTCCTTCTTATGCACTACCACCTCCAACAACATCTCGAAAAGATAACTCAGTGGTGCAATCGCTGGAAAATAAAGATCAATGCTGCCACGTGCCAGGCGATCTATTTCCCTCCTCAGATGAAGCTCCCTGATCGCCAACTCATCATTGACGCCAGAGAGTTAACCTGGAGAAATTTAGTTTCTTACCCGGCCCTCGAAATAGATCGAGACCTAACATGCAACAGTCACCTCACCACCACAGCTGTAGGTTATGTCCCCTGCTGAAAGGCGACGGAATAACCATGCAGTGTAAACGTATCCTCTGGTGCCAGCTCATACTTCCAGTCATCCCATATGGCTCGGAGGTTTGGCCTATGGGGCCAGACACAGCACTATCCCGACTGCAACGTCTCCAGAACAAAGTTTCCGTGTCATCTCAAGCGCTGGCAGATACGTCCCCAACTCACACATAAGAGACTTCCTAGGTCAATCCACCATTACACACTTACTCAAAGTAAATCCACAAAATTTTACGAAACAACACAAACTTCGCCCCACTTTCTCATTCAAAATTTGGGAAACGAACCACCATGAGCTTATCACAAACGCCCAAAATTAACCATTAAGTCGGCCGGAGCGGTCGCAAGTTCGAATCCTGCCTCGGGTATGGATGTGTGTGACGTCCTTAGGTTAGTTAGGTTTTGAAGTTCTAAGTTCTAGGGGACTGATGACCTCAGAAGTTAAGTCCCGTAGTTCTCAGAGCCATTTGAACCATTCTGAACTAACTCATCTAATTTCGCGTCTGTCAGTTTACGCACATAGCGGGTTTAGTTCAATACAGGATACACAGCGACCAGATTAGTGACTACAGAAGGACTAGTATTTTACATCAGTCTGCAAGAGGACTATTACTGATGAGCTTGTACCACAAAACATAGACTCTCTTCAAGTTAAGTAAAACATCCAGTTCATGTAAACAAAGAACCGTATTAATCCACATGTGCATTTGTGCTGTAGAAAGAGGATAATGGCCACCCGTAATAAGCTTTTCTCCCTTGCTTCCTTGTGGTACAAGACCCTACATGCTGAAAGCTTCTCACTGCTAGTGTACAAGCAGGCCACTTGCATTAGGCTGCGGATATGTGAGTCAGGGGCTCGCGTCCTGGTACCTTTTTGTTGGGCACCTACTGTTGCATACAAAATAGTACACAACAGCAAGGAGAGGTGAGCAACAGAGTGGTGAGGCGGCTTTCGTCATAGGAAAGCTGGACAAGTGCAAAAATGATTAGAGAACAAGATAACACAACAAACAGAAGTTTTCTTAACTTGTATGTCTCGTAGTGTATAAAGACTCAGTACAAATTTCAATTAATTTTTGCAAACTAGTGTATGCCGACATTAGCGACATCTGGTGAACGTACAACACAAACATCTTGTGGCTACTGTACGGCAGCTTGTTTCAAACAGTAGTACTACTGACAACATGACTCCTGCATGTGACGTTATTTATATGTATTTGACGATGCTGGTGCTGATTCCGCATTTAATATTTGACGATGCCACAATGGCTGCAGTACATTAGGACTTTGTTTTTATAAAACAGGTATGCCTCTTCATATTTAATGATCACAAATGTAAATTTTGTCAGTACTACTTTTCATGTTTGCGAGTGTGTTTATGTTTTTCTCAAATTGCTGCAGATCTGATGTTGGTCATTAAAGACCGAAACCGGTAATCTGTCAACAAAAAGTTTGAGACCATAGACGTAAATTAAAGGAAACTTATTTACAAGAAACAGAGTAAAAAAAATGGTTCAAATGGCTCTGAGCACTATGGGACTCAACTGCTGAGGTCATTAGTCCCCTAGAACTTAGAACTAGGTAAACCTAACTAACCTAAGGACATCACAAACATCCATGCCCGAGGCAGGATTCGAACCTGCGACCGTAGCGGTCTTGCGGTTCCAGACTGCAGCGCCGTTAACCGCACGGCCACTTCGGCCGGCGAAACAGAGTCCAGCTATCAGAAGCCCACAAGGAAATGTCTCTCTACTAAAACGCGAACGATGAAGACAGATCCGCGACCAGGCAGTGACTGTGTAGCTCCCTGTAGCAAGGTGGCTTCGAGCACGAGTGGGCCGACCTGCTGCCGCCGGCCCTACTATATTGTGGCGGTAGAGGGAACTTGGGCTACGGAGTCGCCAGAGGCGTGGCTCAGCTCGCGTGCTCCATTGGGTCCTCCGTATTACGGGCAGCCGCGGTGAGCATTAGCTGGAAACTTGCAATTCCGTTGCTGTGACGTCCGTGGGCTGATGTCGATACGTAATCCCGCACCTACGTTTGGTGAACACAAGAGCATTCCGTGCAGTGAGAAGTTGGTATTTCGAGAATCAGCGCACTGTGACGCACAGCCGTGACTCACTACACCCTATCTGCGTTGTTATCGTCGAGAGACTGCCGCCATTTAGCCTAACTAACAGAGACGTCGCTCGGTGGCGTCGCGGATATTTCACGTCGGCAGGGCGCGTGCCGCGCTAATCAGCCTATCGCCCACGCACCGTGACGCGCTGTTCTGGCCCCTGGCGCTGGTGGCGCGTGTCCCCGGCCGCCGCCACCTGGCGCGCCTTCCCACAGTCATCAGGCCGCATTGTCTGTCGGGGCGGGCGCGCGGCGCCCGAGCCGCTAATTCCCAGCCAGTCGCTGCGGAGGCTCGGCTCCGGCCGGCCGGAGCACCACGTGCGCGCCCGCGCGCTGTTTACTTTGCTTTAAAACTCCTGCCCACCCTGCCTGAGGGCTACGCCGTGTTTAACCGTTTGCTCTGTCATCCGACGCCGCCCGCGCCACCCTCCGGAACTGCCGTCGGAATTAACCAGACATATGGTCGCTCGCGCCCTCTGACAGTTGTTGCCTCTGGTCGGACGAGGCAATCTCGTCTCCGCGAGCATTGCTCAGAGAGGAGCCATTCCAGAAAACGTGCCTTCATGTCGACGACTACCTACACTGAGGTGCCAAAAGTCACGGGATAACGACACGCCCATGCACAGATGGTGGCAGTAACGCGTACACAAAGCATAAAAGGGGAGGACGTTGTCGCAGCTGTCAGCTGTACTCGAGTGATTCAAGTGAAAAGGTTTCCGACGTCATTATGGCCGTACCACGGGAATTAAGAGACTTCGAACGTGGAATGGTAGTTGGAGCTAGACATATACCACATTCCATTTCGCTAAACGTTAGCGAAATCCACAGTGTCAAGACTGTGCCGAGAATAACATACTTCGGGTATTACCTCCCACCACGGATAATGTAGTGGCCGACGGCCTTCGCTTAACGACCGAGAGCAATGGTGTAAAGTTGTCAGTGTTAACACACAAGCAACACTGTGTGGAATAGCCGCAGAAATCAATGTGGACGTATGACGAACGTATCCATTAGGACACTGCGGCGAAATTGGGCGTTAATGGACTGTGGCAACAGACAAATGGTTCAAATGGCTCCGAGCACTATGGGACAACTGCTGTCATCAGTCCCCTAGAACTTAGAACTACTTAAACCTAACTAACCTTAGGACACCACACACATCCATACCGGTCGCGCGGTTCCAGACTGTAGTGCCTAGAACTGCTCGGCCACATCGGCCGGCAGGCAACAGACAACCAAAATGGTTCAAACGGCTCTGAGCATTATGGGACTCAACTGCTGAGGTCATTAGTCCCCTAGATCTTAGAACTAGTTAAACCTAACTAACCAAAGGTCATCACAAACATCCATGCCCGAGGCAGGATTCGAACCTGCGACCGTAGCGGTCTTGCGGTTCCAGACTACAGTGCCTTTAACCGCACGGCCACTTCGGCCGGCAACAGACAACCGACGCATGTACCTATACGTGGCTTAGTCAGTTGATTCCTTATTTCAGTTGGTAAGAGCCGATGGTAGGGTTAGAGTAGTGAGCAGACCTCACGAAACTATGTTCCCAAGTTGTTAACCAGGCACTGTGCAAGCTGGTGATGGTTCAAATGGTTCTGAGCGTTATGGGACTTAACATCCTCCCTCCGACATGGGTGTGTGTGTTTCAACTTAGGATACTTCAGGTTAAGTAGTGTGTAAGCTTAGGGACTGATGACCTCAGCAGTTAAGTCCCATAAGATTTCACACACATTTGAACATTTGAATACTGTGCTAACCTCCTGGACAAATTGCAACAAAAGATACTCTAAAAAGACCGGATATAGAAAGGAAGAATGTCATTTTCCAGCAAGACAATGCATACCCGCACACATGTGCTGTCATTGCAAAATTACACGAACTAAGGTATGAATTGTTGCCACAACCACGTTATTCACCTAATATGGCTCCGTCAGACTTCCATCTCTTCCCAAAGCTAAAAGCTTTTCTTGTTGGACGAAGATTTACTTCAAACGAAGAACTGATAGCAAGAGTTGACAAATATTTTGCAGGCCTGGAGGAAACTCATTTTCGAGATGAGATCAAGGCACTGGAATATCGTTGGGCCAACTACATTAATCTACAAGGAGACTACACTGAAAAATAAAAAAGTTTCAGTGACGTAAGTACTTTTTTCTATTCCGTTCCGTGAACCTTTCAAACCACCCTCGTATTATATAATGCGGCTGAGAACCGCGGACCGCACGAATGACTGATCGGGCTGAATGCGGCCCGCAGACCGCATTAATCTGTTTTGTTAACCGGTTTTCTGCTTTCAAGACCATCATGAGAATGTAACTGACTATCGTTGTCAAAGATGCTACACGTCATCAAAGATGTTACATGTCGATAGTGAGGTAAGAACAAGCAGTAAACCCGAAACGAACGAGTCCCAAGTTACAATCGAAAACGGTTCTGATACCTCTGGTAGTAGAATGTTCTGCTACTGTTTGAGCCGTGGTAAAAAATTGCTGTTTTGAAGAGAGCGCCGCAGCGCGTAGTGTGCAGCAGTCGCCCTCCGTTTCTGGCGGTGGTACCGCTGTGGCAATCGCAGCTTTGGTGTCTGCCTCTGGTGGGAAAGGGGAAAGGTTGCCTGTTCACGTGCATTTAAGGCGCGCTATGAGCTCGCCAGTCGGTCAGTCTGGGTGAGTCTGGAGTCAGTCTGGGGTCAGTCTCTCGTCCCCAGCTTGCTAGTCTGTCTCTCGTCCGGATTTGTGGGGCAGTTAGTGTCTGTCTGTCGTCAGGAGTGTTAGTATGTCTTTCGTTCGGATCAATCTTTAAAGCTGGATAAATGAGAGTCTTTCAACTCACCCGCTCGGGGATTAGTTCCTGCATCTGAATCTGCGCGTTATGCCGCCAGTCTGCTCAAGTTGCTCAGGCAATGGTCATTGGCGGTTGGATCGATCGGTTGGTCGGTCGCGCACTGAGACACAAGGTGACATGTCCGCCTTGAGCGTAGGCGCATGTGAGGTCGCCACGTGTGTCCAGTGGCCCGCGCCGTATAGCGGGGGGTAGCAAGACTTCGCGGCGGACACGAGAGCAACCGGAGTCAACCCACGACATCGGTCTGGCCGGTGCGAGCTGCGACACCGTGAGACGGGAGATCGGTGCGCCTTCCTGCGTCCGTTGAAGCGGCTGGCAGCGGACGCTTCGGAAGAGCGATTTGGGTGTGCTGCGGAAGGTCTTCTCCAGAAATCGCAAAGTTAAGTGATTGGTTATATGTTGTTTCATTTACTTGCTAAATTCTACTTGTTTTCTTGGTGAGGTCACCAGCCGCTTTGTTTTGGGGTCGTCCCACCATTCTTCTCCGTTTGCCCACCGTGGGAAGGTGGTTATTTATGAATTGGGTGGTCCGTTTTTCCCTTGTGAAGTAGGGGCGGGTTAGAGCAACCTGCGGTTCGGGTTGTTCGGTAATCTCCCTATCAATCTGCCGTACGTTAATAGCTGCCTCTGTCATGTTTATCGGATTCGGTATGTTAACGAATTTATTGCTTGAAGTGTAACGGCCTAATTCCTGAAATATGTTTTTATCTTGCCTGTCATCTTGAAAGGCGGTAGATCTGTACTGTAGAGCATGTTTGGCCAACCTTGTATTATTTTATGTGAGATTGCATTTCATGGGCTTTTATTTAAATGGTCATTTTAGTATATAAAGTTGCCACCCTTCCACCGTAAGACTTTTTCTTAGAAGTTAAAATCAAGTTGCACATTCGGTGGCAAGTTAATCTTTGAATTTTAGTGTTTTGTGTCATTTCCATCCCTCCTACGGTGTGCATAGTTTGTGTGTTTGTGTGAATTGTTAAAACTTTTAGTTTAAAGTAATCTGGTGTGTTGTAGATTTGCACCAGTGTAGTCTTTCAGAGGTTGTTGTGAGCGGTCGTGACTACGGCCGTGTCAAAAGGGAGCGGCAAGGTTCTCAGCCCGAAAGCTCATACACTCAAAAAATTGGTTCTTCCTGCCTCTGAATAAATTGTAACTTGATATTTAGAGGGTGCTTTCTGCTTATAATTTTAAATTTGTTTCTTTTAAAAAACGCTTTTAGGAATAAAATTCCCATTTATTAAAAGCAATTTGATTATGATTTCATCAGTTACTCCTTGGCAACTACTTCCACGCTCACATAGTGTGATTAAGTGTGTTAATGTTCTTTATGAATCGCTAGCAAATAAAATAAAATTTTAAGAATATTCTTTAAATCCACGGTTCACTGTTGTTGGTAAGATTGTAGGGTAGGCAACTTTGGCAGTTGCTATTATGGACTAAAACAAGGTGAACTTTTTCAGTGAAAATGGCCTCTGAAATGCATACCTGAGGAGCTATGAGAACTTGTTCATCTTCGCTACTGTGAAACACATCTCCTCTATTAAACAAGTGCTATAGCTCTGAAGGTACGCACTTTAGGGCCCAAGTTTGCTTCAGAAATGGCTCTAAGCACTATGAGAATTAACATCTGAGGTCATCAGTCCCCTAGCCTTAGAACTACTTAAACCTAACTAATCTAAAGACATCACACACATCCATGCCCGAGGCAGGATTCAAACCTGACTTCCGGACTGAAGCGCCTAGAACCGCTCGCCCACAGAGGCCGGCCCCACGTTTAGTCGACATTTTTTCTTGTTTTGGTCCATACTACCACCTCGGAAAGTTTCCTACCCTACAATATTAGAGACAACAGTACCATTACATGTATTCCACTTTCAGAGGCATCAGAACGGTTTTTGATTATAACTTTGGACTTCTTCGTTTGAGGTACACTGACACCTTCCTCAAATTGATCTTTTCTATCATCCTTGAATGGTTGTAACACCATCACGTAATAAGCCAGTATATGCATACATTTACAAGCTCCGGCGCCTATAACTGTTACGTTCTGGATGACGTTTTCGGCCATGGGCTCCTATATAAAACTTGATCTAAGTCCCCTCTACAGCATCTAGAAGTGTGTTACATGAACGGTGAAACACTCTGTAGAAATATTTGTTTCGTTAGGCATGCTCATTCATTCGACAGAGGTATCTAAAGATCTTCGCTTTGTCATTATTTATGATATTTTCTATACATTTTCTTAAAACTTCTCGTTATTTATTTTTCAACGATTTGCAGTTTTTATTGCACCCATTGTTTTTCTAATAATCTGACTTTCAAGTATATCTATCGTAACCAGCTTATAGTTCATCGTTAATCATTTTTTTATATCGCTTCATTGTTGTAGAAATTTTTGTCAAATTATGCTGTTTCCATTTTATTAACTCCTAAATCTACAGCAAATATTTCTAGTGCAATCAGCTTTATAGGTTTTCGAAGATATTTTAATTTACTAACTCACTCTATTGCGCCTGTCTGTTTTTCCATACATTTTGGTGCATTTTTTATTTATGTCATGAATTTCACTTTTTAAGCTGAAATTTTGAGACCATTTCTATTCGCTTTTTCTTCCCAGGAGAGTGATTGTAGAAACTGCTTCCCTCAGATTTTCTGAAAGTATTGAAAAATCCTCAGCAACAGCCATGTAGTTTACCTTAATTCTGTTTGTTTTCCTTTCCGAATAATTGGTTCAGTTTTGTCATTGCTTAGCTTGAAATTTTAGATCCTTACATTTTATTCTGAAATTCAGTTAAAAAGTGAAGATGATAAAACGTCTTCTTGTCTAGCACCAGTTTAAGTAGCGTATTTGTTAGAGCTTCACGAATTAAGGATGCTAAATTTTCTTTATCGCCAAATTTACTTCGCTAAATATTCAGGCTGTTTTAAAGAAGGGTCCCATTCTGTTACAGGCTAAAGTAATGGCCAAAGTTAGGAAGAGAGGTCCCTATGAACATATGTCAGTATATACATACTTGTTGACATTTGGGCCGTTGTACTTGCGTCGAGTATTTCCAGTGTTCACTTGTGCGAGCTGTCTCCTGTTGACGTTCATTGCTCATTTCTCATTGATTGTATTTGTCGGCGTAGTTAGTTCTCTGACTGTGCTGCTACGCTATTGTTACACACAAACGACTGCTACATCATTCTGGGTGAGAGGCAGAGGACCATACATTTTACCGGGAAAATGAGTAGGGGCTGTTTATCATCAATTTCCGGGTAATAAATTACGCGCGCTATTGGCGAACGTTACCTTCGGTGAAAGACAGTGGATGTGGTTTCTGCTTAATGGGGCACCACCCAACTTTCTACGACTCGTACGACAGCTCCCAAAGCAAACATTTGACGAGTAATGGATCCGTCGTGGTGCAGTAGCATGGCCTTCCCGTTCACCTGTCATTAATCACAGATTTCCTCTTCTTCTTCTTTTTCTTCCTAGCCTTTCCCGTGTTCCCACAGCGCAGGCGGGTTATTTAGAATTTGGCAATGTTAATGGTAGTGGGTAGCCGGATTTCTGTCCTGAATTAGCGAAAATAATCCTTCTACATTCTTCAATCACTTAAAAAACGATAACCACAACGCACAACGAACGCAGTTAACAATGAAAATTTTACAAATATTACCTAAAAGTCTAACAATGAACGTACTTAAAGAGATAGAAATCTACATACACACACTACAGCAACCTGATGACTTTTTAAATGAACAAATGGACTTAAAACACAGGCATTTAACACAAAATTTTATCGATTGCTGGCCAAAGATAACGGATGGACATAAAAACTACCCACAGACACGTGGATTACAAAGATCATACACACAGCCGAAATACATCAATATACTATAGCAACTGTACGCGTATAGCATCTTAGGTCAACTGTCATACGATATGTTCTCACTAGTAGATTTAAAATTTCAATCAAGATCAGTGTCTAACAGTTTATGAGTACCACTACCAAAAAATTCATCTTTCTTTTCTATCTAACTTTATTAATTATTTACTGCACAGCTTCATTAGATTCGATAATATTAAAATCGGAATTCTCCAAATACTTTGCTTTTTGAATGAAAATATTTCCAATATTCACAAAGAAACTAATAGATGGCTGAAAAATTGTGTCTACTTCCGTATTTTCATTGCAGAAATTCCTTTTCAGAACTTTAGGACAGTCTGAATCATCTACGCTCTTCAAATAGGTTTTTATAGGCTTCCAATGTTTTAAAAGCGTTTCTGCAGCAGATGTGAGAGATAACCTCTAGTATTTACATGTTGCAGGATTTCAGCCCGTTCAACATCAACGAATTAAAAAAATGATTTTAACGTTTCCCTTCGCTTGGTGGAACAGGAAAAGTGACTACATTTTTTCAATACTAACACTTCACCATTTACTTATTGTAAACCAATGCATGCACGTCTCACGGCATTTTGAAACACATAGTTAAAACAACTGGCTTTCAGGAGTTTTCATTCTCATTACTTAATAGTTTCATGACTGAATGAAGATATATTACCGACATTCAAATTATTTGAGTTCAGTGAGTCTTATACAATCTGTGGACGTCCACTGCATTTTCATCTGCCTGTTCTATGACATCCAATAGTTCGTTTTGAATACCACTATAGGGGTCAAAGTATCGTATTGCAGCTGGAAATATTTTACTGTTTAGGTGACTGGAGGCATCTGTTGCTAAAGAAAAGAACATGCTACACTTTTTGGGATCATTTAAAATTTTCAAAAAGTCGTTTACATTTATTGGGGCCTGTACGTTCATTGTGATCACTTCAGCTGAATATATTTTCTTTGACGCATTAGATTCACTGAAGACGCTTTTTGAAAGTTTGATCGCACAGTCCGAGCTTCTGTAACTTAGAATGTGTTGTACTGTGTAGTAGACTAATGAAAGTTCACCAGCAATCGTTCTCGCCTCGTCGCTTGCTAGGCATTTGCTCAAATGAGGAGAGTTGAAGAAAGTAGTTATCTTGGGTGAAGCAGTACGTCATTTGCTTTGCTTTTGTGACTTGTAAGCAAATACAAGAAGTTATCTCAGAAAACTGCCAATTACTAATTACTACGCACTGAACAGTAAGACATATTTCTTTTAGAATACATAGGAATAGTTTATTACCTGAAGGATTCATGTGCTGTACACAATCGTTCTTGCCGCCTTATGCGATGCTAAACTCACGTTTGCAGATTGATCTGATTGCTTTATAAGCGTTTGATGGCGCTGGTACAGTTCACGGATATAAAGCTTCCCAATTCGTAAGATATGTACATATATACTTTTTTTTCTTTTTTGTTACTGTTTGAGCTTAGTCCTCGCTGCCCGTCATAAAACCTTGAAAAACGATTCACGGTAAACGCTGGCACTGAAATGAAGTCACGTCTAACCGCCAAGTGTCGGTAGACTATTTCGAAGACAATCGATAGACATAATGTCGATAACGAATCAGTTGTCTCCGCTGTCCAACATTTCAACGAATTCTGAACGTATGCGCAAAATTTAATTGCTTGAAACATATTTGTACGTACGTAAAAAATAGTTACAAAGTGGATAAAAACGCCCAATGAAGCTGATAATACGGAAGCCCGGAGACTATGAAGAAATATGTTCAAATACGGGAAATCCCGACAAATTATAAAAATTACAAGAAAGGACCATGAACAACAGAAACAAATCACGAAACAGCTTACAGCGTAAGAGTCCTAAACCCACACCACGTTGTAACACAATAGGGTGTGACAGCGACCACTGATGATATATGGACGTTAAGTTTCAAATTTGTATATACGAAAATATCATTAACCGACGTTATAACAAAATAAAACATGTTATGTAACGTTCACTGACAGTCTGAAGATGGCCATCTTGCCGAAATGAAACCGAAACAATAAATATAAAGTTAAACTGCTGTAACAGGGATCTGGATTTTATTACACAATTTCCCCATCTGCTGCGTATAGCGTCAAATCATTCTCAAATGTTTGCGTATGTCTGACGGGACCTGGGTACCAGCCCGGTATTTAGCTAGTCGGACGCGGGAAAAGGCTTGAAAGCCAAATCCAGGCTGGCCATTCGTCCCTAGTCATTAGTCCGCTGGGCGGCTTCGGTCCGAGGCCGCCTACCTAACCTCTCCGTGTCCCGGAAGCGGGAAGCTGGCTCTTTACCACCCTCGGTTTTCTGCGCAGGTCAGTCTTAAGTTCCAGGCTGCGTGGACATTTAATAGCAGCGACGTGTTGCACACCCAACAGCCACGTGGACGGGCTACAGAAGCTTGTGTCCCGTGCATCTCACGAAATCCGAGGCGGGTCTGGAGTATTCACACGGTGACGTCATTATGTGTTAAGGAAGGCTGGAGGAAGTGCAAGAATGATTGGTACTATCATTACGACCTCGTGCAGCGTCAACAGAGAGTCTTTACCATAGGACAAAATTGATCGTATCTCAACAAGTACTTGTTTGTGTGTTTATAGGAAATTTTTTTCTAGTATTGGCCAGCGCTAACCCTTGTTTCCATGAGTTTATTTATAATTTCCATCATATCTACCTATTGCAAGAATTGTTCAACATACTGTAGATGCCATTGCTCTTGCTCAGATAGTAGCGTTTGATTACACGAAAACGTACCAGGGTCGCTCAATAAACAATAAAATACTATTTTTCTTTTTTTCCGAAAGCAGTTTGGTTTTATTCAGGATTTCAGTACACCATATTGTTCTCCACTCTTTCGCCTACAAAACGCTGTTCACGCCACCTTACTGGGAGGGCCTGTACGTCCGCATGGTACCACTCTACTGGTCGATGTCGGAGCCAACGTCTTGCTGCACCAGCAACCTCACCACACACTGCTTCCCGTGGAGGTCAGCCCTCATTGCCTCATTGGACCAAACATGGAGGGCGGAAGGTGCGAGATCCGTGCTGTAGTATGGGTAAGTCTGCGACCAAACTGGCCGGCCAGCGATGGGCAGCTGGTTAGATCAGCGTCGACAGGGGGCGCTGAACTCTGCCTTCCTGGAGGTGTGGCGTTCGTTACTGTTTCCGCTGGCGCGTGGATCAGCGCCTTCTAGATACCGTCTCGCGGCGCAGCGCTGGTCGGTGTGCACTCGATGTTTTAGGACTGCACAAAAATCACGGTAAGTCACCGCATGAGGCGTCTGCCTTCATCGCAACGAGGTCGCGCAAACTACCACCCCATCTCCGCTACGTCGGCCAGCCGCATACTGTGACGCCTGCAATCTTGGAAACTGCGGATTCCCTCATTCGAGGTGATCTTCGGAACACGATCAAAAACCTCGCCGCACAACTGGACTCTATCGGAAGTGCTGACACACTCGTCCACCAGTTGGGATACTGAAAAGTATGTGCCCGCCGGGTTTTCTCGTCTCATAACAGACCATAAAATGCAATGAGGGTCCATCTGTGTGGAATTGCTTGCGCGTTACGAGGCTGATCGTGACGTTTTCTTGTAAAACATCGTCACAGCCGATGAAACATGGGTTCATCACTTGGAAACGGAAACAAAGCGGCAACCATCTCCCCTCCGAAGAAAAAATTCAAAGCCACAGCCGGCCTCGGTGGCCGAGCGGTTCTAGGCGCTTCAGTCCGGAACCGCGCGATTGCTACGGTCGCAGGTTCGAATCCTGCCTCGGGCATGGATGTGTGTGATGTCCTTAGGTTACTTAGGTTTAAGTAGTTCTAAGTTCTAGGGGACTGATGACCTCAGATGTTAAGTCCCATAGTGCTCAGAGCCATTTGAACCATTTCAAAGCCACACCAGCCTGCCTGTTAAGCCATGGAGACTGTCTAACGGGACTCTGGAGGCATTATTCTTTTTGATGTCCTCCCTAAGGTGCTAAGTGTACTGCGTTACCCTCAGGAAACTAATCTAACAGCCTGAGTCGGTTCGCCGCCATAAAAATCCAAACGAACTTCACAGACAACATCTGAGACGGGCTCTCAAAACTTCGTTGGACTTGGTTGGTTGGTTTGTGGGATTGAAGGGACCAGACTGCTAGGGCCATCGGTCCCTTCGTTGGACTGTTCTTGTTTATCCATACTACAGCACGGATCTCGCACCTTCCGCCCTCCATGTTTGGTCCAATGAGGCAATGAGGGATGACCTCCACGGGAAGCAGTGTGTGGATGATGGTGAGGTTGCTGGTGCAGCAAGACGTTGGCTCCGACATCGACCAGTAGAGTGGTACCATGCGGACGTACAGGCCCTCCCAGTAAGGTGGAGTGAACAGCGTTTTGTAGGCGAAAGAGTGGAGAACAATATGGTGTACTGAAATCCTGAATAAAACCAAACTGCTTTCGGAAAAAAAGAAAAATAGTATTTTATTATTTATTGAGCGACCCTGGTACTTTTGGTGTAATTAAACGTTACTATCTGAGCAAGAGCAATGACATCTACAGTATGTTGAACAATTCTTGCAATAGGTAGATATGGTGGAAATTATTAAGAAACTCGTGTAAACAAGGGACAGTACTGAGTAATAGAAGTCGATACTTAGTCTGCGGCCTGCGAGTAGTAATAGAGAGTAAAGTTCTTGTTTGTAGGAGTCAGAGGAAGCCAGGAACAAGAAGTTATGTTTCTTTCCTTTTTAGAAATAAAGTTTCCATTAATCACACAGTATTTTGTACAGACGGGCTTCCATGTATGTGTCGGAGCTGACTCCCATAGTAGCCAACACAACGCTTTTATTCATTGCCAGGTCTCCGTTGATATTCTGCATGCTCCTATAAATATCTCCCATGCTCTCGTTTTTCTCCAAAAGAAACTCACTGGTTGTAGGCATATGTGACACTCGTCGATGAAGAGAACGTGATGCCAATCCTGAGCGGTGCATTCGGCATGTTGTTGGTCCCATTTGTATCGTGCAGCATGGTGTCTTGGTTGCAAAGATTGAGCTCGCTATGGACGTCGGGAGTGGAGTTGCGCATCGTGCAGCCTATAGCTCACAGTTTGAGTCGTAACATGATGTCGTGTGGCTGCACGAAAAGCATTATCCAACACGGTGGCATTGCTGTCAAGGTTCCTTCGAGCCGTAATCCGTAGGTAGCGGTCATCCACTCTCACGGTCTGAGCGAGGAATGTCGTCGACAGTTCCTGTCTCTCTGTATCTTCTCCATGTCCTCACAACACCACTGGTTCAATCCGAGACGCCTGGACGCTTCCCTTGTTGAGAGCCCTTCCTGGCACAAAGTAACAATGTGGATGCAATCGAGTGGCTGTATTGACCGTCTAGGCGTGGTTGAACTACAGACAACACGAGCCATGTACCTCCTTCCTGGTGGAATGACTGGAACGGATCGCCTGTCGGACCCCTCCGCATAACAGGCGCTGCTCATGCATGGTTGTGTACATCTTTGGGCAGGTTTAGTAACATCTCTGAACAGTCAAAGGGACTTGTCTGTGATACAATATCCACAGTCAACGTCTAACTTCAGGAGTTCTGGGAACCGGAGTGATGCAAAACTTTTTTTGATGTTTGTAGAAGGTAAAATTCATGACACATAATATAGGAACTGTAGGTTAATTAATAAACCCAAGAAATAACATACTTTACTCTCACACACCACTGCACTGCCCACAATGTACATAATAGGTATAGTGTTTTTGTAAATAGTGTTTAGAAATATTAAAACCTAAGCCCGCATCTCGTGGTCGTGCGGTAGCGTTCTCGCTTCCCACGCCCGGGTTCCCGGGTTCGATTCCCGGCGGGGTCAGGGATTTTCTCTGCCTCGTGATGGCTGGGTGTTGTGTGCTGTCCTTAGGTTAGTTAGGTTTAAGTAGTTCTAAGTTCTAGGGGACTTATGACCACAGCAGTTGAGTCCCATAGTGCTCAGAGCCATTTGAACCATTAAAACCTAAATTAAATTGTAGCGAACCAGAACTACAAGATTCGTAACAGTTCCGAGAGTTTCAGAGCAGTCTGGCTTAGATGGGGTAACATTTCTCTCTCTCTTTCTGACCAAGTCTTTCCTATCATTTGCCATCGTATCTTCTTAAAATATGAAAATATTTGTGTTTTCTTCTAATTTCTGAAGTAATTTTAATTTATTATTACTTCCATTGTAGCTGCTATTTGTAATATGGAATATGTTTTGTAATCCACACGGAAAGCTGCAAAATGAACGACCTGTTACGAAATGTAAGGCAACATGTCTTTAAATGAGCAATAAATTAAATTGAAATTGAAATTATTTACTGAACGCCCCTCGTACTGTAGTAAGACTGCTATTAATTGATGTAGCCTTACAAATTTTGTAAATTAGGAAGGAAGGATGAACTGAGCCAGCACATAATGACTAGAGCTAAGTAAGTAGGCAGATCACATGTCCACCCGACAAGAGAACTTGTCTAAATTAAATTCACTGCGTTTCTTCTGTTTTAAGTAACCAGCAGTTTCCATTTTTCGATGGGTAACGTTAAAAGCGAAAAAAATGGTCGCCCTCTATTTTATAATATTTATTTCGTGTTACGGCTTGCTACGGCAGTATAATCGCAAGAATTAGTCAAGTTGTTACAGTCCGCGAAAATCCGCGCATGTGTCTTTAGGTATACCTGACTTCCATAAGGCGCGACGAAGATACAGGTGGGGTGGTGCGGACGTCTACAGAGACGCGTCGGGGACGTGGCGCTGTTTAGGGCCACTCCCGCGGTAACAAATGAAGTGACGGACACAGTGGAGGCGAACAGACGGTCCGCTGTCAGTGCCACGCTGGTCTGAAGGCTCGAGTGCCGCTCGGAAATGACACGCAGAGGAGGCGTTCAAGTTGACGTTAACAGGTAAAATGTGACACTGCGCTGTCTGACGGGTAACGAAACACACCGTATTAAAGGCTACCAATTGACTGAGTTCTAGGTCTAAATGCATAGAACAGTTTTATGCGACGAAATGCCGGCCGCGGTGGTCTAGCAGTTCTAGGCGCTCAGTCCGGAACCGCGCGACTGCTACGGTCGCAGGTTCGAATCCTGCCTCGGGCATGGATGTGTGTGATGTCCTTTGGTTAGTTAGGTTTAAGTAGTTCTAAGTTCTAGGGGACTGATGACCACAGATGTTTAGTCCCATAGTGCTCAGAGCCATTTGAACCATTTTTGTGACGAAATAAATTCAAATATGAAACAGTTTGTTCACCACTTGTCATAAGTGAAGCGTCTAGAAAATTTTATCTACTTTTGCAAACAAAAGTTCATGCATCACAATCGACTGTTCTTCTGATTATGAGGGCTTAGTGAATGCTGTATCGATCCATGACTAAAATGGGAGAGTGATTTGGAAAGTATGTACAAAGAAACTCTTTAAGATACGGAGTTTACTGTTATACTTGAAATTTTTTCTTAGTTTGTTTTCCTGTTATAATATTGGCACAGTGAAATCTGTAGAATGTACCTGCGTAATCCAAGATATAACTTTGTAATACACGTACAGCTTGAATGATAATATCAGCGTTGTAAAGCTTGCAACACAGTGTCCTGAATTTCCATGTCAGCACACAAGATGCGCATTCTGATGATTTTTGTCAGCCTTACAGTCTGCTAATGAATTTTTTAGCTCGTTTTTGAACCGAGTCTGTGTACAGTTGTGTGGAATGAGAACGCCTCGTCTGTGACGAAACAGAGACTACCCTTATAAGTTTCACCTGACAAGAGGAGTGACCCTACGTAGAAAATCAAGGTGTTGTTGTTGCATAGCTCGTCCAGAATTACTGCTCTGAAATTACCATCTATAGACGTTGTGTCCACGTTCACACGTGTCCGCTTTTACAAATAAGCTACTTGTATGTGTACGTCGTAACAAAGCATCTTATAGCCGGGCGGATTGGCCGAGCGGTTCTAGGCGCTACAGTCTGGAACCGCGAGACCGCTACGGTCGCAGGTTCGAATCCTGCCTCGGGAATGGATGTGTGTGATGTACTTAGGTTGGTTAGGTTTAAGTAGTTCTAAGTTCTAGGGGACTGGTGACCTCAGAAGTTAAGTCCAGTAGTGCTCAGAGCCATTTGAACCAAAGCATATCATAAAATTTCGTAGAAGTTCGGTCAGGCAGAATTAGAAGGCGGTGGTGCTTTTATTCTTATGTGTGACGTACAGACTATTAACACAGTTGGACTGGTTTAACGGTGTGTGGAAGAGGTTAGATAATCCCCCTCATTTGGTCCAGTCTGTTGTTTCCCTCTGTCTGTTGTCCTAAACTTTGTCTTAACACTATGTAGAAACACTTTTAACGCATTCCGTAATTATTGTGGTAAGGATTGGAATAGATTTCAGTTCCTTCCCTACGTCAAATATGTCATATGTCTTCATTTTTCTTCATCAATAATGGGTGTATCAAGTATCTTGTTCGCCACTGAACTCTGACGAATTGCAATGGTTGACTGGCTTATTCTGACGGGGACGACGCATTTGATACTACTATGTACCTACGTATGTACCCCTTTTCGACAGGCCACCTTACGGTGTGTATCGGAGGGTACTTCAGGTGGCACTATCATTTCTACCTCCTTGCTTATTCAATTTGCGGATGGTGCTCTTTAAAGATGACTGTTGACAAACCTCATCGTAAAATGGCCTTGTTGGCTGGGGGATTCCACAGGGCAGGTTCAGCAACCTAACTGGCAAGGTTTTTTCTATCCTTCACGCACAATGACACCTTTCCTTCGCAAAGTGCTAGTGTTTGTATTTATGTGTGTCTGGCAAGTATAGGTGCTGTAACGGTTGTGTGTACTGTGGCGCCATGTTTGCGTTTGTTGATGACGCGGCAAGGGGGAGGGTGATACGTGGTGCCGGGATGCTGTCGAATAGCGGCAAGGGAGCCTCCGAGCTCATTGTCCCCATCCGATGGACAGATCACCGTCAGCAGTGTCGCATGGCTTCACTTCATGAGACACGGCGGAGAGGACTGGAAACTAATCCCTGACGTTGGTGCAGAGACTCATCATCAGGGACCTCGCATCACCACCCATCCGCCCATTTGTGGGAAGGCGAAGAGAAAGCAGTAGCAACAAGTGGCGTAGACGTGTAAGTACGATCTACTCCCGAGTCCGCTTAACTTCGGTGATCTGACGAGAATCGGTGTATCCAAAGAGGCAAGGCCATTTCGCGAGACGTATGTGGGAAGAAGCATGCTGCTGTAAACTCCTCTTGGAACTACTCTCTCGTAAAACAAACAATAAAATTCCACGTGATGTACAACACTTCTCTTTTAGCGTTTGCCACTGGAGTTTGTCATGTGTCTCGGTAGCTCTCTCGTACATACTGTGACTGATTTTTGTCTATCCCTTTCTATTAAGCCAACCTCGTAAGGGTCGCAGACTGACGAGAAATATTCAAGAATCGCTCTTGCAAGTGTTTTCTGAGCCTCTTTTTGGTAGCAAAGTCGTCCCGCGCCTGCTGTCAGCGGCTTTTCACTGTGCTTTGGTCACGTCACGTCAGCACTACGTCGCCGACAGACGTCCGCGCCGCGCCTTTTTGTGTGCACATCGCAGGTCCTACGGTAGCAAACGTTCGAATGCTTCATTAATTCAGCGCCCTATGCGCAACAGCGCGTCACTGGAGCTGTGGGAAGGAGTTGGCGGCCGGTCCCCGGAGGGTGGGGCGTTGTCCAAGTGCCGGCACCGCAGACAGTGGCGGCTGCGACCGTGGCTGCTGAAAGCGCAGTCGTAATGACGTCAGTTCCCACGGCGGGTCCGCGGCGAGATAGCACGGGCTGCCTAGTCCTAGGGCGACCGGGTGGCGATTGCATCGCCCTGCGCGTGCGGAACCCGGCACCCTCCCCTCCTGTAGTTACGCCACCGCGCCACACGGCGCGCCTACCCAAACGTTGCGCCTCACCGTGTCCCCCCATAAACTCCTTTCATACAGCTGTCAGCTGCAATACGGCCTTCACGTTTCCGCTACCTGGAGATCGCTGCTGTATT
Organism: Schistocerca serialis cubense; assembly: GCF_023864345.2. Taxonomy (NCBI): domain Eukaryota; kingdom Metazoa; phylum Arthropoda; class Insecta; order Orthoptera; family Acrididae; genus Schistocerca; species Schistocerca serialis. The sequence continues at coordinate 123,074,033 of NC_064643.1, forward strand.
GTGTCCTTTCGTGGCAAAAAGTTGTGTTTTTTCGTAATATTCAGGGCAAATACTGGTCTGATGCATGTCTCCATGCTACTGTGCAGGTCTCTTCATCTAGGTCTAACTCCCGCTATTTACAGAGCGATTCTTATTGACATTTAAAACCCCCCAAAGCGACGTAGATGACACTGAGACAAGCAGTTTAGTATAAGACGCGTGGGGCCGCAAGTGGCGGGATATACCGCAAAAGTGGATGACGAATGTCGAACTAGTGATTTCTCCAGATGTGACCAGGGAAAAGCTGTTCGTATTTTGAGTTGATTTCCTTTTGTCCCATCTTTTCTGTTTACAAACTTTATATAGTAAGGAAATCGTCGGTCATTTGCGTGTAACGACGCACTTCGGAAGCTTATCTACATCTACATGCATACTCCGCAATCCACCACACGGTGCGTGGCGGAGGGTACCTTGTACCACAATTAGCATCTTCTCTCCCTGTTCCACTCCCAAACAGAACGAGGGAAAAATGACTGCCTATATGCCTCTGTACGAGCCCTGATCTCTCTTACCTTATCTTGGTGGTCTTTCCGCGAAATGTAAGTTGGCGGCAGTAAAATTGTACTGCAGTCAGCCTCAAATGCTGGTTCTCTAAATTTCCTCAGTAGCGATTCACGAAAAGAACGCCTCCTTTCCTCTAGAGACTCCCACCCTTATGATCATTTACTTGTGACGCAAGACGCAGGATTTTGTTGTACCTCACTTTCCAACAAACCAGTAGAGACCGCGACACCGCTAAACAAAACAGTAAATCTTACCTCGATGTAAATACATAACTGCCTAACTGTCTGCCAGGTGCAAGACTAGAAGCCTGAACCCCACCCTCTAAAGTCGCGCACGTACACCTGGATTCAAACCGACGTGAATAATTACCTGGGCTTGGGATGATAAGGTTCAAATGGTTCAATTGGCTCTGAGCACTATGCGACTTAACTTCTAAGGTCATCAGTCGCCTAGAACTTACAACTAATTAAACCTAACTAACCTAAGGACAGCACACACATCCATGCCCGAGGCGGGATTCGAACCTGCGACCGTTGCGGTCGCTTGGCTCCAGACCGTAGCGCCCAGAACCGCACGGCCACTCCGGCCGGCTGGGATGATAAGGTCCGACAGCCCAATATTCCCAACCGCTGCACGTGCAGGGAAGTACGTCGTCTGGTAACGTCACACGTTCAACGTTTGTCATCTACTTTTGGGGTATTTCCCAACATTTCACCGAGCGAGGTGGCGCAGTGGTTCGACACTGGACTCGCATTCGGGAGGACGACGGTTCAATCCCGCGTCTGGCCATCCTGATTTAGGTTTTCCGTGATTTCCCTAAATCGTTCCAGGCAATTGCCGGGATGGTTCCTTTGAAACGGCACGGCCGACTTCCTTTCCCGTCCTTCCCTAATCCATTGAGACCGACGACCTCGCTGTCTGGTCTCCTTCCCCAAAACCAACCCAACCCAACCCCAACATTTCCCATGTGCCTTACATGAAACTGTCTCAGCGTCATCCAAGTCACTTCGGTGGTTTTTAAACGTTAATGAGACTCAACCAGTATATCCATTTGAACTTGTTTATTGTAATTCAGGCTCGGTCTCACTCCACAATTCCCGCTCCCCTCTGCTCTCCATCTCCCCACCCTTCCCTTGGTTACCAAAATTGCTATTCTTTGTGTGACAGTTGGAACACTTGTTGAGAAAGGGTTAACTGTGAAGTGGAGTGTGCTGGTGGATTTAATAAAAAAAAATAACAATTCTTTCAAAGCACGTTCAGCACGTTTCCATTTTCCAGAATGTTCTAATTACCTATTCAAAGCTTTCCACTGTTACAGGTAAGGTTACTTACAATATCACTTACCTTCAGAAAGTACAAAATTTTGAAAAGGTTAAGTGTTAGATGCGTAATTAGCAATAACAATTATTGAATACTTTAGGACTTAAACCCAGTGAAAACATTTAACACTTAAAAAGAACATTCAACGCTTTAACACTGTTAAAAAATTAAAGCCGTAAGATTATAAACAAATGAATTTCTTTCAAATTTCGTTAAAAGAAACTTGGTGTGAGCCCAGTTTTACAATATTCAGTTTCTTAATGAAACAATTCAGCGCACTATTGGTGTGTCTATTTAAAGCACTATGAGCTTCCAGATTACACTTTTGACGATTTCCGTTGTCTAGTAGAAACTTACGAGGGTCACTCCAAAAGAAACGAACACTTTTTTTTTTAAATCAATCTTTTATTCTACATGTTTGAAAGTTATATAGTGTTCGATACATCCCTTAGAAAAAATATTTTCATTTCTCCACATAAATTCCATCCCTCTCAACTGCCTTACGCCATCTAGGAACCAGCGCCTGTATACCCGCACGGTAAAATTCTGGACCAACCTGTTGGAGCCACTGTTTGACAGAGTGCACAAGGGAGTCATCATCTTCAAACCTTGTTCTACGAAGAGAGTCTTCCAGTTTCCCAAAGAGATGATAGTCACATGGAGCCAGGTCAGGACTGTAAGGTGGGTGTTTCAGTGTCGTCCATCCATGGCTTTTTGACTGACATGTGGCCGTGCATTGTCGTGCAACAGCAAAACATCATGCTTTTGCCGATGTGGCCGAACACGACTCAGTCGAGCTTGAAGTTTCTTCGGTGTATGCACATATGCATCAGAATTTATGGTGGTTCCACTTGGCATGATGTCCACAAGCAAGAGTCCTTCGGAATCGAAAAACACTGTAGCCATAACTTTTCCAGGAGAAGGTGTTGTTTTGAATTTTTTTTTCTTGGGTGATTTTGCATGATGCCACTCCACTGATTCCCTCTTCGTCTCTGGTGAAAAATAATGGAATCATGTTTCGTCATCTGTCACAATTCTTCCAAGAAATTAATCTCCACCATTCTCGTAGTGTTCCAAATGTTATCTGCATACCGTTTTTGCGCCTCACCGTGTCCCCCCATAAACTCCTTTCATAGAGCTGTCAGCTGCAATACGGCCTTCACGTTTCCGCTACCTGGAGATCGCTGCTGTATTGTGTCCTTTCCTGGCAAAAAGTTGTGTTTTTTCGTAGTATTCAGGGCAAATACTGGTCTGATGCATGTCTCCATGCATTCATGCATGTTTCTTTGTGAGCCACTGGGAACCAACCTGGCACAAACCTTTTTTAACGCCAACACTTTCAGTATTCTGCAAACACTTCCTTCCCGTATCCCAACGTAGCGTGACAATTCGTTCACTGTGATGCGCCTGTTAGCAGTCATCAATTTGTCAACTCTCTGCGCATTGTCTGGCTAAAATGGTTCTGAGCACTATGGGACTCAACTGCTGTGGTCATCAGTCCCCTAGAACTTAGAACTACTTAAACCTAACTAACCGAAGGACATCAACCACACCCATGCCCGAAGCAGGATTCGAACCTGCGACCGTAGCAGCAGCGCGGCTCCTGACTGGAGCGCCTAGAACCGCACAGCTGCCGCGGCCGGCGCACATTGTCTGGAGTGTGTGCAGTAAGAGGCCTGCCACTGCGAAGACAACCCTCAACCTCTTGTGGATGTTTCCCACTGTCCCGTTTTCGCAGCACAGGAATTCTATGACAGCACGTTGCTTCTGATGAACGTCAAGTGTAGCAGCCATCTTGAAGACATGCCGTGACGACGCCACTCACGGGAACAGGTTGAACTAAGTTTGAAAACAAGCGGGAAGGATGTATCTACACACTGTAAAACTTTCACACATGCAGAATGAAAACTGCATTTTTACCAAAATAGTGTGCATTTCTTTTGGAGTGACCCTCGTTAAAGCCGTAGCATTAACGAAGTGTAATTTAACTCCCTCTAAATGTGTTGTTGTGGTCTTCAGTCCAGAGACTGGTTTGATGCAGCTCTCCATGCTACTCTATCCAGTGCTAGCTTGTTCATCTCCCAGTACTTACTGCAACCTACATTCTTCTGAATCTGTTTAGTGTATTCATCTCTTGGTCTCCGCTTCAGACAAATGCCGGGATGGTTCCTTAGAAAGGGCACGGCCGACTTCCTTCCCCATTCTTCCCTAATCCGAGCTTGTGCTCCGTCTCTAATGACCTCGTTGTCGACGGGACGTTAAACACTAATCTCCTCCTCCTCCTCTTGGTCTCCCTCTACGATTTTTACCCTCCGCGCTGCCCTCCAGTACTAAAGTGGTGATCCCTTGATGCCTCAGAATATGCCCTACCAACCGATCCCTTCTTCTAGTCAATTTCTCTTCTCTCCAATTCTATCCAATACCTCCTCATTAGTTATGTGATCTACTCATCTATTCTTCAGCATTCTTCTGTAGCACCACATTTCGAAAGCTTCTATTCTCTTCTTGTCTAAACTATTCATCGTCCACGTTTTACTTCCATACATGGCTACAGTCCATACAAATACTTTCAGAAATGATTTCCTGACATTTAAATAGATACTCGATGTTAACAAATTCCTCTTCTTCAGAAACGCTTTCCTTGTCATTGCCAGTCTACATTTTATATCCTCTCCATCTAAATATTTTTACGAAAATATCACTGTCCTAGAATCTACCCCATTGCCCGAGACGACATACTTAGCCTGAAAGTGACCAGATAGTGATTACAAAATAATTCAAACAACATCCCTTGCTTGCGAGCAATACATAAAGACGCACATTCTCCTTTTAAGCACAGTACCGACAAACTACCCACACCAATCCAGGTCATGATCAGTAGAGCTCAACTGACTTCAAACAATTGCCCTTACACGGACGAAGAGCAATTAAATCAGTTATAACCAAAAATTGTGCACGGCTAGGTCAGTCACACGTTTTAGTCATTTGCACATCTGCGATACGTTTGGTGCAAGCACTTCCCCATATCAAATGCTTGTACCTCGATATCAAACAGCCACGCAAGCACGAAATATTAGCAGACGTAGAAGGCTTCTTCTCGCTGTACACTCTCGTCTTGACCGAGCGAGGTGGCGCAGTGGTTAGCACACTGGACTCGCATTCGGGAGGACGACGGTTCAATCCCGTCTCCGGCCATCCTGATTTAGGTTTTCCGTGATTTCCCTAAATCGCTTCAGGCAAATGCCGGGACGGTTCCTTTGAAAGGGCACGGCCGATTTCCTTCCCCATCCTTCCCTCACCCGAGCTTGCGCTCCGTCTCTAATGACCTCGTTGTCGACGGGACGTTAAACACTAATCTCCTCCTCCACTCTCGTCTTGAGGGGGGGTAGGACGTGAAACGGGCCGACTTGGAGCAGGAGAGGCATCTCAGGACATTTTAATTTCCAGTGTCTATACTTTTACAAATAAATTCATAAAACTTTGTCAGCATCACCAGGAAGGATTCAGGATTCACACCCATTGCAGTGGAAGTTCGAAAACATAACAAAATAATTTTTTTTGCGTGAGAAATTTCATCATTTTTTCACTTACTAATGGCCGCATTTGTTGCTATAGGTACACTTTTCTTCATAAGTTAGAGAGATTCTTCAATGAATTTTGCACAGCATACAAACCATACTTACAGGTGTATGAAACTCTAGAATTTATTAAATTTTAAAAAAAACGAATGAGCTGTTATATTTTAAACTTCATGTTTAGAAAAAACAAATTTTCTAGTTAATTACCTCAATTTTTACCACAGTTTTTAATAGATTTGTAAAATTCTAGAGTTTCATATACCTTTGAGTATGGTTTGTATGCTGTGCAAAATTCATCGAAGAATCTCTCTTCCTTATGAAGAAAAGTGTACCTATAGTGAAACGTCCTCTTAGAAAAATTAGTGAATTACTGTGCTGGTAAATCCCTTACGTTATTTGATTTTCAAACAGCTGAGCAAAACTGAACGTACTCAGACATTTCGCTCTTTACCTATTCTGATCAACACTTAACTGACACACAATACTTTTTAACGCAACGCAATCTGACTTTCAATAATCCCTACAAAAGAATGGTCCTGACTAACAATAACCTATACCTTTCATGAATCACTCACCTCACAAAAATGTTCGTTACTCAAACTGCTGCAATACAGCGAGCGCCAATATTGCCAGCTAAATAAAAGATTCTAACTACTGAACGCACTAACCACTGATAGGCATAGTTAGAAAATGAAAGATTTTGATAGAGAACAAACAATGTATTTACCTTAATAGTGTTCAAAAGCCGTAATATATATAGCAGTTCACGACATCCATTCTTACAAATGTACTGTTTCTGATGGACACACGTCCAGATCATCCGCTCTCAAAAATCCGCCACTCACTTCCCCACAGCCACCACTGCTGGCGGCTCACCTCCAATTGCTCAACGCTACGTGCTGTTCACAGCCAACTGCCCAACACTACAATGGCGAATATTGCAGCAATGCCGACCAGCCTCAGACTGCACACAGCACAGTCAGTGATTTCCATACAGAGCGCTACGTGGCGTTACCAAAATAAAAACCTAAACAGCCTACTTACAATAGCAACAAATGCTTCCATTAGTAAGTGAAAAAATGATGAAATTTCACATGTAAAAAAAATTATTTTGTTATTTTTTCGAACTTCCACTGCTGTGAGTGTAAATTCTGAATCCTTCCTGGTCATGCTGAAAAGTTTTATGAATTTATTTGTAAAAGTATAGACAGTGGAAATTAAAATGTCCTGAGGAGGGAGGAGGAGGAGGAGATTACTGTTTAACGTCCCGTCGACAACGAGGTCATTAGAGACGGAGCGCAAGCTCGGGTGAGGAAAGGATGGGGAAGGAAATCAGCCGTGCCCTTTTAACGAAACCATCCCGGCATTTGCCTGTAGCGATTTAGGGAAATCACGGAAAACCTAAATCAGGATGGCCGGAGACGGGATTGAACCGTAGTCCTCCCGAATGCGAGTCCAGTGTGCTAGCCACTGCGCCACCTCGCTCGGTTAAAAAAATATCCTGAGACGCCTCGCCTGCTCCAGGTCGGCCCGCTTGACGTCCTACCCCCCTTGAGACAGCCCGCCTACGGAGACAAACCATGACCTCTTCGTGTTATACAGTGCCGACACTGCCAATAGCTTGTCCGTAGTCTTACTGACTTCAGCGATACTACTCGGATGATTACAGCTGTGTGTCTCGTATTGGCGTCTTCTACATGGTTACTCTTCACTGAACTGTCGCCGCACACTCTGCCGTCGCGGATTGATTATGTTCATTTCCTCGTCACACTCGCCAACCTTCCGTTTGGCTCGTTCGGAATGGGTTCCTCCTATTGAGCTGTTTGGTGCAGTGTGTTACCCAAAGGTATTGCGTGCTAGGTATGGTGGTGGGTGCGGTATTTGAGCTTCTGCTGATGATTATGTCTTCCTCCATGATACATTTTAAATGCTAACTAGTCTTTTCCTCGCAACTTTACTTGCATATTGGTTCGACACATATATTAAACATACCTCCTCCTCCGTCCCCTCTCTGTGTCCACCTCTTCCTCCGACTGTCGGTGCAAATCATCCTCCCGCCTCTACCTGTCTGCCTCCTTCATCCCACTCTCTCTGTCTCTTCATCTCCTCCTGCCCCTCTCTTTCTCCATTCCTTCCACTCCTTTTCTCAGACCACATCTTTCTCCCCCCTCCCAACAACAATTCCCTCCTCCTTCTCCCCTCCATCTCCATCTCCCCCTCTTCCTTTATCTCTTGCCCACTATCGCTCTACAACTTCGACTTACCTCATTCATCTCTTTCTCGTTCCCTGTTTCTGTCCATTTCCTTCTCACCCTCGCTTTGCCCATGCCCTCCACCATCCATCTCAATCGACCCCCGATCATGTTCATCAGCATGTGTAGCCCCTGCAGTAAAGTTCAATAAAGTAGGTCGATACGACTCCCACAACACACCTGTCAGATGGTGTGCGCTACACATCAGGGTCTTATTTACTTCTACTGCCTGTCTAGTAAGGTCACAGGCCTCTTGAAGGGGTCAGCGCCTTCACTGCCCTAAACTCTATATGAGAGCATACTGTACAAATGGTCTGTGTGCTCCTTGAATCTCTGAGTCACTTACTCCTCTCCTGCAACTTTGTGAATACAGCAAACCTGAAAATTACTGGGCCGGCCGCGGTGGTCTAGCGGTTCTAGGCGCGCAGTCCGGAACCGCGCGACTGCTACGGTCGCAGGTTCGAATCCTGCCTCGGGCATGGATGTTTGTGCTGTCCTTAGGTTAGTTAGGTTTAAGTAGTTCTAACTTCTGGGGGACTGATGACCGCAGATGTTAAGTCCCATAGTGCTCAGAGCCATTTGAACCAAAATTACTGGGGATGTGATATGTATGCCGGAGCACTTTACGCTGGACGCATTGGACTTAACAATGTGAGTTTATTTGTATATCCCGATACACGACAGATACTATCTAACATTTCAAGTGTCATCACTTGGAAGATTCTCACTAGCCGGCCGCTGTGGCAGAAAGGTTCTAGGCGCTTCAGTCCGGAACAGCGCTGCTGCTACGGTCGCAGGTTCGAATCCTGCCTCGGGAATGGATGTGTGGGAAGTCCTTAGATTAGTTAGTTTAAGTAGTTCTACTAGGGGACTGATGACCTCAGATGTTAAGTCTCTTAGTGCTCAGAGCAATTTGAACCATTTTGAAGATTCTCACTCCTCAGTCTTCAGAGGAGGAGGAGATTAGTGTTTAACGTCCCGTCGACAACGAGGTCATTAGAGACGGAGCGCAAGCTCGGGTGAGGGAAGGATGGGGAAGGAAATCGGCCGTGCCCTTTCAAAGGAACCATCCAGGCATTTGCCTGAAGCGATTTAGGGAAATCACGGAAAACCTAAATCAGGATGGCCGGAGACGGGATTGAACCGTCGTCCTCCCGAATGCGAGTCCACTGCGCCACCTCGCTCGGTCAGTCCTCAGAGAGGGCAGATCTCTTATTAAGTGGTAGGCAAAGAGCTCCAACGATGACAACAGATGTTTTGCTCTCGATACCCATGGCGTGCTAGAATATGATTCTGCTATAGGTTCGCATCATGTATCGCAGATGTGGACATCACGGTGTCTTAGACTAAAACGTGTGACTGACCTAGCCTTGCAAAATTTTTTTTTATCATAGCTGATTTAATTGCTCTTCGTTCGTCTTCGGTCTGCCAGAAATGGTTCAAATGGCTCCATGCACTATGCGACTTAACATCTGAGGTCCTCAGTCCCCTAGACTTATAACTACTTAAACCTAATTAACCTAGATGCCACACATCCATGTCCGAGGCAGGATTCGATCCTGCGAGCGTAGCAGCAGCTCGGTTCCGGACTGAAGCGGGTTGTCTGAAGACGACTGTGTACAGCGAGAAGCAGCTTTCTACGTCTGCTATTATTTCGTGGTTTCGTGGCTGATTGGTATCGAGGTACAAGCATTTAATATGGGGAAGTGCTTGCACCATATGTGATTTCTTCTAAGATTGGTTGTTTGCGTTTTTAAAAAAAACCGCTGTCAGATCGAGTCACGCCACTAAGTTTAAATCTCGTGCTGGTACACAGCATGCAGTTGTGATCGGTACATTCTAGTTTGCATACTTATCTCGTGCAGTAGCTTTCGGGCAAGCAGAGTTTCTAGTAACAAGTAGTAGATACATCCACTTCAGTAGAGAAATTTATTTCTGTTTAAGAGCTTGTCTCTCTGGGCGTAGTGTGAAATCTGCAGAACAGTTTTTAATGTTTCTTTATTCTCCTCGTTATATTTTGCGTGCATTCCAAACCCAGTAGCGCTATTTGAGATCTTTTACCTCGTTTTACACAGTACGATATGGCTAGGGACTGTGCTTGTTGTGAGCGGGCACAAGGAGAACTTGGCTGCTGTCCATAAACAGCTGGAAGCTGCGCTGGCTACCGTTGACATGCTTCTGGATAATGCTCAAAGTTGAGGCGACATCGGGGCGCTGGGGGCCAGACCTGCGACACCTTTGGTGCCGTTGGAAACTCTGGTGACCCGCGTGTCGCTGCATTTTCAGATACACAACATCTGACCGGTCCGTCCTCACTCGAAAGTGAGTGGCAGATAGAGGTGGGTTTGCGTGTCACTGGGCAGAAGGCGAAAGAGAGAGCAGGTCGCGTCTGTACACCTTAGCAACAGGTACGAAATCTATCCAGTTTTGATAACTCTGAGCCAGCACGGGATGCCTCTCCTGTTTGGCCAGCGACCTGTTTTCCTGCCCAGTCCGAACAAGTGCAGACGATGGGTATGCTTGTCGTTGGGAGCTCCAGTGTTAGGCGGGTGATGGAGCCGCGATGTGGAGGAGGCAGAGAGTCGCTCCGTAAGTGGGGGCTCTGATTTACTGGTTGCTATGTTACTGGCGCGGTGGTGCGAAGATGATTTGAGGCTGCTGGTTGTTGTTGGACGTTGCCTTCTGGGCGATATCCTTGAGCTTCAATGGTGGGAGACACGTCTATCGTCATCTGGTGTTTTTACACTTGATCCAGCCTCTGTAACAGGCCAGGCAGCTGCCTTTGCAGTGGCGACAGACCGCTGCAGATCCCCGTTTTAGTGGCCATTGCTCTCTGATGTGTCCTTGGCTACATTTCATACATCTTGTCGGCATTTTACAATAACGTCCCGCATGATAAAATTCTCGACGTCTGCTAGAGCGTAATTTTTCGACAGTACTAACTACGCTGTGAAATCTCTCCATGTGGAAAACTGTCTGCGCTTCTCTGATCCGTGGGGATAACGACTCCCTCAGCGCGATTTTCTGTGAGCCTAGAATTTTGGTCCAATCGTCGACTGTGGAAGCATATCTCACTTTTTCCATTCTGCTTTTACATAGCCGTGAGGAATAGATTTGGGGGCGGCTTTGATGACAGCCTTGATCTAAAAATGGTTCAAATGGCTCTGAGCGCTATGGGACTTAACATCTTAGGTCATCAGTCCCCTAGAACTTAGAACTACTTAAACCTAACTAACCTAAGGACATCACACACATCCATGCCCGAGGCAGGATTCGAACCTGCAACCATAGCAGTCCCGCGGTTCCGGACTGCAGCGCCTAGAACCGCACGGCCACCGCGGCCGGCACAGCCTTGATCTATCTTGGCTTCACTATCGGGAGCGTATAACATGGAATCTCTTCATGTGCGACAACATCCATTACTCTGACATAATCAGTAGCGCTAATAAGCATAATCGTCAACATATCATCCGTTTTTCCAACAAAAAACAAAACAAAAAAAACGAATATTTGATGAGAACTGCTTCATGACCAAGGCCCGGAACTTCTACTTCGTCCTCCTTCATGGCCACAGCCTGAATCCTCTAGCTAGTCCTTCTTCACAGCCGCCTCGCTTCGTGGCCAAACCAATAACGCCTTCTTCGTCACTCTACAACTTTTTCTGGAAAACATTCCATGTGGAGTACACTCCGATAGCTAAAATCGCCAACCAAAAACCGCAGCACATTCACACACCAACAGGATAATTCTCTGTGTTTAGTACAGCCTCCCTCCAGAAGACAGGTAAAATCTGTTCCTCCAGTTCCATCACACTTTGTGACATAGAACAAGCGCTCCACAGTAAGTTTTCCGACACTATTGCAGCAACCCAGTCAAGGTATTGCTTTTTCTCGCGTCTGGGAACTGCGTGGCTTGGATGCCTAAAACGCAACATCCATCCTTGGTGCAGTGTTTTGGACATCCTGCAGTACCTGCCCGTTTCAGCCACCAGATCATGTTTCCACAACAGTATTTTTACTAAAAAGAGCAGATAACCAATTTTCATCATACATCTTCATCACCTATTTACAGTATGATGGACGTAGAGGAATTGCGGTGTACGGTGTACAAATTACTTTCAGCCTGATTGCCCATATATTCGTCGTCGCCATTAAAGGAGCTCAACTTGCAGCAGAGGAGGGACAAGAGGAAATCTATAGTGAGCCACAGCGGTTAAAGCAGGCCAAACTGGGTTTCCGCTAGCCTGGAAAGCTTCACAGCATTCGTTCAGTCTGCTGCATCTCACAACAGGTTGCGCTATCAATCCAACGTGACGAGCGAGCTATATGTTTCCGTAGTAATTTTCACTGCAGCACATTTATCGTGACAGTTGTTGTAGCAAAATGAATAAATCAAACTTAAAGGAGATTGAGGAGATATTAAGAATTGGAGAGTGTATGCAAATCACAAAACAGAGCACAAGTTAAGCGTGGGAAAAGCTGTGGGAAAAGCGTTTATGAGGCAGCTTCAAATAAATCAGTAGGTGTTTCGCAGTGCAAATTGTGTAAAAAGTTACTAAGCCATTATTTGGGATCCTTGAGTATGTTACATGTTTGTAGGTTTGACCTTGCGTGCTTGGGATGGGCATAGCTTGGCTTGGACGGGAGTAAAACAGCCTGCCCGTTCTGCTGACAACGCGTAGCAGCTTGCCTGCCTCGCTAACAGGCTAGCACGGCCATGTTAAAAGCAGAATGTGCACACCTCTGACTTACGGGAAAATTTAAACGGATTGTATCACTCGCTGGAGAAATAGATGTTGAGTGAGTGGATTAAGGACGGAAAAGACCCACCGTGGATTAATAATAAAATTCGGAAAATACTGAGGAAGCCTTCGACCCACTTAGTGATTTTACGCTGGACCAGAATTTTCTCGAATTCTCGGCAAGATCTTTCGGTAAGGCATGACGGTGGCAATTGTATACCTAGCGCATCGATCTTTTTACAGTCGCACGGATCTCTACTCATTTTTACCTTTGCCTGTCTCATTTTCCTGTTCTCTTTTGAAACGAGAGTCAGATGGATACGGCATATTAGGTCAATATTTACTATTTGCACGTGATAAGAGAGAGAATCGTCAGAGCATGTGCTTCAATAAGTGCGTAAGTGATAAGGAATATCACTCAATCCATTATAAGAAGATTGCAACACTGCATTGACACTAATGGTCATCACTTGGAACACCTTCTGTAAATGGACGTTCTTGCCACCTTTGTGACCTTCGACGACCTTCAAAGACCTTACTGTTACACATCACTGAATTCGCCTCGATAGTCGCTATCAGAAAATAAGTACCAAACTATAGCATCCCATTTAAAAAACAAAGTTGACCTTCATATCTCTGAAGCCACCCCACCTAGCAACAAAAAACCAACGTCATATTATTGCCCCGTTGTTCCATGCAACTTTTGTCCCACAACTTTTCAGCTCCTATCGTACTTTCGGAGTTATCCTTGGCGGCAATAGTTAGTGACTCACCCTGTATAACACAGATTTCAGCTTTTTGCCCTTATTGGGAAAAAAGGGTTTTGAAAATTCTGTCGAATGGTTCAAATGACTCTAAGGACTATGGGACTTAACATCTGTGGTCATCGGTCCCCTGGACGTAAAACTACTTAAACGTAACTAACGTAAGGATATCCGTGCCCGAGGCAGGATTCGAACGTGCGACCGTAGCAGCAGCGTGGCTCCGGACTGAAGCGCTCAGAACCGCTCGGTCACAGCGGCCGGCTGAACAATCGGACAGGCAGACGGGCGGACAACAAAGTGATCCTATGAGGGTTCCATTTTTACCGATTGAAGCACAGTCTCTTAAAAGGAAAGTGTCACATATTCTTATAGAAAGTAATATTGACCAAAACTCTAAGAAATGTTCAGATAATTATGAATCCAGTTATCAATACATGTTGAGATATGTGCTCTTTTACTTCTGACGGGTATTGTGTAGAGCTTGGTGGTGTGGGCCGTCACAAGAGACGACTCAGTAAATTACCACAGTACACACTTGCGAGCTGTCATGTAGAAGAGCCTCAGGATCGCTTCAATAACAGTGTGTGGACATAAATTGTTGGTGACAGATTGATATAGGCATACACTTGAGTAAACAGATTAACAGGTGCTGTGTACCACCGATTTATGCGCGATAAATTAGCAGCTCTCCTGGACAAAGTTACCTTTGTAGAAAGACAACGACTGCGGTTTATAACAACGGGGCACAACCTTATTTGTACAGATCGTATGACAATACCTAACTGCAGCGTTTCATGCGCGATGACCTGATCGCGGAGGTTCGGTAACATGGCCTCCTCGTTCACCGGCCTTGACACTATTGTATTTGTGATTAAGTATATGGCAAACCCATCGACAATGTGCAGACGTTACAGGAGCGTGTGACCAATTCATGTGATGTAATATCAGGTATATCTCAAATAGTACGCGACTCACTGCGATGTGGAAGGATGTGACAGGATAGTGGTGACCACGTACGGTGCCTACAGTATCGGATTCTACATAATACAGAGATGGGAATGAGGCCTATATATCAAGAGGTTCTGCTTTTGACCGATATTACTTTTTCTAAGAACATATGACCCTTTTTTTAAACAGCCTGTATGGTGTATCCACCTTCTGCAGTGCCCTGAAATGCTGATCATTTACGGTGAGGTAACGAAAGTTATGACGTACCTCATGACATCGTGTCGGATCTCCTTTTGCCCAGAGTACTGCAGCAACTCGGCGTGGCATGGACTCGAAACGCCGCTGGAAGTCCTCTGCATAAACATTGAGACATGGTGCCTGTATAGCTGTCCACATTTGCGAAAGTACTACCGGTGCAGGATTTTGTGCACGACCTGACCTCTCGATTATGTCCCATATCTGTTCGATGGGATTCATTTCATGCCGGCGATCTGGATGGCCAAGTCACTCGCTGAAACTGTCCGTAATGTTCTTCAAACCAGTGGAAACACCTGAACATAACAATTTTCAGTCAATGATCGGTTCAGCTGGAGCAGAAGTCCCACTCCATTCCATGCAAACACAGACCACATAATGAAGGAGCCACCACCAGTTTGCACAGCCCTTGTTGGCAGCTTGGGTGCATGGCTTCGTAGGGTCTGCGCCACACTCGAACCCCACCACCAGCTCTTACCAACTGAAACGGGACTCACCTGACCAAGTCACGGTTTTCCAATCGCACAGGCGATGTCATGCTGTTAACAGAGGCACTGGCGTTCGTCATCTGCTGCCATAACCCATTACCGCCAAATTTCGCCACAGTGTCCTAACGGATACGTTCGTTGTACGTCCCACATTGATCTCTGCGGTTATTTCGCACACAGTTGCTTGTCTGTGAGCACTGACAAATCTACGCAAACGCCGTCGTTAAGTGAAAACCGTCGGCCACTGCACTGTTCGTGCTGAGAGGAAATGCCTGAAATTCGGTATTCTCGGCTCACTCTTGCCACTGTGGATCTCGTAATATTGAACTCCCAAACGATTTCCGGAATGGAGTATTCCATGCGTCTAGCTCCATCTACCGTTCCTCGTTCAAAGCATGTTAATTGGCGTCACAAACTTTTTCGCATGAATCAGCCAAGTACAAATGATAGCTCCGCCATCTGTATGTGTGCATATCACTATCCCACGACTTTTGTCACCTCAGTGTACGTATCCAAGCATGCGGTGGTACAGTTCATAACAATCTGACGTTTGTTGTAAGCCGCCTGCATTGTGTTGCAATTGTAATGGCCAGAGGCCAGAGAAAACACTGGTCAGCTGCCCAGGGTGCCGGCAAATTATCTGTGTGCCGATCGAAGCCCGGCCGCACCATCCCAGTGCCGTGGCGTCCAGTTTTGCTATTACAGATTCAGATTCAAAACACGAACACAGCCGGCTGACACAAGGTGTGCTGCGACTGGAGAACGTGCTCACGTGACCTGTCAGCCAATAGCGGCGCGTCAGACGATCTTTCCGCACGGATGCAGCCCGCCGTACGTGCACTACGTCCCCTGCCGTTGACGCGCCGCTGAGCGTCAGTGTTAACATCTCTTCTTTCATACTCTCTCCCTCTCCTCACACTGTCAGACATATTCCTGTTCGAGGTTGCGAAAGCACTGAAAAAAAAAATACAGCATCGCTTAAAAGCTACCTCTACATCTACAAGATCTAATATTAAAATTTTGCTACTTGAACCAGTATAGACGGAGAAACGCCTACCCTATAGGTACCCAACATTGTAGGAATAATGTTGACACTGTGCGCTCCAGGATTTGCGTTGTTAGTAATGTTAGTGTCATGACCTGACGTTAGGTGTCGCTGATAGTAGGTACGGCGACGTAGCGATGAAACACAAGTATCAGAATGCATTACAGTTGCAGACAGTCAACATGGGCCTGAACGAGGCCAGCGGGGTTTCACTCGTAAAGCTGTCTTATCAAAACAACATCAGTAGAGCTGAGACACTTCGCAAGTACCGACGCCTTAAAAATCCTCTTTCTGCACTGGATTTTGCCGACCCATGTGGCCGAGCGGTTCTAGGCGCTTCAGCCTGGAATCGCGCGACCGCTACGGTCGTTAGTTCGAATCTTGCCTCGGGAATGGATGTGTGTGCTGTCCTTAGATTAGTTAGGTTTAAGTAGTTCTCAGTTCTAGGGGACTGATGACCTCAGATGTTAAGTCGCATAGTGCTCAGAGCCATTTGAACCATTTTTTTTTTTTTTCGCTGTGTTGAAGAACATGATTCGGAAGCTCAAATTAACTGGCAATTTTGGACTTGTTCCTTGGAGAGGCAGACTACCAATTGCATTATAAATTGTTGAAGAAGTTACTGTTGCCATGCCACACACGTTGGAGGTTGAAGATAAGCATAAAGACGGAGGTAGCACTAACTTCGGTGTGATCCGTTGTACGCTGTGGTGCTGTTATACACTGAAGAGCCAAAGAAACTGGTGTAGGGATGCGTATTTAAATACAGAGATATGTGTACAGGCAGCATACGGCGCTGCAGTCGGCAATGCCTATAGACAATAAGTGTCTGGCGCAGTTGCTAGATCGGTTACTGCTGTTGCAAGGTCAAGTTTTCAAGATTTAAGTGATTTTGAACGTGGTGTTATATTCGGCGCGTGATCAATTGAACACAGCATCTCCGAGGTAATTATGAAGTGGGAATTTTCCCATTCGAATATTTCAGGAATGTACCGTGAATATCAGGAATCCCGTAGAACTTCGAATCTCCGACATCGCTGCGGCCGGAAAAAGATGCTACAAGAAAGGGACCAAAAGGACTGAAAAGAAACGTTCAACGTGACAGAAGTGCAACTCCACAAATTGCTGCAGATTTCAATGCTGGGGCCACCAACTAGTGTCGGCGTACGAAGCAATTAACGAAACATTATCGATTTGGGCTTTTGGAGCCGAAGCCCTCTCGTGTACCCTTGATGACTGCACGACACAAAGCTTTACGCCCCGCCTGGGCCCGTCAATACAGACATTGGACTGTTGATGGTTGGAAAAATCTTGTGTCATCAGAGGAGTCTCGTTTCAAATTGTATCGCACGGATGGAGTGTACGGTTATGGAGACAGCTTCATGAATCCATGGACCCTACATGTCAGCAGCAGACTTTTCAAGCTGGTGGAAGGTCTGTAATGGTGTGGGGCGTGTGAAGTTGGAGTAATTATAATTAATGACTACGCATACCGCATTTTAACTATTACATTTGCGATACTGGCTAATCATGTACTTTAACTATAGAGTTCTCCGCTGGCCTCAGTTTCCTTGCACAAATACCAGACGCATTCTGATCATCTCCAGCACTTACTATGTACCTACATGTTTAGCTTATACATCAGTATATTTTAGGGTAGGTATGGCTGGTATACATGGCTATTAATCATGTAAACACTTTTCATCTTTCTTATGTAGCACCAGGACTTGTGTAGATTTATCGTCAGCAAATAGAACTTAGTTAAACACTGAATTTGTTCGTAACAGGTCTGAATATGGCCGTAGCCGAAACCGGTAACAGTGAAGTGTAAAAATTTGTGTGATCAAGTCGGACCTGAAAAATATGACCACGGACTCATTTTCAGACCTTATCTCTTCAATTGATCTTGAAATAAACTTGCCGAAAGGTGTCTGGGCGTAAAAAGGAACAGTTATTTGCGTAACGAGAGGACATGAATTCTCAAAAAACGGACATCTGCAATATAATCGCGTGAATGCTACGATCAGATGGAAATTGAAATCTTCACTGACGGATTGAAGATAACTGATCGTCGGTATGTGGGTAGTGCTTCTTTTGTCCTGATCTTCAACCGGAACGGAAATTCTAGCTCTCTCAGAAGAAGTTGGTGTTTACTAAAGAGGTAGGGGTTTCACACAGTCTCTGCACTGCGCTAGACACTTGGAGGGAACAAAATCTAGACTATACCTGACTCACAAAGTATACTAGCAGCTCTAACGCACCAGTAATACGAAGGGGCAACAATACTAATCCTGTTAACACAACGCAGTAGGTAGCTGAGTTGCAGCGGTTTGGAGCTTTGGCGACATTGCTATGAATTCCATAGCATCAAGGCCTCCGTCAAGACTAGCACGTGGACCTCTTTGCAAAGTACGGAAGGCAACTTAGTAATCACCGATTTCAGTGCAGCTTCCTCAAAAGGATTTTCGGAATGATTTTTCTTCATCTACGAGTAGCATAAGACAACTCTTTTTCTTATTTATAAGTTCAGTGTACATACGCCTATTGATTTAAGATTTGGCCATAATTAAAGTTCTTCTTTCATAACTTTGTAGAAAGAGAACCACTGCTCAGATTGACGTTAAAATTGAACAGCATATTACTGACGTAGGTGGAAACGTCATGGAAAAAAACAAAAATTGACCAATAGATGGCGCTTTAAGCATCAGAATATGCACATCAACAGACATGGGGAAGACGAGAGACGACTATGCCTTAGATTGCGCTCGAAACGCCCAAATGACTGACTCCATGAAGGGTCAGGCACTGCTGGTAAAGCTCGTTACGAGAACGGTGACTGTGCACCAGCAGCCCTGCAGAAGTTCCGGACTCTTACGGTATGAAAAAAAAAACGTTGCTCCGATTATATCTATTAAAGGCCTGGAGAAAATGATTACAAAATTCGAAAAGACTGGTTCTTCTGAAGTACACTGTGGCAGAGAGAGGAAAGCAGTTGATCCAACTTCTGTCGAAGATGTGGCAACAGCACTGCAGGAGGGGTCGATTGGTGGTGTGAAAACATGCAGTGCACGGGGAATTTCTCGAACATTGGACATGTCTGCGAGCGCGTTGCATAAAATCCTACGAAACAGCCTGCATTGCTGTCCATTCAAAAACGCCCATGGTCAGCATCTGCTGCCTGCCGACCTGCCACCACGACAAACGTTCGCTCTGGAAGTTCTTAATCGTTTGGAAGTGGACAATGAATGCTCATCGAAGCCGGCCGGAGTGGCCGAGCGGTTCTGGGCGCTACAGTCTGGAACCGCGCGACCGCTACGGTCGCAGGTTCGAATCCTGGCTTGGGCATGTGTGTGTATGATGTCCTTAGCTTAGTTAGGTTTAAGTAGTTCTAGGTTCTAGGGGACTGATGACCACAGCAGTTGAGTCCCATAGTGCTCAGAGCCATTTTGAACTAATGAAATGCATTATTATTTTATGCGGGTTAGTGGAAGAACACACAGCGCCCACCAGTCCATGACAGTATTACGGTGCATTTTTTATGGTGACGGTACTTACGACCCCCGAGAGTACAGCACCACAATCGATAAACCGCGCTCGAAACACTCGTAGCACTGCAGCTGTATGGGCTGGCAGTACGAACTACACAGAGGTTCTCCAGCTGCCAACCCACGAGTATCATGTGTGTGGATAGTGAGTGGCCGATGTCTCGTTAAATGCAGGAGCACTGCGCTAAGGCGGACAGTCCTCTTTAGTTCACCGAGTCGTGTACAGTCTGCAGTTACCGCCGAGTCTACAAGCTGCAGTGTTCGTCCGTCGCCTCAGAGACTTGGGCTCCGTAGGCGTCGTATGCCAGCCCTGGACTCTACCTAGATCACTCAGAGGCACAGTGACAAGACTTCAGTATTTTAGGGGACTTGTCCATTTCAAACGTCTAAGAAGCATAATTTGAGTATCTCATCTACGATGGCAGTCCCAAAAGTAAGGTCTCCTATTTTTCTATAAGTTCGTAGACCTGTTTATTTCCACAATGGTTTACATCAGTTTATAGCTTGAACATTTAGCTATTTTTCGACGTAATCACCATTTCTGTCGATGCATTTTTGTAGGCGCTGTGGCCAGTTTTTGTATGACCATGTCATATCAGCTCGCCGCCATGCTGTTCAGAATGTTATTAACCTCTTCTTCCGCCTCGTCATCGGTGCTGAATCGCTTTCCGGCCAAATGTTCTTTTAACCTTGGGAACAGGTGATAGTCACTGGGAGCCAAGTCAGGACTATAGAGTGGGTGGGTGATTATGTTCCACTGAAACTGTTGCAGGAGAGCACCGGTTTGCCGTGCGATGTGTGGGCGAGCGTTTTCATGGAGAATGTGTACGCCCTTGCTCAACATTCCTCTTCTCCGGTTCTGAATTCGCCGTTTGAGATTTTTCAGAGTCTCACAGTACCTGGCAGCGTTAATTGTGGTCGCAGCGATTCAGCTCCGAAAGAAGAGTTTCATAACTTTCTGAACAGCATGGCGGCGAGCTGGTTTGACATGGGCATACAAAAACTGCCACAGCGTCTACAAAAATTTGACAGAAATGGTGATTATGTCGAAAAATAGCTAAATGTTCAAGCTGTAAACTGATGTAAACTATTGTAGAAATAAACAGGTCTGTGTACTTACAAAAAATAGGAGACCTTACTTTTGGGATTACCCTCGTAATAAATATAATTTGATTATTAGGAATTTATTGTTGGGAATCCTTTCGATTGAATATAGCCTACGCCGTGCTCCTCCATTCCCAACAGTTTTGATTACATGACGGCACAACGATTATCTTGCACTTTTTTCCCCCATAGCCTCTCCTAAAAGGTCTAGATTTTCTCGTCTAAAACCGATACACCACTTGCCACACTGTCCGAGGAACGGCCGCAGCACATGTGGTGAACGCAGATTTGCTACAGAAGTGTTGTTTCCACATCTACATCTACGTCTAAATCTACATACATTATAAACCGCTGTGAAGTGCATATCTGAGGGTACTTTGTACCCCAACATCGCTGGAATGAACAACACCCTAGCGACCCTTACCTGATTCAAGATCCAAGAAAAAAGATAGAGGGATTCAAGCTATAGCGCGTTAGAACGGGTCAAGGGAGGTGTGTTTACGCCTTGAAGAAGTGGGGTTTCCGTTCATCTGTCGATGGACTGCAGAGTGGGGGAGCAAACAACAGAACATATCGTTAAGGCGTGCTCGCTGCCAGAATTAGACGGTGATTTCAGGGTTCTTCTTACTGGTTGTCACATTTGGACATTTACCTGTGACTGTAGATGTTTTTGTGTGCTTGTAGAACCATACGATAAATGAATAAAAAAGTTCTATCCAATGTTAGGTTTCTTCGCATTCCTATAGCGTACGGAGCGCGGAAGACTGACTGCTTAAATGGCCGACATTGAGGACCGAAATGGGTAGATTTGGCACCGAAAGATAGCGACGATAGTCCCGTGTCGCACGTCGCTCGCCACCGACGAACGAGGAAGAAACTGCTAAGACGCCGAGGGTGAGAAGGAAGACGGCTATCTGTCTTGGGGTGGAGCAGCCCGGCCTTTGTTCTGCCAGATTACTCGTACATTAGGCGGCGGGAATCAGGGTGTAGATAATGCGGACCGCGCGGCGTTGCCTGTTACACCGCCACTTGCACCCTTAATGCTTTTATTACCGGCCAGCGCCCCCCACGCTTCGTGATGCTCAATTGTCTCCCAATTAAGACCCCGGCCCTTGCCCTCACCCTCGGGCGCTCAATTGGCGGAGCCGTCCCTGGGGCGCCTAGCGTTACGCTGCTGAAGATGGGAGCCTGACTCGCAACTTCTCAACACTACGGCGAGGGTTTTAATTGGTCGGTAATGAATTCCGGGAGCGGCAGCGGCTGCCGCCGACGCGCTCAAGTGCCGCGGGCAGGACATTAATTCTGAACGGCTGCATATGTTGCGAGCGCTCCGCGCCACGCGCTGTTGCGCCGGTCTGCCCCCGGTGGTCACGAGAGATGATTCACGCTCGGCCTAGCCTTGCCGTGTTAATAATAATCGCCTCAATCCTGCCGCCGCCTGAGCGCTGATAAGCATCAGTGATTCACGGGAACACATGTTGCTGGCTCATGTGGTAATTGCGGAGAGCGTTCTAACGTTTTTATTCATGTGTACAGTAGAGCGCTCCCTGCATAGGGTATCCCAGGACTGAAAGTCAGTATTGCAGTAAGCGACAGAAGTGGTCGTCTGAAACAAACAAGTACATCCTTTACTTGTTTACACTGGGACTGTTGAAAAAGGTTCAAATGGCTCTGAGCACTATGAGATTTAACTTCTGAGGTCATCAGTCCTCTAGAACTTAGAACCACTTAAACCTAACTATTACATACACACATCCATGCCCGAGGCAGGATTCGAACCTGCGACCGTAGCGGTCACTCGGTTCCAGACTGGAGCGCCTATAAGCGCTCAGCCACACCGGCCGGCTGTTCAGAAAATATCTGACTTTTATTTATAAAACCAGTCTTTATTCAGACACAAGTGTTTGACACTAATTACCTTCAAAGTAGTCCCTCCAGCACCTACACACTTCTCCCAACGCTGCTGCCACGGCTGGAAGCGTCGCTGGAAAGTGTCTTTTACTATGTTGCGCAGCTGCTCCATCGAATTATGCGCAGTGTCTTCCCTGTTCAGAAATCTGGTCCCTTTGAGAGTCTTTTTTGGTTTAGGGAAAAGCCATAAGTTACTCAGGTTTAGGTCCGGGGAGAATGGAGCCTGAAAAACTACAGACGTGTTGTATTTGGCCAAAAAAATTTTTTATTAATTGAGAACGACGAGCGGTTGCGTTATCGTGCTGAAGGTGCTAACTGGCTGCTGCCCACATGTCCGGACGTTTGCGCCTCACTGCTTCGCGAAGGCGACAAGGAACGACTTGCTTGAACTCCTTCCTGACATTAGTACCTTATGGAGCGTACTTGTGATTGACCGTGCCATTGGAGTCAAAAAGACTGTCACTATGACCTCTACACTGCTGCGGACCTACTTCGACGTTTTGGGTCCCGGGGATGACGCATGCTTTCATTGAGATGACTGCAACTTTCTTTCTGGGTCAAACCCATGAACCCAGGACACGTCACAAGCTAACACTGTGTAAAGGAAGTTGGGGTTACTGTTCACAGTATCCATCATGTCCTGTGCTATATCTCCAAACGATGTTGCTCCTTCTCAGCTGTTAGCAACTTTGGCACAACTTTTGCTGAGATTCCCTGACCCACAAATGTTTTGAAAAACGGAGTCAACGGATTCACTACTAATGTTAACCTCGTCTGCACGTTCTTTGATCGTGATTCGTCTATCCTATCGTGCATCACCGGGATCCTTACGTGCTCAATGACAATCTCATTTGCAGATGTTGAGGGCCGACCTGATTGTGCTTCACTCTTCATTGATGAGCAGTCATCTTTGAGAAGGTTGTACCACTCATTCATTTGTGTGGTACCAATTCCTTCGTCCCTAAACAACTGTAGAAACTTGCGCATTGTGTCAACTTGAGAGTCGCCGAGCTTAAATAAAAATTTGATGCAATAAAGTTGTTTCACTTTTTCTGTCACTTTGTCCACAAGTCAAAGTCAGACGACATCCACTTACACGTATTCACTTGTCAACAGCTAGCCAGCGACTGATTGTTTCCACACTCGTGCAAAAATTCTGGCACGATTATAAACACAGAGAGCGCTTGCCCTCCCCCCCCCCCCCCCATTTTGTTGGTTTCAACAATAAAAAAATAAGGTCTATGCTTTTTGAACGGCTCTTGCTCATTTATTTCAGTTAGCTAGACGACGGAGTTCAGGCTCTCTGATACATCTAAGCAGAGATCCTTAGTAAGAAAACATTATAATTCCTATTGTACATGGTCAACACTTAATAATGATAATCATAATAGTAATAACAGAAATAGTAATAAAATGACTATATATTACTTAGCGAACTTGCACTAGACGTCTAAAAACGAACTATGAGAAAACCAAAGTTGGGATGAATAAATGGACACCGAAGGGAAGTGTATGTTTTGGAACTACACAACAGCAGAAGCTCACAGACTATGTCTATCTGGGTTAACTCGTAAATACGAAAGGAAACTTAAAACCAGAAATATTTTGACTATTAAATTGGGCTGGCAGTTTAGGAAGATATTCTTATTTTTACAAGTCTAAGAAGTCGGCTGAGCTGACGAAAATAGTTTTTGACCACTGCATACTACCACTGATGTCTTGTGGCTGTGAAATATGGACATTAGATGAGTTCATTGTTAGAGAACTCATAATAGCCTAAAGAGGAATGAAAAGATCAATGCTAGGCTGCAGAAATAAAGACAGAAAGAAAGCAGTAGATATCAGACGTACAACAAAAGGCAGTGATGGAATGGAAGGAGAAAATGAAATAGCAGTGGGTAGGTCGTGTCGTTGGGAAAGGATAGCAGATGGTCAAAACAAATAGTACCTTGGAACACAGTTTACCAAAAAAGGCAGAGGGTAAGATAACCGGACAGATGGGGCAGAGACAGGAAAGATAGTTGGATATAATTGGCAAGTGGAAGCTGAGGATCGGTAGAAATGCGTGTAACTGCTGAGAGAGGTCACATGTTGGCTGATGATGATATGAAATTTAAGAAATGTCACTCTTGTTAGAAGCAGTTTCCTGATTAAGTTCTTATCGAATATTATTAATGATTTACGAACTTGTAGCAATAGTGCAGAAGGAATCAATGTTCAGAAGAACTTGGCTGGTTAGAGAGAGAGCGAGACATAATAGGGTGAGATTACCAGATGACATGGAACGAAGAAAGTAGAAAAAGGAAGGGGTGAGGAAAGCAGGGTTAGTTTAGAATGCTACGGAGATACTTGCTCTCTGTTGCTCATAATGAAAACAGCTGGGATATGCCGAGGCGGAAGCTACGCCGATCATGACAGATTAATCTCTAATCTCTTCTTAAATGCGGAGCGGTTTTAGGTGAGGTGCAGGTTACAGTGTAGTTTGTATGGCTGAACAGAAGAAGGGGATGGTGAAAGATTTAGTACAGGGTGATTTTTTTCACCTTGTACAAACTCTAGGCGTTGGTCGATGAGAGGATACGGAACAAAAAAGGTCTAATGAATTTATGTCTGGAAACACATGGTTTCCATGCTAGAGAGCATTTATTCAGTCATACATTGATAGAGAGACTGCGATCTAATACGTGCTGTACCATGCAGGCACAGTTACAGTATGTGTTGAAAATGGTTTCCATGTGTCTCAACGTGTACGTGTACGCTCTGTAGCATGTCTCCTTCGCACACGTTCACATCAGCCAGGGTGCATCCGAACATTGTCCAAGGCAGCATGAATACGCTGCTCCAGTGTCTCCACATCTGGAATGGGCTCTTCATACACGACACTTTTGAGATGGGCCCATAACCAGAAATCGCGCGAGTTGAGATCTGGTGAACCAGTAGGTCATGCAACTGGTCGCTGTCGTCCGATCCATCCACCAGGAAAGACACGACAGAGATGCGTCCGGACGTTAACGACGAATGGGCTGTAGCACCGTCACGTATCAGCCACATAACCCTTCGACCCCCCTGCGGGTTCGGGGGTAAGAATAGGTCCGCGGTATTCCTGCCTGTCGTAAGAGGCGACTAAAAGGAGTCTCAAATGTTTTGGCCTTAATGTGATGGTCCCCCTTGGGGTTTGACCTCCATTTTTCAAAATTCTACAGAAGTACGAGCCTTTTGGGGAAGGACACCTTACATGGTGTACCACTGGTCCTAAGTGCACTAAGACCTTGGCACTCAGCATTGCACCGGCGTTGTCACCATACCCATTATTCCTCAAATTGGGCCTAAACGCCTGATGGGTTGTCCAAGTTACGCCCATAGTGCATCTCCATCTGCACCAGCGATCATGATGGACTTTCCATGGCACCAGAAATCCAGCACGGTAGCCAGCCCGTTGTGGTGGGGTCGTCATGTACCCTCTAGGTTGTAGCCCCCTGACAACACAGGGATCGTACTGCCGATACCTGAGCTGCACCCTCCCCACGTTGGCCAAGGAGTAGATGCCCATCTCCTTGGGGCATCAGGACTCCCGGCAATGGTCATCCTGCCAGGTGGCCCTTGCTGCGGCTGGGTGGCGCCCGTGGGGAGAGCCCCTGGTCGGAGTGGGTGGTATCGGGGCGGACGTTTCGCACATGAAACGTCAACACGTATCAGGTCGCTCTGCGGCCGAGTCTTCCAAAAGAAAAGGTACCGTTTCTAGTTCTGGTTCTCCTGCCCTTTCCCCCTTGGCCACTCCATGGGAGGAGGGACAGGCCCGCCGGCTTGGGGCGAAGTACTTCCCCCGCTATTTGGTCTGTTCTCGAACAGATGGGGGGACGTTCGCCACCTCCAAGCCCTTGTTCTTTGTTCAGCACATTGAGGACGTCTTCGGGGAAATCGAGGCTCTCAGCAAGATGCGATCAGGGTCCGTTCTTATCAAGACCACCTCTGCCACACAATCGGCGGCACTCCAGGCGTGCGACCGCCTAGGGGACATCCCAGTCTCCATTGTCCCACATCTGGGACTAAATAGGACGCAGGGGGTTATTTTTCATCGTGACCTCCTGCTACAATCTGATGAGGAGCTCAGGGCCAACCTGGAGCGCCGCGGCGTGCATTTCGTCCGGCGAGTCCAGCGCGGCCCCAAAGACCGTCACATCGACACCGGGGCCTTTATCCTCGCCTTCGAGGGGGACGTTCTCCCGGAGAAGGTAAAGGTGATGTGCTACCGGTGCGACATGCGACCTTACGTCCCGCCTCCTATGCGCTGTTTTAGGTGTTTGCGCTTTGGGCACATGTCGTCCCGGTGTGAGGCTGAGCCCCTTTGTGGCGACTGTGGACGTCCTCTTCGTGAGGAACATACTTGCACCCCACCACCTCGGTGCCCTAATTGTCCTGGCGTCCACTCGCCTAGGTCCCCAGACTGCCCCGCCTATCAGAAGGAGAAAAAGATACAAGAAATCAAAACTTTGGATCGGCTCTCTTATTCTGAGGCCAGGAAGAAGTATGACCGCCTTCATCCCGTGTCACTGGCCACTTCGTTTGCCTCAGTTGTGTCCACTCCTTCCGCTGTATCCTCACCTCTATCCTGTCCCCCCTCCGCCTCCTCTGCCCATCAGGGGGCTCTGCCTCCGCCTCCCAAATCCCTCCCTTCCAACTCCTCCTCCCCCGCGGCCCCCACCCCCCCTGCCCCAGGGGCCACCCTTCCTCCTCCTTCTCCCCCCACGCCACCTGAGAAGTGATCCTCTTCTCAGGCGTCCATCGGGGAAACGATCCGGACCCCAGCTTCCGAGGTGCGGCGTTCCAAAACGGACCCCGCGCGTGAGGACCTTCTTCGGGTCCAGCCCACCATCCCTGTGCCTCCTCGGCCTTCCAAGAAGGCCTCCAAGAAGAAGTCTCTATCCCCCTCTCCACCCCGGCGCGTTTCATCTGACGCTTCATCCGTGAGTCGCTGCTCCCGGCCGTCCTCAGTTTCGCCGGGACGCTCTGCTGCCAGGCGTTCCGCCGGCCTTTTGTCGGCAAATGATGCGGCCCCTCCTACACAATCAGGGACAGCGGCCGCAGCTGGCGACGAGTCGATGGAACCGGATCCGCCTCCCGTCAGTTGTAGCGTTGTTGCCTCGCAACCTGGCCCTCCGCGGCCATCGAGGTGACCAGCTCTTCCCCGTCTCGTTCCCCCAACTTTTTGACTAGCAATGGCGTTGCTTCATTGGAACATAAGAGGTATTCCATCTAATCGGGAGGAATTGCAACTGCTCCTCCGCCTGCACTGTCCGCTCGTCCTTGGTCTCCAGGAAACCAAGTTGCGCCCGACTGACCGTACTGCCTTTTCCCACTATACCTCGGAGCGGTATGACCTCGCCCCTGTGGACGGTATCCCAGCTCATGGTCGGGTCATGTTGCTCGTTCGGGACGATGTCTATTACCATCCCATCCCATTGACCACCCCACTCCAAGCAATAGCTATCCGCATTACTCTTTCTGCTTTTACTTTTTCAGTTTGTACCGTCTACACTCCACCGTCATCTGCTGTTAGTCGGGCTGACATGATGCACCTGATCGATCAGCTTCCCCCGCCGTTCTTATTGTTTGGCGACTTCAATGCCCATCATCCCCTTTGGGGCTCTCCTGCATCCTGTCAAAGAGGCTCACTCCTGGCGGATGTCTTCAACCATCTCAATCTTGTCTGCCTCAATACCGGCGCCCCGACTTTCCTCTCGGACTCTACTCGTACCTACTCCCACTTGGACCTCTCGATCTGTTCTACCACTCTTGCCCGTCGGTTCGAGTGGTATGTCCTTTCTGACGCCTATTCGAGCGACCACTTCCCCTGTGTCGTTCGTCTTCTGCACCACACCCCATCCCCACGTCCTTCGCGCTGGAACATACTGAAAGCTGACTGGGGACTTTACTCCTCCCTGGCGACCTTTCCGGACCACGATTTTTCCAGTTGTGACAGTCAGGTCGAATACCTCACGGCTGCTGTTATCCATGCTGCCGAACGTTCCATACCTCGTACTACTTCTTCTTCACGTCGCGTTTCCGTCCCCTGGTGGAACGAGGCTTGTAGGGACGCTATCCGTGCTCGACGACGTGCTTTACGCACCTTTCGCCGCCATCCTACGTTGGCGAATTGTATTGAATACAAACGACTCCGAGTGCAATGCCGTAGAGTCATCAAAGACAGCAAAAAAGCTTGCTGGGCCTCTTTCACGAGCTCCTTTACCAGTTTTACTCCCTCTTCCGTTGTTTGGGGTAGCCTGCGCCGGCTGTCGGGCATTAAGGCCCACTCCTCAGTACCTGGCCTGACCTCAGGTAATGAGGTCCTTGTTGATCCTGTGGCTGTCTCCAACGCCTTTGGCCACTTTTTCGCGGAGGTTTCAAGCTCCGCCCATTACCATCCTGCCTTCCTTCCCAGGAAAGAGGCAGACGAGGCTCGGCGACCTTCCTTCCACTCGCTGAATCTGGAAACTTACAATGCCCCCTTTACTATGCGGGAACTCGAACGTGCGCTTGCACTGTCCCGGTCCTCTGCTCCGGGGCCAGATGCCATTCACGTTCAGATGCTGGCACACCTTTCTCCGGCGGGCAAAAGCTTCCTTCTTCGTACCTACAATCGCGTCTGGACCGAAGGTCAGGTCCCCATGCGTTGGCGTGACGCCGTTGTTGTTCCTATACCCAAACCCGGGAAGGATAGACACCTTCCTTCTAGTTACCGCCCCATTTCTCTTACAAGCTGTGTCTGTAAGGTGATGGAGCGCATGGTTAATGCTCGGTTAGTTTGGATTCTTGAATCTCGACGACTACTTACTAATGTCCAATGCGGCTTTCGTCGCCGCCGCTCCGCTGTTGACCACCTTGTGACCTTGTCGACATTCATCATGAACAACTTTTTGCGAAGGCGCCAAACGGTAGCCGTGTTCTTCGACTTGAAGAAGGCTTATGATACCTGTTGGAGAGGAGGTATCCTCCGCACTATGCACAAGTGGGGCCTACGCGGTCGTCTGCCCCTTTTTATTGATTCCTTTTTAACGGATCGAAAGTTTAGGGTACGTGTGGGTTCCGTATTGTCTGACGTCTTCCTCCAGGAGAACGGAGTGCCTCAGGGCTCCGTCTTGAGCGTAGCCCTTTTTGCCATCGCGATCAATCCAATTATGGATTGCATTCCACCTAATGTCTCAGGCTCTCTCTTTGTCGATGACTTCGCGATCTACTGCAGTGCCCAGAGAACATGCCTCCTGGAGCGCTGCCTCCAGCGTTGTCTAGACAGCCTCTACTCATGGAGCGTGGCAAATGGCTTCCGGTTCTCTGAAGAGAAGACGGTTTGTATCAACTTTTGGCGATATAAAGCGTTCCTTCCGCCATCCTTACATCTCGGTCCCGTTGTTCTCCCATTCGTGGACACAACTAAGTTTCTAGGGCTCACGTTGGACCGGAAACTGTGTTGGTCTCCACATGTCTCTTATTTGGCGGCCCGTTGTACACGTTCCCTTAATGTCCTCAGAGTTCTTAGCGGTTCATCTTGGGGAGCGGATCGCACTGTCCTGCTTCGCTTGTATCGGTCCATAGTCCGATCGAAGCTGGATTATGGGAGCTTCGTCTACTCGTCCGCTCGACCATCCCTCTTACGCCGGCTCAACTCCATCCACCATCGGGGGATACGTCTTGTGACCGGAGCCTTCTACACTAGTCCTGTCGAGAGTCTTTACGCTGAAGCTGCCGAGTTACCATTGACCTACCGGCGCGACATACTGCTGTGTCGGTATGCCTGCCGGCTGTTGTCTATGCCCGAACACCCCTCTTACAAGTCCTTCTTCGCCGATTCTCTCGACCGTCAGTACGGGTTGTATGTGTCTGCCCTGCTGCCCCCCGGAGTCCGCTTCCGTCGCCTGCTTCGACAATTGGATTTTGCCCTCCCTACCACCTTCAGAGAGGGTGAGAGCCCGACACCACCTTGGCTCCAGGCTCCGGTTCGTATTTATCTCGACCTCAGCTCACTCCCGAAGGAGGGTACTCTGGCTGCAGTGTATTGCTCACGGTTTGTCGAACTTCGTGCTCGACTTGCTGGTCACACCTTTATTTACACCGATGGCTCCAAAACTGACGATGGTGTCGGCTGTGCCTTTGTCGTCGGGACCGCCACCTTTAAATACCGGGTCCTTGACCAATGTTCCAGTTTTACGGCCGAGCTTTTTGCTCTCCATCAGGCCATTCAGTATGCCCGCCGCCACCGCCATTCATCGTATGTACTCTGCACTGACTCACTCAGTGCTCTTCAGAGCCTTGGGGCTCCCTATCCAGTCCATCCCTTGATTCAACGAATACAGCAGTCCCTCCATTCTTTCGCTGATAATGGCGGTTCTGTCAGCTTTCTGTGGGTCCCCGGACATGTAGGAGTGCCTGGGAATGAGGCTGCGGATGCTGCAGCCAAGGCTGCAGTCCTCCAGCCTCGGCCAGCCTCCCATTGTGTCCCGTCATCTGACGTTTGTGGGGATGTATGTAAGAGGCTTGTGTCCTTGTGGTGGGATGCTTGGTCATCCCTCCAAGGAAACAAGCTCCAGGCAGTAAAACCGCTCCCAACTGCTTGGACAACTTCCTCCCGACCATCTCGGCGCGAGGAGGTCCTTCTGACCAGGTTGCGGATTGGGCATTGCCGGTTTAGCCACCGATACCTGCTCTCTGGTGACCCAGCCCCGCAGTGCCCTTGTGGTCAGGCATTAACTGTGCGCCATGTTTTATTGTCGTGTCCCCGTTTTAGTCAATTTCGTGTTGTCCTGTCCCTGCCATCTACCTTACCGGATGTTTTAGCTGATGACGCTCGAGCAGCTGCTCGTCTTCTGCGTTTTATAACTTTAACTGGCTTGACCAAAGACATTTAACCTTTTTACTTATTTCATCTGCATCTTTGTCAGGTCCTTTTGATGTCCCTCCATCCCCTTGAGTTTTAGCAGGTTCCTTGTGCTCTAACACCAGTGACTGGGCGCTAATGACCTCAGCAGTTGAGCGCCCTTAAACCCTACCAAAAAAAAAAAAAAACATAACCCTTCGAAGCATCAATGACACATGTTACAACAGGGGAGGCAAAATCATCCTCAAGAAACGCCGATTGTTTCGGCCTGATAGGTGAAGTGGAAGGAAGACTGGTCCCAAAATTCTGTCGGCAATATCTTCCGGCCCATACATTCCCGTTGCACCGATGCTGATGGTCCGCCGTCACCATATCAGGGGGAATCTGCATACTATCCCACAGGTGACTGCTATGAAAGTTGAAGATACCACTCCGCGTAAACCCTCTCTGTGAATAGGATGGATGACACAAATGCAGGAAATCGTGGTTGCTTGGTGAAGAAACCAGTGACAAAATTGCTCCAGATGTGGAAAGTCTGTCGTTAGTGAGACCTGTATACGCTGTAAGTGATAAGGGTAGTAACAATGGTCTCGGAGAACGTTCCACACGGCCGTCTGGCGGGCCAGCTGCCTGGTACTGACACGGCGGTCGCCTTCCAAAGTATTAATCACATTTTCCTCTAAGTCTGGTGATCGAACATTTCGGGTATATCCTTCATGATTTCCTGCTTCCTGAAACGACCGTGTCTCAGACAAACAGAAACAATGTTACAAACACTGAATGCTGCGGTTGTTGTCGGTGGGGTAGGTCCCCTGATACAACCTTTCTGCCCGCCGCCAGTTGTCATTTGTCTTTCCGTAAGTAAACACACATCGGCAAGCTCTCGATTCGAATACTAAACTATTGTGTACAACGCTGTATCACGTCCACTACAAGGTGACTCATCAAGAGAAGTGAACGGACACATTACCAATTACTATGGCAGCAGAGGGCGCTAGGACATGACGTACGAGGAACAGTACCACCCTCTAGAAGGCAATCACGCATGCCTTAATTGTGGCTGTATGATACAACGCGTATTAGACGGCAGTCTCCGTAACAAAGTATGACAGGATAAATGGCCTCTAGTATGGAAACAATGCATTTCCGGACAGAAGTTCATTAGACCTTTTTTGTTCCGTATCCTCTTATGGATCAGACCCTAGAGTTAGCACACGGCGGAAAAATCACCCTGTATAATGTAAATGTACACCCAAGATGTTAGACGTCCCGATATAGCATTACAGTTCTGTATTTGATATGTGGGGAGAGGTTGTGAGTACACCAATGAGTAACAAACCGATGCAGTAAACAAAGTGGGTGGAAATCACTCCCCATATCCGGTCGCATCCACCCTAACTGAGCAGGGGGAGGTTTGACGGGACCAAACAACCTAATGTTCCATACATAGCTATCTCGAGCTGTCTGGTGTAAGGCTTTCCTCAACCCGAAGGCTGGTTTGAACACCATAGTAATTCGGTAGAGATGGTCCTACTTCAGGTGACATGGCCTTGTCTTCATCAACTTTTGAACAGTTTTACCAAAAGAGTTAAATTCGACTCTGCGCTGCAGCGCAAATCACCATTTTTCACATGGACTATGCTGAATCGCAACACGGTTCAGAGTCGATGTTAAACTGTACTGCTTTACTGTGTTGCAACTGCGACATCCGTCTATTTTACTGTGTCACTGCCTCAGGCGAATAGCTGCAATGGTTGTGGCGAGAGAAGTTACGCAAGTGCCATGCACTATATATACTTCGTCGGATCATTAGTGCGCATCCACCCAAGTACTTTGCATTAGAAATTAAGTAGGTATTACCCCATCATAATCGCAATACAAGGTCTCTCTTATCTATAAGGGGCAGTGAGAAAGTTTCCTTTTGAGGGGTATCTTAACACCTTGTCTACATGTGGGTGCTTGTACGTATATCCGCATCGGAGTCACACTGGGCTGCATACACGCTGCAGCAATGCACTCAGACTGGAACTTTTTGATCGCCCTTACACTATCACATTCGCAAATTTCCTTTGTTTCTCTTACGCGATTCTGAACAAGCTACCGTGCACTGCGTGCACAAATGCCTTATTGCATTTAATAAGGCGCCGAAGCTCTTCCTTTCGTGAGCCTCATAACGTTCCCAATAAAACACAGACTGATTCATATCCGGATGCTTATTAGTGGACACTATTTGAGGTTTGACCATCCTTCGCACTTACGACGTCTCTGCTGCGAACACTTTCAATGTGGCACCTCAATGCCTGTGGAGGAACTGAATTCTTCCGCAAGAGCCTAAAGCAGGAAAGATGTTGACGTGCAACACTGGACGTTCCAACTCATCCAAAAGGAATTCCACTGTGTTCAGTTCGGGTTTCTAGGGAGGCTTATTGTATTCAAACGAGTACATCACAGGTGGTGTTTGGTAACTGGATGCATTGTCATGCTGATAACAAACCATCACGATCTCCGACCTGTTTATCGACTATACGCAGTACACAACACTTTAAAATGTGTTCATATCCTTCCACATTTAGCAATTTCCTAAGCGTAATGAAAGGACCACAGCCTAACCGCGAATAACACCACCACACTGTAAGACCACCTTCGTCGTACTTCACTGATACCACTGTACATAATTTCAGGTAACATTGTTGAGCCATTCTTCAAACGTAAATCCTTCCATCGGATATTCACAGGGTATAGCGTGACTCGTTACTCAAACCGTCGTCCCCAGTCTCCCACTGTCGAGTGACCATCGCCTCCAGCATCGCTTAGCATTGGCTGCAGACATGTGTGGCTTATGAGGGGCTGCCCGACCACTGTATCCGTATGCGCAACCATTGTCCTACCTGGCTGCTGGAGCACTCTGGAACTGACGAGTGACTCCTTCCACTCATTTCGTGCGATTTTTTACGACGTCCTTCTACAATCTGCGACTGTCCCTTGTTCGTCAGTACAACAGGTCTGCCTTGTCTTGTTATAACTATGATTGTTCGATAGCATTTCCGCTTCACAAACACATCACCAAGAGTCGACTTCGACAGCTTTAGAAAGATTGAAATATCCCTGAAGGATTCGTTAATCAGGTCGCGTAGCTCTGCTGCCTGTATACTGACATCATAACTTCCAAGCTTCCTTTTATACTGGCGATTCGCCTCTCCTGACATCTAGTTGTCGATTCAGCGTTACACAGTGATGTCCGGATACTATGGTCAGATAGTGTGTCAACACGTATGGTCAGTTTCTCCTCTATCAAGCACCTCTCAGTTATGTCATGTCTCTTTCTCTTTTCTTTTCTCATCGAGTCGCGTCACTTTCGCTCCCCCTTCTCCATTACTCATGTTCTGTCACAGTCCTTTTTCTGTCAATTTCCACTCCCTCCTCTTATGTCCATTACTGCCAGTGCTCTTGGTTCAGATCTACCTGACTGTAATACGCCTTTGTTGTCGTATTTTCCTTGAACTAACACAAACTCAGTTTTTCATACGTGGTTCCACTATTTCTGTTATAGTTACTACTAGACGTTGTATTTCATATTAAATGCCTTTTTATAGTATATGGGTCGTTATATAAACATAGCGAAAAATGCGTAGAACTTCTGGATTGATATAAGAGAGAGTCTGTTGGCTGAAATTGTTCCAGGCTACGTAAACCAACAGGTAAAATAAGTGGCTGGATAAGACAGTTGTCGGAGGAAGGCAAGTCCGTTTAGATGATGAGAAAATTCTTTATAAGGTAGGTCGAGATGCGAGGTGATATACTATGTCACGTCATGGACACTGGTGCCAACATGTCGATATACGAAATGGCTTTACGAGAAATTCTTATCCACAATTTGAAATTAATTATGAACGTCCACAAAGCTGTTGTGAACTTGAGTCAGTTCATCTAGTTCTATTTATTCAAGAGTTCATTTTACTTGGCAAGATTATGGGTAACAGTCGCATTTAAAATTACAGTAAAGCGCACAGTAAGGGTTACACAGGGTGACAATTCCTGAACTGTATGAAATAAAATCGTCATAACTTCTGAACGGTTTACGTTAGGTCGTACAAAATGCACGTTTGGCCGTGGGGTATGGTGCGAATTAGTATGCGCTGTACTTTTTTGGTTTAGCGAGAAGCCCACTTTCATTTAGATGCGTTCGTCAATAAGCAAAGTTGGGGCGTTTAGGGGACTGAGAATTCGCATTTCTCGATGGAGAAGTCTCTTCACCCTCAACGGCTGACTGTGTGATATACAATGT
Source organism: Schistocerca serialis cubense (assembly GCF_023864345.2). NCBI lineage: Eukaryota > Metazoa > Arthropoda > Insecta > Orthoptera > Acrididae > Schistocerca > Schistocerca serialis. The sequence goes on from NC_064643.1 coordinate 123,109,681, forward strand.
CCTGTCAGGGAATAATCTGTGCGATATTCCTTGATGGCACGGTGACTACCGAACGGCACGTGAAGGTTTTGGAAGACAATTTCATCCCCATTATCCAAAGTGACCTGATTTCGACAAGATGTGGTTCATGCAAGGCGGAGTTCGACCCAGTCGAATCAGAAGAGTGTTCGATGTCCTGGAGGAGCACTTTGGGGCCGCATTCTGGCTGTGGGGTACCCAGAGGCCACTGGCATGGGCCTTGATTGACCGCCATATCTGAACACATGTAACTCCTCTTTGTGGGGCTATATTAAAGACAAGGTGTTCAGCAATAACCCCAAAACCATTTATGATCTGAAAACAGCCATTCAGGAGGTCATCGACAGCATGGATGTTCCGGCACTTCAGCGGGTCGTGCAGAATTTCGCTATTCGTCAGCGCCACATCATCGCCAATGATAACAGGCATATCGAACATGTCATAACCTATATCCGAATATCTGTAGTGACGTTTACATGTTGAATAAAGTGTATGGACGCCGTAGTTTGCAACTAATTTATGTTTTTTTTTCATAGTTCAATAACTGTCATCCTGTACATTACAATAATTTAAATGGTTTAAGTAATGAATTTAAATATTTTAAAAACAGCAGCCCTTTTAACTTAGTTAGAAATGCATATCTGACAATATATCGTTCGTGCAAGTTGGGAGTAAAGAATTGCGATGCGAAAGGCGCGTCAACTGTTCATAGAAAATGGCATCTAGAGAAGATAGTTCACAGATGAATGAGTGAACTACGAAGATTTAGCCAAGGAGGAAAATAGTTGTAACCATAAATGGAAAAAATAGTGGGGACGAGGAAGCTAGGAGTGAAATGACATTATCCTCTTTAATCCTTATATAGTACATATGCAACATCAAATTTTTTTTTTTGCTCAGAGAATTAAGTAAATTTGCTGTTTCTGATTGAAGCATTCTTTGTGATTTCAGTGCATCACTTGTTTTCGTTTCTGGATGTTACCAGTAGGTGCCAGCATCTGCTTGAAGCGCTGTTAGCGCAGAGTCAGTATGTCTTCAAAATATTAAGGTAATTTCTGCTTGTTTTTAGTAATTTTGATCTAGAATGTGTTTTATACGTGCTATACACTCTGCACTATCAAGTAAGTGGTTGTTTACTTTATAACAACAGTACAGTGATATATTTTTTCCGGTATGTCATTGGGTCTACATTTGGCAACGACTGGTACTTTCACGTTCCTGTGGCATTGTTTTCATAATTTTTAGGTGTTTCCTAATGAGTTTTCTGAGTACAGAACTTGTTTCAGATATTTTGTAACATAAACAGTATTCACCGTGAGCGTGTTACAAATTTTTCCTTTATCACACGAAATTTTAAACTTAGTGTTTTAAGCTTATTTTGTTGCTGAACATTGCGTTGACCGGCATCATGAGCTTGTCATTCAGAACGTCTATGCAGATCAAGGCAGAAATAGCTCGCTGTTAGAGTAGAGGAACGGTAATTAATCGGCACCGACGATAAAAGGAAAAATCTTAGTCTTCTCTTCAGTGGATCGTAGATTTGGATCCCACTGACGTTTCTGGACAGTTCGACTGCAGTGGAGGAGGAGATGGAGAAGTGTTTGGAATTACATATAGGAACAGACAATTTTTCCTTTTTACTCAAATTCTGAAGGAAATGTCGGGTTGCGGTAGGGCGGAGACCTTTTCAGTGAGCGTTTTTCATGCTGTTTTGGGTTTCTTTATTTTATTAATTCGGTTACTTATTAATCTATAAGTGAAGCGCTTGCTGGGCGGGGGAAGTTGAAGTCTCAGCATTTTCCTTACGCCCAGATGACCTCCACTAAACCCCTGGCTGGCACAGATTTTGTGCTTTTGTGCCTTACCTATTGCGGCATAAATAGCCACATGTATCCTATCTAGGAGCTGGGATTCGAGCTGATAGCAAGGCCTCATCACTTTGATGTCGGCGACTGCTTCGGCCTTAACTTTCTGCCCTGCGCCACGCTTTTTGACTTGTTCTGTTTTGTGCTATATACGGCCACTGCGACGATGTTTGCCTGTCCGCGTTGCTGAACGTATCGGCTGTTGTATCGCTCTTGCGGGTTGTTGATAGATATTCGACAAACGAATACAAATATCGAGGTATTACACTGCAGTGACTGACGAAGCACATCGCTTATCTGGGTCACATCCACGCTAATTGAAGATCAAGGTGGGTTAAAACAATGAAACAACCATTCATGGTAATCCCAAGTAGTGTAGAGATTACATTATTTGTGCCTTCTTGAACCACATTATAGTACTGTAGACGATAGAATAATTTTTTGTTTTGCTTCACTTGCGAATGTGTTCCTAGCTTTCCAAATTGAATCTATGCAAAGATGGAGATTTCCTTCGTGCTGTGAGAGGCAATTATGTGCAGTGTAGATACTCATCCGGAATTATGAGAAGATTTTTTATTTCGAAGAAGAGATTTTTTTGTTTAATTTTGATGTGGCAACGGAGTACCTACAAGGAGTAAGATGGAAGCTGCTTCTCGGAAACATCGCTGATTAACTGCCAGTACCATATAAGGAGTATCTGTGAATTACTAGGGCTCACTTTGTACCGTATCCTTCCCGGCCGAATACAAGTCAATTTGCATTGAATTGTGCAGTTTCTGCGCACTTCGTCTTTTTTTCTGTTTATGTACTCCTTTTTAGTAATACGTATCGTTAGTGAAGGATGCCCTTGGCCGGATAATGTGACTATGAATAGACTTGCTTTTTTTTTCTTGTTAAACTTCCTTTTGTGACACAATCTCCCTCAGTCTCCATACTAATCAAGGACTCCATGCAAGCAGTAATATTTCTGATGCCTGTCGGAGATTGGATAAATAATAAATTTTAGAAACATGGCGGCCAGTGGATCTTCGCCATCTCTGCAAACTGGGACATGTTGCATTCAGAGTAGCCTTACAGCCATAAGCCCACCAGGTTAGTCGAGAGCGCTAATGCGCTGCTTCCTGGACTCAGGTAGGCGCGCCAGCCCCGGGTCGAACCCGCACGGCAGATTAACGACGAGGGCCGGTGTGTTGGCCAGCCTGGATGCAGTTTTTAGGCGGTTTTCCACATCCCATGAGGTGAATACCAGGCTGATCCCCATGTCCCGCCTCAGTTATAGGACTCGCAGACATTTGAAAACGTTCACTCTATTTCATGGCTTACACTAGACACAGACAGCTGGGGTACACTAATTCCGTCCCAGGGGGTACAGCCAACCTCCGCCACTAACATCGCCAAATCCATAGTAGAAAGGCTGACTCCACGTTGTAGTGGGGCAAAGGCCCGAGGAAATGATGATGATGATGACAATATTGTGTCAGACTGCTGTAGTGCAGCATCTACATCTACATGTACATCCATACTCCGCAGGCCACCTGACGGTGTGTGGCGGAGGGTACCTTGAGTACCTCTATCGGTTCTCCCCTCTATTCCAGTCTCGTATTGTTCGTGGAAAGAAGGATTGCCGGTATGCCTCTGTGTGGGTTCTAATCTCTCTGATTTTATCCTCATGGTCTCTTCGCGAGATATACGTAGGGAGGAGCAATATACTGCTTGACTCCTAGCTGAAGGTATGTTCTCGAAACTTCAACAAAAGCCCGTACCGAACTACTGAGCGTCTCTCCTGCAGAGTCTTCCACTGGAGTTTATCTATCATCTCCGTAACGCTTTCGCGATTACTAAATGGTCCTGTAACGAAGCGCGCTGCTCTCTGTCGGATCTTCTCTATCTCTTCTATCAACCCTATCTGGTACGGATCCCACAGTGGTGAGCAGTATTCAAGCAGTGGGCGAACAAGCGTACTGTAGCCTACTTCCTTTGTTTTCGGATTGCATTTCCTTAGGATTCTTCCAATGAATCTCAGTCTGGCATCTGCTTTACCGGCAATCAACTTTATACGATCATTCCATTTTAAATCACTCCTAATGCGTACTCTCAGATAATTTATGAAATTAACTGCTTCCAGTTGCCGACCTAGTATTTTGTAGGTAAATGATAATGGATCTATCTTTCTATGTATTCGCAGCACATTACACTTGTCTGCATTGAGATTCAATTCCCATTCCCTGCACCATGCGTCAATTCGCTGCAGATCCTCCTGCATTTCAGTACAGTTTTCCATTGTTACAACCTCTCGATACACCACAGCATCATCTGAAAAGAGCCTCAGTGAACTTCCGATGTTATCCAGCAGGTCATTTATGTATATTGTGAACAGCAACGGTCCTATGACACTCCCCTGTGGCACATCTGAAATCACTCTTACTTCGGAAGACTTCTTTTGATTGAGGATGACACGCTGCGTTCTGTTATCTAGGAACTCTTCAATCCAATCACACAATTGGTCTGATAGACCATATGCTCTTACTTTGTTCATTAAACGACCGTGGGGAATTGTATCGAACGCCTTGCGGAAGTCAAGAAACACGGCATCTACCTGGGAACCCGTGTCTGTGGCCCTCTGAGTCTCGTGGACGAACAGCGCGAAGAGCATCTCGACATGGCATGATCTAAACAAGTTGTTGGAAGTTATCTACAGAAATACTAGGCCATACTGTCCCTCTTTCCGTTCATAATTGCGAAAGTATTGGCGGTGCAGGATTTAGTCCACCAACTAACCTCTCGACTATGTTCCATAAATATTAGATGGGATTGATGTCGGGCAGTTTGGGTTGCCAAATCATTCGCTCGAATTGTCCAGAATATTCTTCAAACTATCATACAAAATTCCATCGTGTTTTGGAACATGACGTCTATGAATGACTGAGAATGGTCTCCAAGTAGTCGATCATAACCATTTGCAGTCAGTAGTTGAACTAGAGGACCGAGTCCATCCCGTTTGAACACAGTGTGCACCACGAGCTCGCACAGTGCCTTGCTGACGACTTGGGCCAGTGGCTTTGTGGGGTCTGCGCCAAACTCCAACCATATCATCAGCTCTTAACAACTGAAATCGAGATTCATGTGACCAGGCTACGACTATCCAATCGTCTAGCATCTAACGGACAATGTCACGAGCCCAGGAGAGGCGCTGCAGGCTGTGTCGCGCTGTTACCAGAGGCACCCACGTCGATCGTCTGCTGCCACAGCCCACTAACGGTAAATTTCGCCCTATTGTCCTAACAGATACGTTCGTCTTACGTCCCACATTGACTTCCGCTGTTACTTCACACAGTGTTGCTTGTCTGTTAGCACGGGCAACTCTACGCAAACAGCCGGCCTCTGTAGCCAAGCGGTTCTAGGCGCTTCAGTCTGGAACCACGCGACCGCTACGTTCGCAGGTTCGAATCCTCTCTCGGGCATGGACGTGTGTGATGTCCTTATGTTAGTTAGGTTTAAGCAGTTCTAAGTTGTAGGGGACTGATGATGTCAGATGTTAAGTCTCTTAGTGCTCAGAGCCATTTTCTACACAAACGCTGCTGCTTCCAGTCGTTAAGGCCGCTGGCCACGTCGTTGTCCGTGGTGAGAGGTAATGCCTGAAATACGATGTTCTCGGCACACTCTTGACACCGTGGATCACTGAAGACTGAATTCCGCTACGATTTCCGAAATGGAATGTCCCATGTTTTGTGACTTGGCAAGACAGCCAAGCCACTACGAGGTGAAGCCGAAAGGCACGCGTTTAAGCTCACGCAGGCTGGCGTGAGGTCTGGGACTGGACACGGAAATGAACTAGCAAAAACAGGACGTAGCTGTGGAATACTTAACTTTAATCCATAATTAGTGAACATCGGTCTGACGGTACATGCATCACAAGATAAATAGCAAATGATAATGGCGCATTGCTAGGTCGTAGCAAATGACGTAGCTTAAGGCTATGCTAACTATCGTCTCGGCAAATGAGAGCGTAATTTGTCAGTGAACCGTCGCTAGCAAAGTCGGCTGTACAACTGGGGCGAGTGCTAGGACGTCTCTCTAGACCTGCCGTGTGGCGCGCTCGGTCTGCAATCACTGATAGTGGCGACACGCGGGTCCGACGTATACTACCGGACGGCGGCCGATTTAAAGGCTACCACCTAGCAAGTGTGGTGTCTGGCGGTGACACCACACCATGCATCTAGCACCACGACCGTTCCTCGTTCAAAGTACACTCCTGGAAATGGAAAAAAGAACACATTGACACCGGTGTGTCAGACCCACCATACTTGCTCCGGACACTGCGAGAGGGCTGTACAAGCAATGATCACACGCACGGCACAGCGGACACACCAGGAACCGCGGTGTTGGCCGTCGAATGGCGCTAGCTGCGCAGCATTTGTGCACCGCCGCCGTCAGTGTCAGCCAGTTTGCCGTGGCATACGGAGCTCCATCGCAGTCTTTAACACTGGTAGCATGCCGCGACAGCGTGGACGTGAACCGTATGTGCAGTTGACGGACTTTGAGCGAGGGCGTATAGTGGGCATGCGGGAGGCCGGGTGGACGTACCGCCGAATTGCTCAACACGTGGGGCGTGAGGTCTCCACAGTACATCGAAGTTGTCGCCAGTGGTCGGCGGAAGGTGCACGTGCCCGTCGACCTGGGACCGGACCGCAGCGACGCACGGATGCACGCCAAGACCGTAGGATCCTACGCAGTGCCGTAGGGGACCGCACCGCCACTTCCCAGCAAATTAGGGACACTGTTGCTCCTGGGGTATCGGCGAGGACCATTCGCAACCGTCTCCATGAAGCTGGGCTACGGTCCCGCACACCGTTAGGCCATCTTCCGCTCACGCCCCAACATCGTGCAGCCCGCCTCCAGTGGTGTCGCGACAGGCGTGAATGGAGGGACGAATGGAGACGTGTCGTCTTCAGCGATGAGAGTCGCTTCTGCCTTGGTGCCAATGATGGTCGTATGCGTGTTTGGCGCCGTGCAGGTGAGCGCCACAATCAGGACTGCATACGACCGAGGCACACAGGGCCAACACCCGGCATCATGGTGTGGGGAGCGATCTCCTACACTGGCCGTACACCACTGGTGATCGTCGAGGGGACACTGAATAGTGCACGGTACATCCAAACCGTCATCGAACCCATCGTTCTACCATTCCTAGACCGGCAAGGGAACTTGCTGTTCCAACAGGACAATGCACGTCCGCATGTATCCCGTGCCACCCAACGTGCTCTAGAAGGTGTAAGTCAACTACCCTGGCCAGCAAGATCTCCGGATCTGTCCCCCATTGAGCATGTTTGGGACTGGATGAAGCGTCGTCTCACGTGATCTGCACGTCCAGCACGAACGCTGGTCCAACTGAGGCGCCAGGTGGAAATGGCATGGCAAGCCATTCCACAGGACTACATCCAGCATCTCTAAGATCGTCTCCATGGGAGAATAGCAGCCTGCATTGCTGCGAAAGGTGGATATTCACTGTACTAGTGCCGACATTGTGCATGCTCTGTTACCTGTGTCTATGTGCCTGTGGTTCTGTCAGTGTGATCATCTGATGTATCTGACCCCAGGAATGTGTCAATAAAGTTTCCCCTTCCTGGGACAATGAATTCACGGTGTTCTTATTTCAATTTCCAGGAGTGTATATTGTTTACCATCGTACGGTCATAGTCACGTCAGAAACACTTTCACATTAATCACCTGGGTGCAAGTGACAATTCCGCCAGTGTACTGCCCTTTTATACCCTGTGTACCGCCATTTATATGTGTGCAAATCGCTTTACCGTGACTTTTGTCATCTCAGTGTATAATTAATTCCGTTGATATGTGCGTTCTGCATTCTTCCATGATAGAGTTTCCATGTTCTATGACTTAAGTTGCTTTATGACCGAAGATCCACAGCCCGCATCTCGTGGTCGTGCGGTAGCGTTCTCGCTTCCCACGCCCGGGTTCCCGGGTTCGATTCCCGGCGGGGTCAGGGATTTTCTCTGCCTCGTGATGGCTGGGTGTTGTGTGCTGTCCTTAGGTTAGTTAGGTTTAAGTAGTTCTAAGTTCTAGGGGACTGATGACCATAGATGTTAAGTCCCATAGTGCTCAGAGCCATTTGAACCATTTTTTTGAAGATCCACAAAGCCGGCGCATTCTTTGTTTTTGCATATCTTAGTATTTTGGGTGCCTTGAATTCAGTAACATTTATTGCGTCACATGTCTTATTCCACTTTTCGAGACGTTACCTTGTGACGCAGTTGGCATTTCCACTGTATATCTGTGGTGCAATGTAGATAGATAACCGCCTTGACCACAAATATTTCATATTGATCTTTTGCAGTTGATAGCTATTGCGTCACATACAGTTAGCATCAGTCATATCGAAAGGAAGTGGATCGAGTTTTGCTGTTGCACTCCGCATCGCTTATAAGCCCAAAAAATGCGGCTCAACAAATTTTTAAGCCGCCATCCTCACCCATACATTCACTGTGGTGTGTAAAGCAGGAACAGCGTCTTGTGTTCTAAAGCATATCTCAGGCAGCGATAGCTCGTCAGATTTCTCTCAATACTGAGAAACCTAGATCTGTGTTGCGTGAGGTGGCGTTACAGAGTATCACATATGGCGTTTGTTCGCCGTGGCGCACCGAGCGTGAGTGCGCAGTTGTTGGCTAGCAGGACTCAGGAGCAGGCCGGTTCAAATCCCCGTCAGACCATCCAAATTTAAGTGTTCCATAACTTATTTACATCACTTAAGGCAACTGCGGGAATAGTTTCTTTGAAAGGACATAGACGATTTTCTTCATCAGTCTCCACTGATCTCTGTTTGCGCTCCGTGTTGTTATCGACGAGACGGTAAACAGTTATCTTCCTTTCTTTCCCGATACGCAGCTCAATGCTGCAAATTACCGCCTGCCAGACAACGTTCAGTACGTTAGTGTCTAACAAGCATACAGCCAGCCACCACTGCAGTACAGTAAATGTTCCCACTCGGTCTCTTGTCCACTGCAGTCCGAGGGGTTTCTTGGCAGTAGCAGCTGATGTAAAAATGTAAAGATGCATCTCAAACGGAATGGCGTTCTAACGGGTCAAACAGCATGTGTCCCAAAAACATCAGATCCAATTCGCACTTTTCTCACGCCACGTCCTGAAAACCATGGATCACAGCAGTATTTCTTGACTTCAGAAAAGCATTTGATTCTGTACCATCCCCAAGCTTCTTATTGAAAGTACGATCATATAGGGTATCAAGCGAAATTTATGGCTAATTGAGGATTTATGAGTATGGAGGGGACAGTATGTTTTCTCGGACGGAGATTCATCGACAGATTAATTTCAGCAGTGCCGCAGGAAAGTGTTTTGGGACCTTGCTGTTCATGATGTATATTAATGACCGTCAGGCAATGTTAATAGCAACCTTAGGCTCTTCGCAGATGATGCAGTTACCTGTAATAAAACAGTCTCCGAAAAAAAACCGCACATATTTTGAGTCTTATCTTGATAAAGTGCCAACTCACTTTAAATGTTCAGAAATGTAAAATTCTCTGCCGGCCGGAGTGACCGTTCGGTTCTAGGCGCAACAGTCTGGAGCCGAGCGCCCTCTTCGGTCGCAGGTTCGAATCTTGCCTCGGGCATGGATGTGTGTGATGTCCTTAGATTAGTTAGGTTTAATTAGTTCTATGTTCTAGGCGACTGATGACCTCAGAAGTTAATGCCCATAGTGCTCAGAGCCATTTTTGTAAAATTCTCTTCATAAAACGAAAATACGTGATATCCTATGACTATAATGCCAATAAGTCGCGACTGAAATAAGTTCGATTCCAGTAGAAGGTGCTTCAAGAGACGTGGTTTACTATTAAAATTTGGAGAGCGTACCTTCCTACGAGATTCAACAGATATATTACTTCCTCCTACGTATATTTCGCGAAGAGACGACGAAGGTAAAGTGAGAGAGACTCCAGCTCACACGGATATGTGCCCCACTAATCGGTCTCCCCGCAGACCAGTCTAGCCTGTAACAGAAAAGGGAACGAATGACATTGGACTACAAAGCATTTCCGCCACAGACCATATGGTGGCCTGCGGAGTATTGACGTAGATCTAGGAACTTGAACTGGCAGACCTTGAAGACAGGGACCAATTCTCCCGCAGACTGAAAACTACATGGTAAGACGAACATACCGTTCAGTAGTGAATCACATAAACAAAGAAAGCCTGAATATAAACATGTTGATAAAACGAACTTTAAACATCCTATAGTTCAATCCTCAATGAGGCTGCTGCTTACAAGGCTACAAAGCCAGTCCCAGTTTACGTCATAGATAGTAAAAGGCGACCGCTACATTAGTTATCTCTTGTTTACGAATTGCAATATATCAATTCCACGTAAAATACAAGCATAAAAATGAAATATGTAACTAAAAGATTAATATATAGTTACAAATTCTGCACTGAATAAGTTATACCAGACTGAAATAGCACAGATATAAGTCTTGGTAATACAGCGCTTTCTGATTAACTAGAAAAATGCGAACAGAGGTTGTCTATGATAGATGATAAATTGCGGTATGATTAAAGGCTTTAAGGAAAAATATCTCTCTCTATCACTCGCTACTAAACATCGCAACTATAGGTGGAAACATAACCGGCCAGACACTAGTAGCTGGCAAGCTAACATACACCGACAAGCAACAAAAGTCGGCAATATCAGTAACGGACTGGATATGGCAGCTGCTATTAAAGCCGACCAACAGACTACAGCAGGGAAACCCACAAACTCGCGCACACTGACGCACAAACAAACCGCCAACATTACCCTACACTGTGAATCTGACATATGACCTATCGGACGCAAAACGATGATGAACCTAACTGTTACAAGTATGCTGACGCTGACCGAGAGATCAACACCGGCACCCAGCGGCAGCCGCCGAGTTACAGCACCGGACAACGTCAAAGGTATCGACCTGCATGATATCCACTAATAACAAAGCCTACCCTTGCACCACCTGTCGCAGGCAGCAAGAAAACCGCTACTGCTCTTACAACCGGCCCAACTATCACAGAGGTTTTTTTCCCTTGGCTCTTGGCTCTGAGCACTATGGGACTTAACAGCTATGGTCATCAGTCCCCTAGAACTGAGAACTACTTAAACCTAACTAACCTAAGGACATCACACAGCACCCAGTCATCACGAGGCAGAGAAAATCCCTGAGCCCGCCGGGAATCGAACCAGGGCGCGGGAAGCGAGAACGCTACCGCACCCTTGGCTCTTGCCATGGAACTTTTCTCCCTCTGCCCTTCGTTCAACTTTCGTCCCAATCTGTCTCCAGATGAGTGCGTATGAATGGTTAACCTTAACCAGACGTAAGCAAACATCGCAGTAGCCACATCCCGCGAGACCTCACTCTAGTGAAAACTAACTCTTTTGCAGAGATGGCAGTAGACCATCATGCTGGTGTGGGTGTAGAGAGGCTCTACGTCTTATTTAAAAAAATCGCTACTAAACAGGATGTCTGTCTTACCATGTAATCTTGAATCTATTCAACTGCTAAATGCTTACTAATATAGTCACTTCAGGTGTCTGCTTCCTAGGTTTTATTATTACTTTTACTACTGATGATGGTCATAGAGTAGCTGAAAGCTAGCTACATCTGTAATGAAATACAGATTGACATTCGACTGTGTTCATCCCTGACTACAACCACTTCATAGTCGCTGAGTACAACGATTCCTAATGAAACCCAACTCGATAAATGCAGACACTACCCAAGTCTGCAGCTTGCGGTGTTACGTTTGACTACTAACGGCAGCTGTGCTTTGCCCTCAATAGCTTGCAAGAGTCATTCGTGATCAGAACTGTTCTGGGTACTTATGAGTGCATTATATCGGAAATAGTGTATTCGAACGTGGGTAAACGGTTGGTGCTCGTATCGAATATTTATACAGTATACAGGGAAAGTGGAAAAACATCACTCGCAAAATCGAAACATGGAAGAACTTTTGTGTTGAGTGGTACTGACCAACTTCATTAAAGATGACTGGGATGAAAAATAATAGTACAACAGTCCGCGGCTCGTTGTCTAGCGGTAGCGTTCTCGGTTCGCGCGCACGGGGTCCCGGGTTCGATTCCCGGCGGGGTCAGGGATTTTCTCTGCCTCGAGAACACTGGGTGTTGTGTGTCTTTCGTTATCATTTCATCCTCATTCACTCGCAAGTCGCTGTAGTGGCATTAAAGAACTTGTGGAGCGGCGGCCGAACCGCCACGCGAGGGGTCTCCCGCCCACCAATGCCATATCATTATCATTAGAGGACAACTGAGGCAGAAGTCATTACAGACCTGAATGAAGCACTTGCGAACCCTGTCAGCACCAAAACAACACGAAGGGAGCTCCATAACCTCGAGCAGGAATTCCAAAACCACTCGTCATTAACGCAAGTGCCCTTCACAGGAAAGCAAGGGGCCGAAATCATAAAATCCGGACTTTGCAGCAATGGAATAAAGTAATTTGGTCGGATGGGTCTTCTTTCACAATATTTAGAACTTCTGGTCGAGTTTACGTCTGGAGTGTTCCATCCCAAGCCTACGACGGAGACTGATCGCTACCTAGAGTGGAACATGGCGGGCATCCGGTGATGGTCGGGCAGCCATATCGTACTCAAAGGACCCCTCGATTACCGTGCAAGGTAACGTTATTGCCAAGGATTATGTGACCATTTAACTCATCATGTCCATCCCACGGTACAGTACTTGTTTCCTAATGGTGATGCTGTTTTGCAAGCCGGCACTGCCACTGTTCTCACAGTTCACATCTACATCTACATCTACATATATACTCCACTGGCGCTGGCCACCAAGCGCTGTGTGGTGAAGGGCACAATTAGCGCCAAAGTCATATCCCCCCCCCCCCCCTCTGCTCCACTCGCGGATCGCACAAGGGAAAAACGACTGTCTCAACGCCTCAGTACGAGCTCTAATTTCCCTTGTCTTTGAGGGGTGATCACTGCGCGATTTCAAAGTTGGTGGTAATAGTATATGCTCTACATCCTCGGCGAAGATCGGATTTCGGAATTTAGTGAGCAGCCCCTTCCGATTAGCACGTCGTCTATCTGTAAGTGAATCCAACTTCAAACTTTCTATGAGACTTGTAACGTTTTCGCGATGGCTAAATGTACCAGTCACGAATCTTGCTGCTCTTCTTTGAACCTTCTCAATCTCTTGAATGAGACCCAACTGGTAAGGACCCCATACAGACGCGCAGTACTCTAAGACTGGACGAACTAACGTATTGTAAGCAATTTCCTTTGTTGAAGCACTGCATCGCTTCAGGATTCTACCAATAAACGGCAATCTAGAGTTCGTCTTACCCGTTTCTTGTGTAATCTGATCATTCCATTTGAGATCATTACGAATAGTCACACCCAGATACTTGACGGATGTTACCGCTTCCAAAGACTGGGCATTATTTTGTACTCGTACATTAATGGGGATTTTCGCCTTGTTATACGCAGTATTTTACACTTACTAATATTGAGAGATAACTGCCAGCCATTACACCACGTATTTATTTTCTGCAAATCCTCATTGATTTGTTCGCAACTTTCGTGTGATACTACTTTCCTGTAGACTACAGCATCATCGGCAAACAGTCTAATGCCCCTGTCAATACCATCAACCAGACCGTTTATGTAAATCGTAAAAAGCAGCGGACCTATTACACTGCCTTTGGGCACACCTGAAGTTACCTTTGTTTCTGTTGAAGTCTCCCCATTCAGGACGACATTCTGTTCTCTGTCTGTTAGAAAACTTTCTATGCAATCGCATATGTCATCGGATAGACCGTTAGCGCGGACTTTTTGGAGGAAGTGACAGTGCAGAACTGAGTCGAACGCCTTTAGAAAGTCGCGAAACATGGCATCAACCTGGGAGCTGGTATCTAGAGCCTGTTGTATACCATCCACAAAGAGGGCCAGCTGTGTCTCACATGACCGCTGTTTCATAAAACCGTGCTGGTTTCTGCAGTTGAGCTTCTCAGAGTCTAGAAAGGTCATTATGTCTGAACACAAAATATGTTCCACGATTCTACAACAATTCGATGTCAGTGAAACTGGACGGTAATTATGTGCATCCGATTTTCTACCCTATAGATTGCTATGACCTGGGCCTTCTTCCATTCCCGTGGAACTTTCCGCTGTTCCAATGATCTCTGATAGATGATGGATAAGAATGGTGCTATATTTGTAGCATAGTCAACATAAAATCTTACGGGGATACCGTCTGGGCCAGATGTGTTCCTGGCGTCTAAGGATCTTAATTGTTTTACAGATACACTAAACACTATGTCAGTCATCCTTGCGTTTGTTCAATAATTGAAATGGAGGATCGTGCCGCAGTCCTCTACCGTAAATGAGTTTTTGAAAGCTAGGTTTAGAATTTCAGCCTTCTGTTTATCATCATCCGTTACATTACCCGAACTGTCAGCAATAAGGTATTGCATTATTTGTAGCGTTCATAGGTTTTACGTACGGCCAAAATTTTTTAGAATCTGCAGAGAAAATATTGTTTTCAAATTCGTTAAAAGAATCTCTTATTGACCTTTTGACAGCTGCTTTCATTTCGCATAATTTCTGTTTGTCAGCGGGGCAGTGACTAAGTTTAAAACGACTGTGCAAAATTCTCTTCTTTCTCAGCAACTTCCTAATATGTTTGTTGTGCCAAGATGGAACCTTTCCCTCCCCTATATTTTTGCAAGGCACATACTTCTCTAGCACATGGTGGACAACACCTTTAAATTCCAACCAAAGATGCTCAATATCTTTGTGTCCCGCGATGAATCGTCCAGAACTAGTTCTGACAGCTCGAGGATGAATTGTCGCACCTTCCATAGCCGCCACGGTTACTATGGCTGATCCTTTGAAATGGTTTACTTTGCAAGGAAGGATGCGTTATCACTATCCACGCCCATTATCATTACCAGAACTTGCCAATATATTGCACGAAGAGTGACATACAGTTCTCTTGAAAACCATACAGGACCTGCATTAATACATGCCGAGACGACTAGAAGCTGTTTTGGATTCCATCGGGTAGCTACACCGTATTAGGAATGGTGATGTGTTGATATTATTTTCATCTTTTTCTCCATCCGTCATAGCTATGCACGGAAATCTTCCGGTTGTCCATTATATTCTGAGACTCATCTAATAAAGCTTCTCAGTCATTTACGGAATATAGTTGTAGATGTATGCAGAATGGCCAGGAACGGTCTGTAAAACTTGTAAGGGTGTTGCAGGGTAGATTTTGTTGAGAAATAACTGTTAAGAAAAAAAATTCGATACATTGCACCGGTTCCGAGTTAATTAGTATTGACGTTAACCAAATAGGCAGTTACGCCCGAAAATTCAAGCAGCCCGCCAGATGCAATTAGAGGCAGTTGTTTACATAGCGTAGATACAGCACGCAGCACTGCTCGGACTTTACATGAAATGTATTCGCAATTGCGAATATGGACAACCATCAGCTGAGTAATGGAATAACGACAAGGAAAATTATTTCCGGACCGGGACTCGAAACTTTGATGCCACACCCAATTATATCCTCCAACACTCCTTTCACAATGTTTACCTGCTCAAAAACCTAACTAACGTACAGTAAAAAATGGCTCTGAGGACTATGGGACTTAACAGCGGAGGTCATCAGCCCCCTAGAACTTGGAACTACTTAAACCTAACTAACCTAAGGACATCACACATATCCACGCCCGAGGCAGGATTCGAACCTGCGACCGTAGAGGTCGCGCGGTTCCGGACTGAAGCGTCTAGAACCGCTCGGCCACTCTGGCCGGCAACGTACAGTAGGGTTGCTGTCGAAATGACCAACACAATTCGAATTTTTCAAATATCCCCCCCCCCTTCAGCAGCAAATATTTCACAATCACATCACATAAAAGTAGATGCAGTAACCACACACTTCGAAAAACTTCCAGAATACAACCATTATAAATGCAGTCCATAAATAACTAATTTTTCAGCCAATCACTTACTCGCATTGCTAAGCAATATGGTTTGTCTGTCTTCATACGATCCTCCGTAATTTGTTGTTGTTGTTGTGGTCTTCAGCCCTGAGACTGGTTTGATGCAGCTCTCCATGCTACTCTATCCTGTGCAAGCTTTTTCATCTCCCAGTACCTACTGCAACCTACATCCTTCTGAATCTGCTTAGTGTATTCATCTCTTGGTCTCCCTCTACGATTTTTACCCTCCACGCTGCCCTCCAATAGTAAATTGGTGATCCCTTGATGCCTCAGAACATGTCCTACCAACCGATCCCTTCTTCTGGTCAAATTGTGCCACAAACTTCTCTTCTCCCCAATCCTATTCAATACTTCCTCATTAGTTACGTGATCTACCCATATAATCTTCAGCATTCTTCTGTAGCACCACATTTCAAAAGCTTCTATTCTCTTCTTGTCCAAACTATTTATCGTCCATGTTTCACTTCCATACATGGCTACACTCCATACGAATACTTTCAGAAATGACTTCCTGACACTTAAATCAATACTGGATGTTAACAAATTCCTCTTCTTCAGAAACGCTTTCCTTGCCATTGCCAGCCTACATTTTATATCCTCTCTACTTCGACCATCATCAGTTATTTTGCTCCCCAAATAGCAAAACTCCTTTACTACTTTAAGTGCCTCATTTCCTAATCTAATTCCCTCAGCATCACCCGACTTAATTAAACTACATTCCATTATCCTTGTTTTGCTTTTGTTGATGTTCATCTCATATCCTCCTTTCAAGACACTGTCCATTCCATTTAACTGCTCTTCCAAGTCCTTTGCTGTCTCTGACAGAATTACAATGTCATCAGCGAACCTCAAAGTTTTTATTTCTTCTCCATGAATTTTAATACCTACTCCGAATTTTTCTTTTGTTTCCTTTACTGCTTGCTCAATATACAGATTGAACAACATCGGGGAGAGGCTACAACCCTGTCTTACTCCCTTCCCAACCACTGCTTCCCTTTCATGTCCCTCGACTCTTATAACTGCCATCTGGTTTCTGTACAAATTGTAAATAGCCTTTCGCTCCCTGTATTTTACCCCTGCCACCTTTAGAATTTGAAAGAGAGTATTCCAGTCAACATTGTCAAAAGCTTTCTCTAAGTCTACAAATGCTAGAAACGTAGGTTTGCCTTTCCTTAATCTTTCTTCTAAGATAAGTCGTAAGGTCAGTATTGCCTCACGTGTTGCAGTGTTTCTACGGAATCCAAACTGATCTTCCCCGAGGTTGGCTTCTACTAGTTTTTCCATTCGTCTGTAAAGAATTCGTGTTAGTATTTTGCAGCTGTGACTTATTAAGCTGATAGTTCGGTAATTTTCACATCTGTCAACACCTGCTTTCTTTGGGATTGGAATTATTATATTCTTCTTGAAGTCTGAGGGTATTTCGCCTGTTTCATACATCTTGCTCACCAGATGGTAGAGTTTTGTCAGGACTGGCTCTCCCACTGCCGTCAGTAGTTCCAATGGAATATTGTCTACTCCAGGGGCCTTGTTTCGACTCAGGTCTTTCAGTGCTCTGTCAAACTCTTCACGCAGTATCATATCTCCCATTTCATCTTCATCTACATCCTCTTCCATTTCCATAATATTGTCCTCAAGTACATCGCCCTTGTATAGACCCTCTATATACTCCTTCCACCTTTCTGCTTTCCCTTCTTTGCTTAGAACTGGGTTTCCATCTGAGCTCTTGATATTCATACAAGTCGTTCTCTTATCTCCAAAGGTCTCTTTAATTTTCCTGTAGGCGGTATCTATCTTACCCCTAGTGAGATAGGCCTCTACATCCTTACATTTGTCCTCTAGCCATCCCTGCTTAGCCACTTTGCACTTCCTGTCGATCTCATTTTTGAGACGTATGTATTCCTTTTTGCCTGTTTCACTTACTGCATTTTTATATTTTCTCCTTTCATCAATTAAATTCAATATTTCTTCTGTTACCCAAGGATTTCTACTAGCCCTCGTCTTTTTACCTACTTGATCCTCTGCTGCCTTCACTACTTCATCCCTCAAAGCTACCCATTCTTCTTCTACTGTATTTATTTCCCCCATTCCTGTCAATTGCTCCCTTATGCTCTCCCTGAATCTCTGTACAACATCTGGTTCTTTTAGTTTATCCAGGTCCCATCTCCTTAAATTCCCACCTTTTTGCAGTTTCTTCAGTTTTAATCTACAGGTCATAACCAATAGATTGTGGTCAGAGTCCACATCTGCCCCTGGAAATGTCTTACAATTTAAAACCTGGTTCCTAAATCTCTGTCTTACCATTATATAATCTATCTGATACCTTTTAGTATCTCCAGGGTTCTTCCATGTATACAACCTTCTTTCATGATTCTTAAACCAAGTGTTGGTTATGATTATGTTGTGCTCTGTGCAAAATTCTACCAGGCGGCTTCCTCTTTCATTTCTGTCTCCCAATCCATATTCACCTACTATGTTTCCTTCTCTCCCTTTTCCTACACTCGAATTCCAGTCACCCATGACTATTAAATTTTCATCTCCCTTCACTATCTGAATAATTTCTTTTATTTCATCATACATTTCTTCAATTTCTTCGTCATCTGCAGAGCTAGTTGGCATATAAACTTGTACTACTGTAGTAGGTGTGGGCTTCGTATCTATCTTGGCCACAATAATGCGTTCACTATGCTGTTTGTAGTAGCTTACCCGCATTCCTATTTTCCTATTCATTATTAAACCTACTCCTGCATTACCCCTATTTGATTTTGTGTTTATAACCCTGTAGTCACATGACCAGACGTCTTGTTCCTCCTGCCACCGAACTTCACTAATTCCCACTATATCTAACTTCAACCTATCCATTTCCCTTTTTAAATTTTCTAACCTACCTGTCCGATTAAGGGATCTGACATTCCACGCTCCGATCCGTAGAACGCCAGTTTTCTTTCTCCTGATAACGACATCCTCCTGAGTAGTCCCCGCCCGGAGATCCGAATGGGGGACTATTTTACCTCCGGAATATTTTACCCAAGAGGACGCCATCATCATGTAATCATACAGTAAAGCTGCATGCCCTCGGGAAAAATTACGGCTGTAGTTTCCCCTTGCTTTCAGCCGTTCGCAGTACCAGCACAGCAAGGCCGTTTTGGTTAGTGTTACAAGGCCAGATCAGTCAATCATCCAGACTGTTGCCCTTGCAACTACTGAAAAGGCTGCTGCCCCTCTTCAGGAACCACACGTTTGTCTGGCCTCTCAACAGATACCCCTCCGTTGTGGTTGTACCTACGGTACGGCTATCTGTATCGCTGAGGCACGCAAGCCTCCCCACCAACGGCAAGGTCCATGGTTCATGGGGGGGGCCTCCGTAATTTAACGTTTCTTTTCTGAATTCACACTGGCTAGATATTGCTACGGACAACACTTAAGACTTACATTGCGCACAAAATTTGATAGGAATATTTCATCAGATTTTTAATGGTCTCGACTAACAAAATGTTATTCATTTTTGTTGTGGTTCTAACTCTGAGCTCTGAAAATTTTGAGAGCAAGAAAGTAAAAACCAGTTGACCAGTGCACTTAAAGTATCACCCAGACGTCATAGTTACCTTAAGAATTACACCCTCCATTCTACCGGCACTTTTCTTACGTAGTTTCGCATCACCAAGTGAATCTTTGTGCGCACATTTTCAGGTAATTTTTCTCTTGACACATTTCCTCTGCAGCTGCGATCAGACACTTCACTTCCCATTTCCTTTAGCTGCAACTTGTAAATCACATCTGTCGTCACATGTTGAAATTCAGCTGAATTCATTGCACCTCGTACCTTCACTGGCTACCCAAAGCTGTGTCTGCTCTCGATCTCCATCTCTGCACTCCACGCCGGACCACCTGCTGACTAAGAAACTTTAGGCTACCCGAGCACGACTCACGGCCAGAATCAAATTTCCATATCGATCCTTTGATTCGGGTTACATCCTTGCTACCGTTCCAAGTCCACTGTTTGTGCCGCTCTCTTGTTCGGTCTTAGGAAACTAAAAGAAGAACACGTTTGGCGACACCATCTCTGGCGGGCCGCTTGAATTTGCGCGCGCAACGGCCTGACTCACTAAACGAAAATATAGCTGTTCAGCAAAACTGATAAAAACTCGCATGATGATTTCCTGAGAGACAATGTCCTTCCTTACAAATCAACAATTTATGTTTATACCAGATGTGGCTTGAATTCAAAGAAATAATATCGGCATCATCTGAAAGATTTATACCAAATAAATTAACAAACGACGGAGCTGGTCCTCAATGGTACAAAAAGCAGGTAAGATTACTATCGCAGAATCAACGAAAAAAACATGCCAAATTTAAAAGGACGCGGAATCCCCAAGATTGGCAATTTTTTACACAAGCTTGAAATTTGGTGCCGACTTCAATGCGAGATGCTTATAATAGTTACCACAACGAAATTTTGTCTCGAAACCAGGCAGAAAATTCAAAGACATTCTGGTCGTATGTAAAGTATGTTAGTGGGAAGACATAATCAATGCCTGAACGATAGCAATGGAAATACTATCGATGAAAGTGGTGCTAAGGCAGAGTTACTAAACACAGCTTCCGAAATCCTTTCACGAAAGGAGACGAAGTGAATAGCCCACAATTCGAATCAATAACAGCTGCCAACATGAGTAACTTTGAAACAGATATCCCCAAAGCAGTAATACAACTAAAATCAGTTAATAAAAGCAAGTCTTCCGGTCCACATTGTATACCAATTACGTCCATTTTTAGAGTATGCAATAGCTCCATACTAAACAATCATATACAGCCGCTCGGTCAACGAGAGATCCGTATCCAAAGACTGCAAAGTTGCTTAGGTGAAACCATTATTCATCAAAAGGCAATAGCCGTAATCCACTAAATTACAGGTTCACATCTTTAACGTCAATATTCAGCAGGATTTTGAAACAAGTATTGTGTTCAAACTTTATGCATTATCACGAAGAGAATGGTCTATTCACACATAGTCAACACGGATTTAGAAAACATCGTTCTTGTGAACACAACTAGATCTTTATTCACACGAAGTGCTGAGTGCTATTGACGAAGGATTTCAAATTAATTCCATATTTCTAGATTTCCAGAAGGCTTTTGACACAATACCTCATAAGCGGCTTGTAGTCAAATTGCTTGCTTATGGAATTTCGTCTCAGTTGTGCGACTGGATTCGTGATTTCCTGTCAGAAAAATCACAGTTGGTAGTAAATGACGGAAAACAGAAGTGATTCCTGGCGTTGCCCAGGGTAGTGTTATAGGCTCTTTACTGTTCCTTATCTATGTAAACGATTTTGGAGCAATCTGAGTAGCCGTCTTAGGTTGTTCGCAGATGATGCTGTCGTTTATAGTCTAGTAAAGTGATCAGAAGAGCAAAAGCAATTGCTGAACGAATTTAGACAAGATATGGTTCGAAAGTTGGCAATTGACCCTAAATGATGAAAAATGTGAAGTCATCTACACGAGTGCTAAAAGGAATCAGTTAAACTTCGATTACATGATAAATCAGTCAAATGTAAAATCCGTAAATTCAAATAAATGCCAAGGAATTACAATTATGAACAACTTAAATTAGGAAGAACACATAGAAAATGTTGTGGGGAAGGCGAACCAAAGACTTTGTTTCACTGGCAGAACAATTAGAAGGTGTAACACACCTACTGAAAAGACTGCCTAAACTGCGCTTGTTCGTCCTCTTTTAGAATACTGCTGCGCGATGTGTGATCCTTACGAGATAGGAGAAACGGAGTACATCGAGAAAGTTCAAAGAAAAGTAGCACGGTTTGTATAGTGGAGAAATAGGGGAGAGAGTGTTACGGACATGATACAGGTGCTGGATGGAAATCATTAAAACAAAGGCGTTTTACGCTGCTGCGGCGCGCGGCTTCCCCCATCGGAGGTTCGAGTCCTCCCCCGGGCATGGGTTTGTGTGTGTCGTCCTTAGCGTAAGTTAGTTTAAGTTAGATTAAGCGGTGTGTAAGCTTAGGGACCGATGAACTCAGCAGTTTCGTTCCATAAGACCTTACCGCAGATTTCAAGATTTCCGTTGCTGCGGGATCTCGTTACGAAATTTCAATCACCTGCTTTCTCCTCCGAATATGAAAATATATTGATGACGCCTATCTACGTAGGGAGAAATGATCATCATAATGAAATAAAGAAAATCAGAGATCGCACGGAAAAATATAGGTGTTCTTTTTTCCGCACTCTGTTCGAGAGTGGAATAACGGAGAATCATTGTGAAGGTGGTTCGATGAACCCTCTGTGGGGCAATTAAGTGTGATTTGCAAAGTACCCATGTGGATGTGGATTGTGGAGGTGATAACCGACGAGCAGCCCTTCCATTTCCGTGAGATTCGCCATACAGAAGGACATTGTCGGTGTATTCTGCAGCCGGCCGGAGTGGCAGAGCGGTTCTAGGCGCTACAGTCTGGAACCGTGGCACCGCTATGGTCGCAGGTTCGAATCCTGCCTCGGGCATGGATGTGTGTGATGTCCTTAGTTAGCTGTAGTCATTTCCACCCTTCTATGTGGTTGCGAAACCTGGACGTTATGTTGTTGTGATCTGAAGAAACTAGAACGCTTCAACCATTAGAAGCTAAGATATATCATGAACCTGAAATGGGATGACTTCATATCCAACACGGCTGTTCTTGAGAAAGCAAAAATGTATAGCATGGAAGCTCTTATCATTGGGCGTCATCTCAGATGGGTCGGACATGTCTAGCGGATGAAAAATAACAGACTTCCACGCCTAATGCTGTACAGCGAAGTGAGCACAGGTAAAAGTCCACGAGGTGCCTCTCCCAAACGTTATAAAGATCAGTACAAGAAAAATCTGAAAAACTTGAACATCGATCCGAGTAACTGGTCCACAATAGCAGAAGATCGAAGTCGCTGGCGCTCAAATGCTCTTCAAAACTTTGAGCTGGAACGTCGAAGAATGGAGAATGACAAACGCCAGAGACGTAAACTCCTCCAGGCTCAGCGACGTCCTGCACCTTACATCAGCTGTAATGTCTGTGGCCGCCTGTTCCACTCTAGGATTGGATTGCTAAGCCATCAGCGACTCTTCAACGCCTGAACCGTGACAAAGGAAATCTCAGGAGAGAAATGAAAACTCGGATACGAGTATCAGCCGACGACGACGACGACGACGACGACGACGACGACGAGTTAGGTTTAAGTAGATCTAAGTTCTAGGGGACTGATGACCTCAGCAGTTTAGTCTCATAGTGCTCAGAGCCATTTGAACCATTTGTATTCTGCAAACTTGTACTGCGCCATGTTGGTCTAACAGTCACAGACACGTGAGTAAGGCTCTAATCAGGTCAGAGAGAGAGGTCAGATGTGAAATGACATCAGCCCATCAGATCGTAAGCTATCCCCATCATAAATAGGCTGTTTAATACCTTCCTAGCAAACATGTTTCCAAACGGCTGTAGCACGGAAACGGTACGTTTCCAGACGTGGGTTCCTATTCAAAATATGGTCTGCTCAGTCCCCTTACTCCCGTTTACAAGTTTGTAGGGGAATTTTAGAGCACCCTGCACGTGGTGGTTCAGACTTACTCCTCTCTCTCTCTCTCTCTCTCTCTCTCACTCACTTCCCCCCCCCCCCCCCCAACACCCCACCCCCAACCCCCCGTCTAAAGTGCTAAAGTGGACTGCGGTCTCGGATGTTTCCCAAGTTCCGCCGTACTGTACTGAACGACGACACGTCACGCCCAGAATCAAGTGGCGCACGCCGAAGCCGCGCCCGTGGCGTCATTCCGGCAGTCGGGCGCGCTGCGGACCGGCGTGGGGTGCGACCCCTCAGTACTCACCGTGGGAAGGCCACCTGGCTTCAGTGCGCCGCTCGCGCCCATCAATTACCTAATTAAATACTCGTTTCCATGTTAACTTGTACGGATGTAAATTGCTCGGGGCGCGATGAAACGGCCCTGCCACCCTTTCTGGCCTTTTTTTTTTATGTGGCCCCACGCGTCCTCTCGTCATCCCCTCGCCACCCGTACAAACACCCCTCCTCCCCCCCCCCCCCCGTCCACCCCCAACCCTCACTCACCCCGTACCGAACTCGACAAACTGCGCCCGCGCCCCCTCCTATATTGATTGTGTGTCAAGTTTCCAGAGTGGCTGCGGACGCGGCGGGCATTATCGTCGATTTAGTCACGGGGCAGGCAGGAGGCATATGCTGGCCCCGCGCGACCACCCGTAATGAATGATTCATGGCTGTTTGGCTGGGCCGGGCGCGCGCTGATTGCGGCCTCTGTGTGGAAGAGTCGCCGGCGAAGGCAAACAGGCGCGCGTGTCCCAGCTACGCCGTACTCTGCTCCGTAGTCGGTAGTCGCCCTCGGCGAGTTAAGTACTTGATCCCCGAGTCCTGTAATGTCCCCGCCGACCTCCGTAATCTCGTGATACTGACGCTGATTCTCTGTGTACAGTCACACCTCACCTAGGGGTGGACGTTTTGTGTTGCGTAACCATACTTGCAAACCAGAATGAGATTTTCACTCTGCAGCGGAGTGTGCGCTGATATGAAACTTCCTGGCAGATTAAAACTGTGTGCCGGACCGAGACTCGAACTCGGGACCTTTGCCTTACGCGGGCAAGTGCTCTACCAACTGAGCTACCCGTGCACGACTCACGCCCCGTCCTCACAGCTTTACTTCTGCCAGTATCTCGTCTCCTACCTTCCAAACCTTACAGAAGCTCTCCTGCGAACCTTGCAGAACTCGGTCCGGCACACAGTTTTAATCTGCCAGGAAGTTTCATACTTGCAAAACTACAGTAGGCTACCGTAGACTATAATAAGTAACCGTAGACAATGGGAATTTTGCTTGTAGCCTTGGCCACCCACGGTGGTATCCGCGTTACCTGTACGTTAGGTGTGTTGCATATTCATCGGGTGTTACTCATATCGATCGCCTTATTTATACAGGGTGAAAAGTATTTAAACCGACAAACTCTAGGAGGTTGTAGGGGAATTCAAGACAAATACTTTTCCCTAATGTCATTTTTTCCTATGAGGAGTATTTAAACCAGTAGAGCAAGATTTCTCTGGTAGCAAATTAATTAAACCAACAAACACTTTTCCATTTTTTATGACCAACTGACAACACATTAACACAACCCAATTTCGATTACCGTAGATTTTCAAAAATGCCTCCATTGACACGTAAACAAAGGTTACACGGTCGCATCATGTTCTGTCTGACACGGGCAAAAGCCCGAGGAGTATCCTGAATTGTTTCTGCTGCTGCTACTATCCGGGCAACCAGATCCTCTTCTGATGCAACAGGAGTTCCATAAACAAGGTTGCGCATTTCTCCGCACACAAAAAAGTCCAGAGGGGACATATCTGGAGATCGAGCTGGCCGTGGTACAGGATCATCTCTGCCAATCCACGTTTCTGGGAACCGTCGGTCCAGGAATAGACGCACACGACGACTGAAATGTGCCAGCACCCCGTCATATTGGAACCACATGCGTTGTCTTGTAGGGATCGGGACGTCTTCCAGCGATTCTGGCAATGCTCTGGCTAGAAAATTGTAATAGTGCCTGCCATTTAATGGCCTAGGTAGCAGATACGGCCCAATTAAACAGTCCCCAACAACACCGACACACACATTAACGAAGAACCGCACTTGATGAGCGCTAGTAACTGTGGCATGTGAGTTATCCTCACTCCAAACATGCGAATTGTGCATGTTGAAGAGCCCGAACGTTGCTTCATCGGTAAACAACACAGAGGATGGAAATGTAGGATCGATTTCACACTGTTCCAGGTACCACTGCGAAAACTGTGCTCTGGGTGGATAATCAACTGGTTCCAGGTTGCGGACACAATGGAAGTGAAATGGACGTAACAATTGCTCTTGAAGGACTGTTCTTACATTCGTCTGATTCGTCCCCATGTTACGTGCAATTGCATGAATGCTGATTGAAGGATCCCCCTCCACATGCTGCAAGAAAGCTTCCTCAAATTGCAGCGTTGTTACCGTGAGACGGTGCCCTTGTCCAGGTAATCTGCTAAATGACCCGGTCTCAAGCACACATTGGTACACAGCAGCAAAGGTTCTATGAGGCGGGATACGGCGATTAGGATATTGTTGTTGATAAACCCGCTGTGGAGCTCGTCCGTTGTGGTGCGCTACGTAGTACGCACCAACCATATCAGTGTACTCACTCCAGGTGTATCGCCCCATTAGTAAACACAGACAATGCACTACTACACTGGTGGACAGCAGTTGCCTACAACTGAAGAGCGTAATACGCCCTCTAACAACTGAAGATCGTAATACGGCCTCCAACAACTGAAGAGCGTAATACGGCCTCCACCGGTTTAAATAATCCTCATAGGAAAAAATGACAATAGGGAAAATATTTGGTTTGATGTCCCCTACAACCTCCCAGAGTTTGCCGGTTACGGTATACTGAAGCGCTAAAGGAACTGGTGTAGGCATGCGTATTCAAATACAGAGATACCTAAACAGGCAGAATACGGCGCTGCGGTCGGCAATGCCTGTATCAGACAGCAAGTGTCTGGCACAGTTGTTAGATCGGTTACTGCTGCTACAATGGCAGGTTATCAAGATTTAAGCGAGTCTGAACGTGGTGTTATAGTCGGAGTACGAGCGGTGGGACACAACATCTCCGAGGTAGCGATGAAGTGGGGATTTTCCAGTACAACCACTTCATGGGTGTACCGTGAATTTCAGTAATTCAGTAAAACATCAAGTATCCGACATCGGTGGGGCCGGACAAAGATCCTGCAAGGACGGGACCAACGGGGACAGCAGAGAATCGTTTAACGTGACAGAAGTAAAATCCTTCCGCAAACTGCTGTAAAATTCAATGCCGGGCCTCCAACAAGAGTCAGCGTTCGAGCCATTCAACGAAACATAATCGATGTGGGCTTTCGGAGACGAGGGTCCACTCGTGTACCCTTGATAACTGCACGACACAGTCCATTATGCCTCGCCGGGGATCATCACCGACATTGGACTGTTGATGGCTAGAAACATGTAGCCTGGTCGGAAGAGTCTCGTTTCAAATTGTATCCAGCGGATGCACGTGTACAACCTAATGAATCAAATGGTTCAAATGGCTCTGAGCACTATGAGACTCAACTGCTGAGGTCATTAGTCCCCTAGAACTTAGAACTAGTTAAACCTAACTAACCTAAGGACATCACAAACATCCATGCCCGAGGCAGGATTCGAACCTGCGACCGTAGCGGTCTTGCGGTTCCAGACTGCAGCGCCTTTAACCGCACGGCCACTTCGGCCGGCCAACCTCATGAATCCATAGACCCTGCATGTAAGCAGGGGACTGCTAAAACTGGGCCGGCCGCGGTGGTCTAGCGGTTCTAGGCGCTCAGTCCGGAACCGCGCGACTGCTACGGTCGCAGGTTTGAATCCTGCCTCGGGCGTGGATGTGTGTGATGTCATTAGGTTAGTTAGGTTTCAGTAGTTCTAAGTTCTAGGGGACTGATGACCACAGATGTTAAGTCCCATAGTGCTCAGAGCCATTTGAACCATTTTTTTGTTGTTGCTAAAACTGATGGAGGCTCTGTAATGGTGCGGGGCGTGTGCAGTTGGAGTGAAATGAGAACGCTGACGCGTTTAGCTACGACTCTGATAGGTGATATGTGCATAAGCATCCTGTTTGATCACCTGCATCCATTCGTGCCCATTCTGCATTCCGATGGACTTGGGAAATTCTGGCAGGACAATCCGACATCCCACACGCCCAGAATTGCTACAGAATCGCTCCAGGAACATTCTTCTGAGTTTATACACGCCCACTGGCCACGAAACTCCCCAGACATGAACATTATTGAGCATATCTGGAATGCCTTGCAACGTGCTGTTCAGAAGAGATGTCCACCCCCTCGTATTCTTGCGGATTGATCTACAGCCCTGCAGAATTCATGGCGTCAGTTCCCTCCAGCACGACTTCAGACATTACGCGAGACCACGCCACGTCGTGTTGCGTCATCTGTACGTGCTCGCGGGGGACCTACACGATATTAGGCACGTGTATCAGTTTCTTTGGCTCTTCAGTGCAATTCGCCCTTAAACCGTCCGCCCCAGGTAGCTGCGTGGTCAGCGCGACAGAATGTCATTCCTAAGGGCACGGGTTCGATTCCCGGCTGGGTCGAAGATCTTCTCCGCTGAGGGACTGGGTGTTGTGTTGTTCTAATCATCATCATTTCATCCCCATCGACGCGCAGGTCACCGAAGTGGCGTCAAATCGAAATACTTGCACCCGGCGAACGGTCTACTCGACGGGAGACCCTAGTTACACGACAATTACATTTACCTTGAAACCAAAAGCGATGTACCAGCTAGAAACTGAATGACGATATATAAAGGACCGTGTGACCAATAGCAGATTTTTGTTCTACATGATTATCCTCCTGTCTGTTGCTTAAAATTAAATAGTATTTATAGCAAAACTGGACTTGTCAGTTCAGGTTTTATTCGACAATTCGTAATATGTAACGAGAACTGTTGTAGTAAAAATAAAAAAAGAAGATACTGTTATATCATATAGTGGTTGAAAGGGAATTTCCTCAAAAAGAAAGAAAGATAAAAATAAAAAATCCGCAAAACAAAAATATATCAAACATCGCTTCAATTCTTCGTCGAACTTATATAAAACGTGTTTCAGATATTCATAAACAACTTTTGCATTTACCGGTAATAGCGGGAATCTCTTTCCTTTAATCACGATGAAAGACTTTTTTTGATTACAAAATAACAAAAATAATTATATAGTTCGTTTCAGGTACGTACATGTAAGCTATACCTGCAGCAAAAGTAATTTTTTTGGTTAGGTAAAAGCGCAAAAGTTACGCGATCAACTAATTTTTATTATTTGTAGACTGCAATTTTAATTCTGTAAGGATATAAAATGCACAATGGATGAGCAGTGAGTGATGAGCGGTTCTAGTTATCTGCAAAATAAAAACCAAACAACCAAACAAAGAGAAGTCTTCGGCTCTCATCTTCTCTCTTCCACATTCATTTATGTTTCTTTCCCTAGCAATACTGCCTGTAATCATACCGTTTACTACGTCATTTTATGTACTCTGCCAGAACTATCGAACCGTAGTTTTGTTCGAGTGCAACTCTAGTCGTACCTGCGTGTATCTTCTGCACTTGATAATCTAAAAAAACAAGGATACCCATGCAATCTTCGTTAAGTTGTGATCTACCGTTTTCATAAAAGACGTTGTCATTGAAAGTTTGTGGTTGATGGACGGTATGCAATCTTGCTGAATACTGTAAGGTTATCAGCAAAATAGCGATGAAACAACACACAGCAAACCTACAATCCTGGGGGAATCGACACTGTTCACCCTAGTCAATAATAAGATTTGTGACCAACAAGACGAGCGAGTGCAATGCTCGTTACCTTCACTGAATAATAAGAGAACGATAGTTGAGTCTGGCCAGTGTGCACAATGATAACGCCGTCACAGAGAGAACAACAAACTGAGGTGTGCAATAGGTTATATTCGTTATTGGTGGGTCACCTAAAGGTGGAAACTTGTAGGGCAATCTAAAGAAATCCGAAATATAAGACAAAACTGAGATTAACAGATAGTTATTTGCTCTAACTGCTGACTAAACGACATTTGACAGTAACGCCTCATTGTACGAGGTCTATTCAAAAAATTCCGGAGCTTTGTGCACAAAATTTTTCTACGCTTACCTTTTAGTTATTGTTTACGGTATCCTTCGGAATACTCTCCTCCCAACGCCGTTTCGACTTTCGGCAGCAGCACTGGTACGCCTCTGGCTGGATCACGTGAAGCGCAGTCTTCGAATTTTCGTTTGTCTCACCTATCGATGCAAATCGTCGTCCCTTCAACGGGGTTTTCAACTTCGGAATTTAAAAAAAAGTCCGCAGGGGCCAGGTCTGGACAATACGCAGGACGAGGCAACACAGTGATCAGTTTCTTGTGCAATATTCACGTACCAAGAGGGATGAATGTGCGGGTGCGTTATCGTGATGCAAGAGCGACAATTCGTCTCGCTACATTTCAGGCCTTTTCCTTCTCACATTCTCTCCCAGGCGTCGCTACACGTCCCACTAGTAACATCGATCAACAGTTTGGCCCTGTGGCACGAATTTATGATGAACTAATCGTTGAGAGTCAATTATCAGCATGACTTTGACATTGGACCTGATCCGACGACCTCTTTTTGGTCTTGGAGAATCTTTCCCAAGCCACTGTGAAGACTGAACCTTGGTATCAACATCATAAACGTAGGCCCACGTCTCATCACCAGTTACGTTTAAGGAACATCTCATTCTCATTTCGGCGATCCAAAATCTCTTCACAGAGTGTGAGGGGAAGGTCTTTCTCGTCTTGACTCATGAGCTATGGGACGAAATTGGCGGCAAGACGATGCATTCCCATATGCTGTGTCAGTATCTCATGACATGATCCAACTGAAATGTTACATTCGTCTGCAATTTTTCGCATAGTCAGTCAACTGTTGGCAGGCACAATTTCGTTGACGTTCCTGACAGGAGCTCCGTCGGTAGACGTCGAAAGGCGTCTTGAACGAGGGTCGTCTTTAACTTCCCTCCGGTCATTTTTAAACCGTCTGAACCAGTCGTAATACCGAGTACGGCTTAAGCACTCATCAGCTTACGCGCCCTGAAGCATTTGGTGTGACTCTGTAAACGTTTTATTGAGTTTCACGCGAAATTTAACGCAGACGCATTCCTCTGCCTTTTCGAAGTTCGCAAACTCTGCGACATAAGTTTCTGAACAATAAATAACAGACACAGTACAGTGAAACTTAATGCGTAACCATTAAGCACAGGCTTGTGCAGAAATGCCAAACGCATTTCGCTTCAACACAACATTGGCGCGAAATTACGAATGTCCCGGAACTTTTTGAACAGACCTCATATACGCACACGTATACTCTACTTGCCAAAGAAGGTGAAGCACCCAGAAGGGAAGAAGGAAAAAAAATAACTTCACTCGTTGAGAGGATATGTGATGTTATTTTTGATCACAGAACCGAATCAAATTTACAAAGAACTTGGCAACATGAGAGACATACCAATATGATACTGCAATCTCTCTGGACTGGGTGCATGCACTAATTAATTTGGGAAGGGCGTCATAAAATCATTGTATCTTTTGCTGAGGCAAACAGGCTCGTTACTGTGGTAACTGGTCCTTGCTATCTTGGTTACTGACGCTGGAACAAGGTTTACGTTCGATCGCGACCCATGTATCCTGTATCGGGGACAGTTTTGGGGATCTCGCTGGCAACAGGAGTATCTCAATATCACGCAGACATATCACAGAGACACGTGCCATGTATGCACGATCATTGTCCTGGAGTAGAATGGCTCCACGATATTCTCTTGTGAGAGGTAATGCATGGGGATGCGGTATGTCCACGACGTACCGTTGTGCCTTCAGAGTCCCCTCAATCATTACTAGCTGTGACTTGGAAGTCATAAACAATGGCTCCGCACACATTGACGCCTGGACTAATGCTGCTGTGTCTCTCGAAAATATTGGAAGAATGGACCTCTCCCTAGTTCACAGCCGTACTCATAGGGATCCAATATGCCATTATCGATTATTTTTGAAGAAGAACGTGAGATTAAGGAATTTACTGTCAAGAGCAGTTAATGTAATAGAAGCACACAGGCGAAGGCGGCAATATCCACCCTGAACCCTAAGTGGCCAGTAGAGAAAATCATTCACTAATGCAACGAACACAAAGCTACGGCCGAAGTAACGAGGGGCAAATAAATCTGGATGGTGGCATCAGTTATACGTATCTCTCTCACAGGGTGAAACCGTACGTAGCATTCATGAAGGAAAGAGGAATCTGTGCGCAACATAAGAGCCTTTTAATAAATGCGGACATTAAGTAACGTCTACACTGTGGATTTCAAATAACTCAGACGACAGCCGGCCGGTATGGCTGAGCGGTTCTAGGCGCTTCAGTCTGGAACCGCGCGACCGCTACGATCGCAGGTTCGAATCCTGCCTTGGGTGTGGATGTGTGTGATGTCCTTAGGTTAGTTAGGTTTAAGTAGTTCCAAGTTCTAGTGGACTGATGAAAAAAATGTTCAGATGTGTGTGAAATCTTATGGGACTTAACTGCTAAGGTCATCAGTCCCTAAGCTTACACACTACTTAACCCAAATTATCCTAACGACAAACACACACACCCATGCCCGAGGGAGGGCTCGAACCTCCGCCGGGACCAGCCGCACAGGGGACTGATGACCTCAGATGTTAAGCCCCATAGTGTTCAGAGCCATTTGAACCAACTCAGGTGGCAGGGGACGAATAATAAACGACATTATCAAGAATGTCGACCTAATACAGCCAACAAGTGAAAGCAACCCCAGGACAGGCACCACATAAATTGCTTTAACATCCGATGAATGACGCAACAGGTCAACCAACATGTCGCCTTACTTCTTCAACAAATGATCTGATTTTCTCTGTGTGATGTGTATATCATTCGAAGTTAGCGTTGTAGGTTTAATAAATTTTGCAGTTTTCTAAAGACAGCCTATAAGTGATTACTAAGAATACTACTTTGTTCTAACCAACGTATTCAACGTATACTGAGCCAGGAGCACACTCGTGTCCATTTAGGTATGTCGGTACGCTCGCAGTAACTTAATTTATAGACGGACCTGCTTTCCAGGCTACATCAATGGAATCATTTAACTCTTTTTTTGAAAACGTTAAAAGACGTCTGGAAGAAAAGTACTATGCTCTGCAGAAAGAAAGGAAATTTTGCAAGTCTTATTGGCGTTTGTCATCAGTCTTCACGTATGACACTTCTCATTCTAGTGTTTCACTTAGTTTCGCTGACGCAGTTACCCGTACAGAACTCTATATTTCCTTCACCAGGAGAAAAAAATTCAAGAAAAACGTTCAGTAGGGCACTACTGCATCTGCAGATTTTTTAGGAATACACGTTTCCAGTATTACGTACCACCTGAACTGACAACCTGCCAACAGAAGGAAAATATTGCTAATAGTACTGCATTAGTATAGCGATGTGTTGGAGGAAGGACGCAATCTTTTTTGGTCGGGCTATGATCTACAGAGCATTCAGAAAGTATTTGCAGCGCTCGGATTCACAGAGAAAGGGCGCCGAACTGAGAATAAAAAAGTTGGAGCCTGGCCGCCTTGAATAAAGATTTTTTATGTTGCAGTTGCACAATGTTATTGGACAATGAAGTCAATAGTAAATTTTTGTTAAAGATTAGGAATTATTTGTTTGGTGAATATTAAGAGATCGCATAGAGCATTCTGAAGCAAGATTAGATGGAATACTGCAACACTACATTGGACTTGCGATTTAGTTTGAAAGGCTACTGCAGACTATGAGTTCGTGTCCTGACAGCAGTTACTTTAACCAATTAACCTTCCGCTTGATTCCCTGACTCATGCGTTTGCTTCATTGATTTTTACCTTTGAATGTGATAGTTACTGATAGCCTGCATTTGAGGTTATCACATTTATCAGAATCTAAATGAGCTGTCACTGTTTTAGTCAAAATTGATATGTAATTAATGTATCTACATGGGATTGATCTTTTATAAAAGTTGTGGCACAAGTTTATTGATGGGACAAACAATGCGTGTTAGCATGACGAGAAATAAAACATGAACTGCTGGCAACACAAATAGATGTAAGAAATAGTTAACACTCCACTGGGTGACAACTGGTTGGTAAAGATTAAGGTTTGTCTGACTGACCTATTTACTCTAGTTGAAAATATGGGTAAAGCAATTTGAAAACGTCGAACATGGAATCGACTTTGATGGATTTGTTCCACAGAAGTTATACTACTTTGGTGCAGCTGAGAACAAGTGACGAAACTGTGATTCTATTTGCCCTAACAGAGCCGGAGCAGCAATGCTATATCTGTTTCTTGATGTGTAGCGCTGTCTCAGGTGACGGCGTGGTTCAAACATCTGCAGAGTAGCGATACGTGGCGCCTGAAATTCGCTGTTGGGGACAGAAAATATGCAAAGTCCCCGCTGGCGACCTGTTAAGCGGATAGCAATTTTGAAACCGAGCAGATTCCAGTGTGTGACACACTCATTCGCCGGTCATACTATCGACAGATTTGAGTCACTTATACGGCAGTGCGCACAAGGCGATCAAACACCAAGGTGGCAGAAAAGTCTTGCATAATATTGCCCTCAGGATAGCGAGTCGTCTGAGATGACTAACGCCTGAACTGTTGGTACAACCATGTCCTCACCACAGTCTTCCCAGTCAAGTACAGTGCCAGGGCAAAAGTCACTCTCAGGACAAGTGTGCCAAGGGTAACTCAGTCTTAACAAAAGACCAGAATTCTCTCCAGACTGATGTCTGAATCAGAATATCAAGTTTCTCCACCCCTCACATTCCATCAGACATTGCTAAACTCTACAAAAGCATTCCCACAACTGCCTGCAGAAGGGTTTCGTGCCAATCACGTCCATATCTTACCTCTAACTACTCTGCTCTACCCATCGGCCAGTCCTACTCAAAGTTAACAATATCCTTCTCTTTTCTGGAGAAGCAGCCAATCCCTGATTCACAAATTGCTGCGCAGAGAGAAGAAGATGTCGTGCTCCCGACTTTTTATTTTCCACGGCCACTTTAGACAATTTGTTGCAGCTCTAAAGTAAACAACACATTTATCACAGAGATTGGATGGCGTGAATGTTACAGCATGACCAATCATGGGCCTTGGCTAAACTAAGAGGAGTACTTTTGTGTCCCAACGTAGATAATTTCAGAACCATCACAGATGTTGTGTTCCTTCCAAAATGGCTTCGAAGGACTGAGGCTTCAACCTGGGAATTTTTATAGCCACCATACCTGTTCACAAAGGGTGTTTACGACACCGTCAAAATGCCTTGGGTGGGCCTCCTACATTTCTCCCGCACCCCTTCCCCTGCAGTTGCTTCAGGCGCCTAACAGGTACGTCCGGTTTTTCTGCCTCTTCAGCCTAACGCATTTTGTGCACACTAATGTCAGAATTTCTTAGGACCAGCATTATGTCGCCAGTAAGTGTTTCTGGATGTTCCTTTCCCTAATAGCTGCACGCAGCTTCCAAGGCACAAACGATCACTGCAAGATATAGTGTTAAATGACCAAACTGAGTGCTTGTTCTCAACTCCAGAAAATATTGTTCGAAGGAGAGTCACCATAAAGATCCCACATCCCTTAACAATGCACATTCTCCCATCAGTGCCTGTTGATGCTGATAACTTCCTGTTTTCTCATAAAAACGGCATCTTGTGTGTAAAATCAGTATCAAAGAGTAGCCTTGAATATGGAGAATAGTAAGAGAGTCACCCATTCCCTCTGAATAATTCTGCGTCTACATCTACATCGATACTCTACAATTCACCTTAGGGCGTGTGGCGGAGGGTACCCCATATCACTGCTAGTCATTTCCTTACCTGTTCCACTCACAAACAGAATGAGGGAAGAACGACCGTCTCTACGCTTCTGTATAAACCGTAATTTCTCGTATTTTATCTTCGTGGTACTTTTCGCAATGTACGTCAGAGGCAACAGAATCGTTCACGAGTCAGCTTCTAATAACAAAAAATGGCTCTGAGCACTATGGGACTTAACATCTGTGGTCATTAATCCCCTAGAACTTAGAACTACTTAAACCTAACTAACCTAAGGACATCATACACATCCATGCCCGAGGCAGGATTCGAACCTGCGACCGTAGCAGTCGCGCGGTTCCGGACTGAGCACCTAGAACCGCTAGACCACTGCGGACGGCTTCTAATAACATTTCTTTGACTTTTCTAAATAGTGTTCCTCGAGGAGAAAGTCGCCTTCCCACCAGGGATTTCCATTTGAATTCCCGAAGCATCTCTGTAACACTTTTGTCTTATTTGAACTTACCCATAACAAATATAACAGCCCACCTCTGAACTGCGTCGATGTCTTCCTTTAATCCGACCTGTTAGAGATCCTAAACACTTGAGCAGTACTCAAAAATAGGTCACACTAGCGCCTTATATGAGGTCTCCTTTACAGATGAACCACACTTTCCTAGAATTCTCCTAATAAACCGAAGTTGACGATCCATATTTACTACCACAATCCTTACTTGCTTGTTCCATTTCATATCGCTTTACAACAGTACGCTCAGATATTTAAACGACATGGCTGCGTCAAGCAGGATACAATTGATGCTGTGCTAGAACATTGTGGGTTCGTTTTTCCTACTCACCCACATTAACTTACACTTGTTCATTCACAGCTAGCTGCCATTTATCACACCAACTAGAAATCTTGTCTATGTCACGTGGTATCCTCCTACAGCCACTGAACGTCGCCACCTTACTGTACACCACAGCGTCACCAGCAAACAAGCGCCGATTGCTCATCACCTTGTCAGCCAAATCATTTATATTTATTGGGAAATGTAGGGAATAGTAGCGTTTCTATTACACTTCCCTGGGGTACTAATGACGATAAGCTAGTCTCTGATAAACAGTCGCCGTCGAGGACAACATACAGGGTTCTATAACATAAGAAGTCTTCGAGCAATCACATATCTGTGAACCTATTCTATACACTCGTACCTTCTTTAACTGCCTGGAATGGGTCATCGTGTCGAACGTTTTCCGGAAATCTAGAAATACGAAATTTGCCTGTTGCCCTTCATCCATAGTTTACAGTATATGATGTGAGAAAAGGGCAAGCTGGGTATCGGACGAGTGGTGATTTCTAAAACCTTGCTGAATCGTGGACATAAGCTACTCAGTTCTCAAGAAAACTTATTATATTCGAACTGAGAATATATTCAAGGATTCTGCAGCAAACCGTTGTTAGGGGACATCGGTATGTAATTTTTCTAGTCTGTTCTTTTGCCTTTCTTATACACAGGGGTCACCTGCCCTTTTTTCTAGCCGCTGCGGACTTTGCGCTGGGCGAGAGATTCACTATAAATGCATTAGAGGTAATGGGCTAACGCTGTAGAGCACTTTTTGAAAAACCGAACTGGGATTCCGGTCCTGGTAACTGATTTGTTTTTAGCTCCTTTAGTTGTTTCCCTACGCCAGCCATGCTTATTACTATGTTGTGCATACGGGAGTCTGCTCGATGGTCAAACGATTGCATGTTTGTACGATGCTTCTGCGTGAAAGATTTTTTGAATGTGAAATTTAAAACCTCGACTTTTTTTTTTGCTGTCTTCAACTGTCACAGCAGACTCGTCTACAAATGACCATATCGAAGCCTTAGACCCACTTAGCGATTTTACATAGGACGAGGATTTTCTCGGGTTTTCTGCCAGGTCTCTTGCTAAGGTACGCCGGTGGTAGTAGTAGTACGCTTCGCGCACAGATCTTTTCACAGACGCACAAATCTCTACTAACCTTGCTTGCCGTCATTTGGGTGCTCTCTTTTGAACCGAGAGTGCAACAGGCTCTGCTTCCTCGGCAGC
Organism: Schistocerca serialis cubense; assembly: GCF_023864345.2. Classification (NCBI taxonomy): domain Eukaryota; kingdom Metazoa; phylum Arthropoda; class Insecta; order Orthoptera; family Acrididae; genus Schistocerca; species Schistocerca serialis. The sequence continues at coordinate 123,147,141 of NC_064643.1, forward strand.
ATTATTAATCAGTGGTGGTCTTTTCCACCTTAAATCCACTTACTAGGCGCACAATTCTCCAGACCACAATTAAACTTCGCTCATAACTCTTCAGCGTCCATCTTGCTGGAGCTAAGCGATGTCAGTTCAACTGTCACACCAGACTGGTCTACAAATGACTGTATTCTAATAAGCACTTATCTGTTCTTTCTAGCAGAAACTATGTCCTAGCCTTGTAACGTTGTTGGTTTAATTTTCTATGTAAGCAGTGGTGATAGACAATAAAAGCGAGTTAAAAGCTGTGAGGTGTCTGGGGAAGTTTATCTTGCATTACTGAGCAGCTGTTTCACCAGGTATCCTGTCTAGCTTACCAAATTCCCAACCAGACGAACATTAATTATAATCTTTTAATAGTCATACGACAACCGGTGACATATATATATATATATATATATATATATATATAAAAGAGAATTTAAATAAAAAGAAATAAATCAGTTTATATTTGGAAATTTATTTTAACATAGATCATTGAAATTTCAGCATATTAAACGTGAGTTATAACTGAGCTGGTGCCTTATTTAGGACTGTGAAAATGTGAGTTTGTAATCTTACGGAACACATCAAATATGGAGCCAAGATTGGGAGACTCCATACGACACTGCATTCGTAAAACAACACACAAAGAACGTTGAAACATATGCAAGAGAAAATTAACCACTACCAACCGATTCAATTTTCACCCAAAGAAGTTACGTTCGTAGCACAATCCTGTCCGTCATATAATTACCACACACTGGTATACTAAATTCATACTAACTCTCTGTGAAATCTGCCCAAAAAAATTAGCTGAGGGCTACTTTGATGGTTACACCACATGCTTCACGTGGTCAACTTGGTTTACACAAAGCGTGTAACTCCACAATAATTTTGATAATTAAAATTAATTAGATCGAAAAGCAATTTACAAAAGAAAAACCTCGAACTGGTTACTAACGTCTTACTATTAACCTGATGGGTCAAACAATTATATAAGCACGTGGTAGTGGTCTCACAAAGTACACCCCACGTGGGTTGAACATAAAGAAAAGTTGCTATATTGAAAAATATTGTCAAGACGAGACGTTATAATCTCACGCACATTCGCATTTAAGATTGATGAACTTAGAGTTACTGATCAACACGTGGTTCCACTTTACTCACAAAGTAGTGACAAAGCAACTACCGGAATATATTCTGAACTTCACACGAGAATTACACTGCGCTGCAATTTAAGATAACATTAGATATTTTAGATCTAAACATCAAATAAAGGTGATTAAGTTTTCAGTTAGGCTGAACTTAAGAAATCCATTGTCCTACGGACTTAGCAGACACGCGCTTAGCCGGAGATCTTACCACTTCAGACGCTCGCCACGGACCGACTGACCTGCGCTGCTACCGAGCGTGCTTCCCAGATACAAACGGAAGTGACCAGAGAGGCAGCTTCCTATACCAACATGACAAGGGACGGCCAGGACCATGCTAAGAATGGAAACCTCTCTGCTTTTAGAAAGCGTAGCTACCTGTTCCGACGTTGGTCCTATTGTTCTCTAGCAGACAGGCTTGTCTGCTACCCTCAAGCATGCAACTAGAAACACATTTGCTCATTCATCCTCTCACACAGAAGGGAAGGGGGATTATAAAATAAATAAAATAAATAAATAAAAATATATTGTTATTTGTTATATTGATTATTCTATCTGTATGATGGTGATTGTGATTGCAATTGTATTTGCTTATCTGGAACGTGGACGTTTAATTATTCGATATCAGACGCTTGACAATGGCTTTTTCGTAAAGGCAATGTTACTCGTAGTTGACCGTGAAATAAAACTGAATAATCGGACTTCGTAATTAAATCGTTTCCAAAGACTGCTGCGGTAGGTGCGGACTCATAATCTAAATCTCAATATTACAATAATTTGCCAGCCATGCCAATACGTCGTACAGAGGTGATTGTCTACTAAACATAAAAAAGTTACACAGTTAGTTAAATCAGATATATTCAATGAATAAGCCTACAGTTCATAATCCTACTTACTTTTATAAATATAATTCTTTACAGAATCGAGTGCCTAGTGTGGTTGCAACTCGCAGTATTCTTCTATAACATGAAATATGGCGGTGTGCCAGACAATAAAATAAAATACGTGCTTCTCGCACCACTTCAACCAGAGCTCTCCTTTTTTAATCAAACATAAGAGTAACGTAATTGTGCTTTTGTTTTATCAGCGACACAGCGCTGCAGTTGTGTGCCATAGGCTTTATTTATTTGTCACTGATCCTTTATTTAATTAGTATTTCGCGTTTCCGCGGAAACTCACGCTCGGCATGCAAATGTGCCTTTATAGGATGACAGTATCTTATCATATACAGTATATAAAAGAAAGCGGATGTGGGTTCCGTATGAGACTGTGTGACATGAATTACATTTAAACTGTGTTTTAAAGTGTAGTAGTGTGACAGATCGTTCTTGTTTATGTGTAAAAGTAACACGTTTCACTGCTCAGTCTCCTCCCAGATAGCCAGAAACGCCACAGTAAATTTAGAAGAGGAATTTATGCCGTAAATGACAACAGATTTAAGAAATTAAACATGAAAGGAATCCAACAGAGACCTTTCAGCCTTCTTAAATGATTTATTGACTTTCGTAACCGTAACTGCCATAATGGCATTATGATCGCTCTTCCTTTTTTCTATACCTACGTTGTCGATAAGGTCCGGCCTATTACATGTTCAAAAGTACCTCGCATGACTGTCTGTCTATACCTCCTGCAAAGAATCCATGGAAATCCAGTCTATACTAGGTAGCTTCAAGTTGCCTCCAACTGAGAAGTGTATTATTATGCGCCACTGACTATAGATGTTCTTTGAACGACATGAGAAATGTCATAGGAGAATCGGGTGGCCGGAGAAACGTCCAACAATTAATTTGGTTTCACCTGACCTGTTACACGCGACTAGACAACTTCGCTATAACACTCAACTTCGACCTCAATAGAGACAATTTCTTTTGTCAGGTTCAAAGGACACTCCCCCTCGTATGATCTCTAATCTGCCTTTCCGATATACGTTCCATGACTCGAGAAATACCCTTGAGACTTCCACTTCTGATTTCAGCCAGCTCTCTGTCTCGACAATAATTTGAGCGTGAGAACGTTCTTGGATGGCAATGCATTCGGTAACTTTCGACAATTTACTGATGAAATTTTGACAGTCCAAGTGTCTTTACTGTGAACGTAGTCTGACCTCACTTGCTGCTTATCGACTGGCTAGTGTTCGAGTACGTCAAACTACTGCCTAGTCTAAGAAAACCCTCATTTGCTTTCCACAAGTACACTGCTACCCGAGTAGTTGCTTCCTTCCTGTAGGGGGAGTCCTACAAATCCCCAGCCGATAGTGCAGGTCTAGAAATCTGCAGCCAACACCGTCACAAAGTCGACGAATCCGATGGTTGAGAGTCTTCACTAGTCTCCAACCAAAGCACCTGATCAACTCTGGAAACAATGATGCAAACTGCACACTCTGCTTGCACCCCTCGCGCTAGGCCAGCACCCTTCAGCACTTCCGCCAGCAGCCTGTATGAACTCAGGGTGGCCTCGGAAGCCATGCAACAGGCGTCGTTGATGCCGACGTGAGTCACAACTTGCAGGCGGCTGCATCCTGCACATTCGATAGCCACAGGCAAGGCAGCCTCCACATCTCGGATGAGTCCCCCCGCCACACATACCGGCTTTCTTCACAGCCTTGAACGCTGTCTGCCCAAGGGGCTTCATAACGCGCCTAACGTTGGAGATCCCGATAACAAGCAAACCCATCCCCCCGTGTGCCTGCACGGACCCTCCTGAAGGAGTGTCCGCCTGTCAACTCAGAGGATGAATGGACGAGGCCAGATGACCAGACTCCATATTGGCCCTCGGTCTGCAGTGAAGCGAACGCGTTACCACCCGCTACTCACCCTGCTGTGAGGGCGGATCCAATACGTCGGGTGCACTAGGAGGTGCCTCGGAAGTAGAGCCCGTAGGTAAAACAAGCTACACCTGAGGTGTCCCTTGCGACGCGCCAGATTGTCCGCCACCGGCACACCCCGAGGCAGCAGCGCGAAGGTGACTGACCGCAGCCAACAGCGCATTCAGCTTTTCGCGAACGGCGACCAGCTCCTTCTGCGTCCGCACACTGCATGCACACATCCTACTCATCGTAGCAAGACTAACTGAGGAAGGGAACTTTCAGAGCAGACAGAATCCTAAATATGCACCCTCCTGATGTGTCACCACTCACACTGATATCTCAGTGTGCTGTGTAACTGGCTGTTCAGAAGAAATGGACTGCGCTACAGAGTGCCCGAATTTACAGTTACGAAATCCGAGCTTACACATATTAAATGGAAACACGCACGAAATTTAATAAATATACTACGAGGAAAAGACAAAGACTTAACTGGCCGCTCTGTAGATCTGTATCAGCCGAGGGCTCTAGCCTCACTGACCGGCTTACTAAACGAACGGACGCTTGTCTTCAAAACGAAACAAATGAGCAACTACTGAATGAATTTGCACTTAGAAAAACGTGAGATTAAACCTCTCAACCTCTTAATCGTTAGCCGGCCGAAGTGGCCGTGCGGTTAAAGGCGCTGCAGTCTGGAACCGCAAGACCGCTACGGTCGCAGGTTCGAATCCTGCCTCGGGCATGGATGTTTGTGATGTCCTTAGGTTAGTTAGGTTTAACTAGTTCTAAGTTGTAGGGGACTAATGACCTCAGCAGTTGAGTCCCATAGTGCTCAGAGCCATTTGAACCATTTGATCTTAATCGTTAGCGTCGGCCGCTGAAGTGACAAGTATCTGGCAGCTATCGTGAAAAAAATTTGTGCAATTTCAATGAAAATTGAGATGCATTGAATCAGTCACGTTTCAAAATGTGTCACGTTAATGAATACTAGGCAAACCAGTTATGATCGAGAGATTCGAGCAGTAGCTCGGTAAGTACTGGAGTCGAAGAGCGATTTCAGAGTCGTCAACTGCTGGCTTGTGCAATCGTTAATGGACTTTTAAGAGTAGATCAGGAACTTAGCGACTGAGGTACCTAAAGCCTGAAGTGTTGTAGTAAAGCCTTTAGTAACAAAGTGGCGACAGCACGTACTAATTTTTTGTTTTTCTTGTTAACTCAAAATCAAGCTCAGCGTTTTGGAGGGGCAGTTTAACAAATAGGACACATATGCAGTCGTACAAAGGAACAGGAATAAATAGTATTTTAGTTCCAACCTAAAATTAAATCAAGGCTAATTGTTTTATTTGTGTTCCCTTTTGAAATGTACTTTAAGTAAAAGGAACTCTCGAATTTCATAGTAGAAAAAGAAATTAGCAGGTAGCGCTCAAGAGAACTTTATTACGAAGAGTAATTTTAAAGTAAGAGGTATCCCAATCACAGAAAAGGAAGAGAATGTATATATTCCACGCTATATAGAAACAAAAAGTTACTTACTTAGTAGTGTGCATTCAAAAGAAGTCAGGTATGAATAGTATGATGGCTTCCCATTTTAATTAACAACATTTTAGTAGCAAAATTTACCAGAAATGAATGTCAGCGATTATTACACTACCCGACGGGAGGCCCTAGCCACACGGCATTTCCATTTCCAGATGAGGCCTAGTCACGATTTGCAGGAAATATGGTCGACCAATCCGTTGTTGGAGCAACCACTGACACAATGCGACTCTTGGTGATAAGGCAGTCCCAAGCATTGCATGGACTCGTTGTGGGTGATGCGGGTGTAACTGCCGTTCGTGGGGTACTCGCCACACGCTAGTACGTGCAACGCCCATTTCACGTGCCATATGATGAGTATTGCAGTGGGGACAGCTGCAGCACGTTCCAGCGTCTCCTCTTGAAAATTGTGTGTGTGAGTAGTCCTCATGTCGGCAGGTCCTTCGTTTCTTCTTTCCAATGAACTGGTCTCCGCACTCATCGAACAAGAGAAATAAACAATTGTCGTGACGGAAGATGCCTGATAGGAAATCATTCCCTGTACAGCCTTTCAGCAGCGAGAGCACTGAAACGTACTTCCCCCACACACAACGTATATGTCAGTAAGTTCAGCGAAAATGTACCGGCACTGCTCCATCGTATTCTACTGTACGTCTCTGAACAGCACTGTGTAATGAATGGGTATGTCGTTGATTCATACCACGTTCTGTCGTGGGACAACGTAAACACGATATAACAGAGCGATCTTATGCACAATTGAAGTAAACAGAACCATCATGACTACCGAGTAATCAGGCTGGCCCTCCTTGTTTCCTTGCAGGAAGTAAAGAATGCGCATGTAAATAAACAGCACACTACGTGTAAACGTGAACGCATGTTAGTTGTCAGTACGCTAGAAAACAGAAATGGTTGACGAAGCGGAGGGCAAGCTTACTTCCATGTTTCTCCGACTCCATGCTCCCTTCCTGAAGCCGCTCAGTGGAGCATTCTCTATGACATGTTACAATTTTGCACGCCCTTACGGAAACACACACTACAAAAATCAAACTTTTCAAAAAAAAAAAAAAAACTGAAGTGGGCACGTATAATCTTGCTGCATTCTATATGTTCTCTGTTCGCTGCACTATGATTAAATGGCAAAGGACAAAGTGTCACTTTGTAATTGGTACTCTAGTTCAGGGTTCCCAAATGGCGTTCTGTGGAAAGTGTGTTCTGCAGGAAGTGAATACGTGCTCCGCCAGACCCTTTCGACATTCTGACGATATTAATTTTTTGAATTTTTATTATGATTTCTGTGTCTACTATGTATGATTTAAAACTGAAGACATCGATGAATAATACAAGTTTCTCTCATTGTTAAAAATTTTATTAAACTTCGAAACAAACGAGGTGTTCCGTCACAGTGCCGGGATCCTTAAAGTGTTCTGTCAGAGGAAAGGTTTGGGAGCCTACGCTATAGTAAATCACAGACGAGGCGCAGGGTTTTAGGGGTGCTTAAAAACCCTGAGTGACTAAAATTCCTAACGTCGCCGGATAACACACAAGTTAGACACATGAGAAATGGCTAACTGTCGGCTGCCACGACGACCAGACTTCCGTGCACGACACGCGCAGCTCTGCTGGATGATGCACTCTACGTCCTGGGCGAACACACGAGGGCGACCTGTGGATTTCGCCTTACGTACACAGCCAGTGTCTTGAAACTGCCTGTGCTGTAACAGCTACAGTGCCGTACTCTCGACCAAAATTAAGGAGCACAGTTGTAGTTGAAATGCATTTTCTTTATTAACTTCTCGACTCGACACACTTTGGGTAATGGACGGACGAGAAAGCGAGTTAGCTGCGCTAGAGGAGTAGCCCTCCCGGCAATCACGTGACCCGGCAACTTGCAACTAGCACCATACTTAACTTTTAGTTTCGGTACGTAAGTTAAAATTCAGTGCGTAGTGTGACTTGATTTATAAGTTATGTGTAATGCGTACTTACGACTGCCACCTATCAGTTTGCTACCCGTCCGTCTTACAGGTAGGCGTGACATCTCCTGCTTCAAGTACAGGTCTAGCTGTCTACATTGGCTGTTACGTAATTTTTCACTAGATTTCTCTTCGAGAATTTTCTCTCATAATCAGTTTTACATGTATTTAATCTTATTCTCTCGAGTAATGCTGCTTACAAGGGAACCTCCCCATCGCACCCCCCTCAGATTTAGTTATAAGTTGGCACAGTGGATAGGCCTTGAAAAACTGAACACAGATCAATCGAGGAAAGGAAGAAGTTGTGCAGAGCTATGAAAAAATAAGCAAAATACACAAACTGAGTAGTCCATGCGCAAGATAGGCAACATCAAGGATAGTGTGAGTTCAGGAGCGCCGTGGTCCCGTGGTTAGCGTGAGCAGCTGCGGAACGAGAGGTCTTTGGTTCAAGTCTTCCCTCGAGTGAGAAGTTTACTTTCTTTATTTTCGCAAAGTTATGATCCGTCCGTTCGTTCATTGACGTCTCTTTTCACTGTAAGAATAAAAGTGTATGTGTTTTGCGAGCGCACCGCGAAACCATGCGATTAGTAGACGAAAGGACGTGCCTCTCCAATGGGAACCGAAAACATTTGAATACAATGTCATAGGTCAACCGATTACTCCAAAGGAAAACACGTCTGATATATTCTATACGACACTGATGACGGCATGTGCGTCACATGACAGGAATATGTTGTCGACCCACCTAACTTGTACACTTGGCGAATTGGTAAAAAGATTCTTCTACCTTGCCGGATTTAGGTTTTATTGTGGATGTGATAATCACTCCCAAAAAGTGATGAAAACATAAGAGTTTGTCATATAAACTGAAAATAAAAAAATTAAACTTTTCAATCGTGGGAAGACTCGAACCATGAACTTCTCGCTTTGCAGCTGCTCACGCTAACCACAGGACCACGGCGCTCCTGAGCTCACATTATCCTTGATGTTGCCTATCTTGCGCGTGGACTACTCAGTTTGTATATTTTGCTTATTTTTCATAGTTCCGCACAACTTCTTCCTGTTTTCTCGATTTATCTGTGTTCAGTTTTTCAAGGCCTATCCACTGTGCCAACTTATAACTAAATCTGAGGGGGGTGCGATCGGGAGGTTCCCTTGTTAGTAAAACGTAATTCTCATGTGGCAACAATTAGAATACAGATAAGCTTACGTTTTGAACAGTTCTCCTGACGTCGTCAGTTGCAAGTCGCCGATGTGGCGTCAGACAGAAAGACTTGCAACATACAGACCGACAACCCCAGACAGGGTCTCCTGATCAGGAATGCCATACGATCATTCATTTATTTCTCTTAAAGTGGGAACGACAGGGTGACGCTCGAAAATATTTTTCAAATTCAGGATTTTTTTCGCCGCACTGGAATGTAGTAGACAAATGGGGTTTTCTGCAATGAATAAAACATACGAAATTTTATTGTTTTCTTAATGGAAAACGAAGTATAATTGGGATTTTCCCGATGCAACTCAGAAAGGAGGTAGAGCGACGGTTATCGTTGTAGCTCCGTTTGTGGTCATGTGAAACGTGAAATTAACACATATCAACCTCATAAAAAAAAAAAAATCCGAAATTATAGATATTTGAAAAAATGACCAAAAAATACTAAATAGCAACGTATAAAAATTCCGGTAAGATGAACTGAGGAGAACTGAACTTCCTTCAAGGGGAGACGGAAAATCATTACAATCGGATGAAAATTATAGCGTGGGTGACAACAGCCATACCGAAAAACATGGTTTTGAGAAAAACGCGTTTAAAATTTTACAAGTATTTATCACATAAAAAAAGGAACAAAACTTGAAATTTACGGGATATCATCTATGTCTTGTCCATAATAACTATCACCCCGGTTAATGCGTGGCTTCTTCCTACTACTTTGACCTGATAAGGGCTCATTTTCGTTCTGAGAGCTCTTTTCATTGCTCAGCGTATCGCCGTTGGCGTTTCTATCTTCACAAAGTCGGCGCATTTCATCGTGGATTTTGATTTGAAGGGATTTTGCCACTTGCATTCATGCAGTATGGTCTACATTGAATAGACGTGCGGCTAAATTTGAAGCAATGTTGACAATTTCGCTTCTACCGGGTGTTATTTTTAGAGCGTCTCCACCTGAGACTATTGAAACTTCCGTTCACATTTTGAGTAAAACCGCCCAAACAACGCTCCAGAAAATCAGGTTTACTCATATAAATATAAACAGGGAGCTTGAGTGAGGTACCGATTAACGCCGAGGCGTGCCGTACACACTCGGCTCCAAACGCTCACAGAATAGTTACTTTTTAGAGTTCCCGCATAATATTTTGGGAAATAATTCTTCAATGTATATACATCCGAATTCCGTAACAAAAAAAATCGAGTTTTTTCGACCGTCACCCTGTCGTTGCCCCTTAAAAATATCATCGGCTGATTACTCGGTAAAAAGTCGAAACCGATCACGATGTCACTTGTGTTATATGAGGCACAAATCACTGCCTGACAAAAAAGCTGAAGCGCCCATAACACATTGTCCGATGTCATAATTACCCATACGCACCATAGATATGCTCTTTGACATGTAGAACGGCCAACAGAGTTTATTAACATCGCTCGAGCTTAGAGTTGCTACCAAGTTTGCTAGATTGTATAAGGGGTGAGAACAGCGTCAGATGATGAACGACAACTGAGAAGGACACGGAGATGCCACGTATGAGACAGCGACATCAGCACCTGATAGAGTCTGAAAGGGACCTCATCGTGGGCCTCAATTTGGCCACCTGGTTGAACCGTGCAATATCCAGATGTGTGGGGCATTCAGATCTGACAGTGTACCGGAACGTTTTGGCAGGCATCCCGTCGTCGGGGTTCTGATTACCACCAGCAATTATCGCGAAATTATTCCACCGAGCACATCGTAACCCCTGCAAACCTGCTCCTGCCATGTGAGAACAAGTAATGGACTTCGAACAACATTTTGTGTCATCCCGGACCACTGGTTTGAAACCAGCAGCAGCCAGAGTTGGGAATTACTGTCCCATGCGTAAGCTTACGTTAACAGAACAACACAAATGGTGGCGTTTGGAATGATGTCGAGGTCCGGAAGTACGGACTGCTGATGAATGGTGCATTATATTCAGTAAACAATCACGTTTCTGAACTATCCCGGATGACCATCTTCGGCGTGTACGGCGTGACCCACTCTCCCAATGTTTTGGAGAGACACAGAAGTGTTGCTCCTGGCGTCGTAGTGTGCGTAGTCATTGGGAGTGACTTCAAGTCACGTCTTGTAGTGAATGAGGAAACTGGCGGCATAACGGTACGTCACAGACATCCTGCGTCCTCATATATTCTCATGCGACGGTATCGTGGTGCCATTTTTCAACACGACAATGATCGTTCACACATATCACGTGTCTCTAGAACTGTCAGAGCGATGTTGAAGTGCTACTGTGACCAACAAGATCCCCAGATCTGTGCCCCATAGAACACGTGTGGAACGAGTTTGGACCCAATTCCGGATCAGTGCTAGCATCGACGATATCAAGAACCACTTACATTTATCATGGGCCAACTTGCCTCAAGAGATGATAAATCAGCTTCGTGACACCCTTCCCAATCATGTCGATACATACACTACTGGCCATTAAAATAGCTACATCAAGAAGAAATACACATGATAAACGTGGGTGCATACATCCTGAGAAATCAGTACCCAGAACAACCACCTCTTGCCGTAATAACGGCCTTGATACGCCTGGGCATTGAGTCAAACAGTTCTTCGATGGAGTGTGCAGGTACAAGCTGCCCATGCAGCTTCAACACGATACCACAGTTCATCAAGAGTAGTGACTGGCGTATTGTGAGGAGTCAGTTGCTCGGCTACCATTGACCAGAAGTTTTCAGTTGGTGAGAGATCTGGAGAATGTGCCGGCCAGGGCAGCAGTCGAGCATTTTCTGTATCCAGAGAGACCCGTACAGGACCTGCAACATGCGGTCGTGCATTATCCTGCTGAAAAGTAGGGTTTCGCAGGGATCAAATGAAGGCTAGAGCCACGGGTCGTAATACATCTGAAATGTTACGTCCACTGTTCAAAATGCCGTCAATGTGAACAAGACGTGACCGAAACGTGTAACCAATGGCACCCCATACCATCACGCCGGGTAATACGCCAGTATGGCGATGTCGAATACACGCTTCCAATGTGCGTTCACCACGATATCGCCAAACACGGATGCGACCGTCATGATGCTGTAAACAGAACCTGGATTCATCCGAAAAAATGACGTTTTGCCATTCGTGCACCCAGGTTCGTCGAGTACACCATCGCAGGCGCTCCTGTATGTGATGCAACGTCAAGGGTGACCGCAGCCATGGTCTCCGAGCTGATAGTCCATGCTGCTGCAAACGTCGTCGAACTGCTAGTGCAGATGGTTGTTGTCTTGCAAACGTCCCCATCTGTTGACTCAGGAATCGAGACGTGGCTGCACGATCCGTTACAGCCATGCGGATAAGATGCCTGTCATCTCGACTGCTAGTGATACGAGGCCGTTGGAATCCAGCAAGGCGTTCCGTATTACCCTCCTGAACCCACCGATTCCACATTCTGATAAAAGTCATTGGATCTCGACCACCGCGAGCAGCAATGTCGCGATACGATAAACCGCAATCGCGATAGGCTACAATCCGACCATTATCAAAGTCGGAAACGTGATGGTACGCATTTCTCCTCCTTACACGAGGCATCACAACAACGTTTCACCAGGCAAGGCCGGTCAACTGCTGTTTGCGTATGAGAAATCGTTTGGAAACTTTCCTCATGTCAGCACGTTATAGGTGTCGCCACCGGCGCCAACCTTGTGTCAATGCTATGAAAAGGTAATCATTTGCATATCACAGCACCTTCTTCCTGTCGGTTAAATTTCGCGTCTGTAGTACGTCATCTTCGTGGTATAGCAATTTTAATGGCCAGTAGTGTAAATCCAGGCCAGAGGAAACGCTTATTAGAGGGCTCATACTGCAAAATTCTTTTTAAACGCAACTCGATTTTTTAATCACTCATATAACATCATGTACCCTTCCTTTTCTAGGTGCTTCACTCTTTTGGTCAGACGATATATATAAACAAAAAAAGTAATTTTACAAGAACATCTACATCTTTATTCTGCAAACCACCGTGAGATGCATGGTAGAGAGTACGTCCCATTGTACTAGTTATTATTCTTCCTGCTCCATTCACGTATGGAGCTCGGGAAGAATGTTTGAATACCTCTGAGCGTGCAGTAATTATTCTAATCTTATCACACGATCCCTATGTGAGCGGTACCTAAGGTATTGTAGAATATCCCTAGAGTAATCATTTAAAGCCGGTTCTTGAAACTTGGGTAATAGGCTTTCTCGGGATAGTTTACGGCTGTCTCCAAGAATCTGCCACTTCAATTCCTTCAGTATCTCTGCGACACTCTCCTACGGATTAAACAAACCTATGAGCATCCGCGCTGCCCTTCTCCGTATACGTTCAATATCCCCTGTTAGTCCTATCTGGTAAGGGTCCCACACACTTGAGCTATATTCTAGAACCGGTCGCTCAAGTGACTTTTAAGCAGTGTCCTTTGTAGACTGATTGCACTTCCTCAGTATTCTACCAATAAACCGAAGTCTATCACCTGCTTTACCCACGACTGAACCTATATGGTCATTCCATTTCATACCCCTACAAAGCGTTACACCCAGGCATTTGTAAGACTTGACCGAATCCAGCAGTGACTCGCTGATAAGTTTCTGAACATTTAGAGCAAGTTGCCAACCTCTGCACCACTTTGAAATATTACCAAGGTCTGACTGAATATTTATGAAGCTTCTCTCAGACAGTACTTCATTGCAGATAACTGCATCATCTGCTAAAATCCTGATTTTACGATTAATATAGTCTGCAGGGTCATTAATATACAACATGAACAGCAAGGGTCTCAACACACTTCCCTGGGGCACACCCGAACTTTCTTCTACATATGATGATGACTCTCCATCCGAGGTAACATGTTGTATCCTCCTTACCAAAAAGTCTTCAATCCAGTCACAAATTCCACTCGATACCCCATATGATCGTACTTTCGACAGTGTTTCCATTACGTGGTGTAGCTTGTCCCCGTAAATGTGTGATGTTTCTCCGATGCAGGTGCAATTCTGGATTCACATATGAACGCGTAGTCGTGTTCGTCATGAACCGTATATGTCTACGACAGAGAACGAATTTACAACAGCGAGGTCACAGACGCTTGACACCCTACGGCGGCAATAAGAGAAAGTAGGAGCACGAAGGTGTGACAAAGAACAGCGGCAGCCGTGCGCGATGCGCGCGCTGGTTCCCACGGCCGCTGGGGCGGCAAGTGGCCCCGGAAAGTGGCTGCAGCCGCCGCCACCCACTGAGCGCCGAGGTGCTCCAAGCCACAGTAACAAACAGTCGCGGGGGCAGCGGCAAGGGGAGGCGAAGCACTCCACCGCTGCAACAGCTGCCGCTGTGTGAACAACAGACCGCCGTTGCCTCACAGGGTCCCATCGTTAAAGTCTCTTTATACAAACCATTTCACCACTTAACATTAGGCTACAACTCGTACGAATGCACGGGTTCGAGGATATCTCTCTTTCTTAGCACGTAACGAGGGATCTGCTTTTCGGCTTCTACTAGCATACCCGGCAATGTTCCGCAATTGCAAAAAAAGTGTGGGAATTGATATACACCATAAACTCCTTCCTCCCCATCTCCCTGCACAGCTCTTCCCCCACTTTTTATCCATCTCCTCCTCTTACTCCCCCCCTCCCTCTCTCTCTGTCCATCACCCCGTCTTTTTCTCTCTCTGGCCATCTCATTCTCGCACGTCTTATATGACCATTTTCTTCACCCTCCCTTCTTTATCCTCTTATCCCTATTTCTGACCGTGAGTTTTGTTTATTGTTACTGCAAAAAAAAAAAAAAAAAAAAATCTTGACTGCTAACTGAAGTCGGTTAAAACGAATGGATAAATCGAGTGGAATCAATGGTATTCGGAGGATGAGACAAACCTCTCCAGCTCCTGGATCTTTGAGAATAGTAGCTTCAAAAACAATATTTTACATGGTTATTCTAATCATATATGATAAGCCAAAACACAACATATCTGTTTTCTGTGAAACCGAAGACAAGGGAAAAAACAGAGCAGCACAATTTTTGACTGATTTGTATATGAGGAGGAAGACCATATATGGGAGACACGGTTTGTGTAATGGTTTAAATGTTCTACGATCATAGTTGAAACTGACTACGAGAAAGAAATCGAAACGACACATTTTCACCACACAGTAAAACACAGCATTTTCCTTCTCGCAGTCAGTTTTGACAGAAAATCTGTGGTTCGTGCAAATTGTAGCGGCTTCATTGAACATTCCTGCGTGTGCATTTCGAAGGTGCTGCGGGTGACATAAATGCTATTTTAAGGGACATTTGAATCACCCTATATGCTCCAAATGCATCTTAATGTTTATTACGGTATTGTGTAAATTTCTGAAGTGAATAGGTGAAGAATTTTCGAGACCCCCTTCCATATTGTATACATACAGTATTTATATATTGTATTCATTCAAACCTCCCCCCATGAACCATAGAACTTGCCGTTGGTGGGGAGGCTTGCGTGCCTCAGCGATACAAACAGCCGTACCGTAGGTGCAACCACAACGGAGGGCTATCTGTTAAGAGGCCAGACAAACGTATGGTTCCTGAAGAGGAGCAACAGCCTTTTCAGTAGTTGCAGGGGCAACAGTCTGGATGATTGCCTGATCTGACCTTGCAGCACTAACCAAAACGGCCTTGCTGTGCTGGTACTGCGAACGGCTGAAAGCAAGGGGAAACTACAGCCGTAATTTTTCCCGAGGGCATGCAGCTTTACTGTATGGATAAATGATGATGGCGTCCTCTTGGGTAAAATATTCCGGAGGTAAAATAGCCCCCCATTCGGATCTCCGGGCGGGGACTACTCAGGAGGACGTCGTTATCAGGAGAAAGAAAATTGGCGTTCTACGGTGGAATGTCATATCCCTTAATCGGGCAGGTAGGTTAGAAAATTTAAAAAGGGAAATGGATAGGTTAAAGTTAGATATAGTGGGAATAAGTGAAGTTCGGTGGCAGGAGGAGCAAGACTTTTGTTCGGGTGAATACAGGGTTATAAATACAAAATCAAATAGGGTTAATGCAGGAGTAGATTTAATAATGAAAAAAAAGATAGGAATGCGGGTAAGCTATTACAAACAGCACAGCGAACGCATTGTTGTGGCCAAGATAGACACTAAGCCCACGCCTACGACAGTAGTACAAGTCTATATGCCAACTAGCTCTGCAGATGACGAAGAAATTGAAGAAATGTATGACGAAATAAAAGAAATTATTCAGATAGTGAAGGGAGACGAAAATTTAATAGTCATGGGTGACTGGAATTCGGTAGTAGGAAAAGGTAGAGAAGGCAACGTAGTAGGTGAATATGGATTGGGGGTAAGAAATGAAAGAGGAAGCCGCCTGGTAGAATTTTGCACAGAGCACAACTTAATCATAGCTAACACTTGGTTCAAGAATCATAAAAGAAGGTTGTATACATGGAAGAAGCCTGGAGATACTGACAGGTTTCAGATAGATTATATAATGGTAAGACAGAGATTTAGGAACCAGGTTTTAAATTGTAAGACATTTCCAGGGGCAGATGTGGACTCTGACCACAATCTATTGGTTATGAACTGTAGATTAAAACGGAAGAAAATGCAAATAGGTGGGAATTTAAGGAGATGGGATCTGGATAAACTGACTAAAGCAGAGGTTTTACAGAGTTTCAGGGAGAGCATAAGGGAACAATTGACAAGAATGGGGGAAAGAAATACAGTAGAAGAATAATGGGTAGCTTTGAAGGATGAAGTAGTGAAGGCAGCAGAGGATCAAGTAGGTAAAAAGACGAGGCCTGGTAGAAATCCTTGGGTGACAGAAGAAATATTGAATTTAATTGACGAAAGGAGAAATTATAAAAATGCAGTAAATGAAGCAGGCAAAAAGGAATACAAACGTCTCAAAAATGAGATCGACAGGAAGTGCAAAATGGCTAAGCAGGCATGGCTAGAGGACAAATGTAAGGATGTAGAGGCTTATCTCACTAGGGGTAAGATAGATACTGCCTAAAGGAAAGTTAAAGAGACCTTTGGAGAAAAGAGAACGCCTTGTATGAATATCAAGAGCTCAGATGGGAACCCAGTTCTAAGCAAAGAAGGGAAAGTAGAAATGTGGAAGGAGTATATAGAGGGTCTATACAAGGGCGATTTACTTAAGGGTAATGTTATAGAAATGGATGAGGAGGTAGATGAAGAAGAAATGGGAGATATGATACTGCGTGGACAGTTTGATACAGCACTGAAAGACCTAAGTCGAAACAAGGCCCCGGGAGTAGACAACATTCCATCAGAACTACTGACAGCCTCGGGAGAGCCAGTCCTGACAAAACTCTACCATCTGATGAGTAAAATGTATGAGACAGGCGAAGTACCCTCAAACTTCAAGAAGAATATGATAATTCCAATCCCAAAGAAAGCAGGCGTTGACAGATGTGAAAATTACCGAACTATCAGTTTAATAAGTCACGGCTGCAAAATACTAACGCGAATTCTTTACAGACGAATGGAAAAACTGGTAGAAGCCGACCTCGGGGAAGATCAGTTTGGATACCGTAGAAATATGGGAGCACGTGAGGCAATACTGACCCTACGACTTATTTTAGAAGCTAGATTAAGAGAAGGCAAACCTACGTTTCTAGCATTTGTAGATTTAGAGAAAGCTTTTGACAATGTTGACTGGAATACTCTCTTTCAAATTCTGAAGGTGGCAGGGGTAAAATACAGGGAGCGAAAGGCTATTGACAATTTGTACAGAAACCAGATGGAAGTTAAAAGATTCGAGGGACACAAAAGGGCAGCAGTGGTTGAGAAGGGAGTGAGACAGGGTTGTAGCCTCTCCCCGATGTTGTTCAATCTGCATATTGAGAAAGCAGTAAAGGAAACAAAAGAAAAATTCGGAGTAAGTATTAAAACCCATGGAGAAGAAATAAAAACTTTGAGGTTCGCCGATGACATTGTAATTCTGTCAGAGACAGCAAAGGACTTGGAAGAGCAGTTGAACGGAATGGACAATGTCTTGAAGGGAGGGTATAAGATGAACATCAACAAAAGCAAAACGAGGATAATGGAATGTAGTCGAATTAAGTCGGGTGATGCTGAGGGAGTTAAATTAGGAAATGAGACACTTAAAGTAGTAAAGGAGTTTTGCTATTTGGGGAGCAAAATAACTGATGATGGTCGAAGTAGAGAGGATATAAAATGTAGACTGCCAATGACAAGGAAAGCGTTTCTGAAGAAGAGAAATTTGTTAAGATCGAGTATAGATTTAAGTGTCAGGAAGTCGTTTCCGAAAGTATATGTATGGAGTGTAGCCATGGGAAGTGAAACATGGACGATAACTAGTTTGGACAAGATGAGAATAGAAGCTTTCGAAATGTGGTGCTACAGAATAATGCTGAAGATTAGATTGGTAGATGATATAACTAATGAGGAGGTAATGAATAGGATTGGGGAGAAGAGGAGCTTGTGGCACAACTTGACTAGAAGAAGGGATCGGCTGGTAGGACATGTTCTGAGGCATCAAGGGATCACCAATTTAGTTTTGGAGGGCAGAGTGGAGGGTAAAAATCGCAGAGGGAGACCAAGAGATGAATACACTAAGCAGATTCAGAGGGATGTAGGCTGCAGTACGTACTGGGAGATGAAGGAGCTTGCGCAGGATAGAGTAGCGTGGAGAGCTGCATCAAACCCGTCTCAGGACTGAAGACCACAACAACAACATTCATTCAAAATACATCCAGCCAATGTCTGTCCAAATGTATACAGGGTGAGTCACCTAACATTACCGCTGGATATATTTCGTAAACCACATCAAATACTGACGAATCGATTCCACAGACCGAACGTGAGGAGAGGGGCTAGTGTAGTTGGTTAATACAAACGATAAAAGAATGCACGGAAGTATATTTTTTAACACAAACCTACGTTTTTTTAAAATGGAATCCCGTTAATTTTGTTAGCACATCTGAACATATAAATAAATACGTAATCAGTGCCGTTTGTTGCATTTTAAAATGTTAATTACATCCGGAGATATTGTAACCTAAAGTTGACGCTTAAGTACCACTCCTCCGCTGTTTGATCGTGTGTATCGGAGAGCACTGAATTACGTAGGGATCCAAAGGGAACGATGATGGACCTTAGGTACAGAAGAGACTGGAACAGCACATTACGTCCACATGCTAACACCTTTTTATCGGTCTTTTTCACTGACGCACATGTACATTACCATGAGGGGTGAGGTACACGTACACACGTGGTTTCCGTTCTCAATTACGGAGTGGGATAGAGTGTGTCCCGACATGTCAGGCCAATAATGTGGTGGCCATCATTTGCTGCACACAATTGCAATCACTGGCGTAATGAATGTCGTACACGCCGCAGTACATCTGGTGTAATGTCGCCACAGGCTGCCATAATACGTTGTTTCATATCCTCTGGGGTTGTAGGCACATCACGGTACACATTCTCCTTTAACGTACCCCACAGAAAGAAGTCCAGAGGTGTAAGATCAGGAGAACGGGATGGCCAATTTATGCGTCCTCCACGTCCTATGAAACGCCCGTCGAACATCCTGTCGAGGGTCAGCCTAGTGTTAATTGCGGAATGTGCAGGTGCACCATCATACTGATACCACATACGTCGACGCGTTTCCAGTGGGACATTTTCGAGCAACATTGGCAGATCATTCTGTAGAAACGCGATGTATGTTGCAGCTGTTTGGACCCCTGCAATGAAGTGAGGACAAATGAGGTGGTCGCCAATGATTCCGCACCATACATTTACAGTCCACGGTCGCTGTCGCTCTATCTATACAGCGAGGATTGTCCACGGACCAGTAATGCATGTTCCGTAGATTCACTGCCCTGTGGTTTGTGAAACTCGCTTCATCGGTAAACAGGTAGAACTGCAACGCATTCTCTGTTAATGCCCATTGACAGAATTGCACTCGATGATTAAAGTCATCACCATGTAATTGCTGATGTAGCGACACGTGAAACGGGTGAAAGCGGTGACGATGCAGTATGCGCATGACAATACTTGGACTCAGTCCACCGGCTCTCGCAACGTCCCGTGTACTCATGTGTGGGTTCATGGCAACAGCAGCTAACACACCAACTGCACCCGCTTCTCTTGTGACGGGCCTGTTACGGACCCGTTTGCGTGCTACGACCATACCCGTTGCATACAGTTGGCGGTAGATGTTTAGCAATGTGCGGCACGTTGGATGCTCTCTGTTCGGGTACCGTTCTGCATACACCCTGCAGGCTTCAGCTGCATTTCGTCGACACTCGCCATAGATGAGTATCATCTCCGCCTTTTCAGAGTTCGAATACACCATGGTCACAGTTCCAACAACACTACACTATCACAGACGTCTTGTAACACGGTGTACTACAGTTGGTCTGCGTGCGGAGACGAATGCAGAATAACAATAGCAGCATGCGCTACATGCGGACACTGCGACAGCTAGACCAAACCACAACAGTGCACTACAGCCACACTCGTAAACACGGTCGTCATCGTAAACATGTCCCTGCAGATGCTGCTCGCCGACCGTGGCCCGTGTTTGTTACAACACGCAACTGAACGTCGGAGGTTTCAAGCGTCAACTTTAGGTTACAATATCTCTGGATGTAATTAACATTTTACAATGCAACAAACGGCACTGATTACGTATTTGTTTATATGTTCAGATGTGCTAATAAAACTAACGTGGTTCCATTTAAAAAAACGTAGGTTTGTGTTAAAAAACGTACTTCCGTGCATTTTTGTATGGTTTGTGTTAAACAATTACTGTGGAATCGGTTCGTCAGTATTTGATGTGGTTTACGAAATATATCCAGCGGTAACGTTAGGTGACTCACCCTGTATTAGAGTATCATGTATCACGCATCAAGACCTTTTCGAGAGTTTTGATAACAATTTTTCCCCTGCATATACTACAAATGTATTTGTTTATTATATACATTAATAATATGTAGTGTATGCCTGTCTTGATGTTTATTAGAGCAACGAGTAAATATTTTTAGTGATACAAAATTGTTAAGGCTTTCGTGGCCACTAGTTGACAAACTGCCTATTGGCTTCTGTCTCGGATTCTTCGGCCGACGTTCATCTAACGATTTTTCTGACGTTTCGCCAGCACGAGTGGCTGCCATTGTCAAAGCTTCACCACCGGCAATGGAGGGTGAAGCTTGACACAGTTCGTTGCCACTGGAGTAGTGGATAATTTACGACTGCCATTGGCTACGGAAGACTCACCTGATGCACTAACTAAGAAACAGTTCACTTGAGGTACAATGTTCGACATTTACAACAGTACAAGTTCATATGAAACTGGAACAACTCGCTGGTTCTACACTAAAACGTTGACTCCTGCTGAGCTCTTGCATGCTCGACACTTCAGCGTGAGGGTGCTGCTATGCAGAGATGGTGGCGTGGTCTTCTGGAGCGCCTCCCATTGGTTGATGCGAATTGCAGCGAGCCGCCGCTAATATCTGTGGTAACGATTAGTGTTGCTGATTTTGGTGTGGCGTCACGAACTCTGGACAATACCACATTCCTCTCCTGCTGACCTCTGCACCGTCATCGTGTAGGGTGGATGCATGTGACGACGGCGGGGAGGGGGGAGGGGTGGGGGAGGATTGAATGCAGACGGATGTGAGGAGGCAGGGAGGGCAACTGTGGCTGTTCTCACCTTCTTGCCCATACTGCGGTATCCAGCACGCTTACATCCGTAATCATTAGCCGAAAAGCTAGATACAGGATCCATGCCTGCACCCAAACACACAGATGCTGTGGTCGGCTGGATAGCGAGGGGACCTTCCGGGTTAGGTACGTCACGTGCAGGGTGACACACGGGAGACGGACTGCTTTTAATGAAATAATACTCTGCCAACTTTAAAATTAATTCGTGTTTATTTACACAAAATCAAAGCTCATTATTTGCCATTTTAGTTAACAAAATTATTTGTGAAAAATAATGTCGTCAAGGTCACGTCCATCATTTCCAATGCAGGTCTCAAGTCTCTTCTCAAAATCCTCCATCACACGGACAAATCTCTGCAGGGATGGCAGCAATTTCTTGAATGATTGCATTCTTCAGCTTGTCCAAATTTCGTGGTTTGTGGTTATAGACACAGTTCTTAAGGTACCCCCACAGAAAAAGTCATTTACTGGCAAGTCGGGAGACCTGGGAGGCCAAGGAACATTGCAAAAACGTGAGATAATCCAGCCAGGAAACATGCGTCTAAGAACTGTCATTGAAGTGTTTGCGGTGTGCGATGTTGCCCCATACTGCTGGAACCAAACGCGTTTTAAAGGGATTCGTCGTCTTCTTGGTTCTGGTTTCAAGAATACGGATGTAACGAACCGAATTAACAGTAACTGTGCCCCCGTTCTCTTCAAAAAGTAAGGCCCAATAATGCCATCAGAGCCAAGAGCACACCAGACTGTTGCTTTTTCTGAGTGCAGAGGAAGCTGGTGGATAAGGTGTGGATGCTCTGGAGCCAAGTAACGTAGGTTCTGCTTATTCACGGTCCCGTTTAAATGAAAATGAGCTTCATCGCTCATCAATAAAATTTCATTTTTATTCGATCCCACAATCACTTGCATTCTATAAGCGACGTCTTCTCGTACAGCAAAATCAGTTTCCTTAAGTTGTTGGACAATGAGCATTTTGTAGGGATGGAATTTTAATTCTTTATGGAAAATTCGTCTAACCGATTCACGATTGATTCGTAACTCGCTAGCATGACGTCTAGCTGATCGTCCTGGGCTTCTGACTGCCGCTTGCCTTACCCTTTCAACATTTTCTGGATTGGCGACTCCATGGAGTGCTGTGTGCACAACGACCACATAGGTTAAATGAAAAGGAAGGTCAGCGTTGGCCGTAATATTGATGTTTATCAATAACCAAAAACTTGATACCAGTGTCTGAGTTTAATTTGTACAGCACTGAAGATGATCACTATGTGATCGAAAATCGATTATGCTATCAATAAAACATGAATATTACGGCCAACGCTGACCTTCCTTTTAATTTTTTAATTTAACATTTTCTGGTGTCGTTACTCTGCGCCTCGGACCAGGATGCTTCTTATCCAGTATGTTTCCAGTTGCTTTGAAGTTTTCCACCCATCTGAGGATTGTGTTACGGCTCGGAACAGCTCCATGTCGACCGACATTAAACCGCGCACGAAACAATCGCTGCGTAGCAATAATAGACTCACCACTTTTCACGAAACTGTCATAGTCAAACACTGGACGTTGCAAGTCCCACTGCTCCATAGTGATTGAGTAAATGGAATGACGTCTTGTGTGGATCAGAACGACCACGTCCCACCACCACGCCCTCAGTACTACGCAGTTCAAAACCGTCCGTCTCCCGTGTGTCACCCTGTACATAGGTTTGACGTGCCTGTTCCAGTGTGAGAGGAGCAGAGATTTTCCATGTTACTTTTGAACGTTCGAATGAACCACTCAGCTTTAGGACTGTGAACGAAAAAGTGCAGTGATTAGATGGTGTATGCCATTGGTGGCACGAAATTGTTGAATATCGGCTGACGTGAATTGTGGACAATTGTTAGAAACAATGACTGCAGGGAGACCTTCAACACAATGAAACAGAATACATATCCGATGCTTTTTTTACAGTAGTGGTCGATGTCATGGGGACAACAAAAGAAAACTCACTGTAAGCATCGATCACAAACAACCTGTGGAATCCTGCCAAACCGTCGAATATGGGGTGTCTAGGAATCCTTCTTTCCCGGATCGCTAGACAACAATTCAAGCAAATCGTATTAGTGTGTTTTATTAGGAAAGGAAAAAATACAATACTTAACTTTGTGTTAAACAGATGTATTGCAAACAAAGAGAGGTAGACAAAATAAGAAATCTCTTCAGTATAACAACTCCAAGTCTGGGCTACATAGAATGTACGAGCAAAGTAATGATCGTTGACACTTCTACTCAGGCCGCTGGTCTTGATGCTTCACGTAGAATTGGGCGCGGCCAGTCGGGTGCGGCGCTTACGTTATCTTCGCGTAGAGGCCGCTGTCGTCGCGTTGTCGTCCTGGAGAGGGGTCGGTCAGCGTGCAACCGGCTGACGTCTTCCTCACAGCCCTCTCTCGTTCCTGACTGGTGTGCCGGCACTTGACTTTACTCCTTATCTCAACCATTGCGTGTTCCAGAATGGACCCGCAAAATCAATGTGAATACGCTGCCACAGTCCGGACTGACGTGGCCACTCAAAAAAGCATTTCGGTGGAGCTGATAGATTTTCCGCGCAAACGTTTCAAAGAGCGGTCATTTGTTCAATGTGAGCGCCCATGCCCTGCTAAGTACAATGACGGCTGGCGAGTTGCTTCGTGCTAACAACGCTCCAGTAACCTTGGTGCAATAAAGTCTTCCCGCTGTAGGGAATGAGGAATCACAACCCGCGCATTGTAGTTCTCTGTGTGCCACAGCAGAACACCTGATCGCTCAGAAAGCGCGTGACGATGCGATAAACAGCATCGCGCCACTGGGTGGGGAATTTCTTTCAAAGTGCGTAGCCGGCAATAGCGCATTGTTGCAAAACAAGCAGAAGAGCTGCTTAAGAAGCAGTTGCTGTGGCAACACCCCGAAAGTTGAGAGGAAAATTCTGAAGACATTCAATAGCCTGTGAATGGATTTGAAAACATGATTCCTCAGATGAATCAAACGCTGTGTTGGTGCCGACTGGTAACCGAGGTAACATATCAGCGTTCGAATGTTGGGCGGTGGGCCTGTACAACTACTCATACTAAAAATAATACAATATCAGAGCCCAACTTCGCAATTTTTGCAGCGAGCCTCTGTGGCCGAGCGGTTCTAGGCGCTTCACTCCGGAACCGCGCTGCTGCTACGGTTGCAGGTTCGAATCCTGCCTCGGGCATGGATGTGTGTGATGTACTTAGGTTAGTTAGGTTTAAGCAGTTCTAAGTCTAGGGGACTGATGACCTCAGATGTTAAGTCCCATAGACCTTAGTGCCATTTGAACCATTTCTGCAGTTTTTACGCTGTCCCAAGTGGGTCAGGCTTGGCAGCATTAAACAAGGCCGTCAAAGGTCGATGATCTGTCAGAAAATAGAACTTCCGGCCGTACAGTTATCGGCAGAATTTCGTATTGCCATAGATAATGGCGAGCGCCTCTTTCTCAAGCAGACTGTCGTTACACTGCACTTTGTTAAGGGTTTTCGAACTAAAAGCAATAGGTCTCTTTGCTCTTTTGAGAGAGCAACATCCTGATTCCATAAGACGTTGCATCTACAGATAACAGGATAGGCTTAGCTCGGTCAAAGAGAACCAATTTCCGGTGCAGGCGGTTAAGCGGAGGAGCAATTTGCACAGTGTTAGAAATTAATTTTTTATAATAGGCGATCCTGCCTGTGACTGATTGGAGCTCATTTATGTTAGTACCGCCCGGCAGATCTCTAATCACAGCCAAGGGTGACGTGGGTGGATGTGTGCCCTGTGCATTTATTAAGTGGCTTAAATAGATCAGTTCTTCCTGGATGAAGGAGTTCTCTTCCTTGTTGCAATTTAAGACTGCTGCACAAATAACTTTAAAAAAAGAGTCTAAATTTGCTAAATATTGCGCAGGTGTGTGACCCGCAACGGAAATGTCGTTCAGATGTTTAGTACAGGAAGGAACTTTCGCTGTTAACTGTTGCAGGAACCTCTGAAAAACTGCAGGAGCTGAAGCACCTCCAAACTGTAGTCTCTGAAATTGGAACAAACCCAAGAGAGCGTTTGTCACAAACTACTGATTGGACTGTTTGTCCAGAAATAACTGCTCACTTTACTCTCGGAAACCTATTTTTGAAAAGTGACTGCCTTGTCCCAGTCTCTCCATCAATTCTCCCAGACGTGGAAGAGAAAAAGACTCCACCACAGTTTGTGGGTTTACTGTTGCCTTAAAGTCGTACACGAACGTAAGCCACCTGAAGGGTTCTTCAAAATGTCCAAGGGGGATGCCTATTGGCTTGTAGAAATGGGTTAATTACCTGATTGTCTTGCTGTCTTTCTAATTTCTGAGCGTCTTGAACACTTAGTGCACGGGAGACAGGCCTTGCAGAAAAATATCTAGCTGTGTCTTGTCCATCACAGCGATGTGCGCTTCAAAGCTTTTTACTTTTTGTATACCTGGTTCAAACAGTTCCTTGTACTTACTACACAAGTTAGAAACATTAGTGTGAGGCACAGAGGCACTGATTTGTAACACAGTTTTTGAATGCAAAAGTTGAAAATATCTTTGCATTGTTTCTAGAATTTAGTACATAAAAAGAAACACACTTTGTCACTCCCTGGAAAGCGGCTGGCAAACTACACACGGCAAGTACTGGAATTTCTTGTCCAATGTAGGCAGACAAAGTATTAGTAGGCCGCCGCTTTAGTGGTTGGGCCGGCCTGGGTGGTCGAGCGGTTCTAGGCGCTACAGTCTGGAAACGCGCGACCTCTACGGTCGCAGGTTCGAATCCTGCCT
The DNA here is from genome assembly GCF_023864345.2 of Schistocerca serialis cubense. Classification (NCBI taxonomy): domain Eukaryota; kingdom Metazoa; phylum Arthropoda; class Insecta; order Orthoptera; family Acrididae; genus Schistocerca; species Schistocerca serialis. The sequence goes on from NC_064643.1 coordinate 123,173,342, forward strand.
TGGGCATGGATGTGTGTGATGTCCTTAGGTTAGTTAGGTTTAAGTAGTTCTAAGTTCTAGGGGACCGATGACGTCAGAAGTTAAGTCCCATAGTGCTCAGAGCCATTTTAGTGGTTGGGCTACCAATTACGGCCAAGAGACTTTATTTATCAGGAAATAGAAGCACCAATGTCCAACTGCAACCTAATTGCCTTATTTTCTACATTTAAATGAATAAAAAATTTGTTCGTCTGCTTGTGTACTGCAGTGAAAGAATTATGCGATGTGAAAACATTTGGTTTGGCCAGCGGCTGAGTGAGTGGCGTCTCATACACCGTGAATAGTTATTGACCGTGAAGCTACGGCCGCCGTGTGCTAACACGATGGTGGCTGTCGCCCTTGCCTTGCCTGCCACGTAAACACACAGTCTGAATGTAATCTTTACGAACACAATGATAGCGACTAGCATTGTGGCACGGAACAATCTCTGCGGTCATGCCTCGAAAATCACTGAGGACATGATTTTCTCCCAGAGTTTTGTAACACATGCCATGTGCTATCAGACTGACATTTTTTCCTACGCTGCTCTTATTGTTTTCACTGTTTGTCTGAGCTCTAAATATTGAACACTGTTCTGTACATGAGACTGAGTGTCTGGTGCACTACAAACAACTGAAATACAAGGAGCCTCAAAATCAATCTCTGTTGAGTCCACAATTGTTTGAGATGCCACAACAGACAGTAGCGTTTTTGAATCAGTTTTAGAATAGTATGACGAACACGTACATCTGATATATTCCAGGTAACAGCATCACACAACATTACTTCACAATAATTAATTCCACAGAACACTTAAACTTTCAATGTCTGGTGAGACTTTCAGTTCCACCACCCAATGTTGGACTGTTTGAGCAGGCTGCTGATTCAGACGAAAAGATTTAAATCGTGGAGCTGCTACGTGGTCAGAAAAAATAATCAGCTAGTAATTTCATCAGGTCATCGCATGTGGCTTTGTTGGGAACAGTTTCGGTGCACAGATTAATACAGAGGTTGTAGACGTCGGGACAAATGGTGCACAAAAAATAAGCATTGCACTCGATATCTGCTATCATGCAGGCGGCGAAGTGCGCCTCTAATTGCGACCTGTGTCTTCTGGCTGTGGTATGAGTGAAATTTTGGAGCAGCCACCGGCGGCGTCGCTGTATCTTTCTGTAGTAAGGACTTCAGTTGTCCAACAGTGAAGAGCAGACGATCTATCCGTTGCGCATGAAATTGTGCAAGATCGGTTAGATACATTTCCCGTGGCAGCTTCAACATCGCGAAAAATAGTACACACACACAGACACAGGAGAACAAAACAGAAACAGCAAGAAAAACACGTGTATCTGGTGTGGATTACGAGCCGGTTGAACACCGATCATCGTCGCCATTTGCTGTGACCGGGTGAAACTACTTTCAGAGCCATCACACCGACGTCATCTCAGACGCCGTCGCAATCTGTTCCACCGCGCGACCGTGGCGCTGGGCGCGGACGGCGGAGGGAGCGCGCCGCGGGCGGAGGGTATTTGAATCGGCCGCCGCCGCGACCGAACCCAGTTCCCTCTGAGCAGCCATAGCGTACGGATCTCCGTGCCGGCACGTTCACAGGAGCTCAGTCCGTCAGTTCACCTGACGATGGCGACATGTTTGATCGCCGAAATATTGTGCCCGTTGGACACTATAGACCGGCAGTATACCCGTGGATATTTTGATTACTTTCATCTGACCATAACTGTGTATTCTTTGATTGCCCTGGGAGAAGGCTCATCAAACAAGAGTACATGAAATATTAGTTCACCTTATTACATAAATGAATAAAAGATTACTTATCTTTAACACAGTTCTGTGAAAGTGTCGCTATGAGAGCATCACCTGATACACTAAGTAACAAGCAGTTTTCTCGAGGTACAATGTTCGACATTTATAATAGTAAAAGTTCATCTGAAACTCTAACAACTTGTTGGTCCTACACCATAATGCTGACTCCTTCAGATGAGTTCACGAAGTGGGGCTGAGCTCTTACATGCTCAACATTATATTGGCCTCTACGTGGGGGCAAGGCTATGCTAAGAAGGAGGCGTGGGCTTCTGAAGTGCCTGCCACTGGTTGTCGTGAACTGCAATGTCTGTGGTTTCGATTCGTGTTGCTGATTTTGATGTGGCATCGTGATTTCTGGATGATATCAAGGTACCTACGAATATCCCTAAATTTTTCTCCATTTCTTTCTTCATTTCAGCCAACTGTAGAACAAACTAGACAGTGACAAAGAACTGAGACCCGAAATCACCTCTCTTTGACACCTTTCTTTGAAGAGCAGTTTGAAGCGTTTCCCATCATGACTGGCATATCTTTCCTTTCGGTATTTGGCAATTGTCTTCACAATGGCCAACAGGAGATATGTACAGAAGGACAGACGAGGAAGTGTGTATGCCGTCACAAAAGTTGCACAGTAACTGTGCACAGAATATTCCCCAAAAAGAACGATGAAAAGGTAAGATGTAATCTACTGCACCTAGTGTAGGGGCAAATAAAATTTACAGTAGCGCGCTGGAATGTAATGCCTCCGAATTTTTATTATGTTTTCAATATAGGTCGATGTACTACATATCATATCATGCATATAGCTCGGTCGACTTGCCCGCTTCACAGACGCAAGTTGTAACCCTCTGCCAGTAGAGTGCTCCAAACTCTAGCGCGTGACGTGATTGTGTGAAACATTACTATGTCGGTATGTGAGAGACCATCAGGGGACGATACCACAGTATCTACGAATGTCTCTGAATCTTTCTCCATCTACTTCTTCATTTCAGTCAGCTGTGGAACAAAGTAGACCGTGACCAGCGTCTGATACCCATAACCACTTTCATTTCAAGAGCAGCTTGAAGGAGAAATTCGAAGAGGTCCTCCACAAATGGAGCACCCTCACCTTCAACTTGACATGCAGGATCTGCAATAATTCGACGTCCTGACTTCTGTCATCGATCATCCTCCATAGAGTCCCAATTTGGTGCCATCTGATTTTAACCTTTTTCCAAAACATGAAGAACACCTTCGAGGACTTTAATTTGACTGTGATGAAGCGATGCAAGGAGAAGTGAGGCTGTGGCCCCGTCAAGGAAACCAAATGTTCTTCAGTGACGGTATCGACAAACTAATCTCTCCTTGGGAGAAATGTGTTTATCGCCAGAGTGACTATGTACACAGGAAAAATAAAGTTGTAGAATATCAATAAAGATTGTTTCATTTATAAAGCTTTAAGAATTTTTACTTAAAAACTTTGGAGGCATTAGTTTTTAGCGTATCCTCGTAAATTAACGTATTGCCTGTCGCACTCGTCTCGGGACCATCGGACGACGGTAGTTTAGTGGTTTCTCTGACATTTCGCCAGACCGAACGATACCTACATTTCTTTCATGATGTTTAGATTGGGTTGTCTGGGGAAAGAGACCAAACAGCGAGGTCATCGGTCTCATCGGATTAGGGAAGGAAGTCGGCCGTGCCCTTTCAAAGGAACCATCCCGGCATTTGCCTGGTGCGATTTATGGACATCACGGAAAACCAACATCAGGATGGCCGGACGCTGGATTGAACCGTCGTCCTCCCGAATGCGAGTCCAGTGTGCTAACCACTGCGCCACCTCGCTCGGTCTTATGTTTAAATTGAGTCAAAATTGATAATAAACTTAACGCTCAGTCACAGCCACATGCAGTAACGGAGTCCTCTACATAGCGATTGGTAAGTGACCACTATCGAGTCAAAGTAAGCTATTGACAATCTAGAGGGTAAGCAGGTGAGAGGGTGCAGGGAGAGGTAAAGTAATGATCAGAGTAATGAGTCTCAAGAGTTTCAGAAATTTTCGATTTGTTAACTGCAGCATCAAGAACTGTACACATTCAGGTGGATGTTGAAACTCTTACAGTCGAACGACACACATGTCTTGATCAGTCTATTCTGTACGGGAGATGCATCAGTATGAGAGATTTCATTGAATATAGAGGTGATGTAAGGTAATTTGTGCTAATGATAATCGAATGGTGTGTTCTATTATCTTTGAAAAAAAGAAGAAACAAAAAGAAAGAAAGGAAGAGAAATCAATGGGGATGGTACACATGGTAAGGAAACTTGTCCTTTACAGCTATGACGCAGAGAACAAAAGATTGTGGCTGGAATTGAGACATTCAAGACGTCTGCGACGGACGAATGGCCAAAAATTAATGGCGATATTCGTTTGGGGTACACGTGGTACGATTTCCATAGACATAACGGAACGTCAGAGGGCGTTTATCAGGAAACGATGATGTACGTTTCCGGACAAAGTGCGGTGTATCTTACGAACAAAAGGACCAGAGCTACACACGAGGGACATCAAGCAGCATCACGGCAGTGCAGCCCTCCATGTTGCAGGCCTGACAGTTCGGAGAGATGGCCGAACTCCATACAGTTCCTGCTCTGTCCCTTTACATTTCTAGCCGTACGTGATATTGATGGCTCTTCTGTGCGAGGAACAGTTTGAAGATTTCAGCTCAATACATGTGTGAAAAAAAGGTGAAATAAACATCTTTAACAGTACCATGAAAGTGTGCCGGCCCGGGTGGATGAGCGGTTCTAGGCGCTACAGTCCGGAACCGCGCGACCGCTACGGTCGCAGGTTTGAATCCTGCCTCGGGCGTGGATGTGTGTGATGTCCTTAGGTTAGTTAGGTTTAAGTAGTTCTAAGTTATAGGGGACTGATGACTTCAGATGTTAAGTCCCATAGTGCTCAGAGTCATTTGAACCATGAAAGTATACTTATTATCTCGTAAACAAAAATGATTGCTGTGCAGTAAACGATATGTATGGCGCACTTAGTGGATTTTACCTTTCGACTACAATACCAGGATTGCAACTTTTCAAATTTATCTCTATTGCCAAACATCACCGAGCAATAGGGTCAGATGTAATTCTCTTTCAGTAGCCGCTTTTATCAGTCAAAACACTAGACCGATATCTGATAAACTGGTTCTGACTAAAAGGTGGTTGTTCCTTTAAACTAAATTTCCTGTTATCCGCATCGACTCGTTTGGTAGATACTCCACTGTTTTCCAAAGCGGCACGGACTTCTATTCATGCTGTAATACGCTGTCCGCTTGTCACATATTTCGACGAAGCAAGCGTGGCATATCTTTTGCGGATCACTGAGTTCGGCTAGCTTGAGCAAGTCAGGCAAGTGGCCTCGGATTTTCGGTTTATGGAGGCGTGGTCAGCCTGAAGCATCGCTCTGGCACTAAGTTTTGCTCTGTTCGGCCATGTCGAGGGTCGAATTCCATACTGTGAGGCGGTGGACGCTGACTGCAGTCTTCACCATCCTGCGTCATATTTGTTGGGCGAGATCGCAATACACTCTTATATTAACCCTTTCGTGAGCCGTGGGAAATATGCTTCCCACTACAATGAACTCGCTCCCAGTCCCGTAGGATTCACAGTTCCCACCTCTGTACGGTGCTACCACCTAGTGAACAGTATAGGGTACTACTTCCAATCGGAAGTTCCCGCCGTTTTGCTGTACCTTCGCGCAGAGGCATTGTATAGCTGAGTGTTGCTCTGTAGAGGAGCGTTTCAGTGCTGTTTGCGTGACATTTTGTGATTTTTTCAACAGAGCTACAGTATAAGGTAAATACTTTTTATTTATCCAAATTTATGAAGGAGCACGTAAAATTGGAACGAGGAGAATTCCAGTTTGAAACAAAAGGAGCCATTTCTGCAGTAAAATAGATGGATAACCATCCAGTCACTTTCCTGTCCTCAATTCATGACCCATGAGAAACAGCCACAGTGAAAAGGAAAAAGAAGGATGGTACTAGTACAGAGATTTCTTGTCCTGATGTTGTGGCAGAGTACAACAAAATAATGGGTGGTGTCGATAAGTTTGATCAGTTACGAGAAAGGTATGCTATTGGCAGACGTTCCGTAAAATGGTGGCACAGAATATTTTATTTCCTGGTGGACGATGCTGCAGTGAACAATTTTATCCTGTGGAAAATTAGTAAAAGAGAAAGTGGACAGCATGATCAGCTCACATACAGGATCCATCTAGCCAGACAATTGATCGCTGGCTTCTCATCCCAAAAAAGGCGTGGACAAAAACCTGTCTTTCTGGCAAAAAGGGGTAAAGTAGTTGTAGATTTTCGTCATGTGGCTGTAAGGGAGCATCAACCCATTTTAGGAGAAACCTACTGGATGTGCCGCCATTGTAGTACCAAAGCTGCGGAAAAGAGCGCTCGCTGTATTTGTACATATTGTCAAATACCACTTTGCATAGACCCATGTTTCAGAGAATTTCATGGCAAGTAATTGTGAACAATCATTGTAACAAGAGAAGTAAATTTATCAAATAAGTACGACATATATTGAAAAAGTTATTTTTGTCATTTAACTCCAAGGAAGGGCAGTGGGAAGAATACTTCCCACCTTGTTGTGTGACCTCACTTTCACAGTTGGAGCAAATTTGATGTTCTGTATGATAAATATACCTATCTGTTAACTACTATCTGATCTCCATTCATTAAAAAAAACTGCTCAATAATTTTGCCCACGAAAGGGTTAAGGCAAAGCTTTTTACGTTTGTCCTACTGTATTCATGTCGATCGAATTTGTTTATTGAGTCATTGTTAGCCACAGTACATTCTCGTCCGGCGTGATTGTTCAAATTAAAATCGAACTTAGCTCTTCTTCGCAATCAATTCAGAAATGCGCGTCCATACACATAGCGATATCCAATCGTACTCCACTGACCCGTGAGAATTCTTAGCATTCAGTTCGTCTCTCGGTCAGTTGTACACGAACAAACTATATTTGGTTAAATTATTTTCTGAATATTGTAAAACATTGGTATATTATGGCCCTATATGTGACACCTGAGAATGATTGTAGTCACGTGTGTAAACCTGATATTATGTAACTAAAATTGTGAACATTAGATTGTTTTTACAAACAGAAACCGTATTCTTATGCTTATTATGTAGAAACTTCCTTTGTTTGTTCTTGGAGTCACGTGGCTTTGCATGTTCACGACCAGTGCTGATCACATGATGGCTCTGTATCCTATTTAACGATTCTGCTTAAACAACTAATGCATCCAATTTGTAGCGCCATACATTATTCTCTTTTTTTTACGTAATACTGCAGCTTCCTGGTAAGTAACTGCGTCGCAGTTTGCTGATGAATGCAGTTCTACTGACAGCTCTATTTTTCAGATCAGTTATTTCAATAAGTTGGTTGACAATAAATGTCAGCAGTGATTGTTACACCTCGGGGAAGTAATGAGCAGTAAGCAACACCGTCGCTATTCCATCGGATGCATTACATTATCTCTTGTCGATGCGTTTAGGTTTTTGTATGGGGGTTGCTTCTTTGTTAGGGTTCAACCATTTCTTTCTTTTCCTTATGTTAGCATAAAGACACCATTTCTCGTCACCAGTAACGATTCAGTATAGGTATGGCCGCTGTTGTTCACGAGTCAGTTGATGACGAGCAAGCAGGGAATCTCATACGGCCATTCGCTGATTTTTGTTATTTTGGAAAAGAAAATACGGTACCCGTACACCAGATTTTTGAACCTTCACCACTGCATGCCAAAGTCGCAGAATTGTGAAATGACCACACTTCGTCACATTTGTTAGTTATCAAGTACACTGACGTGGATCATTGTGGAGCATGCGTTTAAACGATCTTCATCAAACTGCCAACGTTGAGAGTCACTGATGTCAAAACGATCCTCCTTGAAACGAGAAAATTATTTTCTTACTATGTTCTGTTGAGTTGCTTTATTACTAAACACGCGTAAATGTTTTTATATATTTACCAAGATGGTATCTGTTCTTTCGGACATGTCCGAAAGAACAGATACCATCTTAGTATATATATATATATATATATATATATATATATATATATATATATATATATATAGTTAGGGCTCACCGGGCTATTCTCTGTGTCCTCGGTGGCTCAGATCGTGTCTGCCGCCGGCAGTGCTGCGAGGCGGTCACGCGCCAGAGCGCTGCGGGCCAGGCGCGCACGGTGTGTTTGTGTTTACTTCAGCCGCTGTAAGTGCCGTTTTCCTTCTAGACCACCATGGCGCACAACTATCGGCAGAAGACATTACGTTTCAACTTTTGTTCCGACTTCGCCCGACCCAAGGCCCTGGAGGTAGAACGATTTATACGCGATGAAGTTAAAATACCACCAACGGATCTAATTGGTATCCACTTGTCCATAGTTAGCAGTACCGTCTACATCAAAATGATCAACGATGCGGCGTGCGACAAGGTGCTTCAAGAGGCAAAACGTGGACTGCGCTTCTGTCATTCCGACGGCAACGTCGGACCCGTTACCGTCGATCACGCAGGTCTCGGCACATGGACGATAAGGATCTTCGAACTGCCGTTCGAACTACCTGCAGACGTCGTCATCGAGGCGCTCCGTCCCTATGGCAACGTTCTGGAACATGTTGCCGAACGATGGGGCCAATTTCAGACCTATCCAGTTTTAAACGGTGTTAGACAGGTCCGCATCGAGTTGCAGAAACACGTGCCTTCCTATCTACCTATCGGAGGCTGCCGTGCCATTATAATGTACGACGGCCAACCTCGGACCTGTTCCGGTTGCGGGAAAGAAGGTCACCTACGGTCTGAATGCATTCAACGACGTGTCGCGCAGCTCCCGTTGTCGGAAGCGTCCGTCACACCCACGATGACCGCCCTACCGGTCACTTACGCAGCGGCTCTTGCCACGTCTACAGTTTCGTCCAGTCCGTCGCCCGGTCCTTCCGATCGGCACGTCCCACCGTCCCAGTCACCAATGGAAGGTGCAGACGTCCCACCTGACAACCTTGCCGCCGAACAGGCTCCCGCACCGGACGCTGAGGAGACCAGTACATCTTCACAACACCTGTTTGACAATTTCATTGTACCCACCGACGCCTTCGAACCAGGTCGACGCTCCTCCTTGCCGTCGTCCGACACTGAGGAACACGTGCGCAAACAACGCTCGCCACGTAGGCGCAAACGCCGTCGCCGTTCACCCACGGGCTCTCAGAGCGTTGCCACCCGCGACGACGAAGACGACACCCAAGTAGCCGACATTTCCACGCAGAGGTCGGCGGACCACTTTCACGATGAACAAGACGTTTCGCAGGACGGGACCACTATGGAGGTCGCCACGCACAATGTAACGATCGGTGCGCCGGTTGAGACGCCTGTCTCCCCGCCGACAACTCCAGATCTCTCTCACCACGACGCAATTCCCATGGACATTGGACAGACCCACGGCACAGGAGCATGGGCCGACGACATTGAGGAAGGTACGCCCCCTCCTCCGGATGAGTTGCCTCCGCCGGACGAGGCTGCCTGTTAACATCAAAAGCGAGGCATTGCAGCTGATGGGACGGGACTTCCTGTCGGTGCCCTCCTCCTTACTTCCCTTGGTGATAGTAGATGCGCGTCCACCACCACTGAAACAAACGTACCGGTTTGCCACACTGAACATCAACATAATCGGCACTGCACCCAAGCTGCAACTCCTATGTGACATGCTTCGGGCCTCTGACGTCGACGTCGCCCTTCTTCAGGAAGTACGCGTTGCCACACTACCACCAGTCTACGGCTACGACTCATACACGTCCACATGTGATCCATCAGGGCGTGGAGTGGCTTTCTACATACGCGAAGGAATCCCACTCACGGACGCGACAATCCTTCCCTGTGGAAGAGGCATGGCTGTTACCATCTTCGACACGCGCGTCATCAATATCTACGCTCCGTCTGGCTCCACGAACCGTCGGCAGCGGTCCACTTTCTTCGGACATGACGTGGCGCCCCTGTTTTCTGGACGCTATGATTGCCTTATCATGGGAGGCGATTTCAACTGTGTCCTCCATCCGCAGGACCAAGTGCCTGGTTATTCGCCATGCCCAGCGCTGCTCACCTTAATCCAAGATTTTCATCTAGTGGACGTTTGGGAGAAAATTCATGGCAATACCTCCGGTTTTACCCATTATACAGCACATTCTGCGAGCAGACTGGACCGGTTTTATGTCTCTGCTCACCTCGGCAATGAAGTCGCCCAAGCTGAACGATGGCCCTTTGCATTTTCGGACCATTGCGCCGTCATTTGCTCCCTGGCTCTGCCACCTCAGTCAGTGTGGCGCAGCAGAGGTTACTGGAAGCTTAATACCTCCCTCCTTAATGATCCACACTGCCGACAATGTATTGCCACTACATGGGCGTCTTGCGAAAGACGCCTTCCGCAGTACACATCCACGTTCCATTTGTGGCTCAAATGTGCCAAACCTGCGATCAGAAAGGCCTTCATACAATGTGGCAAGGAAACAGCAGCATGGCATCGAGAACCACAAATTTTCACTACGCCGTCCTCCGTGAGCTCGATGCGCTCCCTCCATCACCTGACACCCACAGGGAACGACAACGTACTAAAGCTCGTCTCCTCTCTCTTCAACGTGCACGACTGCATGGTGTCGTGGTGCGTTCCCGACGACAAGACCTCCTCCACGACGAAACCCCATCCACAATCCATGCCGCATCCGACCATAGTCGTCGACGTCGGCTTTTCGTCCCCAACATCACGACCTCCGCTGGTGTTCACCGCACAACACAGGCGGCAGTCGTGTCTGCCTTTGCTGAACATTATCGCCAATTTTATGATGATGAACCGATGGCGACGCCCATACCTGATGATCTCCGTCCTTCCCCTGATCGGACCCTCACCGTAGCGGAGTCAACGTCCATGATGTCTGCAATCAACGCAGAAGAGGTGGTAGATGCGATCAACAAAGGGGCCAAGAACAAATCACCCGGACCAGATGGTCTCCCAGCGGAGTTTTACCGGGCGTTCACCACGTTAATGCTTCCTCGCTGGACGGAAATGATTCAGGAACTCTTTACTCCGTCCTTCCCAATTCCACCTGAATTCGTCACTGGCATTCTTCTACCTGTGCCTAAACCGAAGGGAGGGTCTCATGTCTCTGCATATCGCCCCCTTACGCTCTTGAATGCAGACTATAAAATCTATGCACGCCTCTTAGCAGCGCGCATACGCACCGTCTTACCTACGGTCCTTTCACCTGAGCAGACTGCACGTGGTTGTGGGGCCACCTTACAAACAGCCCTAGGAGAATGCCGTGACCTCATTGCACTGGCGTCGGTTTGTCGCCTTCGTGCGGCACTGGTATCCGTCGATTTCACGAGTGCCTTTGATCGCGTTCGACACCCATTCCTCCTCATGGTGGCGACACGTATGGGGTTCCCTTTGCTTTTTGTCGATGCCATTCGCCGGTTACTCCTTCCCGCGGTCTCGATGGTACAAGTCAATGGGAGGCTTGTAGGACCGATTCCTATACGCCGCTCTGTGCGTCAAGGATGCCCTATGTCTACTTTACTATATGCCATTGCACTTGAGCCCCTCATCACTGGACTTACCTCTAGACTGCAGGGCCTCACTTTGCGTGACCACACCTTTCACTGTAGGGCTTATGCGGACGATCTCCTCTTTCTCACCTGCTCCTCCACGGAACTCAATGACGCCATCCAATGGATCCACCAGTATGGACGTCTTTCTGGTAGCATTCTTAATGTCCGTAAATCGACTATGATGCACATTGGGCGCGGCCTCCCGGCTATGGTGCCGACCCCACTCCCAGTTAGTGCCACCCTTCGTTACTTGGGTATCGAATTTACGAGCTCCACACACCGCACAGTGGCCCTGGCTTACCGGCGGCTTCTGCAGTCGATTCGGCACCATGTTCGCGGTCAAGTGCACCGTAACTTAAACCAACTCCAACGTGTGTCCTATGTCAACATCTATGTCGCCCCTAAACTGGTACACGTCGCCCAGATCCTCCCAATGCCGTTACTCCTTGGCCGCCGCATCCAATCAGCCTTTGGATATTTCGTGTCAGCAGGGGCACTTTTCAAAGTCCGCTACAGCACTCTAACACTGCCTCCTGCAAAAAGTGGCCTCGGACTCGTCAACGTGCAGGTACGCTCTTCTGCACTCTTTGTCCACACTCTGTTGCGGCACTGGCAGGGGCCGGTCCCGTCCTTAACACGCAGTCTCTTAGATATCCTCCGACCAGCTTCTCTCGATCCACCGATCAATGTGGCATCTATTTCTCCATTATTGTACTACGTCGCCAATTGTTTCATAGAACTCAGCTACGTTCGGGCCGATCTTCCAGTCACCCGTCCTCCCCGTACAAAAGATTATTATCGTTTGTTTATGCTGTCCAACCCTTGCGACCCCATGGTGCTACAGCATCCTGACATTAGCTGGCGCACGGTTTGGGGGTGTGCGCATGCACCCTTTTCACCGTCGTCTGTGTCTGCACTCTGGTATGTTTTAGTCTATGGAAAATTCCCGACTAATAGTCGACTTTATCGCATAGGACTGGCCACCTCCCAACTCTGCCCTGACTGTCAGCTCGAAGACACCGACGAGCACCGTCTTACGTGCCCCCTGAAACAAAACGTATGGCTCCTCATCCAACGAATCGTGGGCTTTTACCTCCGTGCCCCGCCAACGACGGTAACCCCGGATTTCCTGTTGTTGCCCCAGACATTTCACTACCCTCTTGCTAAGCACCATACCCTAATATGGTTTCGAGGACAAGCTTTAGAATATCTCTTTCAGAGTGGTCCGCATACAGTCCTTGACTTCTGGTACAAAGTTGTGACCGCGCATAGCAACCTCACCAGTAAACCATCTTACCGACAAACTTTTGCCGGTTATCTCCGCAGCTCTTCCTTGACCCCCCTCAAAGTTGGGGTGTACCATGCCTACCTGTCACATGATGCAACACCCTTATCCACGTTCTCATGCATCGACCAAAAACAAACACAATTTTTTTTTTTTAAAAAAAAGGAAGAAGACAGAATGTTATATTTTGTTGTATTTAATGTTTTTCTTTTTTTAATATTTCTTTTTTGTTTAACTAACAGTCATTTGTATATTTTTAAATGGTACCTTGAAGAACTCTTGCATAGTGAATATATATGTACTTTTAGTTTGTTCAATACAAATTTTTAAACAAAAACAAAAACAAAAAAAAGAACAAAAAAAAAAAAAAAGGAAAACAGGATATGTTCTATTTTGTTGTATTTAATGTTATTCTAATAATTTGTTTACCTAACACTCATTTGTATATGTTTAACTGGTACCTTGAAGAACTTTTGCTTTGTGTATATATATATGTACTCACAGTTTGTTCAATAATAAAAAAATAAAAAAAAAAGATGGATAGAGCGTCTGCCCTGTAAGCAGGAGATCCCGGGTTCGAGTCCCGGTCGGGGCACACATTTTCATCTGTCCCCGTTGACGTATGTCAACGCCTGAAATAAGTTACGGGTGTTCATTTCATTGTAAATGTTTCTGGCTGCCTCCGCTGCTGTCATCCTTCTATTGCACTCAATCTTAAATGGACCGATTCCTCCACTTGCCACTCCATTTTCTAGCGTCCACAGCTCCACTCATCATCTCCTACTGACATAATGAAAGTGTATAAACCCAAATAACAACAGTGAACTACAAATATAAAATGACAATCGGTAAATAAAGCCATCGCAACCAAAATACGAATATGCTAAGCCAGACATTACCAACTTATGCGCCAGCATAATTATATGAATTTTTATAACCATTGTGTAGCTATTTCATATAAACTCTTTTTTGATCTTTTCAGTCTAGTTAACCCAAGCGGTCAACGTTACGCCATTTCACGATACTGGGCAAGATTCATTCATCTCCGCTTCAAGTGGGTATACACCTTCCTTGGAGTGATTTTTGGCCATACCTTTCTTGCTCTTTAACTTCTAAGTGATAGTTTCTTGCAGTTCATTCCTGTTTAGCAAAATCATACTGTACACAGGTGTAGTGCTGCTGAAAGGCTAATCATTAGAATATTCAGGGCATAGCATTTTGACGTATGTTACATGCATATCCACTGTTTTAATGGCCAGCAGTGTCCATTCGTGAGAGATCGTGAGGTTGCTAAATGAGCGTTGTGTCGATCTCAGCCGGCCGGAGTGGCCGAGCGGTTAAAGGCGCTACAGTCTGGAACCGCACGACCGCTACGGTCGCAGGTTCGAATCCTGCCTCGGGCATGGATGTGTGTGATGTCCTTAGATTAGTTAGGTTTAAGTAGTTCTAAGTTCTAGGGGACTTATGACCATAGCAGTCCCATAGTGCTCAGAGCCATATTTTTGTCGATCTCAAGGGGACAGGAAGTAGCACTTCGAACGACCTCTGGTCTCCACCCCAGGCCAGAACGACTGCCTTCCCACGAACAGCGGGCGCAACCTCGAGGGCGGCGGCGTCTCTGCGAACCTCCCCTACCCCAGACTCGGCTCACTCGCCCCCGCGGCTGGCGACGCGATAACGCCCTAATAGATTATCCGCGAGTTTATCGGACAAAGGCGGGTCTAATTGCCAGCACAAAGCCCGCGCGCTATCGGGCCGCGCTAAAAGCTATCAGGTAATTAGCCGGCCCATCGGAGGCGCCCTTAATTACGGCGTCTCTGTCTCCGCTGTGAGGGCGCGCAGGCCGACCCACTGCGCAGGCGCCGCGCCGCCTCTGCTGCCCCACCTCTCGCCTCGCTCGAGGCTGTTCCGCGGGTTTGTCTGCTGACAAAGCACGCCCCGATATCCAGCAACGTCTCATGTCCCAACTACGCTGATGAAACGGGGTGTACTTCATTTAGAGATGTTCCACGTGCAATAGCAGGCAACAAGAAAATACACTACTGGCCATTAAAATTGCTACACCAAGAAGAAATGCAGATGATAAACGGGTATTTATCGGAAAAATGTATTATACTAGAACTGATATACGATTACATTTTCACGCAATTTGGGTGCATAGATCCTGAGAAATCAGTACCCATAACAACTACCTCAGGCCGTAATAACGGCCTTGATACGCCTGGGCATTGAGTCAAACAGAGCTTGGATGGGGTGTACAGGTACAGCTGCCCATGCAGCTTCAACACGATGCCACACAGTAGCGACTGGCGTATTGTGACGAGCCAGTTGCTCGGCCACCATTGACCAGACGTTTCCAATTGGTGAGAGATCTGGGGAATGTGCTGGCCAGGACAGCAGTCGAACATTTTCTGTATCCAGAAAGGCCTGTACAGGACCTGCAACATGCGGTCGTGAATTATCCTGCTGAAATGTAGGGTTTCGCAGGGATCAAATGAAGGGCAGAGCCACGGGTTGTAACACATCTGAAATGTAACGTCCATTGTTCAAAGTGCCGTCAATGCGAACAAGAGGTGACCGAGACGTGTAACCAATGGCACCCAATACTATCACGGCGGGTTATACGCCAGTATGGCGATGACGAATACATGCTTCGAATGTGCGTTCACCGCGATGTCGCCAAACACGGATGCGACCATCATGATGCTGTAAACAGCACCAGGGTTCACCCGAAAAAAATGACGTTTTTTGCCATTCGTGCAGCCTGGTTCGTCGTTGAGTACACCATCGCAGGCGCTCCTGTCTGTGATGCAGCGTCAAGGGTTACCGCAGCCATGGTCTCCGAGCTGATAGTCCATGCTGCTGCAAACGTCGTCGAACTGTTCGTGCACATGGTTGTTGTCTTGCAAACGTCCCCATCTGTTGACTCAGGTGTCGAGACGTGGCTGCACGATCCGTTACAGTCATGTGGATAAGATGCCTCTCATCTCGACTGCTGGTGATACGAGGCCGTTGGGACCAGCACGGCGTTCCGTATTACCCTCCTGAACTCACCGATTCCATCTTCTGCTAACAGTCATTGGATCTCGACCAACGCGAGCAGCATTGTCGCGATACGATAAACTGCAATCGCGATAGTCTACAATCCGACCTTTATCAAAGTCTGAAACGCGATGGTACGCATTTCTCCTCCTTACACGAGGCATCACAACAAAGTTCCACCAGGCAACGCCGGTCAACTGCTGTTTGTGTATGAGAAATCGGTTGGAAACTTTCCTCATGTCAGCACGTTGTAGGTGTCGCCACAAGCACCAACCTTGTGTGAATGCTCTGAAAAGCTAATCAATTGCATATAACAGCATCTTCTTCGTATCGGTTAAATTTCTCGTCTGCAGCACGTCATCTTCGTGGTGAAGCAATTTTAATGGCCAGTAGTGTAGTCTCCCCCTAGGGAGCTGTGTATTAGCTTCTGAATTGCTGAAAATATCTGTAAACCAAGGACGGCCATGGTTTTGGCTCACGAGCCGTGCGCATGCACGAGTGTCGCAACTCTCTCGTCTGGCCACACACCTCCTGCACCACCACGACGCACTGTCTGAGCATTGAGAAGGGGAAGAGACGGAATTGTGAACACACTAAATTTAAATGGCAATGCCGTCGCACCGTATGCAATTTCGTTTTATATTACGTATTTCTCAACAACACAGGTCACAGACGAAACAAAATTTTCCGCATTATTTCATTATTTTATCTGTGCTGAAGAAATGATACAGTTTTTATCTGGCACAAACGGTCGGCTTATGCGTAGACACAGGCAACTTCACAGATTTTCGCTTTCAGGTTCCCACTTTATAATGACTAAATTACTTTCACAATCGAACAAATCCTTTGACACACATAAGTTGATTGATATATCTGATCACCTTTGCACACTTATTCTTCTTCTTCAGGTAACAATGTAGCCATCTTGGACAGTTTTAACACAAAAGATTTTGTCTTTTAAATAGGAATTGTACTGCAGATCAGTTTCTCCCCTCTGCACATGCACAGGTGCTCTTTCAACTGAAATGACAAACGGTCTCGTAAACAGCTTGAAAACAGTTGTAAGACTGGTAGTGTCCTCAAAATGTCTAGAAAAGTATCCTTGTAATTCTTTCGAGGTCACAAAGAATTCTTCAAAACAGACTTTCTCTTTAACAGCAGTGAAATTACGGAAGTGCATGCTGCCTTTTGTCACGAGATTTTATTTTTAAATGCTTCTCTATCAAATCAGAATTGTTCCTCAACTTGCAATATCTTACTTTGGGCAGTGTTCAGTCAAGTCCACTTAAAATGCGAGGACTGCTATCCACTTTGGATGTTCTAATTTTTTTTCCTACTTCCACTTTTCCTTCATCAACTCAATACTAGCGCTTTTAAAGAGAAAATTCGTTCCAGGCGTGTCCCACGACAACCAACGTCCTTTGCAGTAATATGTAAAGTCTCCATACTCTTCGTTCAGTTCCATCGAAATTTATTGTACTAATGCGTGTTGCTTAAGAAAACCAACAGTTTCATCACGTGCTCCATGGTTGCAAATTTGGCACAAAGTGCTTCTAGATATAGAGAACAATGAATCCTGTCTGTTAGTCGTTGTAAATTTTAGCTCTTTCATCATTAACTAAATCTTTAAATTCGTTCAGCCTGGTGATTTAATGTCGTTCCATAGTACAATCGTGTACCCATCAGTTATGCGATTGCAAAATATACATTGAGAATTGTCATTCTCCTCTTCTGTCATTCCCATTTATTTTTAAAGCTTGTGACAATAAATCACTAAACTGTTTTCATTTGTGCAACCAGCTACTGGATCTGTGATCTTGTTTTATACTATGAACGAATAGCTAAGTGTGAAAAGTGCTGATACCACGATTCTGCTGAATTGAAGAATGTCGTGCCGTCCGAAAATTGCCGCACTGCAATGCTAAATTGACTTTCCTCTTATACCGAATATATCAGAGAGGGACTGAGCAAAGCCAACACAGGATGAGATTCAGCCCAAGTCTGCTCCACACATCAGGCTCGTGTGAAGTTTGGCACGCTGTGGGAAAAAAATGTTCAGATATGTGTGAAATCTTATGGGACTTAACTGCTGAGGTCATCAGTCCCTAAGCTTGCGCACGAATCAAACCTAAATTATCCTAAGGACGAACACACACACCCATGCCCGAGGGAGGACTCGAACCTCCGCCGGGACCAGCCGCACAGTCGATGACTGCAGCGACTCAGACCGCTCGGCTAATCCCGCGCATCGGCACGCTGTGGGAAATTCAGTTTGTAATGATTAGTACTGCTTCAGCCACTGACGCACAGACACTCTGGCTTGCAGCTTGCTCTGCTGTAGATCGTCGTGTATACATTATCATCTCTATATACTACATACCGTCATCATACACTCCTGGAAATGGAAAAAAGAACACATTGACACCGGTGTGTCAGACCCACCATACTTGCTCCGGACACTGCGAGAGGGCTGTACAAGCAATGATCACACGCACGGCACAGCGGACACACCAGGAACCGCGGTGTTGGCCGTCGAATGGCGCTAGCTGCGCAGCATTTGTGCACCGCCGCCGTCAGTGTCAGCCACTTTGCCGTGGCATACGGAGCTCCATCGCAGTCTTTAACACTGGTAGCATGCCGCGACAGCGTGGACATGAACCGTATGCGCAGTTGACGGACTTTGAGCGAGGGCGTATAGTGGGCATGCGGGAGGCCGGGTGGACGTACCGCCGAATTGCTCAACACGTGGGGCGTGAGGTCTCCACAGTACATCGATGTTGTCGCCAGTGGTCGGCGGAAGGTGCACGTGCCCGTCGACCTGGGACCGGACCGCAGCGACGCACGGATGCACGCCAAGACCGTAGGATCCTACGCAGTGCCGTAGGGGACCGCACCGCCACTTCCCAGCAAATTAGGGACACTGTTGCTCCTGGGGTATCGGCGAGGACCATTCGCAACCGTCTCCATGAAGCTGGGCTACGGTCCCGCACACCGTTAGGCCGTCTTCCGCTCACGCCCCAACATCGTGCAGCCCGCCTCCAGTGGTGTCGCGACAGGCGTGAATGGAGGGACGAATGGAGACGTGTCGTCTTCAGCGATGAGAGTCGCTTCTGCCTTGGTGCCAATGATGGTCGTATGCGTGTTTGGCGCCGTGCAGGTGAGCGCCACAATCAGGACTGCATACGACCGAGGCACACAGGGCCAACACCCGGCATCATGGTGTGGGGAGCGATCTCCTACACTGGCCGTACACCACTGGTGATCGTCGAGGGGACACTGAATAGTGCACGGTACATCCAAACCGTCATCGAACCCATCGTTCTACCATTCCTAGACCGGCAAGGGAACTTGCTGTTCCAACAGGACAATGCACGTCCGCATGTATCCCGTGCCACCCAACGTGCTCTAGAAGGTGTAAGTCAACTACCCTGGCCAGCAAGATCTCCGGATCTGTCCCCCATTGAGCATGTTTGGGACTGGATGAAGCGTCGTCTCACGCGGTCTGCACGTCCAGCACGAACGCTGGTCTAACTGAGGCGCCAGGTGGAAATGGCATGGCACGCCGTTCCACAGGACTACATCCAGCATCTCTACGATCGTCTCCATGGGAGAATAGCAGCCTGCATTGCTGCGAAAGGTGGATATACACTGTACTAGTGCCGACATTGTGCATGCTCTGTTGCCTGTGTCTATGTGCCTGTGGTTCTGTCAGTGTGATCATGTGATGTATCTGACCCCAGGAATGTGTCAATAAAGTTTCCCCTTCCTGGGACAATGAATTCACGGTGTTCTTATTTCAATTTCCAGGAGTGTATATGTTCACAAAGAGCAATAATTTATCCCAGCAAATGAAGAATAATAGCCATTATCAACCACGAAATTTAAGTTTTTCACACCTATGTTATGGGTTATCTTTCAACCTTATACTATCTGGTACCGGAATAAGCGAGAATACCTACTATGGAGGAATTTACTTAAGCTTTTCCTTATTGATTTTCGATCTCGTTGCCTGTAGTTCTGTCATGGAAGAGGTAAAAGATTATTTTCCTCTATGTTGGAACCGAGAGCTAACGGAGCATTAACTTCACAGCACAGATACAGTACCTCACAGCTAGCAAACAGCTGTGGCATTTTTTCTCCCTATTTACCCCAATTATTGCTAAGACAGATAATTCGCAACGAACAAGATGAAATTAGTTTTAGTTTCTGTGTGCAATGATTTTCCTGGGCTTGGAATTCCACAACAGAAGCATCAAGGCATTTCAGTATTTCTGCTCGATCTGGTGGGGACCCATGACCTTCATTCAAATTTGGTACTGATGCTTTCAGAAGGTCCATGCTCAATGCCATTCAGGACCTAAATGCGTCAAGCAACTGCAGCCCAAGAGGAAACACATACTGTGCTTCAGCTGTGCACTTCCTGTCAAGAAATGTGACTCTGTTTTTTTTTTTCAGAAATCTATCTTCTGATTTATTTGATCCAGCCCGCCACGAATTGCTTTCCCCTGTCAACCTTTTCATCTCAGAGTAGCACTTGCAACCTACGTTCTCAATTATTTTCTGGATTTAAACCAATCTCTATCTATAGTCTAGTACCCTATGCAGCTCGCTCTAGAATGCTATAGAAGTTATTCCCTGAGATTTTAACAGATGTCCTATCATCCTGTCCCTTCTTCTTGTCAGTGTTCTCCATATATAGTCCTTTCCATGCGATTCTGTGGAAAACCTCCTCATTCCTTACTTTATCAGTCCACCTATTTTCAATATTCTTCTGTAGCACCACATCTCAAATGCTTCGATTCTCTTCTGTTTCAGTTTTCCCAGTCTATATTTCACTACCATACAATGCTGTACTTCAAACGTTCATTCTCAGAAATTAATGCCAAGTTTCATACTAGAAGACTTCTCTTGGGCAGGAATGCCCTTTTTGGCAGTGCTGGTCTGCTTTTTACATCTTGCTTGCTCTGTCTGTCATGTGTTATTTTACTGCCTTGGTAACAGAATTCCTTTACTTCGTAATCATCCATTCCGATGTTTTCTCTCTGTTATCGTTTGTGGGTAGTTTCCATTACTTTAATCTTTCTTCGATTTACTCTCAATCCGTCTTATATACTCATTAGACTGTTCATTCCATTAAACTGTTCGTGTAATTCTTCACTTTCATTGAGGATAGCAATGTCATCAGCGAACTTTATCATTGATAACATTTCACTTTCAATTTAAATCAAACTCTTGAACCTTCCTTTTATTTCCGTCATTGCTTCTTCGATTTCTAGACTGAATAGCGTGGGCAAAATACTGTATCCTCTTCTTACACCCTTTTTAATCCCGACACTTCGTTCTTGGTCTTCCATTCTCATTGTTCCCTCTTGGTTCTTGTACATATTGTACATCACGCATCTTTCCCTATAACTTACTCATATTTTTCTCAGAATTTCGAACATTTTAGCCATTTCCATTTCCATTGTCATAGTCGACAAATCCTGTGACGTGTCTCAATTTTTCTTCAGTCTTACTAGCATTATCAACTACAACGTCATAACTGCCTCTCTTGTGCCTTTACCCTTGACAAAGCCAAATCGATCGTCATGTTGGTTGGATGGTTGATTCGGGTGAAGAGATCTAACACTGACGTTATCGGACCCATCGCATTGGGGAAGGAGGGGGGAGGAAGTCGGCCATACCCTTTCACGGAAATCATCCCGGCATTTACCTGATGAGATTTAGGAAAACTACAGAAAACCGGACGCGGGTTTGAATCGTCTTCCTCCCTAATGCGAGTCTGGTGTGCTAACCACTGCGACCCCTCGCTCGGTGATCGTCATGTAACATATCGTCGATTTTATTTTTCATTCTTCTGTGTATTATCCTTGTCAGCAACTTGGATGCGTGAGCTCTTGAGCTGATTTTGCGGTAATTCTTGCACTTGTACGCTCCTGATATCTTCGGAAGTTCGTGGATGATTTTTTACGAAAGTTTGGTGGTAGCCTATATCACCAGTATCAAACATTCTACGTACCGAAGTGAACAGTCGTTGTGTTGACTTTGCCTCAATGAGTTTAGAAATTCCGATGGAATTTTCTCTATCCCTTCAGCCTTATTTCATCTCCCTGTAGGTACTGAAATACCGTTTAATATTCTCACATACTTTCTCTAAATCTTCAGCTTCTGCTGGCGACGTCGGCGTCTATACCTGAACTATTGTTGTCGGTATTGGTATGCTGTGAATCCTGATGAGAACAATCCTGTCACTGGACTATTGATAGTAACTCACTATCTGCCGTACCTTCATATTCATAACGAATCCTACTCCCGCTATACCATTTTCTGTTGCTATTGATGTTACCCTATTTTCGTCTGACCAGAACTCCTGGTCTCCTTTCCATTTTACTTCACTGACACCCAATATATTTAGATTGAGCCTTAGCATCTGCCATTTCAGGTTTTCTAGCTCCCCTGTCACATTCAAAGTTCTGACATCCCCTGCTCTGACTCGTAGAATGTTACCCTTCCGTTTGTTATTCAGCCTTTTTATAGTGGTCGCTCCACCGTAGCAGTCCCCTCCCCTCTCCACTGGAGAGATCATCATACCACATTTCCAATTGCAGGCCACATGTCCTGTGGGTACACATCATGTGTCTTTAATACAGTTGTTTCCACTGTCTTCGGTATCCTCGTGCCGTTGATCATCGCTGATTCATCTACCTTTTAGGGGTAGTTTCCCAACCCAAGGGTAAGAGGGTGCCCTGTTCCTCTACTCCGTCCCGTTTTACAAGGCTGTCCGAAGAAAGAAGGTGACCTCTTAGGCTGGAAGTCTTCGGCGTACAACGTGACCATGGAAGTACCAGTACGGGAATGGTCCGAGGGTAATGAACGTTGCCACACTTCATTCGTCGTCGTCATCTGGGCCCACTATCTGTCTTCGTGGTATATGGGTGGCATTGTGGCATTGAGTATGCAACATCACCAACCTCTGGTTTCCGTTGCCGGTAACTTTGACAGAAGCCGTTACACTTAACAGAACGATGCTTGTGACGTAACATCGACGTCTCCGTGTCATTGTATTTCCATAAGAGAATGCGTGACTGCATGGAGCTGTCGTGAGCTACCCCGGTACAGAGGGTTGTCGCATGTTGTCACGGATAGTATGTTCTACATATATCTCACATACTGGAAAAATCTGCTCCTGAATTGGTGAGAGATTGGCACACTACCATTCGCAAGTCACTGTTATAGATAAACACTGGTCTAGTGTTGAAGCAGCATGGAATGTCGTAGTCTATGGGTACCTGTGATCGAGGCTCAGTTGGACTCGATGCGCAGCTGGCTTAGAGCCATTGTTACTATCAAAGGTGGTAGCTCTGTGTACTATGTCCTCTATACCACGTAATCTCCAACAAAATTTAGTCACATATTCTCCCTACTGTGCAGTTAATGTTTCGTTATTTTTTTGCCCGTCCTGTTGTTGCAATCTTGTTTATCAGTAGAGTATTTAATGTCAAACTGAACTGCAACACTATGACACGCAGGGGACTTACGAACACCGACAAAGAATCCGCGCTCATACTCAGTTAGGTACAAGTAGGTCCGACATTCGTTTTTAATTTGTTCTCTTCTTCTTCGGCAAAGCAGTCGGTTGAGATACTTCTTGGCCATGCCACTACCCGTGGCGAACAGTGACATTTTATTAACGAGAAGTTCTTTGCGGACAAGTAACAACTAATTTCCGTATGTCTTTTGTCAAGTAAATCACGATGCATACACGATGGCCTAAGCATAGGTTTTTTTCGTAAATGTTGACTACTTGGCATCAAGAAAAGCGTGGAACGATTTCAGCAGTGCTTGCAGCAAATGACTTGAGTGCCTACGGAGAAGAGCCTGCTTTTTCTGTGGCTTATCCATAGTGTACAGAAGTGTTAAAGGGAGTAATCTTCAAGGAATTTCCTGTCCTGTCCTGTATTCGTCGTCGATGAACAATGTACCACGCGACAGAAGACATGACGGGCCTGTGTGCATTTCTGAATCTCACAATTCAGCAAGATCATATTAAAGTAGCGGAAATTTGTTCTATAGCTCTTACAAAGTTGCAATGGCATGTCATAACTTGCTCCAAAAAAGAAGAAAGTAAATAAATAAATAACTAAATAAATAAAGAGGCTCCTGTAGGCACCAATATCAGTGATATTCTTGTTTTGGTGAAATCTGAGTTTGCAACTTCCATCCAAGAAGCGTCAAGTGATTGTTTGAAGCTAATGGTATACCTCTTCCCATCCAGAAACCTAGTTCTGCCAAGAATGTAGGTGAGTAACGTTATATGTTGATTATGGAAAAGGTGTCTGTTTCATCAATTCTTTATGTATTATTTACATCGCTAAAAGTGTCAGTGTCAAACTCAGTTTTCTCAGATGACGTAGTTAACTGTTTAGATAATGTTATTCGAAAAAAAAATATTGCATCGTTCTCTTGGATTTGGATAAAATAACGACTTTTGACTACAACCGGCAAGTAGCTTTTTTAAAATAGAGAAAAGCAAAACAGATTTCAGACTATCTGAGTGGTCAATACGAAAATTTTTATCTCCGCCACTGACAATGTTGAACGTCAGTGGACCAAGTTCAAGAGTATATTGTACAACGCGCTTTAGAGAGGTAAGAGCCGAGCAAACTTCTGAGAGGTAGGAAAGACACGTCGCGGTTGGACAGCCGTGTTACAAAGCTGCTATGAAAGCAAAAAGAGTTTCACTGCAAATTTAAACGTACCAAAGCCTCACAGACAAACAAAAATTGAGCAAAATGAAATAGCCATTTGTGAAGCCTTCAACACTTTCGAAAGTAAAATTATGTCTCCGGGTCTAACAGGAAATCCTAACAAGTTTTAGTCTCATGTTAAATCAGTGAACCGTTGGAAACGTAGAAATATGGAACCGGAGGATCATACAGAAAAGGCAGTAACGCTATGCATTTTTTCCAAAGCTGTTTCAAAGAAGAAGGTGGTGTCGTAGTTTCTCCTTTAAATAAAAATGACACAACGCAATAAGTGAGAACGAGGGGAAGAAAAACAGTTAAAATCGCTGGACGTGGACATGAGCACCACCACCCAGAGAGAAGGCCGCGGCATGCTCGGTGTGACGTCACGCAAAGCAGGCCAAGGTTAACGAGGCGCTGTGCTGGCAGAATCGAGGCGCATGCCCTGCAATCTTTCTCAAACGATTTTACACAAACTGTTCTCTAAAAAAAAAAAAAAAAAGATTTCTGCTTCATTGTAGCTTTATACGACAGTTTCGTGACGGGGTGCACATCAGTTCGTTAATAGTCATAGCTATTGTGATATTTAACATATAAATAACAGAATCGCGTATGAAACTTCCTGGCAGATCAAAACTGTGTGCCCGACCGAGACTCGAACTCGGGACCTTTGCCTTTCGCGGGCAAGTGCTCTACCAACTGAGCTACCGAAGCACGACTCACGGCCGGTCTCACAGCTTTACTTCTGCCAGTACCTCGTCTCCTACCTGAGACCGGGCGTGAGTCGTGCTTCGGTAGCTCAGTTGGTAGAGCACTTGCCCGCGAAAGGCAAAGGTCCCGAGTTCGAGTCTCGGTCGGGCACACAGTTTTGATCTGCCAGGAAGTTTCATATCAGCGCACACTCCACTGCAGAGTGAAAATCTCATTCTAGAATCGAGTATGTTGCAAAGAAAAATAGGGTACGCTATGACTTCGCATTTGTTGCGTATTAGACCACATTTTGTTGTCTATAAATGTTGCTAATATTTTGAAATTTTCTTTAATCTTGGGAGGGAATCGATATCTGCCACCAGTCTTGAGAAAATGGATGTTATGTAGAATGTTTACTTCATACCGCATACGCAGGGAATGAAATATTTGTAACATCCCCCATATCTCGTAAACCATTCGAGATATTTTGACAAATGATAGCATGTAAAGAGGAGAGTGTTTTGTCATATGGTTAGCATATGGAACTTTATCTACGGCGATATAGCAGAAGCTATAGTTTTCATGCTGTTTGTTTTATAACCAATAATGTAATTTTTTTTAAGAGTCGCGGACAACTACTGAAAAGAGAATGTGCTGGTATGAAAAACACGAAATTTCTACTTTAAGTTACTGTAAACCGGCACAATGAGATTTTCTATGAGCTGTTGACCTCTCTGGTCACCAGTTGCTTGTTTAATAAGACTTTCTGTTTCAGAACCATTGCGAGGTGACTGTGTGCTAATTATACTATGTTTTGGCAAAAGAAGCAAATCCTACGGCCGCAGGTTCGAATCCTGCCTCGGTCATGGATGTGTGTAATGTCCTTAGGTTAGTTATGTTTAAGTAGTTCTAAGTCTAGAGGAATGATGACGTCAGATGTTAAGTCCTATAGTGCTTAGAGCCATTTGAACCAATTTTGGAAAGAAGCAAAATTAAATCTGTCAACAAAAGAAATATAGTCGTTACTCGTCACTGATGGTGCTTGTTCAAATGAGAAAAGGTGAACACTTCACACAAAAATAAATTACTTATTCTGTTGCAATTTAGGCGGAATAGTGTAACTCATCGTATTTTTAAAAGTGAACAGCTGGGACCAAAATTTACCATATGATTTTCTTTTTGTTCTTCATCCGAAACGTATGAAAAATTCGCAGTAAATAGTGCACAATGTTTTAGTTCCCATGAAGTAGAGAGCATATTCATCAAAATTATATTTTGATCTGTTAAAGATAAATTATATATAGTTATAATCCATGTAAGCCTTAAAGAGTTGTCTCGGGCAGTTGATAAAGCACTGACTCTCATGTTTTTGCAACCTTGTTAATTACAGATAAACAGGTACCAAATTCGTTACTTCTAATAGAACAACTTTGCATTTTTATTGCAGACTAGAACTGACCCCATTGAACTCTTTCATACCTCTGAAGCTGTGAACAACTTGATGACTTACAGAACCTTGCAAAGTATTCGTCAAAATCACTTTCACTGATGAATTAAGAGACATTTGTAGTAATAAGATTCACTCCTTCACTCCGTTCAGGAACAGGAATGGAAAGAAGGTACTCGATTTGCTGTAATTTTTCATGTGTGAAAGATAAATGAAGTGTAGAAAAAAATCGTTTGGTAAGATTCATTGTGTCGGTATAAAGTAACTTATGGGGAAAAAGTTTAATGTTTTTCATAGTAGCAAATTCTCTTTCACTGGCTGTCGATGACTTAAAATATTACACTACTGATTAGAAAAAAAATAAATAAAAATGTAGGTTGTGCTAAACCGCCATAGATAAATTGCTGTACGTTAACCAAATGCCAAAATATTCTCGTCTTTGCATGCTGTCATTTGCCAATATCTCGTTTGAATATTTCTAACGGCTTAGGAGAGATGAGGGATGTTATGAATATTTCATTTTCACATACATGCAATCGAAGTGCAAGTGCTACATAAAATCCAGTTCCTTGTGACTAGAAGCAGATATGAGTCCCCTCCCAAGTTTACAGAAAAATTCAAAATGTCTACATTTCATACACGACAGAATATGATATACAATGCACCAATCACACATTCATAGCGAACTCTTTTTTTTTGGTAAGAGTTTCGAATTTGTTACGTATATATGACGAGGGCCACTCCACAATAAATGCACACTATATTTTAAAAAATCCATCTTTTATTCTACATGTTTGACAGTTTTACAGTGTGTAGATTCATTCTTTAGGAACATCATTTCCATCCCTCTCAACTGCCTTACGCCATCTCGGAACCAGCGCCTGTATACCCGCACAGTAAAATTCTGGACCAACCTGTTGGAGCTACTATTTGGCAGCGTGCACAAGGGAGTCATCATCTTCAAACTTTGTTCCACAAAGAGTCTTTCGGTTTCCCAAAGAGATGATAGTCACATGAAGCAGGTCAGGACTGTAAGGCGGGTATTTCCGTGTTGTCCATCCGAGTTTTGTGATCGCTTCCATGGCTTTTTGAGTGACATGTGGCCGTGCGTTGTCATGCAACAGCGAAACATTCTGCTTTGCCGATGTGGTCGAACACGACTCAGTCGAGCTCGAAGTTTCTTCAGTGTCGTCACATATGCATCAGAATTTATGGTGGTTCCCCTTGGCATGATGTCCACAAGCAAGAGTCCTACGGAATCGAAAAACACCGTAGCCATAACTTTTGAATTTTTTTTTCTTGGGTGAATTTGCATGATGCCAATCCATTGATTGCCTCTTCGTCTCTGATGAAAAATGATGGAGTCCTGTTTCATCACCTGTCACAATTCTTCCAAGAAATTCATCTCCACCATTTCGTACTGTTCCAAAAGTTCGCGGAATACCGTTTTTCTTGTTTCTTTGTCAGCCACTGTCAACATCCTGGGAACACACCTGGCACAAACCTTTTTTAAGGCCAACACTTTCAGTATTCTGCAAACACTTCCTTCCCCTATCCCAACGTAGCGTGACAATTCGTTCACTGTGATGCGTCTGGCAGCAGTCACCAATTCGTTAACTCTCTGCACATTGTCTGGAGTGTGTGCAGTACGAGGCCTGCCGCTGGGAGAACAATCCTCGATATTGCCGTGCCCGCTTTCATCACGTAACCTGCTTGCTCACCGACTAACTGTACTGCTATCGACAGCAGCGTCTCCATGCACCTTTTTCAACCTCTTGTGGATGTTTCCCACTGTCTCGTTTTCACAGAACAGGAGTTCTATGACAGGACGTTGCTTCTGACGAACGTCAAGTGTAGCAGCCATCTTGAAGACATGCTGTCACGGCGCCACTGACGGGAACAGGTTGAACTAAGATTGGAAACAAGCGGGAAGGATGTATCTACACACTGTAAAACTTTCACACATGCACAATGAAAACTGTATTTTTACAAAAGTAGCGCGCATTTGTTTTGGAGTGACCCACGCAGCCATGATCATTAACGAAGTGATGGGCACTCCGCCTTAAAGCTGACTAACAAAGCTGCAAGTAATGTAGAAATGAAACTTTTTTACCAAATTCTGTATAATCGTTCGAGGAAGACAGTAGGGCTTGTAACTCGATTCTGTCAGTGCACCACATTGCTAAGCCTGGCTCACTCTGCGTGACGTCACAATGAGCGGGCTGGGGCCTACGAGATATACGAGCCCTGCAACGAACTTATGACGTCACACTAGTCGGTTTGTCCTGCACACGTCGCGAACGCTCGGCTCCTTGCAGGGACCATTTGAAATACAATATTTAATTGAAAAGATACCCACTGAAGCTGTTTTGTCGTGTGCGATGGAGAACTTGCATGAATTTAAACATGATGTCAAGAATTATAAAATTCGTCTGAAATACTTACTCGATCCCCGCCAAAAACGGCTACTGGCACTCGTAATAACTGCCCTGTTACGTGCTGTGAGGTACGCGCAACGGCCTATCTTTCTCGTGGGCCTCGGAGCGCGCCGCGGTCTTCTCACGGATTGTACATCAGCGAGTAGTCGAAAAGCCTGGTAGCATAGCCGTCTTCTCGTTAGTTGGTGGTGACCCAAAAGGGCACCACTACGATTCTCCGCAGAGCATGCGAAAGGACTTGCCCTTCTTCTAGCCGCAGTGCACTGTAGGTGTCTATAGGGGCGAAGCGTTGCGAATGACTGGAGAAACACGCAGGTCATTCCCGTTTCGAAGAAGGATCGTTAAACAGGCGCAGAAAACTGAAAGCCTATATCTCTGTTGTGGGTCATTTGCAGAATTTTGAAATATTATGCTTGGGTTTTTTGACGTTATTAGAGACCGAAAATCACCCCTGCATCGCTATGGGTTCCAAAAGTAACGTTCTTGAGGAACTCGACTCATTCTGTTCGTCCACGAGACTTATAAAGCAGTAGCTAACAGTTCACAGGTTAATGGCGTGTTTCTTGACTTCCTGAAGGCTTTCGATATCCAGAACGCTAGAAAATGCAGGGAGACCTGTAGAACACTGGAACTTGGCGCAGGGTTTGACAATTGACCCTCAACATAAGCAAATGCAACGTATTGCGCATAAATAAGGAGAAACATCCATTATTGTATGATTACACGATGGTAGAACAATCACTGGAAACAGTCACATCCATAAATTATCTCGAAGTATGCGTGCGGAGCGATTCAAAAGTGGAACGACCACGTAAAACTAATCCAGGTAAGTCAGATGTCAGACTGAGATTAATTGGTAGAGTCCTCATGAAAGACAGTCCGCCCACAGAGGCGTTCGCCCAGTGCTTTGTGTACTGCTCGTCGATAAGCTGTCCGTGCCAGATAGGACTCATAGAGGAAATAGAGAAGGTCCAAAGAAGAACACCGCATTTCGTTACAGATTCATTTAGGAAGCGCGAAAGTTTCAAGCTGTTACTCAGCCAACTCTAACGGCAGACGGTATAAGAGAAGCGTACTGCAAAATGGTGTGGTTTATTGTTAAAATTATGCGTATGTTCCTGGAAGACTCACGAAAGTAAATTAGAATGACTGGAGCTCAGACGGAGTCTTACCAGTAGCCCTTCTGTCCGCGAACCATTCGCGACTGGAACAGGAACTGAAAGTGGTACATAAAGCACCCTCCGCCACACACTGTAAGGTGGCTTGCGGAGTATAGATGTAGATCCTGTCGTCCAAAACAGAAGAGCGGTGTACCTGTAATCTTAATGCATAGACAAATAAAGTATGATATATATTTTCACTATTACGTTCAGTCGGGTTTGAAGAAAATGGCTTAAGGAGATGAAACGAGCACTACCGCCAAGAGGAAAGACTTTTAGGACTAATGAACATTAGTCACCTTCGGGGAAATTCGTTCCATTAACAACTGATGGCAATGAAAAAGTTTTGACAAAGCGATGGGCTTAAACGATTTTAAAGCCCATAAGAAACAATCGAATTTATTAGATGTGTGAAATATGTATGTGATTCATTAGAGGCATCTTGAATTTATAAAATTCCGAGCTGTTGGGACTATGTATCTATTGGAACCACGGAAAAAATATTCAAAAAAATGGCTCTGAGCACTATGGGACTCAACTGCTGAGGTCATTAGTCCCCTAGAACTTAGAACCAGTTAAACCTAACTAACCTAAGCACATCACAAACATCCATACCCGAGGCAGGATTCGAACCTGCGACCGTAGCAGTCTTGCGGTTCCAGACTGCAGCGCCTTTAACCGCACGGCCACTTCGGCCGGCGGAAAAAAATATTCACCTCCACTTAGCCGAACACAAGAGGAACTGTCGTTTTGGACAAACTAATAGGTTGGCTGTAGCGAAACGTGACTAATAGTGAGCAGAACATGAAATTTTCATGACGCTAGCTTTTAGCCAATAGAACGCTTCGTGGTGAGCGCTTGTATATAGAGAGGCAATAGTTATTTACAAACACCGTAATAATTTAAACAGAAAGGAAGAGAGAGTTAAATAAAATAAAATGTGGATGTCGGCTTTACACAAAGAGAGTAATTCCATCGATCAACAATTAATGTCACCCGTGAGGGGAAACCATATGTATCTCGTGTTCCTTAATATAAGCAAAATTTCGTATCATTACATGCACTGGGCATTAACTGCTGAAATTTGCTGGATTCTATACAGTTTTACTATAAATTCTAGGCCCCTTCAGTGCCGCGTGCAGTTGCCAGTGTTCATATCTGAAATTTGCTGCAGGCAGTGACGAAACGTTAGTGAATGATTTTGTAGGTCTATCAATACCTATCACGCCGCAAGTCTTAAAATAAGTAAACACAAGTCATGAAATCCGCCATTATGTTGCTAGACTAGAGTAGCTATCAATAAAATCCATAATTTTAAAAACTGCGTAATTAACAGAGAAATTGATTTTCGGGCTGTCTCATTTTACTCTCGACTTAATACAGCAGCCAACAGCCATCGAAACATTCGTTGAATCGAAGTCCAGAATATCTTAGTACTTAGGATCCCGCAGAGATGATACGTTATTACATTTCTTCTATCTAAAAACCAACCCAATCATCCAGTTGCAGGAGAGGAGTACGTACGCTTTCAAAAGTACATTACCAGATCCGGAGTATACTGTCATATTTTACACAGAAAGGTTTTCCAGAAGAGAAACTGACGTTAAGTGTACAGAAAATTTTCTTTGGACGTTGGGAAGGATTGAACCCGGCACCTCGGTGTCTGTGCGCTGCGAGGCAGCTGGTTCAGAGACCGGATTAGTTGCTCACAGTACCACTTCCCCGTTGAACAAATATCTGGGTAGAGTAACTACGAGGCAGAAATTTTCACTGTGTGTAGGTAATTTTAACCCAGGAGTTCCACATTTATTTGTCAACTATTGCAGTATAGCATCGCCGCTAGCAATATTTGTTTTTCAATGGTTTCATTGAATATAAAGTGATGAAGTTGGACAGGAACACCAAGACATTGGCAAGCTGCGCTATTTAGTTTGCACGGTTTGTATTTCACTCGCATCAACATCAAATGGATCAAATGGTTCAAATGGCTCTGAGCACTATGGGACTTAACTGCTGTGGTCATCAGTCCCCTAGAACTTAGAACTACTTAAACCTAACTAACCTAAGGACATCACACATATCCATGCCCGAGGCAGGATTCGAACCTGCGACCGTAGCGGTCGCTCGGTTCCAGACTGCAGCGCCTAGAACCGCTCGGCCAGCATCAACATCATTTCGCTGTTTCGTCCGTGCAGAACAATTGTATAACAGTGGCCAATTCCATCTCATTAGGACTTCTCTCAGGTAAGAATTGTATGTGCAGCAGTAAGTTATTCGATATGAAATTCCATTAGACACTTCGTTAGTCATAACGCTTGCATTATCAATGCAGCTATTAGTAGGGGTATGGAATGCATAATGATGCCTCTTGAAACTACTGTTTCCATTACCAAGGGATAATAATAGTACTTTCAGAGATTACATCTTTGTAGAGGGCGCCACCAGTCACCGACGAAATACTGACGCGCCGGCGCTACGTTGACAGAGGTCGGTGCTTTTGCTTTGCTGCCTCGAGACACGAATTAATTTCTTCTGCGCCATCACTCTTCGTGGACAAGTGTGTTCCTCCTGATATGGTGATGCTCAGAGACCGGTTCCGGCGGCGGCAAGTCACTGTCACGCTGTTGGCGTGATTAGAAGCTCCTTACGTTCTCTCTCGCCGTTCTATTTGCTTCTTCACTGACGACTATATTAAGACTGACGCTAAATACATATTTCGGGCACGTGATTTGTTAGAAGCAAGACCGGTTCTATTTTAATATTAGATGCAACGTGGAAACGACTATTAAACACGCGAATTCGAGTGTTCGTTTATGTTCTGTGTGCCACTTATAAATAAAGGGTTGCTTAAACGAGCCAAGGCGCGTCTCGGTACGGCGAAAACTGCATTTTGGAAGCGCAAGGCTCGACTCCTAGTGTTGGAAGAGATTGGCGTGGCAGAAATTCATCTAGAATGGACAGGGGAGTAACCACGTGCTTTTCCATTAACATTAGACTGTGGTGCACCATCCTGGTCCAACTT
Organism: Schistocerca serialis cubense; assembly: GCF_023864345.2. Classification (NCBI taxonomy): domain Eukaryota; kingdom Metazoa; phylum Arthropoda; class Insecta; order Orthoptera; family Acrididae; genus Schistocerca; species Schistocerca serialis. The sequence continues at coordinate 123,206,653 of NC_064643.1, forward strand.
TCTGCCATTTTCTTCTGAATCTCGGGGAACTACTATTTTATGAACTAGATGCGCGTGTCAGTAGTTTTCTTATGACGAGCGATAGTGTTTAAGCAATCTGTTGTACGTGTAGTAATGGCAGCAGCCCTCACCTCACGTGTCTGCCTGTTCCGGTGCGCATAGCTACGATGACCGTGTAGTGATGGCAGAAGAGCCAACACCGTGTTACTAGAGGAGGCCGAAATGCACGCGTTTTAGCTCACGCAGGCTGGCGTGAGGAGGGAAGAACTATACTGACGTGAGGTCTGGAACATGACAAGGAATTAGAATTCAGAAAGCGGACGTAATTAGTTTGATACTTAACTTTAATCCATTAATGATGAACGTCGCTCTTGACGGTACATGAGTCACAATATTATCTGTTCAGAAGACATAGTAACTGAATATGGCGCCTTGCTAGGTCGTAGCAAATGACGAAGCTGAAGGCTATGCTAAACTGTCGTCTCTGCAAATGAGAGCGTATGTAGTCAGTGAACCATCGCTAGCAAAGTCGGCTGTACAACTGGGGCGAGTGCTAGTGAGTCTCTCTAGACTAGACCTGCCGAGTGGCGGCGCTCGGTCTGCAATCACTGATAGTGGCGACAAGAGGGTCCGATGTATACTAACGGACCGCGGCCCATTTACAGGCTACCACCTAGCAAGTGTGGTGTCAGGCGGTGAGACCACAGACCGTCATGAAATCAAACACCTCAGTGTCACACCCGCTTCCTGAAGTTCACCGTAGCTAAGCCTTGTGATTTGTCTGCCTCGTAGCTTCGTTGATTGATTCAGAGGAGTGGACCAAACAGTGACGTCATCGATTCCATCGGATTGGAGAAGGGTGGGGAAGGAAGACGACCGTGCCCTTTCAAAGGAACGATCCCGGCGTTTGCCTGAAGCGATTTAGGGAAATCACGGAAATCGTGAATCAGGATGGCCGGACGCGGGTTTGAACCGTCGTCCTCCCGAATGCGAGTCCAATGAGCTAGCCACTGCTCAACCTCGCTCGGTGTAGCTTTGTTGCCGCACGTAAACGTTAACAGTGCTAGCGCCAGCTGAATGTTCTGTGTGTCTGTGCGATATCACGTATTCACATGTTGTTTCGGTCTTCTGTGGGAACGTTTATGGATGTGTGTTTTATATTGAGCGATCCGGCAAGATTGGATAAAAGGCGTACCGAATCTAACGAAGGTTTTTTTACTGATCTGACCAACACTGAAGAAGTAAGGAATAGTATAATTTTGTACAAATTCATAAAATGACAGCAAAACTTCGTGGCATTTTTCGAATCGACTGATTCTCATTAACAGTGCAGTAACATCGGCAGAATACTTAGATGTGAGTAGGTGTTTTGGTCCTCCAAGAAAGGGATATAACTGGAAACGGAAATTACGGTATTTAACGATTTTGACAAAAAGTTAGTGCGCAGAGCCGTACTTCACTACTACGACAGAGGAGAGCATTCGACGGCTAGGAAAATACAGAGTGATCTCCGTGAAAAAATTAATTAGTTTGCCCCAGAGACCTCCGTTCTTAGTCTTCACTTTGTTTCTGATTCAGGAACTATAATACTGGACAAAAATGTTTAATGGAATACAGAGATACTCCTGCAGCAAGAACGAAATTTATATAAAATGCACTTACTGCGTGCCGAAGAGAATAGTATTGTAGTATATTTCGATAAAACTTGGGTTTCACAAAAACACACCCAAAAATACACTCCTGGAAATTGAAATAAGAACACCGTGAATTCATTGTCCCAGGAAGGGGAAACTTTATTGACACATTCCTGGGGTCAGATACATCACATGATCACACTGACAGAACCACAGGCACATAGACACAGGCAACAGAGCATGCACAATGTCGGCCCTAGTACAGTGTATATCCACCTTTCGCAGCAATGCAGGCTGCTATTCTCCCATGGAGACGATCGTAGAGATGCTGGATGTAGTCCTGTGGAACGGCTTGCCATGCCATTTCCACCTGGCGCCTCAGTTGGACCAGCGTTCGTGCTGGACGTGCAGACCGCGTGAGACGACGCTTCATCCAGTCCCAAACATGCTCAATGGGGGACAGATCCGGAGATCTTGCTGGCCAGGGTAGTTGACTTACACCTTCTAGAGCACGTTGGGTGGCACGGGATACATGCGGACGTGCATTGTCCTGTTGGAACAGCAAGTTCCCTTGCCGGTCTAGGAATGGTAGAACGATGGGTTCGATGACGGTTTGGATGTACCGTGCACTATTCAGTGTCCCCTCGACGATCACCAGTGGTGTACGGCCAGTGTAGGAGATCGCTCCCCACACCATGATGCCGGGTGTTGGCCCTGTGTGCCTCGGTCGTATGCAGTCCTGATTGTGGCGCTCACCTGCACGGCGCCAAACACGCATACGACCATCATTGGCACCAAGGCAGAAGCGACTCTCATCGCTGAAGACGACACGTCTCCATTCGTCCCTCCATTCACGCCTGTCGCGACACCACTGGAGGCGGGCTGTACGATGTTGGGGCATGAGCGGAAGACGGCCTAACGGTGTGCGGGACCGTAGCCCAGCTTCATGGAGACGGTTGCGAATGGTCCTCGCCGATACCCCAGGAGCAACAGTGTCCCTAATTTGCTGGGAAGTGGCGGTGCGGTCCCCTACGGCACTGCGTAGGATCCTACGGTCTTGGCGTGCATCCGTGCGTCGCTGCGGTCCGGTCCCAGGTCGACGGGCACGTGCACCTTCCGCCGACCACTGGCGACAACATCGATGTACTGTGGAGACCTCACGCCCCACGTGTTGAGCAATTCGGCGGTACGTCCACCCGGCCTCCCGCATGCCCACTATACGCCCTCGCTCAAAGTCCGTCAACTGCACATACGGTTCACGTCCACGCTGTCGCGGCATGCTACCAGTGTTAAAGACTGCGATGGAGCTCCGTATGCCACGGCAAACTGGCTGACACTGACGGCGGCGGTGCACAAATGCTGCGCAGCTAGCGCCATTCGACGGCCAACACCGCGGTTCCTGGTGTGTCCGCTGTGCCGTGCGTGTGATCATTGCTTGTACAGCCCTCTCGCAGTGTCCGGAGCAAGTATGGTGGGTCTGACACACCGGTGTCAATGTGTTCTTTTTTCCATTTCCAGGAGTGTATATTTCGCTCGACTTCAACGGAAACATTGGCCTGAAAGTACCTACAGTTAGTTTCGTATAGCGTATATCAGCGATTTGGGTGGTTGGTGCAATCACGAAGGGTCCGTAAAAACTGCAGATAAAAATTTTTTCTGGAAGCTGGGAATATTCTCTGTCGTATGGAGACGAACAATCCGAATTAAAAACATGGCAGTCTCATATAAGTAATCGTGTGCTATCGCCCACGGATTCTGTCATAAGTAAAATGCGTTCATACATGACACGATACAATAATGTCTCAGATCTTACCACAATTAAATTCATTGTTTTCTTAACAACTTTCTCACTGGAAGTTTCTACAAGGTCCAGCAGAACTTGTATTCATCAGCGACGACATTTTTCATTACACGGGCGGAACAGTTTCCCACCTCTTATGGTATTCTATTTTTGTTGATGAATAACTGTTTTAAATGTTGCTTGCCCTAATCTCATTCTCTGGATGTAAACGTCCAACAGTACACGTTTTTTAGAAACTCCGTCTCATATTTCTTCTCTTCTTAAATATTCCCTTTGGTGGAGTCACATTAAAGAGAGAAACACAACTCAAAGAGCAACATGTCCAAATATACATAGCGAAGGTGCAATGCTCCTTACAAAATGTGGATGATACCATGTGTTATGCCACAAGCAGGAAGTGATACCACAACAAACAGTGTAACCGACCTACGCAGCTGGATGTTTACTCTAACAAAATATCAATCACCGCCTGCTAGAGCAAACAGTTTGTTAACTGTTGTTGTTGTTGTGGTCTTCAGTCCTGAGACTTGTTTGATGCAGCTCTCCATGCTACTCTATCCTGTGCAAGCTTCTTCATCTCCCAGTACCTACTGCAACCTACATCCTTCTGAATCTGCTTAGTGTATTGATCTCTTGGTCTCCCTCTACGATTTTCACCCTCCACGCTGCCCTCCAGTACTAAATTGGTGATCCCTTGATGCCTCAGAACATGTCCTACCAATCGAACCCTTCTTCTAGTCAAGTTGTGCCACAAACTCCTCCACAAACTCCTCCCCAATTCTATTCAATACCTCCTCATCGCTAACTATGTTGTATTAACTGAAAAAATGTCATGGAACCTGCAGAAATTACTTGTGCAGTAAATTGTTTCAAAATAAATTAAAAATCCTTACAGTGATCCGAAATCAACGAAACGTGCATCAACTTAAAGAGAAAACCCCAAACAATTTTCAATGAAAATAAAAATTTTGTCCCCACACCACGTTTTGTAGTCCTCTTAAATCCTGTGAGTCTGGCGACCAGGGAAACACTGTAACCTCAGCCTGCTGCACCTGCTGCAAGCTGTGGGACGCGTTGCGTTGTCCTGCGGGCAGACGACGTCGTGCCGAGAACAAACAAACTGCGTGTAGGGGTGGACATAGTCACGAAGGATAGATGGATACTTGTGTTGGTCCCCGTGCCATCTAGAATGACAAGATCGCGCGTGGGATGCCACAAAAAAGTTCCCCATATCATAACGCCCCCTCCACCGCCCTCTACCGTTTGCTTTGAGACGTTTCACGCCGTACACGGCCCTCAGTCCGACAGAGTATGAAACGTGACTCATCTTAAAAGCCCAGCTGTCGCCACTCAGTGGACGCCTAATTGAAGTGTTGGCGCCCAAATTCCAGTACACGTCAGGCGCCTGTTGCGGAGGCATATACACAGTAAAGTTCGCTGAACGAACGTTGAGGAAACAGTATCGGTAGACCCTTGACTCTTGTGAGCAGTCAATTGCTCAAACGTTGCACGTCTACTCGCCCGTACGCATCTCCGCAACCATTGTTCACCCCTGTGATGTACGGCCCGTGGTGCATCACAGTTACCCCGGCGCCGGTTTTGGATAGCTCCATTTGGCCATGCACTTCAACCGCGTCGTCACGCCGATTACAGACTTAGCCGTATCGGAAAGCTTCCATCTTTTGCTGAAAGCCAGTGATCAGGCTTTCTTGGACGTTAGATAAATCGCTTCGTTTCCGCACTATTTTCCTCGCCCAATCGACACGCTTTATATATCTTCCACTGCTTGTGATGTGATGCCGTCTGCCGGCTGTGAGTGGTTATTACACGCTGACGTTGAATATAGGCAGTACTCACAGTAACGTGATTGGGCCGTAGACACAGAAGTGATAACAGTCATGAGATACCTCGTAATATCGTATCGGTTCTCCTTTTGCCCGGCGTACTGCAGCAGCTCGACGTGATATGGACTCAACAAGTCGTTGGATGTCTCATATAGAAATAATGAGCCATGCTGCCTGTGGTATCGATAGCAACGATGTCACGGCGGATTAAAGTTATTAGGTTGGCACTACGACAGACACCGACGACAGCGCCCTATAGTCGGTGCTGTGCATATCTACGAGCTCCGCTCCGGATTCAGCCCATTTCATCAAGAGCAGATTGCCGGGACACTTCGCTTCAGCTTCGCACCTACGTACTAAGTTATGTATGCCTGAAAATATTCATCCACCAGTAAACCACTTTTACTCACTCGCAGTACCTACGTGTTTTTACCTCACCTGCTCCTACTCGCTTCCTCCATTCGGCCAACCTTTCAATTTTTCGGAGCAGACCCACGCGCCGCCTTCCAGACGGGATACGAGACTGCCTCTATAGCCGTCCATAACTGCGAAACTGTTGCTTCTACAGGATGTTGTGTACGGACTGACCTCTCGATTGCGTGCCATCGATAGGATTCATGTCGGCCGCTCTGGGTGGCCAAATCATTTGCTCGAATTGTCCAGAATGTTCTTCAATCTAATTGTGATCACTTGTAGCCCGATGACACGACTTTGTTCTTTGGGAACATGAAGTCCATGAATGGCTACAAATGGTCTCCAACTAGACGAACATAACCATTTCCAGAACGAAATTTTCACTCTACAGCGGAGTGTGCGCTGATATGAAACTTCCTGGCAGATTAAAACTGTGTGCCGGACCGAGACTCCAACTCGGGACCTTTGCCTTCCGCGGGCAAGTGCTCTACCAAGACGAGGTACTGGCGGAATTAAAGCTGTGAGGACAGGGCGTGAGTCGTGCTTGGGTAGCTCAGTTGGTAGAGCACTTACCCGCGGAAGGCAAAGGTCCCGAGTTGCAGTCTCGGTCCGGCACACAGTTTTAATCTGCCAGGAAGTTTCATAACCATTTCCAGTCAATGATCGATTCATCTGGACCAGAGGACCCATTCCATTCCATGTAAACTCAGCCCACATCATTATGGAGCCACCATCAGCTTGTACAGTGCCTTTTGGCTACTTGGGTCCACAGCTTTGTGGGATCTCCGCCTCGTTGGAACGCTATCACCAGCACTTACAAATTGAAATGGGGACTCATGTGACAGGGCCACGGTTTTCCAGTCATCAAGAGTCAACCGATATGGTCACGAGCCCAGGAGATGTCGTGCTGTTAGCAAAGGCACTGGGGACATTGTATGTTGTAACCCATTATCTTGGAAACTTTTTAAGACACCAACTTACAATTTTCCGTAGTTATCGAATGCACCTTTCTAGATACACTGAACTAGAATTATTACAAAAATTGTATTGTGGGGCATTTTATCTTCTTTCGCAAACACTCAATTTTTTGACTGAATTTTGTACATAAATGAACATAAAAACAGAACAACTCAGCATATTTTAATTATTTTAGTTCCATATGTGTTGAATGTCACACTTGGCTTGCTGTGAAAATTTAATCTCTCTACTATCAGTGCATTTTTAGAAAACGGATGATTTATCGCAAAAATGTAGTTCAGAGATATTGAGGTTTAAAACTTCTTTTATTGCAAATTCTTATACACACTTACATTTCTGCGTCTTTTATGCACGAGAATTGCCCTGGCCCATAACCTGTGTCTTCTTCAGCGTCACAACAGCCCATTGCTTGCCTCCTCGTTTTCTTTCTTGCTTCTTTTGTCATTTGCTGAGCAGCTAACTCTGCTTCATGTACACGAAGCTCATCCAATTCCCGCAGTCTTTTAGCTGTGTTCTGGCCAAATCTTACCCCTAACTTCTCCAGAACCTTAAGTCTTTCATAGTTCCCACCATCAAAAGTAAGTACAGCATCAGACACTGCTAACTTTAGAGTCAGAAGGCCAACAAATACATTTTTAGGCGCATGGTACCACACAACATTATTGATGGACTCATTCACATTCTGAGTCTTCCTATGTAAACACTTCTTTAGTAGCTCAGGATTTTTCAAATTTCTGTAAATAGGTTTGATAGCCTCCAATAACGCCAAAGAAAGAGAATGTTTACGTGTAAATTCATGCAGCGTGCCAGAAAATTCAGCTTGCCTATATTTACACCAAGTGTTTGGTGGAAGTGGACACAAAGCATGAGATGGCTTTTCAACGGTTGATATTTGATGAAAGAAAGTACTCCACACAGTTGGTTTCATATTCTCTAAATTGCCACAGTTATCTCTAATGGCCTTCCAATAATATTCCTGTAATTCATCAATTACTTTGTCCGTTAGTTTTCCAGCACATTTTATTGTCTTGCCATCAGACAGCATCAGAAACAAAGGACTGATTTGCTTATTCGTAATGCCAACTTCTGAGACGTAGCAGTAGGCACAAAACAAAGCAATTCACAGCCTCCTAGACTGCGTAGATTCCAAGATGACTACTCAGTATATGAGTAGCCGCGAAATTTGACAGTCACACGTCAACATTCGAAATATTATTTGAAGGTCTTACAATTGCCTGATTTCAATGTGTTATAAACCAAAATGTTCAGGAAATTCCAAAGTACATTATGGAGCAGAAAACAGAAAATGACAAATTTCAACAAATTTCACATACAATGTCCCCTTGACGGCAAATTTCGCAGAACTGTCCTAACGGGTACGTTCGTCGCCTGTCTCACATTGATTTCTGCGATTACGTCACGAAATGTTGTTTGTTTGTTAGCACTGACAACTCTACGCAAACGCCACCTCTCTCGGACGTTAAGTGAAGGCCCTCAGCCATTGCGTTTCCCTGGTGAGCGGCAATGCCTGAAAGTTGGTATTCTCGGCACACTCTTGACGCTATGGATCTCGGTATATTGAATTCCCTAACGATTTCCGAGATGGAATGTCCCATGCGTCTAGCTGCGACTACCAATGCGCGTTCAAAGTCTGTTAGTTCCTGTCGTGTGGTCACAACAACGTCAGAAGCCTCTAGTACGAAAGGGCTCCGCCAATGACTGCATATGCGATAATACAGCCATCTGTATGTGTGGATGCCGCTATCCCACGACCTTCGCAACCACAGACTCTTCAAGCTGTTACTTTTGGTCAAAACACGTATACCAGAAGCTACTGTTTGGGGCAGCTGAATGGTTCAAGTGGCGCTGAGCACAATGGGACTCAACTGCTGTGGTCATTAGTCCCCTAGAACTTAGAACTACTTAAACCTAACTAACCTAAGGACATCACACACACCCATGCCCGAGGCAGGATTCGAACCTGCGACCGTAGCAGCAGCGCGGCTCCGGACTGGAGCGCCTAGAACCGCACTGCCACCGTTCTAAGTTCTAGGGGACTGATGACCTGAGATGTTAAGTCCCATAGTGCTCAGAGCCATTTGAACCATTTTTTTTTTGACGTTTACTATCTCAACTTGAACCGCTAAAACAGAGTGAAAACTATTTTTTTAAACGGACAGTGTCTGTTCTACGGCCGATAAATGTCATTTATGTGTAACATGCTATATCTGTGTACAGTCCATGTTGAAAAGTTAACGTATTTAAGGATTAAAAAGCAGAAGTCGCTGAAAAAACGATACTGTGTATAAGAGACAATTATGACCAGCAGATTTACAAGTGGCACAAATTGGGTATCATTTGCCAAAAAATCTAAAGCTTTCTTTCTAACAATGTTCAGGGTGAGCACAAAATGTTTCCCTGATTGTTTCTCAGGATGTATGCTAGAAACAAATATGAAATTGGTTGCAAACGGTAGCTTATCCTTAAGGGTTTCTATGGATGCACCTCCACAGATCCTTCGTGTGTTGCGCCTTAGAGTGAGGTAAAGGCAGACTGACAGATCTGAATATCATGCATCATAACATTCGACCACCAAGGTCGACGAAAAGTAAATGATTAATTTATTAAGTTATGAAGAAGGGAAACATGGGTTAAGAGAGAGGAAGAAAGAGAAAAAGAGAGAGAGAGAGAGACAGAAGTATTCAATGTAAGTTTTTGAAAACAACCGCCAGCCAAACCTTAGTTTGAACAGTCTTTCCCCCTGGAATCAATGCCTGCTCTTGCTATTGAATGTGTTTATGACTTTATAGTGTCCAGGTAATTTTGTTCTGTATAAGCATATCACTGGTAGTTATTGGCTAAGACATGAACACATAAGTTGTCGAATAATTATACTACTCACGTTCATCGCCAACGTGAAATATGTCAGACAGGAAGGGATACGGAAAAAAGTTCTCTGCCCTGCTACGAAGATGATGTTGGTATTCTAAAAATAATGTTGGTAGAGGTTCTTGTGATTCATCATAGTGGTAGGGCAAGTTGTGATCCATACTAGTGCTAGGGCAAAGAGGCACACAGTCCTTCTCCGGGAGAAATTACAAGCGAAGAGCTGTTTCATTGGAAGTTCCCCGTGCATTCATTTTGTGAAGGCAGCTGCACCTGGTAAACGTACGCGGTGAGGTGAAAACTCTACTGTTCAACTAAAAAACCGGCCTTTCTGTGTACTGTCTCCCACTGCAGATCAAATTTCACTACATAAACATACCTCCTTCCATTTTTCACCGGCTGTTGTCACTCGAAGGTGCGTCTAACTGGACCTTTTTCAACGGCCCGTCGACAATCAGTAGCCCCTGTGCACCTTTATGCGTGCTCTATTAACGCTGTGGGGAGCTCGATTATGTACTGACCGACAGGGACATTTGTCCGGCGAGTGCGCAAATGCTTCAGTACGGCCGTAATTACCTTCAGAGACGAAGACGCCGAGCGGCCGGCGGCCGGAGCGAGACGGAACGAAGTGGACAGCGGTAAAACAGCCCGCGTGTCCGATGTAAAATGACCCAGGTCTCGGCGGAACGCGAAAAGGGGAGCGCGTGGGGGCGGCAGGGGCGGGCCACGCACACGTGGACAGCGCGCGCACAAAGGCGGCGCCTGTTATCGGGTTACTCACCATTCATTAGTGGAGGAAGAGCACAGTAGAACAATGTGTGCTGTCACTGCCACTGCCATCGCGCCCACAAAGAAGCGAGCGGCGGCGGAGGCGGCGGCGGAGGCGGGCGAGGAGGAAGAGAGCAGGCAGCGAGCGAACCAGCCAGCCGGCGAGCGAGCCAGCAATTACGCAGCGCGAGCAAATAAACAGCGCGGCGGCCAGATAGCCGAGCCGGGCAGGACGCGGCGCCTGTGCCGACGCTGCCCGCATCGCGCGCCGCCGCCGACGCAGCAGCAGCAGCAGCAGCAGCACAAAGCGTCGCGACGGGAGTCTGGGGGCGGCGCCGGCGTCTGGTCGCCCAGGTGGCGCCTCCTCCGGCAGATGTTCGACGCGGGAGGCCGAGCATATCCCTAACTGCCCATGCGGAGACAAGGAAGAGCGATGAAGCCTTGAAAAGGTGTCGTCAGGGGTTGATTTGCGCAGCTACCTTCACGATCGCTACAGTTGAGCCTCAACTACGAGAAGCAGGAGGATGTCTACATCTACAGCGAGTTCGGAAATTCCCGTTACAAACTTGTAAGACTTATAGAGGAGAGCCGGCTGGAGTGGCCGTGGTTCTAGGTGCTACGGTCTGAAATCGAGCGACCGCTACCGTCGCAGGTTCGAATCCTGCCTCGGACGTGGATGTGTGTGATGTCCTTAGGTTAGTTAGGTTTAATTAGTTCTAAGTTCTAGGCGACTGATAGAAGTCAAGTCGCATAGTGCTCAGAGCCATTTGAGCCATTATAAAGGAGAGTGGATATATAATATTTTGAATGGGAACCCATGTCGCAAAATGTCATCCATCGACACTATATAGCCTCAAAGTTATAGGGACCGCTGGCTTTAAACCGGATGTTTCCGTAATATCGTGCAAAAATTTAGAAGACCTAGACGATTCTCCACTGAAAAATTTGAGGTATGGAACCTGGGGTCAGAGAAGCCAGCTTGAGGAAATGTTGTTGTTGTGGTCTTCAGTCCAGAGACTGGTTTGGTGCAGCTCTCCATGCTACTCTATCCTGTGCAAGCTTCTTCATCTCCCAGTACCTACTGCAACCTACATCCTTCTGTATCTGCTTAGTGTATTCATCTATTAGTCTCCCTCTACAATTTTTACCCTCCACTCTGCCCTCCAATGCCAAATTTGTGATCCCTTGATGCCTCATAACATGTCCTATCAACCGGTCCCTTCTTCTTGTCAAGTTGTGCCACAAACGCCTCTCCAATTATATTCAATTCCAGTCAACATTATCAAAAGCTTTCTCTAAGTCTACAAATGCTGTTGCTCCTGCAAGTACTGAAAAGGCTGCTGCCCCTCTTCAGGAACCACACGTTTGTCTGGCCTCTCAACAGATACCCCTCCGTTGTGGTTGCACCTACGGTACGGCCATCTGTATCGCTGAGGCACGCAAGCCTTCCCACCAACGGAAAGGTCCATGGTTCATGGGGGGATAATAGGAATAAAATCACATTACTGTTTAGTTATTATTCACATTAGTTACAGTTAGCTGCAAGTACTATCACTGATACAATGAACATACCATTTGTACTGTGCCTTACAAAATGTGCTGAAAGTGACGAGCGTCAGCCTCAATGCAAGCACGACATTGGCGAAGAAGGTTCTGACTCATCCTGAGAAATATCCCTGGCGTATTTCGATTCACATCGCAGGCACCTACAATTCAGGCAACTAATTTCATCTTCGCATCCACTGGAATCTCATACACAAGCGACATTAAATATCCCCATAGAAAATAATCAAGAAGATTCAGGGCAGGTGACCTCACAGGGAGTGGAATAGGACCTCTCCTTCCAATACAGCAACCAGGAAATACTTCCTAGTAATCAGGCACGTTTTCCTCGCTTCTTTGCAGGCAATAAAGAACGTACATGTAAATAAACATCACAGTACGTGCAAAGTTGTACGCACGTTTGCTATAAGTGATCTGAAAAACGGTAATGCTAGACAAAGCGGCAGACAAGTTTACTTCTATATCTCCTGAAGCTGGCTTCTGCGATCCCAGGTTCTCTACCACAGCTTGTTCAGTGGAGCATCCTCTTTGTGCTGTTATATTTTTGCACACTCTTACGGAAACATCCTGTATGCAGGGTGATTCCTCGATGATGCTACAAGCTTCCATGGATGATGGCGAAGCATAAATGTATCAGAGGTAAGGGTGCCATACCGAAAGCGAACGAATCGAAATTAAAAAGCGAACACCATTCTGATAGTGGAATACACGTACTGGTGCTGTTTTGCTAGGATTGTAGAGTAGGTTACTTTCAGGGGTGCTAGTATGGACCAAAACAAGGAAGAAATATCCAGTAAACATGGGCTCTGAAATGCATACATCAACCGCTATGAGCTCTTTTTCAATAGAGAAGATATGTTTCACAGTAGTAAAGATGAACAAGTGGTCATACCTGCTAAGGTACATATTTTAGAACCGATATTTACTGGACTTTTTTCCCTCTTTTCGTCAGTACTACGACCTCTGAAAATTGTCTACCCTACAGTTCTAGCAACAACAGTACCAGTATATGTATTTCACCGTCAGAGTTATCAGAACGGTTTTCGCTTACAACTTTCGACTTGTTCTTTTCCGGTACAAGGACATTTACTTCGAATTCACACATTTATCCTTCTTCGTCATCCTAGGAAGCTTCCAAAAGCACCACGGAATCACCCTGTGTGTACATACAGGGCGTCAATTATTGAACTATATGAAAAAAGTAAATTAGTTACGAACTACGGCGTGCAAACACATTATTTAAAATGTAAACGTCACTACAGATATTTGGATTTAGGTTACGACATGTTCTATATGCCTTCCCTCATTGCCGATGATGCGGAGCAGACGAATAGCGAAATTCTGTATGACCCGCTGAAGTGTAGGAACATCGATGCTGTCCTGAATGGCTGTTTTCAGCTCAGCTATGGTTTTGGGGTTACTGCTGTACACCGTGTCTTTAAGGTATCGCCGGCCGGTGTTGCCGAGCGGTTCTAGGCGCTACAGTCTGAAACAGCGCGACCACTACGATCGCAGGTTCGAATCCTGCCTCGGGCGTGGATGTGTGTGATGTCGTTAGGTTAGTTAGGTTTAAGTAGTTCTAAGTTCTAGGGGACTGATAACCTCAGATTTTGTCCCATAGAGCCATTTGAACCATTTTTTTAATGTATCCCCACAAAAAGGAGTCGCATGTGTTCAGATCCGGAGAACATGGCTGCTAATCGAGACCCATGCCAATGGTCTCTTGGTACCCCAAAGCCAGAATGCGGCTTCTTAGGTGCTCCTCCAGGACATCAAACACTCTCCTGCTTCGATGGGATCGAGCTCCGTGTTGCATGAACCACATCTTATCGAAATCATGGTCACTTTGGATATTGGGGATGAAATTATCTTCCAAAACCTTTACGTATCGTAGTCACTGCGCCATCAAGAAATATCGCACCGATTACTCCGTGACTGGACATGGCACAGCACACTTCTACCTCTTGAGGGTGAAGAGACTTCTCGATCGCGAAATGAGGATCCTCTGTCCCCCAAATGCGCCAATTTTGCTTATTGACGAACCCATCGAAATGAAAGTGGGCTTCGTCGCTAAACCAAACCAAACCAAACCACGCGCATACTAATTCTCACCATGCACCGCCGCCAACAGCGCAGGCTGAACGTCCTAATGCAAAACGTTCAAAAGTTATGACGATTTTATTTTATATAGTGCAAGGTGCCGGGGCTAGCAGTGTATTTAACACTAAATTCTTCTAGAATCTACATATGTAAATGATGCCCCCTCCTATTCTAACTCCGACTTTTGCTGTTGCACAAGGATTAAAAAAATACGCGAACTGACTCTAATCAACCCTGCCAGTGGAGTAGAAGAGAGTTTGGCACCTGCAATAATTTAATTTGATAAATAAGTTAAATAAACGAAGGTTTCATTAACATAGTGAGGAATGATAGGGTTGCTCTACCTATTAACAGAATGAAAGTTCTGTCCAAAATAACAATATGATTTATTAAGACTAAACACAAAATAATAAACAAAAACACATGAAACATTTACAATACATCAAATTGGCTCAAATTGGATACTCAAACAATCGCTGTGAATGTGAAGTTGTCCCTAAACTAGATTGTGAGGATTATGACGAAGTGGTATGTGGAGCCAATTCCTTGCAACTCAAATCTTAAGAGAAAACACATAGCCAACCCAACATTAATTGCTGCTACCCAAGACAGAACAAAGTTAGAAAATGACGAACAGGCGCGCTCTGCTGAGCTCTGATTATCACCTAGGAAAATCCCTGTCTGCCGGTGCTGCGGACATACATTACCAAACTGTCTTCTTAACTGCAAGAACACGATTTGGCGTACCGGAGGGGATGGCTGGTTGCTTCGACGTCCTCGACCGAAAGGCGAGAGCCGACTACTCTTGAGTACCCATATATGCCAAACACCGAACATTCCCGCCCCCACGACAGTGGCCGTGGTTAAACGTTCCAATCAGCAACTCGAAAACCGGCGGAGAATTCCACTCCATTGCCGGAACATTACCATTCCACCAATGGAGATTCTTGGCGCCAATTTCTGCGCTGATTTTGCTACATCACGGAGCTTTGCCCTGAGCAAGCCAATCACAGTTACTATTTTGCAGAAAGCGGGGGAATTTTCCCGCCACAGCTGACTGGGTGCACAAGTCATTCCCATGCCTCGCTGGTAGCCCGCCAGAAAGTGTTTTCGCTAAGTTTCTGCAAAGTAACGGAACCTCTAGCCCAGCCGCTACTTCAGGCCCCTCCGGGCGTGTCTTTTGACAATGTCGGCGGCGCTGATTTTGCTACGTCACGGAGCTATGCCCTGAGCAAGCCAATCACAGTTACTATTTTGCAGAAAGCGCGGGAATTTTCCCGCCACAACTGCCTGGGTACACAAGTCATTCCCACGCCTCGCTGGTAGCCCGCCAGAAAATGTTCTCGCTAAGTTTCTGCGAAGTAACGGAACCTCTAGCCCAGCCGCTACTTCAGGCTCCTCCGGGCGTGTCTTTTGACAATGTCGGCGTCTGGAAAGCATTCACTCGACTCCCTCACACCCTTTCAAAATCAGCAGAGCCCGCCTGTCACCGGACCACTCGGGTGACGACAGACGCTGTGTGGGAGGTCCGCGTGTGAAGGAATAGCAACTTTCCACCGCATGCAATTGGAGAGGAGAATCGTAAGATAGAAATATGAGAGGGGGCTCATGCCACCTCTCAATAGTTCGATAATTGTCACGCTGTACATTCACAGTCGCCGGCACCTATAACTTTGACCCTCTGTAGCGTCGCTGGAGACGTTTCCGGGCATGGGTTCCCATTCAAAATATTACGTACTCACTCCCCTCTACAAGTGGGAACTTCCGAACACCCTGTATACTCCACAAGTCATCTTACGGTGATTGGCAGAGGCAACTTCTGGAACCAATTCTCCATTCAGTTTCTCTCGTTTTATCATTGTGGTCATTTCAAGATACGTTGCAAGAGGCCACTAGAAAACTTTTACAGATCATAACCCTGAGAAACAGGAATTGGTACGAGCCACTTAGTAATTCAATCTTCATTAACTCTTTCCAGGAGGGTGCATTAGGTAGTGGCGAAGGTGAACAAATTTTCCTTACAGCCTGCCTGCCCTATCTCCGCTGCAACAATTAAAGCAACCCAACTGCCACAACGGAAACACAGGAGTGCAGGTGTACTGAATTGCAGTGGTTAAAGCACGCCATCTAGGGTTTCCGCAAGCCCGGCAAGCTTCATGGGACCCGTTCAGCCTGCTGCACCTGACAACAGGTTGCGATATCAATCCAACATGACTAACCGGATATACGTTTGCGGAGGTAAATTCACTGCCGCTCATTTATCATAACGGTGGGAGCAGCAAATCGGACAGAAAAAACTTAGGGGATGTACAATAGTGTTGTGCCTACGTGCAATCACGCATTTTCAAAGGAACATGCACTGCAGCTACCACAGCCATTGCGAAACACACCAAATGTATTCGCAGTTGCGAATAATGACAACCATCAGCTGTAGAATGGAATGGCGACAGTGAAAATTTGTGCCGGACCGGGATTCCAACTCGGATATCACGCTTATCGTGAGCGGTCGACTCACCATTTGGCTATCCGTGTACAAGACCAGGCCGAAACTTGCATATGTCGCGTGTACAAGACCAGACCGAAACTTCCATATGTCGTCAACCATACGTCTACGGTCTGTACTCGTACATCCATTACATCCATTTCGTAAAGGTCAGACGTTGTACTTGCAAGTCGTTCGCACGGTATCGGCAGATATCTAAATAGGATATTGCGGTCCCTGTTTTATTCTGACTACAGTATGAATGGAGCCCCTACTCACCTACGGTCCTGTTAAATGTGGAACCTGTTCATGATGCAAATCCGTATGCAGTGTTAATCACTTCGGTGGCAGTTAAACCTTCTTTATTGTGCATTACTGTATCTTGTGTGAACAAACGGTCCCCAGCTGAAGACTGGTCGTGTTAAGCGTGGGCCCTGTTCGTATGGCAAAACCGTTCGCAATTTTAGTCACTGTGACGTCGTAGTTAAACCTTACTTAATGTGCCTTGTACATTGTGTGGATAAACGGTCCCTTAATTTCAAGGTGGTCTGTTCTGTGTGTAGGTTGTAAAAAAAAAATGATTGCTGATCTGCGTTTCTTCTGTTACAGAAAGGGGGCTCTTATAGCTATGTCTGTTCATTTTGTGTGCCCGTGGACCCAGGCAGCGGGGCTAGCATACTGTAACTTGCATCAGTAAATCTGGTGGTGCAGTTAAAGTAATTGCATCGTTTTATTAAATTCTGCCACCGTTCGGTTTCTATAAATTGTAATTATTAATCTGGCTGACAGTTCCTGCTCAAGTTATTAGACCGTTTTATTAAAGTCTGCCACCAGTTGCTTTCAGTAAGATGCAACTGTTAATCTGGTGGGCAGTTTCTGTTTAATTCATTGGATTGTTTTATTGATTTCTGCCCTCAGTTGGCTTCAGTAAGTGTAACAGCAATTTTGGTGGGCGGTTAGTGTTTAATTTATTCGATCATTTTATGAAATTCTGCCACCAGTTGATTTCATTAAGTTCTAATAGCAGTAGTAAAGTTTGTTGGTGGTCGCTGTCTTGCGCATCGCTCATTTTTTTAAATTTTTCCAACAGTTGCCTTTCTTAAGTTGTATAGTAATAGTAAGAGTTACGCTCATTCATCATAATCTTGATCATTCATCATTGTTTTAGCTTCTCCCAGAAGCAGTTTTGTTAAATCACTTTAGTAAATTCTGTGGGCAAGCGTTGTTCAAATCTGTGGTGCCAATGGTTGCTACCCTTAAGTTCAGCAGTAAATATGGTTGGCAGTGGTACTTACTGTAGATGTCATTAAATTGCTGTGTTGAGTTATTTTTGTCATTTCTGCCACCAGTACCCTTTTGTAAAAGTCATGGTATGCGCTCTTTTTATCTACTATATTTTACGCTTTTGAAATATGCAGATTGTTTAAATTATGTAGTCTGTTTAAATTTGAATAACCTTATTCTGGGACACCACATAACACCAACTTCCTACAGTCTTCAATCAGTTTAGGTGATTAAACAGGAGTCTGTATGAAATTGGCAAAAAGAACACTACCGTGATACCTTAAATACTTAAATAGCACTCAGAACTCTATAAAGGAAGACACATACCAGTTGTTCACGCTGGACCAAAGTTTTCCTGGGTTGACCAGCTGCCTGCGTACACTCTCAGCTGCTGCCAAAGTGGAAGCGTTCACAGGACCATCGGCGATTCTGCGCGCTTCTCTAGCGAAATTTTACCGTTAACTTGTCATTGCCGACTTCGGCAGAAAGTTCTCCTATAACTTCACTAACTTCTCTGTTCAAAGACTTACGTATGCAACTACAGAATCAAAGATACCCTGCACAGTTCCTTTTGAAACTTGGTGGGATTACTTCAAGTCACTGAGAGAACAAAGGACTTCTTTTACCAGACTGATATTACGAAACGACCTCTCCCGCCGGAGGTTCAAGTCCTCCCTTGGGCATAGGTGTTTATGTTGTTCTTAGCGTGAGTTAATTTAAGTAGTGTGAAAGTCTAGGGACCGATGACCTCAGCAGTTTGGTCCCTTAGGAATGCACACACATTTGAAGATTTCTTGATATTACGAAAAGAATGATGACATGCCTTCAGTCCCACTAAATGTTCCTCATTTCTCCAATTGTGTTGGTCTCCTTTGCCAAGTTATGAGACCGGTAGGCACGTCTGTGGCTTTCGTGTATGCTGGAAGAAGTACCAGAAGATTTCAAAAAGTAAGTTACTCGTCACTATATAGAGCTAGTAACTTTCACTGAATGCTGCACTACACCCTAAAGTGAAACAGATACGAGAAGGTGACCATTTTTCAACATTGCCACCAAATTTTTGTAAGTCGTTCAGTTCCTCGACGATACAAATTCGCTCCTTGGTGATGGAGCTACTCGACAATCGCTGTGTGAACATCCTCGTCGTTGGAAACTCTCCTCCCCCTCCCTCCCCTCCCCTCCCAGTGAGCTTAACTTGCTGAGAACAAGGCTTGGATATTATCGTCTGTGACCGATGTCTACGCACTTTCTTCTCGATCAGTACCACCTACGCCTGTGCGGTCTGGGCCTAAATAGCGGCACCATTTCACTACGGCCGGACTGGGACACTGCGCTGGGTCCACATACCTACGGCACTTCAGCTGTGGAGTACGTTTCCAGTTGCCTCACCACTTGACTCCCACGCTGTGATGCACCTGTTAACTGCACCAAGGCATAATTGCGTCTGCATGAAACCCAGAATATGTAATCCCTTCTGAGAATACACCACTCTTGCTGTGCACTGGACTTAGCGTGCGACGATGTATGTAACTGGCTTTCTGAACTTCCGGAGTAACATGTTGCCCGACTCTTGTACAGAACGCACTGTCTCTGAATTTCAACAGTAAACCTGTGTGACCCATAACACCTCTCTTGTAGCCTCTGTCACTGGTGATGTCTTCTTCATAACGCTCTACAGAGCGAGGTGGCGCACTGGTTAGCACACTGGACTCACATTCGGGAGGACGACGGTTCAAACCCGCGTCCGGCCATCCTAATTTAGGTCTTCCGTGATTTCTATAAATCGCTTCAGGCAAATGCCGGCATTGTTCCTCTGAAAGTGCACGGCCGATTTCCTTTCCCATCATTCTTCACTAATCCGATGGGAAATCAACCAGCCAACCATAACGCTCTCGCACCGATTAAACGATCTTGTGATGAATGAATGCTCTGCATCTCTTCTATTAATTAAACCCAGCGCAATGATCTAAAATCGAACTAAATTTTGTAAGCCATTTCTTTCGTGCATAAATTACGTTTCCTTAAGATTCTTCTATTAAATTTCAGCCTTTTCTTCCTGTTTGTTTTATGTGATCATTCCGGTTACCTGAAATCAAAATTTTCATTTGCCTTCCACAAATGTTCGGTATGCCCTGAACATGACGCACTACAATGTCCCGGGGGTAGCTAAACATGAAGACCACTCCCGGAAATCACATGAATGGGTAACGTTTACCTGCAGGTAAACTTTTTATTTCAATGAGTAAAGTAATACAACTCTAACTTTCTGTCTTCAATCAAGTAGAAGACAAAGTCCTGTGACATCGGCTGAATTTTTTTAACGCTGTTTTTTTATGACGTACGCTTACAGATACGCAAAGATATTTCTATAACCACAGACGCTTGAAAAGATTTCATTGATATATCGAATGCAGATTAGTATAATTTGGAACTGGAGTGTTTGTAACTCCACAAATGTTCTTACATATTATGTTGTATTGTTCCGCGCCACCCTAGTGCTTGTGAGGTGAAATATTGGAGTTTTCTCTATCTGGAAAACGACACTCTATAGCAAAAGGTATGGAAAAAGTTGGGAGATCGAGAGAGTGCAACTGCTGAAAATTTTATTTTTTTATGTTTGACATATACGCTGTGTATTCTGGAACGAAGCGTGTCTTCCGTGGTTAGATGAGGTCACGGAAACCGAAAGGAAGGCGCGGTACCACAGGCAGCGGTTCACACAGCTGTAATGTAGCAGTGTCATCGAGGAGAGGAAAAACGCTGAGTTCCTGAGAAGAAATAAGTTTGTAAAAATGTCAACTCTTGTTAGATGAGGTTTGAAACGGAAGCATCAGAAACGTGAGAGACACTGTCGTAGATGATTAAGAGGCAGCTTGGTAGCATTGTTTGAACCGAAGGCTTTTATAGCCATCACAAGCGTGCACCAGTGTTCCGACCAGCCCTTAGAAAGGACGAGTTGCGAAATATTTAGTTAACATTAAATCGAACCACTGATTTGAACTTCAGAACAGGTTACTAACCTACCGACGCCTATCACGCGTCGATTGCGTGCATAACCAATAATCTACTAAATCTGATAGGCAAATTTCCCAAAAACAGCAATTTTTTTCCGCGATACCGGACCACCTAAAGTCTTTTCAAGGATAAGGACCTTAGAATGAGAAGGTTCGGATGAGCCTGAGATTGCTGGAAATCGGCTCATTAGAGTACTCCCAAGATGGTATGTTCGTTAAAAACGGAGAAAGGAGCAATCACACTGAAACTTGCTCCCCGGTTACAGCGACGCGAAAGAACGCCTTTTTTCTCGAGCTTCTGGTCTGGTGTACAAGGCTACCAACATCTTAGGCTCCTTACTTCAGAGTCACACGTGAACTGCAAACTCACGATAGTAATCCAGTCGTATCTCAAGAAGAATCGCGAGATTTCTGCTATCGCTGTAACAATTCGCGCTAGCATCCGGTTTTAGAACCAACCGGCAACCACCACGCCGATGCTGCAGTGGTAAGCTATGCTGACATTCGACCGTGCCGTCGTTCTCGTATCTATTACTGTCATGGTTCATTAACTCCTTACTTAAATAAATGCGTAGGCTTCCAAGGCCAGAGTCAGTCGACATAAAGGTTTTCTGGGTGTGGTTCCGCGTCATAATGTATAAAACTACTGTTGCTGGAGAAAAACCAACGTTTCGGCCACAGTAATATTGTTCTTGTGAAACGCAACTAGCTCTTTATACTCATGAAATAAAGAGTGCTATCGGCAGGGGATCTCAAATTGATTCCATATTTGTAGATTTCCAGAAGGCTTTAGACACCGATCCTCACAAGCGTCTTCTAACCAAACTGCGTGCCTAAGTAATATCGCCTCAGTTGTGCCACTGGATTCGTGATTTCCCGCAAGAACGCCCACAGTTCGTAGTAATAAACGGAAAGTCATCGAGTAAAACAGAAGCAATACCCGGCGCTCCCCAAGGAAGTGTTATAGATCCTCTATTGTTACTGATCTATATTAAAGACATAGGAGACAATCTCACTAGCCCTCTTAGATATATTGTAGATGATGCTGCCATTTACCGTCTTGTAAAGTCATCAGCTGACCAAAACCAATTGAAAAATGATTTAGATAAGATATCTGTACGGTGCGAAAAGTGGCAATTGGCCCTGAATAAAGAAATGTGTGACGTTATTCACATGAGTATGGAAAGAAATTCGCTATATTTCGATTACGCGAAATCTGAGGGCTGTAAATTCGACTAAATACTTAGGGATTACAATTACAAATGACCTAAATTGGAACGATAACATAGATAATGTTGTGGATAGAGCAAACCAAAGACTGCGATTCACTGGCAGAACACTTGGAAGGTGCAACAGGTCTACTAAAGAGACTGCTTACACCACGCTTGTCCGCCCTATCCTGGAGAATCGGTGTGGGATCTGCATCATGAGGCACTGACGGCTGACATCCAAAACGTTTAAAGAAGGGCAGCTTGTTTCGTATTATCGCGAAATAGGGGAGATAGTGTCACAGACGTGATACGTGAATCGGAGTGGCAATCATTTAAACAAAGGCGGTTTTCGTTGCGACGGGAGCTTCTCATGAAATTTCAATCACCAGTTTTCTCCTCCGATTGCGAAAACATTCTGTTGGCACCGACCTACATAGGGAGAAATGATCATCACGATAAAATAAGAGAAATCAGGGCTCGCATAGCAAAATTTAAGTGCTCGTTTTTACCGCGCTGTTCGAGAATGGAACAGTAGAGAAACAGCTTGAACGTGGTTAATTGAACCCTCTGCCAGGCACTTTGTTTTGAATAGCAGAGTAATCACGTAAATGTAGATGCAGATCGAATCTGAAAGCACACATTTTATTTCCTAATTGTATTTAAAAATGCCTCAGTTCATTACATTCGTGCAGAAGTAGAGTTTTTAGGGGTTTTTCTGTCTCACCTAGTACTCTATGTGAGATTTTCACAACACAGCAACACATACCAGCCATTTTTCCCTTCAACTATAATGCGTTATGTTGTTTATATTTTATTATATGATGACTAATTTATGGTTAACTTAGTTATTAGATCATAATCAAATGCAACCTCATCAAAAGCCTTCCACGTCCCGCATGTAAAGGTATGACGCCTGTATGTTTGTCGTACAGCCCTTATATCACGTCGTCGCTATGAGTCTTCAAGTATCTTGAAAGCTGGAAGAGACGCATGACGCTCAGCGTCTAAAATGACTTTTCTAATGGCTCTGTAGCTCTTAAGGCAGCTCGACGTTCTGCATCTAAGTTCCGGCGGACATGAGACTGCTCTGAGGTTTGTTGGATTCGAGTAACTTTCGGAGCTTGAGCTCTCTTATAACTATGTGCTCTATCAGACTTACGTCTGCGAGACGTACAGTAATGGTTTTGAATATGGTTCTCGGGCTTACCGTCCGATTTTACTGTCGTATCTCCTGTAAAACTCTTCAGCTATACCACATGGTGTAGGAACTCAACATCATAAATCACGCGCACAGTAACATTGGATTTCCACTGTCACGCAATAATCTCTAAACAGTAAGAGTCGCCGACAATCGCACCACTCATGCCACTCACGTATACCATATATAAAAATGTCAATAGTATTCAAAACGATACGACTTTCTGAAGTAGCCTATGGTCTTCCTCAGGATTCCAGCTATCTCCATACCAAACACCATCGTAATCGGTTCAGCGGTAGACTCGTGAAAACGTAACAGAGTGAGCCCCTTTCCCAATTAATAATACTGGTTTTAGTATGGAAGTATGGATTATAAACGCTGAGAATTGAATATTCATTGTGTTGATTACACTGAATTATACTGCGTAGGACATATCACTCATTAAAAGCTTTTGCACAAATATGATAAAGTTCAAAAGTGAAAGAGTAAATAGGTTTTCCAAAGAGCAAATATTTTTCCTTAATTTGCGTAATATTATTCAAATCAATGAATATCTCATACTACTCACTTTGTAAAGCAGTCTGTCTTCTCCAGCAGGGTTCAAACTATTTCACTCCAAATTTCAAGGGTATCGGTTCAGCGGTTTAGTCACGGAAACGTAACAGCTAGAGTTATTTTCACATTTCTATAATATTAGTATGGATGTATGGATTGGTATGGATTAATACGTTGAGAATTCTGCAGGTAATGTGTAATAGCTGTTATCCACGGCTGAGCTCGCGTATCAGTAAAACGAAATGACATGTGCTTATAGCTTTGTTAGTCGGGAGACCCCTGCTGGGATGTTCGGGAGCTTGATGCAAGTCTTTTTGTTCGAGGCCACTTCGGTGACTTGCACATCGATGATGATAAAATGAAGATGAAGACAACGCGTACATCCAGACGCGAGGTGGGAAAAAGAAAGAAAACGATGTGGGCGGTGAACTGTACCAAAAAACTCATGATCGTGAAGCAGTAATGCTAACCGCATGACTACTAGCTGTTCGCATAAATTGAAAAAAAAAAAAAAAAAGGCTCTGAGCACTATAGGACTTAACATCTGAGGTCATCAGTCCCCTAGAGCTTAGAACTACCTAAACCTAACTAACCTAAGATATCACACACATCCATGCCCGAGGCAGGATTCGAACCTGCGGCCGTAGCGGTCACACGGTTCCAGACTGAAGTGCGTAGAACCGCTCGGCCACACCGGCCGGCTCGCATAAATTGAAAACAACAAGAAGTTACAATTTGTGACTGATGTTAGTGTGGAAGTGTGTATTAAACACTTAGAGGATTGTATAAACATTATATTCGTTATATTGTATCGTATTATGTAGAGCATATCAAACAATAAAAGCATTTTCACGAATGTAATAAAGTTCAAAAGCCAAAGAGTAAATAGCTTTTGGAAACAGTAATTATTGTTCCACATTTCACGTTATTTTCTTCCAGTCAATAAATATGTTGTACTACTCACTTTGTAAAACAGCTCATGTTCTTCCACAGGGTTCAAGCTATCTCCACACCAAATTGTATCAAAATCGGTTCAGTAGTTTAGTCGTGGAAACGTAACAGACTCGTTTGTAGGCGTTCCCCGCCCCTAAACACTGTAACGTCGCTGTTGAAACATCATCTGGAGGTTTCGGGCTCCGATGCTGAAAGGTCCAAGAATACAGGCATATCTTTCAGGTAAGCTCTAGTGTACCTGAAAAATTTCAACAAGGAGTGACAGAGTTACAAGTGCGCTTATCATATCCGACAGGAATCAATCAGCCTATTTCCACATTAATTTAGTATTCTCACACGAACGATCTCACCCCATTCTTTCCCATTTGGTAATTTCGTCTTGACGAGTGACGAAGCATCATCACAAATCTCCCCCAGGTTTTACAGGCCTGTAACATACCAAGCACATGTTACAATTGTCCAGCCCGCATCTCGTGGTCGTGCGGTAGCGTTCTCGCTTCCCACGCCCGGGTTCCCGGGTTCGATTCCCGGCGGGGTCAGGGATTTTCTCTGCCTCGTGATGGCTGGGTGTTGTGTGCTGTCCTTAGGTTAGTTAGGTTTAAGTAGTTCTAAGTTCTAGGGGACTGATGACCATAGATGTTAAGTCCCATAGTGCTCAGAGCCATTTTTTTTACAATTGTCCAGTGTTATGCAGAAAATAGTTGTTACTTCATTACAGCAGACCACACGTTACGTTATCAAGATCCAATAATTAGAGTTTTTGGTGATTTTTGTTTTACGGCTGTGGTCGAAGGCATAGTAATCTGACTAAACATTGATGATTTCTTTCTTTTTCTAGAGCCATACTCATAAACATTTCCATACATGACCATAACTACAAAAAGAGAAAAAAATTATTTGTGTAGCGAGACACATGCGAATGTGGTTGGTTTTGAACAACGAAGATGAAACCAGCTGAAGCAGTAGAATGAAACAAACGTAGGATAAAATATCTTTTAGAAGAAAAACTCTTCCTAACGTTTCACCTTATAATGGTGGTGACATCTTCAGAGTCTTTAACGGCTCAGAAAGCAGTTATAACTTAGAAATCAGTCACAGTCTCAAATAAGAACAGAAGAAGAACTGATTGTAAGTATCCACCCAACGGTCGGTTCGTGACGTCATTAGGCTACTGTCTAAGATCGCGATCGCGAACGCACGCCGATGTGTGTTATTGACCTTGCAGGGGCGAAGAGTTAGTGTAGTTCTTTTTCTTTCTTCTTTTAGCAACGAGGCCGACAACTTGTTTAATTTCAGTCCTTCTTCTGTCCTGCTAAAGTTGTTTTTGTGTTTTTGGATTTCCAGGAAGAAATTTAATGACGTCAATAGCCGTCCTTAGCGCGAATTCGCATAAACAGTTTGGCTTTTTAAGCATATTCGAGGCTGTATCCGCTCTGTGAGTCGTTCGAGCCTGTGAAGAGGTCTCCAGCACTGGAAGACGAAATGTCAGGAGCGCCTTGTCACGGTTCGTGCGGCTCACCCCGTCGGAGGTTCGAGTTCTCCCTCGGGCGTGAGTGTGTGTGTGTTGTCCTTAGCGTCGGTTAGTTTAAGTTAGGTTAGGGTAAATAGTGTGTAGGTCTAGGGACCGATGACCCCAGCGGTTTGGTCGCGTAATACCTTACCACAAATTTCCAAATTACGAAATGTTAGGGAGGGAAATACGCCGTGCACCATCGCTTAAAGGCCAAAAAAAAATTTTAACAGTGACACAAATACTGACGGTGAAAGCATGCGTACTGTGAATCAATATTGCCGGCCGCTGTGGCCGAGTGGTTCTAGGCGCTTCAGTCCGGAACCGCGCTGCTCCTACGGTCGCAGGATCGAATCCTGCCTCGGGCATGGATGTGTGTGGTGTCCTTAGGTTAGTTAGGTTTAAGTACTTCTAAGTCTAGGGGACTGATGCCCTCAGATGTTAAGTCCCATAGTGCTTAGAGCCATTCGAACCATTTGTGATTCAATAATTTGTTTGATGTGGTGTAGACAACACAATATTCGAAATGTAACACCACACCACTACATTATTTAACCGGCCGCTACACTACAACGTGCCTCCAGGAATAAAATCAGACTTTTTTTTTTTCCTCCTCTGCCGAGGACGATGTGCGAGTGCTCCGCGTTTCGCTGGTGTACTGGTCTTCCCAGAACCGGTTCGACTCGCACGCGGATTCTCCGGCGCCGTAAACACGTTCAGCCGTTACCTTGCCCTAGGTCACGGTTATCGATGCCGAGCCAAATGCCAGCCTGCTGTCTGGAGCTGCTGCCACACGTAACACGCCTGCTTGCTGGGCGATAACATCCGTGAGATGCGGCCCGGCCGTTCACAGCGCGCTGTCTCCTTAACCTATGTTAGTCGCACAACTCCTTTTGGGAAAATAAATTCTCGGCGTTCGCTCGTTCCATAATTTTGCGAGAAACGATAGGTTTACTGTCGCCGATTGTCGGCGCAGTCTACCCACTGGCCATCACGTTCTCGTACAGAGTTGCACATTCTCTGCTGCGACTGGAGTCCCGGATATCCGAGCTTGAAAGCTTCTATCAGTTTCAGGCTGCAGTCGGAATCGGCACGAGCTCGCGACTTTACTCCATTTACAAGGGAAAAGATTTCCCTTGTTAACTGGTTCTTTAGTCTTGATAGAACAGCTAGATAGTTATAAACGAAAAACACAATACTGTGTATATCCTCCCGTATTACTGGGTTCGTGCATAAGTTCGTAGCGTTTTTCCATGAATTTAATAAACACAATAGATGCACATAACCGATGTTTTAGTCGTGAATAATGTGTTCTCCTTCACTGATTACAACAGTCTGCCACCACTTGGGCAACTTTTTGATTCTGCGGCTGTAGGAACCATATGTTTTTGAGGCGCAGAACTAGTGGAATCCATGTTCGGAGCGCATTTTCATCCGGAAAGGCAGTTTGTTGAATGTTGTTCGATAAACAGCGGGGAAGGCAAATAATATGAGGGAGCAAGATCAGATGAATTAGGTGGGTGCCGAATGACTTCCCAACCCAACTCCTGTATAGTAATTTTTGTCAGCCTAGCAGAATGCAGGCTGATGCCATCGCGCAGTAGTACCACTTCACGCAGTCTTTCTGGTCGTTGTTCTTGGACTGTGTCGGCAAGACGCCTCAGTTGTTGACCACAAATGTCAGCAGCGATACTTACAACTCGGGGAAGAATTCGCAGTACAACACACCACCGCTGGTCAACCAGATATTATCTTTCCTGGATGCGCGCAGGTCTTTGTACAGTGTGTTTCTGCTTTGTGTGGGCTCAGCCATTCCTTTATTTTCCCTACTCTGGCATAAAGACACTATTTGTCGTCACCAGTAACGTTACAGGGTGGGAACGGTCGGTCTTGTTCACGAGCCAATTGATCGCGGGCAATCCGAGATGCACACACGGCCAGCCACTGATTCCAGAAATTTTGGCTTAGAGCTCACGGTACCTATACACCCGATTTTGAACCTTCCCTGTTGTGTACACATGTCACACGATGGTGAAATAATCATAGTTCATCATATTTGCCAGTTCTCGAGTAAACTGACGTTGATAATTGTGGATTAAACCATTCAAACGATTTTCATCAAACCCCGAAGCTGTTCCCGAACGTGGAGAGTCATTGATGTCAAAGCTATTTTACTTAAAACGAAGAAACCATTTTCTTGCCTTGCTCTGTCCAGTGGCATTATTATCACGCACGGCGCAAATGTTTCTGGCTGCCTCTGATTCTGCCACCCTTCTATTGAACTCAAACAGATGAATACGTCGGAAATGTTCCGATTCCTTTGCTTGGCACTACATTTCTAGCATCCACAGCTTCACTCACTACCTCCAGATAACCAAATGTCAAAGTGTAATTTCAAATAGCAACAGTGAACTACAGATGGAAAATAATAATCGATAAATGAACCCATAGCAACCGGAATACCAACATGCAAAACACAACAGCTACGAACTAATGCACCAATCTAATAATTCATTTACAACAATTAATCTTCAGCTACTGTCGTCAAAAAAGGTACAACACTGAAAAACGTGTTACACATCAATAGTAAGGTACCAACACAGAATAAACGCCGTCTCTAATAGTGCAGTGGTAACGCAATTGTTTAAACTCTTTTAATGATTTACTGCTGCGTGTAGCTCTCATTTTCCCTCCGACGTGGCTCCGTACTATCGATGCCAGTGTCCCATTTTTATGACAATCACGACACCTGCCCTCGTAGTCAAAATAATGTTTTACTTATACTCATGGGAGAAGACCTGTATGGGATAATATGTCATCGATGAATTTTTTATATGGTTCAAATTGCTCTAAGCACTATGGGAGTTAACATATGAGGTCATCAGTCCCATAGACTTAGAACTACGTAAGCCTAACTAACCTAAGGATATCACACACATCCATGCCCGAGACAGGTTTCAAACCTGCGACCGTAGCAGCAGCGCAGTTCCGGACTGAAGCGTCTAGAACCGTTCGGCCACAGCCACCGGAAATTTTTTTTATATAGCAGGTTGTATTTTTCCTAGTGTATCTCTTGACTTGACATGTTTTTATGTTTAATTCTTAAGTGATTGCTAATAAATTGAACACATGGTGCTTCCGTTTCATACGTACTTCATAATGGTCTTAAGGCCGAACTTGTACAATTGTACAACCAATAAACGGCAAAATCGTAGCTAGAGATAGCACTGAATCACTAAAACTATCTATCGCGGTTACGGACACTGTGTCAGTGAAGTTCAGCAGCTGAAAATGGTGAAGTAAAACAGTAAATAAAGATTGTGAGGTGACGACATCTTCGAAAACCTCCAATGTCACCTTTCATTTTATTTCGTGACAAACAGTTAAACTTTATACATGTAGAATAATGTCTTAATGAACCTTGGTCTCAAAGCCGCAGAGTATGCAGCGGTTTCATTGCAAGAGATCACCATTCAGAAAACGAAACTGTTGAAAGAGTATTGCATTCATCATCAAATCATGTCACGGCATATGTTATAATATCTCTGTTGATCCATCATGGATAGGGGACATCGGCAGGTTAAGTAATAAGTGGAAATCATGACAAATGTACGGACGCTAACCTAGGGGTTAGTGAGTAGGGGAAACCCCTGGAGAGCGACGCCAAGGGACGGAGATGTGGACGGGAATTGAAGGCAAATAGGGACGAGAGGAAGTTGGGACTGGACGTCGTGAGAGAACAGTGGGGAGTAATTCCGAATTATGTGACGAAACAGAGAGATAATTAACAGATTTTAGACAGAATACTGAGGGCGGAAGACAATGATCAACAACGAATATAAAAGTTCTGTAACAAGTTTAATTTAGCAAAGTGTAAAACAGTGAGAATAGGTGGTGCAGTAGCTAATAACAGTACTGGGTAACAATTGGTGTCGTAATATAACAAAAAAAAAAAAAAAAATGGCTCTGAGCACTATGGGACTTAACACCTATGGTCATCAGTCCCCTATAACTTAGAACTACTTAAACCTAACTAACCTAAGGACATCACACAACACCCAGCCATCACGAGGCAGAGAAAATCCCTGACCCCGCCGGGAATCGAACCCGGGAACCCGGGCGTGGGAAGCGAGAACGCTACCGCACGACCACGAGATGCGGGCGTAATATAACATTGCACATAATAAAGGAATAATAGAAATGAAAAATCATAGAAATATTCGATTCTCAGGATTGATGAGCTATGAACATACATAACGATGAAGTTTGAGCGGAACTCTCAGTGGGCTAGTGTTAGTCGCACCTGACCAGTTCTTATTTCAATAAACAATTTTTTTTACAGATTTTACCATAAGAATGGACTGATATAATCCATTACTCTCAAATCATCTTAAGGTAACAAAGGACTGAATTTTATTGTAAGGTCTGCAGCATAGTTCCTCACACAAAGACCCCTTTGCTAGACTTGGGAATGTCAGTATTGTCTGCATGTCACAAAATCTGTAAATAAGTTTCCTAACAGTCAGAGCCCATGCTTGAAAGCATTCAGACTCAGTGACAGGAACACACATGTAAATTCCATGTCACACAAATCTTAAATCTGAACAGAAAAAATAACAACTGACGTGTTACACTTGGCTTACAATACCAGAACAAACAGTTATAACGAAAGGCCACATTATCCTTGACTCAGCATGCCAGGATGGAGGTAAGCCTAACATGTTAGGGGGGAGGGGTGAGGGTCATTGTAATATAAGGGGCAGATTGATGAAAGAAACTAGTCAAGTGCCACTAAGACTTGCCCACTGAGAGTTCCATGCAAACTTCATTGTTATGTATGTTCATAGTTCATCCATCCCGGGAATCAAGAATTTCTATGATTTTTCCTTTCTATCAGTATTGATACTGTCAAGGTTTCGGTCCTGGGAATTCCATGACCATTTAAAAATCTCTACAGTAGTTCCTCAGACTAGCCAAGATATACAAAAAGAAGAGAGCAGTGGACTTCTGTTTATATATCTAGAGAAAGAGGACTTAAAATAATATTTTTTATTTATATTCTAAATCGCGACCACAACTTGAGAGATTGTAGGGCACTCTCACTTCTGATTCGGTGTTACGCCGCTTCATGTTCTTAGGGAATATGATATTTACTGCAATTTTGACTTCATACATCATGATGATGGTGGCAGTAGTTAATGCTCTTGCTTGCGTGCTCTAGAGACGAATAATGATAAGTTTTACCTGCGTTCAAAGGAATAGGGTACCAATTTAAATGAGCGCAGTAAAAGCGCGCGGAGACGGTGGACCGAGGGAAGCACAATTTTTCTGCGGAACCTGGGGTAGACATTTTCGGATGGCCGAGTTCCAAGATCTCCTTATGCAGACACGTTGGTTGGCGCCGGTCGTGAGACAGCCGCATCCAGGTAGACTGACTAGCGCCGAGAAGTCGCCGCTGCAATGGCCAGTGCATGGTAGACTGGCAATAAAGTAGAGGATGGGCCCTTGTTAGGGAAGAAGCCGACAAAACAACTCTGATCATTCTGCGAATTTCTGTGGGACAGGGCCACTGGCGCCCAGATATCCAAACTCTGTTACAAAACACATTTGTGAAAGCAAGAGGCTATTAGCAAGTTTGTGGGCGTTCTTTGGAAACTTTGAAATGGACATAACAGGGAAGATAACAAGCTCTTATGGAGGGATGTAATTCCATCCTGGTTATGTTGTTAGCAAAAACATGGCAAATGCGTGGGAAAGAAGCCGCGAAGCTGAATCTTTTTTCCTTTTCTTCCAATTAATTTTAAAGTCTCTTATTGGTCAAATCAGTGTATGCAGAACAAAGGCCGCTCTCCGAGCTTCGAATGCTGGGCTCCAGCTCATGATTGCCTTGTGGTGAAGTGGGAGAAGTCTAAGATGTAAATGTGCTTTGCTACCGAGCTGAGGAGGAAGCGGACGGAAAGAGAAGAGAACAGTCTTGTAATAGCACTTCGCTAGTAAAGAACAGCAAGTGTCTACCAGTTTTTCGCAGCAGTTGATGTGATAAGACGAAAATGATTTATGATGTCATAATCATAATAGGGACTAATGAATGGCCCTTCTTCACAGTTTGTGTGCGTGTCTCTATGTAGGAGATCTGAAAGTGGACTACTGACGGCCTTGGGAGAGCCAGTCCCGACAAAACTCTACCATCTGGTGAGCAAGATGTACGAGACAGGTGAAACACCCTCAGACTTCAAGAAGAATATAATAATTCCAATCCCAAAGAAATCAGGTGCTGACAGATGTGAAAATAACCGAACAATCAGTTTAATAAGTCGCAGCTGCAAAATACTAACGCGAATTCTTTACAGACGAATGGAAAAACTGGTAGTCGCCGATCTCGGGGAAGATCAGTTTGGATTCCGGAGAAATGATGGAACACGTGAGGTAATACCGACCCAACGACTTATCTTAGAAGAAAGATTAAGAAAAGGCAAACCTACGTTTCTAGCACTTGTAGACTTAGAGAAAGCTTTTGACAATGTTAACTGGAATACTCATTCAAATTCTGAAGATGGCAGGGGTAAAATACAGGGAGCGAAAGGCTATTTACAATTTGTACGGAAACCAGGTGGCAGTTATAAGAGTCGAGGGGCATGAATGGGAAGCACTGGTTGGGAAGGGAGTGAGACAGGGTTGTAGCCTATCCCCGATGTTATTCAATCTGTATATTGAGCAAGCAGTGAAGGAAACAAAAGCAAAATTCGGTGTAGGTATTAAAATCCATGGAGAAGAAATAAAAACTTTGAGGTTTGCCGATGACATTGTAATTCTGTCAGAGACAGCAAAGGACTTGGAAGAGCAGTTGAACGGAATGGACAATGTCTTGAAAGGAGGATAGAAGATGAACATCAACAAAAGCAAAACGAGGATAATGGAATGTAGTCGAATTAAGTCGGCTGATGCTGAGGGTATTAGATTAGGAAATGAGACACTTAAAGTAGTAAAGGAATTTTGCTATTTGGAGAGCAAAATAACTGATGATGGTCGAAGTAGAGAGGATATAAAATGTAGACTGGCAATGGCAAGGAAAGCGTTTCTGAAGAAGAGAAATTTGTTAATATCGAGTATAGATTTAAGTGTCAGGAAGTCGTTTATGATAGTATTTGTATGGAGTGTAGGCACGTGTGGAAGTGAAACATGGGCGATAAATAGTTTGGACAAGAAGAGAATAGAAGCTTTCGAAATGTGGTGCTACAGAAAAATACTGAAGATTGGATGAGTAGATCACTTAACTAATGAGGAGGTATTGAACAGAATTGGGGAGAAGAGGAGTTTGTGGCACAACTTGACAAGAAGAAGGGACCGATTGGTAGAACATGTTCTGAGCCATCAAGGAATCACAAATTTAGCTTTGGAGCGCAGCGTGGAGGGTAAAAATCGTAGAGGGAAACCAAGAGATGAATACACTAAGCAGATTGAGAAGGATGTAGGTTGCAGTAGGTACTGGGAGATGAAGAAGGTTGCACAGGATAGAGTAGCATGGAGAGCTGCATCAAACCAGTCTCAGGACTGAAGACCACAACAACAACAACAACAACAGTACATTTCCGGGCATTGGTTTCTTAGTGAAACTTTATCCCCTCTACAACCTCTACAAGCCTGTAATAAGTGTCAAACACTCTCTAGATCAGCTATAAATTTAACATCTACATGAGACGCAGAAAAAAAGCTCGAAATGCTAATTTGATTCAGAAACTGAGAGACGCAGGTGAGGAAGCGTAGATGCTTTTGAGCTCGTTCCTCAGTGCCATGCTACCGGCTGGTCAGCTTCTGAGTCACCGGAAGTCCTGCCTGGCTCTGCAGATCTTAAAAAATGGTTCAAATGGCTCTGAGCACTATGGGACTTAACTGCTATGGTCATCAGTCCCCTATATCTTAGAACTACTTAAACCTAACTACCCGAAGGACATCGCACACATCCGTGCCCGAGGCAGGATTCGAACCTGCGACCCCAGAGTTCGCGCGGTCCCAGACTGTAGTGCCTAGATCCGCTCGGCCACTCCGGCCGGCTCTGCAGATCTGGAGGAGGTAATTTCGAGTAAATGAAGGCGGGGCGGCTGCCGGGCTGCAGGAAATCGGCAACGCCGGTGGTGTCCGCTGCCCGCCGCCCCACGTTCCCCCGCCCCCGCCCCCGCCCACGCCGCCCTGCCAGGAGCACCAATTGAGCTAATCTGCGCTGCCATCGCAGGGGTGGAGGGCGGGGGCGCACGCCCCGGGCTGGCCTGGCTTCGCCGCCGGCATGTGGCCGCGTATCGACCGCTGCAGCCAGACGTCGAGCCGGAAATGGTCAAAGTGAGCGGAGAACCGCGTGTAGACGCGTGTGCGGGAGAACAGGTCCCTCCGCAGAGCTGCCTGTCGACCGTCAAGCAGCCGTCACTAACCTCTGTTGCTGGCCTGTATCAACTACGAAAGACCCACCTCCTTAGTTGATGGCCCAGCTGCGTGCCTATGCAGTGGCCCTCGACCCGGCGGTAGTCAGTTCCATTCCCGGTTGTTGTTGTTGTTGTTGTTGTGGTCTTCAGTCCTGAGACTGGTTTGATGCAGCTCTCCATGCTGCTCTATCCTGTGCAAGCTTCTTCATCTCCCAGTACTTACTGCAACCTACATCCTTCTGAATCTGTTTACTGTATTCATCTTTTGGTCTCCATCTACGATTTTTATCCTCCACGCTGCCCTCCTGTACTAAATTGGTGATCTCTTGATGCCTCAGAACATGTCCTACCAACCGATCCCTTCTTCTAGTCAAGTTGTGCCACAAAATCCTCTTCTCCCCAATTCTATTCAATACCTTCTCATTAGTTATGTGATCTACCCATCTAATCTTCAGCAATCCTGGTACTGTAAGAAATTATCATCGCCAGTATTTGGATAGCAAGTAGGGGAGAGATGGTGCCAAGTTCAGGTCATCCTAATTCAGCCAGTGGTCTTTGTTAAATTACAAACCTCTTCACAGTGTCTCGTACAATGAGGGCATGTGGCGTAGTTGATGGTCATCAATCCATCAGTTGCAGACGTTAAGACTATCGCTCTCCTTCGTGCTATTCGAAAGCAGCAGGTTGCGTACCGGCTTCGCGTTTCACCTTCTCCTTTCACTCGCGTCACCATCAGTGATATAGACATACACTGAACCCACCTACATTAAACACGCACAACAACGATGTAAGATTCACATTTCATGGAGGAATGGCGCCGAGGGATCTCTCACCCAGAAATAATATACGACTCAGCCTTCGTAAAATAGTGTATTTTTCATTGCTCTCTGTTGCCCTAATACGAAATTATCAGACAAAGACGTAGTTTAAATGGTATAAAACAAGCGTTAGGTTTTGGAATATTTTCAGTTGCCGGAGTCCCTCAGGTTGGTTTTCGCTTCTCATGCAATAAAACTTCAGCGTCAGATAACTTCTCACTTCTTCACTACTAAATTCGTAACAGTGTTTACAGACGGTATGTACCACCGAAAGTACCTGGTGATCAAAAAGTCAGTATAAATTTGAAAACTGAATAAATCACGGAATAATGTAGATAGAGACGTAAAAATTGACAGACTTGCTTGGAATGACATGAGGTTTTATTAGAACAAGAAAAAAAACAAAGTTCACAAAATGTCCGACAGATGACGGTGGACAGCAAAACGTCAGTGACTGCGCATGACAATCGTGTATAAAAGTAGCTGTAATGAGAGAGAGAATCAGATGCGCCAGCAGTCGCAGCGTGATGACGTTACCTGAAAAGGCGCTTTTAGTGAAGCTGTATTATCAGAAAGGGGAATGTGCTAGTTCAGCGTTACGATCCTATCGCCATAGGAAGGGGATTCGAACGGGTAAAGGTCCGTTGAAAAATTGAGCTGTGGCGAGAATGATTTCGAAGTTCGAAGCCACGGGTTGTTTAAACGATAGACCCCGCAGCGGCCGACCGAGCACAAGGCGTACTGCTGCTGAGACAGTTCATGAAGAAATGGAGACTGTAGCGGCTTCGTCTATGCACGGGGAAGTCAGCGCTGGTGCAGTCGCACGTCGCACCGGCATTCGATACACTATTGTTTGGTTGGCACTTAGGCGTACCATCCGATGCTATCCGTACAAAATCTATCGGCATCATGAACTGTTACCTGGCGATTTAGTGAAGCGGAGGGCATTTGCGGTGTGGGCGTTTCAAAAGATAACGGAAAATGACGATTGGTTGAGTAACGTGTTGCGGACCGACGAAGCTCATTTCACGCTCCGAGGGTCTGTCAACGCCCACAATTGCAGAATTTGGGCTACCGAAAATCCTAGAACTGTCGTGGAAACTCCATTGCACGACGAGAAAGTCACGGTATGGGTTGGATTTACCACCTCTACCGTTATCGGGCCTTTTTTCTTCGAGGAAATGCATGATTCTGGTTTTGTAACTGCTACCGTGACGGGTGAGAGGCACGCCGATATGTTACAGAATCGCATCATCCCCAGCCTGGCTGATAAACACCTGCTGGAGCGTACGATGTTTGTGCAGGATTGAGCTCCAACCCATATTGCTAGACGCGTGAAAGATCTCTTGCGCGCGTCGGTTGGTGATGATCGTGTGCTCAGCCGCCACTTTCGTCATGCTTGGCCCCCCATTTCCCCAGACCTCAGTCCGTGCGATTATTGGCTTTGGGGTTTCCTTAAGTCGCAAGTGTATCGTGATCGACCGACATATCTAGGGTTGAAGAAAGACAACATCCGACGCCAATGACTCACCATAACTCCGGACATGCTTTGCAATGCTGTTCACAACATTATTCCTCGACTACAGCTGTTGTTGAGGAATGATGGTGGCCATATTGAGCATTTCCTGTAAAGAACATCATCTTTGCTTTGTCTTTGTTATGCTAATTATTGCTATTCTGATCAGATGAAGTGCCATCTGTCGTACATTTTTTTGAACTTTTGTATTTTTTTGGTTCTAATAAAACCCCATGTCATTCCATGCATGTATGTCAATTTGTATCTCTCTATCTACATCATTCTGTGATTTATTCAGTTTTCAAATTTATGCTGACTTTTTGATCACCCGGTACCTACAAAGTTACATCATGGTACGGCACATAGTTCAGGAGATACGACGTCACAAACATTGAGATGGGACAAACCTAGCTTCTCATAAAACGAAGAGCAAATTACCCAGACTGCGAGTATACTCATCAGTTGTTTGATAATGAGAATACTTAGCGGCTTCCTTAGACATAGTCTCGGTTTTACGTCTACATCCATGATGGCTTCACATCATTAACGTCAAATATTTAACACACTAATTCATTTGTAAAGTAATTACGCTCCAGAAACTATTTTATAAATGGTACTTCAATTGTTCTAAGAATCGGGATGGGTAGTACCTGTTTGAGTTTATAACTAACATAAAGTCACCGCACAGATTAGGAAAAATGAGGCTGGCAGGGAAGTTCAGCTACCTAAGAGAGTGTATAGAACGAAACATCGCTCAGAAAGACGCCCCACGCCTACGATTTAAAAGACTGTTGTGTGCTAGGTGACAAGAGATATTTGCAACAAACGAACCATACCGCATAGTGCCAAACCAGACAATGTTGTACAGCCTGTCGACCAGAAGCCCTGTGTGCGGCAGAATCCCTAGCTATGAAT
Organism: Schistocerca serialis cubense; assembly: GCF_023864345.2. NCBI lineage: Eukaryota > Metazoa > Arthropoda > Insecta > Orthoptera > Acrididae > Schistocerca > Schistocerca serialis. The sequence goes on from NC_064643.1 coordinate 123,244,512, forward strand.
ATGAAATATATGGACGAGAAGTTAGCAGAATAATGGAAGAAAGTACTTAACGATGATCTCAACACCCGTAAATGAGAATGGTGCGAACAGAAAACGGCAGCTGGCCTTCCCTATGGAAAACATGATGAACTTCTTGTGGAAATGAGGCATTGCTTACTATGGACGCATAGCACGTACATAAACTCGAACAAATCAACGAACTCTATTTTGCCCTAATTTCTGAAAGAAATGACATAAAGGGCAAGGTTTCACTGGGCTGAACGGGATCTTGACGAATTGTGCTTTCAAATGATCTTCTTTCGGGGACACAGTATTTCTAGGAAGGCACTGGAAAGCACCCGTATTTCCAGGAACAGTGAATGTTCAAAACTAGTAGGATATGGAGTGAAGAAACAAACGAGACTCGCAAAAATCAAATACGAAAATTTCGAGTTAAATCTGAGGCAAATGTCCAGCTGAAATAACGTGGTACACAGCTGGTCGAAACGAAAGAAAGAAACCAATCTACATTTACATCTACATGATTACTCTGCAATTCACATTTATGTGCTTGGCAGAGGTTTCATCGAACCACAATCATACTATCTCTCTAGCATTCCATTACCGTTTGGGTACCAATCTTCCGATGTTTGATTAAAAAATTGCTTACACTGCAGAATCATTATTACAGCAATTATAAATAACTCCTGTATGCATCCAGTAAAAAAAAAAAAAATGAAGAGACCATCTCGATTCAATGTACAGTGGCAGACGTAGGCCGAAGGAGTCTGGGAAGGCGAAGGAAGAGATGGGCACCGTAACAGGCTAAGGTCTAATACCTGAAGTCAGGAAGAATGTGATAAATACTTCTCACACATCTTTTTCATTGGCCATGCTAGAAAGTAATGAACTGGAAAGCAACAGGCAGCTGAAGGACAAATCGACACTCGTACACATGCTTTGTTATCTGCATGGTGGCGATTCGCCAGCCTCGGCATTCCTGCAGGACATGCGAAAGGATGGAAAATTAGCGCGGAACTTACTGTCGACGACGAAGTCATTAGAGACGGAGCACAAACTTGGATTAGGAAGAAAATCGATCGTCCCTCGCACAGAAACCATCCATATATTTGCGTGGAAAATCGAGCATAACCTCAATCTGGAGGGCCAGGTGGGGATTTGAGCAATCGTTCTCCCTGAGTCCAACGCCGTATCACTGCGTCCCATGGCAACATATCGGTCAGAAGTTTATGGAGGATGGGCAAAATAAAGCTGGCTTGGAAAACATTCGATGCATCTTAAACAGGCAACCAAAATTACATTGTCCACACCTGGGGCAAGTGATGAAAGTTGGGTTGCCTATCTTAAGTTGCATGAAATATTTTCCGGGCTAGCTGTATTTCCCCTATCCTGTGCTTTACGCTCCACGCGGTGACACAATGTCATCCATCAGTATGAAAGCTTCATGTATGAAGATTGTTTCGACCCAGACCAATTGAAACCATAATCGTCACAGTATACAGGGTGGTCCATTGATCGTGACCGGAAAAATATCTCACGAAATAACCGTCAAACGAAAAAACTACAAACAACGAAACTTGTCTAGCTTGAAGAGGGAAACCAGATGGCGCTATGGTTGACAAGCTAGATGGCGCTGCCATAGGTCAAACCGATATCAACTGCGTTTTTTTTTAATAGGAACCACCATTTTTATTACATACTCGAGTAGTACGTAAAGAAATATGACTGTTTTAGTTGTACCACTTTTTCGCTTTGTGATAGATAGCGCTGTAATAGTCACAAACACATTTCCTACGTGGTATCACGTAACATTCCGCCAGTGCGGACGGTATTTGCTTCTTCGTGATACATTACCCGTATTAAAATGAACCGTTTACCAATTGCGGAAAAGGTCGATATCATGTTGATGTATGGCTATTGCGATCAAAATGCCCACGGACATGTGCTTTGTATGCTGCTCGGTACCCTGGACGACATCATCCAAGTGTCCGGACCTTTCGCAGGATAGTTACGTTATTTAAGAAAACAGGAAGTGTTCAGCCACATGTTAAACGTCAATATTTCTATGCACCAGGAATTGCATGGCGACGACTTTGAACGTCGTTTACACTTCTGATACTGGGCACAAGAGAAATTACGGGACGATGACAGATTTTTTGCACGCGTTCTATTTAGCGACGAAGCGTCATTCACCAACAGCGGTAACGTAAACCGGCATAATATGCACTTTTGGGCAACGGAAAATCCATGATGGCTGCGACAAGTGGAACATCAGCGACCTTGGCGGGTTATGTATGGTGCGGCATTATGGGAGGAAGGATAATTGGCCCCCATTTTATCGATGGAAATCTAAATGGTCCAATGCATGCTGATTTCCTACGTAATGTTCTACCGACGTTACTACAAGATGTTTCACTGCATGACAGAATGGTGATGTACTTCCAACTTGATAGATGTCCGGCACATAGCTCGCGTGCGGTTGAAGCGGTATTGAATAGCATATTTCATGACAGGTGGATTGGTCGTCGAAGAACCATACCATGGCCCGCACATTCACCGAATCTGACGTCCCCGGGTTTCTTTCTGTGGAGAAAGTTGAAGGATATTTGCTATCGTGATCCACCGACAACGCCTGACAACAAGCGTCAGCGCATTGTCAATGCATCTGTGAACATTACGGAAGGCGAACTACTCGCTGTTGAGAGGAATGCCGTTACACGTATTGCCAAATGCATTGAGGTTGACAGACATCATTTTGAGCATTTATTGCATTAATGTGGTATTTACAGGTAAGCACGCTGTAACAGCATGCATTCTCAGAAATTATAGGTTCACAAAGGTACATTTATCACATTGGAACAACCGAAATAAAATGTTCAAACTTACCTACGTTCTGCATTTTAATTTAAAAAACCTACCTGTTACCAACTGTTCGTCTAAAATAGTGAGCCGTATGTTTGTGGCTATTACAGCGCCATCTATCACAAAGCGAAAAAAGTGGTCTAACTGAAACATTCATATTTCTTTACGTACTACACGAATATGTAATAAATACTGGGGTTCCTATTTTAAAAAGGGCGGTTGATATACATTTGACTTACGGCAGCGCCATCTAGCAGGCCATCCATAGCGCCATCTGGTTTCCCCCTTCAAGCTAGACGAGTTTCGTTCTTTGTAGTTTTTCATTTGACGCTTATTTCGTGAGATATTTGGCCCGGTCACGATCAGTGGACCACCCTGTATACGAAGCGCTCCAACACCATGGCTCTCGTATGCATTTCCCTGTAATTCCTTTTCTAGACGTTTTTAGCGCTCTTTAGTGTTTGTGCTCATACGTGACATCTAAGTGTGTCTCTCGTCGAAGGTAAGCGTCGCTGAGGTGCACAAAAAGAAGTTGGGATTATAAAAATCTCTCACACAACGTCCTCTACAGAAAAGAAAACATAGTGTTCTCCGCCTTTCGCACCACGTTCTACAGTATCAGCTGCAGATGATGGCATGTGGTTAGGTAAATTATGAGTAAACGTAAGTTTCAGCCAGAAATAAAGAACTATCGAAAGATGTCGTCACCGTTCATGAAAAATAAAAGCAGTATTAAGCAGGATGCTGATACAGATACTTCCCTTACTAACGTCGTTCTGATGAACGGGGCATTATCACAACTCCACATCTGCAACAAAAATATTGTTTGCTCGTCCTTCGATATCACATTGTATGATATAAGGAGTGTTCAAACGGAAATCTACTAAACGTTGTAACAACTAAACCGGCTGAAACTTGCGTATGCCACCTTGGTATAATGTAATGCAGAGCATCTGGCGACGCGAATGTTGTTTCGTCATTACCACCTAAAAAATTCAAAGCTGTGATACTCACCGTCTGTTTTGACGTGCATGGTTCGACACCCACCGAATTAATGGAGCACAAAAAAACTATTAACGGTAACGTGTACTGTGACACACACCACAGCCTATGCAAGTCCATCAAGAAGAAACGGCTTGGGCTGCTCACGGAGAGAGCGATTCTGCTCCACGATAACGCGCGTCCACATGTCTCTATGGTTACACAAAGTGTATTGGTCAAGTTCAAGTGGGAGCAGGTTGGACACTTCGCACATGACACCCTGCAACCCCCACATGTTTAGCCCGAAAAAAAAGCCCTTGAACTCGGACAACGAACTGAAGAACACACTGGAGGACTTTTTCCTGTCACATTTAAAGGAATATTGATAACAGTGAATCCTTCGGCTGGTGAAATAGTAGTCGGATAGTTGTGCTCAAGGCTTTGGTGATTACTTCTGAATAAAGTCTTTAACTATACCGACAGCGTTGTGTAGTATCTTTGCTTTTGAACACCCCTCACAGCGCGTGCGTGTGAGATCTATTCGCCATTGAAGTCAACTGGAACAGGATCCTGCTACATGGGAAAGAATGTTTTTCAGAAGCCTGGAGCTGATAGCCTTGTTTTTCTCTAATCCTCCTAAACGGGTTGCGGCCAGATTGATTTCCTTGTGACCGCCGGTCCTAGAAACATCAGCTGCAGAAAAAATGTTCTTCAATTCCTACCAGAAGGCAGCGCATTACGGAAGCGTTTTAAGGAGCAGCAGGGAATGGCTGATGAGAATGCCGACAGTCTGCATGACAGGCCTATAGGTCAAATAATTTCGTGGAGTCGTTTTTGCAGCTCTCCAGCCGGGTAGTCGGAGGCAGCACGGTGGCAACTTGTAGGCCCTCTGCGGCCGAGTTTGTGTTTTAAAGTCGCTAAAGTTTGGAAACGATGGAGTTAGCGACCCTACACGATCACAAGGTTACTTGTGCGTTGCGAAAAGCCTACAAAGCGAAAGTGCGTTCTCGTACGCGGGTGCCGCAGCGTGTTCAGGCAGTTTTTGGTTCTTCTTGGCGAGACTTGCGGTTTCGTGAGATCCATAAAAAGAGGCCTCAGAACACAGCGTGGAGCCACTAGCTAGAATTAACTGGTGTTGGATAAAGGTGACGGGTCTGGTTAGAGTTAATGCGTGCCAATAAATTTCATTCTTTGCCGTAGAAGTTTGAGTGTTGTGTTTTTGTAGAACTTTTTCATTTATTGACAATGAACTGTGTTGCTGTCTTGTTGTGTGGAAATTATGGACAGGAGTTGTTAGGAGCCAATTGGGGACGATGTATGAGCCGTTAGCTTTAAAAATATCCCAGTCCAGTAGTCGAAGACTGGAATCTTTATGTAAGTATTTGGAATGCTACAGCCGGCCGAAGTGGCCGTGCGGTTAAAGGCGCTGCAGTCTGGAACCGCAAGCCCGCTATGGTCGCAGGTTCGAATCCTGCCTCGGGCATGGATGTTTGTGATGTCCTTAGGTTAGTTAGGTTTAACTAGTTCTAAGTTCTAGGGGACTAATGACCTCAGCAGTTGAGTCCCATAGTGCTCAGAGCCCTTTGAACCCCCCCCCCCCCCTTTGGAATGCTACAAGGCTTTTAGTTATTGATTTTGGGGTCATGAGAACATTGACTTTGCCTTGTTGGTCAATGAGAGGCTGACGAACTTTATTTATACCTATATAATGTACGTAGTAGTGAAGAAAGTATATCCATATCAGCCAATAACCGTTTCCACTTCGATCCATTTTAAGCGTTCGATCATTCAAAGCAGTGAAAGATGTTCGAAATCCTGAAAAAAAGTAGGAGTGAGGGATAGGGAAATACGGGTAATATGTGCAAAATCCCAGAGGGGACAATACAACTAGGAGACCAAGAACAAAATTATAAGATTAAAAAAGGTTTACTGTTGTCTACACATCGGCGAAGCAACGGCGGAAATAAAACAGAGGTTCAAGAGCGAGATTAAAATTCAGCGTGAAAGGTTACCGATGGTAAGAAACGGTGATTATATTGCAATCCTCAACCAAAGTGAACAAGAACTGCAGGATCTCTTGAATGAAATGAACAGTGTTGTGTGAATACAGAATAATGATTGAGCTTAAACCAGTAAAAGACAAAAAGTAACGAGAAGCAGTAGAAATAAGAATTACGAAAAATTTAACATAAAAGTCCGTGATCACGAGGTAGCCGAAGTTAAGGAATTCTGCTACCTTAGAAGTAAAATAATCCATGACGGACGAAACAAGTAAGACATAAAAATAATACTAGCACACGCAAGGAGGGCATTCCTGGCCAAGAGAGCGTTACTGGTATCAGACATAGGGCTTAATTTGAGGGAGGAATTTATGATAATCAACGTTTTGAGCACAGAATTCTATGACAGTGAATAACGGACGGTAGGAAAACCGGAATAAGGGAGAAACGAAGCATTTGAGATGTGATGCTACAGAAGAACGCTGAAAATTAGGTAGACTGGTAAGATAAGGAGAGAGAAGGTTGTGCACAGCGTCGGCGAGGACAGGAGCACATGGAAAACACTCTGACAAGAAGAAGAGGCATGGCCGTTCTAGGAGCCGGCCCACTGCAAGGGCACCCAGCGGAATGTTGGCGTAGGCATTCCGTTCCATTGTATCCCATTTACGTACGTTTTCTCATAGACCCCAAAGCTGCCGTTGCGGTTTTTCCCCCCACGACATGAACTGGCTATTTCTCTTCACTAAACAGTTCGTTACGTTGCAACACAAACTTCCTCTCATCCCTGTTACCAGAATAATTTTATCATAGTGCGCAACAGCATTAACTTACGCCAAATGTAATTGAGAGTGGTCACTTTCCAGGGTTCATAGTGTAATAATTACGTTTTTCCTCAGTGCGACGAATGTTTTGGATTGTCTTGATTTACTACGAGGGTTGTCTAGAAAGTAACGCTCCGAATTGTTTTCTTCGACAATTCTTTATTGAACTTAATAGGATTAAAAATAGCCGACCAGTTGCAAAGGATAAAGTAATCTTTACCTAGGTTTCGATAGATTTAACGACAATGACATATCACTCCATGTTAATGTAATACTGCCGCCTTCTGAAGAAGATAGATTTAAATCTATCGAAACCTAGGTAAAGATTACTTTATCTTTTGCAACTGGTCGGCTGTTTTTAATCCTATTACGTGGAACCGTTGCTGTTGCGCAGCTATGTTTAAAATTATTGAACTTAATGAGAATTACACACAAAAGAATGGTGTTATATCTGCACACCCTATTTTTCCACGCAATCTCCATCCCGTTCTATGGCCTTCCTCCAGCGCGAAACAAGGGCGTGTATGGCCAGTCGGTACCAATCCTTGTCCTGGTGGCGGAGCCAGTGCTTCACTGTGTGAATCACCTCCTTATCGTCCTGAAAATGTGTTCCACAAATGGAATTCTTTTTATGGCCCAAACAAGTGGAAGTCCGAGGGGGCTAGGTCAGGGCTGTAGGGTGGACGAGGTAGCAGTGTCTAACTCTGTTTTGCGATGTGTTCAGCAATTCTCAGACTTGTGTGTTATAGCAAAACATCTCCTGGGTTGCTGTGGCGTCGAAGTCACCGGAAGGGCGTGTTGAGTTTTGTTAACGTGTTGGCATATACTTCTGAATTAATGGTACCGCCTCCTGGCGTTGAATCAGTGAGAGTAGCACCTTCACAGTGCCAGAACCTTGGGGCGGAAGCAGTTGCTTTGAATTTTTTTTCTGTCGTTTTGTTTAGGGCTCAAAATGGTGAACCCGGGCTTCATCATCTGTCACAATCCAGGACAAGAACGTCTCCACCTCAGCTTTAAAAGGTTGCACCAAATCAAGACAAATGTTTTTTTCTGTGCGATTTGTGATCCACCGTTAGACACTACGGGACCCATCTTGCACACACTTTTGAATATCTAATAGTGCGGATAATTGCATCCACACTTCCTTTGCTGATTGACAGAAGCAGCACCTCTGCCGAGTCGTAATGTGTCTGTCCTCCCGGATGACAACATGAGTTCTCTGCAACATGTCAGATGTGACAGCCATGGATGGTCTCCCCGACCGCTGCAAATCGTGGAGCTTGTACAAACTGCCTTCTGATGACCTCACCCTCCAAAGCGGGTGACTAACTGTTCTTCTGTCGACAGCAGATGCCCCATAAACTTTGCACAATCGCTTGTAAATATTCCCCACAGTTTCTTTCTCTGCAGTGAGAAATTCAATGACGGCACGAAGCTTGTAACGTGCGTCACCTACAGACCCCACTTTGAAACTGTCCTTCAGCTACGCTATCTGTCGGAAGTGACGGAAACTTGGCGCGCCCACTCAGGAGACTTCAAATAATACATATGTAACGTTTCACATTCGTAGCATTGTTTTCGGCTGAGAAAAAAATGCAGTGCATTAGTTTCTGGGCAACCGTCGTAGCTCAGCGCTCTCTGACATGAGTCACTGAGCTAGTTTGCTGACTCGGGTAGAAGATGTGGTGTTGTAACTCCAAATACTGTGCTCTTTATCAGTAAACTGCCCATAAATTTGATTTAAATTGTAAGCCATGCTACGCTAGTCATGCAGGTAAAACAAAAAATTAAGAAACTAATAAAAACAGCCTACGAAAGACAATGTAGGCTGCGTGAGAGTACCAGGCCAAAATGTAGTCTTCATGTACCCCGAGAAACAGTCTTGTCAGTGAGCTGCGAAAATCTCAATCAGTTATGGTGTGCCTAGAGCTTCTCAATCCCATTATGTGCTGGAGATGAAACATGCAGATATTCAGTGGTGAAATGTAACCTAACAGGTGAGAAACCCTGAGTGATATGTTGACACAGCTGGTGTATTGCTTACTGCGGAATGTGAAACTTGTATCTGGGTTCAAAATCAAATGGCTCTGAGCACTATGCGACTCAACTGCTGAGGTCATTAGTCGCCTAGAACTTAGAACTAATTAAACCTAACTAACCTAAGGACAGCACACAACACCCAGCCATCACGAGGCAGAGAAAATCCCTGACCCCGCCGGGAATCGAACCCGGGAACCCGGGCGTGGGAAGCGAGAACGCTACCGCACGACCACGAGATGCGGGCTTGTATCTGGGAAGAGCACGTGTAGGTGTATTACCAATACCTGCCAAATTATAGTGACAGTGTGTTGTTCCTCCAATGGAATTCGAATCAGTTTTTCCTAATCGACCACGACTGTTGTAGCTCACATTCTGACTTATGACTTGGGCTGGCAGAGACGAGTGGAATTGACCCATGATATATATGCCCCTCTTTTTGTTTCAATGACTAAAGTAATACAAATCTAACGTTTTATCTTCAACCGCTTTAACTCTGCTGGGGACACTTTCAATGAGGTGTCTGCATCTCTTTAGGGGAAAGGCAGCTCATTCTCCGTCAGGAGCCGAAACCAGAGAAAGCAGTGATGTTGGGTACTGCGGTCTGGAGCGAAATCGGCGGTACAGCTCATCCCAGAGGCGTTCCGTTAGGTTCAGGTCGGAAAACATGGCAGGTCAGTCCATTTCAGGAATGTTATTGTCCACAAACCGTCGCCTTACGGTTGCTGCTATATTACAGGGAGCATAGTCAGGCTGATACAGTCATCGTCTTCGAACTGCTCCTCTGCTGTGCGTAGTGATGTTGTGCAGTGTGTTCATATCCTTCCGCAGTTAGCGGCTTCTTTAGCAGAATGAGGGACCACACCCTAACCACGAAAAACAACCCGATACCGTAAGACCACCTCCTCCTAATTTCACAGATGGCACTGCTCATGATGGCAGTCTCTAGGCATTTCTTCCAGCTGATTGCCACAGGGTATAGCGTGATCGCTCCAAACAATCGTGTCCAGCCGTCCACTGTCCAGTGTGTCGCTCTCTACACCAACTCAAGGAAACCTTGTGAGGAACTGCGCGACCACTGTACTCCGTCCATTTTAACTCACTACGCAGAATCATTGTGCTAGCTGGACTTCTGGTAGCCTTTCGGAGTGAGTCGTTTCGGTGATTACAAGCGATTTTTTTTTCAGCCATTCTCTCCAATGCTCGACTGCTCCTGTCCGCATCGCGAACAATCGACTAGGGCGTTCAGAACAGTTGAAATGTCCCATGTGGATTTTTTACTTAGGTGATATCCACTGACCACGTTGGAACTCACTGAGGTCACCTTATCGATCCATGCTTCTCTGCTGACAGCACAATACTTGCCGTTTCCTTTTATACTGGCTATTCGGCCTCTTGAGACATCTAGCGGTCAATTCTGCGTTACATAACAGTGTCCGGATATTTTTAATCCGGTAGTGTGTATGTGCAGCAGACAGGCATACAGTCGATTACTACGCACATAGAGGACGAATACCATCGGTTGTGCATCGTGTAATGCGCATGTTTCCAGCATCAAGCCGAAAGTGTCACGTGACTTAAGTATAACGTTGTTTGTTAGCATTTTGAGCAAAGACAGACAGTTGAATGTTATGATTATAAGCCCTTATTTCCACATTTACTAGGTTGGTTGGTTTGGAGATTAAAGGGACTATACTGCAACGTTATCAGTCCCTTTTTACTTAGTGTCGGATTAAAACTATACCCCAAAACCTACCGCCTGATATCTGGAGAAGGACCAAATTGCGTAAAACTATATGTCTAACCACACTGAATAGAAAATGAAAACATCAAGCCAAAATTGAAAATATTAAGTAAAAGAAAAAAGCAGTAAAAGATGTTAAAACAATATAGCAGACAGCCTTCGCTGGCTATCGCAAGAATTAAAAAGGATGAGCGGGCCGCTCTACAACATACCAAAAGCTCCAGCCTAAAAACACAAGGCAAGAGAAACACGGATGGTGGAAAGACGAACACCACGAATGGACGTCTCTAGAGAGAGCGAGGAGCCGGCCGGTGTGGCCGTGCGGTTCTAAGCGCGTCAGTTTGGAACCGCGTGACCGCTACGGTCGCAGGTTCGAATCCTGCCTCGGGCATGGATGTGTATGATGTCCGTAGGTTAGTTAGGTTTAAGTAGTTCTAAGTTCTAGGGGACTGATGACCTCAGTAGTTAAGTCCCATAGTGCTCAGAGCCATTTGAACCATTTTTGAGAGCGAGGAAGAGTTAAAATGGACGGAGGGGTAGGGCCAGAAAGATGACGGCAAGGCGCCCAACCCTAAACAGAATGATATAAACCCCGTTCACCGAAAAAACTGGAAATTATATTAACCGTTGAAGCATTACCACCTAAAATCGAAGGGAGCACGTCAGGGAGATTAAAAGTCCGCTGCAGGGCGGCTAAATTTGGACAGTCCTACAAAATGTGGACCACTGTTAAACGTGAATCACAGTGACACGAGGTGCGTCACACCAAGTAGGCAGCCAAGTACGACCGATTCAGAGCCAGCAAAGGACGATGGAGTCCTTGCGCGAAGCTGGTATTTAGGACTTCCACACATCCGTTGTTTCCTTTATCATACGTAATTTATTCTGCAAAGTCAGGGAGTGCCATTTTGTATTCTAGAGCCCAAAAACTTTGCTGGGTAATACCGATTGAAGATAGATCCCGGTATGCAAATCTCTAGATTTCGATGTGTATTGGAGTACATTCGAAGTCCTGACTGTCCACATTGTTCAAGCAAGGACCTCTCGCTGCTCTTTAGGGGCTTGCTGGTATTGCTTCTCTGAAGTAGCTTCAGGTGCAGATGAAGAGCGTGAAGCCCTTTAACCAGCAGCTTGTGGATCCCTCATTCACTGGCTGGTGTCCATTTTGCCACGGGACCCTTTCCAAGCGAGAGAAGGCTGTTGCTTCTCCAGCTGGGGGGGGGGGGGGGGGGGGGGTTGGGGTCCGAATCCCCAGCGTTTGCGGGGTGGGTCATTGCTCCAAAAGTAGGTGCTTTGGGAGCAACGGAAGAAGAAGTACCCCCAACCACCAACGAGAGGGGGACGTACTTGTGGGGACCTGAAGGCCCACTGTAGGAGGCATAGATGAAGGGGCTACCGTCGCCAGCGAGGGTGACGTCATTGTAGCTGCAGCATAGGTCGATAGCAGTCGTATGGCGTCCAACTGGTCATATTTCCTTTTAGCCTATTGGTGGTTCAGCCTCTCCAGGGTATTGTATTCCATAATTTTCCTCTCCTTTTGAGGAACCGTGTAGTTTAGAGAGCAGTGGGAGTGGTGCTCTCCATAGTTGAGGCGGATAGGAGGAGTAGCACTTGGAATATCTGGAAGCAATGGACGTCCACAATCTCTACAGGTGGAGCTAGAGTTGCACCAGGAAGAAAGGTGCCCAAATTTTCAGTACCTAAAGCATCTCATAGGGAGAGGAACACACGGTTTTGCATCTTATCAGTGTACCATCACTCTGACCTTTCCAGGTAACGAATCACCCTCCAAGGGCCAATATGAAGCCGCTGGTAGCAACCATATTATTTTTCGGTCCCCTATAGACGCGCTAGACGAACACATTATCGTTCTTAACTTGCTCACAGCTCCTCGTCGGACTGCAATAGAAAGTCGCGATGAAAAATAATCCCCTGGACCCCTGGCTTTAATGGGGAGTGACTGAAAGAGGAATAACACTCAGCTTGTCACAGGCGAGCAACGCCTGCAAGTGGGCTGGGGATGCTGTCTGAATCAGGACTGACCCATTTCTTACTTTGGACGGCGTCAACACTTCCCCAAACTTATTGTTTAGGTGGTAAACAAGAAAATACTGGCTTTGTAGCTAGAAAGGAATCTCCATCGGTTCTACTGCAAACTGAGTAGCTGGGCGAATATGGATCTCTTTTTTCTTTAGTCCTGTGTTTCTCCCATGGTGTAGCTACGGGGAGGAACGATTTGGGATTCATACTTCTCGGCGCTGAAATTCCGTCTTCCTTTCTTAGAGACTTCTGTGGCCATTCAGCCACCTCAAAAAGACGACTTGATCCGCTTCATTGAGGCCATAGGCCCTGATGCCACCCACTCCGACAACGGGCTCTCCCGAAGGATGCTATCCTGGCACAGCAAAGGCCACTTGGTGCGATAGATGTTGCCGGTAGTCCTGATGCCTCAAGAAGACGGGCATCTACTCCTTGGCATACGTGGGGAATTTGCAGCTCAGGTACCATCAGTACGATCCCTGCGCTGTCAGGGGCTACAGCCAATGATGACCCCTCCACAATGGGCTGGTTACGGTGCTCGATACTGAGTGCAAAAAGATCCATTGTTATAATCGATGCAGAAAAAGACAGCGGACAATGGATGTAGATTTGCACACCGTAAGGTGTTCCCATCCAAATAGCTGGATTGCGGGTGGAGTTTCAGAGCCATGACAATAATAGGTGCAGAAGGGCACACTACGGACGTAAGGTGCACTACGTAGGACGTCCTTCCCCAAGTGGCCTGCATTTCTGAAAAATTTGCAAAACGTGGAGATGAGACGCTAAAATGGGACTATAATACTTATCCCGAAATGTGGGAGACTCTTGTTAGTCACCTCTTACGACAGGCAGGAGTACCTCGGGTCTATTGTAACCCACGAACCCGCAGAGGGGTATACAGTTATTTAAAACAGCAATGGTGAGTAATTATTTTATTTATGACATACTGAGTTATTTTATTGTGTTATTCAGGTTTCTAAACCATAATACACTCCTGGAAATGGAAAAAAGAACACATTGACACCGGTGTGTCAGACCCACCATACTTGCTCCGGACACTGCGAGAGGGCTGTACAAGCAATGATCACACGCACGGCACAGCGGACACACCAGGACCCGCGGTGTTGGCCGTCGAATGGCGCTAGCTGCGCAGCATTTGTGCACCGCCGCCGTCAGTGTCAGCCAGTTTGCCGTGGCATACGGAGCTCCATCGCAGTCTTTAACACTGGTAGCATGCCGCGACAGCGTGGACGTGAACCGTATGTGCAGTTGACGGACTTTGAGCGAGGGCATATAGTGGGCATGCGGGAGGCCGGTTGGACGTACCGCCGAACTGCTCAACACGTGGGGCGTGAGGTCTCCACAGTACATCGATGTTGTCGCCAGTGGTCGGCGGAAGGTGCACGTGCCCGTCGACCTGGGACCGGACCGCAGCGACGCGCGGATGCACGCCAAGACCGTAGGACCGCACCGCCACTTCCCAGCAAATTAGGGACACTGTTGCTCCTGGGGTATCGGCGAGGACCATTCGCAACCGTCTCCATGAAGCTGGGCTACGGTCCCGCACACCGTTAGGCCGTCTTCCGCTCACGCCCCAACATCGTGCAGCCCGCCTCCAGTGGTGTCGCGACAGGCGTGAATGGAGGGACGAATGGAGACGTGTCGTCTTCAGCGATGAGAGTCGCTTCTGCCTTGGTGCCAATGATGGTCGTATGCGTGTTTGGCGCCGTGCAGGTGAGCGCCACAATCAGGACTGCATACGACCGAGGCACACAGGGCCAACACCCGGCATCATGGTGTGGGGAGCGATCTCCTACACTGGCCGTACACCACTGGTGATCGTCGAGGGGACACTGAATAGTGCATGGTACATGGAAACCGTCATCGAACCCATCGTTCTACCATTCCTAGACCGGCAAGGGAACTTGCTGTTCGAACAGGACAATGCACGTCCGCATGTATCCCGTGCCACCCAACGTGCTCTAGAAGGTGTAAGTCAACTACCCTGGCCAGCAAGATCTCCGGATCTGTCCCCCATTGAGCATGTTTGGGACTGGATGAAGCGTCGTCTCACGCGGTCTGCACGTCCAGCACGAACGCTGGTCCAACTGAGGCGCCAGGTGGAAATGGCATGGCAAGCTGTTCCACAGGACTACATCCAGCATCTCTACGATCGTCTCCATGGGAGAATAGCAGCCTGCATTGCTGCGAAAGGTGGATATACACTGTACTAGTGCCGACATTGTGCATGCTCTGTTGCCTGTGTCTATGTGCCTGTGGTTCTGTCAGTGTGATCATGTGATGTATCTGACCCCAGGAATGTGTCAATAAAGTTTCCCCTTCCTGGGACAATGAATTCACGGTGTTCTTATTTCAATTTCCAGGAGTATATTTTAGTTTCTGTAAGGGTGAAAGTAGATTTTAAAAAATCACACCAGAAAGCATAACCAGAAGAATTTCATTTCTAAAACTGCTTCAAAATGTTATAAATCGCTAATGTGCGGCATGATACTGCACCCGTCCAAAGCTTTTGGATAAGTTTTAAACTGGTGCTCTAGGGAGACAATTCGAAGTTTTGCTGCAGACTCGGCTAACAGATAAAGTTCACTATAAAAGCTGAGAGGTAGCGGTGATCGTCCTTTCTTTTCCCATAACAAAAAAAGAAAAGTAAAGGCACCTAAACTGTGATACACGGTGCAGCCAATTCAGGTAACGAACGCAAGTGATTAACATCCGCAAAAAACGCGCTTAAAAAATCGACCGTACTTTCTAGAGGGATCTGTATGTACTAGCATTGTAATGATATTCTAAATCTGCAGACCGCTTATGGACAAACTCACGCCATACCATACTTGGTTGATTTTTGGAGTTGACGTAGGCTGACGACAGAACTTCTGTTCCTCGTATTCCAGTACTCACTCCACTGACATTTCTGATCGATGGTTGAACGAGAAACGAGACTGGAAAATTGTGCCGTATACTACCACATTTCAAAGGAAAATTTTAAACCGCACAGTTTAATTGTGCAGGCTTCTCCCCTATCTTGGTAAATCACGAGTGCCCATGCAAGGTGATGAACACATTTTATGTCCTGAAAATGATGTGACGCCAGAATAACGCAATCTGACCTTGTTACTAACGACAGCAGAAGACGACTTCTCACAAAGAGTAGCAAGACTAGGGAAAGTTACTGGGAAATAACAGAATGCAATACTGAACAGCTGCTTGGAACTGCTAAGCCTGTACGACCCAACTTTCAAGTATTGTAATTGGCACCTTATGTGTCCTGTTACCTCCCCCCATGAACCATGGACCTTGCCACTGGTGGGGCGGCTTGCGTGCCTCAGCGATACAGATAGCCATACCGTGACTGCAACCGCAACGGAGGCCCGACAAACGTGTGGTTCCTGAAGAGGGGCAGCAGCCTTTTCAGCAGTTGCAGGGGCAACAGTCTGGATGATTTACTGACCTGGCCTTGAAACACTAACCGAAACAGCCTTGCTGTGCTGGTACTGCGAACGGCTGAAAGCAAGGGGAAACTACAGCTGTAATTTTTCCCGAGAGCATGCAGCTTTACTGTATGGTTAAATGATGATGGCGTCCTCTTGCGTAAAATATTCCGGAGGTAAAATAGTCCCCCATTCGGATCTCCGGGTGGGGACTACTCAGGAGCACGTCGTTATCAGGAGAAAGGAAACTGGCGTTCTACGGATCGGAGCGTGGGATGTTAGATCCCTTAATCGGGCAGGTAGGTTAGAAAATTTAAAAAGGGAAATGGACAGGTTAAAGTTAGATATAGTGGGAATCAGTGAAGTTCGGGGGAAGGAGGAGCAAGACTTTTCTTCAGGTGGATACAGGGTTATAAATTCAAAATCAAATACACTCCTGGAAATGGAAAAAAGAACACATTGACACCGGTGTGTCAGACCCACCATACTTGCTCCGGACACTGCGAGAGGGCTGTACAAGCAATGATCACACGCACGGCACAGCGGACACACCAGGAACCGCGGTGTTGGCCGTCGAATGGCGTTAGCTGCGCAGCATTTCTGCACTGCCGCCGTCAGTGTCAGCCAGTTTGCCGTGGCATACGGAGCTCCATCGCAGTCTTTAACACTGGTAGCATGCCGCGACAGCGTGGACGTGAACCGTATGTGCAGTTGACGGACTTTGAGCGAGGGCGTATAGTGGGCCTGCGGGAGGCCGGGTGGACGTACCGCCGAATTGCTCAACACGTGGGGCGTGAGGTCTCCACAGTACATCGATGTTGTCGCCAGTGGTCGGCGGAAGATGCACGTGCCCGTCGACCTGGGACCGGACCGCAGCGACGCACGGATGCACGCCAAGACCGTAGGATCCTACGCAGTGCCGTAGGGGACCACACCGCCACTTCCCAGCAAATTAGGGACACTGTTGCTCCTGGGGTATCGGCGAGGACCATTCGCAACCGTCTCCATGAAGCTGGGCTACGGTCCCGCACACCGTTAGGCCGTCTTCCGCTCACGCCCCAACATCGTGCAGCCCGCCTCCAGTGGTGTCGCGACAGGCGTGAATGGAGGGACGAATGGAGACGTGTCGTCTTCAGCGATGAGAGTCGCTTCTGCCTTGGTGCCAATGATGGTCGTATGCGTGTTTGGCGCCGTGCAGGTGAGCGCCACAATCAGGACTGCATACGACCGAGGCACACAGGGCCAACACCCGGCATCATGGTGTGGGGAGCCATCTCCTACACTGGCCGTACACCACTGGTGATCGTCGAGGGGACACTGAATAGTGCACGGTACATGCAAACCGTCATCGAACCCATCGTTCTACCATTCCTAGACCGGCAAGGGAACTTGCTGTTCGAACAGGACAATGCACGTCCGCATGTATCCCGTGCCACCCAACGTGCTCTAGAAGGTGTAAGTCAACTACCCTGGCCAGCAAGATCTCCGGATCTGTCCCCCATTGAGCATGTTTGGGACTGGATGAAGCGTCGTCTCACGCGGTTTGCACGTCCAGCACGAACGCTGGTCCAACTGAGGCGCCAGGTGGAAATGGCATGGCAAGCTGTTCCACAGGACTACATCCAGCATCTCTACGATCGTCTCCATGGGAGAATAGCAGCCTGCATTGCTGTGAAAGGTGGATATACACTGTACTAGTGCCGACATTGTGCATGCTCTGTTGCCTGTGTCTATGTGCCTGTGGTTCTGTCAGTGTGATCATGTGATGTATCTGACCCCAGGAATGTGTCAATAAAGTTTCCCCTTCCTGGGACAATGAATTCACGGTGTTCTTATTTCAATTTCCAGGAGTATATTTTAGTTTCTGTAAGGGTGAAAGTAGATTTAAAAAATCACACCAGAAAGCATAACCAGAAGAATTTCATTTCTAAAACTGCTTCAAAATGTTATAAATCGCTAATGTGCGGCATGATACTGCACCCGTCCAAAGCTTTTGGATAAGTTTTAAACTGGTGCTCTAGGGAGACAATTCGAAGTTTTGCTGCAGACTCGGCTAACAGATAAAGTTCACTATAAAAGCTGAGAGGTAGCGGTGATAGTCCTTTCTTTTCCCATAACAAAAAAGAAAAGTAAAGGCACCTAAACTGTGATACACGTTGCAGCCAATTCAGGTACGAACGCAAGTGATTAACATCCGCAAAAAACGCGCTTAAAAAATCGACCGTACTTTCTAGAGGGATCTGTATGTACTAGCATTGTAATGATATTCTAAATCTGCAGACCGCTTATGGACAAACTCACGCCATACCATACTTGGTTGATTTTTGGAGTTGACGTAGGCTGACGACAGAACTTCTGTTCCTTGTATTCCAGTACTCACTCCACTGACATTTCTGATCGATGGTTGAACGAGAAACGAGACTGGAAAATTGTGCCGTATACTACCACATTTCAAAGGAAAATTTTAAACCGCACAGTTTAATTGTGCAGGCTTCTCCCCTATCTTGGTAAATCACGAGTGCCCATGCAAGGTGATGAACACATTTTATGTCCTGAAAATGATGTGGCGCCAGAATAACGCAATCTGACCTTGTTACTAACGACAGCAGAAGACGAGTTCTCACAAAGAGTAGCAAGACTAGGGAAAGTTACTGGGAAATAACAGAATGCAATACTGAACAGCTGCTTGGAACTGCTAAGCCTGTACGACCCAACTTTCAAGTATTGTAATTGGCACCTTATGTGTCCTGTTACCTCCCCCCATGAACCATGGACCTTGCCACTGGTGGGGCGGCTTGCGTGCCTCAGCGATACAGATAGCCATACCGTGACTGCAACCGCAACGGAGGCCCGACAAACGTGTGGTTCCTGAAGAGGGGCAGCAGCCTTTTCAGCAGTTGCAGGGGCAACAGTCTGGATGATTTACTGACCTGGCCTTGAAACACTAACCGAAACAGCCTTGCTGTGCTGGTACTGCGAACGGCTGAAAGCAAGGGGAAACTACAGCTGTAATTTTTCCCGAGAGCATGCAGCTTTACTGTATGGTTAAATGATGATGGCATCCTCTTGCGTAAAATATTCCGGAGGTAAAATAGTCCCCCATTCGGATCTCCGGGTGGGGACTACTCAGGAGCACGTCGTTATCAGGAGAACGGAAACTGGCGTTCTACGGATCGGAGCGTGGGATGTTAGATCCCTTAATCGGGCAGGTAGGTTAGAAAATTTAAAAAGGGAAATGGACAGGTTAAAGTTAGATATAGTGGGAATCAGTGAAGTTCGGGGGAAGGAGGAGCAAGACTTTTCTTCAGGTGGATACAGGGTTATAAATTCAAAATCAAATACACTCCTGGAAATGGAAAAAAGAACACATTGACACCGGTGTGTCAGACCCACCATACTTGCTCCGGACACTGCGAGAGGGCTGTACAAGCGATGATCACACGCACGGCACAGCGGACACACCAGGAACCGCGGTGTTTGGTCGTCGAATGGCGTTAGCTGCGCAGCATTTCTGCACTGCCGCCGTCAGTGTCAGCCAGTTAGCCGTGGCATACGGAGCTCCATCGCAGTCTTTAACACTGGTAGCATGCCGCGACAGCGTGGACGTGAACCGTATGTGCAGTTGACGGACTTTGAGCGAGGGCGTATAGTGGGCATGCGGGAGGCCGGGTGGACGTACCGCCGAATTGCTCAACACGTGGGGCGTGAGGTCTCCACAGTACATCGATGTTGTCGCCAGTGGTCGGCGGAAGATGCACGTGCCCGTCGACCTGGGGCCGGACCGCAGCGACGCACGGATGCACGCCAAGACCGTAGGATCCTACGCAGTGCCGTAGGGGACCGCACCGCCACTTCCCAGCAAATTAGGGACACTGTTGCTCCTGGGGTATCGGCGAGGACCATTCGCAACCGTCTCCATGAAGCTGGGCTACGGTCCCGCACACCGTTAGGCCGTCTTCCGCTCACGCCCCAACATCGTACAGCCCGCCTCCAGTGGTGTCGCGACAGGCGTGAATGGAGGGACGAATGGAGACGTGTCGTCTTCAGCGATGAGAGTCGCTTCTGCCTTGGTGCCAATGATGGTCGTATGCGTGTTTGGCGCCGTGCAGGTGAGCGCCACAATCAGGACTGCATACGACCGAGGCACACAGGGCCAACACCCGGCATCATGGTGTGGGGAGCGATCTCCTACACTGGCCGTACACCACTGGTGATCGTCGAGGGGACACTGAATAGTGCACGGTACATGCAAACCGTCATCGAACCCATCGTTCTACCATTCCTAGACCGGCAGGGGAACTTGCTGTTCGAACAGGACAATGCACGTCCGCATGTATCCCGTGCCACCCAACGTGCTATAGAAGGTGTAAGTCAACTACCCTGGCCAGCAAGATCTCCGGATCTGTCCCCCATTGAGCATGTTTGGGACTGGATGAAGCGTCGTCTCACGCGGTCTGCACGTCCAGCACGAACGCTGGTCCAACTGAGGCGCCAGGTGGAAATGGCATGGCAAGCTGTTCCACAGGACTACATCCAGCATCTCTACGATCGTCTCCATGGGAGAATAGCAGCCTGCATTGCTGTGAAAGGTGGATATACACTGTACTAGTGCCGACATTGTGCATGCTCTGTTGCCTGTGTCTATGTGCCTGTGGTTCTGTCAGTGTGATCATGTGATGTATCTGACCCCAGGAATGTGTCAATAAAGTTTCCCCTTCCTGGGACAATGAATTCACGGTGTTCTTATTTCAATTTCCAGGAGTATATTTTAGTTTCTGTAAGGGTGAAAGTAGATTTAAAAAATCACACCAGAAAGCATAACCAGAAGAATTTCATTTCTAAAACTGCTTCAAAATGTTATAAATCGCTAATGTGCGGCATGATACTGCACCCGTCCAAAGCTTTTGGATAAGTTTTAAACTGGTGCTCTAGGGAGACAATTCGAAGTTTTGCTGCAGACTCGGCTAACAGATAAAGTTCACTATAAAAGCTGAGAGGTAGCGGTGATAGTCCTTTCTTTTCCCATAACAAAAAAGAAAAGTAAAGGCACCTAAACTATGATACACGGTGCAGCCAATTCAGGTACGAACGCAAGTGATTAACATCCGCAAAAAACGCGCTTAAAAAATCGACCGTACTTTCTAGAGGGATCTGTATGTACTAGCATTGTAATGATATTCTAAATCTGCAGACCGCTTATGGACAAACTCACGCCATACCATACTTGGTTGATTTTTGGAGTTGACGTAGGCTGACGACAGAACTTCTGTTCCTCGTATTCCAGTACTCACTCCACTGACATTTCTGATCGATGGTTGAACGAGAAACGAGACTGGAAAATTGTGCCGTATACTACCACATTTCAAAGGAAAATTTTAAACCGCACAGTTTAATTGTGCAGGCTTCTCCCCTATCTTGGTAAATCACGAGTGCCCATGCAAGGTGATGAACACATTTTATGTCCTGAAAATGATGTGACGCCAGAATAACGCAATCTGACCTTGTTACTAACGACAGCAGAAGACGAGTTCTCACAAAGGGTAGCAAGACTAGGGAAAGTTACTGGGAAATAACAGAATGCAATACTGAACAGCTGCTTGGAACTGCTAAGCCTGTACGACCCAACTTTCAAGTATTGTAATTGGCACCTTATGTGTCCTGTTACCTCCCCCCATGAACCATGGACCTTGCCACTGGTGGGGCGGCTTGCGTGCCTCAGCGATACAGATAGCCATACCGTGACTGCAACCGCAACGGAGGCCCGACAAACGTGTGGTTCCTGAAGAGGGGCAGCAGCCTTTTCAGCAGTTGCAGGGGCAACAGTCTGGATGATTGACTGATCTGGCCTTGAAACACTAACCGAAACAGCCTTGCTGTGCTGGTACTGCGAACGGCTGAAAGCAAGGGGAAACTACAGCTGTTAATTTTTCCCGACAGCATGCAGCTTTACTGTATGGTTAAATGATGATGGCGTCCTCTTGCGTAAAATATTCCGGAGGTAAAATAATCCCCCATTCGGATCTCCGGGTGGGGACTACTCAGGAGCACGTCGTTATCAGGAGAAAGGAAACTGGCGTTCTACGGATCGGAGCGTGGGATGTTAGATCCCTTAATCGGGCAGGTAGGCTAGAAAATTTAAAAAGGGAAATGGACAGGTTAAAGTTAGATATAGTGGGAATCAGTGAAGTTCGGGGGAAGGAGGAGCAAGACTTTTCTTCAGGTGGATACAGGGTTATAAATTCAAAATCAAATACACTCCTGGAAATGGAAAAAAGAACACATTGACACCGGTGTGTCAGACCCACCATACTTGCTCCGGACACTGCGAGAGGGCTGTACAAGCAATGATCACACGCACGGCACAGCGGACACACCAGGAACCGCGGTGTTGGCCGTCGAATGGCGTTAGCTGCGCAGCATTTCTGCACTGCCGCCGTCAGTGTCAGCCAGTTTGCCGTGGCATACGGAGCTCCATCGCAGTCTTTAACACTGGTAGCATGCCGCGACAGCGTGGACGTGAACCGTATGTGCAGTTGACGGACTTTGAGCGAGGGCGTATAGTGGGCATGCGGGAGGCCGGGTGGACGTACCGCCGAATTGCTCAACACGTGGGGCGTGAGGTCTCCACAGTACATCGATGTTGTCGCCAGTGGTCGGCGGAAGATGCACGTGCCCGTCGACCTGGGACCGGACCGCAGCGACGCACGGATGCACGCCAAGACCGTAGGATCCTACGCAGTGCCGTAGGGGACCGCACCGCCACTTCCCAGCAAATTAGGGACACTGTTGCTCCTGGGGTATCGGCGAGGACCATTCGCAACCGTCTCCATGAAGCTGGGCTACGGTCCCGCACACCGTTAGGCCGTCTTCCGCTCACGCCCCAACATCGTGCAGCCCGTATCTGACCCCAGGAATGTGTCAATAAAGTTTCCCCTTCCTGCGACAATGAATTCACGGTGTTCTTATTTCAATTTCCAGGAGTGTAGATGAAATGCTGGAGTAGGTTTAATAATGAATAAAAAATAAGAGTTCGGGTAAGCTACTACAAACAGCATAGTGAACGCATTATTGTGGCCAGGATAGACACGAAGCCCATGCCTACTACAGTAGTACAAGTTTATATGCCAACTAGCTCCGCAGATGACGAAGAGATTGATGAAATGTATGCTGAGATAATAGAAATTATTCAGATTGTCAAGGGAAACGAAAATTTAATAGTTAAGGTTGACTGGAAATCGATAGTAGGACAAGGAAGGAAACGTAGCAGGTGAATTTGGAGTGGGGATAAGGAATGAAAGAGGAATCTGCCTGGTAGAATTTTGCAGAGAGAATAAAATAATCATAGCTAACGACTGGTTCAAGAATCATGAAAGAAAGTTGTATACACGGAAGAGGCCTGGAGATATTGGAAGGTTTCAGATAGATTATACGAGGCGTGTTTTTTAATTAAGTACCGTTTTGAAATAAAAAAAAGACGTGCTAAGATATCTCAATAATTTTATGTTTACAATAAAGCCTGTACCTTAATCTACGCACTGACGCCATTACAGTCTGATTCTCCCTTGTTTACGTTGTGTACTGAGTGTTTAAGATGCCTCCGATAATCGCGAGTCCCACCGACTGTGAAGTACGGGCTGTTGTAAGATTTCTTAGTGCTAAAGGCGTAAAAGCGATCGATATTCATCGTGAGAGCTGTGCAGTTTACGGAGAAAACATAATGAGTGATGGAATGGTAAGAAAGTTGGTGAGAGCATTTAAATATGGCCGCACAAATGTGAATGATGAACAACGGAGTAGGCTTCCTTCAGTCGTTAATGAAAGTTTGGTGCAGAAAGTGGACAATAAGGTGAGAGAAGATAGACATTTTACGATTTCCCCCTTGCGGGATGGTTTTCCTAATGTTTCTCGTAGTGTTTTGTATGGCATTGAGACCGAGCACTTGAATTACCGAAAATTGTGTGCACGTTGGGTACCGAAAATGTTGACGGTTGTGCACAAAACCAAACGTCTAGACAGTGCATTGACTTTCCTTGAGCGGTGCCACAACGACTGTGATGATTTCTTAAGCCAAATTGTTACGAGTGATGAAACATGGATGGCCTACGTCACACCAGAATCAAAGCAACAGTCCATGGAAGTTGAGCAAGGGCATCGTTTTGCTGCAAGACAATGCCCGCGAACCAGACCAAAGATCTCATCACATCTTTCCGATGGGAAACTCTAGATCATCCTCCGTACAGCCTCGATCTTGCGCCCAGTGACTACCATCTGTTCCTGCACTTGAAGAAACACCTGGGTGATCAGCGTCTTCAAGATGATGAAGTCAAAACAGTTGTGATGCAGTGGTTAACAAGTCAGGCGGAAGACTTTTATGAGGAGGGTATTCAAAAACTAGTACAACGTTATGACACGTGCCCCAATATTGACGGAAATTATGTAGAAAAGTAGATTAAGGTACAGGCTTTAATGCAAAAATAAAATAATTGAGATATCTTAGCACGTCTGTTTTGGTACTTACATAAAAAACACGCCTCGTATAATGATAAGAAAGAGATTTAGGAACAAGGTTTTAAGTTGTGGGACATTTCCAGGTGCAGATGTGGTCTCTGACCACAATCTATTGGTTATGAACTGTAGATTATAACTGAAGAAACTGCAAAAAGTAGAAATTTAAGGAGATAGGACCTGGATAAACTGACAGAACCAAAGGTTGTAGAGAGTTTCAGGGAGAGCATTAGGGAACGATTGACAAGAATGGGGGAAATAAATACAGTAGAAGAAGAATGGGTAACTTTGAGGGATGAAATAGTGAAGGCAGCAGAGGATCAAGTAGGTAGAAAGACGAGGGCTAGTAGAAATCCTTGGGTAACAGAAGATATATTGAATTTAATTGGTGAAAGGAGAAAATATAAAAATGCAGTAAATGAAGCAGGCAAAAAAGGAACGTCTCAAAAATGAGATCGACAGGTAGTGCAAAATTGCTAAACAGCGATAGCTAGAGGACAAATGTAAGGATGTAGAGGCATATATTACTAGGGGTAAGACAGATACTGCCTACAGGAAAATTAAAGAGACCTTTGGAGAAAAGAGAACCACTTTTATGGATATCAAGAGCTCAGATGGAAGCCCAGTTCTAAACAAAGAAGGGAAAGCAGAAAGGTGGAAGGAGTATATAGAGGGTCTATACAAGGGCGATTTACTTAAGGGTAATGTTATAGAAATGGATGAGGATGTAGATGAAGATGAAATGGGAGATATGATACTGCGTGAAGAGTTTGACAGAGCAGTGAAAGACCTAAGTCAAAACAAGACCCCGGGGATAGACAACATTCCATTAGAACTACTGATAGTCTTGGGAGAGCCAATCCTGACAAAACTCTACCATCTGGTGACCAAGACGTATGAGACAGGTGAAATACCCTCAGACGTCAAGAAGAATATAATAATTCCATTCCCAAAGAGAGCAGGTGCTGACAGATGTGAAAATTACCGATCAATTTAATAAGTCACGGCTGCAAAATACACTCCTGGAAATTGAAATAAGAACACCGTGAATTCATTGTCCCAGGAAGGGGAAACTTTATTGACACATTCCTGGGGTCAGATACATCACATGATCACACTGACAGAACCACAGGCACATAGACACAGGCAACAGAGCATGCACAATGTCGGCACTAGTACAGTGTATATCCACCTTTCGCAGCAATGCAGGCTGCTATTCTCCCATGGAGACGATCGTAGAGATGCTGGATGTAGTCCTGTGGAACGGCTTGCCATGCCATTTCCACCTGGCGCCTCAGTTGGACCAGCGTTCGTGCTGGACGTGCAGACCGCGTGAGACGACGCTTCATCCAGTCCCAAACATGCTCAATGGGGGACAGATCCGGAGATCTTGCTGGCCAGGGTAGTTGACTTACACCTTCTAGAGCACGTTGGGTGGCACGGGATACATGCGGACGTGCATTGTCCTGTTCGATCAGCAAGTTCCCTTGCCGGTATAGGAATGGTAGAACGATGGGTTCGATGACGGTTTGGATGTACCGTGCACTATTCAGTGTCCCCTCGACGATCACCAGTGGTGTACGGCCAGTGTAGGAGATCGCTCCCCACACCATGATGCCGGGTGTTGGCCCTGTGTGCCTCGGTCGTATGCAGTCCTGATTGTGGCGCTCACCTGCACGGCGCCAAACACGCATACGACCATCATTGGCACCAAGGCAGAAGCGACTCTCATCGCTGAAGACGACACGTCTCCATTCGTCCCTCCATTCACGCCTGTCGCGACACCACTGGAGGCGGGCTGCACGATGTTGGGGCATGAGCGGAAGACGGCCTAACGGTGTGCGGGACCGTAGCCCAGCTTCCTGGAGACGGTTGCGAATGGTCCTCGCCGATACCCCAGGAGCAACAGTGTCCCTAATTTGCTGGGAAGTGGCGGTGCGGTCCCCTACGGCACTGCGTAGGATCCTACGGTCTTGGCGTGCATCCGTGCGTCGCTGCGGTCCGGTCCCAGGTCGACGGGCACGTGCACCTTCCGCCGACCACTGGCGACAACATCGATGTACTGTGAAGACCTCACGCCCCACGTGTTGAGCAATTCGGCGGTACGTCCACCCGGCCTCCCGCATGCCCACTATACGCCCTCGCTCAAAGTCCGTCAACTGCACATACGGTTCACGTCCACGCTGTTGCGGCATGCTACCAGTGTTAAAGACTGCGATGGAACTCCGTATGCCACGGCAAACTGGCTGACACTGACGGCGGCGGTGCACAAATGCTGCGCAGCTAGCGCCATTCGACGGCCAACACCGCGGTTCCTGGCGTGTCCGCTGTGCCGTGCGTGTGATCATTGCTTGTACAGCCCTCTCGCAGTGTCCGGAGCAAGTATGGTGGGTCTGACACACCGGTGTCAATGTGTTCTTTTTTCCATTTCCAGGGTGTATTAATACGAATTCTTTACAGACCAATGGAAAAACTGGTGAAAGCCGATCTTGGGGAAGATCAGTGAGGACTCCGTAGAAATGTTGCGACGCGTGAGGCAATACTAACCCTACATATTATCTTAGACTAAGGAAAGCTAAACCTACATTTCTAGCATTTGTAGACTTAGAGAAAGCTTTTGACAATGTTGACTGGAAGACACTCTTTTAAATTCTGAAGGTGGCAGGGGTAAAATACAGGGAGCGAAAGACTATTTACAATTTGCACAGAAACCAGATGGCAGTTATAAGAGTCGAGGGAAATTAAACGGAAGTAGTGGCTGGGATTGGAGTGAGACAGGTTTGTAGCCTATCCCAGATGTTATTCAATCTGTATATTGAGCAAGCAGTAAGGGAAACAAAAGAAAAATTCGGAGTAGGAATTAAAATCCATGGAGAAGAAATAAAAACTTTGAGGTTCGCCGATGACATGATGACATTGTAATCCTGTCAGAGACAGCAAAGGACCTGGAAGAGCAGTTGTATGGGGTGGACAATGTCTTGAAAGGAGGATATAAGATGAACATCAACAAAAGCAAAACGAGGATAATGGAATGTAGTCGAATTAAATTGGGTGATGCTGAGGGAATTAGATTAGGGAATGAGACACTTAAAGTAGTAAATGAGTTTTGCTATTTGGGGAGCAAAATAACTAATGATGGTCGAAGCAGAGAGGATATAAAATGTAGACTGGAAATGGCAAGGAAAGCGTTTCTGAAGAAGAGAAATTTGTTAACATCGAGTATTTATTTAAGTGTCAGGAAGTCGTTTCTGAAAGTATTTGTATGGGATGTAGCCGTGTATGGAAGTGAAACATGGACGATAAATAGTTTGGACAAGGAAAGAATAGAAGCTTTTGAAGTGTGGTGCTACAGAAGAATGCTGAAAATTAGATTGGTAGATCACATAAGTAATGAGGAGGTACTGAATAGAATTGGAGAGAAGAGAAATTTGTGGCACAACTTGAAGAGGGGCTCGCTTGGTAGGAGATTTTCTGAGGCTTCAAGGGATCACAAATTTAGTAGCGCAGCCTTGCCTCTGCTCGCCCCTCGGAAATTCCAAAGTAAAACGCCTCTCACTGCTTGTTGCACCTTCTGCTCATAGACATGCATTATGTAGGAACGGTGTGTTAATTACCGTCAATTGAGTGTCAGCCTTGTTTTGCATTGCATACTGATAGGCAAATTTGCTCATAATCGGCGAATTAAGTTAGGTGTCATATTCACCTTCCCCGTTGCGATGTATAAAGCTCTCATGTAAGTTGCGAATCTGACCTTCATTTATTCTGCCACCTGACAAGGTTCCTTGTAAGTCACTTGAGTTTGCAAATTCCTTATCCAGAGACGTTTCCAGATCACCACGCGGTCTGAATGAAGTAAAATCTGAAGAGGGACACGATATTCTGCATGTGAAATGTGCACACAAAAACAAACGGAAACAGTACTTTACCTAGCCTGACCTCTAACACCAGTTGTATCAAATATGAAAGCAATTCGTCGCTTGCAGATGGCTGCAATTTTACGATAATATCATTGCCTAAATGCGTACATTGACTCTCTCACGTGTGTAGAACTTACTGCTGTTTGCTGGTCAAACACCCTCACCCTAGAAAGAAGTCTGCAAAAACTGCTTACTGTAGCGGACTGCCCTGGATGACATGAGAGAAATATCTTTGTCTCACGAAGCATGGTAGAATAGAACCGAATTCCGCTGCCTAGCATTTTAGTTGACCGGAACCGGTAAGAATGACCAAGCCGTCGACCGCAGTTAATGCTGACGTGTACACAGACAGGATATGGCTATATGAATGCGTGGTGTCCGTTCTTTCGGACATGACACCACACGGCATCCGCAGCTGTGATTTATTATATGTAAACTGAAGGTGGAAGGGGGAAGGGGAAGTAAGCAGGAGATGCCAGGTGGGAATCCCGACCCGATACGTACTTTTGCTCGTCGCCACTGATTCCGCGTGATGTCCTGCTGCGGCGGACGTCGGTAGTGCCTTTCCTTTCACTTCTCCTACATCCCCCCTCCATCTTCAATTTGCATTAAGCAAGTAATCTGAAACTGTGCTACTATCGACTTCGTATTTTATGCTACAGTTCCCTATAGTCTTTACTCACCGTATTGTTATTAACTGATATTTAATTGTAACAGCCGGCCGCGGTGGTCTTGCGGTTCTAGGCGCTGCAGTCCGGAACCGCGGGACTGCTACGGTCGCAGGTTCGAATCCTGCCTCGGGCATGGATGTGTGTGATGTCCTTAGATTAGTTAGGTTTAAGTAGTTATAAGTTCTGGGGGACTGATGACCACAGATGTTAAGTCCCATAGTGCTCAGAGCCATTTGAACCATTTAATTGTAACAAATACTACGAAGAACAACGTGTTTTGGTGAATATTCCGTGTTTTGTTGTCTTAAAACGGCGTGGTTTCATAACAAACGATTTATAACGCGAAAATAAATTTGAAAATGCTTTAACAACGAATATGATGTTTCCCATCATTTTGCTCAATGAAATCGTACCAACAACAATTCGATTTCGAGACATTCAATGTGCTGGTGTTCAGAAACTGCACACGTTCATAGGATTAACGTATAACGTAAACTGAACACGGAAAATACAGTATGGCGTATTACATTCTGCTTGTGACGTAGTAAGCGTTCTTGCTTCCCATTGATACTTTACTTGGTACGTTGCCGAAATGTTGCAGAACTTATTTTGTGTCTAACGTGACGAAATGGCCCCTCAATGTGAAAGAGCAGGAAGTGACGTCACAAGGCACGTTGAGGGCCACGTCAATGTCATATAACTCGTCCTGTGTGTCGACGGCCTTTGCTCGCAGTGAGTTAGTACTGGACATGCTCGATTTGGCAACGATACACCGTTCTAGCAGAAAGAGAAGACACGTGACTGGTTATCTGTGATGAAACACGTGGTTTGCGCCGAGCGTGGAGCAATTCTACAGTAGATACAAGGCGCCCGTTCTAAACGGCCGTCTTTCAATTGTTCTGCGGGAGCCTTTTCTCGTATGAGTATTCCTTTGCGGTCGCACCTGTAGAAAACCACACGAGCGTCGCCAACGTTTCAAGACGTTTCAAATGAAGAGCGAAGTTTTCTGTGCAATTACATCAGTTAATTAAGCGTCTTTACGCCGAGTTTTAGCGACGGCGCAGCGGCGGTGACGGGCCTATCCGTTAGCAGGTAATGGCCGAGGTCCGCGGTACGCTAAACGGGTCCGCTCGTTACGTCGATTGTAAACGAGCCGAGCTCTGGCGGAGCCGGCAATCTGGCTGCCCGTCTCGCCTTTTTGTGGGCCGAGTAATTGCCGAGATTACGGCCGGCGGCCGCTCAGATGTGGCTTGCTCCCGGCCGCATTTTCGACTGTGTGGCCCTCTTCTGAGAGCTCGTATGTCTTTACGTTACTGCCGGTCGTCCGGTTAAGGAAAGCGAGATTCGAAGATGCATCCAGAGCTTTGACTATCACCTCTGAAAAATTACTACTACGTCACGGATGCATTAAAAAAAAAACTTAACGGTAAATTAATGGTAGCAGATACAGTAGCTATTTGCTTTATGGAAAAAGTAATAGGTCTTGAGATACGTCTGAAATACACTGAAGCGCCAAAGAAAGCGGTACAGGCACGCGTATTGAAGTACAGAGATATGTAAACAGACAGAATAAGGCACTGGCGTCGACAACGCCTGTCTGGCGCAGTTGTTAGATCGGTTACTGCTGCTACAATGGCAAGTTATCAAGATTTAAGTGAGTTTGAACGTGGTGCTATAGTCTGTGCACGAGCGATGGGACACAGTGTCTCCGAGGTAGCGACGAAGTGGGGATTTTCCCGTACGTTCATTTCACGAATGTACCGTGAATATCAGGAATCCGGTAAAACATCAAATCTCCGACATCTCTGCTGCCGGATAAATATTCTGCAAGAACGGTTCAAAATGGTTCAAATGGCTCTGAGTACTATGGGACATAACATCTGCGGTCATGAGTCCCCTAGAGCGTAGAACTACTTAAACCTAACTAACCTAAGGACATCACACACATCCATGCCCGAGGCAGGATTCGAACCTGCGACCGTAGCGGCCGCGCGGTTCTAGACTGTAGCGCCTAGAACCGCTCGGCCACCCCGGCCGGCCTGCAAGAACGGGACCAACGACGACTGAAAAGAATCGTTCAGCGTGACAGAAGTTCAACCCTTCCGCAAACTGCTGCAGATTTCAGTGCTGGACCATCAACAAGTGCCAGCGTGCGTACCATTCAACGAAACATCTTCGATATGGGCTTTCGGATACGAAGGCCCACTCGTGTACTCTTGATGACCGCGTAACACAAAGCTTTACCCCTTGCCTGGGCCCGTCAACTCCGATATTGCCCTGTTGATGTCTGGAAACATGTTGCCTGGTCGGACGAGTCTTGTTTCTAATTGTATCGAGCGGAAGAACATGTGTGGGTATGGAGACAACCCCATGAATCCCTAGACTCCGCATGTCAGGGCTGGACTGTTCAAGCTGGTGGAGACTCCGTCGTGGTGTGGGGCGTGTGCAGTTGGAGTGATACGGGAACCCTCATACGCCTAGGTGGGACTCTGACAGGTGACACGTACGTAAACAGCCTGTCTGATCACCTGCATCCATTCATATCTATTGCGCATTACAGTAGGACAATGCGACACCCCACACGTCCAGTATTGCTACAGTGGGGTTCCAGGAACACTCTTCTGAGTTTAAACACTTCCTCTGGCCACGAAACTCCCCAAACATGAACATTATTGAGAATATGTGGGATGCCTTGCAACGTGCTGTTCAGAAGAGATATCCACCCCTCGTTCTCCTATACATTTATGGACAGCCCTGCAGGATTCATGGTGTCAGTTCCCTCCAGCACTACTTCACACATTAGTCGAGTCCATGCCACGTCGTATTGCGGCACTTCTGCGAGCCCGCGAGGTCCTATACGATATTAGACAGATGTACCAGTTTCTTTGTTTCTTTGGCTCTACAGTGTATTTATTGCCTTCCCGTATGAATTTATTTTCGCGAAACACTTGTCATTTATTTTTTTTGCAACTGTCGGAATTTCTCCATTTCTTCTTATCCTTTCGACAAATATCTCATTTCTTTGCATACTGTAAAATTATGTCGAGTTTTACTTTATGTTGGATGCTCCATACAATAACATTTTAAATCGGTACAACAGTTGTGCATCTTTCAGTTGTTCTTACAGTGTACGGTGTGGAAGAACTCCACAAATACTACTTTAACTTCCTAGTAAGACGAAATTTTACCCTACACTTTCTGTAGTTTCCTGTGCTTATTTTTCCACAAATCGCAAACGTAACGTGCCATAACATTCAGTAATAATCTTGTTTATTTCACATAGTCTACTGAACACTCCGACTGTGATCGGAGAAAAACAGCAAACGGCCGCAATTTATAGTCCATGTTGTTCCACGAGCTGGCGTACAAGTCATTCCAGGTTCGTCGTCCTACATGTATCAATTTCACAGTGTCTTTTTGTTAAAAATCACAAAATTTCTCTCGACCACCTGGAATCTGCGGCACATAAGTAATTCAAATAATGTTTATGATATAAAATTTGTCGTGTGTATTTTGGAAGATTCCTGCTAAATAAAGTTGTTTGATTCAACATATTAACGACAATCTGTGTGGTAGTCTGAATTACGTTCCTATAAATGCCACTACAGTGTCTTAAAGGTTTTCTTAGGCGACAATAAATATTTCGGCCCACATAACAGCGACTACTTCCCGTTTCTGACGAAGCTGATCTTCCTCTATCCTTAATTTTACAGCCTCATTCACAAATTCTCATGTTCATTGATTTATCTCTTTAAATCTTAGTTAAGCCATCTCTGCTCTCCAAATTATTTTTTCTGAACCTACCTCCGTAGTTTAGACCTGTTTTTTTTCACTGTTTAGTACTTGTTGCAATATAATATTTTCGGATTTCCTTCTCAAATGACCTAGGGAAAGCACCGAAAATAACTGGGGTAGAATGGATACTGCTTTGGCCAGACTGGATGCTTTTGGTAATTAGTTGTGTAAGTAGCCACTTATTACAATCATTGCCCGCATCTCGTGGTCGTGCGGTAGCGTTCTCGCTTCGCACACCCGGGTTCCCGGGTTCGATTCCCGGCGGGGTCAGGGATTTTCTCTGCCTCGTGATGGCTGGGTGTTATGTGCTGTCCTTAGGTTAGTTAGGTTTAAGTAGTTCTAAGTTCTAGGGGACTGATGACCATAGATGTTAAGTCCCATAGTGCTCAGAGCCATTTGAACCATTTGAACCATTAGAATCATTAAGATGCAAACTATTCCACGTGTGATGCCATCGAGTTAAGGGCGATGCATATATCACAATGACGAGTAGAGATCCCTCCCGCCTGCATAATTTTCCAAGGTCTGCATTAACTCGTTCCCAGAACGGTGCATTCATTGTTTACTATACCGCTCAAAGAGTGACACGTTCTTCACGCTAGTATGAAGGTTCTCAGCAATTTGGCTGAACTTATCCTGAACTGTATAATTAAGGTTACAGTCCAAACTGTGGCCTGCACACACTACTATTATTGCAAGGCGTACGTTTTCAAGATCCTTCCCCAAAGAGCCTAAATCACACGACGTAACGTAAGTGCTTCTTACGCTTGGCTTAAAATACCGCTTGTCTGGGAATCTCTTCCCAGAGACTGTTCCGGCGTAACATCAAGCGCCGGCACATCGGTGGAACGTAACCGCAGAAAAGCGTGGGAGACGACGTCAGCCAATAGTACTCTACGGCCGCACCACGACAGGAGTGGTTTCCATTGCCTTCTGCATCCTCCTGCCGTTGATCACCGCTGATTCTTCCTCCCTTAGGGGCATTTCCCACTCGTAGGGCAAGAGAGTGCTCTGAACCTGTGTCCGCTCCTCCACCCTTTTTGACAAGGCCTTTGGCAGAACGAGGGTGACTTCTTACGCCAGCAGTCTTCCTCCACCAATGCTGATTATTAATCAAAATTTAAGCAGTGGTGGGATTCGAACTGTGACAGAGGATTACTACCGTGTCGGCAGCCCCTAGACCATATTTTTTTCTTTTGACTCGAACTCGGGACCTTTGCCTTTCGCGGGCAAGTGCTCTGCCACCTTTTATCTACATTAAACTAATAAGAAAGTATCAGAAACCATAAAAAAGCGAATGTTTGCAGAAAGAGATCGCTTGTGAAGCCGGAGAAGATGATAGAGAGAGGTCAAGTCGTCCTGTACGATTGAACGAGGCTGGGAACGCAATCGGACACCATCCACTTGCCTACGTTAGAGTTGTAGAAGTTTCGCCTTCACACGTGGAGGTCGACGACTCTCAAGGGGGCATCAAGAGCATTATCATAAAGATCTCGGACAGCATAATAAAAGTCCCTAGTTCACCTTATGTCAGCCGCTTTTTCAGCGCTAAAATTCTTGAGTGTATTTCGAATCCGGGGTTTAGCAAAGATAACCCACCATTCCATAAGTGAGGAATAACGCGTCAGGGATTGGGTTGTCCGCCGCCATACGTCTGCGATGATGTCTTCCAGAGGGGGTCCGTGACATGTAGAGTGTTCAGCTTCCATAAAGGACGCGGAAGTTGGACCCGCTGCGGGACGTGGTTAAAAGTCATGGAAACAGCACAGTGATCAGTGAAACTGGCAGGAATTGCATCAATCGATAGAAGCTGACTACAGATGGGGGCAGATAAATAAAAGCGGTCCAATCGGCTACTTGAAGTAGCTGTAAAAAACGTAAACCGCACCAATGTAGGATATCTGCAAACCCAAGCATCTCGGAGATGCAAAGACGTCACCATATCATTAAGCTCACGACAATATGTATAATTGGGCTGCGTTCACACTGCCGGCCGGGCCGAGCCGAGCCTGGCCGGGCCGCCGCCCGCTTCGATATCACACACATGGTTTTGAATTGCGGTGTTCACATTAGCGGCCGGCCCGCGCCGACACGGCGTGAGCCTCCCGGAGCCGAGCCGGCGACATCCCGAGTGTTTAATATTGCCGGCGCGAGCCGACCGCAGGCGCGAGCCTGTGGAGCAGCACTACAGCTTCTGCAGTACACGCATCACACGTCTCCCTTCTGCTTTCATCACAGGTGTGACTGCACACGTCTTTTATTTTAAGATGTTACCTCGCATTTCACAATCAGTGAGGAAAAATTACGTTTATTATAATGATACATGCGAAATTACTTTTATTTCATTTATTTAATCTACCGTATTTACATGCATTTACAACAATAGCTTGCCAGCGATAGCGGCACTGCCGCCACTGAATAGTTCACATTTACTTGTAAACGGAGACAGATATGAGTGTCACTGAGGGACGGAAATGTGTCCCTACCAGATGATAATGCATTGTAAAGTCATGCTGTGGCAGTTCCTTATCAGTGGAAATAGAACCACTAAGTCAAAGGGCATTATCTCAAAACTCTTCGCCTATCAATCTGTCTATCTTACAAGGAAATGAAAAGAATTCTGTGAGGTCATCAGTGGCTCCACATGATGAACCATTACCACTGCCAAGCGCTGCACCATGAAGAAAAAAGAAGAAAAAAGTTGGAAAATTCTGAAGGAGTATTTCTGCGATTCTTCGTTGAAGGCACAGCAAGACATTACCCAAAATGACGAAGCTAATCACTTCCTAATGATTCTCAGGAGTCCCATAAACGCTCTTCCCCTCAGAGGTAAGCGTTTGTGAAATTTAAAATACAAAAGCATGACTACAATTAATTGGAGGTAGTGAATGCTGTACAAAGTTCTACTGCAAACCAAAAAGTGTGTACTAACGAATCTTACCTTATCGCTATACACAATTTTTCTTCTGCTGTTATACTTCTGCGAAAATTTGTGTTCTGTTTAGAAATTTTGTCTTGAATGTTCTGCAGCACATACTGAAATGTATTATGATTCATTTTGTAATTTGAATAAAATTTGTCAGGATAGTTTTTAAGTTCTTCATATAAAGAAAAAAACTCTCCTAAATGTATGTCGCTATTTATGGGATGAATCCATAACCTCCTAGTTCTTCTGTACTTCAAAACTCGACAAGTTACTGCAGAGTCAAAACAATACCAATAAAAGAGTGAAGACATTGTTCTACACGACAGCACAGACTAGCTAAAGGCGAGCAACTGTTGACTGCAGCTGCGTTTTCTACTGACTTGCTTGTCAGCTGTCGAAGGGTGGGGATCTTTTTAAATTTATTTATTTGGCCTCCCGCCAGCCATTTACCCAAAGAGTGGGGATAACCTTGACAGTGCAGCGCAGCCCGCCAAGGAAGAAAAAAAAAAAAACAATGAAGAACAATGAAACGCACGTCTGTGCCGATCTATAGTAGTTTCATTAACTCACCATTATTTTTTCTGCCAAAGTAGACAACGAGACTACAGAATTTCGCTTCAGTTATCTTTTAGTTCGAAATTCGAAATGTGCATCACACTAATTGTAGGATTGATGACAAATAATTGTCTTTTGTGATGCAACGTGTGGCCAATTATAAAAACATAGCAGATGATTGTCCAGTAGCCGAGGGAAAAATTCTTATACATTTGGATTTATCTAGAGAATGAGACCATTAAAATAATAAGAGGGGCCGGCACTAGGTCTGCGCTGATCACTAGTAATTAGTTTTTTTCTGTGCTGCATTATATGACTACACTAAACCAAGTTGTAACCGCGCGAACTCCGTGGCTTGCGGACGCGGCACTGACGCCACTGAATAGCTCGCGTTACTTGAGACCAGAGACAGATATCAGTATCATTATCATTTCAAAAACTTTTTGGTACTTTTAGCTACATTTCATTCCCAACAATGTATGGTCTAAAACGGATCTAACAGTAAGCTACCCGCTACATAACTTTTTCACTACAAGATTTGTAAATCAAGTGCACAACGTTGACAAATAGCATCATTTCACAATGACTGTTAAGAAATATGGAAAGATAAATGATTCAATACGAAGCTAAGATGTTGCACTACCACGTGTACAAAAATCAGATTCTTTAGCCGCATACGTTCTTCAAAATCGGTTGGGAAGCGTTACGAAACTAAGAAATCACGCGAAACGAAAAGTAGACTTTTTCTTTTTTCACGACGTAAGTAACGCTTTTAAGGAAAAAATAAGCTCATAAAACGATGTGGCGAAGTCTTATATACTGCTAAGAATTTTTAAAACATGAAAATCGGAGAAGTGGATTTTCCCCTATTTCGCCGTCCCGGCTCGGCGCGGCGCGCAATGCACTACTCGTCGGCCTGAGCTGGCTAGGCACGAGCCGAGCCAGTACGCGTCAGCCCGGCCCGGCCCGGCCGGCAGTGTGAACGCAGTTAAAATCGCCCCCCCCCCCCCCCCCAACAAAACCTTGCCCGGGTTCCGTCGGAGTAAATAAACAACTTCTTCCTTATAAAACCGCTCGCCGACAGGTGAACGACCGGATCCAGACGCAGCGTAAAGAAGAGAAAAGGTGAGGTCATAAATACTACGGCCTATAGTGAGACCACCATCTCGATAAAGCAATGCCATACCGACAGAATTTTCGGGCGCGACATTGAAAAACAGTATCCAGGGAGACAAAACACATCAAATACAACCTCTTGTAAACACACGATATCAGCTTGGGAATCGTAAATAAACTGCCGCAACTCAGCAAGCCGTAATTGGGAACGTATACTATTAACATTGAGGGTTAGAAATGTGTATGGCTGCAGCCGTTTGCACATGTAAGGTCAATAAAACAACACTTAGGAATAAGCACTCATCACATCTCTCCTCAACTTCCGGAGGTGGGGGAAAGAAGGTACACTTGACAGCAAAAAAAGTGGATCACTGCCGAATACAACCAACATAACGTAGCTGTGTTGCAGGTCCTCTAAACACCAAAACCCCCTGGAGTACAGTCGTTTGCCTACACACAATGGGTACCACAAGAGACTACTAAGAGACCAAAGGTCTTTATGGCAGTCAGTCTAAGCGTCAACTAATATCGTCATACGAAACATATTAGGAAACACGTTCTTAGCGATGAGACACCCCATAACACTCATAAACTAACCTTAATTACAACAAGTGACATTCCAAAAGTTCTGAGAAAACGATTTATTTTACATATATCATACAGTTATACTTAGTCAAAATTAAATACTTGTGACAATATATGGAGTTACAAAGCTGTACGGCAATTGGAAAAAAGTTTTTCGCTCTCTAAAAGGTTTTCCATCCACTTGCTGGAGGTCGCTCAACGGCGAGTGGCTCTGAATACTGGATATTGGACGGACCAGTAGAAAAACGCGATTAACGGCAACAAGCACTCTAAGGAAATCTCGACATTAACAGCGAATCACCAGTAATATCATTGTTCTCGTAACACATCAACAGCTATGTGTACACAATTTTAAACTTTAAATGACATGACCAACGTCGTCGTTCTGGACCTGGATTCAAACCCAGCACCTATAGCCATTGCTAACTAAGCTAAGCTTTGTTTGTGCTTATTGAGACCGGATCACTAGGCATAAAGAGACGTGAAGTATAATCGTTTGCACCAGTATCAGTAGTCAATTCAGATCCTGAAAATAAATGACTAAAATGTTTGTACTGAACTGGGAATCCTGTCATAACAGTTACCGTCCTGCGAACAACCGCCAACGACGTTTAATATGCTGTCATTCACAAGGAACAAGGTAGGCTCATGTTTAAAATTGAAACACCATCATATAAAGCTTGTGACAGGGATGCAAACCCAGCACCTAATCGGATTGTCAACGAAATACAGTCATGCTCAAAAGAATCCGAACGACCTGAATTGCATTTCGCCTGATTCCCATGCAACCCACATAACGTAGCTGTCTAGCAGGTCCTCTAATCGCTCCTTGATACAGTCGTTTGACTATTGAAAATAGTTCCAACAAGTCACCACTGGAAAACACTGCTCTGTATCGCAATAACTCAAGATGTAAAGTAATACCACGATACTAAAAATATCAGGGAACACCTTATCACAGATAAGACTGTCCTTGAGGCTTGTAATTTTACATTTATTGCAATAAATGACATACCTGAAATGTTAGCACTCTCATTATTAAGTCAGATAGGTAATGCACGTAGAAAGTTCGTCGTATCGATGATTTCCTCTTCAAAGTAACATACCATACTTGTTATTTAACACAAAATTTCATTAAAAATTTACTTTTTTCACGAGCAGCTAGTTGGGAATATGTATGAACTTCAAATGACACGACGAACCGACTCGTTCTGCATATGGATACAACAAACCCAGGTCATGCAAACTAAGATTTCGTGACTGACGGAAATTAACAGTCATTCCTAACTAGGCATAAAGAGAGTACTATACCTCGATTTTAGACAGTATCAGTTAACAAATATCAACTTTAAATTACATAGCTTAAAAATTTTTAGCGGTCGCGAATTCCTACCCAGCATCTACTGTCCCTGTTAACAAACTACAAGAGATGTTAAATACTGCTTCTTCATAAGTAACTTACTTGAAATGCAGTGAGATAAACCTTTGTGTTGGACTGGGATTCGGACCCAGAACCTAATCGGATTGTTATCGAAGCACAATAAACTTTGACATATCGGATTTTCTCGGCAGTAGCTAGATGTATTAACTGAAATGACGAGACGAAACATTAATTTTTTCCTTCCCAGGACTGCAACCCGGCACATATCGCTGTTATATTATACAGAAAAAGAACGTGAAGTATGGGTTTGTTACACGAGCAGCGACATGTTAGCATGTTTGAACTAGAAATAATATGACAGAGTTCAGTGCTGACTGAGAATCGAACCCCACACATATCGTTGTTGACTACACACAAAGAGACGACACTTACCGAATTTTTCTCCACCAGCAGCTCGGAATAACATCCTTGAACTTACAGTGATCTCGCAAATAGTTCTGTGACTCACTGGGAGTCAAAAACGTCAGATATCGTTAGTGTTGACAACGAATGAAAATGCATTAAAAATAAAAATTATTATCCACCAGCAGATAGGTGTTCTCATGCTAGAGCTTGATAATACATAGTGAAAAGTTTAGTGCTGGGCCAGGGTTCCAACCCATTCTTGCTCAATATGTGGAGATGTTGAGGAATCTGCAGATTTGAACAAACAACATGTTGTAGTCGAGCGTTAAGGGCGGTCTGAGTTGTATTCCCGGTTCAGAACCAATTTTATCGACATACAGAAGCTCAAATAAAAGATGGAATAAGTGTCCTGTGACCATACACAGGGTTTGTTTCGTCACTAGAAATAAATAACTAGAATAAGAAAGGTTACTGGTGATAGAGTTTCTACATGTCGCCACTCCTTACTTTATTGTGGTTCCACCTAACGTCTACTTGGTAGAGAAGGAATATCATGTTTAATGTGATTTTCAGAGCACACTGCCATTATACCTTCTTCATTTGGCGTAGCCAGAAGAGAATAGAATTTGCCTCTCCCTACCAAAAGCCATCGGCAGAAGTTGGAATCGAACCGAGACCAACATCATATGAAACTATCATCAGTCCAACAGACCACCAAACCCTTTTCTCTACGACTCATTTCTCTATCATAACACTGTTGCGGCACACAAGATGAGAATTCTGACACACAGGCTCCCTGTAGTGGTTTGCAGGATGTTCAGTACATTCATTTACTTGGTTGACCGAATCGCCATGAACTAGCTGCCTCTGCTACCCAGTGCATACGTGCGACTCTATTTTGTAATCACCGAAATAAAATCACGTAACTGACAGCTACAAAGAGCTGCCAAGTGTTGGATGCAGAAATTTAAATAGGAATTGTTCCTTTCGACTCGAGCTACTCTATTGCGCTATCTGTTTGTTGAAAAAGTCGTGCAGTGCAAAAGAAATGCTGTAACTGTCTGTCTCTCAGAAGTCTGTATCCGGCCATATGCATTATATCACGGCACTTTGGAATGCCGAAATTCTGGAGGAACTGTCGTTCACCACCAGAGGTGCTGTAGTTACGTCTAAGCTAGTAGCGTAACGGCAAGCGTCGCGCACTGTTGATAGGACGTCCCGTGTTCTATTACATTCGCTACTACATTTTTTTAAACGCAATTCTGCTGTCTACTGAAGTTATCAATGTAATGGAACTTTGAACATTATTCTCTTCAGTTCTCAACCCAAAATTGTCGCATGTGGAAAAAAGGCTAACTTCTGCGTCATTTTGTTCGTTTCAGGTTTAATAGGCGGCCAGGCAGCAGATGCGCTCGAAGCTTTTGTATTATGTATGGGGAGAGCGCATCGTGCCAAAATAGTCAGCAAAGTATTTTCTACATTAGCTGTCATCTGGTAGTGGCATTTTATTCTACTTCAAACCTTGTTTGACAGCTTTATCTCAGAACAAGTTTTCTACTTGCATGTAATCAATAAACTGCATACGCATTGTCAGACTGCTATAGATAACATCAGAGAATTCGCAAATATCGTTGATGATTAATTTCTCTCTCATGTTTAGTATTGTTTTAACAACAGTAAAAGAAACCTTACGAAAACTGTGCACTGTATTGTAAGAAACGAAATAAAACTACCCACGACAAAATTACGACGAAAGTCTGTTTTAACAAAACTGAGTATCTGTACACAAGCGTGCCTCTATCTGCACGAATTAGTAAAACGCTATTCACTTCGATTTCGATTGGATCTGTGTTTAAATGGTATGCTGTGTAATACTCAACAGGTATGCAAACGTGGCTTTTCATAAATAATGTTACGTATTCCTAGAAACCCAAAATTTGCTTGTCAGCAGCGGAAAGAGGCGTTACCTGTTGTGCAGCATTGTAAGTTTTTCACCATTGCACTATGAACTGAAAGTATTTTCTTACGATTTGCTTATCGATGTTTGATCTGACTGCTTGCAGCTCTTACACAGAAGGGATAAAACGTTGCATTCAGCGATGTTGGAACCGCGAACCATAACAGTCGCGTTTCCACAGGTCAGCACGTCAACACAGATCTAGCGGATAGATGTGGTTTGCGCCTTCCTCTTACGAGGCCAATAGTGGCTAGAACTCGTAAACCGTTATTTACAGGACGAGATTAGTTGCGATTGCCACGTTAAATGACTTTACTGGGCTGAAAACCGTAAATTTACAATCTTCTGTTACACCTCAAGCGATAACAACTCAGGTTATTCAACGGAAATGACATGAGAAATCAAGTGAACTTTGAGGCTTAATTCCGTGCTTGCCAGGAAGTAACACGTCGATCGCAGAGTTGCAAACATATCTTGCGTTGTTGCCAAATCTCAGTTACATCACCAGCAGGAAGAAGACGAACCAATATGATCCTACTGCGGGCTGGGAAGTGACCATAGCTGGCGCCTCAAAGACGCGGCTGCTACGGCCTGGAATACGTAATGCGTCTGCTCATAACTGACTGCTACTAAGCATCATAAATCAGTAACTCTCATAGTTGTTCTTATATTTCTTTCTTAACTGTACTCAAAACTAAGAAACTCATTCACGGACGTTTTCGTGCCTCGCCGGTAGTCGAGCACAACAAACAAATAACAATAAAAAGAGAATGTGTGTGTGTGTGTGTGTGTGTGTGTGTG
The DNA here is from genome assembly GCF_023864345.2 of Schistocerca serialis cubense. Classification (NCBI taxonomy): domain Eukaryota; kingdom Metazoa; phylum Arthropoda; class Insecta; order Orthoptera; family Acrididae; genus Schistocerca; species Schistocerca serialis. The sequence continues at coordinate 123,287,060 of NC_064643.1, forward strand.
TGTGTGTATGACAGAGAGAGAGAGAGAGAGGATAAAAAATTGTTGTAAAGAAATTGAATACTGGTATGTAAAGACATCTTTCATTAAAATAACTCGTTCCACATCATTACGAAATGTCGTATTCATGATCTACGGAACAAGTATTAATCTAATCTAATCAAATCATATCATATTGCTGACTATCCATGAAGAGTCATGAAGTACCGAAATTTTCGCCTATATCAGTAACCAAATCTGTACTTGAAAACAAAAGACAACAGTTTTTGTAATAAACCGTGACTCCTATCAAGACCCTTTCATCCCTGTTAACTAACCACGAAAGATGTCTGATATTCAGATGTAACGAGGTGTGTATGAATTTAAAGATGAAGCACATGATGTGAAGTTCTGCGACGGAGATACGAACCCAAGACGTAATCGGATTGTTAACTAAGTAAAATCAAATGTTACGTATCGGTTTTTCTTGCCAGCTGCTAGGTGTTTAACCTAAAATAAAGGCACAAATTTTTGGGCCTGAGCGACAATCGGACTGCACTCCTATCGTTCTTCTTTATTATCCCCGAATATTGCTTAAGTATCAATTGCTTGCTCACCGACAGTAAGATGAGTGCGTGTTTGTCCAGAAATTGTTGGCAATATGAACATAGATTAAAAATGCACATTAATTTTCACTAGCAGGCCGGTGTGCACGTGATAGGGCTTGAAATGAAATTATGAATATTTTTGTACTGGATCAGGATTCGGACCCACATATTTACCTTTGGAGGAGACCTAGAGAAGACTGCAGTCTTGGGAAAAGGAATGAAATGATTGAACTATACTGTTCCGAGAGATTCAGATCCTCGAAAGAGGAGATACGAATTCGAATCACAGTCCAGCACCAAATTTTTCAACGTCTCTAGTTCAATCAAGTACAAGTAAAATAAGAGCCCTGTTCCTTTAGACGGCTATCAGTTCATCAAATAAAATAAAATTTTCTGATGTAAGTAAGTTTACTGGTGACAGTATTTCTGTTTACGCTGACCTCCACCTATGTCATTTTCCAACGTAAACCGGCTCTGCCCAGTTTGGAATGAAGGAACGTGATGTTTAATGCGGATTCTGGATTATAACAGCTTTCTCTTGAGGTTACCAGAGGTAAAGTAAATCTGTTTGTGCCTCTTAAAAGTAAATGCCTCAACCCACGCATTGCACTTGTGATAGTTCGTTCCACCAGACCATATGGTGTAATGGATGATGTGCTTAGCTTACTAAACTAGTCACGGTGGAAAAAAACGCGAGTTTATTAAATGGTTAAGTAGAAGCAAGCTTCTGACGTGGAGATTATGCTATTCTCATGTCAGCAGGATGTAAAGACTCTTCTAGGCGTCATAGCCTCGATTTGAAGCCATTTTGAAATTTTCACTAATTTTAACTAATTTCACTAATTTTCACTAATTCAGGAAATTTCTTAGTTCCAGAAAATCCACTGTGAAGTGTGAAGTTACCGGATAATTCGATTATCACCGTCATTATTACTATCATTATCTTCATACCGCTGCTGGAACACATGTGCTTGAGGATCATTTAAGTCTTTCTGGTCATTATAGAAGTAGTTTCCCAAGAACAAGTTCTTTCCCTGTCTACGGAATCCTTTTCATGTTAATATAAAGCATCAGCAATTACTCGTAGATCACATTAAAACTAAAGTAATTGATGAAGACGTTAATTGATAACGAAAACGCACTGCCTTTCTTCATTTACTTGGGCCTAGAAATGGCTGTCGAATACTGCCAAGCCAAAAGCCAAGGGATCTTACTGCCTTCCGATATACGTCGCTGTCGGTTCTTCCATATGATTTGGTCGACGTGACCTATTTCAAGTTGTGTATGACAGAGAATGTTTTAGAAAATCAATTTTTTCCCTTGCAATAAACAGAAAGATTTTCATTCTAAGCTATCCAAGTCCAAAATTTTCGCAATATTACTTTAAATTTAATATTCGCTTCCATAATGTAAGGAAAGTATTCCACGGTTGCAAAACCCGCATCCGACTCACTGTCCTTACACTTAGTCGCTGGCCATAAATCCTAGCTCAAAGTGACGCCAGTTTAAGTAACCTAATGTAGCGAAGACTGTTTGCCAGTGCTCTTTCTCATCGGAAAATATGCAATTCACTCATTGGGCTCCATAAGTACAGCGTAAAAGTAATTTCTGTGTGTATGCAATCTATACTGATTGTAGAATTTAGTGGTGCTCTCTCTTCCACTTCTGTGTGCAATATGCCTGGCCTAAACGGGCCCTTTATCGTTACAGGCCCTGGACGGTGCAACATCATATTGAAAACAGTAATGTGCTTATACTGACGACCTCATTGTTCGTTTTACCCGATTTTGTAATCATTTAAGTAAAACAACATGACCTTCGAGTGGGAGACATTTCGTCCCCCTTTTCCTTCTGTAAAATTTATCAGTAAGCTTTTTGCCTTCGAACCAGCGAAATGCGGTAGAGTACGGCTGGTAAACGATGTACAAACCACGATTTAGTGCCGTTAACACGATTTCTTTAAACATTGGCGTAGCTGAAGGAATTTAGTTTCTTCTTAAATCGTCTTATGCAGAAACGTTTACAGATATCTCAAATAGGAAAAGCTCTTTGTCCAGGTACGAAGGTTGTAAAACAAACTTCCCACAGTTTGTGTCAGGTTGATCTTTTCGTCTGATAGCACTGCGTAAGTATTTTGTCTGAGAAGTATCACAAGTAGTGTTCCTGTAGCTGTGGGAATCATTGGTAGAAAACGAGTTTCACACCAATGGATACAGTACTGATAAATATTCAAAATGATTATCAACCTAAGTCTTCGTTCATCCACAAACAGAGGCGTATTTGTAATATTGAAGCTAAACTAGGTATCCTTGTCTTCCTTGAGTGGGCATTGGAAGGCGTTTACACACACGTATACGAGGGTAATCCCAAAGGTAAGGTCTCCTAAGGGACACGCAAGTGCCAACGCAGGCACAAACGAGAGATCCTTAATTTTAACGGCAAGCAGAAACCACAGTGTTGGCTGCATGGTGGCAAGGTGATAAAGAGCAAGACTATGGATACGAAGGTCTCAGGTTTGGTCTCTCTTTAGTCCTACGATTTTTATGTGCCGTTTTACACATATTTCCCCTGTGGCAGTGTTTGTTGACGTGAAAAATGCCGAGTTGTACTGTGGTCCGAAAGCCACCCAAAACTGTAGGTTCCCTTATTAACTGGCTAGGTAAGTCAACTCAAAGGTAGGATGAAAGCAACAGCATACCACCTCCAACAAGTCCGTGCCTATTAAAGCACTGTTGTGTTCAAACCACTCTTGCGACTGATGACTGCTTTACTTTCTATGGGTCCCAAAACTAATGATCTTCGGGTTATTAACATTTTTGTGTTTTCATGCTGTAGCTTTGATACCAGTAAACGTAAGTAACCGGCCGAGCACTGTCACCGTTCCAGATGTCAAGGTGGTAGACGACGATGCTGTCGACCCCAGTTACAATTTTGGTCATGGCTATGTTTCAGTCGAATACCTCTATGGGCCTTTCTGCGTATTTCAAGATATACTTTTATACACTCGGTACGCTTCCAAATGGATATCTGATAGAGCTGTATTTAGCAACATGAATCAGATATGTTTTCCGTGCAATATATCGGACAACACGTCAGTGCAGCGAGATTTTGTTTATGTGTTGCGCATGGTGCAAGAAATATTTGTGTTTTGCTTGCTTCTGTGATAGGTTTCACCCCACTGAATGCGAGCAAGCTCACGAATAGACTGTCAATAACTGGAATTACGCAATAACACACTTAAAAGTTGTATTTTTGCATTATGTATCCCGATGAAAATAACTGTAAACAGGTTATATGCCTACTTGCTTATTATCGCGCTTCTCGATACTTTCCTCAAAAAATAAAAATAAAAATAAAGAGAGAGAGCGAGAGACGGAGAGAGAAAACAGAAATGTATTTCAAATATCAGCTCAGTGACGCCATGTTCGTCTCGTGATGTAAAGCAAGGATAGTTGATAGGTAATATCTCGTTGTACTAGCGATATGTATGGCTACAGGGTTCTTTGTTTTCTCTCTGCAAACAACTAGAACAGAATTCAGTAACAAAGTGGTAAGAACACCTACTCAGTGCACCAATTAAACACTCAGCCATTCTTGGTTTTCTTGGTTATTTTGTTAATCGTCTGTAATGCAGTAAACATCCTTGATTATTGATTTGTAATTACTACCATTGTTATTGTTATTCGTCACCTCACAACAGCTTTCCTATCACTCATTGCCGCCGATGCACGTAACGAATGGATCAGGATGAATGGAATGTGGGATGTTTCGTCACGGAGAATATACACATTTATCTCGGCGTCTTGTGTCAGGGTAATATGAAAATCTCAATAAGAAAAGACGACAATAACAACCAACTATTTCTGTCCACTTAACACCATGACGACAGACAAATTGGCGTCTCACTGTATTTTGATTATAATTGTTTAGTCTTTTTGCGACCTCATTTTAATACCTCGTGGGAGCAGGCATAATATTTTGCTTTTTGGACACCGAACAATAACACACAAAGATAGTAGATGGAAGGATACAAAGAAAAAATCAGACTCATGGGTGTGGATCCAGTTCATCATAAGAAGACTAAACAAGAGGGTTCAAAATGGTTCAAATGGCTCTGAGCACTATGGGACTTAACATCTATGGTCATCAGTCCCCTAGAACTTAGAACTACTTAAACCTAACTAACCTAAGGACAGCACACAACACTCAGCCATCACGAGGCAGAGAAAATCCCTGATCCGGGAATCGAACCCGGGAACCTGGGCGTGGGAAGCGAGAACGCTACCGCACGACCACGAGATGCGGGCTAAACAAGAGGGAAACATTACGAAAGGAATGAATACGCTGGTTAGTATACATTATTTGTATAGATCTGAAGATGAAAAAGCGCAGATCTGCACAGTGCCCGCATCTGCACTTTAGTTTCTGTCTTAATGGCCATAATTTTTAGTTTCTTCTCTTCTGAATTATCAAATGAATTGATTATTACGTGGTACAGAATAATTAGGTAACTGTGTTTTTAACAGCTTCCATTCGCACCAACATTTTTCTACATTCTATTGCAATTCATGAAATTCTATTTGTATGATCACAAGACTGCACATAGATGCAATCGATTTCGAGGTGCAACGTGTTTGTTACCTTACTTTTCGTGACAGGTTGGCAAAGTTGATGTCCAAAGACTTTTTATTGTACTGAAATAATCTTTTGTAACAAAGTAACAAGGTAGGTGTTCTATTCGTATATATTTTGTGGGGAACTGTAATCGTGATGGAAGATTACACACCTGAATGTTTGACACAGCTGGTAGGAGAAAACGCTGCATATTAACCAAACCCCGCGCCTCCTCTCCGTATCCTCCTATGACACGAGCACAGGATTCTCCTCCCATAACGCTACAGAGCTGTTCCTAGCACAGATGAGAAATGGCAACATCGTCACAAACATTTGGCAACACTGTGAGAGTGCAATCACTTCCGCGTATGGTACTAATGGCTCTGAGCACTATGGGACTCAACTGCTGAGGTCATCAGTCCCCTAGAACTTAGAACTAATTAAACCTAACTAACCTAAGGACATCACAAACATCCATGCCCGAGGCAGGATTCGAACCTGCGACCGTAGCGGTCTTGCGGTTCCAGACTGCAGCGCCTTTAACCGCACGGCCACTTCGGCCGGCCCGCGTATGGTACTGAACTGACTCGCTAAATTCATTTGATATTCCCTTTCCATTTGAATGACTTTTGGTATATAATCCTCAAATAAACTAAGACACTGAGACAGAAATTTCAATTTTTTGGCTAAAGAAATGCTATTCTTCACATAAGTGACAACTTTTAATATCTTTCACAATGCGTTATGAGGCCGAGCGACCAATACCATGACGTGAGTGGCGTGCTGGCAGCAGTGTGTCCGTAGCCACGTGGTACCGCCCGTGTCTCGTGTTCCAACGGTGCTATTCGCCCCAGCTGGGCCTGGGTTCTATCCCTGGCCGGCGCTGGAATTTTCAGACGTCCGAACCCTGGCCTCCACCTCTGCTCTGGCATGTGGCGCATGCCGGGAACCCCCGTGGGGTCTGTGCTTGAGGTCCCACGTTGAGCCTGCTCACAAAATACAAACCTCACCTGATGCCGGCACGGTAGCTCATTGTGTTCTGTCATAGGGTTAGCTGCCCTCTGTAATAAAAAAAAGCTGAGTTTATCGATCAACAACGAACTTAAACAGATGTCTTACGACATCCGCCCCGAGCAGATGCAACGCACAAAACCGAACAAAATTAGATTTTAAAAAAACCGGTTAAGAAAATCGTCAGTTCAAACCGTGGTAGCGGCAGCGCGTGCGAGCTTTTTTTGTGTATTATTTCAAGGAGCTGCAAATTCCCAGAAAAAATTCTGTAACAAAATCAGAAGAAAACCTTTACACATCAAATCCTCTTGGCTGCTCGACTCAGTAAGTTTTGTTAATGGTCGTAGATCTCTGCTTTCTGACAGCAAAGCTGCTATATAATACAAGCGTCTCTGAAGAAATTCGAATCGACCGTCAACGATACGAAATTCAGTAATGTTCTTCACTTAAGACTCCCATGCCAGGGTGATAAGTATGAAGGAAATAAATTGATTAGCAAATCGCAATAAAATACGTTCAGCTCAAAGTGCAATGGTGAAAAACTTACAATGCTGCACAACAGGTAACGCCTCTTTCCGCTGCTGACAAGCAAATTTTGGGTTTCTAGGAATATGTAACATTATTTATGAAATGCCACATTTGCATACCTGTTGAGTATTACACAGCATACCATTTAAACACAGACCCAATTGAAATCTAAGTGAATAGTGTTTTACTAATTCGTGCAGATAGAGGCACGCCTGTGTACAGATTCTCAGTTTTGTTAAAACAGACTTTCGTCGTAAGGTTATCGTGGGTAGTTTTATCTCATTTCTTACAATACATTGCACAGTTTTCGTAAGGTTTCTTTTAGTGTTGTTAAAACAATATTAAACATGAGAGAGAAATTAATCATCAACGATATATGCGAATTCCCTGATGTTATTGAAACGTCCCCTTTTGAACAAGTATACATGATTGTACTCAAACTGACACACAATATTTTTAGCGCAACGCAATCTGACTTTCAAAAATCCCTACAAAAGAATGGCCCTGACTAACATTAACCTATACATTTCACAAATCACTTACCTCACCAAAAATCTTCGTTACTCGAACTACTGCAATACAGCGAGCGCCACTACTGCCAGCTAAATAAAAGATTCAAACCACTGAAGGCACTAACTACTGATAGGCATAGTTAGCAAATGAAAGATTTTGATAGAGAACAAACAATGTATTTACCTTAATAGTCATAATCTATATAGCACTTCATGATATCCAGTCTTACAAATTTCAAAACTCCGCCATCTCTCTCCCCACATCCACCACGGCTGGCGGCTCACCTCCAACTGCACAACGCTACGCGCTGTTCACATCCAGCTGCCCAACACTACAATGGCAGACAACAATGCAAACTAGCCACAGACTGCACACAGCACAGCCAGTGATATTCATACAGAGCGCTACGTAACGTTGCCAATAAGAAAACATAAAACAGCACAGCCAGTGATTTTCATACAGAACGCTACGTAACGTTGCCAATAAGAAAACATAAACAGCATACTTACATTATCTATAACAGTCTGACAATGCACATGCAGTTTATTGATTACATGCATGTAGCTAACTTGTTCTGAGTTAAATCTCTCAAACAAGGTTTGAAGAAGAATAAAATGCCACTACCAGAATATAGCTAATGTAGAAAATACTTTTCTGACTTTTTGGCATGATGCACTCCCCCCATACATAATACAAAAGCTTCGCGACACATCTGCTGCCTGGCCGTCTATTAAACCTAAAAAGAACAAAATGACGCAGAAGTTAGCCTTTTTTCCACATGCGACTATTTTCGGTTGAGAAGTGAAGAGAATTATGTTCAAAGTTCCATTAAATTGATAACTTCAGCAGACAGCAGAATTGCGTTTTATAAAAAATCTGGTAGCGAATGTAATAGAACATGCAACGCTTACCGTTACGCTACTAGCTGTGACGTAGCTACAGCACCTCTGGAAGTGTGCAACAGTTCCTCCAGAACTTCGGCATTCCACAGTGCTGTGAGATAATGTATATGGCCGGATATAGACTTCTGAGAGACAGACAGTTACGGCATTTCTTTTGCACTGCACGACTTTTTCAACAAACAGATAGCGCAGTAGAGTAGCTCGAGTCGAAAGGAACACTTCCTATTTAAATTTCTGCATCCTACACTGTTGGCAGTTCCTTGTAGCTGTCAGTTACGTGATTTTATTTTGGTGATTACAATATAGAGTCGCACGTATGCACTGGGTAGCAGAGTCAGCTAGTTCATGGCGATTCGGTCAACCAAGTAAATGAATGTACTGAACATCCTGCAAACCACTACAGGGAGCCTGTGTGTCATAAATCTCATCTTGTGTGCCGCAACGGTGTTATGATAGAGAAATGAGTAGTAGAGAAGAAGGTTTGGTGGTCTGTTGGACTGATGATAGTTTCATATGATGTTGGTCTCGGTTCGATTCCAACTTCTGCCGATGGCTTTTGATAGGGAGAGGCAGATTCTATTCTATTCTGGCTACGCCAAATGAAGAAGGTATAACAGCAGTGTGCTCTGAAAATCACATTAAACATGATATTCCTTCTCTACCAAGTAGACGTTAGGTGGAACCACAACAAAGTAAGGAGTGGCGACATGTAGAAACTCTATCACCAGTAACCTTTCTTATACTACACTCCTGGAAATGGAAAAAAGAACACATTGACACCGGTGTGTCAGACCCACCATACTTGCTCCGGACACTGCGAGAGGGCTGTACAAGCAATGATCACACGCACGGCACAGCGGACACACCAGGAACCGCGGTGTTGGCCGTCGAATGGCGCTAGCTGCGCAGCATTTGTGCACCGCCGCCGTCAGTGTCAGCCAGTTTGCCGTGCCATACGGAGCTCCATCGCAGTCTTTAACACTGGTAGCATGCCGCGACAGCGTGCACGTGAACCGTATGTGCAGTTGACGGACTTTGAGTGAGGGCGTATAGTGGGCATGCGGGAGGCCGGGTGGACGTACCGCCGAATTGCTCAACACGTGGGGCGTGAGGCCTCCACAGTACATCGATGTTGTCGCCAGTGGTCGGCGGAAGGTGCACGTTCCCGTCGACCTGGGACCGGACCGCAGCGACGCACGGATGCACGCCAAGACCGTAGGATCCTACGCAGTGCCGTAGGGGACCGCACCGCCACGTCCCAGCAAATTAGGGACACTGTTGCTCCTGGGGTATCGGCGAGGACCATTTGCAACCGTCTCCATGAAGCTGGGCTACGGTCCCGCACACCGTTAGGCCGTCTTCCGCTCACGCCCCAACATCGTGCAGCCCGCCTCCAGTGGTGTCGCGACAGGCGTGAATGGAGGGACGAATGGAGACGTGTCGTCTTCAGCGATGAGAGTCGCTTCTGCCTTGGTGCCAATGATGGTCGTATGCGTGTTTGGCGCCGTGCAGGTGAGCGCCACAATCAGGACTGCATACGACCGAGGCACACAGGGCCAACACCCGGCATCATGGTATGGGGAGCGATCTCCTACACTGGCCGTACACCACTGGTGATCGTCGAGGGGACACTGAATAGTGCACGGTACATCCAAACCGTCATCGAACCCATCGTTCTACCATTCCTAGACCGGCAAGGGAACTTGCTGTTCCAACAGGACAATGCACGTCCGCATGTATCCCGTGCCACCCAACGTGCTCTAGAAGGTGTAAGTCAACTACCCTGGCCAGCAAGATCTCCGGATCTGTCCCCCACTGAGCATGTTTGGGACTGGATGAAGCGTCGTCTCACGCGGTCTGCACGTCCAGCACGAACGCTGGTCCAACTGAGGCGCCAGGTGGAAATGGCATGGCAAGCCGTTCCACAGGACTACATCCAGCATCTCTACGATCGTCTCCATGGGAGAATAGCAGCCTGCATTGCTGCGAAAGGTGGATATACACTGTACTAGTGCCGACATTGTGCATGCTCTGTTGCCTGTGTATATGTGCCTGTGGTTCTGTCAGTGTGATCATGTGATGTATCTGACCCCAGGAATGTGTCAATAAAGTTTCCCCTTCCTGGGACAATGAATTCACGGTGTTCTTATTTCAATTTCCAGGAGTGTAGTTATTTATTTCTAGTGACGAAACAAACCCTGTGTATGGTCACAGGACACTTACTCCATCTTTTATTTGAGCTTCTGTATGTCGATAAAATTGATTCTGAACTGGGAATGCAACTCAGACCGCCCTTAACGCGGAATTTGATCCATTCGTGACACTACAGCTCGACTAGAACTTGTTGTTTGTTAAAAACTGCAGATTCCTCAACATCTCCACATATTGAGCAAGAATGGGTTGGAATCCTGGCCCAGCACTAAACTTTTCACTATGTATTATCAAGCTCTAGCATGAGAACACGTATCTGCTGGTGGATAATAATTTTTATTTTTAATGCATTTTCATTCGTTGTCAGCACTAACGATATCTGACGTTTTTGACTCCCAGTGAGACACAGAACTATTTACGAGATCATTGTTAGGTTAGGTTGTTAAGTTCAAGGATGTTATTCCGAGTTGCTGGTGGAGAAAAATTCGGTAAGTGTCGTCTCTTTGTGTGTAGTCAACAACGATATGTGTGGGGTTCGATTCTCAGTCAGCACTGAACACTTCGTCATATTATTTCTAGTTCAAACATGCTCACATGTCGCTGCTCGTGTGACAAACCCATACTTAACGTTCCTTTTCTCTAGAATATAACAGCGATACGTGCCGGGTTGGAGTCCTGGGAAGGAAAAATTAACGTTTCGTCTCGTCATTTAAGTTAATACATCTAGCTACTGCCGAGAAAACCCGATATGCCAAAGTTGATTGTGCTTCGGTAACAATCCGATTAGGTTCTGGGTTCGAATCCCTGTCCAACACAAAGGTTTACCTCACTGCATTTCAAGTACGTTACTTGTGAAGTAGCAACATTTAACATCTCTCGTAGTCCGTTAACAGGGACAATAGATGCTAGGTAGAAATTCGCATCCGTTAAAAATGTTACGTTATGTAATTTAAAGTTGATATTTGCTAACTGATATTGTCCAAAAATGAGGTATATCACTCTCTTTATGCCTAGTCAGGAATGACTGTTAATTTCCGTCAGCCACGAAATCTTAACCTGCATGATTGGTGCAAATGGCTCTGAAAAGTATGGGACTCAACATCTGAGGTCATCAGTCCCCTAGAACCTAGAACTACTTAAACCTAACTAACCTAAGGACATCACACACATCCATGCCCGATGCAGGATTCGAACCTGCGACCGTAGCAGTCACGCGGTTCCGGACCGAAGTGCCTAGAACCGCACGGCCTAGCCTGCATGACCTGGGTTTGAATCCATATGCAGAACGAGGTGGTTCGTTGTGTCATTTGAAATTCATACATATTCTCAGCTAGCTGCTCGTGAATAACGTAAATTTTTAATGAAATTTTGTGTTAAATAACGAGTATGGTATGTTACTTTGAAGAGGAAATCATGAATACGACGAACTTTCTACGTGCATTACCTATCTGACGTAATAATGAGAGTGCTAACATATCAGGTATGTCATTTATTGCAGTAAATGTGAAATTACAAGCCTCAAGGACAGTCTTATCTGTGATGAGGTGTTCCCTGATATTTGTAGTATCGTGGTATTACTTTACATCTTGAGTTATTGCGATACAGAGCAGTGTTTTCTAGTGGTGATTTGTTGGAACCATTTTCAATAGTCAAATGACTGTACCAAGGAGCGATTATAGGACCTGCTAGACAGCTGCGTTATGTAGGTCGCATGGGAATCAGGTGAAATGCAATTCAGGTCGTTCGGATACTTTTGAGTACGATTGTACATAAAACCAGAAGTTAAATATCAAATATTTTCACCAATAGCGAAATCCTGGAACCTTAATTGACGATAGAATTGTTTTTGCCTGACTGGGATTCGAACCCAGCATCTAGCACCGTCGTTTTCTAGGCAGGAACAGACGATAAACAGCTATTGTTGGTTCGCCAGTAGCGAGATGGGCGCATGTTTAGCTAGGCATCAGGCGACGAAAAGTTCTGTGCTGAATGGAATTCAAACCCCACACACGTGGTCATGAAGAAGCTTTAACTATCAAATTCTTTTCCAATAATAGCTGGAATGGCATGATTGTGTTTTCAATGATGTGATGGAAAATACTCTGCTGGCTAGAAGTTGAATCCACAACATGTCGTCGTTGGTGATCACAACGAACACAGCGTCAAACCCAAATCCATTTTCACCAATAGGATGGAAAGGAATATTTGAACTTGAAAAGATGTAAGGAAACGTTTGATCTGGTAATGTTGTGATAAAAAACTCATCATGTGGCTGTGAGTTGAAACGAACACGTTACAGCTGACAACGCACGAAGCGACGTTGAAAATGCAGCTATTTTTCACCAGTAGTTCGGAGTGCACATGCTAGGGCTTGAAATGAAATAATGAATATTTTGTGCTGATCAGGATTCGAAACCAGATAGGTGCCTTTCGAGGGCGCCTAGAAGAGTTTGCAATCTTCGGGAACACAGTGAAATCGAATTCTAATACCAGTCCAGCACCAAAATTTTCAGCGTCTCAGTTTCAAATAAAATAAGAGCCTTGTGAACTTACATGGCCATTGGTTCATTAAATGAAATACGTTTACGACGGCTTGCTGGTGACAGAGTCTCTGCCTTACGGGGTTTCTCCATCTGTCACAGCTCAAACGAATGCCCAGTCTTCAGCGAAGGGATGTTATCTTCACTGCGGATATTGGACTACGGAGCTTACCGGCGTTCTGAACTTGGCGTTACTAGGGGTGAAGGAGAGATAATTGTGTGTGTTAAAAATCTACGCCTGACGTGAGATGTGAACCTACTCGTTTTACACATCAATACAAGATTAATCCACCAGACCACAGAACCCCCTGCCAAGCACATAATTATGAATTGCAGAGTATTCATTTAGATGTAGATGCAGATGTCAAGGGACGCGTAACAGGAAGGAGGGCGAGATCTGGGAATGGATAGAAGTGCAGAAGTGCAAAATATAAGCGTGAAATGCTTGCAAAGTATTGCTTACTTAGATGTGTGCCACAGTTCGTTTTATCTTAGGACCGAGAGATAAGGAAGGACTGTTCTCAGAACGAAGAATGGGTTATAGGGAAGGGGAGATGAAAGAATACGGTTTCATAGGTGGTGAGAGGAATGATAGAGAGTAAAGACAGGAGCAATTAAAAGAGAAAATGTAGCGTCATTGGAAACCGCTAGATTTGTGTACAAAGTTTTGGGGGAGTGTAATAGAAGGGCACTTGCGGTGATAGTGTCAGAGAGAGAGAGAGAGTGAGAGAGAATAGAAGAGGTATTAACAACGAGTAAACATAAATGTTCAAATGTGTGTGAAATCTTATGGGACTTAACTGCTAAGGTCATCAGTCCCTAATCTTACACACTACTTAACCTAAATTATCCTAAGGGAAAACATACACACCCATGCCCGAGGGAGGTCTCGAACCTCCGCCGGGACCAGCCTCACAGTCCATGACTGCAGCGCCTTAGACCGCTCGGCTAATCCCGTGCGGTGAGTAAACATGATATGAAATCGTTGGCGTATTGTGTGGAGGACGGAGGGTGTATTCATGGATGGAGGGGAAGAGAGAGACGTGTTTGAAATAACAAAAACTACTGTGACAGAGTCCATCTACGCTGATTAGTTTGTAAGTATGTAGACAGGGTATAAATGAAATGAAAATAGAATACTTAACTTGTATATTCAAAAGAAACCCACTTGAATTAAAAGGGCAACTCAAAGGAAAGCTAACCCATATTGTATGTTTTCTGTTGTCAAGCAATCTTCCACTAGCTCCCAATGAGGTTCAAATGGTTCAAATGGCTCTGAGCACTATGCGACTTAACATCTGAGGTCATCAGTGGCCTAGAACTTAGAACTAATTAAACCTAACTAACCTAAGGACATCACACACATCCATGCCCGAGGCTCCATGCTCGCTCGGCTCCAGATCCCAATGAGGAAAAATGACGAAAAAGAAGACATAACAAAACATTTTAAGAACTCTAATATTTTATCCAGAATCCTTCATTATTTTGTACTTCTGTCACTCGTCTTGGCATAGAATGTATAAGTCGTCGGACCTAACAGCCTGAAGAAGCAACTTCCTTCCAGGCTTCCAGGACGCAGTCCCAAAGAGCGTCCGCAGTAGTTGGTTGGTTTCGTGGCTAGTTCTCTGTTAATGTTCTGGCGACCTCAGCCCACATGTTTTCCATGGAGTTCATATCAGCCGCCCGTGGCGGCCAGTCCATGACGTTGACGCCAATCGTGGAGAGCCGCTGCTGAACAAATGCGGACTTGTGAATGGGAGAATGGTCCTCTTCCAATGTGACGTCCCCTTCTGTGTACAGCATTCGCACTGACGGCAGCATCACATTTTCCAATATGTGGGCATACTGCACGCTGTCCAGAGTTCCTTCTATCCTGTGAAGACTTCCCGCCCCTCTCGCAGAAATCCAACCCCAGCAGGTAACAGATAGCCGGCAACTTCTTCTCGTCGTGGTTACATATTCGCGTCGATGGCGAGTCCCTTGCGGCCTGTAAACGATTCGTGGACCGTCGTTATTGGTGGAAAACACCTTCTCATCAGTGAAAATGACGTTGCCCCACGACGCCCTCAGATGGATCTCCGCAAATGCTAGCCGTTATAAAACTTTGTCTTCGCTGAGCTCTTGTTTCACGGCGGATCGTCGTGCTTGCAGTCCAGCGTCCCTCAGTCTTCGCAGAATCATGTCACTGGAGCCGGGGAAGTTGGTCTCCCGCCGAAACTGCTTCGCGTTCAGAAAGGGATTTTCTCTGTTCCTAGACACTAGGTCCCTGTCTTCCTGCTGTGAGATCACTCTCTTCCTGCCTGAGCCAGGAGCCCTGTTGGTGGTGCCTCTTTCAAGGCAGATCCTCCACCATCTCGTTGCAGTGGTATGTGGTACGCCATACCGTCTACCAGCTTCTCTGATGGAAGATCCTCCTTCCTCAATGAGAGCGACAACTCTACCTCAGCCAGACGGAGTGGCTGAGCGGTTCTAGGCGCTTCAGTCTGGAACCTCGCGACCGCTATGGTCGCAGGTTCAAATCCTGGATGTGTGTGATGTCCTTAGGTTAGTAAGGTTTAAGTAGTTCTAAGTTCTAGGGGACTGATGACATCAGATGTTAAGTCCCATAGTGCTCAGAGCCATTTGAACCATTTTTTGACTCTACCTCGAATAGACCTCTCCCAGTGAGCCATTACGGCAGACAGCCTGATGTGTATTTCTGCTTGCAGCTCTTATACTGATTCCAGGAGGAGGTAAACATATTTACGTCAAACGGAGCGGCAGAGGCAGAGGCATGCGGTGCAGCCGTGCTGGCTAGTCCCGGGCTGTTGGCCCACCAACGCCACCGCCAACTCGCTCACTTGCGTCTCGCCTCGGCCAGCCTGGCTGGCCCGTAGCTCGCGAGCCGCGGCTAGTACAGGCCCGGGCCTCATGGCCACGATCACCCCTTGAAGGATCAAAAGTTACACCTAACCTACCCAAGTCTGTAGTACAGACTAACGGAGCTACAGCTATTATGCTATAACAAGCGCAGGCACACCTGCAGTTGACGATTTATTCAAATATTTGACGAACAATACTTTCAAAAATACATTCATTTTAAACATAGCTACCGCAAAATATTTCACCTAGCTAGCAATAGCATGACGCAGGAAACTATACTTCCTTGTAAGCGCTATGCATCGGATGTAGCCTTAAGAAAACCTGTATTCAACAGCGACAACTAAGCGGAATGTAAAAGTAAACAGGTTTGGCGGCAGCTTCTCCAAATAATAGTGTATGCTTAGTATATAATACACGTTTTGTGCTCTTATAACATGTACTCAGTGTCTCTGAAACAATACGTGCTGCACGACGGAAATTACTTTCTACTGAGGCACTTCATTTACAATGATACACGACTACTAGAGAACATTGCTCTTTACGGCAGTCAATCCACTTGTAAATTAACATCATGGTATCGCAGATATTAGGCAACACGTTACTAGGGATGAGTAAGGCCTTAAGGTTTGCAACTAAACATGCTACTCCTAGCTACTACTGAATATGAAGTTGATTATTAACGTGTCTTCATAACCATGTGCGCGGCGTTCGACTCTCAGTCAGCATAGACGTTTTCGTCACCTTATTTCTAGTTAAACGTGTGCACATCTCGCTGATGGTGGACCAACATTGGACATTTCTCGTCTGTTCCTGGTTAGACAACTACGGCGGTAGGCGCCGGGTTCGAATCCCGGTCAGGCAACACAACTTCAGTCGTCATTTAAGGTTCCAACCCCACTACTGGTGACAAACTGTGATATCTACATTCTGATTTTACTTACTTATTCAACAATCCGATCAGGTGCTGGGTTCGCATCCTTGTCCCCAGCATTACATGATGGCATTTCAATTTTAAACATGTGCATCCTTTATTCCTTAACAATGCAACACTATACAACGTCTTTCGAGGTTAATTACCAAGAAGGTAATTGTCATGTTAGGGTTCCTGCTTTTGTACAAACATTATCGTCATTTACGTTCAAGTTGAGAACTGATAACTGATACTGGAGCAAACGTCAATATTTGACGTCTCTTTCTGCCTAGTGATCGAGTCTCGATAAGGCACAAAGCTTGGCTTGGTTAACAATGGCTTTACGTTCTGGGTTTGCATCCGGATCCAGAACGAAAACGTTGGTCATCTCGTTTAAAGTACAACTTCATGTACAAGTAACTGTTGATGAGTAATGTGAACAATGATATTAACCACAAGTGGGAAGGAATATTCTTTTTAGCGCACATTTCCACAGTCCGGATACCATTATAACACTGGAAGCGAATCGGATATGCCGTATTACTCCAAACGGAAGCAACGCTGTTTTAAGAAATGAATCGTCCACTTCAGGAGGAAGGCTATAAATTCTAACCGGAGTATACTCGAGTGCCGCATTTTGAAGGAGGACTTGACTAACGGAACCATCCCGATGTGTAAAGAACACTTTAGAACCAAACCGATAGGGAAGCCGTTCTACTTGAAAGGGATCATAAAACTTCACAAAGAATGCATACAAATCAGAATCAAAGTAAACAGTATCTACATGATCAGCTGAAACAAGGGTAACATCAGCCAAACAATGGTGAATTTCTAAGGAGCCAGGTTGAACACGACGCGTACTCTTGTCAAAACTGAAACGAACAGTCGCTAGACGAGGAAAAGACTTTGGAGACTCGACAGACACCATGGTGCGGGCAGAAAACACCGCCGTCGAGAGGAAAACAACGACAAACTCCGCTACGCAACTACGATGTGACTCCGGCCGATACACCAGCAAGACTGAGTAGCTTCGACACAAGCGGCGCTGCGGCGCAGGCGGAAGATAATACGACCTGCTCGCTCGACGCGCAAGGCGGCGACCACGTGTGCATTACCTAACTTTCTAACAGTTCTTAAAAATGTATTAACGATACTTGTAATAACCCTGGAGCAATTATAAACAGTCCAATTCAGAATGGATTAACTATGCAGACTATCATTCAGACAGATATTCATTATTTCTTGTTAAAAAAAAATCGTTGGTGGTTCATGTAATGCCTCTTGTTACATGGCGCTCCACCGCAGTCACATTAGTTTCTTGTGCAGGTTACTCCATTCCGTTGATCCCGATGCTCCGTGGCGGCGCGGACCTTCTTTGCAATAGACAGGCTACAGACTTTCACAAAATTATCAATAAAAGCATGTTTATCCTCTTATTCCGTTACTCAATATCTGCTGAAGATCTCTTCCACGTGTTGGATTAATATTTTAGAGTCTAACAAAAAGTGAAATGAAATGCTAGTACGGTATTATTGTCCCGAAGACCCCATCTGGGCTTCTTGGGTCATCTAGTGTAAGTCCTGTCATCTGACGTCACCTTGGAGACTTGCACGTCGGTGATGACGAAATGATGGTGACAACACAATACCCAGTCCCCGAGCGGATAAAATCGAGCCCAACCGGAAGTCGAGCTCGGTACCTCACGATCTAGGTCTTTAGGCAGCAACACTACTTTGTTTTCTAGGCGTTTCTTTGCCGTCTTTCCTCGTCGGGAGTAGTGACTCTACGTGAACTTCAAATGACATCTCTTAAAGTCTGTCGAAGAGATGTCCAGTCCCATGATCCAACACTATAAGCTACCATATCGGCGACCACTAGACCACCAGTTGCGAATGGATTAATAAAGAAACGTATGTGACAGGACCGTTACATAGTGAAATACTTCTTACCATATGGACTGCGTAAATCACATGAGAGCCTACTACACACATGTTCACTGTGTGAATAAAAAAGTTTTTATACCAGTTCGTATTTTTCTGGAACACTTTCATTCGAATTGAGTATCGTGTCACATTTGTCTGCTGTTCCCATTGATTGATTGTAGTCCAGTACACATTACAGTTTCAATTTTTCAAGATTGCTCCCATGTTGTGTTTTCTGTTATTCATAGCATTGCAGTTGCATGACACGTGGAAAACCTACACACGTCTCTATCGCCGCGCCTCTTCAATATCATTACTCCTATTGTCGAAGTAATAAGAGCTGTCTGCAACTTGCGTTCTTTTTTCTGTTATTGCGAATAATATCTGCTGCATTTTTTCCTTTGACTTGAAATGCTGGAACAATCTGGACCTGTGTAGTAACTAGCAACTGTTCAGCATGCGGTCTCTTCCCAAATAACATTCTAGAAGTGTAACTACATTCGCCGATTTTTCTATATAACCATTAGTGGATATCCATTAATTGAGTGAGATCAAAATGGGGAAGAGGAGTCCAGAAAAATTTCATTTAAAGGCAAGGGGTGCAATGAAAATCTCAAGTCAACTTCTTAATTCTGAGAATTATAACGAGCAATATTAGAGTGTCCACCTATCTTCGTGTATTCTCTGAACTGAAGTGAATGCTTTACACGCGTGCAAAGATATAGTGATGGAAGAAACCTTTCTCTCTCTCTCTTCTCGGCGATCACAGCCCCTGTAGACCACGCGCTGCATCTACGATCTGCTTCCACAGCCTTCTGTCTCTCGCAGCCTCTCTCCACCCTCTGGAAATTCCTAATGCTGCGATGTCCTTCTCTATATCATCTTTCCACCTTGTACGAGGTCGGCAGAGGGACCCCCACCCTGGAGACTTCCTTCAAATGCTTGCTTGGTGATTCTGTTGTTTTCCATTCTGGCCACATGTCCAGCCCACTGCAGTCTCCTATAGTGGGTTACTTCATCAATTGATAAATTTAAGTGTTCTTTGGAATTCTCTATACGCCATTCTGCAACACAGGTCCCCAGATTTTTCTCATTACTTTTCTTTCAAAAACATTCAGTTTTATCTTTCATTCTTTGTAAGCGTCCAGCTTTCTGAACCGTACAGTAATATGGGGCATCCGCCCCGCAGATGGAAAAAACCGAACGGTTAAAACCAATACCGCTATTTTAGTTCCGAATAACTGGTTTTCTCGGTTTTTCTTTGGTCTCGGTTATAACAGGTGTTTTTTTATTTTTTACTAATAACCGAGTAAAAAGACAAAATATCAATTAGCCATAGTAACAGTGCTAAAATTTTTCGTTTTTAAAATTTTTACGAAGTACAATGCTTCATTTCCTTTAAGAGATTTTTGATTAAAAATTTGTCTGTCATTTCTATGAAATAATAAAAGAGAAAAGGAATTGTGATAACAGTAATAAGTTAAAAACTTATTTGATTGTAGCCCTTGAAAATGCACAGATTAACACAAAAAATAGAGTTTTTCAACCTCTGTTTTCACCCTTCAGCACTGACTAGCTACAATGCTCAGATAGTGGTATGACCCCCTATTACAGCACGACTTTTGGGCAGAGTATCAAAAAATTAGAATCAATATAAAAGTAATGGTGGTTATTTGTAATGTTTAACCATTTAAGACTTCTCGAGAAAAGCAGCGAACGGTGGACAGACTACGTTTTCTCTTTTCGTCTATTTAATTTAATATTTTGATTCTGTGTACCTTGAAACTGAGAGTGTCTAATTTTTTCAATCTTTGCTCGATTTCTACATTTATTACAGGAAATAACAGGAACAAAAAAACCGAAAACGGCTATTTGAGAAACTGGTTATTTGGAGCGATTTTACCAGTCATATTAAAATGGTGAAGGAAAAAAATCGATATGACCGAAAACCGGTTGTTTCAGCGATAACCGCCATGCCTAGGATTACTCTATTTGATAGAAGTGCCGCACAAATGTCGCATTTCTTCCACGGAGCCGCGCGGAGTGCCCGCGTGGTTTGAGGCGTCATGTCACGGACTGCGCGGCCCCTCCCGCCGGAGGTTCGAGTCTTCCCTCGGGCATGGGTGTGTGTGTGTTGTTCTTAACGTAAGTTATTTTAAGTTGGGTTAAGTAGTGTGTTAGCCTAGCGACCGATGACCTAAGCAGTTTGGTCCCTCAGGAATTCTCATACATTTGAACACTTTTTTCTTCCAGGGAGTTCTCTGCCGCGCCGGTCGAAATCACAGCTTGTCAGTCAGTGAGTCAATCGTGATATTCTGCTACTCATATAAAGTCAATGTTACATCATGAATGTGCATCAAAACTTTTACAATGCGTATGTTAAGTGCGATGAGGACAAGTTGAATTACATGTGCGTCCAAGAAGTTAATCGTTTGTGGAAGTACGTTAAGCTGAAGTTCACCAACAAGAATTCTCTTAGTTATCACATAAATCAAAAGATTGGAAAGCTACAGAGAAGAATTCTCTTAGTGATCGTATCAATCAAGAGACTGAAAAGCTACTTAATCATACGGTTCAAAGTAACGTACAAACTATGTTTATCTGTAAAATAAGTGATGGTTCAATGAAATTTAATGTGCAGGGGAAAGTGGCCAGGTTGGAAAAAGTGGCTACTGCTTATCTGATGTCTTCAACAGCGCTGCTTCCTACCGGGAAGTGGCCAAACTAGCTGTAATCGACACCAGTGACGTTGACAAAGGAAGCTTTCCCCATAATCTTTCTGTGAAAACATTTAGGAATTTCGGTCGTTTAATGTAAGATAAGTCACTCATATCCCTTTACTTGATTCAAATTTATGTATAGCAGTACGTTATTGCGATATCACGGGTGATGCTATGCCTTTTGTCTTATAAGTCACTCTCGTTTCCTTCGGTTGCATTGTTCCGCATGTGAGCCACTGATACAGACATGGCGTTCTCTCGGGAAAACTGGCCACACCACACGACGGGAAGAGTGGCCAAGTGAAACAGTGAAGAATGATGACATGTCTGTTTCAGCAGCAGCAAAACAATTCGATGTGCGAGGTAATACAGTTGTCAGTAAAAAGCTTATGGGCAACTTAAGGCAGTTTTCGCTAAAGAACAGGAGAAGAAATCTTTAATTACACTTTTGAAGTAGAAAAGCAATTTTATGGAATTACAGTCAATGACGTACGGCGATGAGCAATCCAGTTGGCAGGGCACAACGAAGTACCACATTGTTTCAACAAAGAGTCTTAAATGGCAGGCAAAAACTGGGTGGATAAGGTGTCTCAGTTGTAAACGCTGGGCTCATGATCTGTGTGCTGGGTCTGATAAAGATGATGACAACTTTATGAGCGAATTTTGTACGGGACTTAATATTGTTTCTGAGTGGGTGAACTGTGAATGAATTAGACTGAAATAGTAACTCATAATTAATCGTTTATTTCCCTGCTTATATCATTAGGAATTTTTGACCCTTTTGTGCCAGAAATGTATTGCGAAACGTTTCTTTCTCATTTGTACTATTGTTCTAATAATAATCAATGATGAAATAAAAACTATAAGCCTAAGAATTTTTTTAAAAGTAAAAGATATCTTTGGGAACGGCGGCAAAGGCCTGGGCAATTTACTCCATTAGGTAGGGAAAAGTGCCCGCTATTTAAGCATTCAGAAAAACATTTATATATCCTTTAAAATATATCCTTACCTAAGCTATAAATATTTGGTGTGATACCTTACAGGAACTAGATTCGATATGTAAATGCCACAAGCTTCATTTAATAGCTATGATTTAATGAAAATTCAATCTCACTTAAAGTGGCATTTTACTCCATCTTCCCCTATAATACACCAATAAAAGGTCAGTTTTTAGAGCTCCACCAAAACAGTTAACTAAGTTAATACAACTTTCTTGGAGCCATTTTGTCCGTTTGTCTCCGTATGTCCATCCATATACTACCCAGGGCTAAGATCTTTAAAGTATTGTTTTCAATCAGATGTTAAAAATACTCTTTAATACTCTTTCTAAATCAAACATGGTGTGATTAAGGTGTTTTAATCAATAATTAAAACAAATAAGTAAGTGCATTGTTGCTTGTTTTTACTTGACAATGGGTTGAATCTCGAGTGAGGGGGAGGCGGGTGGGGGTCCCTCTGCATCACTAAATCCCGCCGAGGGCCACATGCAGCGTTGCTGTTTGAACAGGTGCAGACGCAACTGTCATCGGACGTTGTCCTCACCATTACGGTACCAAAGAAGGCTCTTCCTCCAGCAGAGGGCGTTGAGCGAGTAGTACAAGCTATACAGACGGGCATTCCAGCAGGTTACCAACCAGAAACAGCAGGGAGGAAGAAGATGGAGCAGTGAATAATCCAACACTTCATTTATCTGCTTCTCTTCTAGGAGATGTTACGTATGCGAAAGATTGCGTTTAATGATTTTTTAATCACTCGTTTTCTGTAAGTGTAAAACAATGTTTCATAAGCAATAGCTTGAAGAACGCATTTTGTGTATTGTTTGTAATGATGCATAATGCTCACATGGTAAGACTGATAGTATCTGCATTGATATTCAATATGCACTTTCTAGGGAAAAAAGGGAGGATGGGGGATCCAAATTTTAAAGAAAAACCCTTACCAAAGTTACTAAACAATGGATCCACCGATATAAATTAAACAATCCAGTACAAATCCAGATTCACAGATGTGTTTATTCCGAAACTACTTTTTTAATACGGAAAACATTGTTCGAGTAATAGTTACTCTTTGAAATAGGGAATGCTTTCGTCAATGCTTGCAGTCTAAAAAGGAGTCCGGGCAGATCTGAACGTGCTACGTGCCCATCTACAGAGCCAACTTTGAACATCTGAAATTCTGGAACGGAAGAGCGGGATCCTGAAGAACTATTTTTTTCTGCCTGGAGATGCTGATGGATCAGAGCACACGATACAGCATCTGAAGACGAAGGGAAATTAAATTCATCCCCTCTGTGACAGTCGTATGACACATTTCTGCTTCCTCATGGGGCGATCAGTTCTCGTATGTCTTTCGAACGGCTTAGTATACCGCTCACACACTGTAAACCTGTCAAGAGAAGTTAATGGCAAGCAAGAAAGCTTCTTCTCCAACAGTGATACCAATAAAACTACGAAGTGCTGTAGGGCATTTCGCGTATTAATATTGGGATAAAACATCGAATTGAATTCTGAAAGTCAGCGATACTTTAATAAACTGCATGTACGTAAATTGCAGCTAATGAGATTCGCAGTGATATTGTAAGATGGCAAGAAATATGCCCCTTACATGAAGTCATTAAAGATCACCTAACTCACGTTGAGCGAACAGTAGGGCTGAACAAAAATGACTGACAAGGCACAACGCATCTTGTAGAGGCTATAGTATGGACATATTGGAATAATTAATGTCGGGTGATGGTTTTAAAGTAATTCACACGACATGAAAACTTTGTGGAAACGCGTCCATTTACTGGAGGCTAGTTTATCCCAGGGAAGTATTCAGAATTGACCGTAGCCGGCTGGGGAGCACCGAAGGGAAGTGACAATAGGCAGGTTAGGGCGGCACAAGCTCTGAGAAAGTGGTAACAGGGCGCGGCCTCCAGCTGCCTTAAGATGAGTGACAGTGAGTGGGTGGTTGACCCCATGCTGGTGTAACGGGAAGCAGACGGAGAACTTGTACGCCTGTCGATAAATGTCCGTCGTCCCGTTTTCAGTGAAACATGCGAGAAAGCCGCGCAAAGCTACGGTGGAGCGGTCAACAGAGGTCAAAATATGCATGGTCGTGACTATAGCAACTTCGCACTGAATTCACGGTCCACAGAGTCTTAAGTAAATCAGGTGAAGAGCGACAGAATGAAATACGCCGGCCTCCGATGGGAACGTAGGACCGAAGAATTCGAAGTATTCTCCTGGGAGTCAGAATTCCGGAAAAATTGGTGTTTTGTGCAGACGCTAACCTTGATGGGTGGCCTGGGAGGAGCTAAATAGCAGAAGTTGAGAGGAAGGGAAATTTTGTGGGAATTTGTTCACTTCCCAGAGCAGGCATTGCTCGGCGCTGGGAAGCGACGCATAATTAACGCGACTTGCACTGCAATTGGCGTAAGTGATTTTGCTGGAGGGGAAACCGAGGCGAAGAACGGACTGGAAGAAGTCTCCGTAGGGGTCTTCCATTCCAAGCTTGCCTAGAGTGCGGACGTGGCGTTCTTTACTCAGCTTGCCTGAGAGAGAGTGAGCATCTCTGCAGTTTAGGACTTAGCAAACGGAACGCTTGAGCTTGGAGAGAGAAAGTTTTCGTTCAGCTATGTACTGAGCAAGATAGCTAGGAGTGAATAGACGAGCGCAGCCTTGTAGCACCACGAGGTTGGCCGACGTCCGCATAACGACGACGCCCCGCCACACTGAGTTCGGTGATATTGCGCTCACTCCAGCTGCTGATTAATTTGTTGGATCACGTCGGCAAAGTTTCCACTAGGGTTTCATGGGCCGTGTATCGTAGAACTCTTCCCGCACTTCGCATTATGCCTGGGTCAGTCGATAGGATTTACTTTTGGTTTAGCGTGCTTTACTCCACACAAACGCAATTTATTACCATTGCCTGTTAGGAGAGTCATATAATGTGATGATTGAAGGTCGTGAGTTAAAATAAATCTGTGCTAATCGGCTGCATCTGTTTTCAATCAAGTAGTTGAAACCCCAAATCACTTTCTTAATTAATTTTATGTTCAAGGTTTGCATCTGGTGTTCAGTAGCTGAATATAACATCAATGTGCACCCCTTTTTAATTAAAAGGGGCCAATTCTGAATCAATTAATGTCAACACTGCCACCGCAGTTCAATCAGGAGTCACAGGTCCTTATTACTTTCTTTGCGTTATCCGACATTGCGGCAGTTTTGCACTCTCTGTTGATCTGTTAGTCAATTACCTGGGGTGAACACACGCCAAAAACAGATAAGTGACGGGTGGGGGATTACAATATCATCAAGGAGATGAATGAAAGTAAGAACAACCGACGAAGAATTACATTAAATGTATTCGCGGTTGCAAATATGGATAACCGTAATGGAATGACAACAATGAAAATTTGTGCCGTACCGGGACTGGAACCTAGATTTCCTGTTTATCGCGAGCGGTAGCTTTATCGTTTGGCCGTCCGTGCACGACTCAGGGCGAACCCAAACTACCATGCCTCTTTAACCTGTACACGCCCATCCATTAAGTATATTCCCCCACAGGTGAGACATTTAACTTGAAAGCCGCTTGACCAGTGTCGGCGGATGAATACAATATTGTAGTGCATGCGTATCCAAAGGAACTTTGCATCGTAATTCAAAATAACACAGGCACTGCAATATCGTATGACGAAGAATTAGTCACATGATGCTAAGAGTGCTATAATCTCCCCCCCCCCCCCCCTCCCTTCCTTCTTCCGTCTATTGTTTACATGTTTAATGTGCAAATAAGCAAACTCTTTTATGAAGATCTGAGAGGAGCGAAGATTGCAATAAACTTTCAAGTTTACTTGGCTTGTCACCTTGAGGTGGCTCCAGTTCTTCTTGCCTAAGGGTCTGATTCTTGAAGCCGAAAATCTTACATCAGCTCCTCACGGTTGGTTTGAACTAAATGCATTGGAAGATTCTTGTTGCAGAATTTTTTTACGTAAAAATATTTTCCATTGGTTTTCTCACATTTTAGTATATCATAGAGTATTTCGATTTTTCACATTAACAAAGCCGAAATTACATTGTTCGCACATATTATACAAAAATATGTCAAATCACATCAAAGGCAAGCTTACGACTCTCACACACTCCGCGGAAATAACAATATTTCAAAGGGTTTACAATTTTCTTAACAAATGAATTCCTATTAGTTTTCGTTACATTATTAATTACGATTATTGTTTCATAAGAAAATCCTGTAATAAACATAGTAAACAGTACAGGATTGCGTAATTAATTATTAAAATTTTAAGTGTGCAAACAATTCGTAATTTCAAATGTTTCTAAAAAAAAAGTCATTTTAACTGTGCATTCAGAACTAGCACGTATCGATTATAACATCGAAACGGAATTATTTTATAAAGTAATGCCTTTTCATTAATTTTAGCTTGAAATAGAACATACTAAGTATTAAATTATACGAAAGTTTTCAGAAAAGCAACTGAGATAATACTGACCTGTCGAAAATTCGAAAAATAATACTGGTATCGACAACTATTGTCGATGAAAAGTAATGCTAGAGGAGGATGTCCCGATACACTGTCTAACCCAATGAAACTAAAGTAACAAAGTTGTCACTAAGGGAAAAAAAATCTTCGACTGCGCGACGTCCTGATGTGCATCTTCTTACAATCTTTGGTCGGCGCGGAAGGCGTAATAGTCGTCAATTTACGGCCGCGGCACTCGTAGGCAGCTCCACATAAAAAAGTTCTTTATATTTAATCTGTAAAGCCTTAAAATACAAAAAGTATTAACTTCATTGTAGTATACTGAATCATAAAAGGTTACAAAATTTGACATTGCCTATGATTACGCAAGTGACAGACGTGTGAGTGTCGATGTCAACAAATTGAGACATTACACTTGGCGTAATGTTGTCTCTCCTTTCGTGTTAATATACTGAATCATAAAACGTGACCAAATTTGACATTACCTCTGATTGCCCGAGTGATAGAGGTATCAGTGTCCGTGTCAACAACTTTGTAATGCTACAGTTGGAATAACATTGTCATTCCCTTCATTAGAATACACTCAGTCACAAAACGTAACAAGATTTAACATTGCATGTACCTGCGCAAGAGACACATGAGTCAATCTCACTGTCAACAATGTTGTGACTCTACATTTGGCGTAAAGCAGACTGTCCCCGTCACCCGTGTCCTGTCGCTGGTATGAAGCGTGTGGGTCCTGTTTGGGTGGCAAACAGTTACGCCCATAAATAACACGTACAGTCGCTGTACTACCGATCTTTTTTTTTTTTACTGTACGTGGCGACAGAAGCGCTCCAGCTACCAGCAAGATACGATATTGTGCACGACATCCGACGAATGCGAACCGTTTACATTGGATTTGCAACAAGGATTTTACAGAAGGGAGCAAGTGTAACAAAATAAACTGCAGCAAATGAGCCTTCTGAAACTCAAGAAACACCGCAGTAGTAGACTTTATAGTCACGAGTCTCTTTTAACCTACAGATATTCAGTGAAGACCAATGGCCCACCACCTGAGGTTCTTTCAAGAATCAAACTACTATGTGTAAAACAGCTTCAAACATCTGGATAAAACCTGTCCTTCATTTTAAGAACTGCTAGTTTTCCACGCTTCTCAATGTGTACGACGTCATATCTCCTGAGCTATGTGTTCTAGAATGGCATAATTTTGTAGGTACATTCAGTATTTTATGTGATTCTGTACGCAAAACATGTTACGAATAGAGTTGGTGGTGAAAAAGTAATAAATTAAAGCGTCAATGGTGATGCATGAACAGCGAAAATATAGTAAGCGATACACTTTTTTTCTTTTTGTTATTTTGTGGTGATGTTGGCGAGACAGAGCTTAGGAAAGGTTTCAAATTATTTATAAGTCTGCTGGAAGTCGTTAACTGGTGTCATTCTCAAATAATGGACGAATGTAGTCTGCGTAACTTTGAGTACCGAGAGAGTTTCTATCTTTAATATCTGACTTATTGTGTTAAACATTCAACGTAAGGTTTTACCTCGTAATTAGTAGATTATGTCAGCATTTTAAATTACCAAATTCAGCCAATAATCACACAAAACACTGAAAATCAAATGCTTGACTCCCATGGAAGCCGCTGAAAAATTGCAAATAGGAGCACATGACCGGGTTACTGTTTTAGCCTTTTATTAATATGAGCTTACGTACCTTTTTACAAAAAAGATATGTTTAGCAAACAGTAAAAGAGATCAGGTTTTACCCGAAGACTTTGTATACCTACATTACAACGAGAAATTTTGTTTCCTTCACTTCGAGCCAAACCAACTGGTGAACATGGAATACGGCAGAGTAATGTGGAATACAATGTCTATATTATTTAAATTACCAAAACAACCACTCCACTGTGATAATAGAATGACAAAAGGTGTCAATCTGTCTCTGTCGACTGGAAAACCAATTCCAGAACTGTTGCTACATCAGAACCACGAACTTTAGACCACAAACAACACTGTGTTCAGCGAACTTCTCTTTTGAGAAAAGAAATTAGAATAAGCAAAATTATTCGTGATTTGAAAAATCGAATGAAATGTATAAAGATGCAAATCGTTATAATTCGTGCAAAATAATTACGTGAGGAGGACAGCACCTATCGTTATAGCAGTACCCTCAAAGCCATGGGTCAAGTCAAACAGCTAAATGTAGTATTTCGTGATTTTCGTGAAGTATTTTATGATACCGACATAAAAAAGAGCGATTATGTGATGTATGAAACAAAATTAGTGAGTAGGCTGAGGTTTTATTGGTAGGGAGGAAGGAGAGTCAATCACGAAAGTGCAAGTACCTTCAGACGTGCTACAGGGAAATGCGTTGCGACCCTAATTGTTCACGTTGTATGTAAAGGTCCCGGCAGACAATATTAATAGTAACCTCAGCCTTTTTTCAGATGCTGCAGTTACCTGTAATGAGATACTATCTGACAAAAGGTACACAAACATCCAGTCATATTTTGATAAAATATGTGAGTAGTGTAAAGATTGGCAACCATTTTCACAATTTCAGATGTGTAGAACTGCGAAGTCTACAAAAAGCAGAGACGCAGTATAATACGACTGAAATATCATAGATTTACATATGGCATCAGTGTACTGGTACAAATAATAATTTGTGGGGATATAACATGAAATGATCATATAAGACCAGCCTCATGAAGGGCAGGTGGCCATTACAGGAAGAAGGGAAAAAGCGGTCCAGAAAGGTGACTACCTACAAACCACCTGTGCTTCCCATCTTAGAATATTCTCGTAGCGTGTGGAACCCATACCAAACAGGACAATCATGGGGTATTCAACGCTTACAAACAAGGGCAGCACGAATGGTGACAGGTTTGTCTCACACATGGAAGAGTGTCACGGAAATGTTGAGATACCTGGAGTGGCAGAAGCTAGAATATAGACGTCAATTATCCCACGAAAGCCGACAAGCTGAGTTTTAAGAACCAGTATTACGTGAACAGTTTGGAAGTATTCGTCATCGCCCTACATATAGCTTCAACAGTGACCGTCAGAACAAGAGAAGCCTGCACAGGGGTACAGAAACAGCAATTCATCCTCGGTCACATAGGCAGCTGGAACGATAAGAAACACGCGATACCTTGATATGCTACCACCTATCATTTGCATCATAGTTGCTTGCGAATTAGGGGAGAGTTGCCTATACTATTGTACCGGCTCATAATTTGTACCAGTACCAAAAAAGTCGTACCGTTTGTACTATTTCACGTTCAGTGAGGAATGCGTTTGTTGAAGAACAAATTCTCTAAAGATGGTGTTGATTTTGTTGCAGTTTTCGTATAACGTTTTGTCTAAGCGATGAAGGGAATTACTCTTTTAAGTGGCAACATAAACTGATGTGTGAAATAACCGCAGTTTTCCCAGAGACATGGATTCGCATTCCTTGTGATTTATTTTTAGGAAAATAACAAGAGGAAATGACAACGTTGCTTATAATGTACCGGGTGATTACAATTAAAGTACCGCTACCACTGAGATCCATTGTTTACTGTAATTATCGTGCATCAGCGAAACTTGGTAGGTATGGTGATACGTTTAAAGCAGAACCGATTCACCCTGGAAAAAATTAGTTCCTGTTTTGGTCACCAGGAACAAATCTGGTGCTATACACAGTTTGCAAGATAGTATGACATCCAAGCTGTCATTTGTCAAGTCATAACGTGAGGAAACGGTATTGCTATCGAGAAGAGAGACCAAGCGCTGATATCAAGACTGTTTTATGTGAACGGCAGCGGTTACAGTGCTGCATTGAGAGAGTATCGCCGACTAAAAGGTCTCAATAAAGGCCCGCCCGATGACATTACATGGTCCAAAGAAGATGAAATTCGAAAACAGAGGTGTGCTTGGTGTGGCACCTGCAAGAGGAAGGCGAGCTATTCCGATGAAATTTGGTGATGAGGCAGCTCTTGCTGCAACTGAGAACGCAGCCTTTGCCCAAGGTAGCGGTAGTGCTCATGCGGTGTCACGAGAATTATCCATGCCTGGTGAACAGTACACGAAGTTTTGCGGTCTATATTACATTGGTATCCTTACAAGATCTATACTTTGCTGAAAATCAAACCTCCTGCACCGACGTTCTGAAATTGCTGTTAGGTTTCTGGCGTGGATCGAAGTTGATGACATGTTGCCGGGAAACATTCTATGTGTTGCACACGCCTTCGTACACAGTGATAAGGAGAGGTGGGCTACAGTATGGTGCAGCAACTGGCGTCCTGGGAAAGCTGGACAGGAGCAGAAATGGTTAGCGAACAAGTTAAGGGGCTCCGGAACGCCCTGTACTTGCAATGTTAAAATAACGCTTATAAATTACATCTTTCCTCACAAAGTATTTGAGGTAGGAAGTTGAACTTTTTACAGATTATTTATTAGAATATGGGCTACAACTTAACACAGCGATTTTACAAAATTTTAGTTCAGTTATTAAAGATGATTTTTTTTCAATTGTATTGAAAATACACAACATTTTTTTGCAATTTTTTATTTATATATTCAAAAATATACAGTTTTTTGGAAAAAGGCTGTGTTAAATTATGCAGAAGGTACTGTGTAGCATTTACTGAAAGTTTGAAACAAATATGTTTGGAAGATTCTTAGAAAACATGTAATTAGTATGAGAAAATAAAAGTTTTGGGAATCGAGCGACAAAGATTGGATTAACTTTTTAGTGCATTCCAGGTCCATAGGATGGATTATCTTCATCCTCTGCAAACTCCTCCTCCAGCTTCCTCTTGTTCCTCCTCCTGTTTACTCATGCTTGTATTTCTAGACTCTTTACAGCCCTGTCTGCAGCCCGAAGGCGTTCCTTGTCTAAAGCAAGCATCGCTCGTTGTTGTGTTCGTAGATCTCGTTACCATTTTCTCCAGTTGCAGTTACTGCAACACTGTTCCAAAAGGTGGTCATGTATGAACACTTATCACATTTCAGTTGTATTTCACTAGCAGGTCCTACGTGCTTTATTATGGAGAGTTCCAGACCAACTTCACTACAATGAATACATCTTACACAGTTTGAAAAATTTCCTTTGAGAACCGACATATCAAATATTTCATTCACATCCGATTAGCCCATAAAACATTCATAGTTTTCACTCATTGAACCAAGCTTCTTCGGTGAAGTATTTTCTTTCCCACTTTGACTGCTATGGGCAGGTGTACTTGAGAGGTTAGGTTCACTCACTTGGTTATCGTCTTTATTGTTTACAGTAATAACACATACCTTTGGCTTTCCAACATTTCTCCTTTTCTTAAAAGCCTTCAGAGGATTTCTAATAACTTTACTTTTACTCATTATTATACTTCAACAAAACAGAGACGCAAGAAACAGAATTAATTACGAATATTTTCGAGATAACGACAGAGTATATAAACATGAAACAATCGACAATCACACCAGCGATATATATTGAACCATCACAGGTTAGCCACAACACATACTTTATCTCACACCACTAAAATGTACCTGATGAACACGGACGTTAATAATAACAACATTTGACAGCAGTTTAACAGCGCCACAGTCGGTCACGCCCATGTAGAACACATTTAAAAAAAGATTTAAAAATAGTTGTAGTCTTCGGAATTGAATAAATTATATATCTATTAAAAGGTAATAGTCTGCAGATTCAGAAAACGCAAAAAAGTAAAAATTGAACTTTTCATGATTTTGAGCCTTTCCGGAGCCCCTTAACACATCAAACAGAAGATTTGCTGAACTTGCATTTCTCCAAGCGTATGAAGACTTATTACAAATAACGGAGCAAGAAATAAGGCCCTCTGAACAACAACATGAGCGATGTCATTGGAGCTGCGACTTGGCGGCGTCTGTGTAGCGTCACGTAGCGAAGAGGCTGCAAGTGCGAGTGGGCTGGGTGGTTGCCGCCAGCCATCCTACTGTACACTGCAGACGCAGAGGGTGCTCGCAGTCTTGAGCCGTTGGAGGCGTGGCTCAGCGGGCACGCACCATTGCGCCTGCCAGACTATACAGGGTGGTCCATTGATCGTGAGCTGGCCAAATATCTCACGAAATGAGAATCAAACGAAAAAACTACAAAGAACGAAACTCGTCTAGCTTGAAGCGGGAAACCAGATGGAGCTATGTTTGGCCTGCTAGATGGCGCTGCCATAGGTTGAACGGATATCAACTGCGTTTCTTAATATGGGAACCCCCATTTTTTGTTACATATTCGTGTAGTACGTAAAGAAATATGAATGTTTTAGTTGGACTACATTTTTCTCTTTGTGATAGATGGCGCTGTAATAGTCACAAACGTATAAGTACGTGGTATCACGTACGTTCCGCCAGTGCGGACGGTATTTGCTTCGTGATGCATTACCCGTGTTAAAATGGACCGTTTACCAGTTGTGGAAATGGGCGATATCGTGTTGATGTATGGTTATTGTGATCAAAATGACCAACGGGCGTGTGCTATGTATGCTGCTCGGTATCCTGGACGACATAATCCAAGTGTCCGGACCGTTCGCTGGATAGTTACCTTATTTAAGGGAACAGGAAGTGTTCAGCCACATGTGTAACGTCGACCACGACCTGCAACAAATGATGATGCTTAAGTAGGTGTGAAACATCAGCGTTCTTGGCGGGTTAATGTATGGTGCGGCATTATAGGAGGAAGGATAATTGGCCCCCATTTTATCGAGGCAATCTAAACGGTGCATTGTATGCTGATTTCCTACACAATGTTCTACCGATGTTACTACAAGATGTTTCACTGCATGACAGAATGGCGATGTACTTCCAACATGATGGATGTCCGGTACATAGCTCGCGTGCGGTTGAAGCGGTATAGAATAGCATATTTCATGACAGGTGGATTGGTCGTCGAAGGAGCATACCATGGCCCGCACGTTTACCGGATCTGACGTCCCCGGATTTCTTTCTGTGCGAAAAGTTGAAGGATATTTGCTATCGTGATCCACCGACAATGCCAGACAACATGCGTCAGCGCATTGCCAATGCATCTGCGAACATTACGGAAAGGGAACTACTCGCTGTTGAGAGGAATGTCGTTACACGTATTGCAAATGCATTGAGGTTGACGGACATCATTTTTAGCATTTATTGCATTAATGTGGTACTTACAGGTATTCACGCTGTAACAGCATGCGTTCTCAGATATGATAAGTTCACAAAGGTACATGTATCACATTGGAACAACCGAAACAAAATGTTCAAAAGTATCTACGTCCTGTATTTTAATTTAAAAAACCTACCTGTTACCAACTGTTCGTCTAAAATTCTGAGCCATATGTTTGTGACTACTACAGCGCCATCTATGACAAAGCGAAAAAGTTGCCCAAATAAAACATTCATATTTATTTACGTACTACACGAACATGTAATAAGAAATGGGGTTCGTATTAAAAAAAAAAGAAAAAACGCAGTTGATATCCGTTTGACCTATGGCAGCAACCATCTAGCGGGCCAACCATAGCGCCATCTGGTTTCCCACTTCAAGCTAGACAAGTTCAGTTCTTTGTAGTTTTTTCGTTTGACGCTTATTTCGTGAGGTATTTGACCCGGTCACGATCAATGGACCACCCTGTATACGACTGCTCTTGGCATCTAATGGAAACTTGCAATTTTGTTGCCAACATTCTCACGCCTGTGGGTAGTATTGGTGCTTGATAACACACTATGGAGTGATAAGTCAGATTTTTACACTACAGCATGGAGTGGTACATGGAACTGCCGAATTTTGGGTACTGTTAAACCACGTGTCATGTACGAAGGACCAGTGCACTCGGCGTATGTGACTGTGCGGTATGGAGTCACAGGCACCGTTATTTTCGCTCTGTCCTTCTTTGAAGAGAGTACTCCCACAGGGTCTGTCAGGTGTACCATGATGTCTGCACGTTATGGAGAACTGTCTGTACAGCGTGTGATTCCTGCTTTGGAAGGGTGCATCTATGTGGAAACCACTGTTTTCATGGAGGATGGGGCAACACTTCATATTGCTCACCACGTGAAAAACCTGCAATGCAACCTTCCGTGAACATACGATTTGCAGGGACACATTCTGCATCTACCTGATCTGAATGTCAGTATGCAGGAAAACATTGCTCAGATTCCACCAGAAATGCTGCAGTCATTTTATGGATGCAGCTTCTCGTCGATATCTCCAGTGCTCATATTGAAAAAATTGTGTAAGTGTCAGTTAATAATAACATTAACATTGTGCTTTTCGCACTTGTTTCACCTTTTCTGCCCACGTCCCGTTCCTAATCTATTACACACACAAACATTTCTATAGGTCTTTCTTGCATTCGCAGAGCCACATTTTCAGCTGGTGGCCAAACCTGCAACAAACTTTTTCCCACCACATATCGGTTCCACATTAACACATTAGAATATCTACTACATTTCGCTGCCATAAGATAATTACAACCCACACTGGATTTCTGTAAGCAGCTGTAATTTGATTATAACTATCTGATATTCCAATATTGTACCGGTACAATTTAAGAAACTTGCTCATAAAGGGAACTTTAAAAAATCCGTTTAGCATTGTTAGTGCAACATAATGTTTAGGAATGATGTGGTGAATTTTCTAATGCATTTTTCATGCTGTGTTATTAACTAAATAATTATTTTCTATTACAGTATGGCGTCAGGAAGAGGTTATGGGAGGTGGAGCATTTAGCTGTATCACTGTATCTAAATGGAGATAATGGAGTAAGTGAACGTGAATGCGTATAAAATGTGCCTAAGCCAACAATGAAGAAGTGTGTTGAAAATAAAAACAAAAATCTGATCAGGGAGACATAAATTTGTGGATGCAGTAAAATGTTTTAGAATGAAGTTGAAGACGAATTTGAAGAGAATATTGTTACATTTGAAGAGATGATGTTCAGTTGAAGTATGGCTGACGTAAGAAAACTCGCCTTAGAGATTTCAGAACTAAAAGGATTCCTCATAATTTCAATGCAGAGGAACTCATGGTACGCAAAAAGTGGGCCGCAAGTGTCCATTCAAGTAATGTCTCTGAAACTGAGGGAATAAAAGAAAGGACCAATGACCGAAGCAAAGGTGAAGAATTCTAGAGCTATAAAAAATGGCTCTGAGCACTATGGGACTTAAATGCTGAGGTCATCAGTCTCTTAGAACTTAGAACTAGTTAAACCTAACTAACCTAAGGACATCATACATATCCAAGCCCGAGGCAGGATTTGAACTTGCGACCGTAGCGGTCGCTCGGTTCCAGACTGTAGCGCCCAGAACCGATCGGCCAATCCGGCCGGCTCTAGAGCTACAGTCCCGCCTGTAAAAAAGAAGAGTTCTGCTGACTCTGTGGGGAAGTCACCACAGAAATACATTCGTACCACTCATGAATGGAACAACGAGTTCTCTGAGGAAGATCGAATGGAAGAAATGATCAGATGCATGAAATCGAGGGTGTACAGGGATGGGGAAAAGTGTGGAAAAGTTAAAATGCGTTGC
Source organism: Schistocerca serialis cubense (assembly GCF_023864345.2). Taxonomy (NCBI): domain Eukaryota; kingdom Metazoa; phylum Arthropoda; class Insecta; order Orthoptera; family Acrididae; genus Schistocerca; species Schistocerca serialis. Next base: position 123,323,336 of record NC_064643.1, read on the forward strand.
CTGGAAATAATGATGTAGGTTGTAAAATACGGAATTTTTTTCTTAAACTTTGATTAGTGGATATCTTTAAAATCTGAATTGATTTTAATACCTACTGCGAATTTTTCTTTTGTTTCCTTCACTGCTTGCTCAATATACAGGCTACAAACCTGTCTCACTCCCTCCCCAACCACTGCTTCCCTTTCATGCCCCTCGACTCTTATAACTGCCACCTGGTTTCTGTACAAATTGTAAATAGCCTTTCGCTCCCTGTATTTTACCCCTGCCAGCTTCAGAATTTGAAACAGAGTATTCCAGTCAACATTGTCAAAAGCTTTCTCTAAGCTCACAAATGCTAGAAACGTAGGTTTGCCTTTCCTTAATCTATTTTCTAAGTCGTAGGGTTAGTATTGCCTCACGTGTTCCAACATTTCTGCGGAATCCAAACTGATCTTCCCCGAGGTCGGCTTCTACCAGTTTTTCCATTCGTCTGTAAAGAATTCGTGTTAGTCTTTTGCAGCCGTGGCTCATTAAACTGATAGTTCGGTAATTTTCACATCTGTCAACACCTGCTTTCTTTGGGATTGGAATTATTATATTCTTCTAGAAGTCTGAGGGTATTTCGCCTGTCTCTTACATCTTGCTCCCCAGATGGTAGAGTTTTGTCAGGACTGGCTCTCCCAAGGCAATCAGTAGTTCTAATGGGATGTTGTCTACTCCCGGGGCCTTGTTTCGACTTAGATCTTTCAGTGCTCTGTCAAACTTTTCACGCAGTATCATATGTCTCATTTTATCTTCATCTACATTCTCTTCCATTGGAAAATATGAAAAGAAAAATTCTCTGTGAATGTTTTTAATCTCTGAAAGGCATAAGGTAAATCGCTAAGAACGGCCGACTTTCTCGCCGCTTGGGGTGCTGGTGTCGCCTCAGTGGTCAGATGGCAGCAGTTTTCCCAGCAGTGAGTGTCTCGACTGGGTACGCGGGTCTGTGTGGTTTGGAGCAGGCGGACAGTTGTCTTGCAGTGGAGTCGCGTGCTCAGACGTCACGCCAGAGTGAGCGCGGCGCCCGTCGGCCGATCGTGTTGCAGACGCCCCCTCGCCCGCGTCTGCTACGGCCAGGCCCATTGTGGGTCCTCTGGCGCCGCGCAGCCCAGACAAACCCCTTCTGGAGGGATCCTGTTGCGGCCGGAGCCAGCAGCCCTTTGTCGCGTCGGCGACACGTGCGTCTCGCGTCCGCCGTTCTCCTACAGGTGCTTTCATCGCGTCCTCTGCCGGCGTCGCGTTGCCCACAGAATGGGAAGACTCGAGACTCAGGCATGCAGGCCGAGGCGCGGAAGGATTCGTGTAGGTGCCGGCACTCGCTGCTCTGGGCTGTCGCCTCACGACCAGAGGCGTTTTGCCCTTTTTTGCGACAAAGTTCTCCTGCGCGACTTTTAACACTAATTAAATATGCTAGGCACTTGGAAAGATGCATGACTGGAGTTTAAATTAAGAGTGAAAGGGTGTCAATTATAATATCCGTTGATGACATTGTTAACCTCAGTGAAAGTGAAGAAGAATTAGAGGACGTTTTGAACTGAGTGATGCCGGCCGCGGTGGTCTCGCGGTTCTGGGCGCGCAGTCCGGAACCGTGCGACTGCTACGGTCGCAGGTTCGAATCCTGCCTCGGGCATGGATGTGTGTGATGTCCTTAGGTTAGTTAGGTTTAAGTAGTTCTAAGTTCTAGGGGACTGATGACCACAGCAGTTGAGTCCCATAGTGCTCAGAGCCATTTTTGAACTGAATGAACGGTCTAATGAGTACAGAACAAGGAATGAGAGTAAACCAAAGGAATACGAAAATAATGAAGAGTATCAGGTATGATACACTTGTAATGGTACTTGAATTACGTAACCATTACGGCACCTCAACCTCTCGATACCAGCAATATTCTACTGTGTTTCTGTAAAGTAATTAACATATTTCTGATACAACATTCAGATTTGATTTCATTAATGTAGAGGTACTTTGATACATCGATATGTTTATGTTGCAATGATATTATTCCTATGTGTATTCTTTCTTTTGTCACTATGATCTTTGTCGTATTTGTAACTCTGATTTTTGGGCGCGTAAGTGGTTATTAAAAAGGCAAGTCTTAGTCGTCATGATGAAAAGATGCAAGTTGCAGTCAGTTTACAAAATGTGAACTTTAACATTGAGGAAGATACTTTCAAGTATGTTTTAGAATGTGATGTTTTGTGTGTTACGTGATACTGCAACAAACGTAATAAAAAAGAAGTGTAACTTAAATTCGGAATGCTGATTACTTTTTTTACATCACCATTGTGCTAACTTATAAAAGTTCAATCTTCAAGAATGGTTTATGAAACACATGTATAAAACTTTTGAGTATCGCAGAATAACACCTAGGCCTCATCTGCATCCGAGCTTGGAATCATCACCACCTAGATTTTCGACGATTGAGCCATTATTTTACAACGAGACCGGCGTGTGAAACAAGAAAAGATGAGTGCCTAGTTTATCCATTATTTCATGAAATGACTTTATTAACTATGCTCTAATGACACCTGCCACATAATATAACTTCGTTGTTGCCTGAAAATGCAGTATTTAGCAGCGTGAGCAACACCACAATCATAATTAATTTTTGACCTTTGTTGTGGTAGGGTTGTTAGACACTTAACATAAAAACTGGGCACAACGCAACAGACAATGTTAAAGAATTCTACTACTTTGGAAGCAAAATAACACTTGACAGACGGAGAGAGCATGACGTAAAAAGGCAGACTAATACGAGCAAACAGGACATTCCTGGTCAAATGAAGTCTAAGTCTAAATTTCGGGAACAAATTTCTGAGAATGCACGTTTGGAGTACGTGATTCTGTGGTAGTGCTATCACTAACTGCGGGGAAACGGAAGGAATCGAAGCATCTCAAATGTGGCTCTTCAGAAGGATGTTGAACGTTGGATGGGCTCAGTCCCTGAGCGGAGGAAATCTCCGACCCAGCGGGGAATCGAACCCGGTATGACATTCCGTCGCGCTGACCACTCAGCTACCAAGGGCGGACATGTGGGCTCATGAGGAGGTTCTCCCGCACAATCGGTGAAGCAAGGAACATGTGGAAAACATCGACAAGAAGAACGGACAGGATGATAGGACACGTGTTAAGACATCAAGGGGGATGACGAGGAGGAGGAGCAGCAGGAGGTGGAGGAGGAGAAGATTAGCATTTAACGTCCCGTCGAAAACGAGTTTGTTAGAGACGGAGCACAAGCACGGATTGCGAATGAGTGGAGAAGGAAATCGGTAGTGTCCTTTCAGAGGAAAAAGACATCAAGGAATAACCTCCAAGTACTAGAGTGAATTGCAGACGGTAAAAACTGTAGGGGAAGACAGAGATTCGAATACATCTAACGAGATGAAGAGGTTGGAAAAAAGAACATTTCGTGACTGGCAGATTAAAGACACCGCAGTTTCGCGGAAGTGACAACCCATAACGCCAGAAAATTGGTGGAGAAGTGCTTCCGCTAGCAGCAAGGACACCTAACAGAGAGTAAACATGTATTGCACAGTAGTCACGAGACCATGCGGGACCGCAGCAACACGAAACAGTAAACGAAGTCCTTGTACTGGAAGGGTTTGGAACATTCGAGAAACTTGTAGATGCTTTGCTATCCACAAGAAAAAACTACAGAACCACGAGACCTAACGCTACCAAAAAATAAGCAATTAACAGCAATTAAAAGCATGGTTGTGGTGCTGACACTTTATCTGCGTATCCAGTAATGATGGCTACTGATGGGTTGTGCATGGGGATCGTATCGACCTGTACCGCATCAAAAAGAGCCTGAAGATGACGTAATGAAGCGTTGAAACTGGTAGGGACAAAATAAAATAAAATCATAAGGACGTCTGTAGGTGTTTTTATTTTCTCACTATAGAACGGTAACAGTTTTAGTACAGTTGGAACAACTGTTGTGGCCCGCCGGGATGGCCGAGCGGTTCTAGGCGCTACAGTCTGGAACCACACGACCGCTTCGGTAGCAGGTTCGAATCCTGCCTCGGGCATGGATGTGTGTGATGTCGTTAGGTTAGTTAGATTTAAGTAGTTCTAAGTTCTAGGGGACTGATGACCTCAGACGTTAAGTCCCATAGTGCTAAGAGCCTGTTGAACAACTGTTGTGAAAACATGTCGAGTACCGAAACACGTGAGTGGTAAACACGCCAAAGTTATATCGAGTAGGTACGAAAACAAGCTCCGAGGACGATTAAGCAGAAGCAAGGTCATGCGAAGTGTCAGTTCAGACAAATATTTGTATTGTGTCCTTTTCATCCATGAAGGGGGTCCCTCATCTGCAGGGTCACTTTCCTACTTTTTGGTTGTTTACCGACGAAGAGCGTAAAGCTTAGGACTACAACGAAAACGTGCGTAGTGTCGTTATAAAGAGATAAAACATGTAAAAGCTAAGGAGCAACTGAAGCATGTGAGGCAAGTACATCTCAGGCTGACGCTGTGGAAAATCATGTACACTGTAAATTTGACAATGAAGCATTACAGTCTCGAACAAAAAGAAAAATACTGCTGTCGTCAGAAAACTATTAGAACGTTTTCCGCCTTTTAGTCAAAAAATGGTTCGAACGCCTCCAAGCACTATGGGATTTAAACCTAACTATCCTAAGGACGTCACACACATCAATGCCCGAGGAAGGATTCGAACCTGCGACCGTAGTAGCAGCGCGGTTCCGGACTGAAGCGCCTAGAACTGCTCGACCACAGCGGCCGGGGGCCTTTTAGTTATTGTAAAGGATACCAGTGCACAAATATTAAATTAAGAGACAAGAATATCTGCTGGACAAGATGTTCGATATGTTGTGAAAAGAAGAAAAGGTTAATTACGAGATTTTTGGCAAGCAGCAGTCTGTTTTACCACAGTATCGGAGACTTGCTCAGTGGCATTCTTGTGTGGAGACCAATGTTGCCAGTCCACGTGCTCGAACTGCGAGAAAGTAATCTTCACAGCAAATAGAAGCAGACGGTCATTAACGCCTGTGGGGAAAGTGTTTGGACTAACGCAAATGAGGTTGCATTCTCTCGTGAGCGCTCTTCTACGCGTCAACAGTACTCCCCCAAAAAGTACCGATGATTGGAGCTCTGCGCACCCAAAGTGATGCATCCACACAGCAAGACCTCACCACCAGCAATCTGGGTTATTTCCGCAATGCTCCACTTATTGATTGTACAGGATACCACTTTGACAGGAAAGAAGAGTACGATGGGATTTATTCTGAAAAACGAAGCGTGTTTCATGTGCCTATACCCAAACTGAAAAATATGGTGTAATCACGTTTTTTATTTATTAATTTTTTTCGACTCTCTTCATCTCAAAGTTACAATTACACCCAATGTTCTCATTTATGTATTCGATGTTATACCAGTCTCTGTCTTCACCTACGATATACCCCTCAAGGGTTCCTTCTGCTTGGTGTTTTAACAAATATCACATCATTCTGTCCTAGCGTTGCTTCTCCCGAAGATTCTACATAGAACCTTCTCAGCTGGTATCTCACCAGTCGGCTTAATTTTTGACATCTTTCCACAACACCATGTCTCACGTGTTTCGATTGTCTTCTCTCCCGGTTACTCCATAGTATATGATTAACTTCCGTACAATGATGTACATCCTCCGAAACTCCTTACTCAAATTGACGCATTTAGTCTGGAATGAATTCATTACGTTGCTAGTCTGCTTCGTATATCCTTCACGTATTTTCCGCCATACATTATTTGCTTTCAAGGTAGCAAAACAAATTCAGTTTCTTGCTTCGTGGTATCTAACTTTGATGTTAATTCTATCGCTAACTTTCAGCTGCTCCTCATTACTTCCACTTTTCTTTGGTTTACTGACAAAAGACATTCTGTGTTCATTGAACAGTTCATTTCTTTCGCTAGATCCGTAATTATTCTTGTTTTAACTGAGAATTGCATCGTTTTCAGTTATTCTGAACAGTGGCAACTTTTCATCCTCTATTTTAGTACCAGTCCTGACCCTGTTTTTCATATCCGTAATTGGTTCTTTGATGTACACAGTGAACAATAGGGTAGGAAGACAGTTATCTAACCTGAAGCTCTTCTTAATCCGAGCCCTACGTCCTTGGTCTTCCATCTTAGTTGTAGAAAATATTATGTATGAATCGTATTTGCCTATAACTTATACCTTTTTGAGAGGATTTCAAACATCTTGCAGCATTTTACACTACTGGCCATTAAAATTGCTACACCACACAGATAACGTGCTACAGAAGCGAAACAGCCGACAGGAAGAAGATGCTGTGATATGCGAATGATTAGCTTTTTTGAGCATTCACACAAGGTTGGCACCGGTGGCGACTCCTACAACGTGCTGACATGAAAGTTTCCAACCGATTTTTCATACAAAAAGAGCAGTTGATCGGCGTTGCCTGGTGAAACGTTGTTGTGATGCCTCGTGTAAGGAGGAGAAAAGCGTACCATCACGAAAGAACCATCACTTTTCCGACTTTGATAAAGGTCGGATCGTAACCTATCGCGATTGCGGTTTATCGCATCGTGACATTGCTGCCCGCGTTGGTCGAGATCCAATGATTGTTAGCAGAATATGGAATCGGTGGGTTCAGGAGGGTAATACGGAACGCCGTGTTGGATCCCAACGGCCTCGTATCACTAGCAGTCGAGATGACAGGCATCTTATCCGCAAGTCTGTAACGGATCGTGCAGCCCCACAGATGGGGACGCTTGGAAGACAACAAACATCTGCACGAACAGTTCGACGACGTATGCAGCAGCATGGACTATCAGCTCGGAGACCATGGCTGCGGTTACCCTTCACGCTGCATCACAGACAGGAGCGCCTGCGAAGGTGTGCTCAACGACGAACCTGAATGCACGAATGGCAATATGTCATTTTTTCGGGACGAATCCAGGTTCTGTTTACAGTATCATGATGGTCGCATTCGTGTTTGGCGACATCGCTGTGAACGCACATTGGAAGCGTCTATTCGTCATCGCCATACTGGCGTATCACCCGCCGTGATGGTATTGGGTGCCATTGGTTACACGTCTCAGCCACCTCTTGTTCGCATTGACGGCACTTTGAACAGTTGACGTTACATTTCAAATGTGTTACGACCCGTGGCTCTACTCTTCATTAGATCCCTGCGAAAACCTACATTTCAGCAGGATAATGCACGACCGCATGTTGCAGGTCCTGTACGGGCCTTTCTGGATACAGAAAATGTTCGACTGCTGCTCTGGCCAGCACATTCTCCAGATCTCTCAGCAACTGAAAACGTCTGGTCAATGATGGCCGAGCAACTGGCTCGTCACAATACGCCAGTCACTACTCTTGATGAACTGTGGTATCGTGTTGAAGCTGCATGGGCAGCTGTACCTGTACACGCCATCCAAGCTCTGTTTGGCTCAATACCCAGGCGTATCAAGGCCGCTATTACGGCCAGAGGTGGTTGACCTGGGTACTGATTTCTCAGGATCTATGCACCCAAATTGCGTGAAAATGTAATCACATGTCAGTTCTATTATAATATATTTGTCCAATGAATACCCGTTTATCATCTGCATTTCGTCGTGGTGTAGCAATTTTAATGGCCAGTAGTGTACTTTGTGGAAAGCTTTTTGTAAACGGACATACCCCTTGATTTTTCTTAAGTGCTGCTTCCTTTACCGGTCATAAGAGCAGAACTTCCTCTCTGTTTCTTTTAACATTCTAAAGCCAGACAGATCATCATGCAACAGCCTCGTCCAGTATGGTGAGGACAGGACGTACTCTTGGCAGTATGAGAGCGTGGAACACGTTCCATTCTCCAGCTGTGACTTTCTGCCGTCTCGGGGTTGGTAGAACGGTGTGTGCATGGACATGGAATCAGAGTATCAGGCGTCGTTCAAGGTGTAACTGGCGCCGACTTATTTACATGGGTATCTGTTTTATGTACTTATTACTACACCGTATAGGTCCAAAATACTCTTCAGATGAATATGCTATGGACTGTGCTGCGGTGCGTAGGTTGTCTGTCTACGTTGCACAGGCTATTCCAGCCACTTTCCTTGTTATGTAATTTCTGATCATTGGTTTTCGTCCAGTTGGAGAGCGATTACTCTTGGCCGATTTCGCGTTGGCCTAACACTAATGCTTCCTGAGTCACGAGACTATTGTCGTAGCCTTGAAATGTCATTTGGAGGTTGTCTTCGTTTAACCTCCTTGAAAGCATTAGAGGAGAGTGCATTCCATAAAATGGCCCTAATGATACCTCTGTGCCACAACATCGTAAAATTTATTATCAGACTACACCCTCATTACAATGAAAGTACACCCATTACTGAGAAATAGTGGACCTAATGCTCTCGTCATTACGTATGGATGACCTTGTTGTTCGAATCTACGGACAATAATTGTTCCCTGTACTATATACGTCGCAGACGTATGTTTGAGATCTAAAAATTAATTAAAATTATAAATAATTTTTTACTTTGTACACGTTTTTATGCTCTAGCTCTTTTTTAATTACACTTTAACTCATCCTATTTTAGCTTGTGTTGAATTTTGAACAGCCAGTCTCTGTTACTAAAAACCGGTTATTGAAGTGAATAAAACAACTTTGCGATCAAAGAAATTTTTAACGTATTCTCAAATGCTGGATTGCTGTTACCTTCAAGATGACCATATCAGCCCTGGTCACTTATTTCCTTAGTTATTTCTCTTCCCAGTCATGCTTGACCTTTGAATGTCAATGCATACAGTACTCGATAAAGTATTTTTTGTGGTCAGACAACATTCTGAACACGTTCTGTATTGACATTAGTCTGTTATACGCAGGTGTAAGAGTTCAGGCAGAATGTGTCAACGTCTTGGTGCGGCACACCGTTTTAATCTGCCAGGAAGTTTCATATTAGCGCACACTCCGCTGCAGACATAAAATTTACACTGCTGGCCATTAAAATTGCTACACTAAGAAGCAATGCAGATGATAAACAGGTATTCATTGGACAAATATATTATACTAGAACTGACATGTGATTACATTTTCACGCAATTTGGGTGCATAGATCCTCAAAAATCAGTACCCAGAACAACCACCTCTAGCCGTAATAACGGCCTTCATACGCCTGGGCATTGACTCAAAAAGAGCTTGGATGGCGTATACAGGTACAGCTACCCATGCAGCTTTAACACGATACCACAGTTCATCAAGAGTAGTGACTGGCGTATTGTGACGAGCCAGTTGCTCGGCCACCATTGACCAGACGTTTTAAATTGGTGACAGATCTGGAGAATGTGTTGGCCAGGGCAGCAGTCGAACATTTTCTGTATCCAGAAAGGCCCGTACAGGACCTGCAACATGCGGTCGTGCATTATCCTGCTGAAATGTAGGGTTTCGCAGGGATCTAATGAAGGATAGAGCCACGGGTCGTAACACATTTGAAATGTAACGTCCACTGTTCAAAGTGCCGTCAATGAGAACAAGAGGTGACCGAGACGTGTAACCAATGGCACCCAATACCATCACTCCGGGTGATACGCCAGTATGGCGACGACGAATACACGCTTCCAATGTGCGTTCACCGCGATGTCACCAAACACGGATGCGACCATAATGATGCTGTAAACAGAACCTGGATTCGTCCGAACAAATTACATTTTGCCATTCGTGCACCCAGGTTCGTCGTTGAGTACACCATCGCAGGCGCTCCTGTCTGTGATGCAGCGTCAAGTGTAACCGCAGCCATGGCCTCTGAGCTGATAGTCCATGCTGCTGCAAACGTTGTCGAACTGTTCGTGGAGATGGTTTTTGTCTTGCAAACGTCCCAATTTGTTGACTCAGGGATCGATACGTGGCTGCATGATCCGTTACAACCATGCGGATAAGATGCCTGTCATCTCGACTGCTAGTGATACGAGGCCGTTGGGATCCAGCAAGGCGTTCCGAATTACCCTCCTGAACCCACCGATTCCATATTCTGCTAACAGTCATTGTATCTCGACCAACGCGAGCAGCAATGTCGCGAGACGATAAACCGCAGTCGCGATAGGCTACAATACGACCTTTATCAAAGTCAGAAACGTGATGGTACGCATTTCTCCTCCTTACACGAGGCATCACAACAACGTTTCACCAGGCAACGCCGGTCAACTGCTGTTTGTGTATTAGAAATCGGTTGGAAACTTTCCTCATGTCAGCACGTTGTAGGTGTCGCCAATGGCGCCAGTCTTGTGTGAATGCTTTGAAAAGCTAATCATTTGCATGTCACAGCATCTTCTTCCTGTCGGTTAAATTTCGCGTCTGTAGCACGTAATCTTCGTGGTGTAGCAATTTTAATGGCCAGTAGTGTATTTCTGGAAACATTCATCAGGTTATGTCTCCGCAGTATCCTTTCTTCCAGATGTGGTGGATCTGCAAAGTTAGCAGGAGAACTTCTGTGAAGTTTTGAAGGTAGGAGGCGAGGTACTGCCAGAAGTGAAGCTTTGAGGACTAAGTGCTTGGGTAGCTCAGTCGGTAGAGGACTTGCCTGCGAAAGGCAAAGGTCCCGAGTTCGAGCCTCGCTCCGGCACGCAGTTTTGATCTGCCAGGATGTTTCGATTTCCATTTCTATTCGTGTAATTATATTGTAACCCCCACCTCTTTGAGAGTCATACTACAGTGAGACGCGCGCCAATTCGGCAACGAATTCGCGCGCACCCGCTTGCTTCGGACACGTGCAGCGGGTAAGTTATCTGCGGCTGGACATGGCCGATACGCATGCTTGAACAGCGAGCGTGCCGGAAGCGTTTTGCGTCGCTGGCAGCAAAACACCTGCTCTGAGATAGAAAGCCTCGCATGCGGGCCGCGTTATGGAGGGGGTGTGGAAGTGAGGCACGTGTCGTCGCGAAAATAATGGACGCACCTGGACTGACTCGAGGAATAAGGGCTACCCATCTTCTGCACACAGTTATACGGCTGCGATTGTCCTAAGGGAGTCACTGCATGAGGAGAAATATCTCTGGAGGAATTTATTCGCATTCGTTACGCATCTCAACCCTTGCTCCCTTCAGCGACGGAGGAGGAGGCGTGTACACCGCTCTAAGCTCTAAGATCTAAGCTGTAAGCTTGGTCAGAGGTACTTTCTAATGCTCAAGTTCAGTCATCTCTGCACCAAAAGAGCGTCAAACTAAAACAATCCAACTGAGTTACAAATAATGTTTTACCCTAGAAAGTGAGCCATTACGATAATACGTGCTATCAGTCTATGAGCCTCGTAGCTGTTGTCATGAAAAAAAAAAAAATTATAAATTAGCCAAGTGCATGTAGGAGTCGCGCACTGGAGCTTCGATACAAACTTAAGTATGTATATAGATAGTTCATGAATCCCGCGAATCGAGAATTACGAAAATTTTCGCCTGTTATCGATATTGACACTGGCAAGATATCAGCCCAGTAATTCCAAGACTGTATCGAAATGTTTGCAGTAGTTCCCAAGACTAGCTCGGATATACAAAATGAAGCGAGCAGGAGACTCTATATTTGTAGAGAGAGAAGATTTAATAAAATAATTTTTACTTACTTCCAAACATGAGTACATTTTACGTTTTGTGCTTACATGTGGTAATATTTTCCTATTACGCTGCTGACAGATGATGAATGTAATGTAAGCTCTAATAGCAAAAATTTTATTTTTTTATGTTATATGATTACAGTTTAAGGATTTTCGGTTTTTTTCCTTACTTGTACTGTGATACCTTGCTTCTTGCCAAATTCCATGGTTCTAGATCAGCGTTAAGTACGATACAGGTATGCAAGTATCAAGATGCTTGACATAAAAGGCCATATCTTTTAATTGCATTGACTTACAACCTTAGATGCCCAGGGACCGCAACTCTTAACATGTTGTGAGTGTGTGGGTTGCTATTCTGTCATTCTGCGCAACGGATTAATCTGAGATGTACCCTTTACCCTGTGACTCCTGCAAGATGCAATTTCCACCCCCACACTACTACAGAAGTCAGACAGACGCCCCTAACGTTCTGAAGAGAATTGCCTGAAAAAGTTTCAGCAATAAATATCTTCTGGAGTCGTCCGCTGTAAGGAAATGACAGAAAAAATCACAAAATTTCTTACATATCTAGTGGGATACTTGGGTACTGGAGTAGTGGTAGTCGGTGTAAGAAAAACATGAAACTAACGAAAATTATTATTTATTTTGCAAAAATTCTGAGAAATCACACTGGCACTTTTAGTTATGAACTGAACAAGTTATATCCTGGTTCTTTTCGGAATGTGAAGTTACCTCTCAAGGATAGGATTCGCTAATGAAATTTCTATACACAGTTTAAGATTGTTATTGACTTGGCAGAATGGCTGAGAGCCGCACCTACTCAACTTGAATAATAATCCGTTAGGATGTTGCTAGGTACGGTCGAAGCTGCAGCATGTGGAAAGCAGTGAAGTGCACTGTTGTTGAGGAAATATGGGGCTCGCAAGAGCTGTAGCACACAATACCATAAGCTGCGATGACTGCTGTCTGCGCCGCTCGCTGCTGACAAATAAGATAACTCTCGTTCTATCTGGATTGACCTTCGCCAATCTGACTCTCCCTACGCCTTGATGAAGTCAAGGATTCCTTTTCGCCCCTAGTCTAACTATTGGTGTGGTACACCGGTCAGATAACCAGTCCACCGCGATGCCACTCAAAAATTCGCTCACAGGCGTTTAACCATTGCTCTGTCCGTTCACACTGCACAAAAAGTGTGGTGGCCAACACAGTGAACAACGCTTAATCACAAGGACTCAATATAGAGTCGCACTTTGATTCGCTCTCGACAGAGGTGCTCTCCCAGTGAAGTACTGAGGAGAGACTTGTTCCTCGCTCTTTGAGTACACGTACGTCCGCACACGCTCTCGTTACGTGTTCTCGCTCCAAGAGCGACAACGGAACGGCCCCTCTCCACGCCAGACGTGAAGGGGTATATCTTCCGGGTCTCTTCCATTACTCGTTCAGCTCAAGGCGTCAGAAATATCGTCTGCCAATCAGCGTTGCTCTTCTAAAACGGGAGAATGACGTTTCGTTTAAGGCGACCAATCCGGAAATCTGTAGTATTGGCTTTTGGTGTTTGCTGTCTCCCTGTGAAAATCTCTGAAACTGCGTGCTATGTGTAAAGAATACGTAGGCTGGCCGCTCCCACACAATGTAGCGAAATTTGCTTTTAAGCCGAACACGGGGTCGTCCTTTTACTCGGGCAAACGCTGTCTGCTCTACGGGCGGTCACTGGCCGACGTAGATGGGTTGGGACCGGCATCCTGGCTTGCGGTTGCCTCTCTAACTAAAAGCTCCTGTGACTGTCGTGTCTGGAATGTATGTGTGTACGCCAGCCTCGACTATTTCAACCACGGTGCGCTTACTTGTTATTTGCATATCGTTTACATGAATTCATACAACATTGACTTTATCTTATCGAGTTTGGGTTCAAATGAAGCGTCTTGATGTGCGGAATATGATTGTGGGGGCGGAATATGTAAGCACTGAAGGTCAGGAGAGCACGACGTCTTACAATGTGAACTACATTTGAACACACCTGTTCGCGCCCCGAGAAAAACGGGTAGGAAAAAAGGTCTTAACCGACGGAAAGGCAGACAGACGGATAAAAACTGCAAAAAATATTTTTTCGTGTGACATTACTATAAATTAACAATTTTCGAAGTTTTACTTATATTGTTAAGCGTTCCTTCTAGTCAAGTTCTACGACTATAGAAAACCCTTTAGGTTTTGATGAGTAAGTTTGCGGAAACCAAAATATATGACATAAATGGCCGTATCTTTTCACTGCGTTGACTCAGAAGCTTAATTTTTTGTAGACCGCCAAGGGGCCATGGACCTCAGTATGTGACATAAATGTGAACTTATTACGTATACTTGTTCCATGGCCTGTGGCTAAGCTATATCTCCGCAATATCCTTTCTTTCAGGAGTGCTAGTCCGACGAGTTTCGCAGGAGAACTGCTGTGAAGTTTGGAAAGTACGAGACGAGGTACAAGTGAAAGTAAAGCTTTGAGGACGGGCCGTGAGTTGCGCTTAGGTACCTCAGTCGGTAGGACACTTGCCCGCGAACGGCGAAAGTGTCGAGTTCGAGTCTCGGTTCGGCACGCAGATTTAATCTGCCAGGAACCTTCAGTATTACACTGACTCAACGTGAAACAATAACAAGAAGTGTTCAAGCTGCAAACCACCCACCTCCAAACACTTCTGCACACGACATCTTGACTGAAGGTCACATCTTCCAGAGTAACTACAGCAGTTGCCTAGCAGCCATTTCAACTTAATGGCGCAGTTCTGCCAGTGTGCGTGGCTTCCTGCTCTACACTACGTTCTGGGATATCCCACAGCTATAAGTCAAGTGGGGTGAATAAGGAGAACGTGAAGAGTACTTGATAGGACCCCTTCATCCAATCCAAGTATCCAGTGTAATGTTATCCAGACAGGCGAGCATATCACTATGACAGTGTTGTGGAGCGCCATGTTGTTGGAAGAAAATACACTCCTGGAAATGGAAAAAAGAACACATTGACACCGGTGTGTCAGACCCACCATACTTGCTCCGGACACTGCGAGAGGGCTGTACAAGCAATGATCACACGCACGGCACAGCGGACACACCAGGAACCGCGGTGTTGGCCGTCGAATGGCGCTAGCTGCGCAGCGTTTGTGCACCGCCGCCGTCAGTGTCAGCCAGTTTGCCGTGGCATACGGAGCTCCATCGCAGTCTTTAACACTGGTAGCATGCCGCGCCGGCCGAAGTGGCCGTGCGGTTATAGGCGCTGCAGTCTGGAACCGCGAGACCACTACGGTCGCAGGTTCGAATCCTGCCTTGGGCATGGATGTGTGTGATGTCCTTAGGTTAGTTAGGTTTAACTAGTTCTAAGTTCTAGGGGACTAATGACCTCAGAAGTTGAGTCCCATAGTGCTCAGAGCCATTTGAACCATTTTTAGCATGCCGCGACAGCGTGGACGTGAACCGTATGTGCAGTTGACGGACTTTGAGCGAGGGCGTATAGTGGGCATGCGGGAGGCCGGGTGGACGTACCGCCGAATTGCTCAACACGTGGGGCGTGAGGTCTCCACAGTACACCGATGTTGTCGCCAGTGGTCGGCGGAAGGTGCACGTGCCCGTCGATCTGGGACCGGACCGCAGCGACGCACGGATGCACGCCAAGACCGTAGGATCCTACGCAGTGCCGTAGGGGACCGCACCGCCAGTTCCCAGCAAATTAGGGACACTGTTGCTCCTGGGGTATCGGCGAGGACCATTCGCAACCGTCTCCATAAAGCTGGGCTACGGTCCCGCACACCGTTAGGCCGTCTTCCGCTCACGCCCCAACATCGTGCAGCCCGCCTCCAGTGGTGTCGCGACAGGCGTGAATGGAGGGACGAATGGAGACGTGTCGTCTTCAGCGATGAGAGTCGCTTCTGCCTTGGTGCCTATGATGGTCGTATGCGTGTTTGGCGCCGTGCAGGTGAGCGCCACAATCAGGACTGCATACGACCGAGGCACACAGGGCCAACACCCGGCATCATGGTGTGGGGAGCGATCTCCTACACTGGCCGTACACCACTGGTGATCGTCGAGGGGACACTGAATAGTGCACGGTACATCCAAACCGTCATCGAACCCATCGTTCTACCATTCCTAGACCGGCAAGGGAACTTGCTGTTCCAACAGGACAATGCACGTCCGCATGTATCCCGTGCCACCCAACGTGCTCTAGAAGGTGTAAGTCAACTACCCTGGCCAGCAAGATCTCCGGATCTGTCCCCCATTGAGCATGTTAGGGACTGGATGAAGCGTCGTCTCACGCGGTCTGCACGTCCAGCACGAACGCTGGTCCAACTGAGGCGCCAGGTGGAAATGGCATGGCAAGCCGTTCCACAGGACTACATCCAGCATCTCTACGATCGTCTCCATGGGAGAATAGCAGCCTGCATTGCTGCGAAAGGTGGATATACACTGTACTAGTGCCGACATTGTGCATGCTCTGTTGCCTGTGTCTATGTGCCTGTGGTTCTGTCAGTGTGATCATGTGATGTATCTGACCCCAGGAATGTGTCAATAAAGTTTCCCCTTCCTGGGACAATGAATTCACGGTGTTCTTATTTCATTTTCCAGGAGTGTAGATCCATCACCAAAAAAGCAAGAATGGAAGATGTATTCACTGCTCCAATTACGAACGTAGCTGAACTGCAGGTACACACTGCGCAACACATTTTAAACGTGACCCCCGAAAAACGCCTATCAATTGTGGTACATGCTGTTTCTCGAGCTCAACTTGTGACAGAAAAGAGTGGACGGTATATTGAACATGTCTTCGACTAGTCTCACGACAAATGGAAATCGATGGCTTTTGCTTTTTATGCGGTTTTTCGCCCCCGGACTATTAAATACTGATATTATTTTGCTTTTTATGAGGTTTGTGGCCTCGGGACAACAACCGATTTTTCCCATCCGATGTGGAACGGCCTTGCCGTGGTGGAGGGACTTCCGTATGTAACAGCGCCGCAGCTGTCGACTGTCGAATTTGTGCAGTCATGCACTTTGAGCATTACGGATGGTGTATTTTGCAACTCAAACAACAACCGTCGTATTGCGATTCATCTGTCATTTGGAGCCGAGCCCATTTACGTTAAGTAGCTTAGCACCATCTGTTGGTGAAATTTTCGTTTCATTTTTTTATTTTTTTATTTATTCTTTTTGTTCCATAACGTTTGCCATGTGTCAATATTATGCTCTTCAAATTTGACGTCGGTCTGAGCAGTTGTTCCCTTTCGGCAGCGTCTTAGGACTGGAAATTCAATTCTTGATATCCAGTATGTGAAAATGTGAATGTCTCAGAATAATGGTAGCTGATAATCCCTTCACAGAGGATGGAAAGATAAGGAAGCCTGAGAGGGTGACCCAGAGAAGTAAAGTATTTTGTCGTTTGATTACATTTACTCAAATAACAAATAATATTAAACACAGTAATAATCAGACTTCCTCTTAACAACCAACAATCGAAGGGCAAATATGTAAAAGTGTATAACAGAGATATACACACAATAAAGAACAGTAGTATTTCACATTAAGAAATTGGTAAAAGTGAGGCCCGGAGGCTATACCCACAATAAGTCTGCACTCGCCCAAGCTACGTTGCTGATTGCAGAAACTGCTACGGTTTATAGTACAATCAGTAATTTCATAAAAGACAACAAGTTGTTTCATAGTAAGACTAATAGTTCCCTATACCAAGAAAAGAAGCGAATATACTGTTAAAGCAGAATATTACCCCCCCCCCCCCCCCCTTTCTTTTACAAAAAAGTTTTTTAAAATAAATAACACCAAAGTGCCTCTAGATTATACAAGGTGAGCTATGAGTCCCTAATGATTGAGAGAAAGCTGGTACAGTGCAGCTATTTAAATCTAAAACACTAATAAGCAAGATGTTGTGAGGGAAAGGGTACAATTTTGAATAAGAATACAGCGCGTAAAACACGCAAGAGAACTTAAGTTGCGCATTCCAACAGACAGTCTGAATTACTGTGCTTAGGCCAATCCCCAGCACCACGACAGAAGGTTGCAAACAACAAGCCGGCGAGTAACATCAACATGTCTCCGCCCCCTTGAGGCGTAGAAGTCGGCCGCAAGATGAGGCAAGGTAGTGCTGTTAACAAAAGACACTAAATAAGTGAGAGCCCTAGGGCGGTTTAACAGTTACAAATGAAGCCCTTACGAGAACATAACAGAGGGTAGCAACTTACCTTAAACTCTCGTAACAAAGATTTCAATTCAAGAAAAGAGATCATGGGAATTAAAGGCAACCTCAAGCTTTACTCAGCTTGCTAGTCACAGTTACTATCAGAGGCTCAGCGACAAATACAGCTGGCAACTGTCAGGCTGCCAGGCCGTTACAATAAGGCAAGAAGGAATAAGCTTACCTATACAGAAATGGGATTAAACACATTCTCGCGCCGAATTGCTGCTTACGCAACACTTTAAGCAAGGAAATCTGTAACAAAATTTGCATACGTATTAGACATGTAAGGTTTAAATCCACTTCCCTAGACATAAAAAATTAAAAATGCAACTGCTAAAATAACCAGCAGCCGAAAATACAGATAGTAAATTTAATTGAGTTTACACTCAGGTGTTCGTAGAGTTAATTAAACATTTCAGTTCAATCGCAGTTTTACGTACAAAACTCAGACCCAGTTACATCACAAAATTGTTTATAGGATACTAAAGGACTAAAATGCAATTAACAAACCTCTTTTAAAAAAGGGGTGGCCACCAACGTTTAAATAAAACAGGGCAACTTCAAAGTAAACACCAATACAATAAAAGGATAAATAACATTAGTCAAATGGTTCAAATGGCTCTAAGGACAATGGGACTTAACATCTGAGGTTATCAGTCCTCTAGACTTCGAACTACTTAAACCTAACCAACCTGAGGACACCTCACGCGTTCACGCCCGAGGCAGCATTCGAACCTGCGACCGTAGCAGCAACGCGATTCTGATCTGAAGCGCCTAGAACCTCTCGGCCAGAGCTGCCGGCATTAATTAAATAAGTGGACATAAGCGACCAAATGACACATGCAATAAATAACGCAGAAAACCAGCCTTAGAGAGGCACTGAAAGGTACAAACACACAATTAATAAAACATACAAATAAATAAAAAATGGGGCTCAATCAGTACTCACATTAAATTCACCTCTTCAGGAAGCCACCAAGACCAGGCAATGCCAGAAGCTCTCGTAGTACGACCATGAAAAGAGCAAAATGGCGAAGGCGAGTCGAACATTGTCAGGGCAGCATTAAATATCCAGTCGCACACAGCACTGAATCGCCTGAATCACAAATCAGTTATCACAAATCAGCGGACGTCAAGATGAATGAAATTCATACGGCTGGACGCCGTGTTGCCAAAAATGGCAGCAGGCGAGAAATGCTAAGGCCGTGACCAAAACAAGCACCCGACAAATATAGCTGCCTCGGGTAGCCCAGGCTGCAGGTCGTCCTGGCACGCCGTATCGATACACAGAGGGAAATGTGGCGCCACAGATATGTACGCCTACTGAGGGCAGGGAACAATCGATAAGGAGCCGCTGCCACGGCTCAGTAGCCACAAACTTCCGTTGGTGTTCTACACTGTTAAAGTAATAAAAATGCGTTTCGTCCACAGATAGGAGGCGTTTTTAATTGTGCCTCACGTCCAACCGCGATAATAACACGCAAGTAGCTGTGCAAGTTCAACTGTTCGTACTTGGTCATGGAAGTTATCCGGATTTTCTTTCATTCTTTTCTAGAAGATAAAGCCTTTTGTAGAATAGTTATTTTCTCTATATTACGTTCCAGGATCGCCAGATGACCTGCTGCAGGTCCATAAGGAATCCACTCGCTGGCAGTCTGTCGATCTGTGAGGCAATGTGCGAGGGAAATGGAGGAAGTCAGATTGTGGACGGGAATACCTCTTACAATAACCTAGGAAAAGCTAGTAACTTCACATGCTATTCACAGGCACTTACTCCTGTCTTGTCTGCCACAGCACTGCAGTCTGGGAAATCGCCTCCCGCTTCTGTCACTGCGCCAACTTTGCCCTTGGAGGTACGGAGTTGATACAAGTACAGGGTGTACACAAAGTTTAGTTCTTGTGCAAAAAATAATTGACGGTGTTCCCGGACTTTAGGTACACCATGTATTTTGGTGAAGTTGATGGTAGTGACGATCACGGGATATTTGCACCGTTTCGACGAACTCAGACGGCTAGGAGCTCGTGAAGTTTATGTTCGTGTAAGCTAGGTCTCACTGATCTCATTTTGCAGGTAATAGGTCGATTTTTGTGCAGGAGACTTTAATTCTACGAGATGGTCATGTTACGTGTGCAACAAACGAGTACCGTACTTCTGCAGCAGACAATCGTCAGCGATAGCGACCAACGTTTATGAGCATCGTGTCCGACAACCCTTCTTCCTCATAATTTTGTACAGAATCATAGACGAGTATCACCAAGTTCGGAGTTCTCCGTCGTTTTACCACTCATAACGACAAAAGCTTTGTCTTTGCACCAGCCCTGTGATCAGCCTGTCCATTGTAACCTGCTCCGTGTCAGGGACTTTCTAACTACAGGATGGCTATAAAGTGCATCTACTCACAGAAGTACAGAGTGGGCTGTAATTGTCGTATGGCGGCGAAACTTCGTAGATGTGCTAAAGCATTAATGCGGAACGGATTTACGCTGGAAAACAAATTACATCCAAAATGAGATTTTCACTCTGCAGTGGAGTGTGCGCTGATATGAAACTTCCTGACAGATTAAAACTGCGTGCGGGACCGAGACTCGAAATCGGGACCTTTGCCTTTCGCGGGCAAGTGCTCTACCAACTGAGGTACCCAAGCACGACTCACGCCCCTTGCTCAGAGCTTTACTTCTGCCAGTAACTCGTCTCCTACTTTCCAAAGATCCCGAGTTCGAGTCTCGGTCCGGCACACAGTTTTAATCTGTCAGCAAGTTTCAAATTACATCCAAGTTTGAACAGCGGGTGCAAATCTGACGCTATACACTGTCTGCCTACAGGAAAATTAAAGAGACCTTTGGAAAAAGGAGAACAGCTTGCATGAATATCAAGAACTTTGATGGAAACCCAGTTCTAAGCAAAGAAGGGAATGCAGAAAGGTGGAAGGAGTATATAGAGCGTCTACACAAGGGAGATGTACTTAAGGACAATATTATGGAAATGGAAGAGGATGTAGATGAAGGTGAAATGGGAGATATGATACTACGTGAAGAATTTGACAGAGCACTGAAAGATCTAAGTCGAAACAAGGCCCCCAGAGTAGACAACATTCCATTAGAACTACTGACAGCCTTGGGAGAGCCAGTCCTGACAAAACTCTACCATCTAGTGAGCAAGATGTATGAGACAGGCGAAATACCCTCAGACTTCAAGAAGAATATAATAATTCCAATCCCAAAGAGAGCAGGTGATGACAGATGTGAAATTTACCGAACTACCAGTTTAATAAGTCACAGCTGCAAAATACTAACGCGAATTCTTTACAGACGAATGGAAAAACTAGTAGAAGCCAACATCGGGGAAGATCAGTTTGGATTCCGTAGAAATGTTGGAACACGTGAGGCAATACTAACCTTACGCCTTATCTTAGAAGAAAGATTAAGGAAAGGCAAACCTACGTTTCTAGCATTTGTAGACATAGAGAAAGCTTTTGACAATGTTAATTGGAATACTCTCTTTCAAATTCTGAAGGTGACAGGGGTAAAATACAGGGAGCGAAAGGCTATTTCCAATTTGTATAGAAAGCGGGTGGCAGTTATAAGAGTCGAGGGATATGAAAGGGAAGAAGTGGTTGGGAAGGGAGTGAGACAGGGTTGTAGTCTCTCCCCGATGTTATTCAATCTGTATATTGAGCAAGCAGTGAAGGAAACAAAAGAAAAGTTTGGAGTAGGTATTAAAATCCATGGAGAAGAAATAAAAACTTTGAGGTTCACCGATGACATTGTAATTCTGTCAGAGATAGCAAAGGACTTGGAAGAGCAGTTGAACGGAATGGACAGTGTCTTGAAAGGAGGGTATAAGATGAACATCAACAAAAGCAAAACGAGGATAATGAAATGTAGTCGAATTAAGTCGGGTGATGCTGAGGGAATTAGATTAGGAAATGAGACAGTTAAAGTTTGCTATTTGGGGAGCAAAGTGACTGATGATGGTCGAAGCAGAGAGGATATAAAATGTAGACTGGCAATGGCAGGGAAAGAGTTTCTGAAGAAGAGAAATTTGTTAACATCGAGTATAGATTTAAGTGTCAGGAAGTCGTTTCTGAAAGTATTTGTATGGAGTGTAGCCATGTATGGAAGTGAAACATCTACGACAAATAGTTTAGACAAGAAGAGAATAGAAGCTTTCGAAATGTGGTGCTACAGAAGAATGCTGAAGATTAGATGGGTAGATCACATAACTAATAAGGAGGTATTGAATAGAATTGGGGAGAAGAGGAGTTTGTGGCACAACTTGACTAGTTGAAGGGATCAGTTGGTAGGACATGTTCGGAGGCATCAAGGGATCACTAAATTAGCTTTGGAGGGCAGTGTGGAGGGTAAAAATCGAATTAGGAGACCAAGAGATGAATACACTAAGCAGATTCAGAAGGATGTAGGCTGCAGTAGGTACTGGGAGATGAAGAAGCTTGCACAGGATAGAGTAGCATGGAGAGCTGCATCAAACCAGTCTCAGGACTGAAGACCACAACAACAACAACAAACTGTCTGCATGACGGTACGTTATTTGGCAAGCCAGAACGTGAGTGAACATTATGGCTGTCGCCGGAGAGACTGTGCGCTCTTAGTGAAACTGTTTTGTGTGAACGGCAGCAGTGACAATGGTGCATTGAGAGAATATCGTCGACTGAAAGGTCTCAGGTGAGGCACGATGCCAGTAAATGGTTTAAAGAAAATGATGACGAAATTCGAATACACGGGTGGTCTTTTGTGACCTCTGGAAGCGGAAGGCGTCCTATCCCGGTGGAAGCTGTGGACGAGGCTGCTGTTGCTGTAACTGACCATCAAGCCACGTGCCAGTGCTCGCGCAGTGTCACGAGAAATGTCTGTCCCGTGGTCTACAGCACGGAAAGTTTAGAGGTCTGTTTTACACTGTTGCCAGTACAAGATCAAGAGGGTATCGCAACAGAAACCTTAGATTCCGCAGCAACGTTCTGAATTTGCTCTTCCGTTTCTGGTACAACCGAAGTTGATGACATGTGGCTGGTCAATATCTTATAGAGCATTTTATTTCAGATCATACATCCAGAGGGCATATCAGCTGCAGCGTGACGTCTGCGCCTTGTCGAGACCTCCTTGTACAGCATGTGACTCGTAACTTGGAAGAGCGCAAATGTGTGGAAAGCACTGTTTTCCTGCAAGATGGGGAAACACCTTGTGACGTCGCAAGTTATTGCGGGATAACATTTATTGCAGTAGGATACCTAGACGTGGAGCCCGGTGAACGTACAGGAGGCTGCAAACTTGTGTCTCAGCCATGATTCATAGCACATCTGTCGCTAATAGCCAGCGTGAAAACTGGCAAAACTGACTTTTTGGAGATATACCGTACGTTTTCTCAGGAACTACAAAAGCTAACATCCTGAAATTTGGCTTGGTTACTAAGAATAGTTCTGTGCAGTATTTTTACGTTATCTTTCCTCTGAGAAAAGTTCTCCTTCGAAATTTGAGAAAAATAGAGCAGTCCAAGGCAACAAAACTGAAAAATTAATTTTAAAGCAACTACGACGTTAAGCAAAAATCTATTCCGTGCGTTTTATTAGCCCCTTATGCAGAAGTAAACTGTGAAACCCCAGTTTTATTGCTTGATTAGTTTACGAGAAAATATATATTACAGAAACACTGGTAATTAAAAATTCAAATCCTTATAAAACGTATGTCGAAATGCATTTTCAAACAAAAATTTCATAGAATATCAATCATTATGTTGTACATAATAGTCACCAGTTTTTCAGAGGTACTATTTTAGCTGTAGTATTTTTGGAGACATATACGTTTAAGTACAAGAATGCATTTTGCTCTACGACTGTCCTTAAGGTGTTCCTAGTGCGTCACGTATCATTTCTGATCATACAGTAAAGACAGAAAGTATGCCCGCGTGCAGACAACGAACCGAGTATACACTACTGGCCATTAAAATTGCTACACCACCAAGATGACGTGCTACAGACGCGAAATTTAACCGACAGGAAGAAGATGCTGTGATACGCAAATGATTAGCTTTTCAGAGCATTCACACAAGGTTGGCACTGGTGGCGACACCGGCAACGTGATGACATGAGGAAAGTTTCCAACCGATTTCTAATTCACAAACAGCAGATGACCGGCGTTGCCTGGTGAAACGTTGTTGTGATGCCTCGTGTAAGGAGAAGAAATGTGTACCATCACGTTTCTGACTTTGATAAAGGTCGGATTGTAGACTATCGCGATTGCGGTTTATCGTATGGCGACATTGCTGCTCGCGTTGGTCGAGATCCAATGACTGTTAGCAGAATATGGAATCGGTAGGTTCAGGAGGGTAATAAGGAACGCCGTGCTGGATCCCAACGGTATCACTAGCAGTCGAGATGACAGGCATCTTATCCGCATGGCTGTAACGGATCGTGCAGCCACGTCTCGATCCCTGAGTCAACAGATGTGGACGTTTGCAAGACAACAAACATCTGCACGAACAGTTCGACGACGTTTGCAGCAGCATGGACTATCAGCTCGGAGGCCATGGCTGCAGTTACCCTTGACGCTGCATCACAGACAGGAGCGCCCGTGATGGTGTACTTAAAGACGAAGCTGGATGCACGAATGGCAAAACGTCATTTATTCGGATGAATCCAGGTTCTGTTTACAGCACCATGATGGTCGCATCCGTGTTTGGCGACATCACAGTGAACGCACATTGGAAGCGTGTATTCATCATCGCCGTACTGGCGTATCACCCGGCGTGATGGTATGGGGTGCCATTGGTTAAACGTCTCGGTCACCTTTTGTTAGCATTGACGGCACTTTGAACAGTGGACGTTACATTTCAGATGTGTTACGACCCGTGGCTCTACCCTTCATTCGATCCCAGCGTAATCCTACATTTCAGCAGGATAATGCACGACCGCATGTTGCAGGTCCTGTACGGGCCTTTCTGGATACAGAAAATGTTCGACTGCTGCTCTGGCCAGCACATTCTCCAGATCTCTCACCAACTGAAAACGTCTGGTCGGTGGTGGCCGAGCGACTGGCTCGTCACAATACGCAAGTCATTACTCTTGATGAACTGTGGTATCGTGTTGAAGCTGCATGGGCAGCTCTATTTGACTCAATGCCCAGGCGAATAAAGGCCTTATTACGGCTAGAGGTGGTTGTTCTGGGTACTGATTTTTCAGGATCTATGCACCAAAATTGCTTGAAAATGTAATCACATGTTAGTTTTAGTATAAGATATTTGTCTAATGAATACCGGTTTATCATCTGTATTTCTTCTTGGTGTAGCAATTTTGATTGCCAGTAGAGCACTACAATTTCACCTGAGGCACGCCGCCGACCACGAACAATAGCTAGCAGAACCTTTCGCCTCGTGGAGGCTGTGGACAACGGGCGGCGCGAAGGCACTCGCCATTCCGTTTTACGAACCGCGCCGACCGTTCCGGCGTTGCGTTAGGTCAGCACAGTGGCGGCACGGCGTGCGTGGCCTCGATCTGCTGCAGCGCGCCACCTGCAGTCCCGCTGAATTGCACTTAATGGACGGTGGCGCCGCACACACTGATTACGGGCCAGTTTTTCTGGGTGGTATTTTTGCACTCGCGTTACTCAGCAATACCGGTCGGCCTTGGCCGTCACTTATGCTTTCTTACTCGAGCGCACGCTTGTTGGATGGCATTCAGTTCTTTTTACCTCAGCGGCTAATATTCTTTCTCCTTGTTTTGCATTTGTTTATGATAAAGAAAGTCCGCATGTGAGTCGTCTGCTTGTGATAAACAGTGAATTCCTACCATGCGCAGTTACGTAAAGTCCGAATACACTGATGTGACAAAAGTCTGGGACAGGAATATGCACATGTACAGATGGCGGTAGTGTCGCGTACACAAGGTGTTAATGGGCAGTGGATTGGCAGTGCTGTCATTTGTACTCAAGTGATTCATATGAAAAGGTGTGCGACAGTTTGTTCCGTAGAGTTGTTAGTGCTAACAGACAAGCAACACTGCGTGAAATAACCGTAGAAATCAATGTGGGACGTACGATGAAAGTATCAGTTAAGCCGTCGGCACGCGGACCGTGCTGTCGTTGAGCGTGCCAAGTTCAACGTGCTGCTGAACGCTCAGGGACGATGCGACTTGTGCACACGGTACGTGGGCCCCAACGTTGTATACACGATTGCAACGCACTCAAGCGGCAGTTGTGGGATGTTTCTAGTTCGTAAATTACACTGTTTACTCAACAGGCTGCGTAATACTCGTATTCCCACGTTAGCTCTATCGAAACACATATTTCCTCCTAGTCACGTTGCTCTATATGTAATATACACAAATAAAAACTTCAATATCGATGTACTTGTTTTAAGACAAAAAGGGAGGTACCGTGTCCAATCAATAAGGGTTGGAGGTTGTTTGGGGGAGGAGACCAGACAGCGAGGTCGTCGGTCTCATCGGATTAGGGAAGGATGAGGTAAGGAGTCGGCCGCGCCTTTTGAAAGGAACCATCCAAGCATTTGCCTGGAGCGATTTAGGGAAATCACGGAAAACTTAAATCAGGATGGCCGGAGGCGGGATTGAACCGCCAATCAATAAGGACACAGGCTTATAAAAGTTCCATTAGAAACAGTGCGACACAAATTTGCAATAGTTCTCCACGTAAGATACACACTATTATATCTTTCCCACATTTTAATAAAACCCTAAAGTCATTCTTACTTGATCACTGTTCCTACCCAGTAGCAGAAATTTTACAACATGTAAATCACCAAACTCAAAAGAAAAAGGAACAAAATACCTTTATACAAGTAGCGCAAGCTGTTCTGTAGATTAAGCCAATCGAACAAACTCACTCCTCAAAAAAAGGTGAACTTATATTTACATAACATCAAATATTGTAATATTACTTACATTAAACTAATAATAAAGAATCATCAGAACCTATTATATACGCGAATATTATGAAAAAAAAATTTGGACTTCGCAAGATGCGAGCCATCATCAGGTCCCCTACCCACTACGCTAAAGTTACAGTTAATCGAAAGGCCCTTCTATGAGATCTTGGCACTTGCTAAAAGCTTTAATCGTAGTTATGTTACTAACTGAAATTTAATTATAACAAATTGTACTAAGAACAATGTGTTTTTCGTGGATCCTCCGTGTGTCGCTACCTTCAAGTGATATACTCTCATAATACACAAGTTACAATAGTTCTTTTTCCACGAACATGACGTCTCTCATTATTTTATTGCAACGAATCACGCAGTTAAAAACAGGTTTTCGAATGATCCTCAATTTGTTGGTGCTCAGAAACGACATATGTACGAGTAGGCTTGAACTGAATGCCAATATGGCGCCTCACAGCTCAATGCTGAAGGGAGATGGCGTGAATGTGACGTAGGTGGCGCTCTGCCATCTGACTGGTCAACGCTCAGACGCACGCTCAGTATATCTGACATGCCAGATACTGCTCTGCACATTCGGAAAGACTCCCGAACGTGCTATTCCACGCTATGACGTCAGAAACTCGGCACGTTCAACGTGTGCCGACGGCTTTAGGAGAGCGAGGCGAAATACGGCGCTAAGGGGTTATAGCGGCAGACGTGCCACGTGAGAGACTTTGCTAAGAGCACGACTTGTCGCGACCATATCCTGTTGGATCCTAGACGACTGAAAACCCGTGGCCTGATCAGATGAGTCCAGATTTCAGTTGGTAAGAGCTGACAGTAGGGTTCGAGTGCGGCGCTGACTCCACGAAGCCATGGACCAAAGATGTCAGCAAGGCACTGTGCAAGCTCCTGATGGTGCCATAACGGCATGGGCGGTATTTATATAGAATGGTCTGAGTCCTCCGGTCCAACTGAACGAATCATTAACTGGAAATCTTCGGCTACTTGGAAACTATTTCCAGCCATCCATGGATTTCGCGATCTCAAACAAGTCACCAGGCCACAATTTTTCGCGATTGGTTTCAAGAACATTCTGAACAGTTCGAGAGAATGATTTCACCACTGACGTCACCCGACATGAATCCCATCGAACATTTATTTAACATAATCGAGAGGTCACTTCGTACCCAAAATCCTGCGTCGGCAACAATTTTGCAATTATGGACGGCTATAGAGGCAACATGGCTCAATATTTCTTCAGGATATTTCCAAGAAGCGAAACGAGGATAATGGAATGTAGTCGAATTAAATCGGGTGATGCTGAGGGAATTAGATAAGGAAATGAGACGCTTAAAGTAGTAAATGAGCTGGGGAGCAAAATAACTGATGATCGTCGAAGTAGAGAGGATATAAAATGTAGACTGACAATGGCAAGGAAAGTGTTTCTGAACAAGAGATATTTGTTAACATCGAATACAGATTTATGTGTCAGGAAGTCATTTCTGAAAGTATTTGTATGCAGTGTAGTCACGTATGGAACTGAAATGTGGACGATAAACAGTTTAGACAAGAAGAGAATAGAAGCTTTCGAAATGTGGTGCTACGGAAGAATGCAGAAGATTAGATGGGTAGATCACATAACTAATGAGGAAGTATTGAATAGAATTGGGGAGAAGAAAAATTTGTGGTACAACTTGACTAGGAGAAGGGATCGCTTGGTAGGACATATTCAGAGGCATCAAGGGATCACCTATTTAGTATTGGAGGGCAGCGTGGAGGGAGACCAAGAGATGAATACACTAAGCAGAATCAGAGGGATGTAGGTTGAAGTAGGTACTGGGAGATGAAGAAGCTTGCACAGGGTCGAGTAGCATAGAGAGCTGCATCAAACCAGTCTCTGGACTGAAGACCACAACAACAACTTGCAGCGACTTGTTGAGTCAGTGTCACATCGATGCTTCTCTAAGGCAGGCAAAAGGAGGTCTGGTAGGATATTAGGAGGTATCCCTTGTCTTTTGCCGCCTCAATGCATAGAACCTTTGTGCCCCGAACAACCACCTGGAAACGCTATCTAATAGCCATAGACACACAAGCTTACTTAATGTAGGTACAACACAAATGAATTTTGCATAGCTAATTATTCTAATGCTCTTCTTGTTGTAGTCTAGTCCTGAGTCTCGTTTCATGCAGCTCTCCATGCTACTCTATCCTCTGCAAGCTTCTTCATCTCCCAGAACCTACTGCAACCTACATCCTTCTGAATCTGCTAAGTGTATTCATCTCTTGGTCTCCCTCTACGATTTTTACCCTCCACGCTGCCCTCCAATACTAAACTGGTGATACCTTGATGCCTCAGAACATGTCCTACTAACCGATCCCTTCTTCTAGTCAAGTTGTGCCATAAACTCTTCTCCCCAATTCTATTCAATACCTCCTCATTAGTTATGTGATCTACCCATCCAATCTTCAGCATTCTTCTGTAATTCGAATACTAAACAATAAATAATTATTAACAAGAACTGCCCAAAAATTGCAAAGTCGTTTGCTTTTGGCTTATAGCCCCAGGCAGTTCAATTGAGAATGTTCCCTCTTATTTGTACTCATCGAATATACTGGAAAGAATTATTAAACCAATAGTTTCTTGAACCTGTAAGATCATAACGCTACCTCAAAGCATAATCTCAGCCGAATATTGCAATTAGAGAGCTCCTCGTTATCACATTTTCGCTATATGCCTCGCGAATATACCAGTTCAGTAGACACACATTGCATTCAGAAAGCAACATTACTTCAAAACAGCAGCCCGCAAATTGCCTTTCGCCATCTTAGACTTAACTCGATGGAAAGAAACAGATTCTCTATTACTGATACTTTGCAATACCAGAGAACGAAAGTAGCTACTCACCTTATAGCGGAGATGCTGATTCGCGATAGGTACAATAAAAAGATTCACACAATTAAAGCTTTCGGCCATTGAGGCCTTTGTCAGCACTAGACACACATACACACACACTAGCTAGTGCTTTTTCTGAATCATTTTCGTTTCACCATGTTGTTGTTCGCTACCTCTACACTCCTCGCCAAATTCAGTCAGTTAGTAAGCGTTCCCTGACATCCGGTACGAGAAGCTGAAACATGGCTGCTCTTTCGTGCTTTTTGTTTCATATTACGTACTACACGCAAGTCACTTTGTTTCTCAGAGATTCTCAGGCCCTGACAAATTCGCCTGTTGGCGGAGAGTGTCTTTGCGAAGCACAGTTTATTATATCTTAGTTCCTACGCGAACTTCGTGCTGCCAAAATTTCAATTACAAGACGGCGTTGTTGAGATCAGAGCTTACACTTTGGTCCCTAGTTCCTCGTCGAACAGACGCTTATCTTGTGTGCTTCGAGATGGACACGTTAAGCATACTACATCACAGGATTTCGTAAAATCTCATCTTGCTCCATTTATCTGAGGTTCATTTGAGTTTCTGGGATTTACATATGCTTTAAAACTATGCGAAATCGAACTCAGTTCTAGCGTCGCGTTTTCAATCAAATTGCTGGTGGAAATTTAATATCACTTGATGTTCATTCAGTTTCACCAGAGAACGTTGAAGTCAGCACACGCTTCTAGTTTACGTATCCATGGATACACTTGACTGATAATATCCTTGACTCGTTCGTAAAATCACGATATTCATTTTTGTAAAATTATTTTGAAATTTCCTTGTGTGACGGTGTAAAGTTGGGTTGTTGAACATGGTAGGTGTGATGTCCTGCAGTCGCCCGCAGAGGCAATTCATTCTGTACTTCGACAGTTATAGTGCTCTCTTTCAGTATTTTTAACGTTAATCAATCCATTACTTTACATACTTGCTTTTGTTTATGACTCCAACCTCGTCCCTAAGTTGCACATACGTACACTGATCAGCAAGAACATTTTGACCACCTACCTAACAGCCGCTATGTTCATCTCTGGCGCGCACCCCAGCGGCGGCTCGTCGTATCATGGGAGCAATGAGCCCTTGGTAGGTCGCTAGTGGGAGTTGACGCCATATCTACACACACAAGGCACTTAATTCCCGCGAATACCGGGACGGGGGCGATGAGTTCTGGCTCCACGTTCAGTCACATCCCAGATGTGTTTCGCAGGGTACAGATCTTGCCATTTGGGCGGCCAGCACAATTGAAACTCGTCACTACGTTCATCGAATCACTCCATGAACACTTCTGGCCATGTGACATGGAGCATTATCTTGTTGAAAATCGCCACTGCCGTTGGAAAACATGATAGTCATGACGCGGTGTACGTGGTCTGTAACAAGTATACGATATTCCTTGGCCGTCATGGTGCCTTGCAGGAGCTCCAACGGGCCAATGGATGCTCTCGTGAATTTCCCCAGATCGCAACTGAGCCTCCGTGGGCTTGTCCTTCTCCCGCAGTAGGGGTGTCAAGAAGCTGTTCCCCCGGAAGACGACGGCTTCGCTCCCTCCCATACGCATGGTGAAGAATGTATCGGGATTCCTCAGATCATGCAAAGTTCTGCTACTGCGCCAACGTTCAGTACCGACAGTCAAGTGACCATCTCATTGGTAGTTGCCGATGTCGTGGTGTTAAGATCGGCACGTGCGTTGGTCGGCGGCTGCGGAGGTCCATCGTTAGGAGTGTTCGGTGTCTGTGTGTTCAGACACTCTCGTACTCTACCCAGCATTAATATCTGATGTTTGTTCCGCCACAGTTCGCCGCCTGTCCTGTTTTACCGGTCTGCCCAGCCTATGACGTCCGACATCTATAATAAGGAGTGACCTTCCATTCCCACGACTTCTGGACGTGTTTTCTCCGTCAAACTTAGATAAATCGCCCGCCTTTCCCAGTCTACACACGGACGCACTCTCACCGATACTACATGCACCGGGAGTGCGTCTGACTGGCAGTCATTCATCGCCAGATGAGACTAGAATCACTTGGACGTTTTTATACCGATAGTAGCTCGGTGGTCATAAAGTTCTGGCTCATCAGTGCATATTCAGAACTGCTTTACGGTAACGTGTCTCATTCGCTTACATTTGACGATCTTCATGAGACACACAACTTACTTATCATTTTTATGATTTTAGCAGAATTATGGATAAGGCTACGTGTTGCAGTTCTACGACTCATAAAGATGCAGAAACGGCGTCACCTGATTTTATTTTCACCACCACAGCAGCTAATAGATTAGTTCTTTTCATACATTATAGGTGACAAATGACAAGCACATTTTTCCTGGACAAGAGAAGTCTATAAGGCACGGCTTGAAACACGATGATGGTGTCGTACAGCTTCCGTAGTCAGTTTTCGAAACTAAATCCTTGCGAATCACTCTAGGGTAGTCCCTTGTTGTTTTGGGGGAAATATCATGTCAGAGCGTTCTCATAAATTTTCATGAACATTCAAAGTTAGCTAAATTTCAAGACAAACCGTGCTCAGAAATTTTCGTATACATTCAAGGTTAAATTTCCATGGGGTGGCAGGCTTTAAAAGGGCTTAGCTGACCCAAGCAACAGATTGTTGTAGCAAACACAGTACGGCAGTACGGTCATTATCCACAGCAGTATTAAGATTTTTCACGTTGCTATGCTGACAGTAATACTTTCTATGCACAGTTCAGGAATGGATAAATGAAGTGAGGAAAAGGATGTACTAGAATTATTGTCCACCACACACCGTAACATGGGTTAAGGTTAAGGAGGATATAGCTGTGGCTGTAGGTATATTTTTCCCATCTGGATAGCTCCGCGTTTCTTCCTTCCTGGCACAGGTGTCTTACAGCTGTCGTGGTGGTTTACGTCAGCGTAGGACAACACATATATGGATTAGGTTGCAATGAATGAAAACGCGATTGTCGCATCTCTCGATCGCTGGTCTAACATGGTAGTCTCAGCTTAATGAAATCATATTTACGAAATAAATGCGAGGAATGACCCGATGAGGGGAACAATGGCAGCTAATTGCCGAATTTTAAGCGCCATCCTCCAGTCGGGCTTATGTGTTCTGTCACTTGCTAGCCGAATTGCGCAGGAAAGGACGTGCACGCTGTAATCTGAGAATGCGATGGTACGGTTGTACACATATATTTAGATTTTTGCTGTTAATGTTCGTGAATAATGAGTTGTTCTCCATGGCATTTGAATCTTTAGAGGTTGTAAAGATAAACGCATAGCTTTTCCCTTACATTTACACTCCGCAAGCCACCTTACTGTGTGTGGCTGAGCGTATTTTGTGTTCCTCTGTTACTTTCTCCGTTCACTGTTACAGTCTCGAGTGGTGGGCGGAAAAAAAGCAGTTGTCTGTTGATAAGTCTGCGAGTGAGCTTGAATCCCTTTACTTTTACCTTTATGATCTTTCCGAGAGATATACGTAGATAAAGATAATAGTTTAACTAATAATTTTGAGTGTCGATTTTTCGTACTGAAATTTCTGCTTGCTCTGTGTCTCATACGCTAGTGCTTTAAGTACGATGTTGAATTAATGTTCATCTTTCGAACTGCATAGTTGCAAGTCAGAATGTTCTTATCCTGGACATATCCCAGTGGTGATTCTTTAGTCTAGTCGTCATTCACTTTCCAGAGTAACATTCTTCACCCCTGCGAGGTTGTCATTAGCAACCGTCTTATTGAGACCACCAAGAACGAGCATATCTGGCACACGGTGATTCGCCCGCCAAATGGAAACCTACAGCGTGGCGAACCCTTAGTCTTCAGTGCCTTTCGAGAGGAGTTGACTGAGTGCCGAAAATGGGTCCCTGCCACATTGACAACCACTATAACACAAACGTCATACTGGAAAAACTGGCGTAGTGTCAAGGAAGAGGCGCCAGAATAACGCACGGTTTTAGCAGTTTTATTAAGAAGTACTGACAGTTTTATTCAAGACACAGCCAATTTTAGCTGTTCACCGATTCCTGGTACCGACTCTCACTGGTCATCTTCATATTCAATTTATTTACTTGTTTATTCGTGTCTCAAGCATTTACGATGTATAAAATGATGTGCATTATTTACATGTCGTGTGTATATATATTTACAAGACAATTATTTGCACTTTTGCCGTCCAGAAGCTAGCGACCTCTGTTGCATTTGGCGTTGAATGTAGCAGGTCTTCTGTTGTGCATGTTGCTGGACATTGGGTACACTGGAGCAGGTGGGAGGTCGTCTGCGTTGCTCCCCACTCACAGAGTGGCGGCTCCTCTAGGAAACCACATTTAGTCAGATTGCTCTTACACTTCGTGACACCGGAGCGTAGTCTGTCGAGGGATCTCCATGTACTCAGATTCTCTGTGTAGCCGGGTGGCAGTCTTTCGCTTGGTGTAGTCCATCCCACATTACTGGTAAGCCTTGCAGGCCATAGTTCGACTCCTCATTGCTGTGGTGCCCCAACTAGAGCCTCGGTAGATCTGAGGAAGCTTTTTCTGGATTTTAGTCGTGGGTTTGCTGGTTAATAGCCATATGGGAGGTGAACTTCAGAAGTTTCTGATTTTTTCTTCTCACTTTTTGCCGCTACCTCTCGGCAGATGTCGGGGAGTGCAATTCCCGCGAGGCTGTACAGTTTATCCAGTGGAGTAGGCTTCAGGCACCCGATTGATGATACGATAAGTATCATTAAGAGCGACATCTACTGCTTTGGCGTGGCAGCAATTGAACCACACTGGGCTTGCGGATTCTCCGGCAGAGTAACGCAATGCAAGGGAAGAGGTTTTCACAGTGTGGCGTGTGCTCCCCACGTTGTGCCTGTTACCTTTCTGATGGTGTTGTTGCTGGCTGCCACTTTTTACTTGGTATTTAGGCAGTGCTTCTTATATGTTAATGCACGGTCAAGGGTGACCCCTAGGTATTTGGAATACGTATAGTGTTCTAGTGATGTTTCTTCCCAGGTGAATTTGAGGGCTCTAACTGCCTGCCAGTTTTTAAGATGGAAAGCGCAAGTCTGTGTTTTTCCAGGATTTGGTCTCAACTGGTTTTCCCTGTAGTAAGCTGACAGTTCTCTCAATGATTTGGAGAGATTCTCTTCAACAGTTTCAAAGTAGCGGGCTTGGGCGGTGATAGCACAATCATCTGCCTAGACGAAGCTCTGTGTTCCTTCAGGTAGTGGTTGATCATTTGTATGAATGTTAAACAATGATGGAGCAAGCACACTTCCCTGGGGTAATCCGTTTTTCTGTGATCTCCATGTGATTCTCTTGGCCTGGAATACAACAAAAAAATTCTATTTTCAAAGTGATTCCTTATGAAACAAGTTAGCTGGTAGTCTCTAGTGGCATTCTACAGCTTCATAAGAAGTCTGCTATGATTAACTGTGTCACAAGCTGTTGTTGGATCTATAAATACAGCTCCTGTGATTTCTTCCGTTTCAGAACCATCTTCTATGTGCTATGTTAGTTTCAACACTTGAGATGTGCAGCTCTTTCTCCGTCTGAATCCAGCCTGCTGTGGAATGTAGATTGTCTCTAGCATCTCCGTTAGTCGGTGTAGGATGCGTCTTTCAAGAAGTTTATACAGATGACATAGGAGAGATGTAGGGCGGTAGCACTTATGAGTTCATATTCAATAAAAATCCTGCTGTAATATCTTGTGTATCCACATGTCGCGTGTTGTCATTGTTAATCTAACGATGGTGTCTGGCAAAAAATTAGTATAAAACCTGTACTCTACACATTCAACAACCAGAAATAAAGGCCATAGAGATTTCATAGTCTCGAGTGTTGTAAAACAGAGTACACACAACGTGAGAGATGTTGCTATATAATGACGCGTTTAAAAGCGTGTGTCTAGTTTCCGTGCGTACTCGTTCACCCCCACACTCAAGAAGATGCATGCGTGTAGGTGCATGCTCGTTTCTCAGCAGGTACGTGTTGCGTGATTCCATTCGCACCTGTATAGGAACACGCCTGCTGGTCCATTGTCCAAGATGATCCCTCTTGCTACCAGCGGCTCTAGACAGCATTGCTTTGAGAAAAAGACGAAGTAGCAGAAAGACGAGAAACTGCTGGGCTAACGAATACGTTTGTTGTCGAATCGCGTGTCTGAGTGTGGTGGAAGAGAGAAACATGGCAAGTAGCATGCTGCTCCAAAACTTTAGTCGTACGCCAGCGAGTAATTTCGAAGTAATACTTCATCTTGTTTGGGCCGCTGATTGCGAAGAAAAATAGCAAATACAGAGACGTCGCATCAGTGGTTAGGTTTGCAGGCTCTGGTGAAATCCCTGGATAGCTTCATTAAGGTAAGTTGTTATAAAAGTGTTGTGAGTATCGTATTGCACTGGAGAAACCAACGTTTCGGTCACAGTTACCTCCTAGGTTTACTGATGTTCGTTTCTCCGGTATGGTTTTTTGGTTTATGACGCGGTACGATACTCGGAACATTTTTAGTCAAATGACTCCGTGCGTAGTAGCACACGCAATTACACATTAGGGTAAGTTAAATATCCCTGTTGCAGCAAGTACTAACCCCGCACCATCTGTGTCCATCGCAGGCGATGATTTTCCGTTGTCAATGTAAATAACGAAGGCGTTTCCAGCTGAACAGCAGTCAGGATGTCCGAGATGTGTGTACAATTACAGGCTGTGAATGGCAAGACATATAGCTGAAAGAGCGTTTAGCATTATGGAGAATTTTCAGGAAGCCAGTCAATGTTAAAACTGATACAACAGGGCTCATCTGTGTCGCATCTGTTTCCTACACGACTTGCTTCGAAGAGTTATAGCTTCATCACATCTGTTCTACACATCTTGGTATTTAGGTAGTCAAAATACAGAAGGAAGTATAGTATTAGGAAAATGGGAAGTGGAACTCCTCGTGATACCAGAACTGAGGGAGGATCATCCGAGAAAATGTTATGAATAGCATTTTGCGACAACGGACATGTATCGTTGGAAGACAAATTTATGTAATCTTTTTCGTAAATAAAACTAGTTTTTACTCATATTACACTGTAGGAAATACTGCAACTAGCTACAAGTTTCTTAGATGATCTGTACTACGAAGAAGTGTCTTTGCAGTAGCTCCAGAAGTAGGCCTACGGCATCTCTGTGCGCATATCATGTTGTTTGATACATCAGATCAGCAGCCGATATACAAATCCATCCATCATCTTGTATATAATTTAGCTCATAAGTCATCATGGATCGGAAAAGAGTATCAAACCTCTCTCTTACAATATGGTAAGGGAGAGCTTTTCATGAGACACGTACAATGTATACAGCTTACATAAAATGTGAAACCTTTTGTAAGGTATGTAATCACAAAAACTTCGTTATATTTTAGGGCACAAACGTAAACCCTCGCAAGAAATCAGCGCTACCGTCTGACTATGGGTTCGAGGCCAAAACTAGTACTGCGAAAATAAAAGCATACCTTAAAGTTCTGGCTGGTTCCAATATTTCCTCTCATTCTGGAAACATCCCCCAGGCTGTGGCAAAGCCATCTCTCCACAATATCCTTTCTTTCAGGAGTGCTAGTCCAGCAAGGTTTGCAGGAGAGCTTCTGTAAAGTTTGGAATGTAGGAGACTTAGTACTGGCGGAAGTAAAGCTGTGAGGACGGGGCGTGAGTCGTGCTTGGGTAGCTCAGTTGGTAGAGCACTTGCCCGCGAAAGGCAAAGGTCCCGAGTTCGAGTCTCGGTCCGGCACACAGTTTTAATCTGCCAGAAAAGTTTCATTTCAGCGCACACTCCGCTGCAGAGTGCAAATCTCATTCTCAAAATTATCATCTATACAATCAGTAAACAGAAATAAAGGCCACAGCGAATCCTTTTTCTTTTTTTCTTTATTGTGATTTGTAACACCTTATACAGCAGCAGAGTACGCCGCTCTTCAGCCTTGAGTTTGACAATAAGTATAATACATAGAGGTGGCACAGAGAATACAGTCAAAACGGCGGGCAATAAATAAAAAAAAAAAAAACAAAAAAAAAAAAAACATGGAGCCGTTCACGCTGGACGAGAAACGTCACTAACACTAGTTCACACGGCGCACATAACACGGGTGATGGCGACGGCACACGTGAACGGTGGTGGCGTGACGGCGAACAAACACTAAACACAAACGAAGGCACACACACGAGACACTGATGGCGATGATCTCCGGCGCGCGAATGTTCACTGAGAGTGTGCGAGTCCAGGGACCTGCCAAGAGAGGAGGAGGAGGAAGGGGAATGGGAGAGGGAGAGGGGAGAGCAGAGCAAAGATGCCATGGGCAGGAGAGATAGGGGGAGGGAGGAAGGGGGAGGGGAAGCCCAGGGAAAGAAGGGAGGAGGGAGGGGACGGGGGACAAGGAAAGAGAAGGGAAGGGAAGAGAAGGGAGGGAGGGTGCCTAAAGGAAAGGACACAGGAAGTGGGGGGGAGGATCAAAGTTGATAGGAGGGGTAGATGGAGGGGAGGAGGACATCATCAGGGAGGGGGAGCTGGCGGAAGCCACCTTGGGAGAGGGTAAGGTGGGTGGAGAGATGGAGACCGGGTGGGACGTGGGAATACAGGCGCGGCAGTGGGCGGAGGTGGGAGAGGATGGGTGAGACAAGTGGGTGAGGAGGATCGAGTTTGTGGGAGGTGTACAGGATCCGTATCCTTTCAAGGAAAAGGAGGAGGTGGGGGAAGGGGATGAGATCACACAGGATCCGCGTGGGGGAGGGGAGACGGATGCGATAGGCGAGGCGGAGAGCATGGCGTTCAAGGATTTGTAGGGATTTATAGAAGGTAGTGGGAGCGGAGACCCAGGCCGGATGGGCGTAACAAAGGATAGGGCAGATGAGGGATTTATAGGTGTGGAGGATGGTGGAGGGGTCCAGACCCAACTTACGGCCGGAAAGGAGCTTGAGGAGACGGAGTCGGAAGCATGCTTTGGCTTGGATTGTCCAGAGATGAGGAGTTCAGGAGAGGTGACAGTCGAGGGTGACGCCAAGGTACTTAAGGGTGGGAGTGAGGTCGATAGGACAGCCATAGACGGTGAGATAGAAATCAATGAGGTGGAAGGAAGGTGGTTTTGCCTACAATGATCGCCTGGGTTTTGGAGGGATTGACCTTGAGGAACCACTGGTTGTACCAAGTGGTGAACCGGTCAAGATGGGATTGGAGAAGGTGTTGGGAGCGCTGCAGGGTGGGGGAAGGAAGGTGGTGTCATCGGCAAACTGGAGAAGGTGGATGGGGGTGACGGCGGCGGCATGTCCGCCGTATACAAAAGGTACAGAAGGGGGGAGAGGACGGAGCCTTGGGGCACACCGGCAGAGGGGAAAAAGGTGTAGGAGTCTGTGTTATGGAGGGTGACGTAGGAAGGAAGGTGGGAGAGAAAGGAGCCGATCAGACGGACGTAGTTAATGGGAAGGGCGAAGGTTTGGAGCTTGAAGAGGAGACCGGAATGCCATACGCGGTCATAAGCTCGTTCGAGGTCCAGGGAGAGGAAGATTGCGGAGCGACGGGAATTAAGCTGGTCGGAAAGGAGATGAGTGAGGTGAAGGAGAAGATCGTCGGAAGAGAAGGACGGCCGAAAGCCACAATGGGTAACAGGAAGGAGGCGGTGCTGGTGGAGGTGCTGGTGGATGCGGCAGGTGAGGATAGACTCCAGGACCTTGCTGAAGACCGAGGTAAGGCTGATGGGATGGTAGGAGGAGATGGCGGAAGGCGGTTTACGAGGTTTAAGGAACATCAGGATACGGGAGGTTTTCCACAATTCGGGGTAGTAACCGGTGGACAGGACGACATTGTAGAGCCTGGCCAGGGTGGAGAGACAGGAGCTTCACAAAGGTGACAGTAGGTGACATGATCGTGACCAGGAGCAGTGTTGCGTTTTGTGCGGAGTGTAGCAATGAGATCCTGTGTAGTGATAGGGTCATTGAGTTCTGTGTGTGCAATGTTGTCCAAGTACTGGAAACCACGTGCGAGGGGAGGGACAGAGGTGTCAGTTCGATCGCGGACTTTCGGGAAGAGGGAGTAATCGAACTGGGGATCATTGGGGATGGAGAAAACATCAGAGAGGTAGGAGGCAAAGTGATTGGCCTTACTAAGGGAGTCAGGGAAGGGGTGATCATCATGGGGAACAGGATAGTATGGGGTGGGTTTAGTTCCGGTTGGAAGGCTGACCAGAACTTGGACGAGTTGATAGGTAGGGTAGCATTTAAATCGGTGCATGTCTGTCGCCAGTCCCGACATTTCTTAGCCACGAGCAAATTACGAATGTGCCACTGGAGTTGCCGGTGGCGTCGTAGTGTGTCCGGGTCATGTGTGCGGAGGAAGGCACGGTAGAGACAGCGGGATTCACAGAGGAGGAGGACGGCCTGTGGGGGTAAGGTAGGACGGTGGGGGTGGACGGTGACAGTAGGGACGTGGGCCTCCACAGCCTCAGACAAGGTCTGCTGGAGAAAGGAGGCGACATGGGTCACATCGTCAGGGTGGTGGTAGGTGAAGGGGTGGCTACCGACCTGGGTGGAGAGGGTATCCTGGTAGGCATTCCAGTTGGCACGGGAATAGTCATGAACGTACTTAGGGGGAGGGTCATTGCGAGGGTTGGGGCAGGGGCGACAACCGTCTGAAACGGTGAGGAGGACAGGGAGATGGTCGCTACCAATAGGCTCCAGGACATCCGCCGTTATGCAGCCAAGGAGGTTGGGGGAGGAAAGGATAACATCGGGAGTGGAGTTGGATTCGGGACAGGTGTGCTGGGGGATGGGGATGAGGTCGCCTTGAAGGGAGGAGAGGAACCGATGCCACCGCCGTAACTGGGCGGCGGAATGACTATGGTTGTTGAGGTCGGCGGCGATCACGTAGAAGGAGAAGGTATGGTCAATGTGGGAGAGGAAGTAGAAGGGAATAGGGGCGTTAGGGCGGACATAGATGGTGACGCAGATAACGGTAAGGCCGGGGAAGAAGAGACTAAGGATCAGGTGTTCGGTGGGGTCGGGAAGGAGAGGTTGGAGCCGAATAGGGATCTGGTGGTGGTGACCAGTGGCAACTCCACCTCGCGCAATCGGGAGGGGATTATCGGAGCGGAGGAGGAGGTAGGGCGAAGTGTGGATGGTGTGGTGGGATTGGAGGAAGGTTTCATTGAGGAGGAAGGCATCCACGCGGTGGGTGGCAAGGGTGTGCAGGAAGAGGTTCTTGTTGGCAGGCAGGGAGCAGATGTTGTTGAAAAGGATACGGTGCTGTCGCGCCAGGACAGGGATTTAAACGAGGGTGTCAAGACGGGAGAAGGTGAAATGGACCTGGTTGTTGGAGTAGGTGCCGTACATTTTCAGTTGGAAAACGGAATGGGCGGCGAGGGATATCAGTTGGAGGGGGTGCAGGTGCTGAAAAGGATGAACATTCTGAAGGACGATGGTGAGGCATCTGATGATGCCCTCGGCGGTAGGGGGCAGGCAAAGGGTATTGCTGGGAGGGGTGGGGGCA
Organism: Schistocerca serialis cubense; assembly: GCF_023864345.2. Lineage (NCBI taxonomy): Eukaryota > Metazoa > Arthropoda > Insecta > Orthoptera > Acrididae > Schistocerca > Schistocerca serialis. Next base: position 123,364,406 of record NC_064643.1, read on the forward strand.
TCCAGACGGTGGACAGGAACGGTGAGTTTAGGAGTGGTAGGAGGGGGCTGGGCCTTACATTTCTGGGAGTATGTAGGATGAGGGAGGTTACAGGTATTACAGGAAGGACATTTCTGGGAGTATGTAGGATGAGGGAGGTTACAGGTATTACAGGAAGGGGGGGGGGGACTGGAGATTGGGGCACTGAAGTAAAAAGTGGGCTTGCCTACAGTGTGGGCAGGTGGGGCCCTCGCGGCACTCAGATGTCGGATGTGCATTATACCGCAAGCACCTTTGGCAGCAGAGGGAATGGGAGGGGTCAACTTTATAACGTTGGTTAAAAAGGAAGGCACCCTCCTTCAGGAGACGGTCTATGGAGGGGGCGTGCTCGGAAAAGACCCGCATAAGGCGGGTGGGGCCGGCAGCATTGTGGATGCGATGAACTGTACGCACCTCCAGATGGGGATGTGCCTGAAGCTCCGCCAACACCTCCTCCTCTGTGATCGTCGGACTAAGCCGAGTGATCACGGCGGTGAGGGTCGGTGGGCGACGCTGGGGTTGGGGTTGGCAGGAGAGAGGCGGGGAAGGAGCAGGGGTGAGGGAGGCATTAGGGCCAAAACGGGTGACAGGGATGTGGGAAAGGAGGTCTGTGTGGAGGGTAGGGCTGGGGGAGGAGATGAGCACCGAATCACGGCGAGGAGTGAGGAGGGGATGAGGGTACCAGGAAAATTCTGGCGAAGGAAGAGGGTGAGGTTCCAGGCTTCAAGAAGGGAGGGATGAGGATGGGAGAGGAGGTAGTGGTAGGAGCAGGCGGTAGAGGAGGAGGAGGAGGGGGCAGACAGGCGGGGCGACATCCATGGCATCATGGGTGGGGGAAGGGGACAAGGCAGAGCCTTTTTGGGAGTAGAGGAGGCAGGGGTGCCACTGGGGCACTTGACGGCGGCGGAGGAGGTGTGGGGGATGGGAGCGACTGGAATGTGGCAGGGAGTGGCAGGTCCTGGTGCTGGAGGCGGCGCCAGAGATGGTGAGGGCGATGGCGAAGGCGACGGTGAAGACGATGACGATGAAGGCGAAGGGGAGAGTGGAGCATGGGCCATAGCCCTCTGGGCAACCACCCAAGCAGGGGCTGCAGAAACGGAAGGAGCAGAGGGAGGGAGTGGAGGGAAGGGATCAGAAGAGACGGGGGAGGGAGGAGCCGGCGATGGGACGACAAATAGGGAAGGAGACGGGAGAGTGAGGAGGGAGGGATGGACTGAGGGGGGAGTGATGTGGCACACCACGTGATAGTGGTAGCAGTGGCGGAGGGGGAAGTGTATATGATGGCAGTGGTGGTGGCTGTCAAAGAGGTAGTGAGGGTTGACATTATGAGAAGGGGGAAAAAACACAGGACAAGACAAAGAAGCAAATGAGAGACGGGCAGGGCAACGAGAGAGACAGAGTAGAAAGGGACTGAGAATGACGAAGGACGAAGGAGACTGGGGCCGAAGCCCCACTCTGCTGCCACTGGCAGGGGGGTGCGACCCGCCTGGCTGGCCGGTGGGGACGCCTCCGCTGCTGCTGCTGGTGGTGGTTGTGGTGGTGGTGGTGCTGCTGCTGCTGGAGGAGGTGGGTGCAGCTAGGACCACTGCTGGCTGCTGGCCGCGACCACTGGTGGCTGCGACCGCTGGTGGCTGGAACGGCTGGTGGCTGCAACCGCTGGTGGGGACCGCTGCTGGCCGCTGGCTGCTGGCTGCTGGCGGGGGCCGGTGCTGGCAAGGACCACTGCGGGCTGCTGGCGGGGTCTGCTGGTGGCTGCTGGCGGGGACCGCTGCTGGCGGGGACCGCTGCTGGGTGCTGGCAAGGACCATTGCTGGCTGCTGGCGGGGACCGCTGCTGGCAGGGTCTGCTGCTGGCTGCTGGCGGGGACCGCTGCTGGTTGCTGGCGGGGACCACTGCTGGCTGGACTGCTGCACGTCGACGGGCTGGCTGGCTGGCTGGAACTTGCAACACCTATCGCTTCGATTGGTGCCGGAATAGCACAATCGAAGGGCGGTATTCAACCAAATTACCGCCGGAGATGTGTGACAGCAAATCCATACTCTCAGATGATTTAGAAGAAATCACACCAAGTGGTAGGTTACCGCATAAAGGTGTGTTTAAGCGTATACGCCTGGTGGCCGCACGTCTGCACTTGAGTCACACACAAGAGGATGCATGCTAGAAGGTGCGCGCGCCTCTTTCTCAACAGGCTAGTGCACGTCATTCAATTCACGCTTATATAGAAAGACGCATGCTGATCCACTGTTCCAGATGGCCGCTTTTGCTGGCTGCGGCTGGTGGCGCAGCCAATATTGTTTCGACAGCAAGACGAAATAGCAGAAAGAAAAACAAGTGCCAGATGAATGAAAACCTTTGGAGCCGTAAAGCGTATGTGTGCGCGTGGCGGTGTTGAGAAGCATGGCAAGCAGTATGCTGCTTAAAAATCTTACGCGTACGTCAGCAGGTGATTTCGAAGCGATACTTCATCTTGTTGGGCCATTGAAATTGAAGGAAGATTGGAAACTGTTGTGTACATAGTTCCACGTAGTCAGCGCGTACACAACTTTCCCAATAGATCGCGCCCCGCTAAGCACAACAGCGCAGGCGCCGCGCTCGTCCGTCTCTGCACTACGAGATGGCGCTGTCTTAGAGACGGACCAAATTTTGCTTCCGCCGATCCGCGTATTAATATGTAATGCAGCCAATGAGATTGCTGCTAACGTAGAACCTTTTCTCCTCGCAGATCACACTTGCGCAGTGATACCTGAACGCTCGAGGTATTATAATGAGTGTACAGACCTCCGATTAGTCAGTCTGCATTTGTCTGCCTTAGTCTGCATTAGTCTGCATTTGTCTGTACCAGTCTATAGTCAAGTTTCAGTCTGCGCCTAATAAGATTACCATAATCCTGTACATAGCCATGAAGATAAATGTATAGACACTTTTGTCAAGTATCAGAGATGTGTGAGAATAAGATTAACGTACCAAGACCAAAGGAACTTCAGATTGTCAATTGCAAACAGCATCCAGAATCAAGTTACGTAATGTCTATATTTTTTATTATTAAATGTGTGTGAAAATTAATCAAGTTCTGTTTAAAGTTGGTCACTGTCAATCTGCTACTCTAAGCGTGCAAGTGGCATTTCTATCGTCTGACCTAACGGCAGAAGATAAACACGCCACGATAAGACCACGAGACATATTGCTGGCACTCACCTACTTCGTTAGACCGATAAGTCAAATAATCTGATGATGTGTGTACCGAAGGTCTCACAGTACGCACACCACAGAAACACAAGCGAAGAGGGTAAGCTTGTCACGCTCTGGTGAAATCTCAGGAAACAAACATTATGTTAAGTTAAAATCAAGGACGATGTTTTCCGTTATCAACGTAAGTAAGAAAGACATTTCCTGCTGAACTGAACTCAGGATCTCCGAGATTAGTGTCAGCGGAACGACACAGAATGCATTTGGTATTTTGGAGAATTTTCGGAAAACCAGTAAATATGAACAGCGATACAATTGAGCTCAATTTCTCACATGTGTTTCCCTGTACAAATACCTCCGAAGAAATCTTAATCGCGTCTGTTCTACACTCCTAGGTACTTAGAGAGTGAAAAGAGAGAAGAAGAAAGACAAAATCTGTTGAGAAAATACTATGAATAACATTATGTCTGATAAAGGACGTGTAGCAGGGCATGACAAATTTGCGTAAACTTAGTCGTAAACTCACTGTTATACTACATTGAGTAATTTGTGTTTTATAATGACAATAAAATCTATGTAAGTGAAACAGTATTGCATCTATTAACACTTTCCTGTTAATCAAAGATCAAAGTTCCTGAACCTCAGTCACCGTGTTTAACATACCAGTTGTAAAAATTCTGAAATACTCTGTGAGCTTTAGTTATTAAAAATATTTAACGTAAGAGCGGAATTTAATGTGCACGGATGTGTACGGTCATATCCATGTTATTCTTGGTTACGACGTTACAGGTACGGAATTGACGAACCACAGACAAGGAAATGCACGATAGTTCTCCACAGAATACATGTGATTCTGATTAGACCACTCGGCCTTGGTGCTAACGCAAATCTGTGCTAAAGACCGAATCTCTCAACAACGAGTGACAATAAAACAAGTCAGTGAATTAATAGTGTGGCGGACAGGCGGACGTTATCTCGTGTCTCCCCGACTGGAATGGGGAGTCTCCGTCACCCGTGCACGTTGGGCCGTGCACACAGACGCTCGCCCGACTTGGCACGGTTGCATGTGGCTCCTTGCATCTTCGTGCAACGTCCGCAATCACCCGGTGAGCACGTAAAGCTGCAGAAGTAAGTATGCGCAGCTTAGTACAGTATACAATTAGGCCGAACAGAGAGCTCAGCTCGTGTGACGAGAAAGATCACGGTCATGCCTATCTCAGACACTGAAATTCCGAGAGACGAAGTGAATGAAAGCACCAATTCGCTTTTTCAAGGTCTAGGAGTGAAATAACAGCAAGTGTTCCTGCTCAAACGGAGAAGAGTGTACGGTCCTTGGGGAACAGGATCCCCATCAGATGGTGTTTCGGGCGGTTTGGAGGAGGTGACAGGCTGGTGATGCGTGTGTGGAGTCAGTGGAGGACAGGAGATTGTATGAAACGCCTGGTGCAGAGCAGTTCAGCGAGGTTGATCGGGAGCACGGAGACCTCGAGCACCAAAGTGCGACTGACGAGATAAGCGTGACGGCGAGAGCGCACTTCGTGTCACTGAAGTCACCGGACCCAGTTGTCAGTGGACTGGGAGGCGGCGGACTAAGCGAATTGGTCCTAACAGCAGACCTTCAACGCCAACTGTTTCTAAAACTACATCGGAAGATCTTCATGTTTTTGCCAGTTGTGATGGTTTAGCAAAATGTTTAGTGTGCCATAAAATACTAAAGCATATCAGCAAACAAAATGACAGCACGCCTAACAAAACACTTCAACAGATCTGTGAAAAAAAATGCCCTGCCATCTGGGTGGACATTTGTACTAATACATACGCTATGCAGAAAGAAAGATAAGATAGGCCCTAATAATTTAGGTGCCAGTGGGCTACAAGATCCCGTCGAAGGCACGTTCAGGCAGAACTGGAAGAATTATAAATCTACATTTAGGAGAGTAGCGGAAAAGCTTCAGGGAGAGCAGAGCGTATGCAAAATAGGTCATAAACTTAAAGCACTTCTTAGAAATTAAGAAAATCAGAAATTTGAAATATGTGGTAAGATTTGCAAATTTCAAAATGGCTTACGACTCTGTTGACAGAAATACTTTACTTATCATTTTAACAAAATTTGGACTCGATAGCAAAACAACATAAATAATTAAACTAACTTTGTTCCGGCGTATCGGCAAGCGCCGGCACGAAGATGAAGAACGCAAGAGTAGAGAAGGCGGTGAGACGACGTCAGCCAGTAGCGACCTGGCTAGGACTGCACGGCGGCAGGAGCGGCCCCTACAAGAAGAGAATATAAGCCTCGACAACATAGTATCAGGACAGTACTAGCAGTACTAGCCTGGCCCTACAAGAGAGCACTACGACAGCCGTTATTAGTGGTCCACAAACTGTGTGACAAACTTGCGTGAACGCTGTGTTTAGCAACGGACTCTGACTTCTTTGCATGTCGCCCATCGCTTGCGACACCGTTGTAAATTCAAAGTTAATTATCGTCAGTCTTACTCTATTATAATAAAAACTACTAACGTTATTTGCTTGAATTGTTGTATAGCTACCCGAGAAAGCAGCATCCTTTAAGCACCCTATACGAGACGCGTGCGCAGGACCTCTCAAACTTTAATCAATACAACATAAAAAGTAAAAAATCAGAACATTTGACGCCTCTAGTTTTTAATGGTAATTATACAATGAAGGAGCTCTATAAATACTAAGTGTACACAACTAGAAACAAAGCCATAAAAGATGACTATAAACTGTCTAGCATATACCGATGATATGGCACTCATTACAGACTCTCTTGAAAGCACGCAAGAACATATCACAGAACTACGACGTCAAGCACGAAAAGTAGGATTAGAAATATCACTGAAAGGAACACAGTTCATGTCAAACATCAGTAACGCGCATCAAAAGCCGGAAATAAATAACAACGCAATGTATAAAGTGAGCTGTTTTAAATGTCTAGGAAAATGACAACTAATCACCAAGAAAGGAAGACAGCAACGGTAATTAGAATACATGAAATGGAGAGGGCCTTTCGGGTAACAAGAAACATGTAAACATAAAAAAAAAGCTCCAGGAACACAAAACCGAAACGCTGAGAAACAGCGGTCAAGCCACAAGTATCCCGTGAGATGGAAACTCTTAAACTGATTACGAAGAGAGAGAACGAAAAATTAGAAAAGAATTGGAAGTAGAGTCCTGGAATACGAGAACCTAAAAGCAGCAGTGTATCAAAATGCAGATTAAGCACTAATACAGAACTGCATCTGAAAGTTGAAAAACTACTAGACGTAATGAAGGAAAGAAGATTAAAATTCTATGTTCATACATAATGACAAAGTAACTAAACAAATCTTTGACTTTCTGAACAATTATATAACTAAAACCACATGTCTGAGAGAAGCAGGCACAGGCATAGAAAATGTGGAGGACGTCACGGGCGTAATAAGAAACGGAACACGTTTTACAAAAACTATAGAAACGATACGCTTTCAGGCCAGGAAAAACTATCAAGAACTGGAAGAAAGGGTACACAAGAAGAGAGAGAACCACGTACTCGAATAATGTAATATGTATGTATCCAAAGGGAACTGAATATGAAATCAAAGGAGCAGAAACAATGTTGATTTATCATACCTCCTGAAAGGGGTATTTGAAATTAAAAAGAAAAAGACAAGAAAATTGCATTTGCAGAGGCATGTCGTGATACAGGCGGTACTCTACGACAGATAGAAATACTTCGACGACGACCTCGGCGCAGAACTCCTAGATCTAGAAAGCAGCTTGGCAAAAGAAGTACGTTGCCACTTAATTTAAAAGTTGGTAATTTTTGTAATATGCAGCAACAGCATGAAATGAACGCATTTATTTTTCAATGCCAACTGCAATGTTAGTCTGGTTAGCTTTCTTAAGAAATACATTTTGATAAAGGATGTAGCATTATTTTCAAGATGCAGATCATCCAGGAAAGACACTGAGCCAGAGACACTACCGATGCGTGACGGCAGGTGCATGGCAGAGGATGCTCAGAGCAGGCCTGCGGGTGGATATGACACACGTGTTCACGAAGCGTGCTTGGCATCTATCACCGGTTTATTGTCTGTCTGGTTGCTATCTGGCCAGATAAGAGCCTTATGAAGAGCGGAACCTGAACTCACGGCCCTCATACGCGCTATTATGTACACTGTCTTATCAAAAGTGTCCAGGAATCTCTATATAATGCGGAATTGACCACGAGGCTACACGAGAGGCGGACACGCCAGTATAAAAGAAGGCAGGGAGTATTGGGTTGCCAGTAGAGAAACACTAACAGCAGAATGGGTCGACCACGAGAACATAGTGACCTCGAAACTGGAATAGGCATTGGATGTCACTTGGGTGCAAATGCATCAGAGACATTTCAATCCTTTTAAACCTGCCCAAGTTCCTTGTTAGTGGCGTGATTGTCAAGTGGGAACGTGAAAGCACTACCGCAGCTAAACAAAGACGAAGTAATCATGTACTGACGGCCAGGAATTGTCGAGCATTGCGGTGGTTGTTTGTAGAAAACCGCATGAAATAAGCGGAAGGAACAGCTCGTGAGTTCTAAAGTACTACCGGCAGTCATACTGTAGTAGTGACTGCACTGTGGAGCTAAAAATATAGAGTACAATGGTCGATCACCTTCTCATAAGCTACGCATTCCTGTAGGCAATGCTAAGCAACGCTCGAGTTTGTGCAAACAGTGACGCTACTGGACAGTGGATGAATGTGGACGAGTGATATGGAATCATGAGTCACGCCACAGTCTGTGGCAGTCCAATGATGATGAAGTTTGGTTTGTGGGGCCCTCAACTGCGCGGTCATCAGCACCCGTAGAATGTCCCAAGTTTTACGCACTCCAATTTAGCCACTATCACTAATGATGATGATAAAACAAACACCCAATCCCTGGGCAGAGAAAATCCTCAACCAAGCCGGGAATCGAACCAGGACCCCGTGATCCAGAGGCAGCAACGCTAGCCGCTGGACCTGTGGCAGTCCGATGGAACGTTTTGGATTTGTTGAATGCCTGGGGAACGTTACCTGCCGTGATGTGTAATGGCAGCAGTGACGTCCAGAGAGGTGGTATTACGATATGGAGGTGTTTCTCGAGGTTACGGTATGGTTCCCCTATTGCCAATAAGAAAACGCTAAATGTGGAACGCTGTTAACAAATTTTACAGCGTTGTGTACTGCGCACGGCGACAATGAGTGTTTCAGAATGACAATGCATCCTGTCGTAAAGCAGCATTGTTGATGTAATGGCATATGAACAATAACAGTCCTTAAACAGGCAGGTCTGCCCCAGATGAGTTAGAAGGTCGACTTACTTAACAGGAAAAGATGAGTTTCGAATCACGAAGTAAAAGCTGTTAAATAAATGTTAAATGATCAACCAGCGAAAGCATATATGAAGAGTTCATAAGAGGGACGTGAAATTCGAATGTTATTGTTTATTTGTTTCTATGTGTACGTATCCGCCAGGAAGGTTCGTGATTTAAAGTCTTTTGTTAGGTGCAGCAAAGAATTCCCCATAACATCAATATATTAATTAGGGTGTTTGAAAGAGATCTCCGTTGTTTTAAGAAAAATTTTATGGGGAAATTAATGTAAAATTACATCAATGAGCACACATCATGAAAGAGAATTTCTTCAAGTTTTGTTTAATGTTAGTAGACGTCAACGTGGGATCCATTTGTTGCCCTGCACACGTCGAGACGACATTCCAGCACTTAATTCACCAACATTTCAGGTGTAAGTGTCCCATACTCCGCAACGATTCTTTCCCGTAGATGATTGATGTCTCTGATCTTTTCACTGTACACAATATTTTTTATGTGGCCCCAAAAGAAAAGGTCCGGTGGGGTTACGACTGGGCTTTGTGGTGGCCAAGATATTGGGCCAGCCCTACCTATCCATCTTCCTGGAAAGCGAGCGGCAAGAGTCGCACCGCACATGGTTACTTAATGAGGTGGGGTACCACCTTGTAGGAAAAACAAAATCCGCTTTTCCGCCTCAATATCGTCCATTTGGGGAAAGACGTACTCTGTCAGCATGTCACAGTAAATGTCCCCCTTTATTGTTTTCTCTACAGAAATGAAAGAACCAGGAACAAGTTCTTCCATCAAACCACAACAGTCATTAACTTGGGGAGAGTCACGTTGATGCTGAATAACTTCATGTGGATGCTCTGACCCCCAAAATTCTGCAGCTATGACGATTAACTATTCCACTGACATGAAATGTAGCCTCATCAGAAAAGAGAATCTTTTTTAAAAATTGACATCGCCATCAATTCGGTGCAGAAAGTCAACAGCAAACTCATACCTTCCGATTTTATCGGTAGGTTTTGCGTTACAGTTGCAATTTGTAGGCGCGCAACTTAAGTCTTATACGTAGAATATCATCCACAGTATATCTAGGCACTCCTAATTGTAGACTACGTCTGGCCAATTACTTATTCGGGCTCTGAACACACGAAACACGGATCTGTTCAACAACATCTTCAGAAGTTCTCGGTCTACCTGGTGATTTTGCTTTTAAAACTCTGCCCTTTCCTTAAAAGATTTTAGCCAGTGACGGATAGTTTTTGCTGTAGGTGGTTCACCACCATACTGACATCTAAAATAACTGACTCAGTTTTCACAAGCCAAATAACACACTGCGCTTTCTGTTGGGGATTACACATTGTTGCTGAGTTGCTCTGCACTGCACTGCGCTCAGACCTGGACTGAACTGAGGGAACAAGGGAATAAAGCAGCACTGGTGCCGTCGCAAGGTCAAGCAGACCTGCCAACTGCAGGGGAGCCAAACTTGGAGAATTGATGAATCAAACACCACAAACTAGAACAGTGTATGTCACTTTGTACAGATTCTAGGACACATTAAAATTAGGTAGTTCTTTTTCAAACACGCCGTATAATTGCGTACAGCTCATGCAGTGTGCAAACTGCTGCGTTGACTTCACATATCCAGAATGAATATTCACTCTCTGGAGGAATGTGGGCTGATTTGAAACTTGCTGGCAGATTAGGAATCGAACGTGGGTTGGTTGGTTGGTTGGTTGGTTTGGGGAAGGAGACCAGACAGCGTAGTCATCGGTCTCATCGGATTAGGGAAGGATGGGGAAGGAAGTCGGCCGTGCCCTTTCAGAGGAACCATTGGCCTGGAGAGATTTAGGGAAATCACGGAAAACCTAAATCAGGATGGCCGGACGCGGTATTGAACCGTCGTCCTCCCGAATGCGAGTCCAGTGTCTAACCACTGCGCCACCTCGCTCGGTCGAACGTGGGACCTTTGCCTTTCTCGGCTGAGTGATCTACCGACTGAGGTATTCAAGCACGACCCGCGACCAGCCCTCATTGTTTCTCAGCACACACACCGCTGCGGAGTGGAAACTGATTCTGGAAACAATACCCTAGCTTGTGGCTAAGCTATTTATTCGCAATGCTATATCTTCCAAGACTGCTAGTGAAGCGAGTTATGCAGGAGAACTTCTTGTACTCCAGAAGGTGGAAGAGAGGATGCAAGGCTGCGAGGGGGGGGGGGGGGGCAATGAATCACTCCTGTACCACTCAGAGGCAAAGGTTTCAGTTTCGATTCCCACCCTGGGCCACAGTTTGTCAACAAATTTCAATTCTAAATATGTGTGGTTACTGTGGTGTCACCGCCAGACACCACACTTGCTAGGTGGTAGTTTTAAATCGGCCGCGGTCCATTTAGTACATGTTGGACCGCGTGTCGCCACTGTGTGATCGCAGACCGAGCGCCACCACAAGGCAGGTCTCGAGATACGGACGAGCACTCGCCCCAGTTGTACGGACGACATTGCTAGCTACTACACTGACGAAGTATCGGTCATTAGCCGAGCAGATAGTTAGAATAGCCTTCAGCTAAGTCCATGGCTACGACCTAGCAAGGCGCCATTAGCCTTACATAGTTTGATAGTTATCGTATAAATGTCTCAAGAAGAACGATGTATACAACAAGGATAGATTAAAGTTAAGTATTCCAAAAGCAACGTACTTTTCTTTATATCATTCAATAAGTATCCTGTTTCAGATCATCAAGTCCGCCTGCTTGCTTAATGGCCGCCTCCCTTAAATAATGTGCGTAGTGTTGGCAATCTGTCAACACTACAGTTACATGTGAGAGAGGACCTGAAAACACTGAAGTTGCCAGGTGAAATAAAAGGAAAAGTGAATAATACAATCAGCGTCGGTCTCCAAAGCCGATGTTCTGCTGTGGTGCCTTGCCTGAAAATCACGCTGAGCTTCCATGTGAAGTTATTAACGAAATGAAAACAAAGTATCACAGTCCACTGTAAACGGATGCTGGCGACCGAACTCCCGCATTTCCGAACAGAAAATGTACCACGACTCTGCTACTACACCTAACTAGTCTACGCTGTGATTGCCTGCAAATAACTGTCAGCCGTGCCGACTCGTATAGATAGTGCTTCTCCACAGTTATGAAGTCGTTGCCCAACAACGAGTTCGGGAGCGTCTGCGGAGAGGGCGTGATATGTCCACCTGCGAGGCTTGAAAGCTTGCCGCACTGGGTGGAGACGTTCTGTTTTCGAGCTCGGACTGGAGCCGATGGGAGGACGCAACGCTGGCCGATCACAGCGCAGAAGAAGTGGACGTACTGGTTAGTGGCTACTGGGCTCTAACACGCGGTGGCCTAGGCGCTCGGTCAGTCTGATGCAGTATTGAAAAGAGTGGTGCACTGGAAGTGGAAGCGTACGGGGCAAGTTGCCAAGGCTCTAGGATCCTTAAAAGAAAACTAGAGTCTTCTTTTAAGCTAGAGATTATCCTTTTGTTGACGCATTCAATTTGAACTGTTTCTCTTTATTAGCGTAACTTTTATACAGGCTGATTCACGAATATATGCAAATATTTTAATATGTTAATCTGCAAGTAAAACTAAAGGAAAAAGTTCACATGAACATAGGTCGGCAAATGTTTAGTTACGGAGTTACGCCTAATAAAAGATTTTTCCTGATATTTAGTAACTTCATTAATATGAAACCATCGCAAAACTGTATGAGGTTAAAGTAAAGCACGATTTCCATTTATTTTGTTGTTATTGATCTGGTGAATCTAATAAAACCTGTCAAAGACGTGTATCTGCATTAGTTTTTCAGTACATCCAGAGAAGCAAAGACGTAATTACGTAAAATTTTTAATTTATTAACTAATTGGTCCAATTTGTTTTTTAAATTCCAGACAATTGCACACAGTTTTCAGCAGAAGTTGTGGAGAATTTAATTTCGGAAAAACGATAGTAGTATCGTTAACTGAAACTGTCTGAAAGTGTCAAATAATCTGCTTTTATTTATACCATAGCACACGTGAATTCATGTTAAACTGGAAAAAACAAAGCTCAGTGTTAAGGAAGTCGTACAGTGTATATACAACTTCACAATACATTCACAACAAATATTCAAAAATGCCTCCACCGAGTTCAATGCATTTATCTGCACGTGTATGATCAACTTTTCTTGGTTGTTTCCGTTTCACAGGATTGTTCTTAATTTAGTCTACTGCATTCATAATGCGAGCAAGTAATGCCTTACGTGTATTGTCTTTGTCCTCATAAAATATGTCTCTCATCCATGCCCATACACAAAAATCTTTTGGTGTTAAATCGGGCGATCTGGGTGGCCACAGACGTCTAGCACCACGAACAATCCATTTTTGGGGAAAACGTTAATTTAAATGTATAGTAGCGGTGTTGGTGAAATGTGGAAGTGCACCTTCATGTTGAAAATAACATTTGCAATCGCGTAGCAACTAGAACAACTTCGAGCAAGAGGGGCATTTCTTCTTGAAGGAATTGCAAGTACGTATCGCCAGTTAGACGTGCTGGGAAAATAAATGGTCCAATAAAGCATGTGTTGATTATACCACACTACACATCTAAGGTAAATCGCTGCTCGTCATGTAAATTGTTTATACCATCTTGAGCAAACCGTGCGTCATCAGTAAATAAAATGTATTTGTGTAACTGCTGATTAGTATTCAACCAGTTGTACAACTCCAAGCGAAGGGTAGGATCTCCCGGATGTAAGTGATGCACTTTTTGTTTATGGTAAGGATACAAATTATTGTACTGAGTAGTACAGTTTGTTTAACGTCAAATGTACACCTTAGACATTGTTGTTTGAGTTATTTGTCATTTGTAGTAGACCACTATTAAGTTATGATGCTTACAGCGCCATCTATTGCTAGATTTTGTAACTATTTATTTTTCTTCTCCATACGTCTTCCCCTTCTCCGATAATATTCCGTCGCAATTTGACGTCATTCTGACCAATGGAATTATTTCTACAGCTATTTGAAAGCCTAACTTTAATTATAATCACCCTGTATGTACTGCAATATTGCTGCAAAGAAGAGACACAAAGAAGATTATTTCAAAAATTATGTAGTTATAAAACAGTGAAGGAGAAAATTAATTAGATAAATATTTCAAATTGAGCTAGGGTAAAACTTTATATTTGACAGTTGAATAAATAGTACTAGTAAATTAAAATTATTACTTACTGGTTCTAGTTTTCTTCTGCCATCCAGTTTTCGCCCCTATAAAGATATCAACCATTTCTCCCTACTGGCCTTTTTATTAAACTCTCGATTTGAATACTGAGCGGAAATCCCTACGAAGTTCAGTATTGTTGATAAGGCGCCCCATGTCAAAGTCGTGTTTTCAAAACAACTCACAATTTATGAACAGTGATAGTGAAAGATCAGTAATGCACATTTTGTTGTCGCTGTTTCTGAACAGTGATAATGAAAATTCAGCAGTGCAGATCTTCACAGCGAAGAGAATGGAGAAACCAGAAAACATGACACACTGTGAAGGAAATCAAGCGCCATAAAAAACATAAAAGCTCAGGAAAACCACAGCACGTGGTAACAAGTAAGAAAATAAAAGCCCACTGATGGAGCAATAACTTCAACGAAATGTGTGTGGGAAACAAAAGGAAAGACAAAACTGTGTTCTGCTGAAAGTCGACCCCCTTAAAAAACAAATGTATTGGTAAAGCAAACACGGACAGAAGGGCTTCAACTGCAAGACACAATCACTCCGATCGCCATCTGATTTTTAAAATTAGAGCGCTGGCTTGGCTAACTTCAGGCCGCCTCATTGGTTGCCTCCTCTCCCACTCCCCTTCATAAAATGCACCAAGATCGCCTGGGCTAATCGCTCCAGCACTGCTAGTCTTCAGTGACTCGCTGCTTGTTGCAGCCTGGTGCTTAACCGCCCATACTTTCCGTAACGTCTGCTCCTTGCTGTCGACTTGGTTATGGCGACCAGTCAACATTCCCAAACAGTCATTACTAGAGCATAAACCCATACTCTTATGCTAAGCTGTTAAGCATCAGAATGCACGGTACATTAAAAAAATGTTAAATGTATGTTACTCAGTGTCGGGACCGGTACATGCTTTACAGATATGGGAAGGAAAACGTCTGTTCCGAATTGGCTTCAAGAGTGTGTCATGATACTGAATACTGGGTTAATTTTGATTAAGCTTTATTTTATTCAAAATAGTACATTACCGTCTGCGGGGTTATACAGTCCCATTTTCAAGTTTCACTATAGCTCTTCTAGTTTAAACTCTGCGCGCAGTTAGCGGAACTGAAGGGGAACTAAGATTTCTTAAAAGTGGACTAATTAGTCGCGTATGTTACACTTAGCGTATATTTCATTTTTTAAATATACGAATATCACTTTGACATGGATGACGTATGTGGATTGCAATTAATGAGAGGATCTCTGCGGAAATATACACTGAGGAGCCAAAGAAACTGGCACACCTGCCTAATATCGTGTAGCGCCTCCGCGAACACTCAGAAGTGCCGCAACACGACGTGGAATGTACTCGACTAGTGTTTGAAGTAGTGCTGGAGGGAACTGATGCCATGAAATCTTAAGGGTGCGAGGTGGTGGTGATCTCTTCAGAACAGCACGTTGCGAGGCATCGCATATATAATCAACAATTTTTATGTCTGGGAAGTATGGTGGCAAGCGGATGTGTTTAAACTCAGAAGAGTGTTCCTGGAGGCACTCTGTAGCAATTATGGAGGTGTGGGATGTCGCATTGTCCTGCTGGAATTTACCAAGTCCGTCCGAATGCACAATGGACATATAAAATGTTGTGGGTAGAGCAAATCAAAGACCGTGATTTATTGCCAGAACATTTAGAAGATGCAACAGATCTACTAAAGAGACTGATTGCACCAAAATTTCAATCACCAGTTTTCTCCTCAACATTCTGTTGGCACCTACCTACACGGGAGATGTGATCATCACGATAAAATAAGAGAAACCAAGACTCGCACAGAAAAAATTAAGTGCACGATTTTTTCCCGCGTGTTGTTCGAGAGTGGAAAGAACGGTAGAAACAGCTTGAAGGTGGTTCGCTGTACCCTCTGCCACACACTTAATTGTCAATAGCAAAGTAATCACGTAGATGTAGGTGTAGAAATGGATGCAGGTGATCAGACAGAATGCTTAAGTACGCGTCATCTATCCAGGCGTATCAGGGGTCCCGTATTACTGCGACTGCACACGTCCAACACCATTACAGAGACTCCGTCAGCTTGAACAGCCCCTGCTGACATGCAGGATCCGTGGATTCATTTGGTTGTTTCCATACCTGTACACGTCCATCCACTCGGTACAATGTGAAACGAGACTCGTCCGACCGGCAACATGTTTGCAGTCATCAACAGTCCAATGTCGGTGTTGAAGAACCTAGGCGAGGCGTAATGCTTTGTGTCGTGGAATCATCAAGAATAAGGAATGAGCCTTCGGCTTCGAAAGCCCATATCGATGATGTTTCGTTCTATGATTCGCACGCTCGCTCTTGTTTATGGCCCAGCACTGAAATCTCCAGCAATTTGGGCACGGGTTGCACATCTGTCACTTTGAACGATTCTCTGCAGTCGTCGTTGATCCCGTTCTTGCAGTATCTTTTTCCGGCTGCAGCGGTGTCTGAGATTTGATGTTTTACCGGATTTCTGATATTGATGGCACTTTAGTGAAATGGTCGTACGGGAAAATCCCAAAATCCCCACTTCATCGCTACCTCGGAGATGCTGTGTCGGATTGCTCGTGCGCCGATTATGACACCATGTTCAGACTCACTGAAATCTTGATAACCTGCCATTGTAGCTTCAGTAACCGATCTAACGACAGCGCAAGGCACTTGGGAATTTTGGAAATTTATGGTAAGTTCCTGTGGGACCAAACTGCTGAGGTCATCGGTCCCTAGGCTGACACACTACTTAATCTAACTTAAACTAACTTACGCTAAGGACAACACACACACGTGTGTGCGAGGGAAGACTCGAACCTCCGACGTGGGGATTCGCACGAACCGTGGTAAGACGCCTCAGTCTACGAGGCTAACCTGCGCGGCGCAAGACACTTGTCCTGTATAGGCGTTGCCGACCGCAGCGCCGTATTCTGCCTGTTTGCATATCTCTGTATTTTAATACGCATGCCTAAACCAGTTTCTTTTGCGCTTCAGTGTATGATCCCGAAATCGACTGCTTAACATAAATATCTCCCAACATAGGACACCTAAGTGGAAGTTTGCGACGTGTATGATATGTAGGTGAATTGCTTACGTTATTGGTATCACATTGTAGGCTATTTGAGGAAATGCCACCGAACTTTTAGAAATTTGTATCCCCTGGTGGCCATGGTGGTCTTGGACAGCAGGCCACATCACTTGTGCCATGGGGGTCACAGGTTCAGTCCCGGGGGGTGCAGTGTGTATTTTTCTACGTTCCACTCCCTCAGGAACGCCCCAGGTCCACCCAACCTGCTATCAAAATGAGTTCCAGGTTCTTTCACGGATGTAAAAGGCGGCTGGGGCGAGGGACCCACCTACCCTCCCGCTCCTAGCGTCGCAACGTATTCAAGGATTGCACTCTACCCGCGGTGAAGCCCACAGTGCGACCACGTGCTTGCGTCACAGATTTTACCTTCATCTTTTACGTTTTGCTATTTCGCTTTCTTTTCACTACTTTACGCAAATGATACACACAAATATGACACTTAAACAAGAGACCGAGCGAGGTGGCGCAGTGGCTAGCACACTGGACTCGCATTCGGGAGGACGACGGTTCAATCCCGCGTCCGGCCATCCTGATTTAGGTTTTCCGTGATTTCACTAAATCGCTCTAGGCAAATGCCGGGATGGTTCATTTGAAAGGGCACGGTCGGCTTCCTTCCACGTCCTTCCCTAATCCGATGAGACCGATGACCTTGCTGTCTGGTCTTCTCCCTGAAACAACCCAACCCCCAACTTAAATAAGAAAAAGAAATGAAGTGAAATTCGATTCGCTTCACAATGATAGCTATTCAGTTTGTTCACGCCACACTAACACCCAATGCTTCAGTGAGATGCATGGCTGAAAGTACTCCCGACGACGCCCTGGGAGGAATGCTGCGAAGCCGAACAACGCCTGTTGAAAGGTGGCTGCACTGAGTCACAGCGCCAAAGATTGCGCCAAAGATTATTATTCCGCCGCCTCCACTGGTGCAGTAGTAGTTCAGAGGTTGCCTAGGGCAGTTCTTGTTGAGAGGATGTCGAGAGCAGTACTAGTTCAGAGGATGTCGAGTGCAGTTGTTGTTCTGTTGGGTGAGACAGCAGATGCTGTTCGGTTCGTGTATAGATGGAATATGTTGCAACGATCACAGTGTATTTTTCATCAATATATATGGAGGTAAAAAAATTATTTCACATTTCTTTAATGACAATACCTCTTGGTCACAGGTTCAGTCAACAAAGCATCTGGCTCGTGTTCATGTATTAGACTTGTAATTCTGGTTTCTACGTGCAATTATATTATTTCTTGTTCTTCAATTAGTTCATTGTAAATGGTGTTTAAAATACCTTCTCGTATTGAGGAAGAACCGTGCCAGATACATGTACGTTGAATCAAACTTCCACACACAGAACAGTTACACTTGTGCTTTGCTGTTTCGTAGCTATTATAGTTGCAGGGGACTTAATTAATCAATTGTGTTAACGGAAATTTCTTGTCATTCTTTATTGTTATGTTATGCAGTCAGATTGCGTACTAATACTACTCAGGGCCAACCGGTTACGAGACTTCGTAACCGGACACACAGCTATTAAAATTACTGCATTTTTATTAAGCCCCCATGCACTGTACAGCCATTGCGATGAAAGACTGCAACCGAGTTTTGTTCTGAGATACGCGAACAAGGACGATCCACTTCATTTGCTGCAGGTACTGCAAGTGGCCCGACAAAAGAACAATGGGAGCCGAGTGCCAAACTACTCCGGCCTGTGGCGAATCGCGAAGAGCGCTCGACGCACGTACTCAAGTCCAGTGCGCAATGGGAGGGAATTGAATCAGTTAGGTGCGTGTAGGGGAGCTCGCTGGCCCTTTGTTTCGCATCGCGGGCTGCGAGAAGGCCCTCTCAGCTGGTCTGGCTCGCAGCGAACACAAAGAGTCCGTCGCCTACATCCAGCCGTGTGCATTTAGCAGGCGTAGCACGGTTAGCGGCATCTATCTCCGCTCCAGTAGACTCTTCTTCTACACCTTAGCAATTCAAAGTGCTTAGAAAAAGTTTGGTAAGTGGTATTTAAATGGAAAGCTGTGTTATCAAAACACGTCAAGGTGCGCCGCTTTCCATCGAACGCACTAAGGTGATAAGAGGTTTTTTACACAGGACAGTCGAATGTACGAGGATCACTCCAAACGAAACGCACAACATTTATTTTAAAATCCATCTTTTATTCTACATGTTTGAAAGTTTTCCAGTGTGTAGATACATCCTTTAGCAACAATATTTTCATTTCTCCGCATAATTTCCATCCGTCTCAACTGCCTTACGCCATCTTGGAACCAGCGCCAGTATACCCGAACGGTAAAATTTTGGACCAACTGTTTGGCAGCGTGCACAAGGTAGTCATCATCTTCAAGCCTTGTTCCACGAAGAGAGTCTTTCAGCTTCCCAAAGAGATGATAGTCACATGGAGCCAGGTTTTGTAATCGCTTCCATGGTTTTTTGACTGACATGTGGCCGTGCATTGTCGTGCAGCGGCAAAACATCCTGCTTTTGCCGATGTGGTCGAACACGACTCAGTCGAGCTTGAAGTTTCTTCAGTGTCGTCACATATGCATCAGAATTTATGGTGGTTCCACTTGGCATGACGTCCACAAGAAAGAGTCCTTCGGAATCGAAAAACACCGTAGCCATAACTTTTCCAGCAGGAGGTGTGGTTTTGAATTTTTTTTCCTTGGTTGATGCCACTCCATTGATTGCCTCTTCGTCTCTGGTGAAAAATGATGGAGCCATGTTTCATCACCTGTCACAATTCGTCCAAGAAATTGGTCTGCCCCATTATCGTACTGTTCCAAAAGTTCGCTGCATACCGTTTTGCTTGTTTCTTTGTGAGCCACTGTCAACATCCTGGGAACCCACCCGGCACAAACCTTTTTTAACGCCAACACTTTCAGTATTCTGAAAACACTTCCATCTCCTATCCCAACGTAGCGTGAAATTGGTTCATTGTGATGTGTCTGTCAGCAGTCACCAGTTCGTTAACTCTCTGCACATTGGAGTGCGTGCAGTACGAGTCCTGTCGCTATGACGACAATCTTCAATACCGCCGTGTCCGCTTTCATCACATAACCTGCTTGCCCACCGACGAACTGTACTAAGATCGACAGCAGCATCTCCATGCATCTTTTTAAACCTCTTGTGGATGTTTCGCACTGTCTCGTTTTTACAGCACAGGAATTCTATGACAGCAAGTTGCTTCTGACGAACGTCAAGTGTAGCAGCCATCTTGAAGACATGCTGTGACGGCGCCACTCACGGGAACAGGTTGAACTAAGTTTGAAAACAAGGGGGAAGGATGTATCTACACACTGTAAAACTTTCACACATGCAGAATGAAAACTGTATTTTTACAAAAATAGTGTGCATTTCTTTTGGAGTGACCCTCGTATTATCGTACTCTTATCTGATCAAAACTATCTGGACATCTATTACGGACATTGATATGAGGTCTGTCGACCCTTCACCTTTATAACACTCAACTCTGCCCGAACAGGCCATGTAGGCCCAACGCTACCAACCTCACCCCACAGGTGTCACTGGATGCGGATATGGAGGGGCATGTGGTCAGCGCACCGCTCTTCCGGTCGTATCTCAGTTTACGAGACTTGGTGCCGCTACTTCTCAAGTAGCTCCTCAGTGTCCCTCACAAGGGATACGTTCAGCGCACTTGCCAACAACGCTTGGTAGACCGAATGGACACCCATCCAAGTGCTAGCCCAGCCCGACAGCGCTGAACTTCGGTGATCTGACGAGAACCGGTGTTACCACTGTGGCAAGGCCGTTGGTCCTTCTCTTTTATGACGGATTGAAAACTACCGAGGATCCATTCAGTAAGGTATGGAGGCGGAACGGCAGCCGAGTCTTTCGCAGAGCTGAAAGCAGCGAAGGTAGCGATGTTGGACATCAGTGTCTGGAGCGAGGTCAACGTTCTATCTCATACCAGAGACGGTCCATCGGGTTCAGGCCAGGACCATGGGCTCAGACCATTTAAGAAATGTTATTCTCCACAAACGATTGCCTCGTATATGCCACTTTATGTCAGGGTGCACTGCAACACTGATGCAATCATTGTGTCCGAACTGTTAGTCTACTGCGCTTTAGTTCACAGTGCTCTAAAATGTGTTAGGGGACCACACGTAAGCCACGAAAAATACCTCATTACTGTAACACCACTTCCTCCATAATTCACTGTTTTCACTACAAATGTTTTCCAGGATTTCGCCAGACTCGAAACCTTCCATCGGATTGCCACTGGATATAGCGTGATTCTTTGTCAAAATCAGTCGCTTCGAATCTCCCTCTGCCCATTGGCTTCGGTCGTTATGCCTCGCGAAGTGTTACACAATGTGATCGAAAGTATCCGGACACCTGGCTGAAAATGACTTACAAGTTCGTGGCACCCTCCATCGGTAATGCCGGAATTCCGTATGGTGTTGGCAAACTCTTAGCCTCGATGACAACTTCCACTCTCGCAGGCATACGTTCAATCAGGTGCTGGAAGATTTCTTGCGGAATGGCATCCCATTCTTCACGGAGTGCTGCTGGAAGGTTTCTTGCGGAATGGCAGCCCATTCTTCACGGAGTGCTGCAGTAAGGAGAGGGATCGATGTCGGTCGGTGAGGCCTGGCACGAGGTGGGCGTTCCAAATCATCCCAAAGGTGTTCTACAGGATTCAGGTCAGGACTCTGTGCGGGCCAGTCCATTATAGCGATCCTACTGCCGTGTAACCACGCCACCACAGTCCGTGCATTATGAACAGGTGCTAGATCGTGTTGAAAGATGCAATCGCTGTCCCCGAATTGCTCTTCAACAGTGAGAAGCAAGAAGGTGCTTAAAACATCGTTGTAGACCTGAGCTGTGATAGTGCCACGCAATACAACAAGGGGTGCAAGCCCCTTCCATGAGAAACACGACCACACCATAACATAACCGCCTCCGAATTTTACTGTTGGCGCTAGACACGCTGGCAGATGACGTTCACCGGGCATTCGCCATACCCACACCCTGCCATCGGATCGCCCCATTGTGTACCAATATTCGTCACTCCATACAACGTTTCGCCACTGTTCAATCGCCCAATGGTTAACCTCCTTACACCATGCGAGGCGTCGTTTGGCATTTACTGACGTGATGTGTGGCTTATGACCAGCCCCTCGCCCATGAAATCCAAGTATTATCACCTCCCCCCTAACTGTCATAGTACTTGCAGTGGATCCTGTCGTAGTTTGGAATTCCTGTGTGATGGTCTGGTTAGATGTCTGCCTATTACACATTACGACCCTCTTCAACTGTTAGCGGTCTCTGTCAACAGACGAGGTCGGCCTGTACGATTCTGTGCTGTACGTGTCCCTTCACGTTTCCACTTCAGTATCACGTGGGAGACAGTGGACCTAGATGTTTAGGAGTGTGGAAATCTGGCGTGCAGACGCATGACACAAGTGACACCCAATGATCTGACCACGTTCGAAGTCCGTGAGTTCTGTAGTGCGCACCATTCTGCTCTCTCACGATGTCTAATGACTACTAAGGTCGCTGATATGGAGGACCTGGCAGTAGGTGGCAGTACAATGCACCTAACATGGAAAAGTATCTTTTCGGGGGTGTCCGGATACTTTTGATCACTTAGTGTACTTAGCATTACCTAACATATGAGGAGCTGCTCGATGATTGCACTCCAGTCTTTCTATCTCCATACTCAATGGACTTCTCTTAGCCCCTTGGGACACACGAGTGATCTTTCTGCTGATTTAATGAGATTTTTTACCAGCTCCCTTCACAATGGTCCGTCAGTACGTGAGGTCTGGCTGGTCTTGGTTTATTTGTGGTTGTTACTTCGCGTTTACACTTCACAATCACATCGCCAACGATCGTTTTGGGTGGCTTAAGAAGCGTTCGAAGTCACTGAGCTTCCCTGAAATTCTGCTGTTACTCCTTCTCTCCTGACACCGCAGTACTCCCCACCTCCTTTTTTACTGGCGGGTCTGCCTGTTGTGACATCTAGCGGTGGAATACGGCATGACACATGAATATTCTGATTCTCCTGATCACATAGTGTACGTACTAGTGTGACAGTGGACCTCACAAACGCGTAGAGGTTACACCTAATGGGTACAGAAGTTTTATAGGATGGATGGATGGATGGTTTGGGGGATTAAAGGGACCAGACTGCCACGGTCATCGGTCCCGACAGAAGTTTTATAACACGTGGCGTATGACTTTTACTAGACTCTTCGAATATCAATGCAAGTGAGCAAAGACGTCATAAAAGAAAAACAAAGTGTTCCAATAATGTTCGTATTAGAAAGGGAACTGAGACTGTTCTCTCCTTTGCGGCTTCTTACTGACGGCCGTCTGCGTTTGTGTGTGGCCGACGTCACGTAGAGAGGCAGTCTTACCATCGCTTCAGCCGTTATCCACCTCTTTGTATTAATCAAAGAGCAGATTGTCCGAAGAAAAGAATGTTTGTACTCTTCCGTGGAAGCTAGCGCTCTTCTGATATTAGCGTTGCGCTCACGACCCGAGATACACTCTGGAGAAACTGGTACGTTGTTCGACTCATTTCGGGAAGTAAGGTCGTGCAATTTTGTGCTTAAGGATTTCTAAATTTCTAAGATACACAGCATCTTCCGTGTAAATTCGGAATGCCGCTTCATGATGTCTCGAAAACAGTAATTGCCTGCAGTTTTCCTGTTCTAGTTGAATTGATGCGGCAAGTTCAAATGTTTCGCTAAATCATAAACTAATTGTAAAATTCTGGTTTGTTTAGAGGCAAAAAATTGTTATTTGAATGGTTAAAATATTTCCTTACCTCTTCTGCCAGTTGATCAACGAAAACTTTTTTAAGCTTGTGGCACTCAGGTACCAATACAGTGCTTTCAGTGTAAGTGTTTTTAAATCTGCCCCAGGAAGGTGACAGTGTTGTGATTATCCCTCTCTTGAGGACAAAACACGTTATCCTAATGCAGTCGATCCGAACCTGGGGGTAATTACCCCCTGAGGGGTGAATAGAAATTTTCGTAGGGGTAAAAACTAAATGATTACTGTTTCAGTCATGAAACTAAATTGTCTTCAAAAGATCATTACTATTTTCACAATTTTGTAAGAATTTCATATTGATTACATAAGTAATCAGTAATTACATTTCTCAATTAATAACATTAATGCGGTGGAGGTTACAGGTACCTCACATATTCCACCCACTAGGCACATATGTTGTGCTTTGTCCTGTGCATCGCAGATAGTAAAAGTGGGACATATACATAGCAAATCCTAAATAGCTCAAAAAATATCTTCTTCAAGTTGTAGATAGTACCTACAGTAGTCCAGAAATTGCATGATTACTCGCTTCGAAACAGGTAAATGAATTAATTGACTGCACGACACAGCAGTAGCTACATAAGGCCCACTATAGTGCTGCGCACAGTATGTTTATTATTTTTACTGTTAGTGGCTCCGATCAGACACAAAACATTAAGAGCCTAAAGTCATCCAATTGCTGCCAGTTCAGATGCAAGAAGTGCAGCAATCAAGTGATTTATAGGCAGTTAGTGTAGTGTGCACATTGTAACTTGGTTTATTTTAAGTGGGGTTGCAGGTTGCAAGTGAAGCAAGTGCCGCAATGGAGACGAGTAATGCAGGGGAAGTAGGTTTTGTAACAAGAGTCTGCCATCACTGTGAATAGCTGGCTTTCTTATGTGAGAAGGAGTGTGTGTAGCACTTGCAACGCACCGAATTCACCCGTCATTCATTCTAAGACGCACACACACACACACACACACACACACACACACACACACACACAAAATATCATTCATCTTTGGTTCAAATGGTTCAAATGGCACTGAACACAATGGGACTCAACATCAGTCCCCTAGAACTTAAAACTACTTAAATCCAACTAACCTAAGGACATCACACACATCCATGCCCGAGGCAGGATTCGAAGCTGCGACCGTAGCAGTAGCGCGGTTCCAGACTGAAGCGCCTAGAACCGCTCGGCCACACTGGCCGGCATCATTGATCTTTCATCATTTTATAAATATGTGTTCCAAGAAAAGTCTTTCACTCTACAGTTTAGTTAGGTGCTAAAGTTGGTGATAGTGTGGGGCACGGAAGGCAACAGACGGCGCGGGTGAGGTTGGGGTACTAGGTAACGTCTGATTGCACTCAGGGGTAATGTTCCGAGAAAGGTTGGGAACCACTCTTCTAATGAGATCCCACGGACAGAAAATTTAAATCTAATACGTCACCAACAGCTTGTTTCGTCTCCTTAACCCATTCTGATTTCTTTGGAAATACCGTTATGAAAGGAAAGACCAATAAAGGAAAAACAAATGGTTCAAATGGCTCTGAGCACTATAGGACATAACATCTGAGGTCATCAGTCCCCTACAACTTAGAACTACTTAAACCTAACTAACCTAAGGACACCACACACATCCATGTCCGAGGCAGGATTCGAACCTGCGACCGTAGCGGTCGCGCGGTTCCAGAGCGAAGCGCCTAGAACCGCTCGGCCATTCCGGCCGGCAGTAAAGGAAAGACAGCTGCAGTACGTTTGTCTGAATAATTGATTCTGTGTCCGAGATTGGGAATTAACGCAGTGTCCGACACAGAGGGCCGATAGGATGAAAAAGACTTACAGCTGTTCAAATATTCGGCGATTGGCAACTATTTGTTTACACCTTTTGCAAAGTAGATACAAGTTCGAAACTTCTTGTGTCCTTCAAAGGAGCTACCAGCACTGTGTATAGTTCGTTGCCAGTAATGTGGAAGTCATACGATACTTCCAGCAGCGCCAGAGCTGTTGATAGTTGGAGACGAGAGGTCTGCTGCATGAAGAATCTCTGTAACAGTTCTGAAGCGGATGCCATGAAGTGCTTCCTCCACTTAGGAATCAAGATGAAGTCACAAGGGTTTAAGTCGGGAGAGCACTTCTCTGTTCCATCTGTCGAACAAACCTGCACAAGTTGGGCTGTTCGTGCCCGAGCATTGTCATGCAGAAATGTCGCCGCTTCATTCTCCAACTTGTTTGGTGGCTGTGTTCCAAAAATAAGCGGGTTAAAGAAACAAGCGACGACACTTTCTGTATGACCGGCCTATCATTTTGCACGACAATGTTCGGATTCTTACAGCGCAAGTTGTGCAAATTTGTTCGATCGATGGGGATGGAAAGGGCTGCACCACACACCACCCTCCCCGGACGTAAGCCCTTGTGACTTCAATCTGACCCCTAAAATGAAGGAAGCACTTCGTGGAATCCGCTCTAGATCTCTTACAGATAGTACTCGGGCAATAGACCGCTCCAGTCGAACAACCAACGCAACTGGCCCTGATAAAGGTATTCTGTGGCTTCCATGTCGCTGGCAACGGGTAACACACAATGCCGGTGACTACTTTCAAGGACAGTATGACTTTGAAATTTGTATTTACTTTCTACAGGGCAACAATTATTGAACTATATGAAAAAAAACCTAAATTAGTTACGAACTACGGAGTGCACACACATTATTCAACATGTAAACACCACATCATTGGCGATGATGTGGCGGAGACGAATAGCGAAATTCAGCATGACCAACTGAACTGTCGCAACGCCGATGCTGTCGATGACCTCTTGAAAGACTGTTTTCAGCTCAGCAATGGATTTGGGGTTATTGTTATACACCTTGTCGTTGAAACAGCCGCACAAAAAGCAGTCGCATATGTTCAGATCCGAAGAATATGGCGGCCAGTCGATGCCCATGCTAGTGGTCTCTGGTTACCCAGGAGCCAGAATGAGTTCTCCTCCAGGACATCACTCTCCTGCTTCGATGGGATCGAGGCCCGTCTTGCATAAACCACAATCTGTCGAAATCTGGGTCACTTTGGATAATGTGAACTAAATCATCTTCCAAAACTTTCACGTAAGTTTCTGTAGTCACCGTTCCATCAAGGAATATCGCAATCGCACCGATTATTCCGTGACTGAACACTGAGCTCCACATTGTCACCTGTTGAGGCTGAAAAGACGTCTTGATCGCGAAATGTGGATTCTCAGTCCCCTAAATGCGCCAGTTTTGCTTATTGACGAACCCATCCAAATGAAAGTGGGCTTCGTCACTAAAATGCGCGTGGGCATACTACTAGGTCTACAACTTTGCTTTCGCCGTTTTTTCTCAAAGTTCAGGGCTTTATTGTGAAAAACTTACAAAAAAATTATGATTCATAGTACACTCCTGGAAATGGAAAAAAGAACACATTGACACCGCTGTGTCAGACCCACCATACTTGCTCCGGACACTGCGAGAGGGCTGTACAAGCAATGATCACACGCACGGCACAGCGGACCGACATTGTGCATGCTCTGTTGCCTGTGTCTATGTGCCTGTGGTTCTGTCAGTGTGATCATGTGATGTATCTGACCCCAGGAATGTGTCAATAAAGTTTCCCCTTCCTGGGACAATGAATTCACGGTGTTCGTATTTCAATTTCCAGGAGTGTATTTCCCATCGGTGGCCACTACATTCTCCCATCTTTCGTATAGCATACGAATCCAGTGGCGGAAGAACTGGGTGTCTTTTGTGGGGATCCATGAATCGATTCAATTTTGCACTTGTTTATAATGATCGGAAATGCTGGTCAGCCAGACTGTATGCCACTGATCGAAAACGGTGGTAGTCAGAGAGAGCAACGTATGGAGAATACGGCGGGGCGGATAAGACTTCTCATTTCAACGTTTCCATGTATACATTGACGGGTTTTGCGACATGGGGTCGAGCACTGACCTGCTGCAAACTTACCTTTACGTGTCTATCGCTGTATTGTGGCCTTTTGTGTTTTAGTGGTGGTCTCGAACGCATCAACTGCTTTCGATAACGATGTCTGTTTCAGTAGCTACGAACACGTTCTGTCTTCCACCACCATGCCGGTTTTCGATATAAAAGTCAGCGTTTTTGAGGAGTTGAAAACATTCTCTGCACGTTCTTCCCCTAACAGTTCCCTCACCATTGGTCTTACGCAGCATTTTAAGAGCCACAGCCGCAGATTTCTTCATGTGAAAGCAGAAAATTAAAACTTCCCCCAAACGGCGAGAAATGGGTACGTAAGTTGACGTACTTAATCGAGAATAACCTTATATCACAAATCGACTAATATTTTTATGGCATTAAGTTTACAGATACCTGAGCTTATTGTATTACACCTATGACCAACCACCTGAACCCCACTTGCCGCTACTGCCGTCTATTGGAAAACGGCGGAAGCAAAGTTATAGACCTAATAAGTCCCATCAAGCCTAACGACCAACTGAGCAGTTTTAACATCCTAACGGAAATCGTTTAGAAGTTAGGACGATTTTATTCATATAGTTCAATAATTGTCATCGTGTACATGTTGTAGGTAAATAGTTGTCGCTATAAAAGTTCCAATATTATTAGGTAAGTTTCAGTAACAAGTACAGTATATTATTCTTAATTCCTGCGCATTTAATTATACTATTACAGTTCCATTAAACTTAACAGTTGAAGATCTATAATTCCTTCTGAGGTTGTCTGCCTAAAACTAATAACACTGTTCACTTAACAATGTATTTCTCACCACATACAAAGGTAAAAGGATACTACTAGGCCGTGCGGGATTAGTCGAGCGGTCTAAGGCGCTGCAGGCATGGACTGTGTGGCTGGTCCCGGCGGAGGTTAGAGTCCTCCCTCCGGCAGGGGTGTGTGTGTTTGTCTGTAGGGTAATTTAGGTTAAGTAGTGTGTAAGCTTAGGGAATGATGACCTTAGCAGTTAAGTCCCATAAGATTTCACACACATCTGAACATTTTTTATAGTGCTAGGAGAAACAGCACGCAATCGTGTTCTTGTACAACTGCGGAAGAGTCAGCTCTGCCTTCTAGGGTGAAAATGGCTAAACAAACCTGTCCAGTTCTCAGGCCGCGGGAAGTTCTTCTATGGGGCCCAGATTGATGAACAACACCTAAGAACTGATTGATCAAAAGCTTCTTCTTTCATGCATGACCTATACTACCTTAGTGTTAAGTAAGACTTTGTTCAGAACGGTAAGGAGAGGTGGACTACATACTGGTGTGGCAATTGTCGTAGTAGGAAAGCTCTAGCGAACAAGTTAGCACAACAAGAGGATATACTTAACTTGTATTTCTCCAAGTGAATGTAGACATTACAAATATTGCGGTAGGAAACAATGTCCACCTCATACAGTAGCAACAACGATGATGTTGGAGTCGCGACTAGGCATAGTCTGCGTGGCATCCCGTAGGAAGTGGCTGCAAGAGTGAGTGCGCTGAATCGCTGCTAGCGGCTGTCCTAAATCACGGCGCCAGAGGGCGATTGAGGGACAGAGATGCTGGAGGTGTGGCTCAGCTGGCGTGCTCCATTGGGTCCCCTGGCTCCTGCACAAACGCTATTGGCGTCTCACGGAAACTTCCAGTTCTATAGCTGCGATGTCTATGGGGTGATACTGATATGTGATACTACACAAAGAGTTCTCACATTGAAAATAAAGTCTCTCACTAGCCGTGCCCACAGCTGGGTTTACGTAGTCTTTGCACCTTAAATTACAACACAGAGAAATTCCTAGGTAATTGAAGGTTATATCTGATTTCAGTAACTGACCTCATCTTTATGCCAACATACGCGCATTACATTACATTTATTTCCATTTATGCACAGTTATCAGTCTTTGCATAAGGCACTGATCTCACTAGATTTTGTAACAACAATCTACGCTGAAGTTTCAAGGAAACTGGTATAGACATGCGTATTCAACAAGGCTACAGAACAAGTAGGCATAATACGGCGCTACGATCGGCAAACTCTATCTAAGAACACAGGTATCCGGCGCAGTTGTTAGATCGGTTACTGCTGCTACAATGGCAGGTTATCAAGATTTAAGTGATTTTGAACGTGGTGTTATAGTCGGCGCACGAGAAATGGGACACAGCATCTCCGAGGTTGCTATGAAGTGGGGATTTTCCTGTATTACCATTTCACGAGTGTTCCGTCAATATCAGGAATCCGGTAAAACATCAAATCTCCGACATCGGTGCTGCCGGTAAAAGATCCTGCAAGAAGGGGACTAACGATGACCGAAGAGAATCGTTCAACATGAAAGAGGTGCAGCCCTTCAGCAAATTACTGCAGATTTCAATGCTGGACCACCAACAAGTGTCAGTGCGCGAACCATTCGACGAAACATTATTGATATGGGCTTTCGGAGCCGAAGGCCCACGCGTGCCCCCTTGACGACTGCACGACACAAAGCTTTACGCCTCGCCTCGGCCCGTTAATACCGACGTTGGACTGTTGATGACTGGAAACATATTGCCTTGTCAGACGAGTCTTGTTTCAAATTGTGTCGAGCGGATGGACGTGTACGGGTATGGAGACAACCTCATGAATCCGTGGACGCTGCATATCAGCAAGGGACTGTTCAAGCTAGTGGAGGCTCTGTAATGGTGTCGGGCGTGTGTAGTGGGAGTGATATGGAAACCCTGATACGTTTAGATACGACTCTGACAGGTGACACGTATGTGAGTATCCTGTCTGATCACCTGCATCCATTCGTGTCCATTGTGCATTCAAACGGACTTGGACAATTCGAACAGGACAATGGAATATTCCACACGTCGAGAATTGCTACTGAGTGGCTCCAGGAACACTCTTCTGAGTTTTCCGCTGGCTACCGAACTCCCCAGAGGTGAACATTATTGATCATATCTCGGTGCAACGTGCTGTTCTGAAGAGATCTCGTACACTTACGGATTTATGGACAGCCCTGCGGGGTTCATGTTGTCAAATCCCTCCAGCACTACTTCAACCATTAGACGAGTCCATGGCACGTCGTGTGGCGGCACTTTTGCGTGCTCGCGGGGGCCCTACACGATATTAGGCAGGCGTAGCAGCAGTTTCTTTGGCTCCTCAGTGTAAACTAGTCACCTTCCTGTGCACCACAGGTCGACTCGTTTCAAGCTGGCCCTAGCAATTCGTGGGAGAGCAAGACGCTCGCTTTATCCTCTACCGGGAAAGCATTTTGGCGTATTTCCACCAACTCTCCGCTCGCCTAGGGTCTGAAGCTAATCACGCAGACTAGTGAATGTTAAATTATTTTTCGTTACAGAAACAATTTGCACAAAAGTTTTTTTGGACAAATATTTAAGAAACATGCTCCCTAATTGTCTTTGTAGATATTAACACAATGTATTTCAAACCCTCGATGACCTGCCAGTGGCCAAAATCGCGAAGTTACACCTTACTCGACTCGGATTGTCCATCTCATTGCCATAATTTGTTTTTCTATTCTTTTTCGTATTAACATCAGTAAATAATATTTGTCCACTGTCGACGTCTGCAGTTGCTAAAATTGAAGATAATTTATAATGAATTTACTGCGACTAGTTGTTTTTATAGGCGTTTATTTTTCTACGGTGATATTGTAAGATGCCTTACATCCTATCCTCCGATGCCATGAACATTGTGTCTTCACTAAAGGCGTTTCAGAGCTCTGCAATGGAATTTTTAAGGGAGTTATTGTAAAACGTCGTAAATAAAGAAACAATGTTCAGGGCGAGTAAATGAATGTAAATATCTGAAGAGGCGTGAACAAAAAATGAATGTTCTGTAAAAACAGCGAGCTGTGAGGCATAATTTGTTGGTGTGCCGTGTTGGGTTGGTTGGTTGATTTGCGGGAAAGAGGCCAAACAGCGAGGTCAGTGGTCCCACCGGATTAGCGGAGGAAGTCGACCGTACCTTTGAAAAGAGCCATCCCTGCATATTCCTGAAGCGATTAAATGATATCACGAAAAACCTAAATCAGGATGGCCGGACGTGTGCTAACCACTGCGCCACCTCTTTCGGTGCCGTCTTCGGAAAGGGCGTTACTCTATAAACTATACGCACGACGAGAGGTGTTCTAGTATCAGATGGTGAAGCGGCCCACGAGCTTAGGTAAGGATGTGAGTGAGGCCTGCGGGTCACTGCAGGTTGCCCATGCCTTCTCTACACAATTGCGTTGTCTGTGAATAGCCCGATAGGGTAACATGTCACGTCATTAAACAGGGTGACTTTTTTCGGGGTGTACGGAAAATCGATCAACGTACAGATTATGCCGAAAGGAATCGAAAAGTTAGTACAATTTTTGACGCAAATCAATATTTAGCGACATCTCGCCGCCATTATGTGGTTCGGAAGCCATGAGTCAGAAACTATTCCACGCCTAAAACGATTAGATAAAGATCTGATGGAGCTGAACCTTCTAAATGAATCATGTTGCTAGCAAAATACAGGAAATATTTCATCACTGAACTTAGCGAAGAGGGTCCTAACTTTGATGAGCTGTACAGGTTTATTACAAATGATTGAAGCGATTTCACAGCCCTACAATAACTTTATTATTTGAGATATTTTCACAATGCTTTGCACACACATACAAAAACTCAAAAAGTTTTTTCACGCATTCACAAATGTTCGATATGTGCCCCTTTAGTGATTCGGCAGACATCAAGCCTATAATCAAGTTCCTCCCACACTCGGCGCAGCATGTCCCCATCAATGAGTTCGAAAGCATCATTGATGCGAGCTCTCAGTTCTGGCATGTTTCTTGGTAGAGGAGGTTTAAACACTGAATCTTTCACATAACCCCACAGAAAGAAATCGCATGAGGTTAAGTCGGGAGAGCGTGGAGGCCATGACATGAATTGCTGATCATGATCTCCACCACGACCGATCCATCGGTTTTCCAATCTCCTGCTTAAGAAATGCCGAACAGCATGATGGAAGTGCGGCGGAACACCATCCTGTTGAAAGATGAAGTCGGCGCTGTCGGTCTCCAGTTGTGTCATGAGCCAATTTTCCAGCATGTCCAGATACACGTGTCCTGTAACGATTTTTTCGCAGAAGAAAAAGGGGTCGTAAACTTTAAACCGTGAGATTGCACAAAACACGTTAACTTTTGGTGAATTGCGTGAGGATTCTCTACCGCCCAGATTCGCACATTGTGTTTGTTCACTTCACCATTAAGAAAAAATGTTGCTTCATCACTGAAAACAAGTTTCGCACTGAACGCATCCTCTTCCATGAGCTGTTGCAACCGCGCCGAAAATTCAAAGCGTTTGACTTTGTCATCGGGTGTCAGGGCTTGTAGCAATTGTAAAAGGTAAGGCTTCTGCTTTAGCCTTTTCCGTAAGATTTTCCAAACCGTCGGCTGCGGTACGTTTAGCTCCCTGCTTGCTTTATTCGTCGACTTCCGCGGGCTACGCGTGAAACTTGCCCGCACGCGTTCAACCGTTTCTTCGCTCATTGCAGGCCGACCCGTTGGTTTCCCCTTACAGAGGCATCCAGAAGCTTTAAACTGCGCATACAATCGCCGAATGGAGTTAGCAGTTGGTGGATCTTTGTTGAACTTCGTCCTGAAGTGTAGTTGCACTGTTATGACTGACTGATGTGAGTGCATTTCGAGCACGACATACGCTTTCTCGGTTCCTGTCGCCATTTTGTCTCACTGCTCTCTCGAGCGCTCTGGCGGAAGAAACCTGAAGTGCGGCTTCAGCCGAACAAAACTTTATGAGTTTTTCTACGTATCTGTAGTGTGTCGTGACCATATGTCAATGAATGGAGCTACAGGGAATTTATGAAATCGCTTCAATCATTTGTAAGAGCCCTGTACTTCTACCAGGCAAGGTCGGTAGGCGTACTTGGCCAGCGTGGCACAAGCGCACGTGGCATAACCCACTTGCCCTTGGACGCATTGTCAACACGAGCCAGCAAGTCTCCCGTGCACCTGCTCGTTCCGAAATCGGCACGCAGTTGTCCGTTCTGATTATACGTGGTTCCTGAAGGTCGTTTCTATAAACAAAAAGCTTTGGCATAAATTATTGACTAATTTTTTGAAAACAAAAAGAAATAATATGCGGTTGAATTTTCTCCTGCAAATTATGCTTGCTATCGTGCAGTTGACGTTAGGGTACAGTCGTATTGTAAACACATCAGCAGCGCTATCATTCTGTCCTGATGTACGTCAGATGCTAATTTGACTCCTAGAAATTCCTCTTCACTAACAATGACATGCTAAATCTGCTAAATTTAGCAAGTTATTCTTCTATTCAATTCCACTTTTAGTCGTATATTTTCTACGCACATAATTTGGTTGCGGGTAACAGCGCTGACTGTAAAGTTAATCAGCTGGCTCTAAATATTCAGAGATGTAAAACTGTGCACTTCAAAAAACTAAAGAAGCATAATATTCTATGACTTCAGTGCCAATGAATTGTAACTGGCATCGGCCAACTCATATAAATACCTGTGTGTAACAAGTTGTAGGGGTATGAAACAGACGATCACATAGGTTCAGTCGTAAGTAAGGCAGATGTCTGACTTCGGCTCACTTGTAGAACACAGGCAGTGTTCAATCAGCATGCGGAAGACATTGCTTGCCAGACATATTGTTCATGAATGTGGAACCCATAGAATATAGGACTACCAGCTTCTAATGAACCTATATAAAGCAGGACAGCACGAATGCTCTCTAGTTTGTTTTACCTATACGAGAGCGTCAGCAAGATCCTGGAAAATCTGAACCGGCAGATGTTTTGGAGATGAACGTCAATTATCTCCCAAAAGTTTACTTACAGAGAATCAGACCCGACTTTAAGTCCAGGAATAAACTAAAACGCTTTGTAACGCTCCTGTAGGAATCGCGAAGAGTTGATGAAACTAATTACAGTGCACACCGGCATTTAGGCAGCCATTCCTCCTATGCTTCATGCATGAATGGGTCTGGAAGAAACTACAATAACTGCAGCAATGGGCTATACCCTCTGCCACTTTGAAGTGTTTGAGGGTGGGGAGCCGTGCGGAGTGACCGGACGTTTAAACGCGCCTTGTCACGAATCGCGCGACTCCTCCCGCCGGAGGTTCGGGTCCTCTCCCGGTCATGGATGTGTGTATTCTCCTTAGCGTAGGTCAACTGAAGTTAGGTTAAGTAGTGTGTAAGTCTAGGGACCGTTGACCTCAGCAGTTTGGTCCCTTAGGAATTCACAAACACACAAGGTGTAGAGGTAAATGTACACTACTGGCCATTAAAATTGCTTCACCACGAAGATGACGTGCTATAGACGCGAAATTTAACCAACAGGAAGAGGATACTGTGATATGCAAATGATTAACTTTTCAGAGCATTCACACAAGGTTGTCGCCGGTGGCAACTCCTACAACGTGCTGACATGAGGAAAGATTCCAACCGATTTCTCATACACAAACAGCAGTTCACCGGCTTTGCCTGGTGAAACGTTTTTGTGATGCCTCGTGTAAGGAGGAGAAATGCGTACCATCAGGTTTCCGACTTTGATAAAGGTCGGATTGTAGCCTATGGCGATTGCGGTTTATCGCATCGCGACATTGCTGCTCGCATTGGTCGAGTTCCAATGACTGTTAGCAGAGAGGAATCGGTGGGTTCAGGAGTGTAATACGGAACGCCGTGCTGGATCCCAACGGCCTCGTGTCACTAGCAGTCGAGATGACAGGCATACTATCCGCATGGCTGTAACGGATCGTGCAGCCACGTATCGATCCCTGAGTCATAGATGGGGACGCTTGCAAGACAACCATCTGCACGAACAGTTCGACGACGTTTGCAGCAGCATGGACTGTCAGCTCGGAGATCATGGCTGCGGTTACCCTTGACGCTGCATCACAGACAGGAGCGCCTGTGATGGTGTACTCAACGACGAACCTGGGTGCACGAACGGCAAAACGTCATTTTTTTCCGGATGAACCCAGGTGGTGTTTCCAGCATCATGATAGTCGCATCCGTGTTTGGCGACATCGCGGTGAACACACATTGGGAGCGTGTATTCATCATCGCCTTACTGGCGTATCACCCGGCGTGATGGTATGGGTTGCTATTGGTTACACGTCTTGGTCCCCTCTAGTTTGCACTGTCGGCACTTTGAACAGTGGACGTTACATTTCAGATGTGTTACGACCCGTGGCTGTACCCTTCATTCGATCCCAGCGAAACCCTTTGTTTCAGCAGGATAATGCACGACCGCATGTTGCAGGTCCTGTACGAGCCTTTCTGGATGCAGAAAATGTTCGACTGCTGCCCTAGCCAGCACATTCTCCATATCTCTCACCAACTGTAAACGTCTGGTCAATGCTGGCCGAGCAACTGGCTCGTCACAATACGCCAGTCACTACTCTTGATGAACTGCGGTATCGTGTTGAAGCTGCATGGGCAGCTGTATCTACCTGTACACGGCATCCAAGCTCTGTTTGACTCAATGCCCAGGCGTATCAAGGCCGTTATTACGGCCAGAGGTGGTTGTTCTGGGTACTGATTTCTCAGGATCTATGCACCCAAACTGCATGAAAATGTAATCGCATGTCAGTTCTAGTATAATATATTTGTCCAATGAATACCCGTTTATCATCTGCATTTCTTCTTGGTGTAGCAATTTTAATGGCCAGTAGTGAATATTTAGAAATGCATCGAACTTTCTCGAACTCAAGGATCACGGCGTCAAACTGAACTCCATCGTAAACAATGGCAAAATGTGTTTCACACTATTGGTCTTTACAGAGACGATTTTGATTCAATAATAGGAGTTGTTCAGTCTACAGAGACACTTCTACAATCTTGTATGTTAATGAAAGCAGAAATATATTGACTCGCAATCGATAGGGCGACGATCCAATCCCGCGTCCGGCCATCCTGATTTAGGTTTTCCTTGATTTTCCCAAATCGCTCCCGTCAAATGCCGGGATGGTTCCTTTGAAAGGGCACGGCCGACTTCCTTCCCCGTCCTTGCCTAATCCGATGAGACCGATGACCACGCTGTTTGGTCTCTTCACCCAAACAACCCAACTCCGAAATGTATTGTACAGAGACTCCACTGGCACACAGAAAAGCTACAGTCGCATGATGCTGTCCTCACATGGGCATGATGCTGTCCTCAACCCAAAGCACACCACTTTCCATTGTGTCTGGTGCACACTCAGAGGCAAGCTGCAGCTTCACACAGTACGCGCTTCCCTTGGTGATTTGCGGCCGCAGTACTCTCCAGTGGCAATTGTCGTCTATATGTAACAGATGAACAACATTACGTCAGTATTTATGCAAATTGCAGACTAATAATTAGAGCTATTACAAGTCTATGTTTTTAGGTTGGGTAGTACCTCCAAGCACATGTGGGAAGCAGGTCAGGTGTTGAAGTGTGGATGCATGGATGGAGAATGACTTGTCTATACTGACAGGCGTATTTCACCTAGTGGTGCAGCTACGACAGTGCAGGAAACATCAGGTTGTACAGTTTCTGACGTGTTTTTGGGAAGACTGTTCAACACAGGGAGAAAACAACCAACACAACTGACTTATGTACATGATAAGGTTTTCCGTCCTCTTTTGTGTTGAATGCTTGCTCCTTACTCGGAAAATACTATCGTCGACCTGACCCACTTGCGAACTAATGGCTTGCTCCCTGCTTCCACCTCTGTCTCTTGTATGACTTGAATTTTCCTGAGATAATGAAGTGAGTTTTAATAAAAATTTTCTACTCATTACAATGTGTGCTGAAATTTGTATCACATACTAGGATGTACAGTACCTTGGTGGTGTGAAATATTTGAGCTTCTAAGACACTGCATTCAAAAGACACGGGCAGGTAAGTCACATATTTTGATACTTGCAATCTGATTCACCAAAACCCGTAGACGAACTGTCTATACACATTATTAAGTTTGTACGGAACTCCAGAGCGCAAGCCCTACTCATAGATCTCTCGTTTTTCGATAACGTTTCTTCTTCCTCTTTAGTTTCACCTGACTCTGATGTAATTTACATAAATCTCTTTGTAATGATCTATACGTATCTATCAGCCCTTATTGTTCCAATCCGTTTGACGCTACTTTCGTTTCCACTTCTGATATTTGCATCTTTCGTTTGGCTTGATTTTGACGTGGAACATCTCTTCCTCATTTTAATATGGAGTTCTTTTAAGCAGATGACTTACTTTCCTCGTGAAATACAATAAGACTAAATCGAGTTCTCTCGTAAACGAGTTTCCTAAGGGAGCACATGTTAGGATTCAAATAATGATCAGTGGAGTGAAAAGTAACTTCGTGAATGTAGGAAGTTATGTGAAAGCAAAATAAACTTTTATTTACTATGCAGATGAAGGATACAAACCCTCATGTCTCACATACAAATGTCCTTGAACAGACCACGTGATGTTGCATCCTCATACATACGAAAAGCCAATAACATCACTGACGTGTGGAAATGCAAACTAATAAATTACTTGCAGGTATGGATGAATTACGTATAAGTTAGGGTGAATGAATAGGAAGTGGATATCGATTTGCCACAACCGAGTTGCGAAGCCGAACAGTGAAACTAACACTGCCCACACGAAATGCAATTCAAAAGTTTCTCGAGTGAACAAATCAGAAGACAACGTAATGGATAATTACAGAAAGGAAGCGTAAGCGATCAATCATCTCACCCAAATTCTGGGCGATGTCGCTTCTGTATGCTCATTTTAGTATCACGAGACTAAACTAAATAGTTCTGCAGATGCAAAAAAGCAAGAAAGCAGAGCGTGGTCTCGACGGCAGGCGGGAATAAGAAACGTCCCTTTGTTTCACAGCTCATTCGGAGCCCCTGTAATCGGTCTTCACACCAAGCAATACGGCTAGCTGACTAAGCTCAAAGTTTGAGTAATGTACTCAAGATATGCCTTTTAGTTTCTCAACCAAAGATGGCGCTGCTCTAGCAGACAGAAGGCTGACTATATGTTATTCGAGACAAGGA
Source organism: Schistocerca serialis cubense (assembly GCF_023864345.2). Classification (NCBI taxonomy): domain Eukaryota; kingdom Metazoa; phylum Arthropoda; class Insecta; order Orthoptera; family Acrididae; genus Schistocerca; species Schistocerca serialis. Next base: position 123,403,050 of record NC_064643.1, read on the forward strand.
AGTGCTTACCGATACATGTAAGGATACATTGGATGAAAGACTCCTATAGAAGACGACTTCCAATGCCGCAGTTGTGATAATATTATGTTGCTACCCTGAAATGGAGAAGAAATTAAAACTTTAATGTTCGCCGATGACATTGTAATTCTGTCAGAGACGGCAAAGGACCTAGAAGAGCAGCTGAACAGAATGGACAGTGTCACGAAAGGAGGATATAAGATGAACATCAACAAAAGCAAAACGAGGATACTGGAATGTAGTCGAATTGAATCGGGTGATGCTGAGGGTATTAGATAAGGAAATTGGACGCTTAAAGTGGGTAAGTAGTTTGATAATGATGATCGAAACAGAGAGGATATAAAATGTACACTGGCAATGGCAAGGAAAGCGTTTATGAAGACGAAAAATTTGTTAACATCGAGTATAAATTTAAATGTAAGGAAGTCGTTTATGAAAGTATTTGTATGGAGTGTAGCCATGTATGGAAGTCAAACGTGGACGATAAATAGTTTTGACAAAAAGAGAAGAGAAGTTTTCGAAATGTGCTGCTACAGAAGGGTGCTGAAGATTAGATGGGTAGATCACATAACTAATGAGGAGGTACTTAATAGAATTGATTAGAAGAGAAATCTGTGGCACAACGCGACTAGAAGAAGGGATCGATTGATAGGAGATATTCTGAGGCATCAAGGGATCACCAATTTAGTACTGGAGGGCAGCGCGGAGGGAAAAAATCGTAGAGGGAGACCAAGAGATGAATACATTATTGCAGGGCAACGCGGAGGGTAAAAATTGTAGAGGGAGACCAAGAGATGAATACGCTACTGGAGGGCAGCGCGGAGGGTAAAAATCGTAGAGGGAGACCAAGAGATGAATACAATAAACAGATTCAGAAGGTTGTAGGTTGCAGTAGGTACTGGGAGATGAAGAAGCTTGCACAGGATAGAGTAGCATGGAGAGCTGCACCAAACCCGTCTCTGGACTGAAGACCACAACAAAAGCAACCCTGAAATAGCACGTTTTCATAATATGTTAGCTGTAATACGAAAAGTACCAAATACAACAAGCCTTTCACCACCGATGTGTCATTTCCCGTCCTTTATTATCACAAATCGTACCAAAACGAGACGTTTCTGAGAGGTCCTCAGTGCTTTGAAGCAGAGTGTAGTCATAGCATGTAAGGCACAATGTAGAACCCACCAAATTCGTACTTCAACTGCTAAAGACGTTATCAAGTATGGCTTCTCTTAAGTCCTGTTTGTGGCGTAGATAGCGATCTTGCATCTCATTTATCACGTTCCTCTGCACGCTGTAAAAATCTGACGCGTCTGATACTGTCTTCCAGGCTAGTGAATGCTCCGCAGCGTGATATTCCACGTTGTGAAACTCCTACAGCTGCACGTTCACTCTCAAGTCCCGTTGCTCCGTGGGCGACTTATGTCGCAAACTCGGTTCGCGGCGCAGAGGGGAGCGTGCTACGCTGCACAGCCGGAGCACACCTTTCTGCCCAGGAGTCGCTTTGGAGATAAAGAGGTGAGGCGAGGCGAAGCGAGCTCCGCATTCTTGAGGGGGGAGTCGCGACTGCTCTGCTCTCATCTGCTCGTGACGCCGCGTACTCTCCTCTGCCAGATAACGCCACAGCTCCCTCCTCTTCAGCCTGCAGTCAGAAACGTGCCGCCAGTTGCCACACCCTTCTCATCTGTGAAGAAGAAAATAACCACTGCGTCGTCAACACGGGACGTGTAGTCACTGCCGAACCACAAACGGCCTCACACACCCTAGAATGCCCCATTCGTGTGTAGCACTCGTATACAAAAACGAGCTGATTCGCTCGAGAGATAGCACGCTGCAGGGGCCTGTTGAGACGAAGGTTCGCAGGAATACAGTACTGGCCATTAAAATTGCTACGCCAAGAAGGAATGATTCATTGGACAAATATATTATACTAGAACTGACATGTGACTAAATTTTCACGCACTTGAGGTGCATGGTGTTGTTGTTGTGGTCTTCAGTCCTGAGACTGGTTTGATGCAGCTCTCCATGCTACCCTATCCTGTGCAACCTTCTTCATCTGCAAGTAACTGCAACCTACATCCTTCTGAATCTGCTTAGTGTATTCATCTCTTGGTCTCCCTCTACGATTTTTACACTCCACACTGCCCTGCAATGCTAAATTTGTGATCCCTTGATGCCTCAGAACATGTCCAACCAACTGGTCCCTTCTTCTTGTCAAGTTGTGCCGCAACTCCTTTAGGACGTACGTGAGTCTTCGTGGAAACTGTTTCTCGTTAAGGTGCTTTCATTATTCTCTGATAACATTCCCCAACGCACAGTTACATATTCATCAATGTATATCGAAATACTAAGGGAGAGATGCCATCCGTCTGCCTGGCTACTATTACGGACTATACGCTTTCCTTCAATTTCTCTCGTAATCTGGTGTTCGTAAGTATTAGAGAAGGCCATTTTTCTGCCGGTCCAGACCAACTACTACTCGGAGTTTTCGTCGCAGTGAAATTGTCAATCGTACAACAGAATTAACTATACATTCAGTACACATTGATGTCGCCATACACAGAATTAAGATTTAGGATGTGCTCGAACATTAGTTTCCTTTCCTAAACACGCATGTTCATTCTCTGTCTATGAGCCTAAGTTTCTGTTCTCTTCAGCAACACGCGGTATTCCAAAATGATCTTTACAACTTCTCTACAACGTTGATCATGTATGTTTCAGAAATGGAGATAGTAGAAACGTGTGGTTTGGAACATAATATGACCACATATGCCTAAATATCCTTTTTCTTTCAGAATATTCACTGGCGAAACAGGCTGTCCCTCAGCTGATGGTACAGTCTGTGGAATAGATGATAGAGACCATATTTGACACCTAGATCCAGTGGACCTTCCGGACACGTTACAGAATCACACCACCTCCACGTCCGACTATCAGACAGTGGTTCACGAGGGTCAAGGAAACCGGAATTGTCATGAAGATGACGAGTTCTCGGCGTTCGAGCACGAGTGATGCAATCGCGCAACGGGTGCGATGGGCGTTTACCCGCTTCCCAAATAACATTTTAAATGGCTGCTAAGACTTTCGGTGTATGAGAACATTATGCCCCAAACCGCACTTTTCTACCTATTCCCGTTTCTGTAAAATATGAGGTCGAAGTTGTAAAGAAATTTTGAAGATCATGTCGGATACTGTACTGTTGCTCCTTTTATTTTTACGTCTTTCGACACTGTTCTTTAAAAAAAAAATGGCCTTTCACAACGCATGATTAATTAAATTTCAAGAAGATCAATAGTTGTGATTAAAACTAATTATCAGATGTGGGTAGTTGCAGCTGAAAATGTTACTATGAATATTTAAAAATTATTTATTTATTAATTTGAAATTTGACAAAGAAAGATCCGATCGAAGACAAGCGACAGAGGTGTGCTTTCTACGAGGTATCCAGGGTGGGTCGAGAAGGGACAAGATGAGGAATGAAACAACACGAAACAACCTTCTGATCACTCTCCTAAAAGAAACTACACCGAAATGTTTTGGGTAGATGAAAACAATAACACAAGCAAGGCTTCCAAGAATGGATAGATACTGGAAAGAGACCAACTGGAAGACCACGAACGAGATGGAGAGACTATATGAAGGATGATGTGAACCGAAGAGGACTGTAGTAGGATGTGGATGGGACTAGGCAACGGTAAGAATAGTGGGTACATGAGTACACTGTGTCATTTCTGAAGAAAATGTTGAAATCGTCACCTCGTTGTAACGATGTAAGCGATGCTGCCACGACAAAATTAAATCAAATTAATTTTATAAAAGCCCCATAAGTACTACAAAGAAAAGTATGCAACCTGATTATGCAGAAATTTGTTTCCAAGCTTGCCGTTTGTTGTTGCCGTGGTTCCTATATGTGTCGACAAACGTTCTCCGCATGCGTGTGATTCCGTTAAATAAAGGTGGCGATTCCTTTAAGATATATTTTTACTCCAGTGACATCTACAGGGTGTATCTTGTAGCTGAAAGTGCACGATACTAGAAAAGAAAAAAAATCTAGATTTAGATTAAATTTCCAGAAGGCTTCTGACACTGTACCACACAAGCGGCTTGTAGTGAAATTGCGAGCGTAGGGAATATCGTTTCAGTTATGTGACTGGATTCGTGATTTCCTGTCAGAGAAGTCACAGTTCGTAGTAACTGACGAAAAGTGATCGAGTAAAACAGAAATCATTTCTGGCGTTCCCCAAGGTAGCGATATAGGCCCTTTGCTGGTCCTTATCTATCTAAAATATTTAGGAGACAATCTGAGCCGCCGTCATACGTTGTTTGCAGATGATGCTGTCGTTTGTCGTCTAGTAAAGTCATCAGAAGATCAAAACAAATTACAAACGGTTTAGAAAAGATACCTGTATGGAGCAAAAATTGACAATTGACCATAAAATAACGAAAAGTGTTAGGTCATCCACATGAGTGCTAAAAAAATCCGTTAAACTTCAGTTACACTATAAATCAGTCAAATCTAAAGGCCGTAAATTCAACCAAATGCCTAAGAATTACAATTAAGAACGACTGAAATTAGAAATAACACATAGAAAATGTTGTGGGGAATGCTAACCAAAGACTGCTTTTTATGGGGAGGACACTTAGAAAATGTGACAGATCTACTAAAAAGACTGCCTACACTACCTGGTATGCTCATTTAGAATACTGCTGCGCGGTGTGGGATCCTAACCAGATACGATTGACGGAGCACATCGAGAAAGTTGTAATAAGGGCAGCATGTTGTGTATTATGGCGAAATAGGGGAGAGAGTGTTAGTGTAATGATACAGAAATTGTGGTGGACATCATTAAAGCAAAGGCGTTTCTCTTTGCGGTGGGATTTTCTCACGAAATTTCAAACACCAACTTTCTCCTCCAAATGCGAAAATATTTTGTTGACGACGACCTACATAGGGAGAACCGATCGTCATAATAAAATAAGGGAAATCAGAGCTCACACGGAAAAATGTAGGTGTTCGTTTGTTCCCCGCGCTGTACGTGATTGGAACAATGGTGAATTATTGTGAAAGTGAAACTTCCTGGCAGATTAAAACTGTGTGCCCGACCGAGACTCGAACTCGGGACCTTTGCCTTTCGCGGGCAAGTGCTCTACCATCTGAGCTACCGAAGCACGACTCACGCCCGGTACTCACAGCTTTACTTCTGCCAGTACCTCGTCTCCTACCTTCCAAACTTCACAGAAGCTCTCCTGCGAACCATGCAGAACTAGCACTCCTGAATGAAAAGATATGACGGAGACATGGCTTAGCCACAGCCTGGGGGATGTTTCCAGGAGTGCTAGTTCTGCATGGTTCGCAGGAGAGCTTCTGTGAAGTTTGGAAGGTAGGAGACGAGGTACTGGCAGAAGTAAAGCTGTGAGTACCGGGCGTGAGTCGTGCTTCGGTAACTCAGATGGTAGAGCACTTGCCCGCGAAAGGCAAAGGTCCCGAGTTCGAGTCTCGGTCGGGCACACAGTTTTAATCTGCCAGGAAGTTTCGTATCAGCGCACACTCCGCTGCAGAGTGAAGACCTCATTATTGTGAAAGTGTTTGTATGAACGCCCTGCCAGGCGCTTAAATGTGATTTGCAGAGTATCCATGTAGATGCAGATGTAGATGTAACCATGGGGTCTATAATACAGGCCGCAGATCGTGGTCGTGCGGTAGCGTTCTCGCTTCCCGCGCCCGGGTTCGCGGGTTCGATTCCCGGCGGGGTCAGGGATTTTCTCTGCCTCGTGATGCCTAGGTGTTGTGTGATGTCCTTAGGTTAGTTAGGTTTAAGTAGTTCTAAGTTCTAGGGTACTGATGACCATAGCTGTTAAGTCCCATAGTGCTCAGAGCCATTTGAACCATTTGAATCTATAATACATACCTTAAGAGCTCTGGGCACTTCTTCAATTTCGATACTGTGAATCAAATCTTCTCTACAGCAGGATCTTTGCTTTACATGTTTAAGGAGTCGATAGAATGCACCAAAACAAGAAAACATTGTCAAGTAACCATGATCTGTCATGTACATACCTTAAGAGCCATGAGCACTTGGTCAGTAGAAGAAATGTGTTTCAACGTTGCGAAGATGACGTAAGAAAAAATTTGGAAATATGTGATAAGGTCTCATGGGACCAATCTGCTAAACCCGCATCCTATTTTAAGCTTCTTGACTTTCTTAAACCTCTGTCTCGAATTCTGCTGCATAAGTCGCTTTTGGTCGTCTAACCTTTATTCGCAAGGTGGTCGTGAAACAGGCCGAATAGAACACCTTTTGACAACGTGATTCAGATTCTTCCAGTACATTAATACCAGCTGAACCAGTCGTATGAAAGGTGCTCGTAAGTAATGAATATGGAACACCTAAATGACGCCCAAAGAAATTATACAGCTAATCTATTTAATATGAATGGGTGATTTGAATACTCCTTAAATAGAATCCCTGCCAACGCTACATTAATCTCTTCGTACTTAAAACACAGTCGGATTTATCAGTTACAGTTGTTTTCTGGCGAGATGATCCCGGTTTATCATCTGAAATGCTTACGCTTCAATCTTACCATATTCCTTGCCTGACGTAGTATTTCTTGCCACATATACAGCGCCGATGTGAGCGAGGGCATGGCAGCATTCTTTACTATTTTGTCAGCATTCTTTACTATTCTTTTCGAAGAAACGTTAACCCGTACGTGCCCAAGTGACCGTCGTTTAAGAAGCACTTTGACCGCACCTGTCGCCATGTCGACATCAGAAGAACTTAATGTGTATTCCCTAAGGACACAACATCGGTAAAAAACTTGGATAGGTAACCATCGGAGTACGCCGCATGCTGTTGACAGCATTCCCAGTTAAGTTGTGTCTGTCAGGTGTAACAGTAGGCACATTAGCTAGTATGAGTTGGAGTACTTCTGCCCACAGTTTGACCTTCCATACAATAGTTATTCGCGCCTTTTGACACCACATTCTGTGAGTAGTTACGGTTAATAACAAGGCGTGTGATTCCAGAACAGACGTATCACGTAGGGATGGGAAAAACTGACCTGTTAAAACCGATTCCGGTTCTGAATAACCGGCATTTGTCGGTATTTGTTTGATCTCCTTTACAACAGGTGTTTCTTATTTTTTAGCAATAACGGAGTAAAAAACCAAAATATCAATTTGCCATAGCAGCAGTGCTAAAAGTTTTCGTTTTTAAATAAACCGTTTTTAAAAGAGGAGTAATTTTTATTCTTAAAGTTAACATTGGTTTTAAATATAGCGTTAGTACGGAAAATGGGAAAAGCTGTTAGTACTGTTTTAATAACAATGCAAACAGAAACGAGGAGCAAATACATGACGTAAGACTTGGTACAGCACCTCTGAGACAATAATGTCGCTGTTGCCGTGTGTCATGGCTCAAGGCTCGCGTGCACGCGGTGTGTGCAAGTCTTGCCCCAACCTGGTCTACACGGCTGTTTCTCGCCGTTGTCGCTGGTCATCTGTTGGACTGCACAATGGCACCTACATTAGTCTGGAAGCAATTTTACGAAGTAATGTGGCAATAAAGTTCAATGCTTCATTTTCTTTAAAAAAATTAAAGATATGGGTGTCATTTCTATGAAATAAGAAAGGAATAAGGACGTTATGGTAACAGTAATAAGCTAATAACTTAACAACAGTACAGTCGTATTATATCAAAAAGTAGAAAATAGCTCATCTGCTGTCTGTGTTGACACAAAAATGCTTTATATGCTTCTTGAAAACGGACAAAGTAAATTGAAAACAGACTTCTTGAATCTGACATCTCATCCTTAAGCACTGACTATTCGTAATGTCTAAATAGTGGTATGATCAGAATCAGTGGGTGAGTACTGGTGATTTTTTGTAGTATTCAACCACTTATCAATTTTCGAGAAAAACCGCGAACGATGGAGAGACTATTTTCTTTTATTTGTCTATTTAATTTTATATTTTGATTCTAGCTGTCTTGAAACTGAGTTAATCAAAATGTTTCAATTTTTGTTCGATTTCTACGTTGATCACAGGAAATAATAAGAATAAAAAACCGAAAATCGGTTATTTAAGAAACCGACTATTTTGAGCGGTTTTAATAGGTCAAAGCGGCATGAAAAAAAAAAACCGACATACTCGAGGACCCATTCTTACAGTGATAACCGCCATCCCTAGTGTCAGGCCAAAACCGGTAACCACTCCAGCAAAAATTGTATATTCGTGCAACTGAGACGGACAAAAGAAAGAAATGATTAATTTTCCTCAGCACTGAACGGTTGCGGACCTACCATCCCTTGGTAGCATGCCTCGAACCAGCAACTTTCCCTTTGCCTTTACGGCTGTGCCAAACAGGAGGGGTGGTGACGTAGAGTCCCTGGGCGAATATCCAGCAATAAATTCTACGGCTCTTTGCAGCTTCTCAGGAACTGAGGGCACGCGAAACTGTTTTGTCCTTCGATTTTCTTAGAGATAAGTAGGCTATGTGCCGACACCGTCCTCACAACATCTCCACTACGAACTCGACATTACACTACACACATCGTTACAATCATCTACCTTATCTGCTACACTTCCACACACAGACCTCATACCTGGCGAAGGAAAACTGCATGTGGGCGCGGCTGAAACTGCCCTTCGGTGTGTCTCAGCCATTAATGCCGTACGACTTTACTTTTTTATCTGATCAAAAGTACCATGACACCTGTTAGTGGACATTAATATGTGACCTATCCACTCTTCACCTTTCTGATGGAATGAATTCTGCTGAGGACACTTTAGTTTCAATGAAGTGCCTGATCATCTGTGGAGGAGTGACAGTCCATTGCCGGCCGTTGTGGCCGAACGGTTCTAGGCACTTTGGTCTGGAACCGCGCTGCTGCAACGATTGCTGGTTCGAATTCTGCCTCGGGCTTGTATGTGTGTGATGTCCTTAGGTTAGTTAGATTTAAGTAGTTCTCAGTCTAGGGGACAGATGGCCGGAGATGTTAAGCCCCATAGTGCTCAGAGCCATTTCAGCCATTTTGACAGCCCATTCTTCCTCAGATGAGCCAGAGAAGGTAGCGATGTTGGGCGCTGGGGTGCGGAGCGAAGTCGACGTTCTAACTCGTCTCAAACGTGTTCCAGTGGGTGGAGGTTGGGACTCTGGACAGGCTAGGCCATTTCATTTCATGAATGTTACTGCCCACAACCACTAACTCATTGATGCTGCTTTATGATGGCATTGTCATGCTGATTCAGTCGTCGTCTCCGATCTGTTCCTTCAATTTAAGCAGAACACAGTACGATATAATGAGTTCATCTCCTTCCACATTGGCGTCTTATTTAGTGCAATGACGGGACCATGCCCTGACACGGAACGCATCCACGAACCGAAATACCACCTCCTCCATACTTCACTGTTGGCACTACACTTGATGACAGTTGGAAAGTTGTGGTGAGGTCTTATGGGACCAAAGTGCTGAGGTCATCTGTCCCTATGCTTACACACTAATTAATCTAACTGACACTACGAACAATACATACACCCATGCCCGAGGGAGGACGCGAACCTCTGACGGGGCGAGCCGCGCAAACCGTGACAAGGCGCCTTACACCGCGCGGCTACCCCGCGCGGCCACGATGTCAGGTAACGTTCTCCAGATATTCGCCAAACCCAGACCTCTCCATCGGATTACCACAGGCTATACCGCGATTATTCTAAATCTACATGCTTACTTTGCAGTTGACACGTAAGTGCTTGGCGATGGGTGCCTGTTTCAGTCACCCACTGTGCAGTGACGTCGCTCTTTACCCACATCAAGCGTCGCTTAGCACTGATTACATACAAGTGTGTAAAATATTATTTGTTTAGGGCTCATTTTAATTTTTAAAATATTTTTTGCTTTGAAATTTTCGCATATTGGTATTATATTTTCTGTAAATGTAAAGTAAAATGTCTATACTAGAGTTTGAAATTCTTTGCATTCTTTGTGAGTAATGTATGTAAATAACTATGTAAATTGTTTATTCCGTTAAATAATTTTCTCATGACTTTTGCATTTAAAAATATTTGTGTGTATAAATTGTTCATGTTGATGTAAATTTGACAAATTAGGAAATGATAGCAATATAAGAAATCGGTGTTATGTAAAACCCAGAGTGGTTTTGTTTGAAACGAAAGTGGCCCTAGGGAGTGGAAAAGGTGGCAAGGGCGAATTGGCGCGCTACGTAGAGCAGGCGCGGGAAGGAAGTCACAGCGGCCTGTAGGCAGCAGTGATTGAGTCAACGCAACGCCTTTGTGCAGCAGCAGAAGCTTTGCCTGCAAATTTGCGCAAAAATGCCTCGGATAAAGACTGCAAACGGCTCACGGCATAGGTGCCAGTTGTCGGGCTACTGTATGTACAACTGAACGACGCCAAGAAGAGAAATTCATCCAATACAGCAAGATACTTGCAGGCCGTACTGTGGGTAGTGTAGCCGTCATAACTGTTCACCACACCCGAGACTACTGCCACCAGACAATATTCTTTTAGTATTTTTACCTTTGTACATCGTGAACCATTAATTTAAACTGTCTTTTAGTAATCATTCTTGGACTTTAAAGAAACTGGTTCACCCTGTTATTTCATCCTAATCATACACCTACATAGGGTTCTTCCTGGTGTTTGATTAATCCGAGTATCCTGTTACATACTTATGAAGTGCAAAGTTAATGAAAGTGGCGCCATTTCATTTGTTTTTCAGTAAATAATAAAAAAAATTCTTAACTATTGCAAAGTGTTATAGTAAAAGTATGCTTACATAAAATTCAACCAGAGTGTTGCCAAGTTATTAGAATCTGTTACATGACTATACAGGGTTAGTTGAAAGAATAATAGGTTTTGAAAGAAAATTCCAGTAAGAAAGAGGCTTTCTTGAAGTGAAATGTTCAGTAGAAAAAGTGTGTGCTTTAGTCTCTAAATATTTTGCAATTTAAGTTTGTTGATTGTGGGAAGTGCTTTTCTAAAGGTCCCTCCCCCCCCCCCCCCCCCCTGTCCAAATTCTTTTAGCTTTCTTGAAGTTATCTACTGGGCTTTTTCTCTTTTAAAAACATAATGTATAAGGGTGTAGTCCAACATTGTGCACGTGGAGTAATATTTATTTGAAGAAGGAGCTTAAACAGTAGCAAGAAAATAGGCAAAATGCTTACTTCTACTTTTCCAATACTTCACTGTTTTATTGCCTGTATTGGCTGGCGGCCCTTAGTACATATTTTAAACCACTAAATGAACTTGGAACTAAGTTGTCCTAGCTTCAATATGATACTACTTGTACTGTGCTTCTTTCTAACGGCTGGGTAAGATCTTAGGAAAAGAATTGAACAATCTGATTTACTCAATTGGTTAGCTTTTCCTATTAACGGGACTATGTCCGCCTCCGGTAGCTGAGTGGTCAGCGCGACAGAATGTCAATCCTAAGAGCCCGGGTTCGATCCCCGGCTGGGTCGGAGAATTTCTCCACTGAGGGACTGGGTGTTGTGTTCTCCCAATCGTCATCATTTCATCCCCATCGACTCGCAAGTGGCCGAAGTGGAGTCAGATAGAAAGACTTGCGCCCGGCGAACGGTCTACCCGACTGAAAAAAACAGGACTATCCTCGCATAGTGTACTTTATTGGGAAACTAAACTAAATTTTAGTATGAGGGTTATACGTGGCAACACAGAGAAAGGTTTTTCTGTTATGTAAGTAAAAGCATACTAAAATACGATAGTAGTGGTAGGGTTATATGTGGTTTATTCATAGGTGTGTGGTTTAGTCAACCATTGACCACGACTATTTTTAGCTTTCTAAGCACAGGAAGGCAACGGAATACCACCGCAGATTATCTCCCCTGCATAATGCAGTCTCCATTTTATGCACAAAAATGGCTTCCTCTCATGTTAAATCAGTGTCCGGAGGTAAAATAGTCCCCCATTCGGATCTCCGGGGGGGACAACTTGAAAGGAGGCAAAAAATCAAAACGAGAATTGGTACCTGGAATGTCAGAACTCTGCTACAAGCAGGAAAACTAGAAAACCTTAAAAGAGAGATGGAAAAGAATCATATGGACCTCGTAGGAGTTGCTGAAGTAAGATGGAATGGACATGGAGAGTTGCAGTCAGATGAATATGTATTCTACTACTCAGGAGGAGAAATAAAAGGAATTAATGGAGTAGGAATGATTATGACAAAGGAATTGGCTAAATGTGTGGAATATGTAGAGTATGCAAATGACCGGGTTATTGGTGTAAGGCTGAAAGGAGCACAAAAAGATTTACTGATTGTCCAGGTGTATATGCCAACTTCAGAACATGATGACCAAATTGTAGAGGAAACGTACAATGTAATAGAGAGAATAATGGACGAAAATAAAAAATGCTGCAAAATAGTAATGGGAGACTGGAACGCCATTGTGGGAGAAGGGAAAGAGGGAAACATAGTAGGCAGTCATGGTCTTGGAAAGAGAAATGACAGAGGTGAATGGTTAATTGACTTCTGCAGGGAAAGGCAGTTGATAGTGGCAAACACATGGTTCAAGAACCATAAGAGGAGGCTCTACACTTGGAAATCACCAGGGGATAAATATAGAAACCAAATCGATTTTATACTGGTAGAAGAAAGATACAGGAATGGAATCAAGAAGGTGCACACATTACCAGGTGCAGATATTAATAGTGACCACAACTTACTTATGGCAGAAATAGAAATAAGAATGAAAAAAACTGAAAAAGGCGACAATGGTGAAGAAATGGGATCTAGAGAAGATAAGGTCCAACAAAGAACAAATTGCAGAAATGCTGTCTCGGGACTTTCTAAACACATTACGAGACAAAGAAGCACCCGATAATGCCAACGAGTACTGGAATATGCTGAAAGAAGGAATCATTAAAGCAGGACAGCAAAATATAGGATATGTAAAAGGGAAAAGGTCAAAAAAACCATGGGTCACACAAGAAATGATTTCCAAGATGGAGGAGAGAAGAAAATTGAAAAACAAGAACACTGAAGATGCAAGAAAGATATACCGAAGGTTAAATAACGAACTGCGAAGAGAAACAGAGCAGGCTAGGAAAAAATGGCTAAAAGAGGAATGTGATGAAATTGAAGAATTGGACAGGAAAGGAAGATACGACTTACTATACAACAGAGTAAAGACTATGACATGGGAACAAAACAGAGCAGGAAGTGCTACTATGGAAATTTTGAGTAAAGACGAAGAGGTAGTGTATAAAGATCGTGACGATGTCCTCCAGAGATGGGAAGAATATATAAAAGAGCTATATGACACAAATAGCAAACCGGAAACTCTGGAACTTGAATCACACAACAGTGTAAGTGATGAAGAGAAAGGACCGACCATCATAATGGAAGAAGTAAAGTCTGCTATTGCTGCAATGAAAAATGGCAAAGCAGTAGGTACAGATACAATACCGGGAGAAATACTAAAATGCTTGAACCACAATGGAATAAGAGAAATGTTGAGGTTATGTAATAAAATATATGACAGTGGTGAATGGCCTGAGGACTTTTTGACAACAGTAATGATTCCATTGCCGAAAAAACAAGGAACCAAGAAATGCAGCGAGCACAGGACAATCAGCCTCATTTCACATGCAGCCAAAGTGATGTTAAGAATAATTAATAAAAGACTTGAAAAAGTAATAGAGGAGAATCTCGGCGAGGAGCAGTTTGGCTTTAGACGGAATACGGGCACCAGAGATGCAATAGGGCTCCTACGAATCTTAGGAGAAAGGTTTATTGAAAAAGGAAGAGACCTATATATGTGCTTCATCGATTTAGAAAAGGCATTTGACAATGTGGTTTGGGACAAGCTGGCGACTATTATGAGGGAAAAGAGAGTGGACTGGAAAACCAGAAGACTTATAAACTCATTGTACCTTAATCAAAAAGTTTCAGTTAAAGTGAGAGGAGAAAGTACAAACTGGATCAGACTAGGGAAAGGAGTAAGACAAGGATGCTGTTTATCACCTACTCTTTTCAACCTGTACTTGGAAAATATGATTGACCAATGCTCATTAGATGACAAAGGAGTAGAAATTGGAGGAAGAAGAGTAGGGTGCTTGAGATTTGCTGATGACATGGTCCTTCTAGCCACAGGGGAAAAAGAATTACAGGATTTGGTGGACACCATTGCAACTAACGGAAAAAAATATGGAATGAAAATTAACACAAATAAAACAAAAGTATTGGCAATAGGAGGAAATAAGGAACTAAAAATTGTGCTGAATGGAGAAAAACTAGAACAGGTGCAAAATTTTAAGTATCTTGGAAGCAGAATAGACACCGACTGGAAGTGCACCACAGAAATTAAAACAAGGATAGCAATGGCAAAAGAGGCGTTTTATAAGAAAAGGAGAATCTTCTGCAGCGGTATGGACAGAGAACTCAGAAAGAGACTCATACAATGTCTTGTATGGAGTGTTCTTCTATATGGCGCCGAAACATGGACTATGAGGAAAAAAGACAGAGAAAGGCTGGAGGCTTTTGAGATCTGGACATGGCGGAAGATGGAAGGAATAAGTTGGATGGACAGAGTAAAAAATGAAGAGGTACTGAGAAGAGTGGGAGAGAAAAGGCAGTTACTAGATGTAATAAAGAGAAGAAAAAGAAATTGGATTGGGCATATATTAAGAAAAAATGACGGACTGATAAAAACAGTTTTAGAAGGTTATGTAGAAGGGAAAAGGAAGCGAGGAAGGAAGAGATTCCAGATACTGGATGACATGATGGACGGTACAACATACAGCAGCCTTAAGAAGGAAGCAATGGATCGCAGAAAATGGAGAGGCAAAGGACCTGCTAATATAGCAGATAACTGATGATGATGAAGCACAGTCATTGTACTAGCTGGTGTGCTGGTAGCACTTCGGCACTCAATATTGACTGCTACCGGTGATTTCATGCAATTTTTACAACCTCTCTCTGGAATGCTCGGCAGTCATTGCCCGCAAAAGAAAAATTGGAGTTTAACGTTCTGTCGACGGCGCTATAGCTAGATGTGGAGCACAAGCTCGAATAGAGAAAGGAATGAGGAATGAAATCGGCCGTGCCACGTTCAAAGGAACCATCCCGGAATATGTCTGGAGTGATTTAGTGGCATCACGGGAAACCTAAATGGAGAGGGCCAGACGGGGGTTTCAACCCTCGTCCTGCCGGATGCGAGTCCAGTGTGCCAAACAACGCGACATCTCGCTCTGTCCGCTGCCCGTCAGCTCGTGAGGTCTTCTTGGTTTTGGTTTCCGTACGTTTAGACTGCACAATCACCTCACTAAAAGTCGACTTGGAACATTAGAAAGATTGAAATGTCCTTGACGGAACCGAGCGAGGTGGCGCAGTGGTTAGACACTGGACTCGCATTCGGGAGGATGACGGTTCAATCCCGCGTCCGGCCATCCTGATTTAGGTTTTCCGTGATTTCCCTAAATCGCTCCAGGCAAATGCCGGGATGGTTCCTTTCAAAGGGCACGGCCGACTTCCTTCCCCGTGCTTCCCTAATCCGATGAGACCGATGACCTCGCTGTCTGGTCTCCTTCCCCGAAACAACCAACCAACCAATCCTTGACGAATATGTCACTCAGATAACATACAACGACTAAGCCACGTCCGAACTCACTGGGCTCTTCTGATCGACCCATTCTGCTGTCTGCTGTTAGTGTTTCTCTACAGACAAGACAATACTCCTCGGCGCCTTTTCCACACAGATCCGGATCTCAAGACGTCTATTGGCCAATTCCACATTACATAGGGCTGTCTGGATAATTTTGATCAGGAGGTGTACAGCACGATTGGCCACAACGTGGATAGCGAAACTGTTGCGTCTCTTTTCTCAATCTAAAACGGATCTTGTCGTCTTTTCAGTATTGTATAACAAAAGACTTGCTGGTTTTATAAGGTGAACAAGGCAAATATTTTCAGTATCTAAACGGTAAGCAGTCTTAAAACTTTTCGTAATAGGAAATTTCTTCCCGTATTGCTAAGTGAGGTGACTGTTGCTGCTTAAGCTTATAGATAGAGTTCGTTTTAATTTTGGACCGAACCAAAACTCTTAACAACTGGTTAAAATGGGGTGGAAACTTGCATCTCATTTTGCTCTGAGTGTGTTTGACGCTAATAAGAAAGACCTTGACACCAAACATTCGTTCATTTCAAAATCAGTGAGACTCTTCCTGAATTTCAGATGAGAACGAAACATTAATTATGTAAAGGTGTTAACATTTCTTCCTTTAACTAGATCAGTGAGCTGAAGATGTTTACTGTCGTGGTAAGGCTGTTCCGTTTTGCCGCCGGTTGTAAATGATTCAGTAGCAGTAGAGTCCGATTTGCAAGAGGACCATGGGCTAAAACGAATGAAAACAGATGGTTGTTCAGCTATTGAATTCTGGAAACATAAGAAAACTTAGTACCAAGAAATCTCAGTTTTTAGGATCACCAGTGTGTGGACTCAACAAGCTGACCAACATGTAAGTGGCCATGTACAAACTTCGCTAGCCACTCATCAGCAAACTTCAACAGCTCACAGAAAAAACGATTACTCTAAAACGAACAAAGTAACTGCTTACCTCAGAGGAGTTAGTTATAAAATAAAAGGAAAGTTTCTTAATTAAGTGGTCCCCCTCCGCAACCTGCATGCCTATCTCATCCAACCCCATCCCAACTCAACAGAACGTCGCCCTTCATCGTCTCTCACAGCCGGCTATCCCTCCTTTTCTCGCCCTTCACACACACACACACACACACAACATTTCACCGCTCCCATCCCCCTTTCCCCCATCTGAGTCAAAAACATAAGCTTAAAAGAACAGATTATCTCCTCGAGAAAATCACTTTAGCTAGTTTGCGTACTGGGCATTATCTTTTTAGCCATCGCCATTTGTTAAGTGGTGACCTTCCACCACTTTGTGCTCATTGTCCTCAACCTTTAACGGTTCTCCATTTCCTGACTGAATGCCATTTCTTTAACCACTTACGTTCTCATTTATGTTTAACTTCTGAGTTGTCGGCCGTTTAGCGAAGGACACGCGGGCTGCCGACAGCGTTTTACTTTTCATCCGTCGTAGCAATGTGGCAAAGCACATTTAATCCTTAGTTCAGGACCTCCGTTATCCCTATGGCGTATTTTATGGATCGTTCTCAAAGTCCCTGCCTTCCCTTCCGTCGATTGGGCTTAACGTGTAGTTGCTTTTAACTCCTTTTTCGTCTGCGTTTTCTGGGGTTCTGACGTGGGCGCGTATGACACTAATTGTTTTTGCCCCCTAAAACAAAACGAAACTAATGTAAAAGCCTCTCACGTTCTGCATGTAAAGGCACGCCGTCTCTCTGTTTGTCAAGCACCATTTAAATTTCAACGTCGCTGCGAGTCTCTGAGCGTCTCAGACGCTGTAACAGACGCTTGATGCTCAGTGGCTAAAATGAGACGCTCTTGTGACTGATATTAGTGTGCATTAAACATGCTGACGGTCGTTTGGGCACTGTACTCATTGTCTTGAATCGTCTTATGAAGAACATATCAAACAATGAAAGAATTTCCGCAAATATGATAAGGTACAAAAGTCAAAGAGTAAATAGCTTTTTCAAAGAGTAATTATTGACCTTACTTCGCGTTACATTCCTCTAATCAATATATGTCTTGTACTATACATCTTCTAAAGTACCCTTTAAGCTACTTACACATCAAATTTCATCAAAATCGGTTCAGCAGTTTAGCCATGAAAGCGTAACAAATACAGAGACTTTGGAATTTGTGATATTAGTAAGTATGGATCATTTCCTTTTTTGTGTCTTCTTCAGTGCTGTAATTAATCAGTTTTTACTATTTTTTATTCTCAGTGTAACTGGATCGTCTTCTTAATTAAATTCAGAGTCTCATATGTGGTGCTGTGGTGTTCAGTCCAAAGACTGGTTCCATGTAGCTATTCATGCTACTCTACCCTGTGCAAGCTCATCTCTGTGTTAACTTCTGCAACCTCCATCCTTCTGAATCGGCTTAGTGTATTCATCTCTTGGTCCCCCTCTACGATTTTTACCCTCAACGCTTCCATCCAACACAAAACTGGTGATCCCTTGATGCCTCAGAACATGTCCTACCAACCGATTCCTTCCTCTAGTCAAGTTGTGTCCAAATTGCTCTTCTTCCCAATTTTATTCAGTACCTCCTCATTAGTTACGTGATCTCCCCATCTAATCTTCAGCATTCTTCTGTAGCACCACATTTTGTAAGCTTCTACTCTCTTCCTGCCTAAACTGTTTATCATCCGTGTTTCACATCAATACATGGCTACACTCCATAAAAATGCTTTCAGAAAAGACTTCCTGACACTTAAATCTATACTCAAAGTTAACAAATTTCTCTTCTTCAAAACCGCTTTCCTTGGGATTGCCAGTCTACATTTTATGTCCCCACTACTTCGACCATCATCAGTTATTTTGCTGCCCAAATAGCAAAATTCATCTACTAGTTTAAGGGTCTCATTTCCTAATCTAATTCCATGACCGTCACCTGATTTAATTCGACTACATTCCATTATCCTTGTTTTCCTTTTGTTGATTTTCATCTTGTGTCCTCCTTTCAAGACACTGTCCATTCCTCTCAACTGCTCTTGCAAGTCCTTTGCTGTCTCTGACAGAATTACAATATCATCGACAAATCTCAAGATTTTTGTTTCTTCTCTTTGGATTTTAATTTTTACTCTAAATTTTTCTTTGGTTTCCTTTACTGCTGGTTCAATGTACAGATTGAATAACATCGGGGGTAGCCTACAACCATGTCTCACTCCCTCCTCAACCATTGCTTTCATTTCGTGGCCCTCGACTCTTATAACTGCGATCTGGTTTCTGTACAGATTGTAAATAGCCTTTCGCTCTCTGTATTTTACTTTTGCCACCTTCGTAATTTGAAGGAGAATACTTCAGTCAACATTGTGAAAAGTTTTCTCTAAGTCTACAAATGCTATAAACGTAGCTTTTTTTTTTTTTTTTTTTTTTTTTTTTTTTTTTTTTTTTTTTTTTTTTTTTTTTAAAGGGGTGGTGCTCCACCACGCCCACGCCGGCGTAATGGCCGACTTAAAAGGTCTACTGGGTTAGATTTCACTGAAGTCAGGTGTCGCAGGATGTGGGTATTGCGATGTTTGCGTACGTTTTGTTAAGATTAACCGTGAATAGGATATCATCTGGGGATAGATTGGGTCGAAAGTCGAACGAAGGGTAGCGATTTGAAGGGCAGAGCGAAAAAAGTCCCAAGGCGAGAGCCAAGGGAAAAAAACTTTTGCGATAGTTTTAACAGGTAGTAAGAGCAGTAGCGGATGTCTTGCTGCCTGCGACAGATCACGCAAGGGTAGGCTTTGTTAGTAGTGGGTATCATGCAGGTCGATACTTTTGACGTTGTGCGGTGCTGTTACTTGGCGGCTGCCGATGGGTGCCGGTGTTGATCTCTTGGTCAGCGTCAGCATACCTGTAACAGTTAGGTTCATCATCGTTTTGTGTCCGATAGGTCATATGTCAGATGCACAGTGTAGGATGATGTTGGAGATTTGTTTGTGTGTCAGTGGGCGAGGTGGTCGGTTTCCGTGCTGTAGCCTGTTGGTCGGCTTTAACAGCAGCTGGTACATCCAGTCAACGTTGCTGATATGCAGGGGCTTGCCGACGGTTGTCGCTTGTTAGCTTGCCATAGGTGGTTATGCCCCAGCTAGTAGTGTCCTTGGCCGCTTATGCTTCCATCGATGGTTGGCTACTAACATAGGTCGTAGGGTCAGTATTGCCTCGCGTGTTCGTATATTTCTACGTAATCCAAACTGATCTTCCCCGAGATCGGCCTCTACCAGATTTTTCATTCGTCTGCAAGGAATTCGTGATAGTATTTTGCAACGGTGACTTATTAAACTGATAGTTCAACAATTTTCACACCTGTCACCACCTGCTTTTTTTTGGAATTGGTATTATTGTATTCTTCTTGAAGTCTGAGGGTTTTCCGCTGTTTCACACAGCTTGTCTACGAGATGGAAGAGTTTGGTCATGGCTGGCTCTTCCAAGTCTATCAGTAGTTCTAACGGAATGTTGTCTATTTCCGGGGCCTTATTTCTAGTTAGGTCTTTCAGTGGTGTGTAAAATTCTTCACACAGTGTCTTACCTCCTACCTCATTTTCATCTACGTTCTCAGATTTATATATAAGTAAAGTGTTCTAGGCATGGTGTGGAATATTTGCTCTGTGCAATGATGAAGTAAGAATAGTTGTTTTGTGCATAGGGGGATCAGGCTATTTTAGAAAATTAAAAAAATATCGATCTCTAAGAGGGTGAACCAGGGAAACAACATCTTTTTGTAGATCACAGAATATGAACCATGCTAAGATTATTTTTTTCAGATTTGTTGCATAGTGTGCACATTGTATTAGTATAGATACCCACACGACTCCGCAAGCACTGCTCGACAGCTAAACTGCCTTTGCTGCATCGTCGTGCAGTGGGGCAGTTGGCGAAGGACACATATCAATATCTATGCGTCCCAAGAAGGCGGGCGAATGAGAGTCGCTGACGTCATTGCACATAAAGTAGGTTACGTACTCACGATCACTCATTATGAGCCACCCGTTGTGGCCGAGCGGTTCTAGGCGCTACAGTCTGGAACCGCGCGACCGCTACGGTCGCAGGTTTAAATCCTGCCTCGGACATGGATGTGTGTGATGTCCTTAGGTTAGTTAGTTTTAAGTAGTTCTAAGTTCTAGGGGACTGATAACCTCAGATGTTAAGTCCCATAGTGCTCAGAGCCATTTGAACCATTTGAACTCATTATGACAAAACTACTGATACGTAAGCAAAGCTGCACGTAATTAATAATGTACTACAAGACAAAACAAGAACGAATAGATAATTTCAAAGAAATACTAAGGTTACTTATTTTTTTGAAGCTATATTTGGGAGATACACACTCCACAAACTTTTCTGCATAGTCGTCACCCCGACTTAGACATTTGTAGTGGCGTTGTTCTGACTTTTCAATACCCTCGTCGTAGAAGGCAGCGGCCTCCCTGTCTGTAAATTCTCTCCGCTGCTCTGAAGTTCGTTGTGTTTGCTAAAATGCTGCCCTCGTGTGAGAAAAGAGGTGAAACTCAGAGGGAGCCAAGTCTAGTCTGTATGGCTGGTGATCAAACACTTCCCATCGAAAACACTGCAGGAAAGCCTTTGTTGCAGCTGCAGTACGTATGTGTCCGAGCATTGTCATGAAGAAGAACAGTGCCTCATGACAACACTTCTCTTGGCTTGTTCTGAGTTGCCCTTTGTAGACGATTATTTCGAATCGCCTGATGTTGTGTCTGGGCAAGATCAGCCGTTGACACTCGCTTCCTTCCCTCAGTGCCTGCATCGTGAGTGTCTGTACGCCCTGCTACAAAGTTTCTGCACAACTGGCGCACTTAGCTGCCACCTAGTTACGTTATGTGGGTTGCATGAAATCAGGCGGAGCACGCACTTCACAATTGGCGGAAGAGTATTGTGGTAGACATCTTTACGCGCTCACTGTGCGCTCAGAACTGAAAACTGCGACGTGATGCGATCGACGAGAAAACTGGTGACACTACGCCACCCATATGCGCAAAAATTCATCGGATTTCACAGTGGTTTTAATTTCCCGACTTTTCGGACCTTTAAAAAAATGGCACTCGCACATAAGTTTTAATTGTTGTTGCTGTTGTGGTCTTCAGTCCTGAGACTGGTTTGATGCAGCTCTCCATGCTACTCTATCCCGTGCAAGCTTCTTCATCTCCCTGTGCCTACTGCAGCCTACATCCTTCTGAATCTGCTTAGTGTATTCACCTCTTGGTCTCCCTCTACGATTTTTACCCTCCACGCTGCCCTCCAATACTAAATTTGTGATCCCTTGATGCCTCAAAACATGTCCTACCAACCGACCCCTTTTTCTAGTCAAGCTGTGCCACAAACTTCTCTTCTCCCCAATCCTATTCAATACCTCCTCATTAGTTACGTGATCTACCCACCTTATCTTCAGCATTCTTCTGTAGCACCACATTTCGAAAGCTTCTATTCTCTTCTTGTTCAAACTGTTTATCGTCCATGTTTCACTTCCATACATGGCTACACTCCATACAAATACTTTCAGAAATGACTTCCTGACACTTAAATCTATATTCGATGTTAACAAATTTAAACGATTTCCTTGCCATTGCCAGTCTACATTTTATATCCTCCCTACTTCGACCATCATCAGTTATTTTACACCCTAAATAGCAAAACTCGTTTACTACTTTAAGTGTCTCATTTCCTAATCTAATTCCCTCAGCATCACCCGAATTAATTACACTACATTCCATTATCCTCGTTTTGCTTTTGTTGATGTTCATCTTATATCCTCCTTTCAAGACACTGTCCATTCCGTTCAACTGCTCTTCCAAGTCCTTTGCTGTCTCTGACAGAATTACAATGTCATCGGCGAACCTCAAAGTTTTTACTTCTTCTCCTGAATTTTAATACCTACTCCGAATTCTTCTTTTGTTTCCTTTACTGCTTGCTCAATATACAGATTGAATAATATCGGGGAGAGGCTACAACCCTGTCTCACCCCTTTCCCAACCACTGCTTCCCTTTCATGTCTTTCGACTCTTATAACTGCTATCTGGTTTCTGTACAAATTGTAAATAGCCTTTCGCTCCCTGTATTTTACCCCTGCCACCTTCAGAATTTGAAAGAGAGTATTCCAGTTAATATTGTCAAAAGCTTTCTCTAAGTCTACAAATGCTAGAAACGTAGGTTTGCCTTTTCTTAATCTTTCTTCTAAGATAAGTCGTAAGGTTAGTATTGCCTCACGTGTTCCAACATTTCTACGGAACCCAAATTGATCT
Organism: Schistocerca serialis cubense; assembly: GCF_023864345.2. Taxonomy (NCBI): domain Eukaryota; kingdom Metazoa; phylum Arthropoda; class Insecta; order Orthoptera; family Acrididae; genus Schistocerca; species Schistocerca serialis. Next base: position 123,425,946 of record NC_064643.1, read on the forward strand.
TCCCCGAGGTCCGCTTCTACCAGTTTTTCCATTCGTTTGTAAAGAATTCGCGTTAGTATTTTGCAGCTGTGAATTATTAAACTGATAGTTCGGTAATTTTCAGATCTGTCAACACCTGCTTTCTTTGGGATTGGAATTATTATGTTCTTCTCGAAGTCTGAGGATATTTCGCCTGTCTCATACATCTTGCTCACCAGATGGTAGAGTTTTGTCATGACTGGCTCTCCCAAGGCCATCAGTAGTTTTAATGGAGTGTTGTCTACTCCGGGGGCCTTGTTTCGACTCAGGTCTTTCAGTGCTCTGTCAAACTCTTCACGCAGTATCGTATCTCCCATTTCATCTTCATCTACATCCTCTTCCATTTCCATAATATTGTCCTCAAGTACATCACCCTTGTATAAACACTCTATATACTCCTTCCACATTCCTGCCTTCCCTTCTTTGCTTAGAACTGGGTTTCCATCTGAGCTCTTGATATTCATACAAGTGGTTCTCTTCTCTCCAAAGTTCTCTTTAATTTTCCTATAGGCAGTATCTATCTTACCCCTAGTGAGACAAGCCTCTACATCCTTACATTTGTCCTCTAGCGATCACTGCTTAGCCATTTTGCACTTCCTGTCGATCTCATTTTTGAGACGTTTGTATTCCTTTTTGCCTGCTTCATTTACTGCATTTTTATATTTTCTCCTTTCATCAATTAAATTCAATATTTCTTCTGTTACCCAAGGATTTCTATTAGCCCTCGTCTTTTTACCTACTTGATCATCTGCTGCCTTCACTACTTCATCCCTCAGAGCTACCCATTCTTCTTCTACTGTATTTCTTTCCCCCATTCCTGTCAATTGTTCCCTTATGCTCTCCCTGAAACTCCCTACAACCTCTGGTTCTTTCAGTTTATCCAGGTCCCATCTGCTTAAATTCCCACCTTTTTGCAGTTTCTTCAGTTTCAATCTGCAGTTCATAACCAATAGATTGTGGTCAGAATCCACCTCTGCCCCTGGAAATGTCTTACAATTTAAAACCTGGTTCCTAAATCTCTGTCTTACCATTATATAATCTATCTGATACCTTTTAGTATCTCCAGGATTCTTCCAGGTATACAACCTTCTTTTATGATTCTTGAACCAAGTGTTAGTTATGATGAAGTTATGCTCTGTGCAAAATTCTACAAGGCGGCTTCCTCTTTCATTTCTTCCCCCCAATCCATATTCACCTACTATGTTTCCTTCTCTCCCTTTTCCTACTGACGAATTCCAGTCACCCATGACTATTAAATTTTCGTCTCCCTTCACTACCTGAATAATTTCTTTTATCTCGTCATACATTTCAACAATTTCTTCATCATATTGCAGAGCTAGTTGGCATATAAACTTGTACTACTGTAGTAGGCAAGGGCTTTGTGTCTATCTTGGCCACAATAATGCGCTCACTGTGCTGTTTGTAGTAGCTTACCCGCATTCCTATTTTCCTATTCATTATTAAACCTACTCCTGCATTACCCCTATTTGATTTTGTATTTATAACCTGTAATCACCTGACCAAAAGTCTTGTTCCTCCTGCCACCGAACTTCACTAATTCCCACTATATCTAACTTTAACCTATCCATTTCCCTTTTTAAATTTTCTAACCTACCTGACCGATTAAGGGATCTGACATTCCACGCTCCGATCCGTAGAACGCCAGTTTTCTTTCTCCTGATAACGACGTCCTCTTGAGTAGTCCCCGCCCGGAGATCCGAATTGGGGACCATTTTACCTCCGGAATATTTTACCCAAGAGGACGCCATCATCATTTAATCATACAGTGAAGCTGCATGTCCTCGGGAAAAATTACGGCTGTAGTTTCCCCTTGCTTTCAGCCGTTCACAGTACCAGCACAGCAAGGCCGTTTTGGTTAATGTTACAAGGCCAGATCAGTCAATCATCCAGACTGTTGCCCCTGCAACTACTGAAAAGGCTGCTGCCCCTTTTCAGGAACCACACGTTTGTCTGGCCTCTCAACAGATGCCCCTCCGTTGTGGTCGCACCTACGGTACGGCCATCTGTATCGCTGAGGCACGCAAGCCTCCCCACCAACGGCAAGGTCCATGGTTCATGGGGGGTTTTTTAATATCCATATAAAAATGCAGTTTGCCAGTGTATAGTATGTGATTAGTGATATGAAGTCTTATTTTACTTAGCTGATCTCACAATGCAGCTTTCAGGAACAGTCCTTTAGTTTTGTGCGCATTGGACCGTGGTCCACATTATATTTCAGTGCCAAATGTTTTGTTTTCTAATGCAGGAGACGCCATCAGAGGCTTTAAAGGCACAGGTAGCAGTTTCAGACTTAAACGAGCTCGTACATGCAGAACTTTTTACACATATCTGTGAAACGGTCTGGTCGTGACGTAATCAGACTGCTACCTAAGATCGCGGGAGTCGCGATGACTTGTGACGTGGAGGTTGCAATGAGGAAGGGCTGGGACTGTTTGCGTTCTTTTAACACTTTCAGTTCTTCTTTTCTTCTAAAGTTGTTTTTGTGCTTTTGAAGGATTCTTTTCTGTTGAAGTTGTTATTGTGGTTTTGAATAATTGAAATTAGATATGTTGTGGACCTCAGTGCTAAATAAAACGAACAGCGCCAGCTGTTTCCCACCACAAGCTCCGTAACACACATCAGCACGATTCCGCGAGCTTCAAAAATGGTTCAAATGGCTGTGAGCACTATGGGACTCAACTTCTGAGGTCATTAGTCCCCTAGACCTTAGAACTAGTTAAACCTAACTAACCTAAAGACATCACAAACATCCATGCCCGAGGCAGGATTCGAACCTGCGACCGTAGCGGTCTTGCGGTTCCAGACTGCAGCGCCTTTAACCGCACGGCCACTTCGGCCGGCCCGCGAGCTTCAACCGTCCCCCATATTGAGCTACTTTAAGTCTGCTATCTGAGTCTTAATAGCCTCTGATGATAGCTCCAGAATTAAAAGACGAAAAGTTATGCACAAAACATGCCTTGAACCGCTTTCATAAAACAGAAATTACATAGGTATGATTTTCCACGTTCTTGGATGTGCAAAATGTTTAGTTATTTCAGAAAAATCGTTATTTTGTGCTCTTCCATTTCTCTTTTTCTACGTTTTGACCCTTATATCTTCGACTTTACACACTCTCATTAACCATTCCGCGCCATCCGTTTGCTATTGATATCGCTGCCAAACCGGATAACCGCACCTTACTCATTGTAGAACGTACATATTTTCGTAAAATATTTTTAGCTTTTAAAAAGAACGCTCAGTTTTTGCAACAGCCGTAGTTTTTGCTAGGTATAGCAGGCTGCCCGTATGTACGTCAAGGTAAAATGAGATTACTTCTGCGAAGTTTTTTCATATTTGTTCTTTACGTGCATTTCATATCCATGCTGCTGGGAGCAGAAGAGAAATTTCATGAAAAATATGTGTTTGAAGAACTTAACTGTTTAATTTTTAAGATCTCAGTCACAGGCAGTAGATACAAAAACAAATGTTGTTTTGCTAAGTATGCGTCTGTAACACACATCATTCCATAAAACCACGTGTTTAATTGCGAATAAATATTGTCACTCACTGGATAAAAAGTGCTAGTGCTTCTCTCAGCATCTCGCCCTCGGAAAGAACGTGAAAGAGCTTCTATACTGATTTGGCGTTTGTCTGGGCGACTTACAATCGAAGACCCATCTTTCCCATACGTTGAAAATTTCGTCGAGTAGTTTGTTAATGCTAACAATTTGTGACGGCAACCGAAGGAGATGTGGAAGTGCTCGGACAGATCGTGGAGTCGCACTTGCTTATGAAAAATGCAGGACTGGTTCCTTTGAAGAGGATACGCTTGATATACATACCTGCCCCTCCTCTATACGAGCAAGCGGTCGGTTCCAATGACCTTGTCGACAATGCGAGGCTAAACCCTAATCTTCTGTCTTTATTTCTGACAGCGCAGTTCCTAAGAGGTCACGTGTAACAATTAACGTCCGTACTCTCAGTCTGCAGGGCCTTAGGCGGCGCATTAATTCTTTCTAGTCGTTTGTTTGAATCTGAAAAGGGTAAGACCTATCGCATTTTTAAAGACTAACTGCTACATCTCATTCGTTTCATTTCTTACTCTTAAGAAATATGTTTTTCAGAGCCTTTAAGTTTATAGACGGTTTCTCATCTATCAGCCCAACATTCTGGATTTGGATTCTCTATCGTTATCTTGGAAATACTTAACTTTTGCAACCATAGCCTACTGTGAACAAAAAAGTTACAGACCTGCTCAACTGTTTCGAAAAAAAAGGACTGTTTATTTGTTAACCTTTTAGCCTCTTCCACCCTTTAAAGGACTAAATTTAAATTGTGACTTGATTTGTTTTTTTCACATATCTGTATAAGCTAGTCGCGATGGATGCTCCGTGAATGCCTTGGCCGAAACTTCTGCTCACATTTCATCGCTATCGTTCTGTATATCCAGTTAACTTATGTTCGTATTCTAATGCAGATTGATCTCTGGCTGGGGTAAAGGTGGCCGGCCGTGGTAGCCAAGAGGTTCTAGGCGCTACAGTCTGGAACCGCGTGACCGCTACAGTCGCAGGTTCGAATCGTGCCTCGGGCATGGATGTGTGTGATGTCCTTAGGTTAGTTAGGTTTAAGTAGTTCTAAGTTCTAGGGGACTGATGACCTTAGAAGTTAAGTCCCATAGTGCTCAGAGCCATTTGAACCATTTTGGGGTAAAGGTGGTAAATGGTTCGAGTATTTTTACGTCAGAAGAATTTCCTAAACGTACCATCGCTATTTTTAAATAACTATTCTCTTGTCTAATGGATTTTACTAATTCTTCTACTTCTCCCTTCCATTTTAATATTTCCTCATTTTTCCTATTTTTTGTTTTACACTCCAGAGGCACCTTATTCTCACTTCTATTACCCCAGACTTCCCGGCCTAGTTATATCCCTAGTATTGTCACTGGATGATTTCGATATTTATGCGATGATTATTTTCCGCATATCCTCTTAGGACAAGCAAAACTCAGCGCGGCGGGACGCCGTTCTCAACAATACTGGAGTCTCTGCAGCGGCAGATGCCGTTGCTTAGCATTAGTCTGAGACGAAACAACTGGCGAGCAACAGGAATGAATCCTTTCGCAGTGAGCAGAATCTTACGAAAACTGTGAAAAGCAGTAACTGCACGGGGCTACAGCAGCAGTCAGAAGGTAAGCCGTCAACAAACCTCTGAGTTCCGCCAATCCGTGGCAGCCAAAACACAACCGTCAAATCGATTGAACCTTTCTGCGGACACGTAATGGAAATTCTCACAGGCATGTACATTTTATGAATACGGAGAACTTTTGTATTGCAGTTATATTAATAGTAATTTGATTTTGCAATCCACGCATCCGGACTGTTAATCAACGTTTGCATCAGGCAATTCGTAACGGAGAACCATGAATGTTGTATATGTTGTAAGTTGGGATACTACAGATTATACATTCTTTCACGAAGTTTCCGCACCGTGTGGTCTTTCTGTTCGCTCCATAGACACTGTTCAGCTAGTCGAGTGCGTTACAATAGTGACTTGAAGAAAGTTTTTCATTCACATGTCGTGCGTAATACCAGATTTTTATCAGAACGTCTAAAGACTGTAGACGAACTTGAGATATTAAGCTGTATTCTTGTAATGAAACTAATTGGCCTTTTCCATAATAGGTGTCTTACAAACGGAATGAAATGCGATTTGAAATTGTTGTTTCCCCTTTCGTGTAATTAAATCACATGGGACAGTGATATCGTATTTGTACCAGTGCAGTTTGTACCCTCAGTCGCACGGTCACGTTTTCTCAGTTTGTCATCTCTTTAGCACTAAATAGGTAGAGATCGCTGGAATTCGAGCTGCTAATATGTCGATCTTTCTCGCTGCCAACTTTGACGATCAAATAATACTTCGTGCCATAGGACTAACATTACAGCCGTCATTGTTTAACGCCGTGTTTCATTTCGGTGATAAGCAGTTTGTAGCGGTATCGTCTATACATGACCTCTTGCGTAATTGTGTGCTTCCTTGATCGCACAATATTCATCATATGTATGAAATTATTTGTTATCTGTATCAATCAGTTGTGAAAGTAAATGACAACCCTCGACCATATCGTATTCAGTATCTTTTGCGATTTTTTATAATTTTATTTTATTTTATTTTACTTTATTTTATTTTACGATATGATGACGGTATGCTACAGCAGTGTCTAAAGCCAAAGAGAAAAACAAAAGAAAAAGGATGAACTCGTAGTTGCCATATAGGCTAAAATCAGGAGATCGCCAAAGAGTAATATTTACAACCCAATTAACAAGAAACGACGCCATTTATAAAGTTCGTAAGGGTTATGGACCACTGTAGGAAGAAGTAATTGCAAATAGAAAACTAGACAGCACCAAATGCGACTGCACTTATCGAGACGTCACTGCTCCACTGCATGTGCGTCACACACTCACTTCGCAAGCGACCGTATGGTAATTTTCTTTCCTCTTCCACTCGCAAACAGAGCGACGGAAAAACAACTATTTATGTGCCTCCATACGGGCCCTAATTTTTCTCGTCTTATCCTCGTGGTACTTAGGCGAAACGTATGTTGGCAGGAGTAGAAAAGTTTTTCAGACGGCCTCAAATGCCGGTTCTCTAAATATAAGCTATAGTGCCTCGCGAAAACAGCGTCGCCTTCACTCCAGGCATTCCCATTTGAGTTCACCAAGCATCTCCGTAATACACGCGTGTTGTTAGAACCTACCGGTAACGAATATAGTTGCCCGCCTCTGAATTACCGCGATGTGTTCCTTTAGTATGACCTGGTGGGGATCCCAAACTCTTCGACAGTACTCAAGGATGTGTCGCACTAGTGTTCAATATACGGTCTCCTTTACACATGAACCACAATGTCCTAAAATTCTCCCAAAAGTCTGACATCGACCATTCACCTTCTCCACTACCGTCTTGACGTGATTTTCCGCTTCACATCACTTTGAAACGTTACGCCCAGACATTTGATCGACGTCATTGTATCGATTAGGGCAGTACCAATGCTGTATCCGAACATTAAATGTTTTTTTTTACTAAGTCGTCTTGAATCACCCGTCACTTATCTTTGACACTTTATCGTCAGCAAACAATTCACGCTTCCTGAGATATTAAAGAAAATGACTCTGAGCGCTATGGGACACAGCATCTGAGGTCATCAGTCCCCTAGACTTAGAAATACTTCAACCTAAATAACCTAAGGACATCACACACATCCATGCCCAAGGGAGGATTCGAACCTGCGACCGCAGCAGCAGCGGGGTTCCAGACTGAAGCGCCTAGAACCGCACGGCCAGAATGGCCGACCTGGGGCACTCCTGACGATACCTGCGTCTCTGATGGAAACTCGCCATCGAGGACAGCATACTGGGTGCTGTTACTTAAGAAGTCATCGAGCCGCTCACGTATCAGGGAACCTACCCCGTACGCTCCAACATTCGTTAACAGCCATCAGTAGGGTATCGAGTCAAATGCTTCTCGGAAATCTAGAAATATGGAATCTGCCGGTTGCCTTTCATCCGTACTTCGCAGTATATCAGTGAGAAAAGGGCAAGCTGAGTTTCGCTCGAGCGATGCTTTCTAAAATCGCGCTGATTCGTGCACGTAAGTTTTTCGGTCTATAGGAAATTTTTTATATTTGAACTCAGAATACGTTCAAGAATTCTGCAGCAAACCGATGTTAAAGATATTGGACTGTAATTTTGCGGGACCATTCTATTACCCTTCTGATTCATAGGAGTCACCTAGGCTTCTTTTCGATGGCTTGGGACAGACCTGGACGAGAGATTCGCGATAAGTGCAAGCTAAGTAAGGTGCCAATGTTGTAAAGCACTCTTTGTAAAATCGAATCGGGATTCCATCTGGGTCTGGAGCCTTTTTGTTTAACTCTTTCAGTTGTTTGTATACGCATGGGGTGCTTATTATTACATCGTCCATACAGGTCTCTGTTCGATGATCAAACGATGATATGTTTGTACGATTATCCTGCGTGAACGATTTCTTAAATGCAGAATTTAAAACTTTTGCTTTCATTTTGTTATCTTCAACTGCGAATCCAGATTGGTGAAAAAGTGACCGGGTGGAAGCACTAAATCGCTTAGCGATTTCACATAGCGTCAGAATTTTCTCTGGTTTTCGGCCAGATCTTTCGCCAAGGTATGGCGGTGGTCGTTCTATGCTTCGAGCGTAGATCTTTCTACAGAGGCACGAATTTTTACCAAATTTCACCTGTCGTCTTTTGCGCGTTCTTTTTTGAACAGAGGGTGAAACAGCCTTTGCTTCCTCAGCGTTTTCCGACTTCGTTGCTAAACAACGCTCGGTCTTTTTTGTTCTTAATCCACTTACTAAGAACAGACTCGTCCAGAGCTCGATTTGCAGTCTGTATCAACTTTGCCGTTTATTCTCCTATGACCATGGAACTAAATATCTCAGAATCGGATAATAGCCAGCTCTCAGTCCCAAGAATAATTTGATCGTGAGAACTCTCCTGGACGGCAGTAAATTGGGGAAATTTGTTACGAATACTTCGATAATCTACTGGTAAAATTTTGACAATCAAAGTGTCTTTAATCTGAACGTGGGCTGATGTCCCCATCTGTGCATCGACAGACGCGCATTCATCAGAGCAGCTCAAACTACCGACTACCTGAAAAACCCTCATGAGCACTCCACAAGCACTGTGCTACCCCAGCAGCTGCTTCCTGTGTGTAGTGCACCCTTGATCTACCAAGGGGAGTCCTACAAATCCCCACACGATCTACAAATCTGCAGCCAAGACTGTCACAGAGTCGACGAAGTCCTTGGTTGAGACCCTCCACTCGGCTCCAAACCAATGGACCCCGATCAACTCTGGGATCGATGCTGCAAATTGCCAACTCTGTTTACACCCTGCGTGCGAGTTTTCACCACTTCCGCCAGCCGTCTGTAAGAACTGAGGATGGCCTGACAATCAATGCGACGGGAGTCGTCGGTGCCGACGCGAGCTACACCTTGTAGTCGACTGTACCCTGCACGCTTTATAGCAGCAGGAGAGGCCGTCTCGACGTCTCGGACGAGGCCACGTAGAAGACATACTGGCTGCACATTAGCTTTCTTTCCAACCCTGAACGCTATCTGCCTACAGGGCTCCATAACGCGACTAATGCTGGAGCTCGCGGTAACTAGTAAACCCCTGCCCAAATGCGACTCCTCGGACCCTGCTAAAGCAGCGGCTACCTCGCCACTCGCAGTCCTCCGTATTGGTCCTTTGCTGACGCTGACGCTGAAAAGACGAGCCTATCCTTGGCTCGAGGTCGTGCAGCTTAGACAAAATTTGTCATTCCAGCGGGCCCTGTAAAAGAGAGAAAGATATATTACCACTCTTGTTGATTGGTCCTAGCTGGTGTAACCTGAAAAAGAGTAAGACACACTAAGATGAGGTATTAGTAAAACTTAGTTTGGATTCCGCAGAAATGTTGGAACACGTGAGGCAGTACTGACTCTACGACTCATCTTGGAAGCTAGACTAAGGAAGGGCAAACCTATGTTTCTAGCATTTGTAGACTTAGAGAAAGCTTTTGACAATGTTGACTGGAATACTCTCTTTCAAATTCTGAAGGTGGCAGAGGTAAAATACAGGGAGCGAAAGGCTATATACAATTTGTACAGAAACCAGATATCAGTTATAAGAATCGAGGGGCACGAAAGGGAAGCAGTGGTTGGGAAGGGAGTGAGACAGGGCTGTAGCCTGTCCCCGATGTTATTCAATCTGTATATTGAGCAAGCAGTGAAGGAAACAAAGGAAAAATTCGGAGTAGGTATTAAAATCCATGGAGAAGAAATAAAAACCTTGAGGTTCGCCGATGACATTGTAATTCTGTGAGAGACAGCAAAGGACTTGGAAGAGCAGTTGAACGGAATGGATAGTGTCATGAAAGTAGGATATAAGATGAACATCAACAAAAGGAAAGCGAGGATAATGGAATGTAGTCGAATTATGTCTGGTGATGCTGAGGGAATTAGATTAGGAAATGAGACACTTGAAGCAGTAAAGGAGTTTTGCTATTTGGGGAGCAAAATAACTGATGATGGTCGAAGTAGAGAGGATATAAAATGTAGACTGGCAATGGCAAGGAAAGTGTTTCTGAAGAAGAGAAATTTGTATAGATTTAAGTGTCGGGAAGTCATTTCTGAAAGTATTTGTATGGAGTGTAGCCATATATGGAGGTGAAACATGGACGATGAATAATTTGGACAAGAAGAGATTAGAAGCTTTTGAAATGTGCTGCTACAGAAGAATGCTGAAGATTAGATGGGTAAATCACGTAACTAATGAGGAAATATTGAATAGAATTGGGGAGAAGAGAAGTTTGTGGCACTACTTGACTAAAAGAAGGGATCGGTTGGTAGGATGTGTTCTGAGGAATCAAGGGATCACCAATTTAGTATTGGAGGGCAGCGTGGAAGGTAAAAATCGTAGAGGGAGGCCAAGAGATGAATACACTAAGCAGATTCAGAAGGATGTAGGTTGCGGTAGGTACTGCGGCTTGCACAGGATAGAGTAGCATGGAGAGCTGCATCAAACCAGTGTCAGGACTGAAGACCACAACAACACAACAACAACAATCCCTCAGCAGTCAGGACAACGCGTGGTTGGCCTGTGATGAGGTTGTTGGTCCAGTCCACGGATTAGCCGGTTGCGAGAGTGTCCTGCTTTCTCGCAGAACTTCCTGGCGGTGGCGCGAAACCTGTCTCGGAGTGGCAGGATCCCGGTGTCCTCGTGGAGTTGGCGCGTCGAGAAGCGCCTCGGAAGATGCAAAGCAGTCTTCAGGGCGCGCTTCTGTATCCTCTGCAGAGTCACAATGTGAGCATTTGCGGCTTTCCCCCAGATCACGGCCGCATACTCTAACAGTGGGCGGACCAATGTTAGGTAAAGCGTGATGCCGTGTTGCGGTGGCAATGACGACTGCGGGTTTAGCAGCGGATACAGGGCGCGAAGGCCTCCTACTGCTCTCCCTTTCTCATCACGGTTGTGATGCTTCCAGATGATCCTGCGGTCTAGGGTAACCCCTAGGTATTTCGCCGTCCTGCTCCATGGGATAGATTCTTTCCGGATTTCGACTGGCGTAAGCCCTGGCGGCAGAAGTCTTCGGGTGACGACAACTGCCTGGCTCATCGTGGTGTTGAATTTCAAGCGCAACTTTGTTGCCCATGAGCCCAAGGCGTCGCACCCGCGTTGGAGGCGGTTTCTCAGCACTTGGGCGTTCATGCTGCGAGTGAACAGGGCTGTATCATCCGCGTACAGCGCCAGTCCGACTCCTGCCACTTTCGGCGCGTCGGCAGTCTACAGGGAGTACAGCGAGGGGCCGAGAACGGACCCCTGCGGAACCCCTGCACGTGTCTGCCGGTCTGTGGATGTACCGTCGGCGGCCCTCACGTGGAAGGTTCGTTCAGACAGGTACGACCGCAGTGGCGACATGTGGGACGTCGGTATCGCTTGTTCAAAAAGTTTGAACTCGAGACCGTCGTGCCACACCAAGTCAAACGATCGGGAGACGTCGAGGAACACTGCCCCGAAGTGGCATGTTCTTCTCGAAACCCGAACTGCTCGTCCGGGATGATGCCCTCCTAGCTGACGTGTCGCATCAGTCTTCTCGCGTACAGGCTCTCGAAAACTTTGGAGAGGGACGGGATTGGTCCTTTGCCTCGAGCGACGCTAACACCTTGTAACCTGCCACTCAGCTTGCTGTGAGGGCGAATCCACCGAGCCGAGTTCGTTGATTATGGAATGTGCTTTTCTAAATGTTCCCCCCCTGGCCAAATTCTTTTAGCTTTCTTGAAGTTATCTACTGGGCTTTTTCTCTTTTACAAACGTAATTTACAAGCGTGTAGTCCAACATTATTACGTGGAGTAATATTTATTTGAAGAAGCAACTTAAACAGTAGCAAGAAAAAAGGCAAAATTCATACTTGTCCTTTTCCAATACTTCACTGTTTTATTGCCTGTATAGGCTGGCGACCCTTAGCACATATTTTAAAACACTAAATGAACTTGGAACTGAGTTGTCCTAGCTTCAATATGATACTACTTGTACTGCGTTTATTTCTAACCGCTCGGTAAGATCTTAGGAGAAGAACTGAACAATATGATTTACTTAATTGATTATCTTTTCCTATTAATAGGAAATTCTGGCTGGGGTAAAGGCGGAAAATGGTTCGCGTATTTTTACGTCAGAATAATTTCCCAAACATACCATCACTATTTTTAAATACCTCTTCTCTTGTCTAACGGATTTTACTAATTCTTCTACTTCTCCCTTCCATTTTAATATTTCCTCATTTTTCCTATTTTTTGTTTTACACTCCAGAGGCACCTTATCCTCACTACTGTTACCTCAGTCTTCTCAACCTAGTATTATCGCTGGATAATTTCGACATTTATGGGTTGATTATTTTCCGCATATCCTCTTGGGGCAAGCAACACATTGCGGCGGGACGCCGTTATCAACAATACTGGAATCTCTGTAGCGCCAGATGCCGTTGCTTAGCATTAGTCTGAGAGGAAACAACTGGCGAAATTGGACTGAATCCTTTCGCAGTGAGCAGAATCTTACGAAAACCGTGAAAAGCAGTAACTGCACGGGGCAACGGCAGCAGTCAGAAGGTAAGCCGTCAACAAACCTCTGAGTTCCGCCAATCCTTGGACAACCGTCAAATCGACTGAACCTCTCTGCGGACACGTAATGTAAATTCCTACAGGCATGTACATTTTATAAATACGGAGAGATTTAGTACTGCAGCTATATTAATAGTAATTTGATTTTGTAAACCACGCATCCGGACTGTTTATGAACGTTTGCGTCAGGCAGTTCGTAACGGAGAAGTATGAATTTTGTAAATGTTGTAAATTAGGATACTGCAGGTTATACATTCTCCCACGACGTTTCCGCACCGTGTGGTCTCTCTGTTCACTCTACAGACACTGTTAAAGTAGTCGAGTGCGTCACAGTAGCGTCTTGAAGTACACGTTTTTCATTCCCATGTCGTGCGAAGTGCTAGATTTTTATCAGAATGTCTAAAGACTGTGGACGAACTTGAGATATTAAGCTGTATTCTTGTAATAAAACTATTTGACCTTCTATATAATCGGTGTCTTTGGAATGAAATGCTATTTGGAATTCCGCTTTCGTGTAATTAAATAACAAAAAAAAGGTTCAAATGGCTCTGAGCACTATGGGACTCAACATCTGAGGTCATCAGTCCCCTAGAACTTAGAACTAATTAAACCTAACTAACCTAAGGACATCACACACATCCATGCCCGAGGCAGGATTCTAACCTGCAACCGTAGCAGTCACGCGGTTCCGGACTGACGTGCCTAGAACCGCACGGCCACCGCGGCCGGCAATTAAATCACATGGGACAGTGATATCGTATTTGTACCAGTGCAGTTTGTACCCGCAGTCCCACGACAACGTTTTCTCAGTTTGTCATCTCTTTAGCACTAAATAGGTAGAGGTCGCTGGAATTCGAGCTGCAAATATGTGGATCTTTCTCGCTGCCAACTTTGACGATCAGATAATACTTCGTGCCATAGGACTAAGGTTACAGCCGTCATTGTTTAACGCCGTGTTTCATTTCGGTGATAAGCAGTTTGTAGCGGTATCGTATATACATGACCTCTTGCGTAATTGTGTACTTCCTTGATCACACAGAACGGGTTCTTTACAGATATTATATTTATTTCTGAAAGGGGTTAAAAATTTCAATTGAAAATTTACGTTCTTGGATATTGAGAAACTTTCCTTTTGATTTTATTTCAATGTTAAACGAAACTGTGTTTTGAAGTACTTGTAGACTGGTTATTATTGATGCCTTAGAGAATATTCATGATATGTTTGAAATTATTTATTATTTTTATCAATCAGTTGTGAAAGTAAATGACAACCCTCGACCATATCGTATTCAGTATATTTTGTGATTTTTCTCATTTTTTATTTTTTTAGCAATATGATGGCGTTACGGTGCAGCTGTGTCGAGGGCCAAATAGGAAAAAAAAAGAAAAAAGGATGACCTTGTAATTTTCAAATGGGCTAAAATCAGCTGATCGCTATAGAGTACTACTTACAACCCAATTAAGGAAAAACGACGCCATTTATAAAGTTCATAAGGGTTATGGATCCCTGTTGCAAGAAATCATTGCAAATAGAATAATAGACAGCACTAAATGACACTGCACTTATCGAGACGTCACTGCTCCACTGCATGTGTGTCTACATTTACACACTCACTTCGCAACCGACTGTATGGTAATTTTCTTTCCTCTTCCACTCGCAAACAGAGCGACGGAAAAACAACTGTCTAAATGCCTCCGTCAGAGACCAAATTTCTCTCATCTTATCCTCGTGGTACTTATGCGAAACGTATGTCGGTGGCAGTAGAAACGTTTTGTAGACGCGCCTCAAATGCCGGTTCTCTAAATATCAGCTATAGTGCCTCGCGAAAAGAGCATCGTCTTCCCTGCAGGGATTCCCAGTTGAGCTCAAGAAGCATCTCCGTAATACATGCGTGTTGTTCGAACCTACCGGTAACAAATCTAGTAGCTCGCCTCTGAATTACCGCGATGTGTTCCTTTGGTGTGACCTGGTGGGGATCCCAAACTCTCGATAGTACTCAATAATGTGTCGCAGTAAAGTTCAATAACAGTCTCCTTTACACATGAACCATAATGTCCTAAAATTCTCCCAATAGACTGACATCGACCATTCACCTTCCCCACTACCGTCTTGACGTGATTTTCCGTTTCATATCGCTTTGAAACGTTACGCCCAGACATTTGATTGAAGTGACTGTATCGAGCAGGGCAATACCAATGCTGTATCCGAACATTAAGGGGTTTGTTTTTCCTACTCATCTGCATTAACTTACATTTTTCTACATTTAGAGCCAGCTGCTATTCATCACACCAACTAGAATTTTTTTCTAAGTCATCTTGAATCACCCGTCACTTATCTTCGACACTTTATCGTACACCTCAGCATCATCAGCAAACAATTCAAGCTTCCCTGCAGCATTCCTGACGATACCTGCGTCTCTGATGGAAACTCGCCATCGAGGGCAGCATACTGAGTGCTGTTACTTAAGAAGTCATTGAGCTGCTCACATATCTGGGAACCTACCCCGTACGCTCGAACATTCGTTAACTGCAGACAGTACGGTACCGAGTCAAATGCTTTTCGGAAATCTAGAAATATGTAATCTGCCCGTTGCCTTTCATCCCTATTTCGTACCGTATCAGTGAGAAAAGGGCAAGCTGAGTTCCGCACGACCGCTGCTTTCTAAAATCGCTGTGATTCGTGCACGTAAGTTTTTCAGTCTCTAGGAAATTTGTTATATTTGAACTCAGAATACGTTCAAGAATTCTGCAGCAAACCGATGTTAAACATATTGGTCTGTAATTCTGTGTGTCCATTCTTTTACCCTTCTGATTCATAGGAGTCACCTAGGCTACTTTTCGATCGCTTGGGGCTGCCCTGTACGAGAGATTCGCGATAAGCGCAAGCTACGTTAGGGGTCAGTGTTGTAAAGCGCTCTTTGTAAAATCTAATTGGGATTCCATCCGGAACTGGTGCCTTTTCTTTTTAAGTCTTTCAGTTGTTTGTCTACCCCCGGGGTGCTTATAACTACATCGTTCATATAGGTCTCTGTGCGATGATCACACGATGGTATCTTTGTACGATTCTCCTGCGAGAACGATTTCTTAAAAGCGGAATTTAAAACTTTTGCTTTCATTATGTTACCTTTAACTACTAAACCATATTGGTCAAAAAGTGACCGGATGGAAGCCTTATAATCGCTTAGCGATTTTACACAGCGTCAGAACTTTCTCTGGTTTTCGGCCAGATCTTTCGCTAAAGTATGGCGGTGGTCGTTGTATGCTTCGAGCGTAGATCTTTCTACACAGGCAAGAATTTCTACTAAATTTCGCCTGTCGTATTTTGTGCGTTCTTTTTTGAACAGAGGGTGCAACAGCCTTTGCTTCCTCTGCATTTTCCGATTTCGTTGCTAAACAACGCTCGGTGTTTCTTGTCCTTAATCCACTTACTAAGAACAGACTCGTCCAGAGCTCGATTTACAGTCTGTTTCAACTTTGCCGTTTATTCTCCTATGTCCGGGGAACTAAATGATTGCAGTTCATTGTTTAAGTGAGATGCTAACAACTGCTTATGTGCTCTTTCTATCGGAAACACTTTCCTTGGCTTCTTCACTGATTTATTAACTTTCGTAATCGTAGTTGGTATAATGACGTCATGATCGCTAATCCCCGTTTCTATACTGACTCCACTGATACGGCTTTACCTGCTCGTAGCTACAATGTCAAAGATATTTCCATTGCGCGTGAGCTGCCGAACTAGCTGCCGAAAAATTTGTCGGTAAACGTGCTGAAAAGTACTTCACAAGATTGCCTGTCTGTACCCCCTGTAATGAATCCATAGATGCCTCGGTATATATCGGGTAGGCTGAAGTCACCTGCATATGCTATTGCATGATCAGGGTATTTACGCCCTGCTGGCAGTAAACATCCTTTGAATGACTCTGTCACAGTGGAATCCCGTGGCCGGTAAAAACATCCAATAATTACTTGGTTTTGCCTAGACCTGTTATACACGACCAGATAACTTCACTGTCACACTCAGTTCCAACCTTAATAAAGACAATATTTTTGTCAGCCGCAGTGAACACTTCCCAGTCCTATGACATGTAATCTGTTCTTCCGATTAACATTCCTGACTCCTTAAATATCTCAGAACATTCTATTTCGGATCTTATCCAGCTCTCAGTCCCAAGACTAATTTGATCGTGAGAACTCTCCTGGACGGCAGTAAATTGGGGAACTTCTTACGAATACTTCGACAATCTACTGGTAAAATTTTGACAATCGAAGTGTCTTTACTCTGAACGCGGGGTGATGTCCCCATCTGCGCATCGACAGCCGAGGATTAATCAGAGTACCTCAAACTACAGACTAGCTTGAAAAACCCTCATGAGCACTCCACAATCACTGTGCTACCCGAGTAGCTGCTTCGTCTAGTGCACTCTTGTTATATCAAGGGCACTGCTACAAATCCCCACACGATAACGCAGGTCCACAAATCTGCAGCCAAGACTGCCACAGAGTCGACGAAGCCCCTGGTTGAGACCCTCCACTCGGCTCCAAACCTAGGGACCCCGATCAACTCTCGGAACGATGCTGCAAATTGTGAGCTCTGTTTACACCCTGCGTGCGAGTTTTCACCAATTCCGCCAACCGTCTGTAAGAACTGAGGATGGCCTGACAATCCATGCGACGGGAGTCGTCGGTGCCGACGCGAGCTACACCTTGTAGTCGACTGTACCCTGCACGCTCTATAGCAGCAGGAGAGGCCGTCTCCACGTCTCGGACGAGGCCACGCAGAAGACATACTGGTTGCACATTAGCTTTCTTTCCAACCCTGAACGCTATCTGCCTAAGGGCTCCATAACGCGACTAATGCTAGAGTTCGCGGTAACTAGTAAACCCCTGCCCAAATGCGACTGCTCGGACCCTGCTAAAGAAGCGACTACCTCGCCACTCGCAGTCCTCCGTACTGGTCCTTTGCCTCGAGCGACGCCAACACCTTGTAACCAGCCACTCAGCCTGATGTGAGGGCGGATCCACCGAGCCGGGTACACTAGGAGGTGCCTCGGAAGCACCCGACACGTCCCATGCGACGCGTCAGATTCTCTGGCACCGCTACACGCCGAGGTAGCAGCCCGAAGGCGGTAGATCCGGCCCCAGTTCCCTAACAGTTGAATTCAACTGTTAGGGAACTGGGGCCGGATCTCCTGCGTCCGCGCACAGCACATCCTACCCATCCTAGCAAGCGTAACTAAAGAAGTAAATCTGGGAGATACTTAGATATGCAACTTGTTACCCTCCTGATTAGTCACAAATTGTCCCTGACACTTCAATAAAAGAATGTATAGAGAGTCTATGCAAGGGCGCTGTTCTTGAGGACGATATTTTAGAAATGGAAGAGAATGTAGATGAAGATGAAATAGGAGATATGATACTTGCGCGAAGAGTTTAACAGACCACTGAAAGACCTAAGTTGAAACAAGGCCCCGGGAGTAGACAACATTCCATTACAACTACTGACAGCCTTGGGAGAGCCAGGCCTAACAAAACTCTACCATCTAGTGAGCAAGATGTATGAGACAGGCAAAATACCCTCAGACTTCAAAAAGAATATAATAATTCCAATCCCAAAGAAGCAGGTGTTGACAGATGTGAAAATTACCGAACCATCAGTTTAATAAGTCACAGCTGCAAAATACAAACGCGAATTCTTTACACACGAATGGAAAAACTGGTAGAAGCTGACCTGGGGGAAGATCAGTTTGGATTCCGCAGTTATGTTGGGACACGTGAGGCAATACTGACCCTACGACTAATCTTAGAAAATAGAGTAAGGAAAGGCAAACCTACGTTTCTAGCATTTGTAGACTTTGAGAAAGCTTTTGAAAATGTTGATTGGAATACTCTTTTTCAAATTCTGAAGGTCACAGGGGTAAAATACAGGGAGCGAAAGGCTATTTACAATTTGTACAGAAACCAGATGGCAGTTATAAGAGCCGAGGGGCATGAAAGGGAAGCAGTGGTTGGGAAGGGAGTAAGACAGGGTTGTAGCCTATCCCCGACGTTATTCAATCTGTATATTGAGCGAGTACTAAAGGAAACAAAAGAAAAAAAAATGGTTCAAATGGCTCTGAGCACTATGGGACTCAACTGCTGAGGTCATTAGTCCCCTAGAACTTAGAACTAGTTAAATCTAACTAACCTAAGGACATCACAAACATCCATGCCCGAGGCAGGATTCGAACCTGCGACCGTAGTGGTCTTGCGGTTCCAGACTGCAGCGCCTTTAACCACACGGCCACTTCAGCCGGCAAACAAAAGAAAACTTCAGAGTTGGAATTAAAATCCATGGAGAAGAAATAAAAACTTTGAGGTTCGCCGATGACATTGTAATTCTGTCAGAGACAGCAAAGGACCTGGAAGAGCAGTTGAACAGAATGGACTGTGTCTTGAAAGGAGGATATAAGATGAACCTCAACAAAAGCAAAACGAGAATAATGGAATGTAGTCGAATTAAATCGGGTAATGCTGCGGGAATAGGATTAGGAAATAAGACGCTTAAAGTAGTAAATGAGTTTTGCTATTTGTGGAGCAAAATAACTGATGATGGTCGAAGTAGAGAGGATATACAATGTAGACTGGCAATGGCAAGGAAAGCGTTTCTGAAGAAGAGAAATTTACTAACATCGAGTATAGATTTAAGTGTCAGGAAGTCGTTTCTGAAAGTATTTGAATGGAGTGTAACGATATATGGAAGTGAAAGATGGACGATAAATAGTTTAGACAAGAAGAGAATAGAAGCTTTCGAAATGTGGTGCTACAGCAGAATGATGAAGATGAGATGGGTAGATCACATAACTATTGAGGAGGTATTGAATAGAATTGGAGAGAAGAGAAATTTGTGGCACAACTTGACTAGAAGTAGGGATCGGTTGGTAGGGCATATTCTGAGGCATCAAGGGATCACCAATTTAGTATTGGAGGGCAACGTGGTGGGTAAAAATCGTAGAGGGAGACCAAGAGATGAGTTCACTAAATAGATTCAGAAGGATGTAGGTTGCATAAGATACTGGGAGATTAAGAACATTGCACAGGATAGAGTAGCATGGAGAGCTGCATCAAACCAGTCTCTGGACTGAAGACCACAACAACAACAACTTCAATAAACTGTGTACTTGTCTGTTCAGAAGAAATGCCAAATCAGCTACCGAATGCCAGATTTTACGTTTACAAAACGCGAGATTAAACCTCTTAAATACAAAAATACGTACGGAATTTAAGCAATATATACTACTAAGAAAACACGTGGAAAGCTAAATAGGTAACTTGTTACCCTAGAGACGTGTCATAGGCGACAACTGGAGCCTTCCGTCACTCGAATACGACACCTTATCGTTCAGCACAGCATCATCAGGAAACAGCGGCAGATTCCTATCCGTCAGATCATTTATGCACATTGACTTTAAGAATCACCTCATTGCACTTTCCTGGGTCACTCCTATACGCTAGTCTGTGACGAACACTTGCCGTCGAAGACAACGTACTGTGTTCCATTGCTGAACTGAGTGTGACAGTGAAGTTATCTGGTCGTGTATAACAGGTTGCGAGCGAGCATTCCAAACATGTTCGGGCTTACATGCGGTTCCTCTTCGTCGAAATGTCTTGGCTCAAACTCGTGTAGGGGTTGAACCGCAAGTGTCGCAGTACATGCCCTAAATTGAACACTTGTGACCCTTTGATTAAATTGTCTGGCTGATGGTAAGTTTACGAAATTGTATGAAACATACAACGTTAATATAACATATAACAACAGTAATAATAATATCGGGAGCTAAATTAACCACCCATAAATGATGTAGGCCACACAGCTGCGATTTGGTTAGAATAATGTTTATTCAGATAGCAAACTAACTATTTACAGCATATGTCATTTTAATGACGCGCTTTTAGATGAAATGTCGATCGTTAGGATCGACCAAAGCGTTCAGATTTTAGTATTCAGGTCTTTGATACAAAACTTGTTAATTTCGCTTTGACAGTATATCCTAAATCATTATAGATATGATCAATATTCAAGTTTTATTGGGATCACCATGAAAGTTTACGAAGGACGGAAGATTCAAATTACAGTGGCTTCATTTCCTGAATTACTACAGAATTAAATAGTTTTCATAAGTGTTTCTCTTTATGGCCAATCTTGGGTCTGCCACATTTAACACTGCTACTTCTCCCTGGCCAAAAACTGCTTCTATGGGGCTTCCGTATGACCTAGGTTCTCGTCTGTCTCACTGGGACTCTACAGCACTTAGGCCTCATTCAGCACAATAGATGCATGTGAATTTCCCCGTCTCGTGGCGAATCTATGCTATTTGTGGCAGATGGTCCTGGACGACAGGGTTCATTTCACAGTTCCTGAGGGCTGACTCTTTCAGCCATATACTTAAATGAGAGCGAAATGCTCGTTAACTCACACACCTCCACTTCATAACATGCTGGCGTGCCATGTATGTTGTGAATTAGCGCCCAAATTTACAAGACTCAAATTCATAATACAATAACATAATTATCCTAAGCGCCAGATCAATAGTGTAATTATTTGTAGTGGTGTTGATGCAGCATGTTTTAAATTTAAAGAAACCTATATCTAACATAAATTATGAATTGCGGCATATTAAGTAAATGCCAAATAAAATTATACATTTATCAAAATCGACTGTGTGTTGAAATGCCGCAGAAATATCAGCGCCTCTCCGCTCACTTTCACAGAACCTTTTCGTCACAACGAAGTCTCCAGCGGAGCTCCACATATTCCGATCCAAGCACCCCGCCGAAATTCTGTATGGCTCTGCATTCCATCGCCATCGTTTTGCAGGAACATATCTGTTGAAATTCTAATGAGGTGTAGATACTAGGAAAGGAACACTTTCCGAAACCACCCAGGATCTGCGCTGAACACTTCCCCCAGTGGAATCGATACAAACAGTTTTAAACTATACAGTAAACAAATGATTGACAGTGCTTGCAAGATGTTTGTAAATTCTTCAGTTATTATGTCACGTTATTCAAGTCCCAATAGAGACATGAATCTCGTGACAGATTCCCAATCGACTTCATCAGCAAATTAATATTTTCTTTTTATTGAAATAACTCCCTTAGATTCAAAACTAACAACAAATAAGAACAACTCTCACCCCTCGTTTAATTCCGTGCAGTGAAGCTGCGTACACAGATCGATACTCCATACAACAATAAATTATTCCCCCAAAATATTCTCAGATAAGTAGATCAACATACATCTGTCTTCCTAGGTAAGCATTACTAATTTTCATTTTCCAAATTTCTCTGACCTCCTTGCACCCAAATTGGAGTGACCATAACTTATAATTTGGAAATTACAACAAACATAAAGCATTCAAAAACTTACACCTAACACATACTTATTTATAAGTCCCTTCTATAGCCCCAACACCTTAATTTATATGCATATTGTGCATTGATATTTGGGTTGATACCATTCACCAAATAACAGTTCTCCAACCTCCTCGTATGGAAATGTTAGGCTGAACTAGCTCATTATAATTGCACAGACCTTGTGCCAATAAACCCTTATGTGACGAAACAACAAACGAGCTACAATAAATACAGAAAAAACTTTGCAAATTACCCCTCCAAATAATCTTATAATCTAAATACAGATGCACTTATTTCTTAACCTACTTTTCACTTCTCTTCCATCCCTAGAGCACACATATCCTGTTCCATACCTAAATTTCGTACCTGTCCCAAAATAATTCATTAAATGTTTCATTTGCCTCAATTTAATTTTTTCTCCCTTCTAGACCTCTCACTATTTTAAACTTCTCTCGAGTCCACAAATGAGGCAATAACGATCGTAATGTTCCAGCGTACCATTGCCAATAAGATACAGTAAAATCATATTCCTCCTTAAGATACCATTCTGTCCAAATATCACTTTCTCTATTAGAATCAAACTCACTCTATTCTCCCTTAAAATTATCGACATTAGTAGCTACAACATCATTATCATGAAATAAAGCATTACTTTTTACTTCTATCTCATTACAAACACGTTCACAAACAGCACTGTCAACAGTTACTGATAAATCATACAACTGGATACATAAAACCTCATTTACCTCCGTCGCCAAATCACCACTATAAGAACCGTTCATAGTTTCACCATCCTCTGCCATAACGTCACATAAATTGTAGCTACAGCATGGTGCTATTTCAGAATCAACAGTACCATTAAATTCCGCTGCGTTTTGATTTAAACCTGAGTATAATACCTTTTCTTCTCCTACATGATCCTGTGCCACATTAATTTCAGATAGCACGTCAAAATCATATCCACATTCATTCCCAAACAAACATTCAAGAACCATAGATCTATCCAGAATTTCGCGTTCACCTCCATTAGTAGAAAGATACCCACACATTTCTTCCTCTGAAGTATCAATAGCAGCAACTTCAACTTTCGTAACGTCAGCACATATTACTTATGTGTGTATGTAATATTACATATTATTACCTTCCCTCAAAATTAATTCACCAATATCAGCCGATACACAAATTCATCAACAGCTGACGAGACTGCTACGCCGCCCTTATTAAGCTCCTTAACAACTTTCGCCGCCACAATATCACCTGGAACATCATACCTGCATCACTATAGTCGTTACCGCTGGTTGGTACCTCTTTAGAATTTTCTATACCATCTAACTCCATCAAATTCAGCTCCACCTAAGCCTCCATTTGGCACATACAATCCTTCATTGTATTACCGTTCACACACTCTTTCGTTTCACATTCATAAAACAAATCATTTAGCCCTAAATCGTCGTCATCACCTTTATCGTTATGTTTCATTATCTTAGGAGTACGCTTTTTACGTACGATCTGATTTGAAAGTTTACCTATTTGATTCTCAGAGCAGTCGAAATATCTATTACTTCAAAAGGAAATACGACGCGGCCTAACAGCCCGGAAGATTGTAACTTAAGTGACAATGGACACGAAAGCCTGCAGACTTACATATTGTCAATAGTTTGTTTGAACTAAGGGACAGCGTCATGTCGATGCTGAAGAACTTAAATGACAGACGCTTGAAGTCAGACACCAGTTATCTCGCGAATGCCGATTTATGAACTTTCAAGAAGAAGTATTAACTGACAATTCTAGAAATATACTTGAGGCTCCCTCGTATCACGAAGACAAGATGACACTAATTACAATCATTCCTCTTGTGCTCCATGCGCTCCTGGAATGTGAAAATCGCCAACATGAGATACAATACTAAGTACTTTGTATCAAGCAGTTCACAGTATTTTTCAGAGCATGTACGAGGCCTGTCCAAAAAATTTCAGAACATTCATAATTTCGGCCCAGTGGTGTGTTGGAGCGAAATGCGGTTGGGATCCAGCAAACGCCTGTGTTGAATTTGTAACTGCCGCAAGTGTAATTGTTGTACTTCTGCTAGTAATTGTTCAGTGTTGTATTGAGTAGAACGTGAGTGACACGTTTATTGTAGTCGTACTGTGAAGTGCACGATTTTACATTTTTGACATTTCGAAGCAAGTTACCTCTCTCTCCACCATTTTGAAATTTTATGAAGATCTGGCTGTATATTTTTTCAGACAGTAATTTATTACAAATAACTGTATCACCTGTGGAAAGCCTGAGGTGATTATTACTACTGTCTGCAAGGTCATTAATATACAACATCCAGCACACTTCCCTCGCACACAGCCGAAGTTACTTCTACATCCATTGGTGGCGCCCCTACAAGATAACATTTAGTGTCCTTGCTACCAAAATATCCACAGTTCAGACGAAGCTTTCGCTATGTATCCCCGCACGCTTCTACACTCATGGAAATTGAAATAAGAACACCGTGAATTCATTGTCCCAGGAAGGGGAAACTTTATTGACACATTCCTGGGGTCAGATACATCACATGATCACACTGACAGAACCACAGGCACATAGACACAGGCAACAGAGCATGCACAATGTCGGCACTAGTACAGTGTATATCCACCTTTCGCAGCAATGCAGGCTGCTATTCTCCCATGGAGACGATCGTAGAGATGCTGGATGTAGTCCTGTGGAACGGCTTGCCATGCTATTTCCACCTGGCGCCTCAGTTAGACAAGCGTTCGTGCTGGACGTGCAGACCGCGTGAGACGACGCTTCATCCAGTCCCAAACATGCTCAATGGGGGACAGATCCGGAGATCTTGCTGGCCAGGGTAGTTGACTTACACCTTCTAGAGCACGTTGGGTGGCACGGGATACATGCGGACGTGCATTGTCCTGTTGGAACAGCAAGTTCCCTTGCCGGTCTAGGAATGGTAGAACGATGGGTTCGATGACGGTTTGGATGTACCGTGCACTATTCAGTGTCCCCTCGACGATCACCAGTGGTGTACGGCCAGTGTAGGAGATCGCTCCCCACACCATGATGCCGGGTGTTGGCCCTGTGTGCCTCGGTCGTATGCAGTCCTGATTGTGGCGCTCACCTGCACGGCGCCAAACACGCATACGACCATCATTGGCACCAAGACAGAAGCGTCTCTCATCGCTGAAGACGACACGTCTCCATTCGTCCCTCCATTCACGCCTGTCGCGACACCACTGGAGGCGGGCTGCACGATGTTGGGGCGTGAGCGGAAGACGGCCTAACGGCGTGCGGGACCGTAGCCCAGCTTCATGGAGACGGTTGCGAATGGTCCTCGCCGATACCCCAGGAGCAACAGTATCCCTAATTTGCTGGGAAGTGGCGGTGCGGTCCCCTACGGCACTGCGTAGGATCCTACGGTCTTGGCGTGCATCCGTGCGTCGCTGCGGTCCGGTCGCAGGTCGACGGGCACGTGCACCTTCCGCCGACCACTGGCGACAACATCGATGTACTGTGGAGACCTCACGCCCCACGTGTTGAGCAATTCGGCGGTACGTCCACCCGGCCTCCCGCATGCCCACTATACGCCCTCGCTCAAAGTCCGTCAACTGCACATACGGTTCACGTCCACGCTGTCGCGGCATGCTACCAGTGTTAAAGACTGCGATGGAGCTCCGTATGCCACGGCAAACTGGCTGACACTGACGGCGGCGGTGCACAAATGCTGCGCAGCTAGCGCCATTCGACGGCCAACACCGCGGTTCCTGGTGTGTCCGCCGTGCCGTGCGTGTGATCATTGCTTGTGCAGCCCTCTCGCAGTGTCCGGAGCAAGTATGGTGGGTCTGACACACCGGTGTCAATGTGTTCTTTTTTCCATTTCCAGGAGTGTAGTTTTGATAATAAGCGTAGATGTGATACTGAGTCAAATGCTTTTTGGAAATCCAGAGGTACTGCTTCAACCTGACTGCTTTGATTCATGATTTTCAGGGTATCATGTGAGGTAGTGCGAGTTGTGTTTCATGTGATCAACGTTTTCGGGATCCATGATGGTTCTCACTGAGGAGGTCATTCCATTTGAGATAGTTCATTAGGTTTGAGCTTAGAACATATTCTAAGATTCTACCACGAATGGATGTCAAGAATATTTGACGGTAGTTTTGTGGAACATTTCAGCTATCCTTCTGGTAGGAGGGTGTGGCCTGTTCTGCTTTCGTATTGATTCGGATAGGGACTTCATCAGACCCTATCGGACCCTCGAGCTTTGTTCAGTTCTAAGGATTTGAACTGCTTCTGAACCCCCTCAACAATAATATCTACAGGGGTGGACAAAAACATGGAAGCACCAAAACCACAACACGTTACCATGCCTAATACGGTGTAAGAAAACCATTGACATTCAAAAAAGATGCGGTTACTCTCGGAATGGATAAATACACGCCATGATTGGTTTTCAAGGGAGTCTTCTACCATTCTTGCTGTAAAATAGTGGCAAGTTCGGGTACGATGATGCACATGGATAGGGATCACTCACCGTAGACCATAATGGCTCAATAATATTGGGATCTGGTCACTGTACTAGGACATGGTCATCCTCGTGCTAACAAAACCAATCATGGATGATGTGAGCTATGTGGACAGAATGCCTGTCATCTTGGAACAAAGCATCACCATTGGGAGCAAACGTTGTACCATAGCATGGACCTGATCAGCCAAAATGGTCGCATAAACCTAGGTAGTAATGCTACCTTGCAGAGAAACCACGGGGCCCCTGAAATACCACGATATGGTTGTCTAGATCGTCACAGAACCCTCGCCATGTTTCACTACTGGGCCGTAAACTCCGCCAGAAGCTGGAAACCGTGTGAAATAAGACTCATCCAACCAAATGACATTCGTGCATTACTCCATAATCCAGTTTGTATTACTTCGGCACTACGTTCCTGTTCGGTTTGGATTCCGTAGAAATGTTGGAACACGTGAGGCAATACTGACCCTACGACTTATCTTAGAAGAAAGATTAAGGGAAGGCAAATCTACGTTTCTAGCATTTGTAGACTTAGAGAAAGCTTTTGACAACGTTGATTGGAACACTCTTTTTCAAATTCTGTAGGTGGTAGGGGTAAACTACAGGGAGCGAAAGGCTATTTATAATTTGTACAGAAACCAGATGGCAGTCATAAGTGTCAAGGGGTATGAAAGGGAAGCAGTGGTTGGGAGTGAGACAGGGTTGTAGCCTATCCCCGATTTTATTCAATCTCTATATTGAGCAAGCAGTAAAGGAAACAAACGAAAAGGTCGGTGTAGGTATTAAAATCCATGGAGAAGAAATAAAAACTTTGAGGTTCACCGATGACATCGTAATTCTGTCAGAGACAGCAAAGGACTTGGAAGAGCAGTTGAACGGAATGGATAGTGTCTTGAAAGGAGGGTATAAGATGAACATCAACAAAGGCAAAACGAGGATAACGGAGTGTAGTCGAATGAAATCGGGTGATGCTAAGGGTATTAGATTAGGAAATGAGACAAAGTAATAAAGGAGTTTTGCTATTTGGGGAGCAAAATAACTGATGATGGTCGAAGTAGAGAGGATATAAAATGTAGACTGGCAATGGCAAGGAAAGCGTTTCTGAAGAAGAAAAATTTGTTAACATCGAGTATACATTTAAAAGTCAGGAAGTCGTTTCTGAAAATATTTGTATGGAGTGTAGCCATGTATGGAAGTGAAACGTGGACGATAAATAGTTTAGACAAGAATAGAATAGAAGCTTTCGAAATGTGGTGCTACAGAAGAATGCGGAAGATTAGATGGGTAGATCACATAACTAATGAGGAGGTACTGAATAGAATTGAGGAGAAGAAGAGCTTGTGGCACAACTTGACTAGAAGAGGGGATCGGTTGGTAGGACATGTTCTGAGGCATCAAGGGATCACCAATTTAGTATTGGAGGGCAGCGTGGAGGGTAAAAATCGTAGAGGGAGACCAAGAGATGAATACACTAAGCAGATTCAGAAGGATGTAGGCTGCAGTAGGTACTGGGAAATGAAGAAGCTCTCACAGGATAGAGTAGCATGGAGAGAGAGCTGCATCAAACCAGACTCAGGACTGAAGACCACAACAACAACACGTTCCTGTTACCGTCATTTGCATCACTGATGAGTGGCTTATGAAATTTCAGTGCGGTGCGGTTTCCTGCTTACGTAGGGTGCTTCGTGTTGTTCGCTAGTACGACATTCACTTGCACAGTGATTTTTGGAATGGTCGTCCTGTTATTTTTCGTCGCAGTCGTCTTCAGTGACCTTCCGTCACGATCACTCCACACATACTTTGTACATAGCGAATGATGTTTTTCCGTTGTGTCTGTACGCGCTATAAATCTTCGATTCGATGCTCCTGGAAACGACAACCTCTCCGGTATCGTCGTTCACGAAACACACTCCATACGAGCACCAACAATTTGCCAACTTTCAAATGCGGTAAGATCCAACATAAAGCACGGAAAACTTCACATAACTCTGTTTTGGCCACTACTGACACCAATGTATTGAGGTCACTGCGCAGTTGCCGTTCGTGGTCAAATAGGTGTACACAGAGAAATCTGCAGACTTGAGTAGCAGCTACTTTTACTTCCCAGCTTGTATTTCTCACGTTGTTCCCATATACACTCCTGGAAATGGAAAAAAGAACACATTGACACCGGTGTGTCAGACCCACCATACTTGCTCCGGACACTGCGAGAGGGCTGTACAAGCAATGATCACACGCACGGCACAGCGGACACACCAGGAACCGCGGTGTTGGCCGTCGAATGGCGCTAGCTGCGCAGCATTTGTGCACCGCCGCCGTCAGTGTCAGCCAGTTTGCCGTGGCATACGGAGCTCCATCGCAGTCTTTAACACTGGTAGCATGCCGCGACAGCGTGGACGTGAACCGTATGTGCAGTTGACGGACTTTGAGCGAGGGCGTATAGTGGGCATGCGGGAGGCCGGGTGGACGTACCGCCGAATTGCTCAACACGTGGGGCGTGAGGTCTCCACAGTACATCGATGTTGTCGCCAGTGGTCGGCGGAAGGTGCACGTGCCCGTCGACCTGCGACCGGACCGCAGCGACGCACGGATGCACGCCAAGACCGTAGGATCCTACGCAGTGCCGTAGGGGACCGCACCGCCACTTCCCAGCAAATTAGGGACACTGTTGCTCCTGGGGTATCGGCGAGGACCATTCGCAACCGTCTCCATGAAGCTGGGCTACGGTCCCGCACACCGTTAGGCCGTCTTCCGCTCACGCCCCAACATCGTGCAGTCCGCCTCCAGTGGTGTCGCGACAGGCGTGAATGGAGGGACGAATGGAGACGTGTCGTCTTCAGCGATGAGAGTCGCTTCTGCCTTGGTGTCAATGATGGTCGTATGCGTGTTTGGCGCCGTGCAGGTGAGCGCCACAATCAGGACTGCATACGACCGAGGCACACAGGGCCAACACCCGGCATCATGGTGTGGGGAGCGATCTCCTACACTGGCCGTACACCACTGGTGATCGTCGAGGGGACACTGAATAGTGCACGGTACATCCAAACCGTCATCGAACCCATCGTTCTACCATTCCTAGACCGGCAAGGGAACTTGCTGTTCCAACAGGACAATGCACGTCCGCATGTATCCCGTGCCACCTAACGTGCTCTAGAAGGTGTAAGTCAACTACCCTGGCCAGCAAGATTTCCGGATCCGTCCCCCATTGAGCATGTTTGGGACTGGATGAAGCGTCGTCTCACGCGGTCTGCACGTCCAGCACGAACGCTTGTCTAACTGAGGCGCCAGGTGGAAATAGCATGGCAAGCCGTTCCACAGGACTACATCCAGCATCTCTACGATCGTCTCCATGGGAGAATAGCAGCCTGCATTGCTGCGAAAGGTGGATATACACTGTACTAGTGCCGACATTGTGCATGCTCTGTTGCCTGTGTCTATGTGCCTGTGGTTCTGTCAGTGTGATCATGTGATGTATCTGACCCCAGGAATGTGTCAATAAAGTTTCCCCTTCCTGGGACAATGAATTCACGGTGTTCTTATTTCAATTTCCAGGAGTGTATTTGTCCGACCCCTCTATATCACTTATCTTTGCAGCTCTGCGGGAACAAAAACTGGGCAACACTCCTGGATTTTCCTTTGTAAAGGAACGTTCGGAGGCGGAGTTCATTGTTTCTGCTTTTACTTTGTTATCATCAGTTTCGGTCGCTGCTCGTCCAGGAGTGTCTGGACACTAGTACGAAAGCCACATACGGCCATAATTTCTTTGGGTTTTGTGAGAGATCCTTTGACAGTATTTGGCCACAATTGTCGGTGAAAATTGGATGCACTGCGGTCCTGAAAACGAAACGTCTTTCATGAACCATCTCCCTATCTATAATCTTATATTTTGTTTTACGACTGTTGAGCGCATCACCAGATTCCTTATCACCTCCTGTGAGGGAACACTGTATAACCGGATGCAGAGCACTAGTGGGAAGCTCTGATGTACCCAACGACCGCTAACTAGTCGTCCTCCGATCAAGTGATTCTCCACTTCGGTAGATCCAGCCGAGATCCGTTTGTTCGTCGACTTCTATTGCAGTGCAGACCATAACCGGAGTGAGTGGTACTACTCGGAAATCCTGACTTATTCGCGGGTTAGCCGGGTATGCTGGAGACGCCGAGTATCTGCACGTGCCCCGGAGGTCACGATGAGGTGCCAGAGGGTGGTAGGCCTAGACAATGCGGCCGTGGGCGGACTCGGCGCACCTGCCGCCGCTATTCTTGTCCGCACGCGCCGCGCACGCGCTACATACGGTGTCACACCTTGCCAACTACCACCATACACTGTAACGAATTCGTAATGGATTCAGCTGGAACGCAGAAACGGTGGAACGTATACACTACTGGCCACAAAATTTGGAACACCATGAAGTCGGCCTGCACCCAACGTCAAACTGGCATGAAATCTGCTACATGACTCGATGTGCGTAAGTATTTGATCACAGTTTTATAAAGTGCGTAGGAGTAACGCCATGTACATTCGGTATGAGGGGAAATACAGGGGTTGAATAAAAGTATTGAAACAACACGAGAAATGCGTGCCTGATCATACACGCAGATGCTGCCTATCCTGCAGGTTGCGCTGTTAAATTTGATCACTAACGGCACCTCTACAATGTCTTCATTTCGTTGCAAGAGTCAGTCGCGATCTGAATAGTTTTCTGTGCAGTTTTGAGTGCATTATTTCGGACCTAAGTGAATTCTAACGTGGGCAAATTGTTGGTAACTGAGGTAGACAAAGTGTTTGGTTGTTTCATGAATTACCGTATCGAAGATTTATACCGCATGCAGCGAACGCGGAGAAACATAATCTGCTAAGTCACAACTCTGACGAAAGTCTGTGTTGAATGGTCGTGACGGACGGTCATTCAAGAGGATTGTGACGAATAATAAGAGGACGACGGCTGCAGAAGTCACAGCGGAACTGAATGTAGCACTCACTTGTCAGCACCAAAACAACACTAAAGAGTTCCATAAGCGGGGAACTGGGGGCGATATGAAATTCCAGAACCGCTTATCGGTGGTGCATCTGCATCTATAATGTGCAAACCACTATGACGTGCATGGGAATCGGTGCATCCCACTGATGCAAAAGTTCCTAACAGGAAACATAGGACCGAAGCCATTGAAATTGGTGTAAGGAGAAATGGATGAATGCCATTTGGTCGGATGAGCCTTGTTCCACACTGTTTCAAATTTATGGCCGAGTATGCGTACCAAGAGTGAAACACGGCATAGTTCGGTGGTGATTTGGCAACCATATCGTGGTATTCCATCGACGTCATGACTACCCTGCAAGGTTGCATTACTGCCAAGGATTATGCGACTGTTTTGGCTGATCCGGTCCACCCCATGGTACAGTGTTTGTTCTCCAATGGTGATACTGTGTTGCAAGACGACAGGACTGCAGTTCCCACAGTTAGCACCGTCCGATAGCTCTGTGTGCGCGAGAATGAACTGTCGCACCCGCCCTGGCCACCGCAGTAACCAGATATCAGTATTACTGGGTCTTCTGGTCTTCTCTGCTGTGAGGATTGTGTGATCTCTATCCACCTCCATCATCGTTACTTCAACTTGCCACTATTTGCAGGTAGAATGGTATAAGGTTCCATTGAAAATCATGCAAAGTCTGGGTTTATCCATTCCGAGACGACTGAAAGCTGTTTTGAATGCCCATGCTTTTGGTTCACCGTGTTAAACATACTGATATGTTGTGTTTTCGATTTTTCCGTATTTTAATCAACACTGTGTATTTACACGTCGTGTTTCTAATTCAGGAATCGCACCTAAATATTTGCCGTCTATGAGAAGTCTGAGTTATGCCTCATGTAAGAAGGCTGAAACGTCTACAAGAACTTCTCGGAATTCTACATCACCAAGAGCGTGGCTTATCGGCACTGTAGATTATGCTCTGCGATATTAGTGGTCGCGTTGGACTGGATCCCACGACACTCATGGGAATATGGGATCAATGTGATTGGGAGGGCTATGCTCAATGACATACTTGATGCCATGTGAACAGCACCACGCCATTAGGTACCGAGAGAACAGGATTGTACAGCCACGTCACGTATGGTGAGTCGGGAAGTGGTCTGGTCTGTAGCAAGACAAGTATCCACGGGGACACTGTGGCGACATGTCGAGCAGCATCGCCTGCCAGTATGGCAGCCATTGTTGTGACTTCCCCTGACGCAGCAGCAGAGAGGTCAGCCGTGGTAATTGTGTGCTCTGCAAGGGCACACGTGTCCCTGTGTGGGGACTCCGAGGAGAATAGTCTGTGGTGATTTGGACACCAGCCGTATCGCTTCTGCGATGTTCAGGCCGCTGCCTTCACTGTAAGTTCGTAGTCTCCCTGACGCTATATTTCAGCAAGATAACGTTAGATCATTTATGTCTCGCTGCCTCTGTAGAGCTGTACCATTGGAAGCAAGGAGAGAGTGTTGATTGGTGGCCGGTATCCTCTTTCTATAACACAAACTGCACGCATATGGTAACTGGGTTCTTTGTTCATAAAGACAGAAAATTATGTAACTCAAGATAGTCGTTGTGGTACAAGCACTTCCATTCTAGTCCACGTTAGCCTCACTACTGGTGAACTACAAGTTCGTGATGTATACTATTATGGTCGCTATGTGCTGCCGATTCTTATCTAGCGGTGGAGCTAACTTCTACTGCAACTGATACAGGGCTGTGACTCATGACAGAGTGGAACTGCTCGGTGCGACAGACTGCGGTGGGCTGGTCCTCCGCTCCATGGTGATGAACTAAATACTGGCAGCCGAGATGGCGTTGTTGGTGCGTTTCCAGCGAGTCTGTCGTTGGCCTCTATCGATCTTCTCGCAACCTCTTTGCCGTCTGGTGTGTTGGTGCCTGCTTACGCCAGCACAACTTCGTACATTTCCCTACTGTCGTGAGCTACCTAGAGACAGAACATTTTAGACTGTTGCCCTCTTTGGTACATTCACTAGGAGGCTCACACTCTGAAAATTTCTGGCAATGGGTTGCAGAGAGACTGGCACGTCACCATTTTGCAGCCAATACAACTAACGAACCTTGGCACAGAGTTGAAGCATGGAATAGCGTACCTGTAATTGTCGCCCCAGCTCAATTTCACTCGATGCTCAGCCCAGTTAGATCCAGTATTACTGTCCAAGATGGCAGCACTGTGTGCTAAATTTTGCTCTCTACATACCCCTAAAAGAAAAGTAAGCCTACATTTATAGCATTTGTAGAGTTAGAGAAAGCTTTTGACAACGCTGACTGGAGTATACTCTTTGAAATTCTGAATGCAGCGGGGGTACAGTACGGAAAGCAGAAGGCTATTTACGACTTGCACAGAAGGATCGAGGAGCATAAAAGAAAGGTTGACAGTGGCGTGAGACATGGTTGAAGCCTATCCTTAATATTATTTAATTTGTACATTGAGCATGCAATAAAGGAAATCAGACAAAAATTAGAAGAAGGAATTAACGACAAGTTCGTGGTTTGCCAGTGACACTGTAATTCTGTCAGAGGCAACAAAGGAGCAGTTGAACGCAATTGACAATGTCTTGAATGGAGGATATGAGATGAGCATCAGCAAAAGCAAAACAAGGACAATGGGATGTAATCGAATTAAATAACCTTGTGCTGGGTGAGTTAGATGAGGAAACGAGACTCTGAAAGTAGTAGACGAGTTTTGCTATGTTGGCAGTAAAATAACTGATCATGGCCGAAGTAGAGAGAACATAAAATGTAGACTGGCAATGGAAAGTAAGCCTTTTCAGAAGACACAAATCTGTTAAAATCGAGTATAGATTTAAGTGTTTGGAAGTCTTTTCTGTAAGTATTTATTTGGAGGATAGCCATGCATGGAAATGGAACCTGCATGAGAAAGAGTTTAGACGATAAGAGAATAGAAGATTTTGAAGTTTGGTGCTGTAGAAGACTGCTGAAGAACAGGTGGGTAGATGACGTAACTAATGAGGAGCTACTGAACAGAAGTGGGGAGAAACGAAATTTGTGGCATGAACTGGCTAGAAGATGGTATCAGTTGATAGGACATATTTAATACATCAAGGGATAACTAATTTAATATTGCAAAGAAAGTGAGGGTAAAAATCATAGGAGACCAAGAGATGAATACAGTAAGCAGATATAGAAGAAGATAGCTTGGAGTAGTTATTCGGAGATGAAGGGCCTTTCACAGGCAGATTAGCATGGAGAGCTGCATCAGACCAGTCTTCGGACAGAACCACAACAACAACCTACCCGTAAGTCATCTACGAAGTTACAAATACGAGGGTTGGAACTTAAATAGTGGCAACTATTTATTCACAACCGATACGGTAGAGTCACATGTTTTCACCTGTTACTGTACTTCAAAGCAGTCACCAACGTTGTGCAGAACCCGTTTCCAGAAATGTGGAAGGCGTAGTATACCGTTAGCAGATCGTGTTCTGTTGATGGTGCGAATGGAGCGGTCTAAAGTTATGGTGATTCTTGTGTACGACTGCGATGATGTTATCCTAACGCATTGCGTTCTTCCACGGCAGACCGTTAATGCATAGTATTACTGATCGTTTTTGGAGCATCACCTGCGACCAGCTTTGCGAAAGAAGCGGCGACGCTTTCTGCACAACCCACACATCATTTTGGACGACAATGCGCGGGCGCATACAGCGCAAGCTGTGGCTGCTCTGTTCGGTCGATGGGACTGGGAATTACTGTAGCATCCACCATACTCCCCGGACTTAAATCCTTGTGACTTTGATTTGATACCGAAGATGAAGGAATCACTTCGTGGCATTCGCTTCAGAGTTGTTTCAGACATTCGACAGGCAGTAGACCGCTCCATTCGCACCGTCAACAGAACAGGCTCTGCTAACGGTATACTACGTCTTTCACATCGCTGGCAACGGGTTCCACACAACGCTGGTGACTCCTTTGAAGGACAGTAACAGGTTCAAACATGTAACTCTTTTGTATCGGTTGTGAATAAATAGTTGCCACTATTTAAGTTCCAACCCTCGTATATTCGTCCTTCTATGCCGCACACATAGCTTAAATAATATTTTGTTTCTTTGCTCTCCTTCCTGGTATTGCAATTTGAATGTCCAATAGTATATATTTTAGCAAAAATGTCTCTCAACTGTCTGTATTTTAATCTTCTTTTAGCTGCATACATTTGGGAGCGATTTTCGTTATGATTCTGACGAAGAAGTTGCAGATGACTGCGGTTATACTGCTCAACGAAAGGAAAATACAGTTCAATAAAGGAAAGTACACCAAAGTAGTGGCTCAAAAAAGCTGCAGCGTTATAAAGTACCTCGCCTCCAAAAGTCCGTCTCTAGTGCAAGAAACTTTTTTCTCTGATGCTTGTTTACTACCCATGTTTCTGCTCCGCACGTAGCGTTGTCTTCAACAGCTGAACGATATATCACCTCTTTGGTCGTTTTTTATTTTGTTATTACAAAGGACCGAGTTCGGTTGTCATATCGCCCTCCTGCGGTGCCCTGTTTTATTTTGTATGTGTATTAGCTTTTTCTGTTTGATATTACAAGACCCAGAACTTACATCCCTGATTTTACTGGCTCCAACTGCCAGACATTCAATGGTACTGTTGCCAACCTTCAGATATTCGGTTTTTGCCAAGCTAACTGTGACGCCCCACATTTCATACCGTTACTCCTCTTTCAACTTCCGAAACATGTACTCAGGATCATCCTGGTCTCTTGCTGCGATGACCTGGCCACCAGTGAAGACAAGTGTGTAGTAGATTTCATCCCCTACATAGGCTCCCATGCCTCCTCATTTGCTCCTTCAGGCCTGAAGTGCTTCCTCCATACAGATTTCATACAATCGGTACATAGTACACTCTTGGCGTAGGTCTATTGTATCAGGAGTTTGTTGATGAAGACACAACTTCACTTCTGCATGTGTCACTTCATCAGTATCAAGAATCGCTAAATTTGACCGAAGAAGACAAATATCCATGTGCACGACAGATAACATCGCAAGAAATTTGTAAAGCTGTGAAGCACATGAAAAATGGGAAATCACGGGGAATAAACCCCGAACTGTGTAACTGCTTTGACGTAAATAGTTAACACGTCCCTATTTTCCATACTTTGATTGTGTTGTGGTACCGTACCATAAGCCTTCTGCAAATCCACGAAGACTAAATGGGCCTTTTCCATCTGGCAGTTCTCTTTTGTATCACATTCCGTGGTGCAAATATTCCATCAATAAGCGTGCACTTTGTTCTAAAACCATCCTGTTCTTCAGATGTTATAGCTTCCATCCCTGTTCTTTCTTTTAAGATCTCCCGTATAATGGTGTCAGCAATGGCGTCACATTTATCATTTCCACAGTCATGCCTATTTCCGTTGTTATAGGTTGAAGTAAAAACAGACTTTTTCCATTCTTTAGATACCTGTTCCTCTTCCAAGCACTTATTATACAATTAGGCTAAAATATCCTAAGATATCATACACAACAATAGGAACTGCATTTATTAATTCATCGTTTATTACACTTGTACCCGGTGTTTTCCATTTCTCATATGCTTGACAGCTTTGCAAATGTCTTGTGAGGTAATCTGTCGTGTACATGGATGACACGGATGTTTGTCTTCTTACATGAAATTCAACATTTCTTGTATAAATTCGATTCTCTTCTCTGTGAGCAGGATTTCGTAATACCTTACTCACTCCTCCACACTTCTTAGAATAATCCCAGCACTATCTTTGTTTTCAGTTCTCATTGCCTTCAGTATCTTCCACTCTTGCTAGACCGAGTTAGGTGGCGCAGTGGTTAAACACTGGACTCGCATTCGGGAGGACGACGGTTCAATCCCGCGCCCGGCCATCCTGATTTAGGTTTTCCGTGATTTCCCTAAATCGCTCCAGGCAAATGCCGGGATGGTTCCTTTCAAAGGGCACGGCCGACTTCCTTCCCCGTCCTTCCCTAATCCGATGAGACCGATGACCTCGCTGTCTGGTCTCCTTCCCCAAAACAATCCAATCCAATCCCACTCTTGCTCTAGTGCCACGAAAATTTTTTTCTACGTATATCTTCCTTGACTTTCTGCTATGCCTCGTTTTTAGCTTTACCAATTGCCTTTTGTCTTTGTGGCCCTTCAGTTCCGTATGTTTTACGGTCTTCATCAAGCCGGGTGCTCATCCGTTTATTAAAGGCCTCCTTTTTTATCTTCACCAGTATTTGTACTTCCTCAGTCCATCATGGATTTCTCCTTTCTTTTCCCAGTTTTGTTCTCTCCCTCACCCGAGCTTCAAGGGACTCCTCACGTATTTTTACTTCAACAGATTGTTATATAAGATGGATGATTTACGCCATGGACTAACAGGGACTCAGATTTACTCGAAATTCAGCCGTTTTATAGCGTTTATGTTTCTTCATTAATTTATCATTCAGCCGTTTTATAGCGTGTTTCTCCATTAATTTATCAGTATAACGTTCAGCAGTAGCAACGGGTTTTCCCTAGGCCATGATGGGAAGCCGGATCCGAAACGTATAAATCCGAAGGAGCTTTCTCTTCTAAATACGCCCAAGTAAAATAAAATACAATATGAGTAAATAACGCATTACTGAATATTCTTAAGAAGTTTATATTGCTCTTTGATTTGAGTCCTCGGTGAAAATCTGACTGGCGTTATAGCTTGACGGAGTTACGAGAATCAGAACAAACAACAATCTTTTGTTCAACAAATATATGACACAGTGTCCTAATTGAGACTACAGCGAATGACAAACCAGATTTGTAGACTGTTCCCTCTTCTGAGTGAAGACAGAATAGAAAACAGCACAATGCCTTTAGTGTGCTTCCTCATTACATTTTGTCTGATATGCTTCTTGTTGGGGGACACAATGGACCTGCTACCGATGCAATCGCGCCTGAGAAGGGAAACGCTATTTTGAAGACGAATAAAAATTACAATATAAGGTAGCCACTGGGCCAGAGTAAGAACGTTCTCATCTCCAATTCAAATTAGGAACATTTGCTTAGCTGTTGACATGTAAAACTAAGAAAAACCTTAAAGTCCCTGCTATGCGATATTTTAATATTCGTACATGTTTAGATCAAGTTACATAGATACTTAGCTTGCACGAGCAGAGAGAGAGAGAGAGAGAGAGAGAGAGAGAGAGAGAGAGAGAGAGCGAGCTTTTCATATAACGGAAACAGTTATTTCCCTCTTGTACTCTAGCTTTTGTGTAGGTAAAAGATGTCACGATACAGTAACTTTGTTCAGTAAG
This sequence comes from Schistocerca serialis cubense, assembly GCF_023864345.2. Taxonomy (NCBI): domain Eukaryota; kingdom Metazoa; phylum Arthropoda; class Insecta; order Orthoptera; family Acrididae; genus Schistocerca; species Schistocerca serialis. The sequence continues at coordinate 123,464,885 of NC_064643.1, forward strand.
ACAAATGACTCGAACAGAGCACAGTATGTGACCACTGATCAAGTTGGATATTTAGCAAGTTTATATTTCATAGAGTGGCGGTACGTCGTCCATGCTTAAAGCAAATAGAATTCCCATTCGCCTTTTTATCTGCAGTCAAGGGTGCCGTCCGCTATCGTCAGGCCCTTTTGAAATTGCTTTTGACTAACTTCAGATATTTCAAAATGGTTCAAATGGCTCTGAGCACTATGAGACCTAGCCGGCCGGAGAGGCCGAGCGATTCTAGGCGCTCCAGTCTGGAACCGCGCGACCGCTATCGTCGCAGGTTCGAATCCTGCCTCGGGCATGGATGTGTGTAATGTCCTTAGGTTAGTTAGGTTAAAGTAGTTCTAGGGGACTGATGACCGCAATAGTTAAGTGCCATAGTGCTCAGAGCCATTTGAACCATTTGAACTATGGGACCTAACTTCTGAGGACATCAGTCCCCTAGAACTTTGAACTACTTAAACCGAACTAACGTAAGGACATCACACACATCCATGCCCGAGGCAGGATTCGAACCTGCGACCATAGCGGTCGCACGGTTCCAGACTGGAGCGCCTAGAACCGCTCGACCACTCTGGCCGGCTCAGATAGTTCTTTCCGGCTTTATTTTTTCTCAAAAAGCACTAAATAGCAGTCATTTCCGTGCATACTGGCAGGAATAAGTCGAAACGTGGATAAATTTTTCGATGTGAAGAAAACTTCAAGGTGACTCGCAAACTGAATGTAGTAAATCAATGCATTTTGAGTAGGTACCATCCGAAGACTATGGAGTAAACCTCGAAATGTGTTGGGGTTAACTAAAAGAAACTGTGACGGGCACAAAAATTCTATCCTTTCGTTTATATTTTGCGGTCAGACACAGTTTGTAATACCAGTGAACTATGGACGAGAATACTTTCAAAAAATTATGAGTTATGAGTAATTAACACAAGCAATTCCGTAATATAATGATTTACAAGACGATAATATAATTTATTGACATTTAATTTCCACACTGTTTTACTGACATTTCATTTTTCAGTATTTTCGTTGGCATTTCGTTTTTACAGCGTTTTCATTGACACCAGTTTTTGCAGTGGTTTCACTGACCGTTAAATAAAATAAGCTTGGTATTCAGTCACCTTACAACTTTACCTCTCTGCTAAAAACATTTAATTTTACATAAAAGATTTATACTGTAGATAAAATAGTGCTTAAGGAGTAGTTTTAGGCCTATAAATATCATGTAATGCTATTTAGTGCTTTTTGAGAAAAAATAAAGCCGGCAAGAACTATCTGAGCCGGCCGGAGTGGCCGAGCGGTTCTAGGCGCTACAGTTTGGAACCGCGCGACCGCTACGCTATGGATGTGTGTGATGTCCTTAGGTTAATTAGGTTTAAGTAGTTCTATGTTCTAGGAGACTGATGACCTCAGCAGTTAAGTCCCATAGTGCTCAGAGCCATTTGAACCATTTTTGTGTTTCTGTACGCACAGAAATGAGCACGCCAAGACGTTGGTCGGAGTTTCTCACTACAATCCTTTGTGTGAGCTCACATGCTGTTACTGTGTCACGTCTCTGGCATATAATTCGTAATTACATGAGAATATTCTACGTTGAGATGTGGGGTCTACTCGTAAGATAGAGGCGATTTTGCGTGTCGTGTGTTGGCTAATGAGTCCGAAGTTCTTCGAATGACCCGATAGTGGTTAACGAGGGCAGAACCTGTTCGGCTTTTATGAGGTAAGAATGCTCTCTCGCACGGTATAGGAAGTAAGGCTTATTTGTGTCAACGGTGAAGTGTTTTTACTTTGTTAGTTACAGGAAACCGAGGTGTTCGATTATGGGCAGAATGCAACAGACTCTGAAGTGTCGCCTTCTGTTGGGTGACTCGGGAAAACAGGAACATCTGAGGCTAGCAATAAAAATAAAAAATCCAACAACAAAACTTGACAGCAATTGCACCACAACAACATTAATCCAAAGTATCGATGTTTGAAAATTACGTCCTGTAGATGGCGACCTCCTGTACGTATGCACTCTTCCAATCTGCTCTTGAAGTTCCTCGTTGATTGCTTTAACATACCACACGGGATATCACGAATTTCGTATTGAATTCTTTGTTTCAGTTCACCCAGTGTTCTTGGTCGAGTCGTGTAGACCAGGCTATTTAGGTAGCCCCACAACAAAAAAATACAAACAGAAAATTCCGGTGATCTTAGGGGTCAGGAAATATCACAGAGCTATGGGGTGGATGTGTGTGATGTCCTGAGGTTAATCAGGTCCAAATGGCTTCGAGCACTATGGGACTTAACATCTGAGGTCATCAGTCAATAAATGTTCAAATGTGTGGTATATCTTATGGGACTTAACTGCTAAGGTCATCAGTCCCTAAGCTTACACACTACTTAACCTAATACACACACCCGTGCCCGTGGGAGGACTCGAACCTCCGCCGGGACCAGCCGCACAGTCCATGACTGCAGCGCCTTTAGACCGCTCTGCTAATCCCGCGCGGCGGTCATCAGTCCCTAGAACTTAGAACTACTTAAGCCTATCTAACCTAAGGACATCATACATATCTATGTCCGAGGCAGCGTTCGAACCTGCGACCGTAGCGGTCGCGCGGTTCCAGACTGAAGCGCCTAGAACCGCTTGGTCGCACCGGGCGGCGGTTAATTAGCTTTAAGTAGTTCTAAGTGTAGGGGACTGATGACCTCAGATGTGAAGTCCCATAGTCCTTAGAGCCGTTTGAACCATTTGAACTATGGGGTGACGCGGTTACCAAACAATTCTCGATCAGATGCTAATGACCGCCTTACAGTGTGCGATGTCGCACCATCTTGTGGAAACCAGTTTCCGTGTGGTTTTGGAAAACTGTTCAATACAGCCACAACAAAAGATTGCAACACCTCAACATATTGATCCGTAGTGACAGTCGCAGTGATACACTCTTCATTTTCAATAAAGCAAGGCTGATGACCCCTTGCGACGAAACCGCACGCCATACTAGCACATTTATGACGTGTGAAGGGCGTTCATGAACTTAATTAGGATCGCTGTCTCACATCCACAGCTTACCTTGAAATCCACTGTACCCGTTTACGCTTTTCATAATCTGCTGACAGAATTCTAATTACAATTCTCCTTCAGTAGCGCACCATCAGCGGCTGGTACGGCTGAAATTTTAAATCATAGTGGGGAATTCAGCGAATGCTCTCTCGGGACACACTGCCCTCTGCTGCTTGTTTGCGAACCAAACGCCTTGGGCTCCGCGCACAGATTTGATATTCTGTTGAAAGAGCTTCTCGGTCGCCTTTTTTTTCTTTTTTAGGTCAGATACAGTCTCTGGAAATATTTTAATTCAACTTTTTATCTCATGTTTCGAGGGAACCCGACCATGACGCCCTAAGGTGAGAAAGGTCCGAACACCCTCCGCGCGCTTTCCAAACTTTCATTACTTTTGCAGAACATTATGGCAAAAGCACGCTGTTGACCGTTCCACTGATCCATGATTACCAAATGCCAAGGTTGTTTACAGCTCAAGGCCTCTGTTTCGCAGTGCTGCCAACTGTCTATGTCTGCCACTGTGCATTTTAGAAGCGTTTTTATGTCATCCTGTATTATTATCTGCAACTTACACTGTGTATCATATTTTTGTATACACAACCTAAGTGAAAATAGACTTCGTGAGCTTTGATTAGAGAGTTCTGTTCCTCCTTAATGCTTTGTCCGGGGGCAAACAAATCGTGAAATTTGACGAACATATGTCCCTTTAGTATAAAATAATTACAGCATACATTTTGCTGTGTGCAATTAATTTCTTCATCTTGTGTTTTATTAACCTGTAGTACAGATGTGTTTCGCGGTTGTTCATCACATGACTCCTATGTCCATAGGTTACATGACTCCTATGTCCATAGGTTAGCTTTTTTTTTTTTTATTACTAAAACAAGACCTTCTGTCTGAATATTAATACGTCTCGTCCAGAGAGTTAGTGCAAGATGATATGCACTTGCAGATGCGAACTTGTACTAAACATGTGGTAACCAACAAGTTAGTTTATTGGATGATTACTGGTTAGAAGGTGTAACACTGCATCGCTGTCTTCCAGCTTAATGTTCCAGCATGAAGCCCGCTGTTGTCAAGCTCACAGATAAGTGGCAATTGCCTACTAACTACACGAACTGCAAGACTGAAGTGTGGTTAGATACGGCAGAATAGAGCAGCATAAACGTTCTCAGTGTGCGTTTTTGTGCAAATAACAGCAAATTAATTCCGTTGCGCTTAGATCTTCATCACAGTCAGGTGCAGTCATTATCAACCCCTTTCGTTTGTACATTCATTCTCAGTCCGCTGCGTTTGTATTTTTGTTGTCAGTGTTGCGTTTGTGCAGGATAGGGCAGATAAAAGTAGCCCGGACGAGTGGTTACCATTTGTGGCAGCATTAGCGGAGGAGGAAAAGACCTACAGTTACTTCCAACAGCATGGAGCAACTGCCTGTACAGCTGGAGGAACCTTGGCGCACATTTACACAATCTTCACGCCTGAGAGAGCTGTTAACAGAAAACATTCTGGTCGCTTCTCTAACAGGCCACCCAGGTCATTTGGTCTGTCAGTGTGCGATTATTTATGTGGGAAGCCCTCATTTCTAAGGTGTATAGCAACCCTCATAGTGCAATTTTGTCATATGACGACATAGTTGGAGACGTGGCTGTTATTTGAAGACAAATGTTGATGGTGTTGAGACAGCAACCAGCCACAAATTTACTTCAGTTCCTTCATTCTAAGGGTACCGTTACCGGTTTCGAATCGTTATGATTCATCTTCAAACAGTTCATGATTTTATTACAACGTTTTTTACACATTAATTGTCCTAAAATATAAATAATACCTAATTATAAGCACCCCACACAGATGGTTGCGTTATAGATTTTCATTGGATGTGACTTACGTGAAATGTCGGTTTGGAGTGTTTGTTTTCATTACATTCGTCCAACAGATGTGAATACATTCTCACTGCATTCTTATCGTTGCACACGTAAATTTTTTTCTCGCTGAATACTTAAGATTTGTCACAGAAAAGATTTCTAGCATACACCACATGTTTTGATACAATGCAAAGTGCTTACAAACATATGAGTGACAAAGATGCTATGATATATCGTAACATCGTGAAGATGTTTGCAGAAAGATCATAAATTCACTTATGGAACTGAAACACTTTTTACACTGGTACAGAGAGACATTGATATTGTGAGCTTTAGAGCGTATACTGTTACATTAATTATAAAGTTGATCTTTTTGTTTTGAGTACTGTATAGGTAAGATAGTACATTATTTATATACATTGAGTATCATGAGCATTGTAGTAACATATAAAATTGCTACCGTAGGGTCTCTTGGAGGTATTTACAACATGGATTAGTTTTTGTTGTAATTTATTATTTGTGGAAAAGCTGATTGTGATATTTTTCTTCTTAAATAAGTTTGATATTTGGTATGATAGTGGACCTATGTATGCGAGAGTAGCATATTTAGGTTTGGCTTCTGTGGCACACTGATTTGGCTTGGAATGCATGTTGTGTGGAATGCTGTGAAGTGGATCTGTGGTTTTTGTTTGCATTTTATTGTGGAGTTTTTCTATTATTATGGGTTTATATCCATTATTATGAGCTACTGTTTTAATTAAATTGATTTCATTTTGTTGGTCTGTGTTACTCATAGTGTTCAAGAACTGCAGCAAAATATTTCAGATGAGACTACAGGAATTCCAATAGCCCAGCTTCGATCAGCCTTTAACAAATTCCTGTTCAGGACACAACAGTGTCAAGAAGTGAATGGCGGTCAATTTCAACATCTGCTATACTCACGTTAGTACTGTATTTCCCTTCCTCTGCTGTTTTTCTTTGTACCCTGGAACTCTGTTCTCTGGGCCACTTTCATTTGCCCCATCCTATATACTCAACAACAATCAGATGTTGTTCTACACGCCTGACAAAAAAAAGTGTACCCTGAAGCCATGGTCGAATGTCAATGTAACTTCGTACACGTACACATCACTGGCAGTTATATAAACGATTAGAGTTGTAAATCTCTGTGACAGGAACAACGTATGCAAGAGTGCTTCAGCGTTATTGATGTTTGGTGTTATTACCAGGCCTTGGACATGGAGGTGCGGTATACTCATATGAGACAACTTTATCAGCACCTGACAGAGTTTTCAAGGAGCCAGATGTATCTGCATTTGGCTTTCTGGTCGAACCGCGCAATATTCGGATTTATTGGGCATTCGAATGTGAGAGTGGACCGATGATGGTTGCATGATAGTGTGATGGCAAGCATATTAGTCGGCAAGGGTCAGACAGGCCATGTCTGATCACCACAAGACGAGATCGCTCTATTGCATTTCGTAACCCCTTCACACCTGCTCCTGCCATCTGAAAACAAGTAATGAGCTCCCTGCAGCAGTCAGTGTCATCCCGCACCAATGATCAGATTTGGATTGGATTGATTTGGGGGAAGACACCGAACAGCGAAGTCATCGGTCTCGTCGGATTAGGGAAGGAAGTCGGCCGTGCCCTGTGAAAGGAACCATCCCGGCATTTGCCTAAAGCGATTTAGGGAAATCACGGAAAACCTAAATTAGGATGGCCGGACGCATGATTGAACCGTCGTCCTCCCGAATGCGAGTCCAGTGTGCTAACCACTGCGCCAGCTCGCTCGGTCAATGATCAGAGACTAGATGCAGCTGGAGTAGGGAATTATCGCCCTATGCACTGCTGATGAATGGCATCGGAATGTGTTCAGCGTCGAAACGCGATTCCACAGTAACTCATATGACCATAGTCTGCGAGTATGGCGGTGACCTGGGAAGAGTTCCGACTCTTCCAGTGTTTTGTAGTGACACTGTGGCGTTACTCATGGAGTCATGATGTGCGTAACCATGGCGCATGACTTGAAGTCACGACTGCTAATATTTGAGGGACGTCATGGACATCTAGCGTCCACATTAATAGTACTGTGGTACCACCAAGAAATTATCCGAATGGGACGGAAATCGGTAGATGTGATGAAGGTGCAGGTCCAGAGAAATGATTACTATTACAGAAAAAAAATGTATGATTTATTCAAGAGAAAGAGCTTCGCAACTGAGGAGGTGAATAATGCTATGGTCCACCACCGGCTATTACGCAAGTAGTTATTCAGCTTCGCATTGATTGGTTGACTTGATGGGTGTCCTCCTGAGGGATACCGTGCCAAATTCTGTCCGATTGGCTCGTCAGATAGTCAAACTCCCGGGGTGGCTGGAGTCCCCTGCCCATAATGCTCCAAACGTTGTCAACTGGGGAGAGATCTTGCTGGCCAAGGCAGGATTAGACAAGCACGAAGAAAAGCGGCAGAACTTGTTGCCATGTGTGGGCTGGCATTATCTTGCTTAAATATAAGCGCGGGATGGCTTGGCATGAAGGGCAACAAAACAGGACGTAGAATATCGCCGAAGTACCGCTGTGCTCTAACGGTGTCGCGGATGACAACCAGAGAGGTTGTGCTATGTAAAGAAATTCAGCTTGTCTGGCCGTATGGAAGGCGACAGTGAGGTTGGTATGAAAATACTGACGAGGGCATCTACAGACCTGTCTGGAGATGCCCCAGACAGCGGTGGGATACCAGTCTGCCCGTCACCCGCGATATGGCCCCGTAATCAGGGCTGATGTTCTGTGGTGCCTTTTCTTTTCATAGCAGGACCCCTATGGTTATCATCCGCTGCAGCTTTATAGCACAGCTGTAAGTAACCCTAAATTCTACGCCTTGTTTTGTTGCCCTTCAAGGCAAGCCATCCTTATATTACAGCAGCATAATGCCCTCTCGCACACGGCCAGAGTTTCCATTGCTTTTCCTCGTGCTTGCCAAGCCCTACCTTGGCCAGCAAGGTCGCCAGATCTCTCCCCAACTGGGAACATTTGGAGCATTATGAGCGGATACAACCAGACAGCTCGGGATTTTGACGGTCTAACTTGCGAATTGGACAGAATTTGTTACAATATCCCTCAGGAGGACATTCAACAACTCTATCACTCAACACCAAGACGAATAACTGCTTTCATAAGGGCCAGAGGTGGACCCAACGTTACTGACTTGCTCAATTTGTGAAGATTTTTCTCATGAATAAATCATCCAATTTTTTCGAAGTTGTAATCATTTGTTTGTCTGTTATATACAACACCTAACGATTTCTGTCCCATTTGGATAATTCCTTCGTAGTGCGTCTATTTTGTCTTAGAGTGTAGAGTTATCAATGTAATTAGCTTATTTAGGCGTTAAAAGCAATTTTCTGAAGCCATTGGTAAGCACAGATAGCTTGTCTGAGGAGAGGACTGTCAGATGGTTGGAACGGAGAAATTTCTGTGATCACCAATTAGTTAATTCATAAATTCCTCAAAATGGCGGATAGCTACAGAGATTCCTGCGTCCGTTGGTTTCAAGGATACAAGCCAAGGCAATGTTTGCGTGGAGGGCCACCGTCTCTCTACATCCAAGTGGCCGGCGCCACACCAGTAACGCCGACCTGTGCGTGGGTGCATCGGGCGGCCGCTCAACTGAACCGCTCAACTGAAACCCTAACCGATCATCGGCGTTCCAGCGGTCAGTGATGTTGGCAGCAGCGACCTTCTGCTATCGGTGGAAGCAAACAGCTGGCGGGGATCGCATTATATAAAAATGCTGGGAGACGCTCAATCGGTCTCAGTTCGTTGCAATACTTGCAAGGCTTTACTTCATGACCAGCAGTCGCACAGTAGTAATCGCCATTTTGTAACTCATGCGTTCATTTATACCGCCTTGGAAGTAACCATAACAAAACCCGTCGGGGTGTAAGATGCAAATATTCCGTTTTCACCGCGAAAGATCAGCTTCACGGTTTTATCAGTATTAAATCGATAAACTTTGTCATGCAGACCATGTCAGTGTGCTCGAGATGTGTTTCTACTCATGGCTGTCTACCCCCATTTGTGATTCCTGGAATACATCTTTATTATTCTGCATCAAAACTCTCTCTAAGGACTGGTGCATTCGTTCTTTATGTAATTGTCTCTTGGTGACCACAGCATTGCTTGGAGTGTAACGGCCTAATTCCTGAAATATGTTTTGATCTTGCCTATCATCTTGAGAGGCGGTATCTGTGTACTGTAAAGCATCTTAATTTGTTTGACCAACCTTGTAGAATTTTATATAAGATTGCATTTTATGGGATTTTATTTAAATGATCATTTTAGTATATAAAGTTGCCACTCTTTCATCGTAAGACTTTTCTTAGAAGTTAAAATCAAGCTGCACCTTCGGTGGCAAAGTTAATATTTTAATTTTTAGTGTTTTGTACCATTTCCATCCCTCCTACGGGGGTGCATAGTTGGCGTGCTTGTGTAAATTGTTAAAACTTTTAGTTTAAAGTAATCTAGTGTGTTGCAGATTTGCACCAGTGTAGTCTTTCAGAGGCTGTTGTGAGCGGTCGTAAGTATGGCCGTGTCAAAACGGAGCGGCAAGGTTCCCTGCCCGAAAGCTCATACAGTCAAAACTTGTTTCTTTCTGCCTCTGAATAAATTGTAACTTGATATTTAGAGGGTGCTTTCTGATTATAACTTTAAATCTGTTTCTTTAAAAAAATGCTTTGAGGCACTATTAAAGTGAATAAAATTCCCATTTGTTAGAAGGAATTTGGTAATGATTTCATCACTTACTCGCTGGCAACTACTTCCACGCTTACATACTGTGATTAGATGTGTTAATGTTCCTGATGAATCTCTAGTAAATTAAATAAGTTCTTAACAATATTCTTTGAAAATAAATCACGGTTCATTTCTGAATATCAGAAAACCGTGGGCTCTGCTGGCTAATTGCCGAAGTAAGAGTGTAATTACGATTTATTCAATTTGTTCCACAGTGACCTTAGTTTCTGTAAAAATCGTTGTACATTAGTGAAAAAGCCTGTAATATGCAAACACCAATAGGTGAACACAAAACACAGATTAATGCCCCAAAACTCAGATGCAATTCGAGATGCATATCGGAAAATTACCGATATTGCTACTAATGACTGTTAACGTACAACTAACAGGAAAAACAATCGCGAGACCGAACCAAGCAGTATTGAATGCGAAGAGTGAAATGGCCATTACTTTCGTCAAGTACTCTGAGTCAATGGATCAAGTTTGTTTCCAAACAATCCACTGACGCAAAGTCCTCTACCACTGATATTGCAGGGCAGCACATCTTGCTGCAAATATACCGACAAGTTTATTAATTGGTATTCTCCAAAAATTAGTATGCTATGAGCCCGCAGTAGACTAGATGTAGTAAGGCACGGTAAGTTGGCCGCTGGCCCTCATATATGATCGTTAAAAGTCGGCAACATTCGGAGAACTCTGTGTTGACTTCTCTGTTTCACATTGCTACCACTCCCTGCGACCCCAGAGTGGTAGCACTACAATTTCCTGACCAAGTGCAGTCTTGTTTGTGTGAGCTAACGATAAATCAGTACAATAAAAGCAAGTGTACAATAAGCGTGCCTTTAAAACTCAGAAAAGAGTCGCCGCGCGGGATTAGCCGAGCGGTCTAAGGGGCTGCAGTCATACACTGTGCAGCTGGTCCCGACGGAGGTTCGACTCCTCCCTCGAGCATGGGTGTGTGTCCTTGTCCTTAGGATAATTTAGGTTAAGTAGTGTGTAAGCTTAGGGACTGATGACCATAGCAGTTAAGTCCCATTAGATATCACACACATTTGAACTCAGAAAAGAGTCCCAGTGCGACGAAGGGATCCGTGAAGAAGAGTCCCTGTTTTGTCTGAGGGGCGTGCTTTTGAAGGGCTAATAATTTTCACCCTCTAGAAATTTCTAGAACGTTCCAGAACATTAGACAGTATTCGAGAGCATTCCACGACGTTTCAGAATGTTCCGGAATGTTCCAAAATGATTTTGGATGTTCTGGCTTGTTCGGGAATAGTCTGGAACATTCGGGAAGACTCCAAAATGTTCGGGAATGTTCCCAAATCATTGTGGAACATTCTAGAATACTCTCTAAGATTGTGGAGTGTTCTGGAACATTGTGGACCGTTCGAAGCCCTTTTGGTATGTTCTGAAATTCGCCACTGTTGGCCATTGGTAGGGGTATATAAAGCAAACACTGTCGTGAGTTCGAACATCTGTTCCTTATCAGTGAAGAAGGGAGGAAGTGTGAGTAGCGAAAGTGCCGGCCGGGGTGGCTGAGCAGTTCTAGGCGCTACAGTCTGGAACCGCGTGACCGCTACGGTTGAAGGTTCGAATCCTGCCTCGGGCATCGATGTGTGTGATGTCCTTAGGTTAGTTAGGTTTAAGTAGTTCTAAGTTCTAGGGGACTGATGATCTCAGAAGTTAAGTCCCATAGTGCTCAGAGCCATTTGAACCAGTAGCGAAAGTGATAAAGTGACTGAATATAAACTGAAAATAAAGAGTGAAAAGTGTGTACATTTATATTTTAAAGAGTGGCCAAACGTAAAAAAAAAGAGGAGATCTTGCCAGTGTTGAAACAAAACGGCGAAAACAAAAAGGAGAGCGAAAAACGACACAGACGAAAAGCAAGTTCAAGTTTCCAACGAACGAGAATGAGCACTGTGACATGCGGAGAAACCGAAGAACAATGAAATGAACCTATTGAAGAATCGAGAATTGCAACACAATCTTTTCAACTCCATGAGCGAAACCGGGTACCCCAGCCAGTTAATTAAAACAGTAATTTTACTTATATTTAAACGCATTATGCAATATGAGAAGCAATCACAAATATTTACTAAATCTTTTAATGTAATATCTCTTCTACTCATTGATTTGTATTATGGCGGCTTTAATTTTATATTCTTTGCTACATGTATGAACCACATTATGAGATGGGAGCCTCAATAATGCGCATTAACGGATTCATGTTACTTCCGTTTCAGATTTATACAGTAGCAGCTGATGGATACGACTAGTGCACGTACAAGACTCGTCAGTATAGATAACAAACAGTAAAACATTTCCCTCTAGCATCCTCTTACTTCGTAGTGGCCGTGTTACGTCTTTGCTCCTGAGGTGAGCGCCGAACTTACCTAACGGCTGAATTCACCAAAGAGAATTAAAATTAATTGCATCTTAAAATATTAGTCCCTGTAAATATTTTTGCTCGTTAGTGAGCAGGAAAGCTACACTTTTAAGAAACTCTTAACCGTAGCTGACGTTTTTGGATTCGAATGTTAGTTCCGAGATGTGTATTGTTATGAAATACGGCTGAGAACTGTACGTCACACGAATACTTGATTCGGGTCGTATTTTGGTGACCACTGCCCTAGGCAGTTCCACTATTATTGGTGTCATCACCTACAGTCACAAGACTGGTCTGACGCAACTCTCCTCGCTAGTTAGTCCTCTGTAGGCACCGTCATCTTCGCATGACTACTGCATTCCCACTCATTAGAACCTGCTTGCTGTATTCAAGTCTTGGTGTTCCACTACAATTTCTACCACCACCCTTCCCCCCCTCCATCCGAACTTCCTTCAGTTGCCAAAATGGTGAAACCTTGAGGTCTCAAGATGTGTTCTACCAACCGATCCTTTCGTTTAGTTATTCGAGTGCAATGTAGATAATTTCAGTGCAAATTTGGTAGGAAGAAAAATTGTTTGCTGGAAAGAAATGATTGTAGTAATTCTCTCGCGAGCCACCGGATAACACGGGCCCTTCTTTCGAAAATACTCAGAAAATGGCCCTGAACAACCTCCGCGTAAGCAAGCAACGTGCGAATAGGACAGCAGCTGAGGCTGCAAGCAGTTCATTCATCCCGAATTGGACTGAGTTAAGGAACTGTTGAGGTTGCAGTAGTGTAACAGTCTCCTAAATTTGTACACTGAATTGACCAAAGTCATGAGGTATCTCCTAATATCGTGTCAGACGTCATTTCTCTCGGCGTAGCGCAGCAGTACGACGTGGCACGTACCGTACTCAACAGGTCGTTGTAATTCCATGCAGAAATAGTGTGCCAAATTGCTTGTAAAGCCATTCATAATTGCGAAAGTGTTGCCGATACTAAATTTTTGCACTTACTGGCCTCTCGATTGTGTCCCATAAATGATCGATCGGATTAATGTCGGGGGATCTGGGTGGCGTAATCATTCTCTCCAATTGTCCAGAATGTTCTTCAAACTAGTGGCGAACAATTATGGCCCATCGCTCTTTGAGAACATAATGGCCATGAATGGTTGCAAGTGGTCTCCAGGTAGTCGAACATAAACATTTCCAGTCAATGGTCGGTTCAGATGGACCAGAGGACCCAGACCGTTCCTTGTAAACAGAGCCCACACACCATTATGGAGCCACCACCAACATGCACAGTGCCTTGTTGACGACTTGGTTCCACCGAGCAAGGTGGCGCAGTGGTTAGCACACTGGACTCGCATTCGGGAGGACGATGGTCCAATCCCGTTTCCGGCCATCCTGATTTAGGTTGTCCGTGATTTCCCTAGGTCGCTCCAGGCAAAAGCTGGGATAGTTGCTTCGAAAGGGCATGGCCGACTTCCTTTCTTAATCCGATGAGACCGATGACCTCGCTGTCTGGTCTCCTCCCCCAAAACAACCCAACAGTCTATCAACTTGGGTCCATAGTTTCGTGGGGTCGACGCCACACTCGAACCCTATCATCAGCTCTTACCAGCAGGCTACGGTTTTCCAGTCGTCTGGGGTCCAACCAACATGGCTACGAGCGGAGGAGAGGTGCTGTTAACCAAGGCACTCGCGTCAGACATCTCCTGCCATAGTACATTAACGCCAAATTTCACTACCCTCTTAACGCCAAATCGCATTAACCTAATAGATAAGTTCGTCGTACGTGCCAGATTGATTTCTTCTGTTATTCTAGGCAATGTTGCTTGTCTGTTAGCACTGACAACTGTACAGAAACGCCGCTGCTCTCGGTCGTTACATGAAGGCCGGTGGTCACTGCCCTGTTCGTGGTGAGAGGTAACGACTGAAATTTGGTGTCCTCGGTACACTGTTGACGCTGTAGACCTTGGAATATTGAATTCCCTAACGATTTCTACATCTACATCTACGTGATTACTCTGCTACTCACAATAAAGTGCCTGGCAGAGGGTTCAATGAACCACCTTCATGCTGTCTCTCTACCGTTCCACTCTCGAACGGCACGCGGGAAAAACGAGCACTTAAATTTTTCCGTGCGAGCCCTGATTTCTTTTATTTTATCGTGATGATCATTTCTTCCTATGTAGGTGGGTGCCAACAGAATGTTTTCGCTATCGGAGGAGAAAACAGGTGACTGAAATTTCATGAGAAGATCCCGTCGCAACGAAAAACGCCTTTGTTTTAATGATTGCTGCTCCAACTCACGTGTCATGCCTGTGACACTAACTGCCCTATTTCGCGATAATACAAAACGACCTGCCCTTCTTTGGACTTTTTCAATGTCATCCGTCAGTCGCACCGGATGCGGATCCCACACCGCACAGCAGTACTCCAGAATAGGGCGGCAAGCGTAGTGTAAGCAGTATCTTTAGTAGACCTGCTGCACCTTCTAAGTGTTCTGCCAATGAATCGCAGTCTTTGGTTTGCTCTACCCACAATATTATGTATGTGATCGTTCCAATTTAGGTTATTTGTAATTGTAATCCCTAAGTATGTAGTTGAATTTACAGCTTTCAGATTTGTGTGACTTATCGCGTAATCGAAATTTAGCTGACTTCTTTTAGTACTCATGTGAATAACTTCGCACTTTTCTTTATTCAGGGTCAATTGCCACTTTTCGCACCATACACATATATTATCTAAATCATTTTGCTAGTCGTTTTGATCATCTGATAACTTTACAAGACGGTAAATGACAACATCATCTGCAAACAATCTAAGACGGCTACTCAGATTGTCCCCTATGTCGTTAATATTGATCAAGATGAATAGAGGACCTATAACACTTCCTTGGGGAACGCCGGATATTGCTTCTGTTTTACTCGATTACTTTCCGTGTATTGCTACGAACTGTGACCTTTCTGACAGGAAATCACAAATCCAATCGCACAACTGAGGCGATACTCCGTAGGTACGCAGTTTCATTAGAAGACGCTTGTGAGGAACGGTGTCGGAAGCCTTCTGGAAATGTAAACATATGGAATCAATTTGACATCAACTGTCGATAGCACTTATTACTTCATGAGTATAAAGAGCTAGTTGTGTTTCACAACAACGATATTTCCTGAATCCTTACTGACTATATGTCAATAAACCGTTTTCTTCGAGGTACTTCATGATGTTCGAATACAGTATATGTTCTAAAACCCTACTGGAAATTGACGTTAGTGATATAGGTCTGTAAATCAGCGGATTACTCCTACTTCCCTTTTTGGGTATTGGTGTGACTTGAGCAATTTTCCAGTCTTTAGGTACGTATATTTCTGTGAGTGAGTGGTTGTACCGGGTGATCAAAAAGTCAGTATAAATTTGAAAACTTAATAAACCACGGAATAATGTAGATGGAGAGGCAAAAATTGACAGACATGCTTGGAATGACATGGGACTTTATTAGAATAAATAAAAAAAAAAAGACAACGAGGTATTGCGAGACGCGCGAAAGATCTCTTACGCGCGTCGTTTGGTGATGATCGTGTGCTCAGCCGCCACTTTCGTCATGCTTGGCCTCCCAGGTCCCCAGACCTCAGTCCGTGCGATTATTGGCTTTGGGGTTACCTGAAGTCGCAAGTGTCTCGTGATCGACCGACATCTCTAGGGATGCTGAAAGACAACGCCCGACGCCAATGCTTCACCATAACTCCGGACATGCTTTACAGTGCTGTTGACAACATTATACTTCGACCACAGCTATTGTTGAAGAATGATGGTGGACATATTGAGCATTTCCTGTAAAGGGCATCACCTTTGCTTTGTCTTACTTTGTTATGCTAATTATTGCTATTCTGATCAGATGAAGCGCCATCTGTCGGACATTTTTTGAACGTTTTTATTTTTTTGGTTCTAATAAAACCCCATGACATTCCAAGCATGTGTGTCAATTTGTACCTCTCTATCTACATTATCCCGTGATTTACTCAGTTTTCAAATTTATACTGACTTTTTGATCACCCGGTATATACTTGCTACGTATGGAGCTATTTTATCAGCATACTCTGAGAGGAACCTGACTGGTATACAGTCTGGACCAGAGGTCTTGCCTTTAATAAGTGATTTAAGCTGCTTTGTTACACCGAGGATATCTACTTCTATGTTTCTCATCTTGGCAGTTGTTCTTGATTGGAATTCAGGAATGAAATACCCCTCGCGTCTAGCTCCGACTGTTAATTCCCGTCGTGCGGTCTTAATCATTTTTCACATGAATCATCTGAATACAAATGACAGCTCCGGCCATACGCTGCTTTTCTGTACCTTGTGTACGTGATGCTACTGCCACTGTATACGTACACATTGCACTCCCGTGACTTCTGTTACTTCAGTGAGTGGCAATGGATAGCGTTTACGTCACAGACCTCCGCACTCGGCCTAACGACGCGGCGCGCGGTTGACAGAGGTGACCGTCGACGCCGTGACAATGGCGGCGTGGGCAGCGGGCGCATTGTCTGACCTGACACATAATGTCAAGGGCGGCGGCAATTGGCGCCGGCCCGGGCCGCGCCGCGCCGGCTCGTCTTTTTGCGGGTGGAGCCTCTTCTGGTGATCCAGAAGGTCTCGCGGCAGCTGCCGCCGTCGCCTTGTTCTGCACGCGCCCGTACCGGTAGGGGTCGCGTGCCCGCCGCAGCTGATCCCCGCTGAAGCGCGACTAATGCCTGACTTAGCTGGCAGCGCGCCCGGCGCTGCGGCTGGCGAGCCTTCACGCCCGTCTGTTGCCGACACAACCGCCAGTCTGACGGCCAGTGTAATTGCCTCGCCGGAGGTTTCCGCTCGCCTGCCGACGGCGGCTGTGCTCAGGGCTTCTTACACCTGCAGTATATGACATTCGAACAACTTACGGGTTTGCCGCCGGGTGACGTCGTTGACCACCGCCGATATTTCGACAGGAGCACACCCTGCCATTCTCAAGGCATAAATGCAAGGAGGAAGCCCTCATCTCGTGGTCGTGCGGTAGCGTTCTCGCTTCCCACGCCCGGGTTCCCGGGTTCGATTCCCGGCGGGGTCGGGGATTTTCTCTGCCTCGTGATGGCTGGGTGTTATGTGCTGTCCTTAGGTTAGTTAGGTTTAAGTAGTTCTAAGTTCTAGGGGACTGATGACCATAGATGTTAAGTCCCATAGTGCTCAGAGCCATTTGAACCATTTTTTTGCAAGGAGGAAGAAAAGTGCAAGGAAATTTAATACCTCGGTTCACAGAGGAGAAACAAGGAAGATACCACACACAGAACAATTGTCAACACAAACAAAGGTGACCAACACCAGAAATATCGATAGTGACTAATCAACAGGTGAGGTAGCACCAATTCTGTTCAAAAATGGCTCTGAGCACTATGGGACTTAACAGCTATGGTCATCAGTCCCCTAGAACTTAGAACTACTTAAACCTAAATAACCTAAGGACAGCACACAACACCCAGCCATCACGAGGCAGAGAAAACCCCTGACCCCGCCGGGAATCGAACCCGGGAACCCGGGCGTGGGAAGCGAGAACGCTACCGCACGACCACGAGATGCGGGCACTAATTCTGTCCCTCTGTTTTTTGATGAGAGACAGAGCCGGATTCCAAGCAGCATTTAAACAAAATCCACCATCTCTGTTAATAAGGCTGCTTGATAGTCTGATTTCAACAGCTTCCTTAATAACACTATCCCGATAGCTGGACATGCGAGCCAGAATCTCCGTGTTGTTGTATTCCATAGGATGACCTGTGTCAAGGCAGTTTTATGCAATAGCGGATTTCCTCGGCTGTTGTAAGCGTGTGTGACGCTTATGTTCAATACACTGGTCTTCCACAGTCCTGATTGTCTGACCAATATATGACATGCCACAACTGTAAGGAATACGATAGTCCCCAGCCTTATGCAAACGAAGGTCATCTTTGACGGAAGCCAACAGGGCATTAATCTTAGAAGGTGGTCGAAAAACACATTTCACATCATATTTCGGCAAAATACGGCCAGTCCTGTTGGAAATGATTCCTGCGCAAGGCAAAAAGGCCGTAGACTTGGGTGCCACTTCGTTGCTATCGTCACTCATCCGTTGCACAGAAGGCTGATAGCGCAACGCACGTTTGATCTGCCTCTCACTATAACCATTCTGACGAAAGGTGACTTCGAGATGTGACAGCTCAGCTGCCAAACTTTCAGGGTCTGAGATAACGTGGGCCCTGTGAACCAAGGTACGAAGTACTCCTTCACGCTGAGCTGGATGGTGACAACTATCAGCTCGCAGATACAAGTCAGTGTGAGTAGGCTTCCTATAAACAGAATGTCCCAACGTACCATCAGTATTCCTTTTGACCAACACATCAAGGAAGGGAAGACATCCATTCTTTTCCACCTCCACCTCCACCTCCAATGTTAGGGTGGACTGAATTCAGGTGTTCCAAAAACCGGTTTAAATTCTCACTACCATGAGACAAAACAACAAAAGTATCGTCTACATATCTGAAAAAACACGGAGGTTTCAAAGTCGCTGACTCCAATGCACGTTCCTCAAAGTCCTCCATAAACACATTGGCCACAACAGGTGACAACGGGCTTCCCATTGCAACTCCATCAGTCTGTTCGTAGTACTGACCATTGAATAAAAAGTAAGTGGAAATCAGCACGTGTCGAAACAAATTTGTTAACTCGACACCAAACTTAACCTCAATTAGCTGCAATGAATCAGAGAGAGGAACGCGAGTGAAAAGCGAAACAACATAAAAACTGACTAAAATATCAGAGTCATTCAAACGCAATGCCTGTGATCGACGTAAGAAATCTGCAGAGTTGGTGTTCACACCTACCTACTAGTGGGCTCAACAAACTAGCAAGATGTTTAGCTACACGATACGTCGGAGCACCAATATTAGAAACAATAGGCCTTAACGGGACAGCCTCTTTATGGACCTTAGGGAGGCCATATAATCTAGGTGGTACAGCACAGTAAGAATTAAGACTCTTGATAGTCTCCGGTGACAAAGAACGTTTCTTGAGGAGGTTATTAGTCTATCTCTCAACACTCTTAGTAGGGTCAGCACCGATTTTGCGATACGCCGAATCAGAAAGTAAACACTGCATCTTTTGAATGTAATCGTGCTTCTTCAACAAAACGGTGGCGTTTATCTTCTTCGCAGGTAAAATAACAATATCAGGATCAATTCTGAGTGAACGTAAAGCAGCCGACACAGCTGCTGTAATGTTACACTTGGGTGGACGGGCCCCAGTCAACACAAGATAAGCTTCCCTCCTAACCTCTTCCGCAGCCTCGGAAGGTAGTTTATAAACAGCCTGTTCGATAGAACTAATAGAATCAACGACTGGCAAACTCTTAGGCGTCGGTGCGAAGTTCAAACCTTTCCCCAGCACAGACAAAACTGCGTCGTCAAACGTTTTCTGCATGAGATTGATCACAGAACGTCGAGAATTAAAATTAGAATTAGACACTGAGCCAAGGAAACGTTAAATCTTCGCCGAATGACGAGCAGTTACAGATTGAAATTCCCAGTCATTCCTTTGTAATGCCGTACTGACCACTAGACGTCACGACAGGTAGACGCGCCATTATTTCCTCTCAGTGGAGAAGTACAAACAGCAGAATGGCTCGCTCAGCTGGGGTCTGTGACTAAACACTGACAAAAGTCACGGGATTAGCGATATACACATATACAAATGGCGGCAATATCGCGTATGTTAGGTATGAAAGGGCAATGCGTTGACAGAGCTGTCATTTGTACTCTGGCGATTCATGTGAAAAGGTTGCAGACATGATTATGGCCGCACGACGGGAACGCGGTCATTCAATTTCGCAAAAAAATAGGGAATTCAATATTCTGCAATTCTTAGTGTCAAGAGTGTGCCTAGGATACCAAATTTCTGGTATCACTTCTCACGACGGACAACTCACTAGCCGATGTCACTCACGATCGGGAGCAACAGTGTCTCCGTGGAGTTGTCAGTGCTAACAGACAAGCAACACTGCCGTCAGGAAAATGCGGCGAAATTTGACGCTATTTACAGCAGCAGTGGACCGACACGATGTCAAAAAATGGTTCAAATGGCTCTAAGCACTATGGGACTTAACATCTGAGGTCATCAGTCCCCTCGAACTTGGAACTACTTAGCCCTAACCATGCCCGAGGCAGGATTCGAACCGTAGCGGTCACGCGGTTCCAGACTGAAGCGCCTAGAACCGCTCGGCCGCACCGGTCGGCCCGACACGAATGTCTTTGCTAATAGCATGATATAGCCTCCTGCGCCTTTCACGGTCTCGTTACCATATCGCTTGGACTCTAGACGACTGGAAAACCGTGGCATGGTAAGATGAGTTCCGAGTTTGGTGAGATCTGGTGGTAGCGTTCGATTGCGACGCAGACCCTACGAAACCATGGTCCCATGTTCTCAACAAGACAACCGTGCAAGTTGGAGGTCGTTCTATAATGGTGTGGGCTTTCCTTACGTGGAAGGGTCTGGGTCCTCGGGTGAAACAGAACCGCTCGTTGAATGCAAACGGTTGTGTTCGTGTGTTCCTCTACTTAGAGACCATCTGCAGCCCTTCATGGATATCACATTACAAAACAACGATGAAATTTTGATGGATGACAGTGTGCTATCTCACTGGGCCATAATTGTTCGCCACTGATTTGGTGAACGTTCTGGACAATCTGGCCCCAAACATAAATCCCATGGAACATTTATGGGACATAATCGAGAGTGCAGTTCGTGCACCTTCAACACTTTTGCAACTACGGATAGTTATACACACAACATGGCTCAATATTTCTGCAGAGGATTTTCAGCGACTTTTTCAGTCCATGCCACGTCGAGATGCTGCGCTATGTCCGAAGAAAGGAGGTCCGACGTGGTGTTAGGAGGTATCCCTTCATCTCAACTCAGTGTAGAACGTGCACTAGTTGTTGCCCGCCACCAGGGTAAAATGGCCATCAGGGACACTTCAACCCTTCTAAAGCTACCAAAGTCGGCTGTTAATGATTCCATTGTGGAGTGTGAACGGGAAGCGGCAACCACAGCTTAAGAAGACCAGCCAGCCTACTGACCGACAGAGACCGTCTAGTTTTTCCGATGGTGATTGTAGAGAATCGCATGAATTCAGCGGAGGGAATCATTCGTGGGTTTCAAACTGTTACGAGTAGTTCTTGTAGCACAACGACTGTGCGTAAGGAGATAAAAAGAATGGCGTAGTGGTCGAGCACCTCCTCATAAACCATGTACGAGGGTTGGGACTTAAATAATGGCAACTATTTATTTACAACTGATACAAAAGAGTTACATGTTTGCACCTGTTACTGTCATTCAAAGTAGTCACCAGCGTGGTGTAGAATCCGTTGCCAGCGATGTGGAAGGCGTAGTATACCGTCAGCAGAGCCTGTTCTGTTGATGGTGCGAATGGAGCGGTCTACTGCCTGCCGAATCTCTGGAACAGTTCTGAAGCGAATGCCACAAAGTTTGGAATTCACATCGTGTAGTGTGAACTCCATATATTTTCCGCTCAAAATTAAATTTTAACACAGTTCATTTGCCCTGCACTG
This sequence comes from Schistocerca serialis cubense, assembly GCF_023864345.2. Taxonomy (NCBI): domain Eukaryota; kingdom Metazoa; phylum Arthropoda; class Insecta; order Orthoptera; family Acrididae; genus Schistocerca; species Schistocerca serialis. The sequence continues at coordinate 123,486,608 of NC_064643.1, forward strand.
AGATTTACGTATTTCGATATCAAAATAAGTTTCATGCCAATTTTTCATTTATCAAGCAGACACATACAAACACGAGCTTAGAAGTTATACAATAACGTTTCAAACGTTGATAGAGAAGTTCGTACTGACAGCTAACAGATTCTTCTGTTAAAATGGCAGAAGGTCGCGAAATGAAAGTTAACCTTTGAGTTATAACTACTGCCCTCGAAATAAGATACTAAATGAAAAAGTTTTGTTAAGTTGGGACTATATCTTTGACTTTGCTTTACTCCGCCACAAAAGCTTGCGTGTTAGTTGCCTCATTGATTAAGGTGAAAGAACCAAATCATGGTCCAGCGAGAACGGTAATCTAATTTGGAGCAACGGAATGGTGACTTATAAGCAAACACATATTGGAATGTGACTTGGTGCAGAGCATATAGCATTCTGACATGTTGCACATAATTCAGTGTCAAAGTCACTGAACAATGAAGGGAATTACATACAACCTTTGCTAGGATTTCAAATTGCCGAATGGGAAAGGACTTCGAAATGCTCAGAATCTCTATGCACAGTCGGAGAAATGCTTTCATAATTTACAAAGACAACAGTTTATTTGTCAGACCTAGTTCGAATGTTTCAACAAGTATTTGCAACTGCAATCAAAACATTTCCCATAACAACGAGTGGTCACTTAATACTCAAAAGATTAAGGTTCAGTTAAAATGTAAGAAATGCACTCGTCAGATAGGAACTGAGATAATCATTTATTATAAATGAAAGATATTTCTCTTTCACTTTCATTTCAGATTCACATAGGAAACATTAATTTCTAATAATTACCGTTCAGTAAGATAGAGCAATGGTGACAGATTGGGGAAGCAGCACTGCCCAACATTGAACTGAATGCCTACGAAACTTTTATTAAATCCAAAAATCGCTGTGAATAATAATATGAAACGCTTCCCTTTCATGACTGAGTTAAAGTAAACGTTATCGAGAACGACTGATCACAAAAGTAACACTTTCTGATGCCTTTCTCTGACGAGTACATCTGCTCACTTACCTGGTTCAGACACAAGTGTGTCACAAACACCCCCGCTAGGAAAAGACTCCCCTGCTCTTAAGAAAGGGGACAGAGATGAGTTGCGTTTCATGTGCTGAATCAAAATCTGTGACTCTCGTCCCAGATTTCCATTCTCGTTCCAACTTGTCTCCTTCTCTGTCATGTCAACCACCGCGCTATCCCGAGAACGGTTCCTCTATTCAAAACGTGGAAGAGAGAGGTTCGTTGAGTATAAAATGCCCAAGCACACTCTCACTGCAGGCTTCTCCTTTTTGTCCTTCTCATTCCCTGTTCCCACCTCTGTCACGTTTAAAATAACGTTTACTAGAGCACGATTCCTCTGTTTAAAAAGTAGTGGGAATTGGGCAGAAATTGGTGGAATTTGAAACTATTAACCAACTCTCTCCCCCCGTGCCTGTCATGGCCCGTTCCCTTCTCTCTTTCCATGCTACGTTAATTTTCAGATATCTACACAATCATCCAACGACAGTCACTCAAGGAATACGGGGTGGAGGAAATTAAAATAGCATCCATGGGAAATATTGAAATAAAACACTTAGTTTAGTCCTCTTCTGCGCAGAGGTTCAGTGCTCCGAGTTATTTAGCATTGATGTAAGACAATAAGGTCGTTGCGTGCGCATATTCAACCGCTTGGCCGCGCTAAAATGCAATAAAGCACTGGTACCTATGTGTCCGTGACCTAGCACTTGTTGAAACGCTCATTACCAGTTAAAACGTGCGTTTTTCGTAAGTGATATATTTAAGCCAGGTGAGCAAAAGCTACGTTTGTTAGGTTTGTGGGAAACAAACGAAGCACACGTTTGGCGACATTTTCACTGACGGGCCGTTTGCATGTGTGCGCACGACGAACTGTTTGGCTGCGCCAGACACGAGTTGTCTTATGTAGTCGTTGTCGACCACAGCGCCCCATTCTGCCTATTTACATATCTCTGTATTTGAATACACATGGCTATTCTAGTTTCTTCGGCACTTCAGTGTATGTGCAGAACGTCCGGAAAGACGTTCCACAGAGATACTACGCTGAGGTTCTATAAGGTTGTGGTTATACCAGCACTGCTCTATGGATGCGAAAACTGGACGCTTAAGAAGGCAAATGAAAAGAGAATGGAGGCATATAGTATCAATTTCCTTAGATACGTAGCTGTGTACTTGAATGGATAAAAAGAGAAATGGTGTCATTCGATCTGAAATCAATACGTAAAAGATAATTGACACAATAAAACAGTATCGTTTGCGATGAAACAAACACATAACCGGTATGCTAGATACAAGAATCACTGAAAGCGTAAAACGACATAAACCAAGAGGTAAAAGATGCATTGGAAGATCAATGAACAGTAGGAATGATAAATTTTGAAGAAGACGGAACGGATCAAAAACCTAATCCATGATGCAGGTGATGATGATGATGATGATAATGATGATGATGATGATAATTTTTATAATCACTTCTAGTACATGAAATCGAAACATACGTACATAAATCTTGTATGCTATTGCAGATCAATTGTAACGGAACGGTGAATCGAAAATTAAGTATTCATCTTAAAGACAAATCAGCAACTTGAATCCATTCAAAGTATCGCTGGAACTGATAAATACATGTCAAATAACACATTTTATTTTTTAACTCTTAAAGAACAAGATGAAACAACGTCGAAATTGGCCGAAATCGGTCCTCTTGCGATCGCAGACTCGAATCGCTCGTTCGCTTCAACTGACAGCTCCAGGGATTTTCTTTTATTTACATCAAACGGATGCCGCTCGGCGTGTCGTTCGGTGAACCATGATGGACAGAAAAGCACAAAGCGTGAAATCTGTTCTTACCCCTCGATAATGTATGACTACGCAGCATATACATTATTCACCCTCATTATGTTGTTTCAGAAACGGTGAAAATATGTGTCGTGACGGCACAGGATACTTCAAATTCTCTCCCGTACATACAAGACAAATCGCCAGTACTAGAACGAACTGGAGACAAATCGCCAATACTAGAACGAACTGGGCACTTGCGTGGCTTAACATACATCATAGTTTTATGCCCATCAACATGAGGTCAATGTCAAATGTCAAATGTCAGTGTCAAACTGGTGCCGGGAGAGAAACTGTTTTTAATCCGAGTGGTAGTGGACCCGTGTTCCTGTGAAGATTACTCCGCAAGATACCGTGGAATACTATTTTTAGTGCTCGGGGTCCAAACAAAATATGGTTATAGGTCTGTTTGAGAATGGCTCGTATCACCCACACGACATCTTCAGCAGTACCAACACAAAAATATCACAGCCAGAATGGCACTTGTACATGGCTTCAAAGCAAAATGTTTAATTTTGGTACTTCTTCTTGACGTACTTATGAATTCAGCGTTAAACATAAGGGGTAGAGACCGGTTATTAAGAAATAAATGACTATAAAGAATTTTTTTCAAAATTCTAAATCATTCTCAATAAAACAGACTGAGGTTCACATTGAAATACTCTTATTATTCCTCGAGAAGTTTTCTATAGCGTTTCCAAGAAAAATTACTGTTTTTCATGATTCTTTGGGTTTCTTCCAAGGTGCCTATTCTTTTTCACGAAGAAATGCTATTACTTTCAGCTAAAGTATTTATTTTCCGCAATAAGAGAACCTACTTCCTTCATCACCCTTAAGCAAAAAAAAAGTATTTTATCGTTTTCTCACGGGAGCTGTGTTTATTTTTGTTACTAATGAACGTTTATTTTATTCGTTTACATGAAGAAGGTAGTTTTTCCATGAAGAACGTCATCTTCTCTGAAGAAGCGGTTTTAGTTTTCTGATGACTTAATTAAACAGTGTGGAAGGCACGCTTTAGGACAATTCTGGGAGGGAAATTTCGTTAGTTTTACCCACGGTATCGACCGCGTATGTCACAAATGTTTCATATACGCACATATAGGCCTGATTCTCTCCTGTTTTACGCCATACAACTCCAGAGAGGATGTTGAGTGTATCTGTGATATTCAAATGGTTCAAATGGCTCTGAGCACTATGGGACTTAATATCTGAGGTCATCAGTCCCCTACTTAAACCTAACTAACCTAAGGACATCACACACATCCATGCCCGAGGCAGCATTCGAACCTGAGACCGTAGCGGTCGTGCCGTTCCAGACTGTAGCGCCTAGAACCGCTCGACCACCCCGGCCGGCTCTGTGATATTCAGCTATGTGAGATGTCCTTAGGTCCCGAAACAGACTGACAAAATGATTGGTTCGCAGAAGTGCTCAGTATTGCGACCTGGTTGACACACAGAATAATACAAACAAAGAGACAAATTACACTTCATACTTGTAAACTATTCCAAGTCAACTTAATGCAGCAAATAACTAGCAATCTGGTCTTTTTACAACATTTTTACGTATCACCTCTTTTTCATCCACATCCCCAATCCTAGGGTTGGTAGGGATATCCTACTCCAACAGTACTTTTATAAAAAAAGAGTAACGTTTGTACCAAATCCGGTTGAAATTGCTCCAGGCGTCCCTGGGTTATGCATTTGTGATAATCAATTTCACTTCCTCCTTAGGGATGCTAGAAGTGTCTTTCTGTCACAGTAATTTTTTACAGGTTGCAAGTCACACGTGTGCCCAGTCTAGTAGAAGTTGCTTCAGTCCTTCCAGAGATGCGTTCATATGTCAATCACTGCGCCGCTTCGCCCCTCCACCTGCCGCCCTCACCTTATATACGTACCAACACCCAACCACCAACCCACTCATCCACCCAACCACCGTCCCACACACGCCCATACACGAAGGGTATCGGCATTTGCGAATAGGATAACCGTCAGCTGTATAAGGGAATGACGACCATGAAAATTTGTGCCAGACTGGTACTTGAACACGGATTTCCTGCTTTAGGCGAGCAGAAGTCTTAACCACTGTGGCTATCCGTGCACGACTCACGGCCGGACCTAAACTTCCATATGTCGTCCGAGACCCACGACAGAGAGAAGCAGTGATGTGTATGTCGCAGCGTCTGACACCCCAGGTGATATGAGTCCCAGCAACTATTTCAGACGTGTTTGACTGCACCTTTCTATTCATACAAGCTCTCGATAGCACACGACAAAGTTGAGACCTTTGGTGGGTACCCTGGCAATTACATATTGATTTCCCGTGGACCCTCCACGGATCCAAGCGTTTGTGAAAGTGAGGCAGACAAGGGGAACAGTGTGAAGTCACACGTTCGTTGCAAGGCTCTTAATTTTTGTGGACTCCGATGTAGGTGTTCCTACATCACAACCTATACTCGTACACACATTATGTAATTCTCGTACAGGGGAGGACATTTTAACTGAGAGTCACTGCGTGGTATTGATGGATAAATACGATACTGCAGTGACTCATTTTTGTTAAGAAGAGCGATAGAACGTTGCTTCGGACACGCATGCATGTGTTTATACGTCGATACCAGGCAGTGACTTTCAAATTAGAGTGTCCTCCTTTGTACGGGTAATACATGATGTGTGAACGAATACAGGTTGTAACATAGAAATGACGACATATGGAAGTTTGGGTGAGTTGTGCATGGGTAGCAAAACCGGTTAAGGCGACCGCTCGAACAAAGTCCTGGTCTGCCGCAAATTTTCGGTGTCTTCATTCTCTTATACACCTGATGGTTGTTCGTATTCAAAAATACGAATACATTTCATGTATTTCAGAACGTGTGTAGCCGCCTCAGTGGCTGTTCCTTTTGACATGCATGCATGCGCATCCGAAGGAACATTGCATCGTTCGTCTTAACAACGCAGGAACTGCAATTTCGTCATCAGGACTGTCACCAATCAGCCTAGTGACCCACATAGTCTGAAGCTAGTCCTGCAGGAAATCTGATAGCACACACGTTTCTCTGCGTACTTCATAGTAAGGAAGACTTATTTTTTCACCTCTAATCCCAGCCCAATGGGAAGTAGGTGTTCTTACCTCTACAGCGCTTCTTTTCAGACAGTTACTGGTATGTGTGCCAAATTTGGTTTAGATGATAAATTGCTTTAGGAGAACAGGCGAAAAATACATACACAGAAACAATTTTTTTACAATATATAGAGAGACTAGCTGCTTACCTATCGCTTCAAACTAGAACTACGTGTGTGACACGTATTGCTCCCACTCCGTCTCACCTCTCTCTGTGTCTATTTACTGCTTCCTACTCTCTCTGTCCATCTCCTCCCCTCTCTCTGTCCATTTCCTCCTCCCTTCTTTCTATTTCCGTCTCCTCATGCAGCTCTTTATGCACATCTCCTCATTCCCACTCACTCTGTACATCTTCTTCTGTCCATGCTCTCTGTCCATCTGCTCCTCTTCACTCTTTCTGTCCATCTGTTCCTCTCAACACACTCTCTATCCATGTCCAATGTCAACCCATTTACAACCCCGCTCCCACTCTAGTGCCAAGTGGTTCTTAACCTCCAAAGCCCTTCTTCCCATAAATATGGTTGGAACTTTAATAGTGGCAACTATTTATTACAGCTGGTACAAAACATATACGTGTTTCAATGTCTTACTGACCTTCAAAGTAATCACCAGCATTGTGCATAACCCGTTGCCAGCGATGTGGAAGTCGTAGGATACTCTTGGCAGTGCTAGTTGTTTTTACAGTTCGAGCGGCGCGGTCTACTGCCCGATGGATTTGTAGCAGTTCTGAAGAGAATGTCTTGAAGTGTTTCCTTCAGTTTATAAATCGAGTTGAAGTCATGAGGGCTTAAGTCAGGGGAGTGCAGTAGGCGGTATAGCACTCAGCAGCCCCATCAGTCAAACAAATCAGTAACAGCTTGCACTGCACGTGCTTGAGCATTGTCCTGGAAAATGATGGTCAGGTCCTGCAGGAAGTGTCATCACTTCTGTCTCTATGCTGTTCATTTTTGGAACACAACCTACGACCAGCTTTGAGACAGAAGTTACTAAATACTTAGTCAATTTATTAAGTGGGAATAGTTCTCTACGCTTCTGACGAAGCCACCTATAGATGGTTGCTGTATAATTCACCAAACATGTCATTCCTCCATGGGCTGAACGCCTTGAAAAAGGGCGTTGATCCGATGGCTACCGTGGTTCTGGAGAAAATGATTTGGAAATTCGAAAAGACGGGTTCTTTTGGTGTGCAACCTGGTAGAGGGAGGAAACGAATTGATTCGACGTCATTGGGAGCTGGAGGAGACGAGTGCTGGCGTGCAAACGTGTAGTGCACATAGAACTGCCCGAACACTGGACATACCCGTATGCGCCATGCGTAAAATACAACGAAACATCCTTCTAAGCTATACATTCAGAATTACCCATGTACACGAGTTATTTCCTGTTGACCTGCCAGCAAGAGAGACCTTTGCTTTAGAATTTCTTGCTCGCGTAGAGATGGACAATGATTGGCCATGGAAGATTTTGTGGACATACGAAGTCCACTTCCATCTGACGGGATATGTCAATACACAGAATTGTCGAATATGGGCAACGGAAAATCCACGCGCAAATCAACGAGTTCCACTTCATGCTGAAAAGGTTACTGTGTGGAACAGGTTTACGGCATCATTTATCACAAAAAAATGGCTCTGAGCACTATGGGACTCAACTTCTGAGGTCATTAGTCCGCTAGAACTTAGAACTACTTAAACCTAACTAACCTAAGGACATCACACACATCCATGCCCGAGGCAGGATGCGAACCTGCGACCGTAGCGGTCTCGCGGTTCCAGACTGCAGCGCCTAGAACCGCTCGGCCACATCGGCCGGCTCATTTATCACAGGGCCATATTTTTTCGAAGAGACAGCTGCTTCCAGACCTGTTACCTGTACCGTCACTGGTAAGCGCTATGCGTGTCTTTTTGAGCAACCACGTCATTCCATCTCTCCAAGAGCGTGGATGGGATCATTTTTATGCAAGATGGCGCGCCTCCGCACATTGCAAATGCAGTCAAGCAGCTGCTGAAGAACCATTTCGGAAATGCTAGAATTATCAGCCGCCATTCCCCTACAGGCTGGCCGTCCCGATCACCTGATCTTACTCCGTGTGACTTACGGCTGTGGGGGTATCTGAAAGGTGTGTTCAGTGTTCCGGCTGTAGATTTAGCTATACTGAAGGCACACATTGCGCAACACATTCTGAACGTGACCCCGATCAGTTGAGGAACATGCTGTTTCTCGATTTAAAATTGTTGCAGAAAACGGTGGACAGCATATTGAACATGTTTTGCGCCAGCCACATGGAAATTAATAATCCGATTTGATTTTGACTGATGCTTCTTATGACTGCTTTTGGCCTCAGAACAATTAAAAACCGTTGTGATTGACGCTTTTTATGCGCTTATTGGCCTCAGGACAATTAAAAACAGACGTGATTGACGCTTTTTATGCGGTTTTTGGCCACAAGACAATTAAAAGCCGATAGTTTCTATCCGATGTGATATGACCTTCCCCTGTTGGATGAGATTACGTAACTAAGAGTATTACACCTGATCACCCATGACACTGACTTGTACAGTTTGCTTGATTTCAGACGTACACTTCAGGCATTGTTCTATCATTAATTTGTCATCTGTAGTCGAAGACTGTTAAATTAGGATGCTTTCAGCGCCATCTATTGCTACTTTTTGTAACTTTATTTTTCTTCTGCCGTACGTTTTCCTCCTTCTCCGAGAATATTCTATTGCAATTTGACGTCGTTCTGACCAGTAGAGTTATTTCTACAGCGGTTTGAAAGTTTTAACTTTAATTATAATCACCCTTATAACGCATGTAATTGCGATTCAGAAAGTCAGCTAAGTGCTTGATAAAGACGTACTTCCGTTTTACAACATGACATTGGAATTCATTAGACTATAAGCATGTTTTCAAATAATTTAGATATAAAACTTCCTGCCAGATTAAAACTGTTTGCCGGACCGGCGAAAGGCAAAGGTCTCGAGTTCGAGTCTCGGTCCGGCACACAGTTTTAATCTGCCAAGAAGTTTCATATCAGCGCACACTCCTCTGCAGAGTGAAAATCTCATTCTGGAATTTAGATATACTCAGCGGGTACAATCGCTAAGCGTAGCAGCCGTTAGAAATCTGATCCCTGTTGTTGATCATACAACGTCAACGAATGTTCACAGTTGTTTTTCAGGTTCCTGACCGAAACGTAGCTAGTGGGGTGCTATCAAATTTGGATCTCTCTGCAGGAAAAACCTCTGTCATGTTTCTTTGCATAATGCGTCGAGAGAGCGTGGCTGATCCTTTAAACACCAGCCGCGCATCGCCGCTTAGAGCCGTTACCGCTGTAAAGCGAATTGAAAAGACAGGCTCCTCCGCTTGTTAGACATCGTTGATGATAACATCACAGGCGAGATCGTGCGCACGAGATACAGCTGAGGTTGTCTGCTGTGCTGCCTACACTCCTCTGGCCGTGGATCGGGTCGTGACGAGAACACGCGACGCGTACAGCAAGGCCAGCGTTCAGGCTTTCTGCACGTTCTGCAGCTGCAGACAACCTCTGCAGACGCACTATCAGAACGTTTGCAAGATCTGCGTATCTCGTATTCCTCTCCTTTTATTTCATATGATTTCAGAAACTACCGTTGTCGTCGTCTTCGCCTTACAAACAGGCATTAGGCATCTTCCGCTTCGTAACGGTTATGTCCCTGGTTTAATAGGTTGATCTATGTCTCCTTCGTCGTGTTGCCGTTCAGAAATTACTTGGGTAGCTTTTATTACTCACTCTATGTACAGGTTGTTCCCCGCCTATCTCCGTATTCAATTATTTCCTCCTCCATGTAAATTCAATTCATTACGAACATTTTCATTTTTTTTTATTAGATCGCTTTTTGACCTCGCCCCAAGATTGTCGTCTCTGTTTATTGTATTTTGGCGTCATATTTCTTTTTATTTATCCACCTCTCGCTTCCATATAACTTTATCGCTGTAGTTTTATAAAATTTGATTATTGCTCCTTTTCTGGTTTTTTTAGTTAAGTGTTTTGTCCATCATTATAATTACAACTCTTCTCGTAATTAGTTCGCATTCCTTTTGAAGATTAATTAATCGCTTAATTGCTGGACATAGCTGTTCCGAAAGAATTGTCGCATTCAGATACGATGAATGTACTGTGCTCTCTTGAAAAGAGAGAATCCCAGCTTGTGAGCATTATTTTCCATTTAATCTTTCTGTAACTACACATTTTGTACAACAACGAAAAGTTACTGAACTTTTCTTGCTGTATTTTTGTTGCTTTGGCACCAATCTTGGCATGATATCCTCCATCTCTTCCTGTTGTTGTTGTGGTCTTCAGTCCTGAGACTGGTTTGATGCAGCTCTCCATGCTACTCTATCCTGTGCAAGCTTCTTCATCTCCCAGTAACTACTGCAACCCACGTCCTTCTGAATCTATTTAGTGAACTCAGCTCTTGGTCTCCCTCTACGATTTTTACCCTCCACGTTGCCCTCCAACACTAAATTGGTGATCCCGTGATGCCTCAGAATATGCCCTACCAACCGATCCCTAGTTCTAGTCAAGTTGTGCCACTAACTTCTCCCCAATCGTACTCAATACCTCCTCAGTAGTTATGTGATCTACCCATCTAATCTTCAGCATTCTTCTGTAGCACCACATTTCAAAAGCTTCTATTCTCTTCTTGTCCAAACTATTTATCGTCCATGTTTCACTTCCATACATGGCTACACTCCATACAAATACTTTCAGAAACGACATCCTGGCACTTAAATATACTCGATGTTAACAAATTTCTCTTCTTCATCTCTTCCTATTTTGTGTATATCTTTTTATCTCGGTACACGGAAAGTATTCGGTAAGCTGTTTTACATACTGTAATCTTTGTATGCCACTACAGCTTGCCCGTAAGGTCCCAGTCGTTCGTTATTTTGTTTCAGTAACAAGTCCTCTTCCACAATTTCCTGAAATGGTTCCACCGAACGTCACAGATAGCATTCACGTTAGATAACTGGATGCGCTGCCCGCCGGACTGCAGAAATCGGCATTATCACTGTCAGGTACAATGCGTATGTTCTGCATTTGTAGAGGAGACAAATTCCTTTCGTATAAGTTAAATTAACGATTCTTATCCCGTCCAGATCGCAGTTTCACAATATAAATAATGCACCATGTGGTGATGCAGTAGATCCTGAAACAAAGGAAGGCGCATAAAGACTAAGGACGCAACGCTGTTACTGTTTGAACTGGCAGACATGCCCAAATGCGGCGCGAAAGTAAAGGTCGTTGTCCTGAATCGCTTAAGGCCAATCCCGGATCCCTTCCTTTGAAAAGGATACGACCGATTTGCTTTCCCACCCTTCGCTAATCCGAGTTAGTGCAAGGAATCGTGGCCATTGATAACAGAGAGTCACTCTATGCTACATCCACGCACCCGCTGAACTACTACGTGGTGAAAAAAATTTCCCTCTACGACAATATGCTGAAGGAGACGTAACTGCTACATCATGAGAATTTGTGGCCCGGAATTTTTTAAAAAGTAATTAGTTGTTCTGATGGTTTGATACAGCCATCCATCTCTTCCTATCTTCGTCTAATCTTACCATCTCTACAAAAAATACAACACTCAACATTCCCTGCAATCGATTTTTCAATATTATAATCTTGTTGGACGACGTTTAATCGTAACAAGGGAGGATCGCTGTATTCTGCACATAGCGCAGCACCCCTTCACATTTACACGTGCCCCACAAGAGATGGACCCCATGAAACATTACGTATCGTCCAGCACCATCGTTCGGAACCTTGCAGCAATCGGACGAGGGAAGTACTATTCTATACGTATGCTGCCGTTAAAAGCACAACACAGACTTCTGCGTTTGGAGTAGTGCCGAGATCGGAAGGAGTGTTCCACTGGCGAACAGCGTTACATCGTGTTCAGCGATGAATCGCAGTTCTGCACTAATCGGGACGACCACCCTCGTTGAGTGTGGCGGCGACCTGTGGATGGATCCCATCATTCCAATATTTTGGAAAGCCGCAGTGGTGATGCTACTGGCGTCATGTTGTGGCGAGCCATGGCGTATGACTTCAGGTCATGACTGGTAGCGACTGTGGCGTGTGTCACATATCAGTATCGCGAAGCCATAATTCAGCAGTACGATGCTCATTTACACTCAACAAATGTCTTTATGGACTGTCTGCGTTATGATGAGATACTTCGAAGGCCAGCACGATCGCCAGATTAGCGACGACAGAACACGTGTGGTGCCAGCTCGGACTTCAACCCCATACCAGAACCAGATCCAGGATATCAAGGAACAGTCGGAACGGTTGTGTTTTAACCTTGTCTCAGGAGAAAATACAACTGCTTTATGACAACCCTCCCAAAGAAATCAGTGCACGCATCCAGTTATGGCTCATACAGCCAAAGCTCTTTGTTAATTTAACAGCCGGCCGCTGTGACCGAACGGTTCTAGGCGCTTCAGTCCGAAACCGCGCTGCTGCTACGGTCGCAGGTTCGAATCCTGCCTCGGGCATGGATGTGTGTGATGTCCTTAGGTTAGTTACGTTTAAGTGATTCTAAGTCTAGGGGACTGATGACCTCAGATGTTAAGCCCCATAGTGCTTAGAGCAATTTGAACCATCTTTTTGTAAATTTAACTCGATTATGTAATCACTGAAATAATAGCCCATACCCGTGAAATGTAATTTCTTTTCCTCCAGCCCTTTCTGGATGCTTCAATTTCCTTTGTTGGTTCGTTGGTTGATATGGGGGAAGGGACTAAACAGAAAGGTAATCGGTCCCATCAGATTAGGGAAAGAAGTCGGCCGTGCCCTGTCACAGGAACCATCCCGGCATTTGATTGAAGCGATTTAGAGAAATCACGGACAACCTAAAACAGGATGGCCGGACGCGAGTTTGAACCGTCCTCCTGTCGTATGCGAGTCCAGTGTGCTAACCAGTGCGCCACCTTGCTCGATCTTTTTGTTGTCAGGCAGTGTGTTTCCAAGATATCATCTGTGAAAGTGGCGATCTTGAACTGTTTCACAGGAGAGAACCCATTCTGATTGTTACAGCCACGATTCTTTTGCTGCATGAACTTCTGGATTACGAGGGTCGTTCAATAATTAATGCCCCACATTTTTTAAAAAAATACCATCAACATTCATAGTCAAATGTCCTTGTTGATCCTTCACAGTTCAAATGGTTCAAATGGCTCTGAGCACTATGGGACTTAACTTCTAGGGTCATCAGTCCCCTAGAACTTAGAACTACTTAAACCTAACTAACCTAAGGACATCACATACATCCATGCCCGAGGCAGGATTCGAACCTGCGACCGTAGCGGTCGCGCGGTTCCAGACTGTAGCGCCTTTAACCGCTTGGCCCTTTACAGTTGATGTTTATTCTCTGCACCGGTGAAGTTTCGAACAGTTCTGGCAGATGTCACAGCCGAGGTACAGCGTCAAAATACCGTCTACATACGACCCACGTTGCAAGCAGCATGCTGTTATTGAATTCTTGTGTGCAGGAAAAGAATCCGTGATGAACATCCATAAACGTTTATGTGCAGTTTATGGCGATGCTGCAGTTGATAGGAGTTCAGTTGGGCGATGGGTAAAGAAAGATACAGCCTCAGGAAATGCAGAAACAGAGCTCCATGATCAGCCACTCTCAGGAGGTGCTGTCACAGCCACTGCTCCAGACATGCTGAGTCGTGTGGATGCCATTATTAGGGCCGACTGGGCCGTCACAACTCGACAGTTGGCTCTACAGTTGTCGGTCAGCCTTGTAAGTGCGTCTGCAATGATCGAGACTCTGGGATATTCAAAGAGGCGCTCACGATGGGTCCCACGAATGCTCACAGCGGAGCACAAGATTCTAAGAAAGGCCATTTCATTTGAAACGTTGGATCGTTTTGAGACCAACGTAGAGGCCTACCTGTCACGGATCGTTACGGCCGACGAAATCTGGGTGCACCACTTTGCGCCGGAAATAAAAAGGCACTCCGTGAAGTGGCATCATCCTCATTCATCACAAAAGAAGAAATTCAAGACAACCCCCTCTGCCGGAAAAGTCATGGTGACAGTGTTCTGGGATCGTGATGGCACCAATCTCGTGGATGTGATGCCAAGAGGGTCAACCATCAATTCAGAGGCATACGTCAAGACTGAATAAAGTCAAGAACAGTTTCTGACGTGTTTGATCGGACAAGAATCCAGGAGAAATCTTGCTCCAACACGATAATACACCCTCACTCACAAGTCTGAGAAACTGGGAACAAATCGCCAAATTGGGTTGGACATCATTACCTCGTCCATCCCACAGTCCAGATCTTCCACCCTCGGACCTCCATCTCTTTGAGCCACTTAAAGATTATTTACGGCGAGCACACTTTGAAGATGACGAGAGTGTCAGTCATGCAGTGAAAACATGGTTACCCCTACAGGACATGAGCTTTTACCAGCAGGGAATACATGCTCTGCCACAACGTTGGCGTACGGCCATTGAACGTGATGGAGGCTACGTTGAAAAATAGGACATGGACAATACATGTTGATGTTTATTTTCACCTAATTCTGACTCTTAACAATAAGTATGTTCTGAGAAAAAAAGTGTGGGACATTACTTATTGAACGACCCTCGTACAAGATTAGTTATTGAGGGATGAGTGCCTACCAATCTTTCTCATTCTTAGGCAAAGCGAACTGAAGACCTGGTCAGGGTAGCAGCACCGTCGTGTTTACTACCGAGAAAAGGGGAGGGTGGGTAGTAATGGCGCACACTCCAGTGTTCTAAGAAAGGGGGTGCTGCTATGCACTATGCCTCTACACGCAAACGCCCCGTATAGCACAACAGTAAAACACTGATCGCCTTTTTTTTTTTTTGACAATACCACTTGTGTTTCACAGCATTTAGTCACAGTGTACTGTGTATGAATTTCACGTTCTATTTGAATAAACCACAGTTCGCCTTAACTCCGATGATTCACTTTTTCGTGAAGATGCAATGTTGAAACTAAGGGGCTTCCTTCGTTCACGCTTCCCACGCCCGGGTTCCCGGGTTAGATTCCCGGCGGGGTCAGGGATTTTCTCTGCCTCGTGATTGGGTGTTGTGTGATGTCCTTAGGTTAGTTAGGTTTAAGTAGTTCTAAGTTCTAGGGGACTGATGACCATAGAAGTTAACTCCCATAGTGCTCAGAGCCATTTGAACCATTTGAACCTTCGTTCACGAAGAGTCTCGTTTATTCTGACTCGTTTAAAAAATAAATCTTATAATTTCCCCGGCAAACTTAAAGCGCAAGTTCTGTGTGAAAAAAGCTACGAAGATTTTGCAAAGTTAGCATTGTGTTTGTTTCGTTCACAATATCAAAGAAATTATATGGGAATGCAGGATTTCTAGGCTAATTTCGTAGAGGAAATATTCTTGAGTCATCAGCCGACTCGTCGGTCCAGTTTTTGCAACGTTTCGGCGAGTTTACTTGTCGTCATCTTCAGGCTAAGTGTTGCGTTCATTGCCAGTTCGCTCCTTTATAGCCGCAAGATTGCAGACGCCTCGGCCACGTTCTGCTTCCCGCGGAGTGCATCCTTCATTGGGTCAAAGACATGGGAGTCGGAAGGTGCGATATACTGGCTGTATAATGTATGAGGAAGAACAGCCCAATGACGTTTCGTTATCTCCTCTCGGGTGCGCGGTCTTGTTTAAGACCTTCCGTTGTCATCCACAAGGAAAAGTTCGTTTGCACTTTTGTGGTGACGAACACGGTGAAGTCGTTTCTTCAATTTCCTTAGCGTAACACAGTACATTTCAGAGTTGATCGTTACACCATGAGCGAGCATATCAAACAGAATAACCCCATCACAGTTCCAAAAGACCTTCGCTATGACTTTACTGGCTGAGGGTGGAGCACAGAAATTTTTCAACGGAAGGGAGGTAGCGTAGCGCCACTCCATGGAATGCCGATTTGTTTCCGGTTCAAACTGATGAACTCATGTTTCATCGCCTATGAAGATATTCGACAAAATATTGTCACGATCAGTATTGCAACGCGCAAGCAACTCCTCACAGATGGTCCTTTGTTGCTCTTTATGATCTGTTAGTCGGCAAGTATCCTTGCGGGCACACACCTTCGAATACTCCAACCTCTGGACGATTGTGTCAGTACTACCCACAGAGATGTCCATTTGCGCAGCCAGGTGTTTGATTGTACTCCGTCGATCATCTAGAATGAGAGTGTCCGCATGTTCCAGCATTGCAGCAGCCACAGCTGTGTGCAGCCGGTCAGCACGCGGGAGATTGGTCAGGTTTGCGAGTCCTTGTTGCGGTGGTTACCGATGCCTCGCCCAACGACTCAACGTGCTTTTGTTCAGTGCCTTGTCTCCGTAGACATTCTGCAAGAGCATATCAGTGTATGCGATGCACTCTCGGAACGCACGCAGTCACCTGAAGGAAATTCAGGAAACTGTAGGGCCTGAAGCGGAAATAGTCCACGACGTCCCACAAGAATTTCCGCATTTTTCCAACCGAAATTGTCCAACAAACAGAAATTTGCTGCATTACTTATTGAATGCACCTCGTAGTGTCAACTAGGATATGGCCGTACCTAGTCACGTGACGAAGTTAGCTCCCTCTACCGCCGTGTCTACGCTTCGCTTTGTCCAGCAGCAGGCCTGTCTCCCGTTCATCCTCCTCGCGCTTGCACGTGTGAGTGTCAGCGCAGCCTTGCTGGCGGGCCGGATGATAATGAGGCGAGCTGACGCAGCGTCCCGCTGTGGCTGACCTCGGCCAACGCGTAGGGGAGGTCGCACGCACTCGGCCGCACGGAATTTGTGCGTATAACGCGCAGATCTGGCGCCCAGATTAGGCTCCTGTCGAACACGGCCACGACTTCTGTTTGCCCAGAAAAAGCCTCGCCAGCCGCGTCCCTCGGAGAGCCCTAGTGGCTCGTTACGCCGCTGAGCTATTGTCGCAGGGCTTCCGCGGCCGTCTGCGTTGCACTTCGGCCGATCAGCTTTCCCTGAATGCGGCGCAGCTGTCACGTTAGCGCGGCAGAACGAGGAACAGATTCCTATCGCATCGCCCTTGTCAGCTCTCCACCTAATTACAACACACATCATTGAGTACACGTCTGAGAAATTCGCCCATTAAGGGTAATATTTTTGCACATAGATGGAAACCGCCTTCTACAATGTTATCCGCAATCTGTGTAACAAAAAATTACCACTGAACAAAAAAAAATTGTTTTCTGTTATCAGTCAAAAATCTTTCATGCATGAAAATGTATTCGCAACCGTCAGTCGTATAATGGAGTGACGACATGTCGGACTGGGACTCCAATCCGGATTTCCCGCTTATTGTGAGCCATCGCCTTCCCATCAGGCTATCCGAACACGATCCGAACTTCCATATGTCGTCAACCATGCGTCTGCAACCTGCACTCATACATCCATTACATATATTCCCGTACAGGGAAAACATTTTAGTTGAAAGTCGCTTGCCCCGTGTCGGGAGATAAATACGATACTGCGTAGTACTTCTCAACAGCACGGACACTGTAATAGATCACAAATCTTTCAGCCTTCAGCAATTTTTTGCCCTTCTTTTGTCTCACCTTTTGCTGTAGTATATGACCATGAGAAGGTCTTCTTACTTGTGTTGTTAGTACTGGTACGTATATTTCCTCCATCGCTAGAACACTGATGTTGTCTCGAAAATGAAAAAAACTGTTATTTGTGTTCTTCAGCACAATGTTAGATTTTAATCAGATATGTTTGGCCTAACTGCTTTAGATTCTTCTCAGTGGCTTGCTAAATAGCAAGAATTAAGATAAGAAACATTGCTCACATAAAACACTTGAAACTAATTCATATTTGACCCACTAATTAAAAGAAAAAATATTCGCTTTTAAATGTGCTGTTAATAACAGTACCCATATAGAGTACTCAGTATTAAATAATTATAAAAATAACATACGTGTAACTGTCATTCCTGCTGTAGACCAGCGAGCAAGAAGAAAGCAAACTGACGAAGATTGTTTGACTGATAAATCAACAAAAATGCAGTTGAAAAAGATGAGTAATAAGTATTCAGAACAGACAGAGAAACTGAATTACATTTCAGTTAACATGTGTACTCTGTCTTCTGTTGTTACAGTGGCTCATAACGTAAGCGGAAATAGGTTTCCATACGGCTGTAAATAGCGCAAATTTTGTCGTGGATGTCTTCGTATTTTAAACGTTTCTGTACTACGTACATGCACTACCATTCTCCTTATAGCTAGTGGTAACCTATAGGAAAAGCTGTGGATACCATCCCCCTCCCCCCCCCCCCCTACAGATACCACTTGAGAGGAAACAACTGAAGTGATGAAAAATCCAAAGAGCACTTAGCAATTCCACTAGCATATTGGCATCGAGATATCACATGCGCCACGCCTGAGCATAAACGACTACCCTGCAGTTTTCACTGTACTGTACGTACGTTTACGTTATCCGATTCATCCCCAATGCTGCACAGATCTCCTCTTCAATATGTCAATTACATAAGACGGCCACCAGGTCTGTGTGGACTCCCTCGTGTCAAAAAGAATTCCTAACATTTAAAGTCAACATCTGATCGAGCGCCTGTCTCGCTACATACACGCCTGGCAATCGCCTAGTTACAGCAACGGGAGCATTACACCACGGCACAGATTTCTGGCTGATACACAAAAACTAAGTCGGCTCTTCGGTGAAAATCCTTTCGCCAGCTCAAATAAAAATAAAAATCTTAATACTAGAAAAAGATTAACCTGCTCGAATAGCCGTACGTGCTACAACGCTGCTTCTGGAAGGGGAGATGCTCCGGCACTGGGTCGAATCAGCTCGGCAGGTTAATGAAGAGGGTCGGTGCGCCGGCAAGCCTGGACATGGCTTTTAGGCGGTTTCCCACATCCCACTAGATGAATACTGTCCTGGTATTCAAGCACCGTCCCAGTTACACGATTCGCAAACATTTAAAAAACTTTAGTTCACTTTTACATGGCAACACCACACTCAGGCAGTTGTGGTACACCTATTCTATCCCTAGCGGTAACAGGGTGACAACCAGATGGGCATCCGGTCACCTCTTAAACTAATATTGCCAAGTTTTTTAATAACCATGTTGGCCCTGCGTCGATACAGGACAAGGCACAAGAAAAAGAAGAAGAAGAATGGGAAAAGTTTACGTAGAGATCATTTATATCGTCGCATAATTTTATATATTCTTAATGGCAACATTCCATTTAATCACAAGTCATAAACCTATTGTTATTCTGTATGGCCCATACGCATGTTAATAGTCGAGTACACATATAGGAACCTACTAACTTCGACAGTGTTCATATATGTTTAACTTGAGTCAGTTACCTACGTGTATGTTGAAAAGAATTTCATGTGAAATACACTGAAGAGCCAAATAAACTGGTACACCTGCCTAATATCATGTAGGGCCCAGCGAGCAAGAAGTTTCACAACATGACGTAGTATGGACTCGACCAATGTCTGAAGTAGTGCTGGAGGAAACTGACACCATGCATCCTGCGGGGCTGTCCATAAACCCGTAAGAGGACGTGGGTTGGAGATCTCTTCTGAAAAGCACATTGCAACACATAGCGGATATGCTCAGTAATGTTAATGTCTGAGATGATTCTGGTGGCCAGCGCAAGTGTTTAAACTCAGACGAATATTCCTGGAGTCACTATGTAGCAATTCCGGACGTGTGGGGTGTTGCATTCTCCTGCTGGAATTGCCCAAGTCCGTCGGAATTCACAATGGACATGAATGGATGCATGTGATCAGACAGGATACTTACGTACGTGTCACCTGTCAGAATCGTATCTAGACGTATCAGGGGTCCCACATCACTCCAACTGCACACGTTCCACACCATTCCACACCATTACAGAGCTTCCACCAACTTAAACATCCCCTGCTGACATGCAGGGTCCATGGATTCATGAGGTTGTCTCCATACCAGTACACGTCTATCCGCTCCATATAACTGGAAATGAGACTCGTCCGACCAGGCAACATGTTTCCAGTCATCGACTGTACAATGTCGGTGGTGACGGGCCCAGGCGAGGCGTAAAGCTTTGTGTCGTGCATTATCAAGAGTACACGAGTGGGCCTTAGGCTCCGAAAGCCCGTATCGATCATGTTTCGTTGAATGGTTCGCACGCTGATACTTGTTGATAGCCCAGAATTGAAATCTCCAGCAATTTGCGGAAGGGTTGCACTTTTGCCACGTTGAAGGATTCTCTTCAGTCGTCGTTGTTCTCGTTCTTGCATAATGTTTTTCCGGCCGCAGCGATGTCGGAGATTTGATGTTCTGCGGATTCCTGATATTCACGGTACGCGCGTGAAATGGTCGTACGGGAAAATCCCCCCTTCATCCCTACCTCTCAGATTCTGTATCAAATCACTCGTGTGCCGACTATAACACCACGGACATACTCACTTAAATCTTGATAACCTGCCATTGTGTATATGAACACTGTCTGAAGTAGTAGGTCTCTATATGTGTACTTGACTATTTCAGAGGAAATTACTAACAGCTAGTCCAGTGTTCACTGAAAGTGTCTGTCTATTTTAACGTATTACATCGCTTCAACATGTGGCTCTACAGTAATGTGTTGAGATGATCAGTAATTCGACTGCTGCCACTGAAGGTAACTACTGATATACAGAGCCCATCACTATTTGACCAAATTTTCGGGTTAAAATGCGTAATGGCCATACTGGATGACAATAGGTTACCGATCTAACAACAGATCCAGACCCTTGTTGTCTTACAGAGACATAGCCGACCGCAGCGCCGTATTCTGGCTTTTTATATATCTCTGTATTTGAATACGCATGCGTACACCAGTTTCTTTGGGGATTCAGTGTATTTTTGATTTCTTACGAACAACTATCACTTGCCATTCCATAAGCTGGGATTATCACAAATCGGTTCGTAGGACACCTTATTTCCTGTCACCGTGGCGGCCGCTGTGACTGAGCGGTTCTAGGCCCTTCAGTCCGGAACGGCGCTGCTGCTACGGTGGCAGGTTCGAATCCTGCCTCGGTCATGGATGTGTGTGATGTCCTTAGGTTAGTTAGGCTTAAGTAGTTCTAAGTTCTAGGGGACTGATGACCTCAGATGTTAAGTCCCATAGTGCTCGGAGCCATTTGAACCATTTAAACCTGTCACCGTATTTGGGTGGACAACCCATTTCTCGCTCTGCCAGACACTTAGATTTTGGTTTCCTCTCGCAAAACACTCACGTTAGTTTCATTTTGTTACCCCAGAGGATGAAGGCACATTTATTACATATCATTTGGCAGATACACAGTATAAATCGACTTTTACAATATCTAACAATCTTATGTGTATCAGCATGCTGTAGTTCCTACCAAAAACTACCATTTTTTTAGCTCTCTACCAGTAATCAATAAATCCTCGTTTATACTGATTTGAATAATGATTACGTGAGTTCAAGTTAGAATCCACTGTCCTTAAAATCGCAGCGCAGTGGTAGGTATCAGTATCACAGAGTGATCTTGGTGAATGGCGACAAATTGCAGGAAACGATGACTGAAAGGATAAGCAAAGAAAAAGTCATACGCACATATGACCGGAAATACCTTCCAAGGAAGATGCACCCATTTGAAGGTTGAGTTACTACATCTTTACAGTGACTCAGGTTTCCGTACATGGGAGATGGAACAGTCTCCATGACGACTACCACGATCTGCATCACTTACAACACCTGCTGGTCTTATTACCTATGGAATTGCACCCATGGCGATTGTTTTGTCACTGTTCCGTGGCACAGCCAACCATGGTGATAGGATTTTTGTTATCCATCCTATGTGCTGATGAGGCTACCTTTACGAGAGGCGGTATCGTCAACCTTCACTACACCCACCTGTGGGCTACGAAGAATCCCCATGATATGGTGGATGTGGACCATAAGTATTCGTCCAGCCCCAATGCGTGGGCGGTGA
This sequence comes from Schistocerca serialis cubense, assembly GCF_023864345.2. Lineage (NCBI taxonomy): Eukaryota > Metazoa > Arthropoda > Insecta > Orthoptera > Acrididae > Schistocerca > Schistocerca serialis. The sequence continues at coordinate 123,508,622 of NC_064643.1, forward strand.
TTATTGCCGACTGCCTCGTAGGACTAGCCATCCTTCCCTGTTGAGTGTGGAGTTAAAACACTAGAATCGACACAATATTCCCACTTATCTGATGTGTTCTCATGTTAGATTTCAATCATTGTAACATTAGACTCGCATTCGGGAGGACGACGATTCAAACCCGCATCCGGCATCCTGATTTAAGTTTTACATGATTTCCCTAAATCGCTTCAGGCAAATGCCAGGATGGTTCCTTTGAAAGGGCACGGCCGACTTCCTTCGCCATCCTTCCATAACCCTATGGGATCGATGACCTCGCCGTTTGGTCCCCTCCCCAAATCCACCAGCCAACCAGTCAAACATTGTAACTTACGTTGTCAAATATCTACTAACTCCATCTTCAAGTTGGCCCACCTCCCTTGGAAAGCATTTCTGGGCACATGTCCATATGACCTATTTTTGCTTCTTATCCACACAGGGATCTTTTAAAAAATATGGCTCTGAGCACTATGGGACTTAACAGCTATGGTCATCAGTCCCCTAGAACTTAGAACTACTTAAACCTAACTAACCTAAGGACATCACACAACACCCAGTCATCACGAGGCAGAGAAAATCCCTGACCCCGCCGGGATTCGAACCCGGGAACCCGGGCGTGGGAAGCGAGAACGCTACCACACGACCACGAGCTGCGGACACACAGGGATCTTTCCCTCAGATTGCGATCATTTAGCGAATCACCCTTTCCTGGAGAGAAAGTGTTTTCCTTTGACACCCATAATGACACTGTTTGTTTTTCTACGTACAGTAAAATGGTATCTGGTTCCATTATTTGGTTACAACAAATCAGTTGTTTAGCTAAAGATTACTTTCAAGAAAAAAGTTAAGGATGCTGTCACTGGAAACGGTACGCATTTTCACTTTTAGAAGTTGGGATCCGTTTCTACGACCCAGCTTGATGGATGCAACGTGGCATTTGTCACATGCTGACTGCTTCAGGAACGGAAACTGCATCGATCAGCAAGTGATCGACGTATAAGTACTTGCAATACTAACCTGGCAGTTGGGGAGAAACGCAACTGAAATATATTATACTTTTCTTTTTCATTAGATTTCATTTGAGGTGAAGATTTTTTGGGTACTCAGTTACGATCATACATAAACATTACTGAAAGGAGCAGAAAAATATGTTCAAAATAGATCATAAAAGCCTCGAACAAAAATAAAGAAACAAAGCAAATTAACAGAACAGATGTCCGCCCCCGGTAGCTGAATGGTCAGCTTGGCAGAATGTCAGTCCTAAGGGCCCGGGTTCGATTCCCAGCTCGGTCAGAGATTTTCTCCGCTCAGGGACTGGGTGTTGTGTTGTCCTAATCATCATCATTTCTTCCCAATCGACGCCCGAGTCAGGGAAGTGGCGTCGAGTCAAAAGACTTACACCCGGCGAACGGTTTACCCGACTGCAGGCCCTAGTCAACAGAACAGATACGAAAATGTGAGGGATGAAGCTCTCACATCTGATTCAATAATTCATTGACTGCCGTGTCATGTGCCCTTCAGCCTTGATAGGAGATAGATATTTAACAGGAAGCTACGTTTCAGGGAGTGGCCTGTCCTATCATGGAGAACACCTCATCTATCCGTAAGGGATTCTTACAAAACCTAACTCCTCTTCATGAGAGTGTCATTCAGGAACTAATGCCTCCATTTATCTGCGTTTTATCTACATCATATACTGACTATATTATCATAACTGTGTCGCATACAAAAGAACAATAACTCAGTTAAATGGAGGAAGGCTGCAACTACACATTGTCAGTTTGACAGATTGCAGGGCCCTCTCGCTTCTGATTCGGTGTTATCCCGCTTCATGTTCTTAGGTTACATGTATTTGCTATGTTTTATTGTCAAGTTTTATTTTTTCTTTAATGAACTCTTGTATTATTTTTTCGTTTTGTGTAAATATTCTCTTGTTTTATGTCAATCATATCTTGTTTTGTAGTGTTGACACATGTATCTTTGTACTTAAGGGACAGACTGACACACTTTAGAGAAATAAGTTGCACGGGTAACACATGTAAAATGAAAACTAGGAGTCTTTTATTTTGGGTGAATGTGAGAGCCTTTGTAATCGATGTTTTATCAAGGAATGAAAGCAACCATGTATATAACTGAGCAGGGGTAGTAATTTTCCATGGGGCAGAGAATCCTCAAGACAACAATATTCAGGTTAGGGAATAACCTTCTCTGGCCCCAATTTCAGGATGAATGAGTAGATAAGTGTCTGCATGATCCTGTAAGTATTTAGAAATTGTTATTTAAGTCTGGGTCTTCAAGAATGTGGCCTGATGGTATGCCCATCACATTTTCATTTCTCAGTTTACTTTTGTAGTCATGCAGCAGAGAGTGTATGGGTGACCCCTTATTGAATGTGTTAAAGACAGGGAATAACATTGTGCTGGGATTTATGGTGAACAACAATTGATTCATGTTTATTTCTTTGATAATGACCCAACTAAAGTATCGCAATTTATTCTGTTCCATGTCACACTAACCTTTTAAAGTGTGACACTCCCCATGAATAAATTGCAGAGGAACAGGGAGGACCGAGCTAGGTGGCGCAGTGGCTAGCACACTGGGCTCGCATTCGGGAGGACGACGGTTCAATCCCGCGTCCGGCCATCCTGATTTAGGTTTTCCGTGATTTCCCTAAATCGCTACAGGCAAATGCCGGGATGGTTCCTTTCAAAGGGCACGGCCGACTTCCTTCCCCGTAATTCCCTAATCCGATGAGACCGATGACCTCGCTGTCTGGTCTCCTTCCCCGAAACAACCAACCAACTAACAGGGAGGTTGTGAGAGATTGCAGGGCACTCTCAATTCTGTTTCGGTGTTATGCCGTTTCATGTTCTTAGGGAATATGATCTTTAATGCAGTTTGACTTCATACATCATAATGAAATGGTGGGCCGTAGTTAATGCTCTTGTTTATGTGCTCTACGGAAGGAATAATGGTAAGCTTTACCTGCGTTAAAAGGAACAGGATGCCGATTTAAATGGCTGCAGTAAAAGCACGGCGACGGTGGGCCGAGGGAAGCGCGTTTTTTCTGTGGGACCTGGGTGGAAACATTTCCCGACGCTCGAGTTCTGCGGTCTCATTGTGCAGACACGTTGGATGGCGCCACTCAGTTGGCATACGTGTCCAGGTAGACTGACTGGCAGCGAGAAGTCGCCGCTGCAATAGCCAGCGCATTGTAGACGGGCAATAAAGCAGAGAACGGGGCCTTGCTAGGCAGGAAGCTGACGGGACATCTGTGTGCATTCTGCGGATATCTGTGGGACAGTTCACTGGCGCCCAGACGTCCAGACTCCGTTAGAAAACATATTTGTGAAAGCACGAGGCTTTTAGCAAGTTTATTGCCATTCTTTGGAAAGTTCGAAATGGGCGCAACAGGAGAGATAAAAAGCTTTTTATGGAGGGCTGTGGTTCCATCCTGGTCATGTTGTCAGCAAAAGACACGACGTGAACGCGTGGAAAAGAGGCTGTGAAGCTGAATCTTTTTTCCTCTACTCCCAATTAACTTTAAAGTCTCTGATTGGTCAAATCGGTGTTTGCAGAGCATAGGGCGCTCTCCCAGCTTCGAATGCTGTGCTCCATCTTTTGATTGGCTTGTGCTAAGGTGGGGGAAGTCTAAGATGTAAATGTACTTTGTTACCCAGCTGAGGAGCAAGTAGACAGAAAGGGAAGAGATCACTCTTGTACTGGCGCTTCGTTAGTAAAGAACTGCAGGTCTATACCTAAATGGTGAGACTTGTGTCCTTAGAGCCTGTGCCAGTCACCTTCTGAACCTTCTGATGCTTCTAGCATCACACACACAACGAGTGATGGGTGGGTGTACATACTTGTCTTGAGTCGGCCGTCTAAACATTTGACATATTGCGTTACACATAGTCGTGGCACGGAGTCAAGTTGGTTTGGCAGACCAGAAAATGGGTCCACCTGCAGACTGGAATCCACCGGGGTTCAGGACGCTCATAGGGAAGTACCTGCATTCCGAATTACCAGAACGCGAGACCGCGTACTTACATTTTTCGGGCACCCGCCATTACTAACAGATTGCAGCCGTCCATGACTTCAGTCACCGAACGCATCGTGGTGCGACGCCTCGACCAGCAGAAGGGTAAAGTATTAGCTGCTACAGCGTAGGGCTCAAATATATATTTCTCAGCACCCTCTTCTTTCGAACCATATTTGTCTTTTTCGGTAATAGTAGAGTACAGATGCTTGATGGCGGCGTGGTTTTGTGCCATAAACCGGATTCACATGTATGAAGTGTGTCATAAACTGGATTCACATGTATGAAGTCAGATAAAGCGATTAGTTTTCCGGTTAGTGTTATGTGTCGATCCCCAGCTGATCACATTGTCCACCATAGACCCCATGTTTGTGAAAGCTTTTGTCAAACAAAAAATGTTTGTGTGACGTTTCTTTAGTCATTTTTGTTGTCTTGTGACGTTAAGGATGAATAAATCTAGTGTCATTTAGCTCACAACTTCTCCCTGTGTTATGACTAACAGAACCTTGCCATTTTTATTAAAGTGTAGATTATAAAAGAAAGTAGTAAGCTTGCAAGTTTTCCATTTAGTCACTACCAAGCACATCTGATAGTCACTGCCTTACAGCTTTGACGAATGCTTTCGAATCTGCAAGATGTTGCTCATGTGGTCCACCTTTCTTACACTCATTGAAAGGGAAGTCTGGAGATGTTAGATCAAGACTGTGTAGTGAATGTTGGAGGATAATCCAGCAAGCTTTAGCAATTATTTGTGAGTTCTGGCGTCATCGTGCTGCATGCCGTAGTTTGTAGTCTTCTCTGGCTTGATTCTGAAAATTCAGGTTTACAGTTTGGTTAGTGAAGACTTGTAGCATTATGAAATGAGAGTTACTTTAGGCTCCAGTACATCTTCATCTACTTCTACATTTATACTCCGCAAGCCACCCAACGGTGTGTGGCGGAGGGCACTTTACGTGTCACTGTATTACCTCCATTTCCTGTTCCAGTCGCGTATTGTTCGCGGGAAGAACGACTGCCAGAAAGCCTCAATGCGCACTCGAATCTCTCTAATTTTACATTCGTGATCTCCTCGGGAGGTATAAGTAGGGGGAAGCAATATACTCGATACCTCATCCAGAAACGCACCCTCTCGAAACCTGGCGAGCAAGCTACACCGGGATGCAGAGCGCCTCTCTTGCAGAGTCTGCCACTTGAGTTTGCTAAACATCTCCGTAACGCTATTACGCTTACCATATAACCCTGTGACGAAACGCACCGCTCTTCTTTGGATCTTCTCTATCTCCTCTGTCAACCCGACCTGGTACGGATCCCACACTGATGAGCAATACTCAAGTATAGGTCGAACGAGTGTTTTGTAAGCCATCTCCTCTGTTGATGGAATACATTTTCTAAGGACTCCCCCAATGAATCTCAAGCTGGTACCCGCCTTACCAGCAATTAATTTTATATGATCATTCCACTTCAAATCGTTCCGCACGCATACTCCCAGATATTATACAGAAGTAACTGCTACCAGTGTTTGTTCCGCTATCATATAATCATACAATAAAGGATCCTTCTTTCTATGTATTCGCAATACATTACATTTGTCTATGTTAAGGGTAAGTTGCCACTCCCTGCACCAAGTGCCTATCCGCTGCAGATCTTCCTGCATTTCGCTACAATTTTCTAAAGCTGCAACTTCTCTGTATACTACAGCATCATCCGCGAAAAGCCGCATGGAACTTCCGACACTATCTACTAGGTCATTTATATATAATGTGAAAAGCAATGCTCCCATAATACTCCCCTGTGGCACGTCAGAGGTTACTTTAACGTCTGTAGACGTCTCTCCATTGATAACAAGAGGTTGTGTTCTGTTTGCTAAAAACTCTTCAATCCAGCCACACAGCTGGTCTGATATTCCGTAGGCTCTTACTTTGTTTATCAGGCGACAGTGCGGAACTGTATCGAACACCTTCCGGAAGTCAAGGAAAATAGCATCTACCTGGGAGCCTGTATCGTGTATTTTCTGGTTCTCATGAGGAAATAAAGCGAGTTGGGTCTCACACGATCACTGTTTCCGGAATCCATGTTGATTCCTACTGAGTAGATTCTGGGTTTCCAGAAGCGACATCATGCGCGAGCAAAAATCATGTTCTACAATTCCAAAAGAGATCGATATCAGAGTTATAGGCCTATAGTTTTGCGCTTCTGCTCGACGACCCTTCTCGAAAACTGGAACTACCTGTGCTCTTTTCCAATCGTTTGGAACCTTCCGTTCCTCTAGAGACTTGCGGTATACGGCTGTTAGAAGTGGGGCAAGTTCTTTCGTGTACTCTGTGTAGAATCGAATTGGTATCCCGTCAGGTGCAGTGGACTTTCCTCTGTTGAGTGATTTCTGTTACTTTTCTATTCTTTGGAATAGTAGAGTAGAACCAAAAAAACGAAATCCTACTTATCTCAGAAGAATGTGAGCATCATTTTGCCAGCAGACTGCTGTACCTTGAACTACTATACTGTCCTGTTACGTTAACGTGACTACCTGTCAAAAGCCTGAGTAATCACCTTTTGCAGCGTGGACCATTGCGAGACGTGCAGGATGAGAGTCTATGAGGTTCTGGAAGACACAGACAGGGATGTGGAGACTTGCCAACTCGAGTGTCATGGTCAGCTGCGCTACGCTTCTCGGTTGAGTCTCCATGGCGCATACAGCCCGATCGAGGTGGTCTCACAGGTTGTCGACTGGATTTAAACCCGGGGCGTTTTGTGGCTGCTGGAGTACGGGAAACTCATCCTAATCATGTACGTATACTCCAAGCTATGTGACACATTGAATTGTCCTGCTGGTAGATGCCATCGACTCGGCAAATTGTGTGTAGAGGTGGATATGGTCCCCACGATTAGATGTATACATGTGTTGGTCCATTGTGCGTTCCACAATGACCAGATCACCCAGGGAGTGCCACGACCATAACGCTCCCTCCTCCGTCCTGGGCCTTTCCAGTGATTGATGCAGTGCTGTACACGCCAACGGCCATCTTTCCATTGGATCATAAAGCGTGATTCATCTGTAAAGGCCATTTGTGGCCACTCAATAGATATCGTGTTACTGTATTGGCGTGTAAATTTCAGCTTCGTCGCCGTGAACAACAGCCAGCATGCGTGTAGGAACCAGGCGCCAGTTGCGGAGGCCCAGATTAAACAGCGTCCTCTGAACAGTCTTTGAGGAGACACTGTTCTTAGCCCCTTGGTTCATCTGGGTGGTCAGTTTCTCCACAGCTGCACGTGTATATGTCCGCACAAATCTCCATAACAGTCGCACAACCCCGTCGTCTATGGGCCGCGGTGCACCACAGACGCCTCGGCGTCGCTTTTGGACAGCGTCATTTGCCATGCACGGTATATTTTAACCACCGCGAATAGTTTAGAAACTCAGAATTTTCGGAAATGCTTCCATCTTTGACTCGAAAGCCAATGATCACGCCCTTTTGGGCGTCAGATAAATGGTCCCGTTGTATGATTCCATGAAAGATTTCTGGGTAACGTTTTCTCATCATTCTTCTTCTTTTTCTTACAACTGAAACCTCTCCTTAGAAAAATTTATGAATTACTGTGCTGGTAAACCACTTACGTTATTTGATTTTCAAACGGCTGAGCAAAACTGAACGTACTCAGACATTTCTCTCTTCACTTATTCTGATCAACACTAAACTGACACACAATATCTTTAGCGCAACGCAATCTGACTTTCAAGAATCCCTACAAAAGAATGGCCCTGACTAACAATAACCTATACCTTCCACGAATCACTTACCTCACAAAAATATTCGTTACTCGAACTACTGCAATACAGCGTGCGCCAATACTGCCAGCTAAATAAAAGATTCTAACTACTGAATGCACTAAATACTGCTAACTACTGATAGGCATAGTTAGCAAAAGAGAACAAACAATGTATTTACCTTAATAATGTTCAAAAGTCAATATATATATATATATATACACTCCTGTAAATAGAAAAAAGAACACATTGACACCGGTGTGTCAGACCCACCATACTTGCTCCGGACACTGCGAGAGGGCTGTACAAGCAATGATCACAAGCACGGCACAGCGGACACACCAGGAACCGCGGTGTTGGCCGTCGAATGGCGCTAGCTGCGCAGCATTTGTGCACCGCCGCCGTCAGTGTCAGCCAGTTTGCCGTGGCATACGGAGCTCCATCGCAGTCTTTAACACTGGTAGCATGCCGCGACAGCGTGGACGTGAACCGTATGTGCAGTTGACGGACTTTGAGCGAGGGCGTATAGTGGGCATGCGGGAGGCCGGGTGGACGTACCGCCGAATTGCTCAACACGTGGGGCGTGAGGTCTCCACAGTACATCGATGTTGTCGCCAGTGGTCGGCGGAAGGTGCACGTGCCCGTCGACCTGGGACCGGACCGCAGCGAACCACGGATGCACGCCAAGACCGTAGGATCCTACGCAGTGCCGTAGGGGACCGCACCGCCACTTCCCAGCAAATTAGGGACACTGTTGCTCCTGGGGTATCGGCGAGGACCATTCGCAACCGTCTCCATGAAGCTGGGCTACGGTCCTGCACACCGTTAGGCCGCCTTCCGCTCACGCCCCAACATCGTGCAGCCCGCCTCCAGTGGTGTCGCGACAGGCGTGAATGGAGGGACGAATGGAGGCGTGTCGTCTTCAGCGATGAGAGTCGCTTCTGCCTTGGTGCCAATGATGGTCGTATGCGTGTTTGGCGCCATGCAGGTGAGCGCCACAATCAGGACTGCATACGACCGAGGCACACAGGGCCAACACCCGGCATCATGGTGTGGGGAGCGATCTCCTACACTGGCCGTACACCACTGGTGATCGTCGAGGGGACACTGAATAGTGCACGGTACATCCAAACCGTCATCGGACCCATCGTTCTACCATTCCTAGACCGGCAAGGGAACTTGCTGTTCCAACAGGACAATGCACGTCCGCATGTATCCCGTGCCACCCAACGTGCTCTAGAAGGTGTAAGTCAACTACCCTGGCCAGCAAGATCTCCGGATCTGTCCCCCATTGAGCATGTTTGGGACTGGATGAAGCGTCGTCTCACGCGGTCTGCACGTCCAGCACGAACGCTGGTCCAACTGAGGCGCCAGGTGGAAATGGCATGGCAAGCCGTTCCACAGGACTACATCCAGCATCTCTATGATCGTCTCCATGGGAGAATAGCAGCCTGCATTGCTGCGAAAGGTGGATATACACTGTACTAGTGCCGACATTGTGCATGCTCTGTTGCCTGTGTCTATGTGCCTGTGGTTCTGTCAGTGTGATCATGTGATGTATCTGACCCCAGGAATGTGTCAATAAAGTTTCCCCTTCCTGGGACAATGAATTCACGGTGTTCTTATTTCAATTTCCAGGTGTATATATATATATATATATATATATATATATATATATATATATATATATATATATCAGTTCATGATATCCAGTATTACAAATTTACTCTTTCTGATAGACACACGTCCAGATCGTCGCTCTCAAAATTCTGCCATCTCTCCCCCCACATCCACCACTGCTGGCGGCTCACCTCCAACTGCGCAACGTTACGCGCTGTTCACATCCACCTGCCCAACACTACAATAGCGAATATTCCAACAACGCCAACCAGCCACAGAGTGCACACAGCACAGCCAGTATTTTCATACAGAGCGCTACGTGGCGTTACCAACATAAAAACCTAAACAGCCTACTTACACAACGACTGCACTTGTTTTCCGCCTCACTCCCTCCCCCCACGACATGCAATACATACGCGCCACTACTAATGCTGGCAACGTCCTTGCCGCAGTGGATACACCGGTTCCCGTGAGATCACCGAAGTTAAGCGCTGTCGGGCGTGGTCGACACTTGGATGGGTGACCATCCAGGTCGCCATGCGCTGTTGCCATTTTTCGGGGTGCACTCAGCCTCGTGATGCCAATTGAGGAGCTACTCGAGCGAATAGTAGCGGCTTCGCTCAAGAATACCATCATAACGACCGGGAGAGCAGTGTGCTGACCCCACGCCCCTCCTATCCGCATCCTCCTCTGAAGATGACACGGCGGTCGGATGGTCCCGGTAGGCCACTCGTGACCTGACGTCGGAGTGCACTGCCAATGCTGCCACCTGCCGTCTGTGAGTGCTTACTGAACAATGATGTCGAATTTAGATGTAGGCGGTGGTCACATTAATGTGATTGGAGCATATGTTTTGTAGGAGAATTAGCTTGTAGCATTCCACCGACGCTCTTTTGGATTTCGTTTTGTAGTGGAGACACCACATCTCATCTGCCACGATGATGTTAAAAAATTGTCACTTTCAACGTCTCTCTTGTCCAGAATGTCCCGGAAAATGTCCATTTGATGATTTTCTTGGTCTCATACAAGAAGCCGCCAGGCCCATCTCGCACATACTCTGGCATCAGTGAGGTTGCGTAATATCTTGCCTAAGGCATTAAAGCTGGAATTTAGCAGTGCATACAGTTCCTTGGTCTTAATAAGCCGATCATCACGGATGAATTCAGTGGATGCGCTTATCATTATGAAGGATTATAGCTGAGCAGCATCAACATCGACATGGCTTGTCGTGCACGCTCTTTTCGCTATTGCTGAAATACACGACTTAACGCCTCACGTCTACTGTGGCGTTTAGTCTGCCTTTAGCAAGAGTCGATGGATTTGAATTAGCGTCATTTGTTCAGCGCCGAGAAATGAAGTAACATATCCTCATTTGGTCGATCTTCGATGTCACAAGCCATTCTGAAGTATTCCCGTGCTGCTAGACAAATAAAACAGCTGGATATCGGCAGTATTCAACAATTAGTACTGCACCAACCGAATCTACCTTGTATACTCAAAGCCAACACAAAACAATAAGAAGCATTAGTCTCGAATTATCTTCGTATTTGTTGATGTTCACCTGTTTGATGTAAGAATTTTGTCACAGCTCATAACTAGACTGTAGCAATTTTTCGCTCCATCTAAATGATCAGCCTGCAGGATTCATCAAATCACTTTCACACTAATTGTGTAATGGAAACGGAAAGTTTTCTCAGTGTCTTTCTTTTTTTCCTCCTTCAAAAGCACTCTGTTGCATAGAAGTAGACTTGTTGCAATCGTGATATCATGCAGAAAACTTTTCATGCATTCATTAGCAGGAGGTGCATTATCTTTCTGCCAAACCGTGCTTCCCTCAGTAATTCCGTCAGCTAAAGCTATGGACCCATAAAGTGACTCGAATGCATGGAAATGACTTCTTTGATTTAAAAGATGCTGCTGAAATATTGTTCTCATTGCAGGAGTGTAAGAACTCCAAAGGCAGTATGAGCAATGTGTGTCATAGTCATCCATCTCAAACAGCTATTAAACATTCTTCGTCTGAAAGAGAAGTCTGGGAAAGACCAACCATGTATATCAGCTGCTAAACAGAAAGACCTGGCGACGGTGTTGCCTTTCTTCAACGGCACAGAGAATTTTACTGTAAACTTTACGACGTCTGATCCAAACAGTGGAGTTGTGTAAGAAACAGAAGTCAATAATGGGGAATTTTTTTCCATGAATTCACTGTCGTTATTCTTGTACAAAAAAATTAAAATAAATGGGAAACGGTTTTTGTTGACTGAAGTTCTGCCAATTAAAATATTACTACTGTATTCCTGTAATTGTATTACCACAAATAAAACTAGTGCCTCTGTATTAATGCCACTTGGAAGAAAAAGTTTCTTATTGGCACTGAGAAGCAATCAGTTTCTGGTATGCACCTAGGTCGTTCTTAATAATTCATTTATTATACAAGGCTATGAAGCTGCCCCTACCGATGACGTTTTACACAAACCGGAATGTTATATCTGGCCTTCAAAAGCCACGCGTCGGATTTTCATATTCTGTCGGTAAATATTAGCCCTAGAGAAAAAATGAACACGTTTCTGTAGGAAATTTAATGTAGTTTAATTTAGTTACTGGAATATGTTTTCGCTTGAGATCACGGTATTCGAGCTATTCACGAAAAACGTACAAAACTGACCTTCAAATCCACCTATACACCCACACTCATCCCTCATCAATCAGGATTGTTCGTGGCACTCCCTCCTACCGCCATACAAAAATTTCCGACTACACAAACTACTCCGATATTTTGTCTTTCTTGGTTCTTATTGATTGGGCCGTTACACCAGCAGCATAGTCGGCTATTTAATTAACACTATTAATTTAAACGTACCCGTCAGGATAATCAAAGAAAAATGACTTTTGTAAACGTAACGCTAAAACTAATTATGTCGACAATTCGGTCCAAATGTAACCATTACAAGCACAGAAGTTTCGTTGTCAGAAAGCCTGACCAATACAACGATGTAAGTGTTCATTTTATGCTGTTAAAATTCACAAAATTTTTAGGTACAATTTCCACAAACGTCAGTTTTACAACTTTTAAGTGCTCGATTAAGCCGGTAGTATGATAAGGGCAGTCAATAAAAACCAAGAAAGCTGGAATTTGGGAAATAATTAATAATTCGCGGAGTCGTAAATTTTAGAACAGTATTAGGAGGGACTGCCTTGAACAACATACTAGAAATCCTGACCCGGTGGGGGGGGGGGGGGGGGGGTGGAGGGGGCTGAGTATGAGAGTGGTGGTGCACTGGAAGGTCACTTTTGTAGGTTTTTCTTTAACAAGTCGAAAACTACGACCTCTATCGAAAACGTATAAACGTATTTTAGTACAAAATACACTGAAGAGCCAAAGAAACTGGCACACCTGCCTAATATCGTGTAGGGTTCCCCGTGAGCACGCACAAGTGTCGCAACACGACGTGGCATGGACTCGACTAAAGTCTGAAGCAGTGATGAAGGGAATCCTGCAGTGCTGTCCCTAAATCTGTAAGAGTACGAGGGAGTGGAAATCTCTTCTGAACAGTACGTTGCAAGGCATTCCAGATATGTTCAATAATGTTCATGTCTGAAGAGTTTGCTGCGAAGCTTGAACAGACCCCCGCAGACATGCAGGGCCCATGGATTCATCAGAATCCATCACGGCCATCGCTTTATACAATTTGAAACGAGACTCGTCCAACTAGGCAACATATTTCCAGGCATGTCGGTGTTGACGGGCCCAAGCGAAGTGTAATGCTATTTTGTCGTGCAGCCATTGAGAGTACAAGAGTGGGCCTTCGGCTCGGAAAGCCCATATCAATCATGTTTTGTTGAATGGTTCGCGCTCTGACACTTGTTGATGGCACCGAATTGAAATCTCCAGCAATTTGCGGCTGGGTTGCACTTCTGTCACTTTGAACGATTTTCGTCGGTAGTCGTTGGTCCTGTTCTTGCAGGATGTTTTTACGGCCGCATCGATGTTGGAGATTTGATGTTTTGCGGATTCCTGATATTCACGGTACACTCGTGCAATAGTCGCACGGGAAAATCCCCACTTCACCGCTACCTCGGAGATGCTGTGTTCCATCGTGCGCCGAATATAACACAATGTTCAAACTCACTTAAAAAGTCTGATAACCCACCACTGTAGCAGCACTAACCGATTAGCAACTGCGCCAGACAGCTGTCGTATTATATAGGCGTTGCCGACTGCAGCATCGTATTCCACCTGTTTACATATCTTTGTATTTGAATACGCATGCCTATACTAGTTTCTTTGGCGATTCAGTGTATAACTACATTAAATTTTCCAAAAAATGTTCTTGTTCATTTATTTTCTGCACGTAGCGTCCGAGATAATATGAAAAACTCACGCGTGGTTTTTGAAGGCCAGGTATTACGTTGTGGGTTGCATGCAGCGACATCGGTAGGGCAGCTGAATCAGCCTGTATATTGCAGCGCGGTCTATGCGCCTTGCCACGGTTCTCACTGCTCCCCCCGTAGGAGGTTCGAGTCATCTCTCGGGCGTGTTGTCTTTACTCTAAGTTAGTTTAAGTTAGATTAAGAGTAGTGTGTAAGCCTAGGGCCCGATGACCTCAGCAGTTTGGTCCCATAGAACCTTACAACAAATTTCCAATTTTTTCCCTATATAATCTGTCTCATAATTTTTTGCTGTGATGAGGCGGGCAGCATAATCCTGTGGTATCAGAATACCTTCTCATCTTTTTAGATGGAAATGTGTTCTGTACAAAACAAATGTATTGGTTATTGATTCTGCTGACAAATGTGAGATTTGTTACTTAGAACGATTTCTACTTTTATTATTTAATATCTACCGGTCCACTTTCGATAGGTTTGAGTGGAAAATGAACACCGAAATCCAGAATGAGATTTTCACTCTGCCGCGAGGTGTCCGCTGGTATGAAACATCCTGGCAAAATAAAACTGCGTTCTGGACCGAGACTCGAACTCGGGACCTTTGCCTTTCGCGGGCAAGTGCTCTACCATCTGAGCTACCCAACCACGACTGACGCCCCATCCTCACAGCTTTACATCTGACAGTACCTCGTCTCCTACCTTCCAAACTTTACAGAAGCTCTCCTGCGAAGGTAGGAGATGAGGTACTGGCAGAAGTAAAGCTGAGAGGACGGGGCGTCAGTCGTGCTTGGGTAGCTCAGATGGTAGAGCACTTGCCCGCGAAAGGCAAAGGTCCCGAGTTCTAGTCTCGGTCCAGCACGCAGTTATAATCTACCAGGAAGTTTGAACATGTAAGTCTTTCCGTGCGTTCGCTCGTTTCTCTTATTTTATTACAATGCTCATTTCTCCACATGTAGGTGACACTCAATAGAATCTTTTTGGCAAATGGAGGAAACAGTTGGTGATAGTATTTTCATGAAAAAGTATAGTCACAACAAAATACGTCCGTTATCGTCCTAAATCTCTTGGCATATCCGTATCATTGTCTCCCCTATTTCGTAACAGTACAGAACGAACTGGTCCTCTATGGACTTTTTCGATGTCCTCCGGCAATAGTATTTGGCAAGGATTCCATGCCACACAGTAGTACTGGAGAGGGGGACAGGTTAGTGTGGTGCAGGCAGACGCATTAGTAGATCTGGAGCGTCTTTTAAGCGTTCTGCCAATAAAAGGCAGTATTTGGTTCGTCTTCCCAAATGGTTCAAATGACTCTGAGTACTATGGGACTTAACTTCTGAGGTCATCAGTCCCTCAGAACTTAGAACTACTTATACCTAACTGACCTAAGGACATCACACACATCCACGCCCTAGGCAGGATTCGAACCTGCGATCGCAGCGGTTCCAGACTACAGCGCCTAGAACCGCTCGGCCATTCCGGCCGGCTCGCCTTCCCAACAACAGTTTCTACGTGATGGTTGGGATATGAGTTTTTCGTAATTGAATCTCTTGTTGTTTATGTGAGTCAACAACCCATAAATCTGTGTGATTCGTCATGTAACCGAAATCGTTTCTGTAGGTTAAGAACAGCGCAGAACCTACATTGATCCCTTGGTTGTTTACGCTATCGCCGCAAACAGACAAGTGAAAGACCAGTCTAGGCTGCATATGAGGAACCGTGCTTTCCCCATTTCACGGCAGTTTGGCCACATTCATGCCGTCTCTGAGTGGGACCTAGAAGAACTCTTAGCGCTTCCCTCGTGTGTGCGCTGAATGGTATCGCAACGAGCGACGTAACAAGAGAGCTTTCGGCCGCGCCTGCACCTGGAGCCGTGTGTGTACATACGAGCACCTCCCTCCCCTCTGTGAACGCCGCCGGGGAGACAGCCTAGTGCAGCCGCCCCCAGCACGCTCCAGCAGGGAGTTGTGTCGCACCGCGGGGTGTCCGCCCCATTGTCGCCGTTTCCCACCGAAAAAATGATTTAAATCTCTCGGCTGCAGCCAGGGGCGCGTCACTCCCCCCTCGCCCTCTTCCCCCGCCACTTTCAATAGCCGATTAGCATTGAGCGCGCGCTTATGTTTAACGTCAACCGGCGGCGGCGACTGCGGCTTTTATAACTCGTCTCGGATGTCCGACCTGCACCCCTCGGGCGAAATGTGGCCGAACGTGGGCGGCGCTGGGGGAAACGAGAGAGAGAGAGAGAGCAGCGCTGCCCACAAATACGCCGGTAGGGCCGCGTCCTCTCCAGTTTCCGGCGCGGCCCGTATCGGAGGCTTTATTGGGGATTAATAGGCCCGATGCTCTCACGGCCGGCACCAATTATTTGCTCCAAGTTCAACAAATGTCCCCTATCGGCGTCAGTGAACCCTTTAAATGACTGTTTCGCGAGGGCGCAGGGGTGTATGATTTAGAGTGACACGTGTTACAATAGTGTAAGGGTCCCCGATTGGCTGCGGAGCACCCACTGGAAGGTTGCGGCACTGAGCCGAAGATAACCACGGACGTTTATGTTTCGATACGTGTCCGCTATGTTTCTGGCCAAATACAGGAAGCGCATTTGCCCTCCGAAACACAGACGACAAGTACTCCCCGAAGGCCGACTTACAAGGTTTCAGATGGCTCTGAGCGCTATGGGACTTAACATCTGATGTCATCAGTCCCCTAGAATCTAGAACTACTTAAACCTAACTAACCTAAGGACATCACACACATCGATGCCCGAGGCAGGATTCGAACCTGCGACCATAGCAGTCGCGTGGTTCCGGACTGAAGCGCCTAGAACCGCTCGTCCACCGCGGCCGGCTTACAAAGTTTCAACAAGAAGTGAAGAATCACCTGTGAATCGCTCCCGTTGGTTCCGTTAAGACAAAATAAGAATAATTAGAGATTTCACAGGAGATTACAGCAGAAAGCTGCTCACAACAGTAAAGTATATTAACACATACGAGCCGTGTTCCATAATTAACGCAACGTATTTTTCTGTCGGACAGTTTCTGTTGAAAAAATGCAGAATTCGATGTCGGACGTCGTGAAATATTCCCCCTTCAGACCCTACAGTTTCATGAAGTTCCGATAGATGGCGGCACTATACGTAGCCTTCAAAATGACGTCTGTAGCGGAGGTGCGTTCGAAGCAAACAACTGTCGCTGAGTTTCTTTTGGGGGAAAATCAGAGCATCGCAGATATTCGTAGGCGCTCGTAGAATATCTACGGAGACGTAGCAGTGAACAAAAGCACGGTGAGTCGTTGGGCGAGGCAACTGTTATCATCGCCAACAATGTCGCGTAAACCTCACTGATCTCCAGCCTGCCGCGCGGCCGCACACAGCTGTGACTCCTGCATTGTTGGAACGTGCGGACACACTGATTCGAGGTGATCGATGTATCAGAGTCAAACACCTCGTTGCTCAAGTGGACGCCTCTTTTGGAAGTGCCGACACACTCGAAAACCAGTTGGGATACGCAGAGGTGTGTGCTCGGTGGATTCTTCGCCGCCTAAGAGAAGACCCTAAGGAGCAATGATGAACAATCTGTGCGGAGTTGCTTTCGCTTCACAAGGCTGATCGTGACAATTTTTTGTCGAACATAATCACGGACAACGAAACATGGGTTCATCATTTCGAACCGGAAACAAAACTGCAGTCCTTTGAGTGGCGCCATACCAACACTCTTCCGAAGAAAAAGTTCAAACCCGCACCCTCTGCCGGAAAACTCACGGCGACGGTCTTCTGAGACTCTCAAGGAATTATTCTGCGTCATGTCCTGCCTCATGATCCAACGATCAACTCTGAAATGTACTGTGCTACCCTCAGGAAACTGAAGAAACGACTTCAGCGTGTTCACCAGAAAAATACAAACGAACTTCTCATCCATGAGAATGCAAAGCCTCAGACAAGTCCGTGAACTCGAGAAGAGCTCACAAAACGTCATTGGCGTGTTGTTCCTTATCCTCAAAAAAAAAAAAAAAAAAAAAAAAAAAAAAAAAAAAAAAAAAAAAAAAAACGGCTCTGAGCACTATTGGACTTAACATCTGTGGTCATCAGTCCCCTATAACTTAGAACTACTTGAACCTAACTAACCTAAGCACATCACACACATCCATGCCCGAGGCAGGATTCGAACCTGCGACCGTAGCAGTCGCGCGGTTCCGGACTGCGCGCCTAGAACCGCTAGACCACCGCGGCCGGCTTCCTTATCCTCCCTACCCCTTTCGACTTCCATCTGTTTGGTCCAATGAACGACGCAATCCGTGAGAATAAGTACATGTATGATGAAGTTATTGATCCAGCAAGGTGTTTGTTCCGATGACGAACAGTGGATTGGCGTCATGCAAGCATACATGCCCTCCCAGTAAGTTGGCGAAGGAACTCGCACTGAAAGGATATTATGTTGAAAAATAGGGTTTGAAACCAAAAGAGTGGGGGATAACGGTGTGTTGAAATCCTGAAGAAAACCAACTTGCTTTCAGAAAAAAAGTGTGTTGCATGGCTTATGAATGACCGTCGTACAAATGCATCATTTAAATCAGTGGTTTCCAGCATTTCCAAGACCACTATCCCTGACTACAATCAGATATTAGCTATTACGCTCATTATCATCATCATCATCATCATCATGATCAGCGCCTAATTGAAGCATATGAAAAAGAATTTTCTTTGAACACTTTCATTTTTTAAATCACCAAAAATGAATTATATTTATTTTTGTAAGCGCTTTATTAAAACAGGAACTAAAGACACAGTTGGCACCGGTTATTACTAACAACGTTTTTTGTGGAGAGATGAGCAATTATCAGTGCACTGCCAGTGCTGCCAATAGCTCCTGCTCAGAAAAGCAAAGACAGCTGTCCACACTGAGAGTAGAAGTCACGAAATATGCTTCTTTCGCACCACTCCTATGCATAACGAGAGTTATTTCACTCACACCCTTCGCCGCATTCAGAGTCTACCAGAATAAACTGCATGCACTACATTTACGCCTACAGTATCTAAATCACTTGGTTGCTGCACTCCCTACTTTTGGAATGGCTGATACTGGAAGACTTCAGGCCGCCAGTTCTTTGTATCTGACCATTACCACTAATAATAATAATAATAATAATAATAATAAGAAGAAGAAGAAGAAGAAGAAGAAGAATTCTGTGTAGGGACTACAATAATCTAGTATCGATAACATAGTTACTGTTGTCTTGTGCTCTCAATCAGTTCCTTTACTCTTGTGGAATAAATAATTAAGCAGTCGGTGGTCTATTACGGGAACTACCCATAGCGCGGAAAATGCATTTTCATGAGATATTAAAGCAAATGTGATGTATGTCTCTCAAATTACAATGAAATGAAAACCCTGAGCTGCTTAGAGGCGTTGACATACGTCAACGGGGACATACGAAAATGTGTGCGCTGGCCGGGACTCGAACCCGGGATCTCCTGCTTACATGGCAGAGGCTCTATTCATCTTTTTTTTTTCTAAAGAGCGTTTCCGGAAACATGTCCACATAACATCTTTTCTTTGTTTGTGTGTGAGGAATGTTTCCTGAAAGTTTGGCCGTACCTTTTTGTAAAACCCTGTATATTGACATATCGAACTCGTTGGAGAATATCTAGGGATCGAAGGCGACGGTCCATAAGAGTCCATCTGAGCCACCGAGGACACAGAGGATAGTGCGACTGTAGGGATTTATCTCTGGTAGGTCTCCCGCGAAAACCCACATTTTCAACGTATTGTCCCGCAATACATTCGTAGTGCCTCCGCCCATTATACTCATTACTCGCGGCGCGTTGCCGATTCCCGTAAGAGTTCGGGCATTGTTTGTGTATCTGCACTGAAGAAGAAGATGGTCAAGTGGCTGGTGAGCCTTAACTATATATATACTAAGATGGTATCTGTTCTTTCGGACATGTCCGAAAGAACAGATACCATCTTAGTATATGTATGTCTCTGAGTTTTATTGTCGTAAGTACATAGTACAAAGTATGTGTGAAATGGATGAACTGTGTGAAGAAGGAATTGTTCGTACACTGTCCAGCCACGTTGAAAAGCCATATGAAATGTAATGAGCACGTCAGGTAGGAAATAGTAAAACATAATCCCCGACTTCGGTTTACGGGAAGAATTTTCAGGAAAGTGTACCTCACCTACAGTTTGCAGTTACATTATCGTGAGTACCTGTCAGAAGCCTGAATAACCACCTTTTGCAGCGCTGCGAGACGTGCAGTAAGTGTGTCATAAGGCTCCAGAAAGTACCGACACGGATGTGGAGCCATGCCGACTCCAGTGTCGAGGCCGATTGGGCTAGTTTTCTCCAATGAGGATCCACCGTGCGAAAAGCCCAGCGGAGATGATCCCACAGATTCACAGCTGGATTTTAATCAGGGGAGTGAGGTGAACCCATCGCGGTGCTTTGTAGAAAGACGCACGTGCACATCGAGCTGTGTGACAAGTTCCCTTTTTCTGCTTTTAGATGCCATCGTACCGAGGAAAAACGAACAGCATCTGGGGGTGGAAATGGTCCCCGATAGAAGCATACCTGTGTTGATGCAGTGTGCGTTCCAGAATGACGAGATCAGCCAGGAAATGCCACGGAAACATTCCCCAAACCTTAACACTTCTTTCTCCGGCCTGGCCCCTTCCGACGATTGTTGCAGAGTGTCTGCTTTCGGATGTTTGTTCAAATGCTCAAATGTGTGTGAATTCCTGAGGGACCAAACTGTTGACGTCACCGTTCTCTAGACCCACAGACTACTTAAACTAATTTATGCTAAGAACAACACGCACGCTCACGCCCGAGGGAGGACTCGAACCTCCGGCAGGAGAGGCCGCGCAATCCGGTACATGGCGCCTCAAACCGCGCGGCCACTCGGCGCGACTTTCAGACGTTTCACGCCTATGGAGCATAAAAGTTGGTTCGTTTGGAAAGGGCACCTGTCGCCACTCAGAGGGCGGCCATTTTCGGTATTGGCCTGAAAATTCCAGTCCATGTCGCCGATGAACTGCTGCTGTGGCGGCGTATAGGCAACCACGTTCTCTGATCTGGCGTTGAGGAGACACTGTTGGTGGCCACTCGGTGCATTTGGGTGGTCAGCTGCCCAACGTCCGCCCCCGGTAGCTGAGTGGCCAAAACGACAGAATGTCAATCCTCTGGACCCGGCTTCGAATCCCGGCTGGGTCGGAGATTTTCTCCGCTCAGGGACTGGGGTGTTGTGTTGTCCTAATCATCATCATTTCATGCCCATCGACGCGCAAGTCGACGAAGTGGCATCAAATCGAAATACTTGCACCCGCCGAACGGTCTACCCGACGGGAGGCCCTCGTCACACAGTTGCATGTCCATTTGTACGCACACATGTCCACAGCCGTCGTCCACCTGCGTCATATATGGTCCGCGCCTGTTTTGGATAGCGTCATTTTGCTAGGCAAGGTATACTTTAAGCATGGTAGTACACGAACAGTTTGTAGGCTTAGTCATTTCAGAAATACTTCAATCCCTCAAGCCAATGATCATGCCCTTTCGCCGGCTGGAGTGGCCGTGCGGTTCTAGGCGCTACAGTCTGGAACCGAGCGACCCCTACGGTCGCAGGTTCGAATCCTGCCTCGGACATGGATGTGTGTGATATTCTTAGGTTAGGTTAGGTTTATGTTCTAAGTTCTAGGGGACTGGCGACCTCAGATGTCAAGTCTCATAGTGCTCAGAGCCATTTGAACCATTTGTAATCGATGTTCTATCAAGGAATGAAAGCAGTCATGTGTATAATTGATCAGGTGTAGGAATTTTCCATGAGGCAGAGAATCCTCAAGACAACGATATTATATTCAGGTTAGGGAATAACCTTCTCTGGCCCCATTTTCAGGATGATTGAATAGATAAATATCTGCATGAACCTGTAACCGTTTAGAAATTGTCATTTATGTATGGGTCTTCAACAATATGACGCGATGGTATGCACATCACATTTTTATTTCCCACTTTAATTTTGTAGTCATGCAGCAGAGAGTGTATGGATGACCCCTGATTGAATGTGTTAAAGACAGGGAATATCATTGTGCTGGGATTTATGGTGAACAACAATGGATTCATGTTTATTTCTTTGGAAATGACCCAACTAAAGTATAGCAGTTTATTCTGTTCCATGTCACACTAACCTTTTAAAGTGTGACACTCCCCATGAATAAATTTGAGAGGAACAGGGAGAGCCGGCCGCGGTGGCCGAGCGGTTCTAGACGCTACAGCCTGGAATCGCACGACCGCTACGGTCGAAGGTTCGAATCCTGCCGCGGACATGGATGTGTGTGATGTCCTTAGGTTAGTTAGGTTTAATTAGTTCTAAGTTCTAGGCGACTGATGACGTCAGAAGTTAAGTCGCATAGTGCTCAGAGCCATTTGAACCATTTGAACCATCATGCCCTTTCGGGCGTCAGATAAATCGCTTCTTTTCCTCATTACGACAACGACCAAAGTGTCTTCTGCGACCCCAGGACATAATTTAAGTACTCTCCACTGCTAGTGCTGTGAGTGGTTACTGCACGTTGACATCGAACATAGGCAGTGATCACATTGTGACAGGACCGTGTACATTCGTTTCGCGAGCTGTAATCTTCACCACAGCGTGTCACACACTAATGGTTGTATTTGAAAAAGATATTATTGTTAACTTATATAATGTGGATTACAGTTTTACGAAAGAGTGATAATAGTACTTATATTTTAAAAAGAAATTTGTTATGTGTCCCAAGTACAATTAAAACGATATTTTTCATTCTTCAGGCTGGCTCAAATGGCTCTCAGCCATATAGGACTTAACATCTTAGGTCATCAGTCCCCCTAGAACTTATAACTACTTAAACCTAACTAACCTAAGGACATCACACACATCCATGCCCGAGGCAGGATTCGAACCTGCGACCGTAGCAGTCCCGCGGTTCCGGACTGCAGCGCCTAGAACCGCACAGCCACCGCGGCCGGCATTCTTCAGGAATTTACATTTTATCCCTCAGAGAGTAAGCACTCCAGTGGTGGGAACAGCTGGTGTGTGCGTATTTTTCTCTGCAGCCTAAAATCTTCGTTCCGCTCTCTGACATGACTGGAGAGAGGTTTGGGATCCGAAAAGCAACCACTCCAATTTGTTCCGAGTCGCCGATCACTCACTCAGTAGAATGATCTAGTTCTTTGAATCAGTACAGGAGAGGATCACCCATCTGTAACTGTCAATCAGCGTTTTACTAAATATATCCTCTCTGCTTTGCCCAGTATCAGTTACCATTGTTTTACTGTTGTCGATTTTTACTTCATGACCTATTTTGAGACACTACCCATTCTGTCCAGCTGATCTTCTAAGTCCTTTGCTTCCTCTGACAAAATTATAAAGTCTTCAGAATGAACTTTCTCTCCACAGCGGAGTGTGTACTGATTTGAAAGCTGGACGAAGCAGAGCTGTGAGGGCGTGTCGTAAATCCTGCTGCCCTCAAGTTACAACTTAACTGTAGGTAACATGCCATCCTAGAGGAAAGAAACCTTTGAATTTTGTTACGAATGGCGCACCGAAAGGGCTACCGCTCTCCCAAAGCAGAAAGTGATGTAAAGTGCTTGACGAGGAAGTGCTAGGAACTCAGACTAACAGTGCTGTGAATAATGCATATGCAAAATGTGTAAATGGAGGCGTTAGTTAGCAAATAGAGTCACCAGTGCTTCTGTCAGCGCAATATCAGTAACATACACGTGTCAGCCAGCAGCCGCCGGCCAAAAGAGAGCAGCAACAAGGTAGCAACCGATTCTGTGACATTTTAAGAGTTCCAAATCAGGAGTGAATAATGTAGTTTCATCTGTGTGCTTTGATAGTTTAGTTTTTGAATTTCTTCGTGTCACTTTAACATTTAATAGATGCAGTTCTCGTGTTTTCGTTTGTGTCGGAAAGCAAACCGATTTTATGCCATATTACAAGTCACTAATCAGGAGCGAATTGTCCACCCCCGGTAGCTGAGTGGTCAGCGCGACAGAATGTCAGTCCTAAGGGCCCGGGTTCGATTACCAGCTGGGTTGGAGATTTCCTCCGCTCAGGGACTGGGTATTGTATTGTCCTAATCATCAACATTTCATCCCCATCGACGCGCAAGTCGCCGAAGGGGCATCAAATCGAAAGACTTGCTCCTGGCGAACGGTCTACCGAGCAGGAGGCCCTAGTCACACAACATTTTGTTAGGAGCGAATTATTTAATCTCCATTGTGTGTGTTGGTACTTTAATTTTTGTATATCCATGTGATAATGTAATTTATTAGACATAATTCTTACATTTTCACCAGTGTCCACAAGAAGTGTCGATAGTCCTTTGCCTGTGTAGTGTAGATCTTTACGTCCATGTCATGTGGTTGCCGTGTGCGGATGCGAGTCCAGATTGTGTCCCTTTTCTCTCAGATCCAGGCTGTGTTAGCTACGGTTACACATTTTGAGACTGCAGTTGATGGGCATCACTGTTGTGGACTGGCTGTGGGGATGCAACGCACGTCTAGCACGACCCACGACTCCACTGATCAGTGGGCACCAGTGGCCAGCCCAGTTACTGCTCACACTGAGGTTGATCTCTCGCCTGTGGTCGAATGAAGGTCGCCTCGGGGAATGGCAGGCGGCGAAAGACTTCCCAGGGGGCCTAACGTAAGGCCTCCCCAGTTAGACTGACAAACAGGTTCCAGGTGCTGTCTATGGTTGACAATGTCCATCAATCAGATGCAGTCCCTTGTCCTATTTCAGAAGGAACCTCTCAGCCTGCAAGACCTGGGGAGTTACAGAAAGCGAGTTTGTTGATAGTTTGGAGCTCCAATGTTAGGTGCGTCGTGGGGCCCCTTTGGGACATGGCTGCGAAGAAGGGGAATAAAACCCTGTACTTGACGGGTGGCGTCAATCCAGACGTGGAAAGGATCCTTCTGGGTGTCATGAAGAGTGCAGGTTGCAGGCCACTGCAGGTGGTGGCTCACGTAGATACCGATGATATGTGTCACTTGCGATCCGAAGAGATACTCTCTGGTTTTGAGTAGCTATTGGAAGTGGTGAAGGCTGCCAGTCTTGCTTGCGAGATGAAAGCAGAGCTGACCATTTGCAACATAGTCGACAGGACCGACTGCGGACCTCTGGTACAGAGTCGAGTGGAGGGTCTGAATCAGAGGCTCAGACGGTTGTGCGACCGTATAGGCTACAGATTGTTCGACTTACGCCATAGGGTGGTGGGTCTTCAGGTTCCGCTAAGCAGGGCAGGGGTCCGTTACATGCAGGAGGCGGCTACATGGATAACAGGGACTGTGTGGTGTTGTCTGGGTAGGTTTTAGGTTATAGGGTCTCGAGGAAACAGGAAAAGGACTTCAATTCAAACGATGTAGATCGAACCCAGAAAGAACGTAGATCTAGGAACCCATGGTATAACAGTAAGAAATTGTCGTAGCTGTGTTGGGAAAGTACCAGAGCTCCAAGTGTTAATAGAAAGCACTGATGTTCAAATCCTTATAGGCATTGAAAGCAGGCTGAAGCTCATTGGTTCAACCGAAATTTTTGTGCAGGACGTAACGGTGCTCAGAAAGGATAAACTAAACATAGCTGGCGGTTGCGTATTTGTTGCTGTTAGAAGTCGTACCGAAATTGAAGTAGATAGTCTCCGTCAGATAGTACGGGTGGACGTCATTCTTGGAAACCGGAATAAAATAATAACTGGATACTTTCACCAACCTTCCAACACAGATGATACAATTTCTGAAAGGTTCTAATAAAAACTTGAGTCTAATTTCAAACACGTACCCGACTCGTACAATTATAGTTGGCGGTGACTTCAATTTACCTTCTATACACATACATCATCCGAAGTTGTGCTAAACGCATTCTGTGAAAATTATTTCGAGCAGTTAGTACATGAGCCCACTTGAGTAGTAAACGGTTGTGGAAACACACTTGACATCATAGCAACAAATAATCCTGAGCTAATAATGAGCATCAAAATGGGTACACGGATTAGTTAACACACGGTTGTTGTAGCGAGACTGAATACCATAACTCCCAAATCTTCCAAAAATAAACGAAAAAAAAATCTATTCAACAAAGCAGATAAAAATTTGCTCGATGCCTCCCTAAGAGACAATCTCCCCTCCTTCCAAATTAACTATGTAGATGTAGACCAGATATGGCTTGATTTGAAAGAAATACTCGTAGTATCGACAGCAATTGAGAGATTCGTACCAAATAAATTAACAAACGACAGAGCTGAACCCCCTTGGTATACAAAACAGGTCAGAACACTGTTTCAGAAACAACGAGAAAAGCAAGCCAAATTTAAACGTAAGCAAAATTTCCAAGATTGGCGATCTTTTACAGAAGCTCGAAATTTAACGCCGACTTCAACGAGAGATGCTTATAATAGTTTCCACAATGAAACCTTATCTCGAAATCTGGGGGAAAATTCAAAGAGATTCTTGTCGTATGTGAAGTATGCTAGCGGCAAGACACAGTCAGTGCCTTCCCTGCGCGTTAGCAATGGAAATGATATCGATGACAGTGCCGCTAGAGTTAACACGGACTTCCGAAATTCTTTCGCAATAGAATACGAACCATCATGAGTAACGTAGAAGCAGATATCCTCGGAGTAGTGAAGCAACTTAAATCACTCAATAAAAGCAAGACTTCCGGTCCAGACTGTATACCAATTACGTACCTTTCAGAATACGCTAATACAATAGCTCCATACTTAACAATCATATACAACTGTTAGCTCGACGAAAGATACGTACCCAAAAATTGAAAAGTTGTACAAGTCACACCAACATTCAAGATAATGAGTAGGAGTAATTCGCTAAATTACAGGCCCATGTCATTAACTTCGATATTCAGCAGAATTCTGGAAGATATATTGTGTTCGAACATTATGAATTACCCCGAACAAAACGATCTTTTGACACATAGTGAATACGGATCGTCATTCTTGTGAAAAACAACTAGCTCTTTGCTCACACGAAGTGTTGAGTACTATCGACAAGGGATTTCAAATTGATTCCGTATTTATATATTTCCAGAATGCTTTTGACACTATACCTCAAAGCGGTTTGTAATCAAATTGCGTGCTCATGGAATATCGTCTTAGTTATGCAACTGAATTCGTGCTTACCTCTCAGAGAGGTAACAGTTCGTAGTAACTGACGAAAAGTCATCGAGTAAAACATAAGTGATTTCTGGCGTGCGCCAAGGTAGTGTTATAGGCTTCTCTGATGTCCCTTATCTATATAAACGATTTAGGAGACGACCTGAGCAGCCGTCTTAGGTCGTTTGCAGATAATGCTGTCGTTTATCTTCTAGTAAAGTCATCAGAAGATCAAAACGAATTGGAAACGATTCAGAGAAGGTATCTGTATGCAGTGAAAACTGGCAAGTGACTCTAAATAGTGAAGAGTGTGAGTTTATCCACACGAGTGCTAAAAGGAATCCGTTAAGCTTCGGTTACACGATAAATAATCAAATCTAAAGAGCATAAATTGAACTAAATACCTAAGAATTACAATTACGAACAACTTGAATTGGAACGAATGCTTAGAAAATGTTGTTGGGAAGGCTTAGAAAAGACTACATTTTATTGGCAGAATACTTAGAAGATGGAACAGATTGACTAAAGCGACAGTCTACACTACGCTTGTACGTCCTCTTTTGGAGTACTGCTGCGCGGTGTGAGATCCTTACCAGATATGATTAACGGAGTGCATCGAAAAAGTCCAAAGAAGTGCAGTGCGTTTTGTATTATCGCGAAATAAGGGAGAAAATGTCACGGACATTCTACAGCATTTGGGTGGGGATCATTAAAACAAAGGCGTTTCTCTCTGCGGCGGAATCTTCTCACGAAATTTCAATCATCACATTTCTCCTGCAAATGCGAAAATATTTTGTTGACGCCGACCTACATAGGGAGAAATGATGATCAGAATAAAATCAGGGAAATCAGAGCTCGAACGGGAAGACATATATGCTCTTTTTTCCGCGCGCTGTACAAGAGTGGAATAATAGAGAATTATTGTGAAGGTGGTTCGATAAACCCTCTTCCAGGCACTTAAGTGTGGTTTACAGAGTAGTCATGTAAATGTCTTGACTTTGGATATGTGAGAAACTGTAGTTTACCGTTCGAAGTGTGTCTAGAAAAGGTCAGACAAGTGCTTAGTTTATACGGGCAGTTTACGGTATCGAAGAAGGAATGTGCTCAGTAAATAACACAAGAGAATTGAACAGCTAAAGTAGAATTACAAACTCATATATCCTTTTATATGATTGTATGCGGTCGTAGGGTGTATTTTGTGTATGAAAATGAGCCCCGCACATGCTCCATATGGATTTAAGCGGAACATCTAATAGAAAATTGTGAACGAAGACGCCCTGTACAACTGTCTATTGAAAAAGTCAGCCAGTAGCTATGACATATGTAGCTGTTCTATCAGGGCGGTGTGATCCCACCATGGGTACATCGGGGCCGGGAAGTGGAAACAATGTGAATGAGGAAGTTACAGAATCCATCTCCGGCCAGCAAGAGAACCCAAAGAAGAGGAATGAAGCTGTTAGTAAAGGTAAATAAATCAATAAGGAAGCTATAAAGTGCCACTGACACGTGATAAATGACACCAGAATGCGCCTGTTGAAGTGGGAGAGGATGTGGAGATGGCAGCAAGTATTAATGAAACGAAAGCACAATTAAAAACAACGAAGATAGCTATTATGAATACTCAGAAAGCAAATGCAACGACAAGTCAACGATCGATGAAGGCATCTAGCTGGAAAAATCCGTGGAAAATGGACACGTTGACAAAACCTATTCTATATCGGGACAGTCTTCAAAATGTTAAGTGTGAAAGTACAACAGTACCATATTCAAAACGTATGAGACTAGCAGCTTAGGAGAAAAATCCAAACTCCAGTCTCGAATATCAGAGAATACGAAAGGGAAATGAAGAACATAGCAATTTGACCAGTCTCCTTGTTGTCTGTCAAATAACTTCAAGAAAATGCTGGTGAGAAAAACCTTGCATCATGGGCACAGTGATACAGAAATGCCGAAACCCGCGTAGCAGAAAGAAGCGCTAAACTTAATGAAACAACACACAAAGGTTTCCAGGACCACCTGAGGGAAGAAATGTACAAAATGCTATCAAACCCGAAAAGTAAATCATACATGTACACAGTCACATACACAGTCACATACCACCAAGAATGAAGAGAAAATATCAGTGGTAGTTCTAATATTCCAAGAAAACATTATTCAAATTTTTATAAAATGTTAGCGTTTCACTTTCTATATATACAAGGGACAGTGAAAAAAGGACACAAGCGTAAAAAAATAAACAAGAAAGGTAAGTGACCCATTTATGATTTAAAAAGTAATCGCCGTATCCGTTAACACATTTATCCCACCGTGAGAGAAGAGGATCAATACCTTCATGGAAACTGTTTGCGGTTGCCTACGGAAACATTATCGTACCGAGGCGTGCACCCCTACATTTATATCTACATCTACGTGATTATTCTGCAATTCAGAATTAAGTACCTGGCAGATGGTTCATCGAACCACCTTCAAGCTGCTTCTCTACCGTTCCACTCTCGAACAGCACGCGGGAAAACCAATAGCCGGCCGGAGTGGCCGAGCGGTTGTAGGCGCTACAGTCTGGAACCGCGCGACCGCTACCGTCGCAGGTTCGAATCCTGCCTCGGACGTGGATGTGTGTGACGTCCTTAGGTTACTTAGATTTAAGTAGTTCGAAGTTCTAGGGGACTGATGACCTCGTAAGTTAAGTCCCATAGTGCTCAGAGCCATTTTTGAAAACCTGTACTTAAATCTTTTCGTTCGAGCTCTTATTTCTTTTAATGTATTATTATCATCCTATGTAGGTGGGGGCCAACAAAATATATTCACACTGTGAGGGGAAGTGAGTGATTGGAAAGCTCCTGCCGCAGCGAAAAAAACCTTTGTGTTAAAGACTGCAACCCCAATTCCTTTATTTCGCTATAGTAAAAAACAAGCTGCCCTTCTTTGAACTTTTTGGGTGTCCTCCGTCAATCATATTTGATGAGGATCCCACACAGCACAACAGTACTCCAGAAGAGAGCGGACAAATGTAGTGTAAGCAGTCTCTTTAGGAGACCTGATATATTTTCTGAGTATTCTGCGCAATAAATCGCAGTCTTTGACTCAGTTTTCCACACAACACTATCTGTCTTATCGTACCACCGTACGTTATTGGTAACTTTAATCTCTAAATATTCAGTTGAGTTTACATCCTTTTGATACGTGCGATTTATCTTGTAACCGAAATTCAGCGGATTCTTTTTACTACTCATGTGGATCACTTTGAACATTTCATTATTTATAGTCAATTGCCACTTCTTTCACCATACAAATGCCTTTTCTAAATTATTCTCCAATTAGTTTTGATCATCTCATGATTTTACGACATGGTAAATGAACGAGTTATCTGCAAACGATCTAAGAAGGCTGCTCAGATTGTTGCCTAATTCGTTTACATAGATCAGGAACAGAAGAGTGCCTGTAACACTTTCTCGGGGAAAGCTAGTTGTTAAATATGGGGGTTTCTGTCATTTATAACCAAGTATGGCCTTTGTGACAGGAAATCACGAATCCAGTCACACAACTGAGACGATATTCCACAGGCACGCAATTTGATTAGAGGTTATTTGTGACGAACAGTATCAGAAAAGCCTCCTGAATATATAAAAATGTGGAATCAATTTGGGGTCCCATATCGATGGACCAAGTACATCGGGTGAATCAAGAGCTGGTTGTATTTCGCAAGAAAGATATTTTCCGAATTCCTTCGTCCGAAGCAGATCGACGACCACGAATGACTAGTTTCAGTTCTCCAAAAATGTGTAAAAGGCATAGCGAGAGATCATGAGTGTACGGAGGATGTGTAATCGCCTCCCAGTGAAACTTCTGCAGCGTACTTGAAACAACCTTGGCGACGTGTGGGAGGGCAGCCGCAAACCTTTTTCCATGAAGGCACTGACCGTGCTTTCTCACAGGGGGATAAATGTATTAACAGATGTGGAAATTGCTTTTGAAGTGATAAAATTTTACTTAATTTTTTTATTCTGTCTCATTTTTATTTATCTGTCCCTTATACGTAAAGACATTCCCGGTTAACAACCTAAAATCACAAAAAGTGCTAACTGAAAATTACACATGTACTCAAGTTCGTCAAGAGAATCTTAACTTTACATTTTCTTTCCATTCCACTTTGGAAGGTTCTCCAATTCGTTCTGATCATCTCATGACTTTACGAGACGGTAAATGAACGCATTATCTGCAGATTATGTAAGAACGCTGCTCAGATTGTCTCCTAAATCGTTTACGTAGATCATACACAGAAGAGTTCCTGTAACACTTTCCTGTCTTAGTAGGAGAGAAAAATATTTTAATTTATTTCTATGAAGGACAAAGTTGTAAGTCTAATGAGAAGATGGGTTATAATTTCATCACGATATGTTATATTTCATTTCACCTGCTATAATGTTTCAATTACAGAGTCTTCACGAAACCTCAGAGCTTTCATTTCTTCTCTCTGAACTTCTATTCCCTTCCCATATTTCATTTTGGTTTCATTTACTGATTGCGCAATGTACAGTTTGAATAACATGGGGACACAGGGATGGGGGCATGGTTGGACAATTGAACAACAGCCCTTCCTCATTGCCTTCTCAACTATTACGAGGGGCGTTTGAAAAGTCTGTGCAAAAATAAAAACTGCTTACTTGTTTGGGGTAAACCTTTTTTATTTTTCGTCATAGTCTCCTTTTAGTCTTATACACTTCGTCCGACGCTGTTCTAATTTGTTGATCACTTCCGAATAATACAATTTGTCCAAGTCTGCAAAAGAGCTATTAATTGCTGCAATCACCTCCACGTTTGAATAAAATATGTGTCCCACCAGCCATTTCTTCAAATTAGGGAACAAATAGTAGTCCTAGAGAGCCACGTCTGGAGAATAGGAGGGATGTGAAACGAGTTTGAATAAAATATGTGGCCCACCAGCCATTTCTTCAAATTAGGGAACAAATAGTAGTCCTAGAGAGCCACGTCTGGAGAATAGGAGGGATGTGAAACGAGTTCTATTTCCATTAATTTTAAGACCAAAACTGCTGAGGTGTGTGCTGGTGCATTGTCATGATGGAAAAGTACTTTTTTGTGGTCCAATCGCCGGCGTTTATCTTGCATCTCGGTTTAAAAACGGTCCAATAACGATGAATAATATGCACCTGTAATAGTTTTACGCTTTTCCAGATAGTCGATGATGATTATCCCTTGCGAATCCCGAAAGACAGTCGCCATAACCTTTCCGGCCGAAGGAATGGTCTTCGCCTTTTTTGGTGCAGATCCTCCCTTGGTAACCCATTGTTTAGATTGTTCTTTGGTCTCAGGAGCATAGTAATATGTCCACGTATCATCCACAGTGACGAAACGACGCTTAAAGTCCTGTGGATTCTTCCTGAACAGCTGCAAAGCATCCTTGCAACACTTCACACAATTCCGTTTTTGGTCAAGCGTGAGCAGCCGCGGAACCCATCTTGCAGATAGCTTTCCCATGTCCAAATGTTTATGCAAAATATTATGTACCCGTTCATTCGAGATGCCCAGAGCACTAGCAATCTCATGCACATTAACTCTTCTGTCATCCATCACCATATCAAGGATTTTATCTTTTATTTCTGGAGTCTTAACCCGCACAGGGCGTCCAGAACGTTCAGCATCACTTGTGCCCATATGGTCACTCCGAAAATTTTGAAACCATTTATAAACTGTTCTAATCGAAGGTGCAGAGTCACTGTAATGTTTATCAAGCTTCCCTTTAGTCTCCTGAGGCGTTCTGCGTTTCATAAAGTAAAGTTTAATCACTACACGACATTCTTTTTCGTCCATTTTTTGACAGCCAACCGACTTCCTTGATTCACACGAATGCCAAACACAAAGAAACAGACCAATATGGCTGAAACTTGGTGTACGTTCTTTCCACAGATGCTACTAACTAAACATGACCTAGATACGCGCCGGTGGTGCCATCTCTCGGATTTTGCAGGGACCTTTCAAACCCCCCCTCGTACTTCTCTTTCATGCCCTTCGTCCCTTATTGTCTTTCTTGGAGCGCCAGTGTTCCAACACAACAGGGAGAATACTAACTGTTTGTCACCCTCGGAGCCGCAGCTGCTTTCTCTTCCGTAGAAACCCTTTCCCAGTGGAAGTCGCTCGCCAGCGGCAGGAGGTTGACATCTTGATATCGCACCGCATCATCGCATTTACGATGGTTATCTACGCTCGATCGGACATAATTTCTCCGCCGACTGCCACGCGCCTGTCCGATCCGGAATTTAAGCACGAAGCAGTAATTTCTGCCGGCGTGTCAGAACGGGTTGCTTGAATATTTATGAATACACAAGAATAATGCGAGAGGACATCGCGAACTGAGCAGCTAGACAAAGGCGAGTTATGGGGCGCGTGGCCCATTTAGGGGCGCCCTCGGTCGCCCTTTCCAACCCTTTGCCGCCCTTCCGGCAGGGAGTCTGGCGCTGGCAGTGGAGTTTTGATTTAGCGGCCTCTGCCCTAATCTGCGCATCTCCCGCCGCACCGGCCGGTGACGTCTTGCTAAGAGCCGTCCCACTTCATCCCGAGCGACGGTTTGTCGCCAAGGGACGCTCCACCACGCGCCCGACAGTCACTCCTACGTTGTGCTACAGCAGAGCCGAGCATTCCCCCCAAAAACCTGATTTTCACAGATAATGCTGTCTAGACGACACACCACTACTACAAAGAGCATCCGGTTGGGTCACTGCTGTTATCTTTCGTGTTGTTGTTGTTGTGGTCTTCAGTCCTGAGACTGGTTTGATGCAGCTCTCCGTGCTACTCTATCCTGTGCAAGCTTCTTCATCTCCCAGTACCAACTGCAAACTACATCCTTCTGAATCTGCTTAGTGTATTCATCTCTTGGTCTCCCTCTACGATTTTTACCCTCCACGCTGCCCTCCAATACTAAATTGGTCATCCCTTGATGCCTCAGAACATGTCCTACCAACCGATCTCTTCTTCTGGTCAAGTTGTGCCACAAACTTCTCTTCTCCCCAATCCTATTCAATACTTCCTCATTAGTTATGCGATCTACCCATCTAATCTTCAGCCTCCTTCTGTAGAACAACATTTCGAAAGCTTCTATTCTCTTTTTGTCCAAACTATTTATCGTCCATGTTTCACTTCCATACATGGCTACACTCCATACAAATACTTTCAGAAATGACTTCCTGGCACCTAAATCTATACTCGATGTTAACAAATTTCTCTTCTTCAGAAACGCTTTCCTTGCCATTGCCAGTCTACATTTTGTATCCTCTCTACTTCGACCATCATCAGTTATTTTGCTCCCAAAATAGCAAAACTCCTTTACTACTTTAAGTGTCTCATTTCCTAATCTAATTCCCTCAGCATCACCCGACTTAATTCGACTACATTCCATTATCCTCGTTTTGCTTTTGTTGATGTTCATCTTATATCCTCCTTTCAAGACACTGTCCATTCCATTCAACTGCTCTTCCAAGTCCTTTGCTGTCTCTGACAGAATTACAATATCATCAGCGAACCTCAAAGTTTTTATTTCTTCTCCATGGATTTTAATACCTACTCTGAATTTTTCTCTTGTTTCCTTTACTGCTTGCTCAATATACAGATTGAACAACATCGGGGAGAGGCTATAACCCTGTCTTACTCCCTTCCCAACCACTGCTTCCCTTTCATGTCCCTCGACTCTTATAACTGCCATCTGGTTTCTGTACAAATTGTAAATAGCCTTTCGCTCCCTGTATTTTACCCCTGCCGCCTTTAGAATTTGAAAGAGAGTATTCCAGTCAACATTGTCAAAAGCTTTCTCTAAGTCTACAAATGATAGAAACGTTGGTTTGCCTTTCCTTAATCTTTCTTTTAAGATAAGTTGTAAGGTCAGTATTGCCTCACGTGTTCCAGTGTTTCTACGGAATCCAAACTGATCTTCCCCGATGTTGGCTTCTACTAGTTTTTCCATTCGTCTGTAAAGAATTCGTGTTAGTATTTTGCAGCTGTGACTTATTAAACTGATAGTTCGGTAATTTTCACATCTGTCAACACCTGCTTTCTTTGGGATTGGAATTATTATATTCTTCTTGAAGTCTGTGGGTATTTCGCCTGTTTCATACATCTTGCTCACCAGGTGGTAGAATTTTGTCAGGACTGGCTTTCCCAAGGTTATCAGTAGTTTTAATGGAGTGTTGTCTACTCCGGGGGCCTTGTTTCGACTCAGGTCTTTTAGTGCTCTGT
This sequence comes from Schistocerca serialis cubense, assembly GCF_023864345.2. Classification (NCBI taxonomy): domain Eukaryota; kingdom Metazoa; phylum Arthropoda; class Insecta; order Orthoptera; family Acrididae; genus Schistocerca; species Schistocerca serialis. Next base: position 123,543,828 of record NC_064643.1, read on the forward strand.
CAAACTCCTCACGCAGTATCGTATCTCCCATTTGATCTTCATCTACATCCTCTTCCATTTTCATAATATTGTCCTTAAGTACATCACCCTTGTATAGACCCTCTACATACTCCTTCCACCTTTCTGCTTTCCCTTCTTTGCTTAGAACTGGGTTTCCATCTGAGCTCTTGATATTCATACACGTCGTTCTCTTATCTCCAAAGGTCTCTTTAATTTTCCTGTAGGCAGTATTTATCTTACCCCTAGTGAGATAAGCCTCTAAATCCTTACATTTGTCCTCTAGCCATCCCTGCTTAGCCATTTTGCACTTCCTGTCGATCTCATTTTTGAGTCGTTTGTATTCCTTTTTGCCTGCTTCATTTACTGCATTTTTATATTTTCTCCTTTCATCGACTAAATTCAATATTTCTTCTGTTACCCAAGGATTTGTACTAGCCCTCGTCTGTTTACCTACTTGATCCTCTGCTGCTTTCACTACTTCATCCCTCAAAGCTACCCATTCTCCTTCTACTGTATTTCTTTCCCCCATTCCTGTCAATTGCTCCCTTATGCTCTCCCTGAAACTCTGTTCAACCTCTGGTTCTTTCTGTTTATCCAGGTCCCATCTCCTCAAATTCCCACCTTTTTGCAGTTTCTTCAGTTTTAATCTACAGGTCATAACCAATAGATTGTGGTCAGAGTCCACATCTGGCCCTGGAAATGTCTTACAATTTAAAACCTGGTTCCTAAATCTCTGTCTTACCTATTATATAATCTATCTGATACCTTTTAGTATCTCCAGGGTTCTTCCATGTATACAACCTTCTTTCATGATTCTTAAACCAAGTGTTAGCTATGATTATGTTGTGCTCTGTGCAAAATTCTGCCAGGCGGCTTCCTCTTTCATTCCTTAGCCCCAATCCATATTCACCTACTACGTTTCCTTCTCTCCCTTTTCCTACACTCGAATTCCAGTCACCCATGACTATTAAATTTTCGTCTCCCTTCACTATCTGAATAATTTCTTTTACTTCATCATACATTTCTTCAATTTCTTCGTCATATGCAGAGCTAGTTGGCATATAAACTTTTACTACTGTAGTAGGTGTGGGCTTCGTATCTATCTTGGCCACAATAATGCGTTCACTATGCTGTTTGTAGTAGCTTACCTGCATTCCTATTTTCCTATTCACTATTAAACCTACTCCTGCTTTACCCCTATTTGATTTTGTGTTTATAACCCTGTAGTCACCTGACCAGAAGTTTTGTTCCTCCTGCCACCGAACTTCACTACTTCCCACTATACCTAACTTTAACCTATCCATTTCCCTTTTTAAATTTTCTAAGCTACCTGCCCGATTAAGGGATCTGACATTCCACGCTCCGATCCGTAGAACGCCTGTTTTCTTTCTCCTGATAACGACATCCTCTTGAGTAGTCCCCGCCCGGAGATCCGAATGGGGGACTATTTTACCTCCGGAATATTTTACCCAAGAGGACGCCATCATCATTTAATCATACAGTAAAGCTGCATGCCCTCGGGAAAAATTACGGCCGTAGTTTCCCGTTGCTTTCAGCCGTTCGCAGTACCAGCACAGCAAGGCCGTTTTGGTTATTGTTACAAGGCCAGACCAGTCAATCAACCAGACTGCTGCCCTTGCAACTACTGAAAAGGCTGCTGCCCCTCTTCAGGAACCACACGTTTGTCTGCCCTCTCAACAGATACCTCTCCGTTGTGGTTGGACCTACGGTACGGCTATCTGTATCGCTGAGGCACGCAAGCCTCCCCACGGCAAGGTCCATGGTTCATGGGGGGGGGGGGGGGGGAGGGGGGGGTATCTTTCATAGGGTGTAGAAAAATTTCCGCTACCTGTCACAATAAAATGTTGTTTATTTGTCACACGACCGGTTTAAAAAAAAGATGGTTCAAATGGCTCTGAGCACTATGGGACTTAACAGCTTTGGTCATCAGTCCCCTAGAACTTAGAACTACTTAAACCTAACTAACCTAAAGACATCACACACATCCATGCCCGAGGCAGGATTCGAACCTGCGACCGTAGCAGTCGCGCGGTTCCGGACTGCGCGCCTAGAACCGCGAGACCACCGCGGCCGGCCGACCGGTTTCGGGCTTGTGTCCATCCTCAGGGTTTTTACATTCGTGCACATGTTTATATTGCTAGAGATCACTGTATAAATACAAAAAAAAAATTATTATTGCTGACTAAACAGATACAAGTGGGACAATTGTAAGTGGCAAGGCAGCATTTGACGAGAATATATCTGTACTTATGTAAAGATGATGAATCATTATTATAATTAAACTGTGATGACAGTTTTTCACTTAGTTGCACACTTGATATCATTTTCACGTCCATATATCTGGTTGGGTGAGGAAATTTTTCTACACCCTATAAAGGAACAGTCGCGGAGTTCAACAACATCCACTACGGATAAAATTCATGTTATCTTCCGCCTCCAGCCATCTCTGTACTGCGAAGAACATCCAACAGAGATTGCCATCCTCAACCATGTGATACCAGTGTGTTCGAGTTACGAAAGGTAACAGCATAAGCTTCTCGCGGACTTGATAACAGCAGTAATTCCCAAAAGTACGTCTGTGACAGATCTGTTATGACAACTATTCAAGACTGGCTCAGTCAGTGCTGCCCAGTTTCTGCAAGAAGCTGATATACGGCTGAAAAGTAATGCCTAAGGATTTTGTATGTGAAAGCTCTTAAAGCTTTTTTTTTTTTGAAAAAAGAAAGGTTGCTAATAATCGGCATCTTTATTCTTCGTGCCTACATAATTGCAGACTTCTGCCGCTAAGGGGCTCCGAATTGTAGTATCTACGAGACAAAGGCATGGCAGCTTGTAACGTAACTATGCAAATGTGTGAGAAACAGCGTGCTGTAATCGAGTTTCGAATGCGAAGCGTTCGTCCACACTTGGAGCACACTGTACCTCAGCACGACAATGCCAGACCACACACGAGAGCTGCGGCATCTGCAACAATCCGACGCCTTGTGTTCTCTGTCATCGATCATCCTCCATGCAGCCCCCTGTTGGTGCCAGTAGATATACGTCTGTTTCCAGAACTTACATAACTCCGTCGTGGAATTCACCTTAATAGTGACGAAGGGGTAAAAGCAGATGTGAGGTTATGGCTCACACAACAAAGTTAAACACCTACACAGTGGCGGGTCTCTCCTTGGGAGAAATATGTACAACGCCAGGATTACTTTGCTGATACGTAAATGTTTAGGTACTAAGAAAAAATGCAGAATGTTAATAAAATTTGTTTTATATAAAAAGCTTTTCATATAAAAAATGAAGAAGCATTGCTTTTCACCACGCCGTCGTAGAATTCATAGTGAGTAGTCGTGACACGTAGACTTCGTTGACAAATCGGTGGTGAAAAAGAGGGATACTGGCGAGGCGGTCTTGATGACGTCGGTGCAGTCTTCGCAGGAGTTTATATGATCAAGATAAGCAGACGCGATATATAAGAAACTGGTACACCTGCCTAATATCGTGTAGGGCCTTCGCGAGCACGTACAAGTGCTGCAACACGACGTGGCATGGTCTCGATTAATATCTGAAGTAGTGCTGGAGGGAATTGACACCACCAATCCTCCAGGGCTGTCCATGAATACGTAAGGATACCAGGGCGTGGAGATCTCTTCTGAACAGCACGCTGCAAGACATCCAAGATACCGTCAATAATGTTTATGTCGGTGATGTGCAGCGGAAGTGTTTAAACCAAGAAAAGAGTTCCTGGAGCCACTCTGTATCAGTTCTGGACGTGTGGGGTGTCGCGTTGTCCTGCTGGAATTGCCGAGTCAGTCGGAATACACAAAGGACATAAATGATGAAGGTGATCAGACAATATGCTTACGTACTTGTCACCTGTCAGAGTCGTATCTAGACGTATCAGGGGTTCTATATCACTCCAACTGCACACGCCCCACACCATTACAGAGCCTCCATCAGCTTGAACAGTCCCCTGCTGACATGCGGAGTCCATGGACTCATGAGGTCGTCTCCATACCTGTTCGCGTCCTTCCGCTCGATACAATTTGAAACGAGACACGTCCGACCAGGCAACATGTTTCCAGTCATCAACAGTCTAATGTCAGTGTTGACCGGCCCAGGCGAGGCGTAAAGCCTTATGTCGTGCAGTCATTAAGGGTACACGAGTGGGCGTTCGGCTGCGAAAGCCCATATCGGCGATGTTTCGTCGAATGGTTCGCACGCTGGCAGTTGTTGATGGCCCAACACTGAAATCTGCAGCAATATGCGGAGGGATTGCACTTCTGTCAGTTGAACGATTCTCTTCAGTCGTCGTTGGCCCCGTTCTTGCCGCAGCGATGTCGGGGATTTGGCGTTTTACCGGATTTCTAATATTCGCGGTACACTCGTGAAATGGTCGTACGGGAAAATCCCCACTTCATCACTACTACTGAGTTGCTGTGTCCCATCGCTCGTGCTCCGGTATAACACCACGTTCAAACTCACTTAATTCTTGATAACCTACCATTGTAGCAGCAGTGACCGATCTGACAACTGCGTCAGACACTTGTTTTGTGCAGGCGTTGTCGACCACAGCTCCGTATTCTGCCAGCTTACATATCTCTGTATTTGAATACGCATGCCTATACCAGTTCCTTTGGCGCTTCAGTGTATATTGAGGACTGTCTATAGCTCGTGTGAATATTTATTCCTCATTGTTTTTGTAATATCCTCTTCCATATCAATATTACAAGTTTTATCGTGAAGCTTAAATTCTACCAATGTAATTTAAAATGCCTATGTTGGATATAGGTTAGTGCATAACAATTCTGATAATATTCACTTCCCTGGCTAAATCACCAAAGCTGAAGGCTATTAGTAAATAAAATTAAAGGAAAAACTGCACACTTAGGCGCGACGTATTCGCAGCAAACACGGAAAACGCTGTCCCGCACAGGAAAGTCTCACCAAGGACTGTGGTTCAACGATTTCCTTTCATCTTCGGCATTCACTTTACGATGCAAGCAAATTGCTTTCATTTGCAAAGTTACTCCGATTTTACCGTTGGTTTCCAACACGTCGTCCTTGTTAAAGTCTGTACTCTCATGAAAGATCAGGTTTCTTCTTCTCTGGTCCATTCCGTCAATATGACCTTTCCATTTATTCCCAATTTATTCTATTTTTGTTTCAATTTTAATAAAATTCGCTTCTTCACTTACCGTATCTAAAGCACAGCGCTCTCTACCTTCCTTTTTTTTCATTTTTGTGATTGGTTTGAAGTGGAGAAATTCCTCTCCTATGCCAACTTATTTATCTCAGAGTAGTACCTGAATACAACGTCATCAGCTGTTTGTTGGGTGTATTCCAATCTCTGTCTTCCGCTGTAATTTTCACCCTCTAGAGCTCCCACTACAACCGTGGAATTTATTTCCTGATGTCTTAACATGCTGTACGTCCTATCATCCTGTTCCTTCTTCTTGTTAGCGTTATCCATAAGCTCCTTTCTTTGATGATTCTACTCCCTCATCCCTTAACTTACCAGCACACCTAATTCGCAACATCAATCTCTTATTTCCCGGTTTTCAATAGTCCATGATTCAGCTACAACTTGCAGAGAAGACATGAGTAAAGTTACTAAAAATGAGTCCATGTTTCACTACTATGTGATCTTGTGCTCTAAAAGCATAAGGGGCTTTCAAGTGAAAACGAAAAACATGGATAAAAAGTAAATGAACTGTTTATTATTTCAAATGTAACCACTATAACTATCAATAAATTTATCGTTCTGTACGACAATATGGAGAATGCCTTCATGGAAAAATGTTTGCCGTTGTTTGCGAAACCATGATTGTACCCAGGAATGGACCTTTTCGTCCGAAACAAATAGACGACGGCGAATTTGGGCGGCCCACATACTTCCAAGGTTGTTTCCACTACGCGGCAGACGATTTACTGGAAACTCTTTACATAGCCTCCATACATGATATCTCCCCATGCTATTAACGTGTTTTTGGAGCTTTCAAGAAAGGCATTCTTGGCCCTCTATTTGCTTCGAACGAAGAGGTGTACGCCTTACTACTACAATGGTTCCGCCGGGAACGGCAAACATTTTTCTATGAAAGCATTGACCGTCTTGTCTCACAGTGAAATATATTAACAGTTAGGACGACTACATTTGAAATAATAACTGTTTTCTTACTTTTTTCCATCTGCTTCTTTTTCGTTCGACTGCCCCTTATAAATTCTCAGAAATTTCTTGCTCAATTTAAGGCCTATATGTGATACTCGCAGACTTCTTTTGGCTAGGAATACTCTCTTTTCCTATGCTAGTCTGTTTTAACGTCCTCTTTCCTTCGGTCGTCATGTGTTATTTTGGTTCCAAAGAAGAAGAACTTCGTCTACTTCGTGGTCTCCAATTTTGATGTTATGTTCGTCGGTAATCTCATTTCTGCTGCTTCTCGTTACTTTCGTTTCTTTTGGTTTACCCTTAATCCCTATTTTGTATTCATTACAGTATTCGTTTCATTTAATAGGAACTGTATTTCTTCAGTTTCACTGAGGATAGCACTTGTAGGTAAATCTTTTCATTTATATCCTGTCACCCAGGCTTTTAATCCCTCTATTGATCTTTTATTTTCATCACTGATCTTCGATAAGCAGACTGAACAACAGTGGCGAAAGACTGCATTCCTATCCTACGCCATTTTTAATCCGAGCATCGTGTTTTAAGTCTTCCATTCTAATGTCCCCTATTGGTTCTCGCACACACTGTATATGTTACCCGTCTTTCCCTGTAGCTTACTCCTATTTTTCTCAGTATTTCGAGCATCTTGCACCATTTTATATTGTCCAACGCTTTTTTGGTCGAAAAATCCTACGAATACGTCTTAGTTTTTCCTAAGTCTTGCTTCCATATTCAGGCCAACGACAGAACTGTCTCTCTGGTGCCTTTTCCTTTCCTGAAACCAAACTGGTCGTCATCTAGCAGTTCCTCAATTTTCTTCCCTCAGGAATCATGTTTCGGCACTTTCGATGTTTTTCATTTACTGACCGCCCCACATTCACGTTACAACCGTTATAGATACTCAACACCTTGATCGTCTTACAGCAGCGCGTCTTATTCACTAATGTACTTTCTGAAGTTCATAAGCACCTTCATTGCTTTTGTACTTTCGCATCTCCTTTTTCACAACAATTAGCAGCTTGTTTGCAGTAGCCGCCCTCTAGCATAGTCTGTCCGTGGGTTATTTCATCGATTCTGAGAAGTTGTCGTAGGATCATTTCTTCATCATGTGGTCGATGTAGTGTAATCAAGCTGTTCTCTACTATTCTTTCCATCCAGCGCCTCTTGATCTCTTGTAACTCTGTCTTAAGGATACATTCATTTCTTGAAAAGATGCTTTTTCCTGCAGGATAACAATCACGCGAAGGTGAACCCCAAGTTCCGTCGACTGTCTTACAAAGCTTCTTTTATATTTGTGATTCTTCCTTTCTTTCTTTTCAGTAGTTTCGATAGAGTGTGTTGCGTCCCACTTACTTACTTCAATTTGGAGTAGTTATCGTAGGTTTCCTTTGTATCGCAGGTTTCTTTTATATCAGACATCCCTAATACACTGACGGAGAAGCAAATTCTTTCACCATGAGCACCTTGACCGAACGCTTCCAAACTGGTATACGCGTATGCCTGTACAGTGCCTTGAGGAAAATTTCATCTACACGCGATGTAACTTGTATTTGATTTCCTATGCAGGAAAAAAGCCACGGTAAAGACTTTTGTGCGTGTCTAACGTTAGTGGAACTTTGCTCAGAACGCATACACGTACAGTTTATCGTCATCTTTCGAGTTTTGAGGAAAGCCGAATCACTGGAATGAAGGATCTGGGAGCATCTTACTGACAGACCTCACAGACAATGAACGTAATGACTGTAGAAAGGCAGTGATGAGATGAACTCAAAACAATAGTGTGGGAAGAATAGGAGGCACAGGCTTTCCCAGAAGCACTTCACCACAAGAATATTGCAGGACTGTTCGACTGTCTCTGAGAAATAGATAGGGGACTACAGCTGAAATCCGGGCAGAGGTTACAGACGGAGTGGCACTAAGAACCAATGGAAGCGGATTACTGGAAGCTGGGCTGAGATGGCGAGTTTGCATTCATCCTTTACCTTCGATACGATACCTCAGTCCACGAAGAACTGCGTGGCGTGAAGTCAGAGTAAGTTGGGGTATTTACTAGTATTCTGCGGACTCTAGGGCCGAGTGTCGCTCTTGTTTGTGGCGGTCAGATCGTCGCCAACGTGTCCGAAGACGACCAGATGAAAGGTGACAGAAATCAGCGGTTCTTGAGACCCATACCTTTCCAGTTCCTGGTGTGGGGAGCTATTGGATATGACGACAGGATTGATCTGGTGATTGTTGCAGGTTTGCTAAATGCCCATCAGTATGTAGAAAAAGTGGTAATCCTGCTCATCATTCCCTAGAAAGTTGTGGCCTTGATCGTAAAGATCGTCAGCTGTGGTGTCATGAAACACCATAGAAACAAGTTATAGGCCAGGGGGAAACCTAAACCACTCTTTATTGTTAATAAACAAATCTACAATCATACAAGACGAACGAGTGCAATGCTCTTCAATTATGTGGTTGTTCAAATTAACTGAGTGTTGAGTTTCGCCCCTGTGCATAACGAAAACGTCATGACAGTGAGACGTACTGCTTAGCAGTACAACAGGTTACATTTATTATAGAAAAGTTGTGGGACAGCAGGAGAACTTGAATTATAAGTCAAGACTATGAGTAACAGATATTTATTTGCTCAGGTTGATTGCTATAGTTCACATAGAAATAGCAGAGAGCAAATTTCTGTAGAAGCTCAGGTGAAATTTCAAAACGGCACTAACACTATGGCGAGATACTAAATTTTACGGAAGATTGTACAGTGAAAACACAGCAAGGTCTCCTCATCTGGACTGCTGGCATCTTTCCACTTCTGGTGCACAAAACGGACATTGACAGTCATGAAGTTGGTACCCCTTTGCAGCACTGCCTCCTGAATTGGTCAGCCTCTTCGGGTCAAGCATGGCCGTGGGGGTAGTCCGGTCTTTTGAGTACACGAAAATTTTGGAGCAGTATCAACCGAGATTCTCACATTTGTTGGGTGGCACCATATGGCCAATCCTTGCCATACAGAAAACGCAAAAATGTTATGCTCAGTTACTCTCTAGGACCAGCAGTTGGGGCAGGGCGTCCTCTGCCATGAGCAAGGGCAGGTGGCGGCCCTGCTAACAAAAGCACACAACACGCTGGAGCCCATCTGCCGTGAAAACTGCCCAACTTCCTGGGGACGCCTGCTCCTCGTAAGGAGACTCACTGAGCACCTCTTGCTGACAAGTAGGAGAAATGAGACCACACTAGGAGCACACTGTTGTGGATTGGCAAGAGAGTCAACCCACTATGAGAGGAAGCCGAAACGCATGCGTTTTAGCTCACGAAGGCTGGCGTGAGGTCTGGAACAGGTCAAGGAAATGAGACTGGCAAAAAAAGTACGTAGCTGCTGGAATACTTAACTTTAATCCATAATTGGTGAACATCGCTCTTCACGGTACATGTTTTACAGCATCAATAGTAACTGGTAATGGCGCCTTGCTAGGTCGTAGCAAATGACGTAGCTGAAGGCTATGCTAACTATCGTCTCGGCAAATGAGAGCGTATTTTGTCAGTGAACCATCGCTAGCAAAGTCGATTGTACAACTGGGGCGAGTGCTAGGAAGTCTCTCTAGACCTGCCGTGTGGCGGCGCTCGGTCTGCAATCACTGATAGTGGCGACACGCGGGTCCGACGTATACTAACGGACCGCGGCCGGTTTAAAGGCTACCACCTAGCAAGTGCGGTGTCTGGCGGTGACACCACACACACCTTCCTAGAAACAAAATGGGAAGATTTCCTCTCAGCACACGTCTCCAGTACACTCAATAAAATAACCGAGAAATAGCATCATAAAATGAAATAATATCGCCTAGTGATACTGATAGTCACGTCGCATTACCCATTCATCCGCCTGTCAGACATAACAAAAAATTCCCGTATTGCAAGGGTCGTTCATCACCTATTCCAGTTATCTGGCAAAGTAACTTACTTAAATAGGGATTGGAAGTAGAAAACGACTCCTAAAAGGCAAGCCGTCATATTGCCAGTGTCATCTATAATAACATTATCATAATTAAGAGTGAATATGGTACGTCAAGTTTGTACGTAGATAAAATGCGTTACCAAAATTAAAATACAATACCAGGAATCTCCGTTCCATATGACGTAAATGTAATATTAATAAAGCTATATTTTAACCTGGATTCACAGAGCAGGCTTAACAGTAAGAGCACAGTCTTCATCGACTTAATTAGTCAAAAATATTTTGTGCTACATAATGTAAAATCCATGAGCAACATGCATATTCTGTGACCAGTGTCCACAAATCTCAAACTTAAGATACACTACTCGCCAATAAAGTTGCTACACCACGAAGACGACGTGCTACAGACGCGAAATTTAACCGACTGGAAGAAGATGCTGTGATATGCAAATGATTAGCTTTTCAGAGCATTCACACAAGGTTGCCGCCGGTGGCGACACCTACAACGGGCTGACATGAGGAAAGTTTCGAACCTATTTCTCATTCACAAACAGCAGTTGACTAGCGTTGCGTGGTGAGACGTTGTTGTGATGCCTCGTGTAAGGAGGAGAAATGCGTACCATCACGTTTCCGACTTTGAAAAAGGTCGGATTGTAGCGACATTGCTGCTAGCGTTGGTCGAGATCCAATGACTGTTGGCAGAATATGGAATCGGTGTGTTCAGGAGGGTAATATGGAACACCGTGCTGGATCCCAACGGCCTCGTATCACTAGCAGTCGTGATGACAGGTATCTTATCCGCATGGCTGTAACGGATCGTGCTGCCACGTCTCGATCCCTGAGTCAACAGATGGGGACGTTTGCAAGACAACAACCATCTGCACGAACAGTTCGACGACGTTTGCAGCACCATGGACTATCAGCTCGGAGACCGTGGCTGCGGTTATCCTTGACGCTGCATCACAGACAGGAGCGCCTGCGATGGTGTACTCAGCGACGAACCTACATCTACATCTACATCTATACTCCGCGAGCCACCTTACGGTGTGTGGCGGAGGGTACTTATTGTACCACTATCTGATCCCCCCTTCCCTGTTCCATTCACGAATTGTGCGTGGGAAGAACGACTGCTTGTAAGTCTCCGTATTTGCTCTAATTTCTCGGATCTTTTCGTTGTGATCATTACGCGAGATATATGTGGGCGGTAGTAATATGTTGCCCATCTCTTCCCGGAATGTGCTCTCTCGTAATTTCGATAATAAACCTCTCCGTATTGCGTAACGCCTTTCTTGAAGTGTCCGCCACTGGAGCTTGTTCAGCATCTCAGTAACGCTCTCGCGCTGACTAAATGTCCCCATGACGAATCGCGCTGCTTTTCGCTGGATCATGTCTATCTCTTCTATTAATCCAACCTGGTAAGGGTCCCATACTGATGAGCAATACTCAAGAATCGGACGAACAAGCGTTTTGTAAGCTACTTCTTTCGTCGATGAGTCACATTTTCTTAGAATTCTTCCTATGAATCTCAACCTGGCGCCTGCTTTTCCCACTATTTGTTTTATGTGATCATTCCACTTCAGATCGCTCCGGATAGTAACTCCTAAGTATTTTACGGTCGTTACCGCTTCCAATGATTTACCACCTATGGCATAATCGTACTGGAATGGATTTCTGCCCCTATGTATGCGCATTATATTACATTTATCTACGTTTAGGGAAAGCTGCCAGCTGTCGCACCATGCATTAATCCTCTGCAGGTCCTCCTGGAGTACGTACGAGTCTTCTGATGTTGCTACTTTCTTGTAGACAACCGTGTCATCTGCAAATAGCCTCACGGAGCTACCGATGTTGTCAACTAAGTCATTTATGTATATTGTAAACAATAAAGGTCCTATCACGCTTCCCTGCGGTACTCCCGAAATTACCTCTACATCTGCAGATTTTGAACCGTTAAGAATGACATGTTGTGTTCTTTCTTCTAGGAAATCCTGAATCCAATCACAAACCTGGTCCGATATTCCGTAATCTCGTATTTTTTTTCACTAAACGTAAGTGCGGAACCGTATCAAATGCCTTCCTGAAGTCCAGGAATACGGCATCAATCTGCTCGCCAGTGTCTACGGCACTGTGAATTTCTTGGGCAAATAGGGCGAGCTGAGTTTCACATGATCTCTGTTTGCGGAATCCATGTTGGTTATGATGAAGGAGTTTTGTATTATCTAAGAACGTCATAATACGAGAACACAAAACATGTTCCATTATTCTACAACAGATTGACGTAAGCGAAATAGGCCTATAATTATTCGCATCTGATTTATGACCCTTCTTGAAAATGGGAACGACCTGCGCTTTCTTCCAGTCGCTAGGTACTTTACGTTCTTCCAGCGATCTACGATAAATTGCTGATAGAAAGGGGGCAAGTTCTTTAGCATAATCACTGTAGAATCTTAAGGGTATCTCGTCTGGTCCGGATGCTTTTCCGCTACTAAGTGATAGCAGTTGTTTTTCAATTCCGATATCGTTTATTTCAATATTTTCCATTTTGGCGTCCGTGCGACGGCTGAAGTCAGGGACCGTGTTACGATTTTCCGCAGTGAAACAGTTTCGGAACACTGAATTCAGTATTTCTGCCTTTCTTCGGTCGTCCTCTGTTTCGGTGCCGTCGTGGTCAACGAGTGACTGAATAGGGGATTTAGATCCGCTTACCGATTTTACATATGACCAAAACTTTTTAGGGTTCTTGTTTAGATTGTTTGCCAGTGTTTTATGTTCGAATTCGTTGAATGCTTCTCTCATTGCTCTCTTTACGCTCTTTTTCGCTTCGTTCAGCTTTTCCTTATCAGCTATGATTCGACTACTCTTAAACCTATGATGAAGCTTTCTTTGTTTCCGTAGTACCTTTCGTACATGATTGTTATACCACGGTGGATCTTTCCCCTCGCTTTGGACCTTAGTCGGTACGAACTTATCTAAGGCGTACTGGACGATGTTTCTGAATTTTTTCCATTTTTGTTCCACATCCTCTTCCTCAGAAATGAACGTTTGATGGTGGTCACTCAGATATTCTGCGATTTGTGCCCTATCACTCTTGTTAAGCAAATATATTTTCCTTCCTTTCTTGGCATTTCTTATTACACTTGTAGTCATTGATGCAACCACTGACTTATGATCACTGATACCCTCTTCTACATTCACGGAGTCGAAAAGTTCCGGTCTATTTGTTGCTATGAGGTCTAAAACGTTAGCTTCACGAGTTGGTTCTCTAACTATCTGCTCGAAGTAATTCTCGGACAAGGCAGTCAGGATAATGTCACAAGAGTCTCTGTCCCTGGCTCCAGTTCTGATTGTGTGACTATCCCATTCTATACCTGGTAGATTGAAGTCTCCCCCTATTACAATAGTATGATCACGAAACTTCTTCACGACGTTCTGCAGGTTCTCTCTGAGGCGCTCAACTACTACGGTTGCTGATGCAGGTGGTCTATAGAAGCATCCGACTATCATATCTGACCCACCTTTGATACTTAACTTAACCCAGATTATTTCACATTCGCATTCGCTAATAACTTCACTGGATATTATTGAATTCTTTACTGCTATAAATACTCCTCCACCATTGGCGTTTATCCTATCCTTGCGGTATATATTCCATTCTGTGTCTAGGATTTCGTTACTGTTCACTTCCGGTTTTAACCAACTTTCCGTTCCTAATACTATATGCGCACTATTTCCTTCAATAAGAGATACTAATTCAGGAACCTTGCCCTGGATACTCCTGCAGTTTACCAATATTACGTTGACTTTTCCTGTTTTTGGTCTCTGAGGACGGACGTTCTTTATCAACGATGATAATGTCCTCTCTGGTAAGCCGTCAGGTATTTTATCGTTTCGCCCAAGGGGGGGGTCCCTCTAACCTAAAAAACCCCCGTGTGCACGCCACACGTACTCTGCTACCCTAGTAGCTGCTTCCGGTGTACGAATGGCAAAACGTCATTTTTCGGATGAATCCAGGTTCTGTTTACAGGATCATGAGGGTCACATCCGTGTCTGGCGACATCGCGGTGAACGCACATTGCCGACCGCGGTGGCCGTGCGGTTCTAGGCGCTGCAGTCCGGAACCGCGGGACTGCTACGGTCGCAGGTTCGAATCCTGCCTCGGGCATGGATGTGTGTGATGTTCTTAGGTTAGTTAGGTTTAAGTAGTTCTAAGTTCTAGGGGACTGATGACCTAAGATGTTAAGTCCCATAGTGCTCAGAGCCATTTGAATCCATTTTTTTGAACGCACATTGGAAGCGTGTATTCGTCATCGCCATACTGGAATATCACCCGGCGTGATGATATGGGGTGACATTGGTTACACGTCTCCGTCACCTCTTGTTCGCATTGATGCCACTTTGAACAGTGGACTTTACATTTCAGACGTGTTACGACCCGTCGCTCTACCCTTCATTCGATCCCTGCGAAACCCTACATTTCAGCAGGATACTGCACGACTGCATGTTGCAGGTCCTGTACGGTCCTTTCTGAATACAGAAAATGTTCGACTGCTGCCCTGGCCAGCTTATTCTCCCGATCTCTCGCCAATTGAAAACGTCTGGTCAATGGTGGCCAAGCAACTGGCTCGTCACAATACGCCAGTCACTAATCGTGATGATCTGTGGTATCGTGTTGAAGCTGCATGGGAAGCTGTACCTGTATACGCCATCCAAGCTCTGTTTGATTTAGTACTCAGGCGTATCAAGGCTGTTATTACGGCCAGAGGTGGTTATTCTGGGTACTGATCTCTCAGGATCTATGCACCCAAATTGCGTGAAAATGTAATCACATGTCAGTTCTAGTATAATATATTTGTCCAATGAATACCCGTTTATCATCTGCATTTCTTCTTGGTGTAGCAATTTCAATGGGCAGTAGTGTACATGAATCAAGACATCCTGAGTAAATATTTTCTTCAGAATACAAGTGGAATTGAACTTAGACATACTTTTCCTTAAAATAATGATAAGACATCATTAAATAATATTTCCACATGTTGCGATGTCTACATTACAGTTTAAATGCCTGTTTGCATAAAATTACGTGAGAAAAACTTATATTTAAGCAATTTGTGTCACAACGACATATTGTGAGCTCACCGGCTCATGTGAATCTGTTAATTAATCTCATCGAATGTAGTATCTAACGTCTCTTACACTAGGAAAAGGCCTACTACACTGCTCGAAAGAATTAGAGAAACATGACTTTGGGCGTCTACCATACTCCATTAAGCAATACATAAAGACGGAATTTGTTACCAAATTCTACCTTTATCTTTCAAAAATTAAGTACGCAACAAAACCTCATTACTTCCTCGATCGTTCACTAAAAAATAACTGAAATGACTGACAGGTGTCGGAAATAGAGTGGAAACAATCATTCACCCCGTCGTACTGGGTATTTTTCACTGGTCTTTGAGAGATTCAATAACGCGTGTGCCCTCCGTAAGAGTTTATCACTGCCCGACAACTATGTGTCACTCCCAATAGAGCTTTAAGGAAGCCACCCTGCGGTATCCGCTATTATTCTCGAATGACAGCCCATGAGAGTTCTTGTAGAGTCAATGATGGAACAGGGCGACCACGGAAACGACTGTCAAGCATACCCCACTCACCGCAAGTCTCCATACATGAACTAGGCCATCACCTTGCGTCAGAGGATATATAGACTCGGCTGTGAATAACTCGTTTAGCCAGTGATGAAGTTTCCAGTTGACATGGAAGCGGCAGAACTGAAGGCGAGCTGCTAGATGTTCTGTCCAGAGGCGTACTTGTACACTACGTCTGGGTTGTAAGGTCCTTTCTGGTAACTTGTTCACAAAAATCCGATCAGAATCAGCGCCTCCCGTGGCCCCCCCTGAGACCGTCTTGCAGTGCTCTGGTGGTATCCGTTCGATGCCACAAGACAGAGGTGACCAGATATCGGTCTTCACGTTGGTTTTAATACTTAGGCGACCTTGTCCAAGTTGCCTTGTGTAATGACCTGCCGCCTGCAACGTGTTCACAACCTATGCATGACACATGCAGCGGCACTGACATCTGCAGCAACACGTCCGAAAATCCATCTTTCTTGGACCAAAGAGATTGCTCTTTCTACTTGCTCTTCTTGGTTGAATCCAACGTCCATAAATGACGACTGCCATCTGTGGTGCCTTACTAGGAACCACTGGGACACTTGAAACGGGTGAAGACATCTGTATTCAAATACAAAGGTATACAGAACATGACTCTGCTGTAGACAACGCCTGCATAAGACAAGTGTCTGGCGCAGTTGTTAGATCGGTTACTGCTACTACAATGGCAGGTTATCAAGACTTAAGTGAGTTTGAACGTGGTGTTATAGGCGGCGCTCCAGCGATGGGACACAGCACTTCCGAGGTAGCGATGAAGTGGGGACTTTCCCTGACGAGCATTTCACGAGTGTACCATGAATATTAGGAATCCGGTAAAATATCAGATTTCCGACATCGCTGCGGCCGGACAAAGATCCTGAAAGAATGGACCAACGATGACTGAAGAGAATCGTTCAACATGACAGAAGTACAACCCTTCCGCAAATTGCTGCAGATTTCAATGCTGGGCCATCAACAAGTGGCAGCGTGCGAACCATTGAACGACACATAATCAGTATAGGCATTCGGAGCAGAAGGCCCATTTGTGTACCCTTGATGATTGCGCGACACAAAGCTTTACGCCACGCCTGGGCCCGTGAGCACCGACATTGAGCACATGTTGCCTGGTGGGATGATTCTTGTTTGAAATTGTATCGAGCGGATGGACGTGTACGGGTATGGAGACAACCTCATGAGTCCATGGACCCTGCAAGTCGGCACGGGACTATTCAAGCTGATGGAGGCTCTGTAATTGTGTGGGGCGTGTACGGTTGGAGTGATATGGGGCCCCTGATACGTCTAGCTACAGCTCTGACGGGTGACACGTTTGTAAGCATCCTGTATGATCACCTGCATCCATTCTTGTCCATTGTGCATTCCGACGGACTTGGGCAATTCCAGCAGGACAATGTGACACCTCACACGTCCATAATAGCTACAGATTGGCTCCAGGAACACTGTTTTGAATATAAATACTTCCGCTGGGCACCAACCTCCCCAGACATGAACATTATCGAGCAAATCCGGAATGCCTTGAACGTGTGTTCAGAAGAGACCTCCACCCCCTCGTACTCTTACGGATTTATGGACAGCCCTTCAGGATTCATAGTGTCAGTTACCTCCAGCACTACGTCAGACATTAGTCGACTCCATGCCACGTCGTATTGTGGCACATATGTGTGCTCACGGGGGGTCTCTACAAGATATTAAGCAGGTGTACCAGTTTCTTTGGCACTTCAGTGTGCATTTAACATGCCGGACGTTGATACAAGTTATCCCCTAATTCTTTTGAGCTGTGTAATTTTTTATGCAATTTACAAGCTGTGTATCTTATTAATCTGAGTACAGAATCACACAAGATAAATGCAATAATTCCAAAATGAACCTCAATGGGAAAGATATTACTGTTCCATAGTAACTACAACCTGTGGTGTAATAGCTGCGAGTATCTGTTACGTCACCAAATTGTGGCATCTGCTACATGTTTACTGTGAAAATATGAATGTGTGAGAAAAATTATTTACATATGATGTCGTTGTCAAGTTTTCAAAACTAGATTACTATTATGTTCGTACATGAAACTGTTCTCCACGAGAATTGATTATTTGTACATGGTTCTAATATGCAGATTAACAGTAACAAATCTTTCTTCTGAGACACTACTCAGTTATAACATCATGTTACAGATAGCGGCGCTCCACTTAAAGAAAGGCCGCTATTGTGTTTTAAGGTTCGTCAATGGCTAGCATATGTTAAAACCTATAAGCTGGTGCTCACCACGTGGTTAAGAACAAATGCATGCTAGTGGTCCCTTTGTGACTTATGTGGCTGGCCGCTGGCTTAGGCTGCCACAAAGGAAGGGAAGCCATCCGCTCTACCTGATAGGTGAGCCTCTTTTCTCACATGTCCACAGCCCATATGCCACTGTATCAATCGTAAGACTCAATTAGCAAGCTTTGCAACTGTGCACAGAATTAAAATGACACATGATAATGATGACATGAAATCTTCCCCAAGAATGAACATTTAGGATGTATGTCATTGTGGAAGTGTAAAAAAGTTAGTAAAAAACTTTAGCTTGATTTTTTATCGTTACTTTAGTTTGTCAGATATCAAGGCAAAGCAAAACACGGTTTCAACAGCAGAATTTAAGTGCATATATAAAGCAGAGAATTTCATCAAACAGTCTTAAGTAAACCTTGTCACCCCCCTGAAATCTTACATTTAACTATTTCCCGACGCTTTTTCATAAGTCTGTCTTTTTAGTGAGATGTGCACTACGCGTGGAAAGTTCTAAAAGGATGGCGTAATCTAAATTAGGCAACACATTCTAACAATGCCAGTGGATTTTGAAAAAATGACGCACAGGAAAACATACCTCCCAAAATAAATAATAGTACTTATCGCTCAGCGCACTGTAAGCAAAAACTGCCATCTGACAAAGTCTCTAAACAATTCAGCAACGACCCCAGAGCATGATTTGCTGCTGGCTGTAGCCCAGAAACCTCCTAATATCGTTTGAATTCCTTTGACCACACATAACATGAAATCTGCAAATCCTCCTGGTGCCAACGAATAAAGTTGCCTCTCAAGTCACAAAACAAATCTCTGCAACCTTCAAAATTTTACTACAAGCGGAACGAACTAATGGTTTCCCCAAACCAAGACTTCCCAACTGATGGCGAAGAACTTGTTTCACACAACATATGGACAAGACGTCAAAAGAAAATTTTAGAGGCTCATTACATAATGTTTCGTCACCTTACACATTGGTTTCTTGACGCTCCTGAATGAAACAAAATATCATTTCAGCCAGATACGCCAACGGTTCACATGGATTGTAGCTGCACTTCAGTATCGAAAAAATTTGCAAAACGGACATTACATTCACGCAATATGGAATTACTATGCACTGCAGACAACTCTACCCCTTGAATTTCCCACAAAAGGGCACATACTGTATATATGCAAGGCATATATTGTATATATGCAAACTGTAGCAACCACAAGTGTCCAAAGAAAAATTACATATAAGTATATAACCTTATTGCTAAACGCAAACAAGAACTCATGGGTAAGGAAAACATAACCAAGCAAACTACGTAATTGATACAAGTTGTCGAACATAAACTGGAGACACCATACTGTACAAAGGCTTTCAGATTCTAGATGTGTGTCCCAGTTACTTTCTTGGAGAGACCTATTCTCCACCTTGCACGAGAGATGGTGATTCGCCACCAGTTCGTTCTCACCTGGGTAGAAGAAACACTGCTTCACGTTCTTTGCATTCCTCCTCAGTCGTTGCAGTGCCGCTTACCTGATATTGGCAACTGCGTCTGCCATCACCCGCCTATGCCTAGCTGGCTGCTGCGACGGGAATGCAGCCATTTCTCTGGAACGCTCCTCTGGTTCCTCACTCATTACAATTTTAATTGCCGCCATCTTGGTTGAGTCATAAGGGTAAAGATTTATCACTAAATTGAAATCCTTGATGTAATGATCCAGTGTCATGGTTTTTGCTGCAACAGATGTGAGAGAGCTTTCCCAATACTCTCATGATTCTCTCCACTGGGTTTGCTTTTGGGTGGTACACAACAGTATAAATACCATTTACCTTCCTCCTCTGTAACAGTCCCTTCCATATCTTTGAAACGAACTGTTCCCCACTGTCCAAAAGCACATGTTTTGCATGCCAAAACACACGAAAGACGTCTCTGACAAGCGCTTTAGAAACAGAGCTCCCAGTAGCGATCTTAATGGTTAGTTTATGTATTTCTACACTAACTAATTGCATAAGTTCCTAGGGACAATAAGAGAAAAGATAACTGACTACTTGGTGGAAGATGATTTTGCCTTTTGTCACTTCACACGTACTTCCAGTACTTTCCTCGTCCGTCAGCCCATACTGTTAAAAGTAAACCAATTCTTTAAGTTTTCTATCGTACTTTGCTTGGCCAAACTATGGATAACTCAGATAGGTGTGCCATATCAGCTTATTTATCAACCCCTCTGGCGCTCATGACCCCCATGATTATCCGTTTTGGTTCTTAAAGTGAAACAACACATTGTTTTAGTAGAGAAAACTGCCTCAGTACCAGGAAACCCTTAATTCTCACCTTTTATTTTAACTCACATAGCACTGGATATCCCTCTAAAATTGACAAACACGCTCCACTAGGCTCCTATTACCAGCTCTGCTCATACTGTTTGCTATGGGCATTAATGGTGCCGTGACTCATGACTGCTCAGTTTCTCTCCTTAACTTCTCTGGGTCTCGTTTTAGCGAAAGAAACAACTCAGTCTCTGATACATTAACTGGTTCCGTGGCCTAAGATACAGTTCATTCCTCCGAAGTCTTCATTTTCGAGTTATGGAGCTATTAGTTTCCTATACAGAATGAAATTATCACTCTGCAGCGGAGTGTGAGCTGATATGAAACTTCCTGGCAGATTAAAAGTGTGTATCTGACCGATACTCGAGTTCGGGACCTTTGCCTTTCGTGCGCAATTGCTCAGCCGACTGAGCTACCCAATCACGACACTGGATCCGTCCTCACGACTTTATTCCGACAGTACATCGTCTTCTACCTTACAAATTTCACGGGAGCTCTCCTGCGAAAGTTGCAAGTCTTTCTTCCAGAAGTGCTAGTCTTGTGAGCTTCGCAGGAGAGCTTCTGTGAAGTTTGGAAGGTAGGAGACGAGGTAATAGTGCTAGTAACACTGTGGGGACGGGTCGTGAGTCATGCTTGGGTAGCTCAGTCGATTGAGCACTTGCACGCGAAAGGCAAAGGTCTCGAGTTCGAATCTTGGTCCAGCATAAAGTTTTTTTACCAGGAAGTTTCAGTCACTCTTTCAGGTGCTGGGGTGTTAGTTCCCATTACAGTCTGCACTCGTTGATAAAGTGCAGCGTTTGTCTCCTCTGCTTTCTTCAAATTCGATTTCACGTGGGTCAGCGTGGACATGCTGCTTTCTATTTTCTTTGTCACCTTGTCCAGCTTTTGGTCAACAGATTTAGAACTGGAATCGAATTTTCTGTGTAACTCTAGCATCTCTTTCTTAAAGTGCTTTCTGTCTGCTTCGGTCTTCGTATCTCTATCCTGCGCTTCCCTATGTCTTTCGCTACTTTTCCTGTCTGCATCAGACTGTTTTCTGATTCGATTTTTCTGTCTCTCTCCTGTGCTTTTTCTCTATGTGTTTCGACTTGTTTCCTATCCTCTTCAGTTCTCTCTGACTTCTGTTGCATCCAAAAGGGAATGTCGCCCCATGATTCCGAAATTCAATTTCCTCTGTGCCACAGTCGACTCTGTTTCACAAGCCACATTAGTTACACATTGCTGAAGTGTCGGTGTACTTCCCTGCGTTACAGGCAACATAGCTACTTTTGACGTCTCCCCCTCAGATAACTGTGACATAATTTTCTCCGACTCCAATAAATCATGGTGGGTAATATATTTTCTTGCCTTTCTAGATCTAGTCTACATCTGCATGATTACCCTGCAATTCACAATTAAGTGCCTGACAGAGTGTTCAACGAACCACCTTCACGCTATTTCTCTACCGTTCTACTCTTGAAAGGCGCGAGGGAAAAACAACCACTTAAATATTTCTCTACGAATCTGATTTCTCTTATTTTATTACGATGATCATTTCTCTCTACACAATTTGGTGCAACAAAATACTTTCACACTCTGAGAGGCAGTTACTGATTGAAATATAATGAGAAGATCCTACCGCAACGAAAAACGCCTCTGTTTTAATGATTCTCACCCTAGTTCGCATGTCATATCCGTGGCACTCTCTCCGCTATTTTGCGATAGTTAAAAGCGAGCTGTTCTTTGAACTTTTTCGATGTCCTCCGTCAATCCTATCTCATGCGGATCCCACACCCCGCAACAATACCCCAGAAGAGGGTGATCGAGCGTTGTGTATACAGACTCTTTAGCAGACATCTTGAACCTTCGCTCTCGACTAGTCCTACACGTGCTTCAACAATGTCTTCAGAGGCCTACCACACAGCCAACTATCACTGACAGAAATTTGACGTACATATATGACACAAAGCACAAAAAAGTATTCAAACAAAATATCAATTTACGCCAACTAAATCTTCAAAGATAGAAGAACGCACGAAGTGGAACGAATTAATAATTTAAAATTATTCAAACGAATTAATAATTTAAAATTATTCAAACACAATATCAGTTTACTCCAACTAAATCTTCGAAAATAGAAGCACACACAAAGAGAAACGAATTACTGATTACGAAGTATATACACTTCACATGCGCCTTAGCAGCAAATGCTCCAGCTTCGGAATAACAAGTAAGAAAATATAAAATGGGACAAAAGAAATCGTCACTACAACTTTTTGCACCCCAAGATGTGTCTTACTGTGTCGTCCTAGCTGCAATATATCAACAGAATCTAAAGTTGTGATCTGTGTCTTAAAGTTCTTTAGCCGTAGTATCATCAAACAACGTAAAACCGAGTTATAGACCAAGGGAGAAATCGTAATCACCCTCTCTGCTCAATTAACAAATCAAGTGAGTGGATGCCCCTTAACTCCTCTGAATTTTTAAGCTACTGGTTGTTGAGTTTGGCCCTTGTGCACGATGAAAACACAATCTTAGTTCGACCAACAGTTTTGGAACATAGTAGGTTATATTTATTATTTGTAGGTCGCATAATGGATGCAGTTGATATTTTAGCACACTGTTCGTTCTGGACTTGTTTTTTTTTTTCAGCCGTGACCTTGTAATGTTTATGTTATTACAATGGAGACTATCTTCGCTGTAGTAATATGACGAAATTTTGTCGCACTTGTGAATATTTTTGACATTAGTAGGTATGATTTCGATGTATAACACAACTGATGTCAAAAATATTTGCAACTTCGAAAAAATTTCATAATACTTCTAATATATGCTTATAATAATATACGTATAGTACTTTACGTTTCTGACACATTAACAGTATCTCCATATGGGCACACTGATTTAAATAGCTGTATGTTTGCTGTAGCTGTTTCCACCTTGGGCAGAAGTGACAGTTGGTGCTCAACAATGAAAGCAACAAATACAGTGATGTATAACGTGGCATTAGTTATGAAGATGACTATTACTGTATTCGATAAGCAATTCTGGTTTTAATTTAGACGCTTGCACGTTATATGCTTACTCTCGGATCGGTTATATACCTCGTTTTATAATTGTATAATGTTACAATTTATTGACACTATCGGTTGTAAAATATTATTTTTTATGCCAGGAAGACAAACTTATACTTGCTGTATCTTTGTTCTGTTCGTTTGTAGACAGCACAGGAGAGTGGCCTTTAAGATGTAATGAAGTCAGTAATTGTCAAGAACAACCGAGGTAGAATTCTTTAAAAGGTCTTTTAACAAATATACGGCTGTGCCAAAGAAGATGATCATGATATAAAGTAGTTAACATTTGACAGTTGTCGGATTGGTTTCTCCCGTCAGTAATACAGAAATGTGAGCCTGCCATTGTCAAATATTATACAGAATATTGCATCATCTTTCGGACGTGCGTCTAGGACAGCAATACTTCGCTTTCCGATATTTCGGCCGTTAACCACGCAGCCATATTCAGGGCGAGTTGGTGATTCAGTTCTGAGTACACAAGCGCGCCTATTGACAGGGTGAAACGCATGTGGGATCTGTGAAAGGATCCACAAAGGCGGGTATCTGCGAAAATCCTTGTCACTGTGATAAAAGGCAAATGACACGCACTGTACAAGAACGGTACGTCGAAGACCAGCGACACATCCGCCTTCTACAGAGCAACAAATCTGCTGTGGCCGAACATTGTATTTCCACCGGACATTCCGTGGTTTACGGGGAAGTCAAGGTATTGGGCACAGCCTCATCCTGTTTGTATTCAGTAGTCTACGATGCCATGGAAATACAATTTTCAGACAACCTACTCAAGCAAGACGAGTGTTTCTATGTTTCTATCTTTAAAATTCATAGAAACAACTCATTTCACGTCTCCAGTCTCAGAGGATTTTTTTTTTTTTTTTTTTTTTTTTTTTTTTTTGTATTTGCTACCTGGCGCCGGCCGATGTGGCCGAGCGGTTCTAGACGCTTCAATCTGGAACCGCGCGACCGCTACGGTCGCAGTTTCGAATCCTGCCTCGGGCATGGATGTGTATGATGTCCTTAGGTTAGTTAGGTTTAGTAGTTCTAAGTTCTAGGGGACTGATGACCTCAGATGTTAAGTCCCATAGCGCTCAGAGCCATTTGAACCATTTGCTCCTTGCATTCTTTAAGTTGCCATCTATTTTAATAATTACCTGCCTAATTTGGGAGCATTGTGAATTTGTTGTCTCGGTGCTTGCTACATTTTTATATTAGACACGTAAGCTCTATCTGAGATTGACGATGTGGTGCCAACTGTCTAATCTGTAACGCATGAGCGCTTTAGTTCACGTATATCATTGAATCAGTTGGGATTGTCATCACAGCGAATACATAGGCACGCTTAGACGCTCAGAAGTTAGCCTTAAAGATGGCTGCACGGTTCCCAGCCGACATACTGGAAGATGAAGTACTGCCCTCGCGGACGCACGCTCGAAATATGGAAAATTGCCAGCATCTACTCTATTCTACTTGACAAAAATAAAATTTCATGCGTAGTTGTTGCAAAGACGATGTCAGGACTTCAAGTGATCTACATACTCAGGTGCAACGTAAAAGTACTACACGAAATACGTTTCGTAAGTAACTGCACGACCTACGCATCTGGAGACGTGTGTGCATAGATTTGGAGTTGAGGGATGTGGATCATAAACATTGTCCAAGTACGAAGGGGACTCGCTCTCTCAGAATTCGTACAAACATAATTATTTACCTACACAGGTTATCGATACCGGGAATTGATAGTCTTGCCGATTTCTGCTTGTTACCGACGTCGATACTGGTAAGCTATCGGTCCCGGGATTTCCAAGACTTTGGAGAATGTTTCAATTTTAGTTTTTAAGTTGATATATTAAACGTAATTTTGGTTTTGCTATTGTAACTTCTGAGAAAAAGGGGTCTCAACAGACGGTCAGATTAACATATTGGTAACAAACAACAATTGTTTTCGTGTAACATAATTCCAAATACAAATTTTAGACTGTCTCTCTTATTTGTACCGTAAACCTTGCTTCTTGCCAAATGATATGGTTCTAGGTCAACAGGAAGTACCCTAATAGACTACACGCAATAGTTTCTGACGAGTGAGTTGCGAGCGTCAAAATTTGACATAAATGGTCGTATCTTTTGCTTCCACTGACTTAGAAGCTTAAATTTTTTACATCAACAGGGTACCATACAAATGTATATGAAATCAGTTTCAACTTGATATGTTTACCAGTGCTTGAGAAAAAGGGGTGTTAATAGGCAGACAGACTGACAATCGGAAAACAAATGACAAAAACAAAAATCATGTGTCATAATAACAATTTTAGAATTTTTTGCATTACATGTACTTTGAAACCTTGCTTCTTGTCGAATTTCATGATCTAGGTCGATGGGAGTTACCACACAGAGATTTTGATGAGTGAGTTTGCGAGTAACAAAACATGTGACATACATAACTCTATATTTTGACTGCCTTATCTTAGAAGATTAAATTTTTTGCACTGGCAAGGGACCATAGATCTCGGTATGGGACAAATTTCAGCTTGATACGTCTACCCATTCCTGAAAAAAAGGGGACTCAACTGTCGGACAGACAGACGAACAAGAAATCGGTTCAATAAGGCTCTCGTTTCACCGACGGTGTTTCGGAAACCTTGAAATACCTTTACTCTGCAACAAAAACAAAATAATAACCCACATAAAGATGTCTTTGAATGCGCAAGTATTTGAATATCCGTAAAATGAAAATCTACTGCCTGATAACATTCAGTGTCGTGTTGCTTAACCGCGTGCGTTGTAACACACTGCATCTTCCTTGGCATGCTGCGTACGAGGTGGTCGAGACGTAGCTTCCTGCGACGGCACAACACAGGTTTCGGCCGGTCTCAGATATGCTCTACCAGGTTCAAGTCAGCAGACACCACACGACATTCCATTCGGTTGAATCTTGCCTCCTGTAGGAAGGCGTTCACGAGGTGTGTGCAGTCTTCAAAGACGAACTCATCACCGGGATGTTGAATTCAGTGCTGGACCGTTGGTTGGAGGATCGCCTCCCGACACCATACAGCTCTCATACCAGAATCGTTAGAGATGGGAGGCATCCGTCATCCCCCAAAATATGAGCGACCTACCTCCGTTCTGAACCTGTAGCACTGCATGCCTAAATCACGCACGCGTCTCCAATCTACTCTGCGGCGATCCTTAAGTGTCAGACAATTCCCTCACCCGTCTGTGAGGAGAACGCCTTGCCACCGATCCAGGATCAATAGAGGTGTCCCACCACTGTGCTGGAGGTTCTACTGTTGTTCTCTACAGCCTGCGTCACCAAGACACAACACTATCTGCTGAATCCAAAAAGGCTGCGCGCAGTTCTCTTACTTCCTTCTCGGGGTACCTAGAAGCTGTAATCTGTATGCATCTGTCATCAGCTGGCGGTGTCGGCTGCACGCCACCACCATTAGGGACGTCTTCAAAATTTTATGTCTTACAATAGATATAATGCGATACAAGTACGTTTGCAGTGTGCGTCCTACAACATCTAGTTCATGAGAAAGATCTCAGATAGTGTGATAACAGAATTTTATTTTGAAGTCTCCATATCCGCAGGAACGTGTCTTGAAGTTGAACAACAACACGAACTTACCGAGATGGCTGAAAATTTCTTTAACATAAAAAGATTTCATCAGTGCTGAAGAAGTTTATTCCCTATTGGCTTTCAATGTACTTAAAACGGTCGTAGTACCTTCGACAGCGTAGTTCTTAATCGAACTGATAGAGAGATTCAGATAAAGATCAAATTACGTGAACATTTAATACATTGTTCGAAACTGAAAAGAAAATCTGATGTTTCGCATTCAAATGCCATTCAAAGGACCACGTGTCTTGACATGGCCATCCATATAAAAAATTATAAAGAAAGTCATAATATATTCCTATTACCAGCTAAAACATTGTGTGATGACTGGAAGAGCAAGGAGATAAATACCTCGAGTACTTGGATAGCTGAATAATACGTGTTCTAACAGAGTTGGTAACTCTAACAAACACCCTACGTTGCCCACATTAAACACGACTGTGAAGTATCTCTCGAAAATAAATCCTGAACTGAAAGAGACTGTAATGTACAGTTACGTAAATGCAGCGTAAACAGGCATTCAGCAACCAACCAACCATAATCCACAAAGACGACGCCCCTTCATAATCACATTGTCTATACATAATCTGTATATCATCTATACACTATCACATTATCTATGAATTATTTCTGTTGAACAGCTTAGCACGTCCTCATGGCACCAGGCGAAAGAGGAGAGGTATTCTGTAGTCCCCTGACTATGCGGCCACAATGACCGATCATGGTTCACGCCAAAGCTCGGATGACTCGCTGAGACATAAAGTCACAGTCTTCACTCAAAGATAATCTGCCCTAACAGACAAAGATGCGGCTACAGCTTCTTTGAGACATAAAAGTGCCTACCGACACGTCCGCCAGAATACACGGGATAAAGTATACTTCACAGCAGACCACTTAAACTTTTCGAGGCATACTGACAGACTGAACAAAAATACACAAGCCATCTTGTGGCGTTCACGAGTGTACACAACACGACCTATAGTGAACTTCACCGAGAATCCAAGTTTACGTCTACCTTCATCACACTGGAAGTGAACGTAGTGACTTTCTGTGGTCCACGGAGTATGAAGAAAGGGTATTCCAAACAGAAACGAAAGATCCATGTCATCTTGAGGAATTCCTGTTCATGCCTGAAAAACACGTAGAGTCAGTTCGTGATGATTACTGGCTGAAAGGCTGCTAGAAAAGTGTATGTCATTTCAGCACATACCAAACATATTATTTGGACGAGAAATAAGGGGACTTGACAGTTCGAGTACAGAATCCGTACGTTCGCCAAGGCGTTTGTGCTTTGAACTACAGTGTGGGGTCTTATACTAACCTATAGGAATATTTGACTTGGTACCGTCCCTCAACGATACAGATAGCCATGCCGGAGGGGATCTTTTGAGAGTCTAGACAAATGCATGGCTTCTGAAGAGGGGCAGCAGCCTTGTAGGAGCACCGCTCTGGATCGTTGACGGATGTGGCTTGGTAACATCAGCCAAAATGGTTTTCTACATATTTAAGTGCTACACAATATCAAATCCGATTGAAGGACTTGGCTACAGAGTTTTATTTTGAGTAAAATTCAGTATATTTTTAAAACAAATTACACGAGGGTTGGAACTTAAATAGTGGCAACTATTTATTCACAACTGATACAAAAGAGTTACTTGTTTGCACCTGTTACTGCCCTTCAAAGTAGTCCCCAGCGTTGTGTAGAACTCTTTGCCAGCGATGTGGAAGGCGTAGAATACCATTAGTAGAGCCTGTTCTGTTGACGGTGCGAATAGAGCGGTCTACTGCCTGTCGAATCTCTGGAACAGCTCTGACGCTAATGCCACGAAGCGGTTCCTTCATCTTCGGGAATCAAAGTCACAAGGATTTAATTCCGGAGAGTATGGTGGATAGTACAGTACTTCCCAGTCCCATCGACCGAACAGAGCAGCCACAGCTTGCGGGGTATGCGCCCGCGCATTGTCGTGCAAAATGATGGATGGGTTGCGCAGAACGTGCCGCCGCTTCTTTCGCAAATCTGGACGCAGATGATGCTCCAAAAACGAAGAATAATACTGTACATTGACGGTCTACCGTGGTGGAACGTAATGCGATAGGATAACACCCTCAGAATCGTACAAGAGAATCACTTTAACTTTAGTCCGCTCCATTCGCACCATCAACAGAAAAAACTACGCCTTCCACATCGCTGGCAACGTGTTCTACACAACGCTGGTGACTACTTTGAAGGAAAGTAACAGGTGCAAACATGTAACTCTTGTGTATCGGTTGTGAGTAAATAGTTGCCACTACTTAAGTTCCAACCCTCGTATAAAGTGTAGATGGTTGCGCCACATGTCGCCGGTCGTGCACCATCTTGAACGTTGAAGCGGAAGAAGATATTCTGCTCTGGGAAACGTGATATTTGCAAATGAACTGAGTTTCTTTAATATCTTAAAAATATTCCCTGTACTGGAAACAGAAATTTGTGTCAGTTGCTAATAGCTTCCATTTCAAAATATTTTTAACTTGTAACTGGTGTTTGATGACATTTGTTCTTAATTTGATTTTTCTAATTATTCGTATGTAGTAGAGCAATAATTTTTAACATGTAGACTATTAACTGTAGTACTGGAAAGATTTTCTCAGTTTAAATTTGAAGACAGTATTTGTTACAACATCTTGTACATTCGAACAGTTTTTTACATTTAGAAAAACCTTATTTTTCCGAAGAAATTTTCCTAATTAAATAAAAATGCTGCAAATGTATAACGTGAATGTTATCATTTCAAAAAGAATAAGAACATGTATTAAATTTCTGTTGTAGGGGTGGCTAGAGGTGAAAGTTTGAAAAACATTCCAACGCACAACACTGTTCCCGACCTTCACATTAGTTAACTGACCTATCCATATAATTTTCAACATTCGCCAGTACCATCACATTTAGAAAGGTTCTATTCTCTTCCTATTTCAGCCGCTTATTGTCCACGTTTCACTTATGTACAAGGCTAAGTATTAGACAAATACTATCATAAAAGTCTTCGTAACACTCAAATTTTTATTAGATGATTTTCTTGTCATAGCTAGTCTATATTTTATATTTTCTCTACTTCGGCGATCATCAGATATTTTGCTACCAAAATAACAAACCTCATACACTACTTTTATTGTCTCTTTTCTGACTAAGCATCGAATCATTTAATTGCACTTCATATCATTGCTCTCGTCTTACATTTGTTGATGTTCAACTTTTAGTGTTACTCCACCATCCATAACGTTCAGCTGCTCTTTCAACTTCTTTTTTGCCGCCTCTCACAGAATTACTATGACATCGGCAAATCTCAAAGTGTTTTTTTTCCCTCCCTGAATTTTTATTCCCTTTCCGAAATTTTCCTTGTTTTGCCTTTACCGTTGCCTCAATGCATGGATTGAATGACACGGGAATATGCTACAACCATGTCTCATTGCCTGTCATGTTCTTCCACTCTTTCAATTTCAGTCTGCATTCTAGACAAGTTGCAATTAATGCTTTAGTCCCTGTATTTTATCTCTGCGTCCTTCAAAATATCAAAGAGTGGAGTTCACTTGCTGAGGAGTATTAAAACAATAACGTGTTCATTTATGTTAATACTAATCGTGTACACAGTTCCAACAAACTGACTCGTTCCTCATCATTTCGAGAAAAGAATCGTTCATCTGATCAATGGAACAGATAACTAACTAGCTAACTAACCAGACAACATTGACAAAAGCTTTCCCTGTAACCTACGTATGCTATAAATGTAGGTTTGCCTTTCTTCAGTCAATCTTCTAAAATAAGATAATAAAGTCAGGAGTGTCTATCATATTCTTACATTTCTCCTGAATCCAAACTGATCTTCACCCAGGTCAGCTTCTACCATATCCTCCATTCTTCTGTAAGCAATATTTTGCTACCATGACTTGTGGAACTGAAGGTTTGGCAGTATTCACAATTGCTACTAGCTGCCTTCTGTGGAATTGGAGTTCCCACATTCTACCTAAAGTCTGAGAGCCTTTCGCCTGTCTCAGGTTTCTTGCACTCCATGTGGACTTTGCTGTCTTCGCCGTTTCGCGGCTGCCATGTTTACTTGTGATGCTCACGTTGCAAACGTTGCCATATCCGCCGCGACCCGCGGCCAAAGCACACAAGATGGACCTCAGGTAAGCTGTCTCTGCAGAGCGTCTCAAACTGAAACTGGTGGGTCCACAACAAATTATATTGAGACAGGGAGCCATTGGTCGTAAACCCATATTTATTGTGTTACGGACATGCATAGCATCCATTGCATAGTGACAATGTAGCTCATAGTAGCTGTTCAAAGTGACGACCGCGAGTCTTAAAGCATGTATTGCAAGAGCGGATGAAGTTCCGTTTTGTCGCAATGTTGTAAAGGTACTGCGTGTCTGTTGCAGACTGGAACAGGCAGCGGGTGATAAACTGCTTACATCCCCAGTCACCAAACAGACATACCATACACAGCTTAGCACGAGTGTTATGTTGCGACAGCATACATCGCACTGGCCCATTGACCTTTGTGTCAGTTGTCCATTGCATCAGATAGCTTTGATGAGTCCATGGTGAGGTGTGAGTAGGCATTGCCTAAGATTACCCAATTGGACATTAATTGCTGCCTACCCGTTTAACTGGTCCGTGTTACCTCGTGTTCCTGTAAGATGAGCTGCCATAGTTCTAGGAGACTGTACCCCTTATTGTCCGCGAAAGGATGTGGTTTCAATACGACGGTGTACGAGCCCACTTCGATGTTAATGTCCGCGAACAACTGAATGACACGTACTCTCACCGTCCGATTGGAAGGCGAGACCCTGCCTGTCGCATTGCCAGCGCACTCTACGAATCTCACATCTAAGGTGGACTCTTTTCTCTGAGCTAACGTCAAGATGTTCGTGTATGAAACCCCCGTAGAAACGGATGAAGAACTGCATGCTAGGGTCCAAGCTGCCTGTCTTCTAATACGACATCAAGGGTATGTGAGAAAGTGCGGCACAGCCGCGTGGGCCATTGCCATGCACACACTGAGACGAACAGTAGTCACTTTGAACAGTTACTATGAACTACTTTGTTGTCGTGCTGCGTACGCTGTGTATGCCCGTAAGACAATAAATATGGATTTCCCACCATTGGTTCCCTATCTCAATATAATCCGGTGTGGACCCACTATCACCTATTTCAGTTTGATACAAAAGGTTTCAGACACCTTGTATATGGACTTCATTTGGTTTCCACAACTACACTGAAGAGACAAAAAAACTGGTACACCTGTCTATTTCGTGTAGGGCCCCAGCGAGCACGCTGAAGTGACGCAAGACGACATGATATGGACTCGAATAATATCTGATGTGGTACCGGAGGGAACTGACAACATGAATCCTGCAGGGCTGTCCATAAATCTGTAAGAGTACGAGGGGGTGGAGATCTCTTCTGAACACACGTTGCAAGGTATTCCGGATTTGCTAGATAATGTACATTCCTGGGGAGGTTGGCTCCCAATGGAAGTATTTAAATTCAAAAGAGTGTTCTTGGAGCCAATCTGTAGCAATTATGGACGTGTGGGGTGTCACATTGTCCTGCTGGAACTGCCCAAGCCCCTCGCAATTCACAATGCACGTGAATGGATGCGAGTGATCAGACTGGATGCTTACGTGCGTGTCCCCTGTCAGAGTCGTATCTAGACGTATCAGGGGTGCCATATCACTCCAACTGCATACACACGACACCATTACAGAGCCTCCACCAGCTTCAATAGTCCCCTGATGACATGCAGGGTTCACGAATTCATGAGGTTGTCTCCATACAAGTACACGTCCATCCGCACGATACAATTTGTAACGAGACTCGTCCGTCCAGACAATATGTTTCCAGTCATCAACAGTCCAATGTCGGTGTTGACGTGACCAGGCGTGGCGTAAAGCTTTGAGTCGTGCAGTAATGGGGGCTAGAAGAGTGGGATTTCGGCTCCGAAAGCCCATATCGATGATGTTTCTTTGAATGGTTCGCACGCTGACACCTGTTGATGAAATCGGCAGCAATTTGCGGAATGGTTGTACTTTTGTCACGTTGAACGATTCTCTTCAGCCTTCGTTGGTCCCTTTCTTGCACGATCTTCTTCTGGCTGCAGCGACGTTTTACCGAATTCCTAGTGTTCACGGTACACTCATGAAATGGTCGTATGGGAAAATCCCCACTTCATCGCTACCTCGGAGATGCTGTGGCCCATCGCTCACACGCCGCCTCTAACGCCACGTTCAGACTCACCTAAATCTTGATACCCTGCCATCGCAGCAGCAGTAACCTGTCTAACAGCTGCCACAAACAACTGTCGTCTTATACAGGCGTTGCCGACCACAGCGCCATATTCTGCCTGTTTACATATCTCTGAATACGCTTGCCTATACCAGTTTCTTTGGTACTTCCGTGTAGAAACAGCTCTCAAAAAAGTGTATGCAAGGTAAACAAATATATATACAGAAGACTAACTCCTACTCGTTAATCTAAATTTGAGACTGGCAAAAGTCTATGACGTGACTCCCGCTTATACGACGGAAACACTAAGTGGTTGATACTGATCAGAATGAAGGTTAACAAAGCCTCCACGCAGACTCGCACTGACAGTAAAGGGCTCTGCTGCTAAGGATTCCCTATCTGCCGAGCCGTAGTGCGTATGGCACCGAATTCAGTGCTGTGAAGAGCAGTTCCACAGCGGTTCGCTCACTCGTGCCGGCGGTCGTGCAGACGAACTGCATTACGTAGCTGAAAATTATGACTACACGGAGGACGCCAATGAGTGTCTGCAAACACGGTGGATCGAAGTAACTTCCGTACAATGCCGGACACGAATCAAGAGTTCTGATTGCGCATAAGCCAGGAGCAGAAACTTGTCTGGAGCGTGAGGTCATAAATAATCACTTCGTAATGTCTCAGTCTCCACAAAGAAGTGTAGTTTCGTATCCCTACTCACAGAGAAACGAAAGATACTGTTTCCAGTGATAAAATCAACACTTTCGAGTCTAATGGTGAGACTGTTCACTGACGCCTTGCCAGCAGTGTCTCAACACGTTACCCACAGAAGTGTCTCCTACCGACATCTACCAGAGGGTCTCTCACCACGAAGAGCCCAGTTTAGAGCAAATCTCGCCTCGTTATCGTGGAATCTCCTTGCAGTTAATCACCGTCCCCGTTACAAACGGAATATCTCCAACTCTGCGTGCCATCAAGCTGTCAGCCAACCATCATCAGCTCATACTCAGTTCGGTAGAAACTTGTAGAACAAATTTTGACCCCTCCTCTGTCTCCAACTCAGCCAACTAGGTACGTTTCTGAGTCCTTTGAAGGGAATACGCCTTGACGTTTGGCGTGACAACTTCTGCGACCGTTACCCTCCATCTGCGGCACGCATTCCACGTGCATTCCTCCTGCTGAAAAAGGCTGGCCACAGTGCTCTTAAGGAGCTACCTCTGCGCTCCATCGTCTCGCCCACACCCCCTGATCGGGCACATGTCTATCACGGAAAGCCCCTGTCCACTGGCCTCACGATGGGGCGGCGGTCTTAGCCAATAAAAGCAAGGCGTTCTCTTTACAGAGCCATAAGACTGCCCTTGCTGCTGCCCTCGCTCCGCGTCGATCTTGGGGACCGCAGTGGGAGCCAGTGCGAAATTAGCAGTTTGAGGCTACCTAATGCCAACCAATAAATGTTTACTAATTCGATAACCCCACCTAAAAATGCTATCCTACACTATGTAAATGAAATATGAGTTGCCAAAATTATTTATGTACGGTGGGCAATTCTTGGAAAATCGTTTGGATTTACAGGAAACGACTGGTTTCGCCCTTTGGTGTAAAAATTAATGTGGGAAACAACATTTCTCTATTAATGCCCATATATGGCATTACCATAAAACTTTATACAGAACCATGGTCCTACCATGTTTTTATTCCTTATCTTCTAACTGATGTTGTCGGTCTGACTAATGGTTTAGTGTCATTATAAGTTTTACTGCTTGACAGGTTTTAAAATTTTTTAAGCTTTAGAGACATCTTTTTACCCATACTAATTTTGTGTTTTTGCATCCATTTTATTAATATTCTTGCACTAAATTCAGTTTTAAGAATTCACTGCTTCACCTACTCTGTCTTCCTCATATGTAATTTAATTATGCAATCACTTTTTGTAAGCACGTTTCTTAGCCAACGCCATTAGCTTTAAATGTCTGCTACTACGGTCGTACAATCTTGCCTCTACGGCCCTGTGTTTGTGTGGGCAGTTTCGAGAGGTATCCTGTTCCCTACCGCATTATCTCCTATTTGTCAGCTGCTATGTACGCCGGAATGCGGTTGGCTCCGTGTTACGTAAGATTTATTAGGTTTTCTTGGTTTGTCGTGATTTTCCTATCTAGCAGACACTGTTGTTATACCTGGCATTGTATTCCCGGTTCCAGGTTCCGTAGTGCTTTTATTCATACCATGACCACACGGCGATTGATCCTTATAAAATTTCGCCGTATGTGAGCATTAATGGACGAATATTGGCTTTCCACATTATTTTCTACGTAAGCTCACGTTATGGTTAACTGTAAAGACAGCACAGCGTGGAATTTTGCCTCTTTTGTGTTTTTATATTAAGTCCATTTCCCCATTTTAGTCTGCATATGCCTCACCGTTGTCATTTTTCACCCAAGGGCAATATGATGATGCCCCAAAAGGGGGAAACGCGTCATTTTCTGTAAGTAAAAAAAAATTGCAACCGAGACTGTCTTATTTAAAAAACTTGATTTTGCAGTTATGTTACGTATCCTAGATAACTGTCATGACGTTAGTGTAACTATTGTCTTCAAATAAAAGTGTCCTTTCTGTTCATCTCACTATGGATTTCTTTCAGTTATCTTCTGTACTATAATGCAGCCGTTCTTTTTGTGTATGTCCAAGCTTCGTCGAGTTATGTTTATTGGCAGACACGTATCATGAGTAGGCTTTTTCGTCCTTAAGTGTGTACATCCCTGTATAATGTTGCACGATTCTGACTGAAAACTTTATAATTGCTATTAGACTGTATGTGTCAAGTATGATTTCTATATCGTGTTTATTTATTTATTTATATATATATATATTTTTTTTTTTTGCATGACCACTTCACAATATTAACAGCAGCTGTGAAGGCTTCCCACAGAGAATTTTAGCAAGATGTTGTAAAAGATAGTTTGATGCGGTGCTAGTGTCGAGTACATGGATTCTATTATTGTACGACCACGTAATGTGGATAATCCCGCACACCGAAGCCGCTAAACGCCTGCAGTTTCACTTTGCCTTTACACAAAGCGATAGTTACGCTCCTGGCATCTCCGGGCCTGCAAGCGATCTTCCACCAGCTGGCGTATTGCTTGTGACGCCGATTGCGTCACGACGTCCAGAGAAAGCCAATCTGTCCGAGCAGTAATATAATCATTAACGGCGTAAGGTCCGGCTCAGACGAGTAAATTGCCGTATAACGATTCATTGTTCGATAATAAGCGGCTTGTCGCTGTGCCGATACGGCGTCGGATCGCCTTCTCCACTGGACCGTGACTTGTTGGGAGGTCTCTGGAATCGTCTGCGCCTTTTAATTGCCCACCGGGAGTATCATTTTATTGTATCCCTCAAGGCCCGTACTTTCTAACACAGTGGACCACTGTATAACATTCCTGTATACTTGTACCTTGTGGCTGAACAACATTGTTTTCCGTGGTAACCGTGTTCCCGAAAACGATTCGGCTCTACCTTGCCCACGGTTACAGCCGCGTGGACACTTGGTAAACCGGGTTCCGCAGCTGCTAGTAAATTACGTGGAGCTCGACCCTGGGTCGCGGGCGCTACAGCGACGAAGTATGGTGCTTGTGGAAGGGACAGGAGTACATTAACGGCCATATCACCTACCAGAAGCATCTATGGTGGATGTACTCGTTTACGAAAAAAATTCATTCTTCTCGGCCCGTATTAATCACGCATATTTTCAGAAACGTGTGATAAATTAAAAAACAAATGCAACGAATGCACTACGGAAGTGTTCAATACCGTATTTTATTCTAAAAAAGGCCTGTGACAATGGTGGTCGTACTTCAGCACAAGGAGGCAACAATAGTGAATAGGACCGCTCTCATATCCCTTCCTCTGCTTATTTATTGTAGAGAAACTGAAACTCCAAGTACTCCGCCAATTAGTTGTTTATATTAGCGTGGTATTTAAATAACGTAGAACAAACGCGGGTGAGATCTCAGCAAGTTACATGGATCCTTAATAGAAACAACAAACTAGCACTAACTACAAAAAAAAAAAAAAAAAAAAAAAAATGTTAACTGGATTACTCTCTTTCGAATTCTGAATTTGGCAGGGGTAAAACACAGGGAGCGCAGGGCTATTTACAATTTGTACAGAAACCAGATGGCAGTTATAAGAGTCGAGGGACATGAAAGGGAAGCAGTGGTTGGGAAGGGAGTGAGACAGGGTTGTAGCCTCTCCCCGATGCTATTCAATCTGTATGTTGAGCAAGCAGTAAAGCAAACAAAAGAAAAATTCGGAGTAGGTATTAAAATCCATGGAGAAGAAATAAAAACTTTAAGGTTCGCCGATGACATTGTAATTCTTTCAGAGACAGCAAAGGACTTGGAAGAGCAGTTGTACGGAATGGACAGTGTCTTGAAAGGAGGATATAAGATGAACATCAACAAAAGCAAAACGAGGATAATGGAATGTAGTCGAGTTAAATCGGGTGATGCCGAGAGAATTAGATTAGGGAATGAGACACTTAAAGTAGTACCGAGCGAGGTGGCGCAGTGGCTAGCACACTGGACTCGCATTCGGGAGGACGACGGTTCAATCCCGCGTCCGGCCGTCCTGATTTAGGTTTTCCGTGATTTCCCTAAATCGCTCCAGGCAAATGCCGGGATGGTTCCTTTGAAAGGGCACGGCCGACTTCCTTCCCCGTCCTTCCCTAATCCAATGAGACCGATGACCTCGCTGTCTGGTCTCCTTCCCCAAACAAACCTACCAACCTAAAGTAGTAAAGGAGTTTTGCTATTTGGGGAGCAAAATAACTGATGACGGTCGAAGTATAGAGGGTATAAAATGTAGACTGGCAATGGCAAGGAAAGCGTTTCTGAAGAAGAGAAATTTGTTAACATCGAGTATAGATTTAAATGTCAGGAAGTCGTTTCTGAAAGTATTTGTATTGAGTGTAGCCATGTATGGAAGTGAAACATGGACGGCCACTAGTTTCGACACGAAGAGAATAGAAGCTTTCGAAATCTGGTGCTACAGAAGAATGCTGAAGATAAGGTGGGTAGATCACGTAACTAATGAGGAGGTACTGAATAGGATTGGGGAGAAGAGAAGTTTGTGGCACAACTTGACTAGAAGAAGGGATCGGTTGGTAGGACATGTTCTGAGGCATCAAGGGATCACCAATTTAGTATTGGAGGGCAGAGTGGAGAGTAAACATCGTAGAGGGAGACCAAGAGATGAATACACTAAGCAGATTCAGAAGGATATAGGTTGCAGTAGGTACTGGGAGATGAAGCCGCTTGCACAGGATAGAGTAGCATGGAGAGCTGCATCAAACTGTTCTCAGGACCGAAGACAACAACAACAACAACAGCAACACCAACAAAAAAAAGCATTCTGAAGTTAGTGACGTCACGTAACCACAGATTTTCAGTTAACTCGCAAACAGCTTGTTTCACAACCTATGTTTACTGGAACGTTTTTGCGTCGATTATACTATGCTTTCTTTTGTAAACCCTCGTCGCCAGTTTTGTAAAGGCCTCACCGTTATTGTTGCGGAGGCTAATTGCCACTGTTACGATAGGCCGAGTCTATGAGTTCGTGAAACGGCTTCTGGAGTGGTACACCGCTAAGATAATATCTCTGTGCCTATGGCCTACGATTAGGTAACAAGATAGGAGAACGAAGGTTTTACAACAGTCCAACAATTAGAAGCAAAGCCACACAAATGAGTTGAAATTTTTACTTATCTTTGTAACTTGTTGGATGATTAAGTCTGCAAGAGTTGATGTAATATAACACAAAAGGGCCGTCAATGGCTAAGTGCAAATAATCGTAGGCAAAGTTCACAGTACGTAGCAAATGGAGTTTACAGCAACTGTCTGTTCACTTGTAAGAGTTCACTAAACGACGCTCCCAGTCTAAGTCAGCCCGATCAGACGACGATCTGTAACCAAGTGGGTGACAGCTGCTCTTCCGTCTTCCGAGTAGGATTCTGTCCGTTATCGTCCGGCAATTGGCCGAGGTGAAGTCGACGTCTTCATCCTCAGGGCCGCTGGTGGTGCTGGTGGAACTCACGCAAGTGGCGAGTCTCTACGGCACTGGCGACAGCTCGCATCTTTGTGACTGTGGTACTTTTGCCCTGACTGTGTTTTGTTTGGACGACACAGCACTCTCAACTGTGCCAATTTTCGCTGTTAATTATGATACACGATACACCATAAATACGTCAGTATTATCGTAATAGTGTGTATTTCAACCTCATTTGCCACTGTGCCTTTCAAGTTCGTCACAAACGCATAATCGGTGGTTCTTACTACGTGTAAGTACCCAGTGTTTTTCCTATACTGATCGTAGCTCATTTCTTAGTTCCTCATGCAAAGTGCTTTTAAAATAAGGCCGAAGTTTTCCGCGACGGCACCGTTGTGTAGAACATTCTCGGACTTCTTGTCGTGCCAGTTCAGGGTAAAACGTCGAGTTTGCGCCAAGTGCCTCCAGCGCCTTCGTCAGGAGCAACTGACGGCCAAAACTGCTACTACGGTGACCTTATATACCCCAAAGAAGGCCTCTGATTAGTCGATAATTACGTCATGCTGTAGTAGGTGGTGTCAACGTCTGCGCTGGTGCCGCCAACACTCCCGCGTAAATATTTCGTCGAATATCCATGTCTCTTCTCTGCATAGAGAACTCGCTTACGCGCATCGCTAAGCTATCCGCTTTGCTTTTCTTACACATTTTTATTTCTACAGCCACTTTAATTAGGGAATCTTATTATGCAGGAGCCTGGGACAAAACTTTCGTTTCGTCAAACAGTAGTTTATGTTTGTTTGTGAATGGAATGACCTATGTAACTGCTGCCGCACTTGCAATGTATGTTGTAAATCCCAGGAACCCTGAGGCCGAGACTGCCCTTAACAGGGCGTAGCATCTCCTTTATCTTCTTACGATGTCGGTAAAGAGGTCAGATACTTCGTCTTCCCTATTTTGCCTATTTTAATGAATGTAGCGCTGTAGAAGGAAAGGAATGCAATCGGTGGTTCATAAGGTGAATTTTCACGTTTCCATATCTTGGAGAATGCTCGTTTCATATCACGTGACCCATAGCTGTTCTTTCGGAACACTTACTTCAGATGATGATTAATTTCGGAATCCAAGTGATCCTCGTCAGAAACAGTTTTTGCTCTGTGTACCAGAGTATTTAAAGCTGCTTCCTGCGGATAGCGTGCTTAAAACTCTGGTTGTTAAGACATAAATCAATATGCGTCGGTTGTGGTACAGTGAGTAGAAAAGGCGTGCAACCGACGCTTGTCTAAAAATGGCAGCCTTCTCTCTTTCTCAGTCTCGACGGTGAACTTGGGTGCATACTGTTCATATGTTCGAGAGGGCACTCAAAAGCTTTTACGCCATGTGGCCAGACCATAAACGCGTCGTCAACGTAACGATAAAATCAACATGGACGAAGTGGAGCCAAATATAATGCATGTACCTCAAAATGTTCTACAAAGAAGTTGGCAATTGCTGGAGACAATGTAGGACCCACAGTCATTCCGTCCGTCATTTCATAATATTTGCCGCGATACAAGAAGTAGGTGGTCGTCATAACAAATGGGAACAAGTTTGTCGTTTCAGGAGGAAAATGCTCTGCCAACAGTTTCAGTGTGATCTCCATAGGAGTCTTTGTCAATGGTGAGGCCACATCCAGGCTGACTGCTCTAAACTAGACTCCGTCCGAACAAGCCATGAAGGCCCAACGGTACCGTCAGGTCGCCGTATCATCCTCAGCCTACAGGTGTCACTGGATGCGGATAAGGTGTGGCATGTGGTCAGCACACCGCTCTGCCGTCCGTACGTCGCTTTACGAGACCGGAGCCGCCACTTCTCAATCAAGTAGCTCCTCAGTTTGCCTCACAAGGGCTGAGTGCACCCCGCTTGCCAACAGCGCTCGGCAGACCGGATGGTCGCCCATCCAAGTGCTAGCTCAGCCCGACAGTGCTTAACTTCGGTGATCTGACGGGAACCGGTGTTACCACTGCGGCAAGGCCGTTGGCTTGGACCAGCTCTAATTTGTTTAAATTTCTCACTGAACAACTGAACAACTGAGAGTTTTCGATGCGTTAAAACGAACCACGCATTTTAGGAACCAGACTTTGTAATCTAATGAGAGAAGAGGAGGAAACTTGGTCATGGCTTAATGAAAGAGTCAGAAAGATGAATGGCTGGTAAGAGAGATGATCAGATTCAAGGAAAGAAAAGTGGCTCACTAAATAAAGGTCAAACCGTGTATGGTTGATCATTGGAAGTACTGGGTACCCCACCATAAAACACCTTTTGGCAGGTGTATCTAGAGCACAGAAAAGAGTTGAGACTTGGGATACTGTTCAGCGGGTAAGACATGCGGCGGGAGTAGTAACGTTTGTGGCTTCACTGAGTGAACATGTGCTTGGAGTGCACCAGATCCAGAGCTGGGTATCGTATTATATTCATTTCTAGGTGTTTCTGCATTTCAGTCGTTTACCTTTTTAAAATCGTAGATCTTGAGCTACGTACTTTCGCGGTTTATTTAGGAAATGGATAAAGTGTAAAGCATTTGAAGGAAGATTTACTTTGTTCATCTGGGGTCATTAGGAACGGAAATGTTTTGTAAAATAATAGGTAAGTAATATGAAGTATGAGATTTAAATTAGTTAAAATGGTGGGCTAAGACATACGGGGTGGCAATTATTGAACTAAATAAAATAAAATCGTCATAACTCCTGAACGGTTTGCGTTAGGACGTTCAAACTGTACAGTTGGCCGCGGGGCATGATAGGAATTAGTATGCGTATGCAAGGTTCGGCTTAGCGACGAAACCCACTTTCATTTGGATGCGTTCGTCAGTAAGCAAAACTGGCGCATTTGGGGGACTGAGAATCATCATTTCGTGATCGAGAAGTCTCTTCATCCTCAACGGGTGACTGTATGGTGTGAAAAGTCCAGTCTAGAAATAATGGGTCCGGTATTTCTTGATGGCACGATGACTGTCGAACAGTACGTGAACGTTTTGAAAGATGTACAAAGCGACCCTAATTTCGACAAAATGTGGTCCATGCAAGATGAAGCTCGACCCCATCGAAGCAGGAGAGTCTTTTCTGTCCTGGAGGAGCACTTTGAGTACCCAGAGGCCATGGGCACGGGCCTCGATTGGCCGCCATATTCTCCAGATTTGAACATATGCGACTCCTCTTTGTGGGGCTGTATTAAAGAGAAAGTGTAGAGGAACAACCCCAAATCCAGTGCTGAACTGCAAACATCCATTCTGGAGGTCACTGACAGCATCGATGCTCCAACAGTTCTGCAGGTCATGCGCAATTTCGGTATTCGTCTGTGCCACATCATCGCCAATGATGGCAAGCATATCGAACATATCATAATCTAAATATGAATATCTGTAGTGGCCTTTACATGTTGATTAAATAATGTGCACACCGTAGTTTGTCACTAATTTACGATTTTTATCATACATATACATCTACATTTATACTCCGCAAGCCACCCAACGGTGTGTGGCGGAGGGCACTTTACGTGCCACTGTCATTACCTCCCTTTCCTGTTCCCGTCGCGTATGGTTCGCGGGAAGAACGACTGTCTGAAAGCCTCCGTGCGCGCTCTAATCTCTGTAATTTTACATTCGTGATCTCCTCGGGAGGTATAAGTAGGGGGAAGCAATATATTCGATACCTCATCCAGAAACGCACCCTCTCGAAACCTGGCGAGCAAGCTACACCGCGATGCAGAGCGAACCCTGTGACGAAATGCGCCGCTCTTCTTTGGATCTTCTCT
This sequence comes from Schistocerca serialis cubense, assembly GCF_023864345.2. Lineage (NCBI taxonomy): Eukaryota > Metazoa > Arthropoda > Insecta > Orthoptera > Acrididae > Schistocerca > Schistocerca serialis. The sequence goes on from NC_064643.1 coordinate 123,586,962, forward strand.
ATCTCCTCCGTCAAACCGATCTGGTACGGATCCCACACTGATGAGCAATACTCAAGTATAGGTCGAACGAGTGTTTTGTAAGCCACCTCCTTTGTTGATGGACTACATTTTCTAAGCACTCTCCCAATGAATCTCAACCTGGTACCTGCCTTACCAAGAATTAATTTTATATGATCATTCCACTTCAAATCGTTCCGCACGCATACTCCCAGATATATTACAGAAGTAACTGCTACCAGTGTTTGTTCCGCTATCATATAATCATACAATAAAGGATCCCTCTTTCTATGTATTCGCAATACATTACATTTGTCTATGTTAAGGGTCAGTTGCCACTACCTGCACCAAGTGCCTATCCGCTGCAGATCTTCCTGCATTTCGCTACAATTTTCTAATGCTGCAACTTCTCTGTATACTACAGCATCATCCGCAAAAAGCCGCATGGAACTTCCGACACTATCTACTAGGTCATTTATATATATTGTGAAAAGCAATGGTCCCATAACACTCCCCTGTGGCACGCCAGAGGTTACTTTAACGTCTGTAGACGTCTCTCCATTGATAACAACATGCTGTGTTCTGTTTGCTAAAAACTCTTCTGTAATTGTCACCATGTACATTGCAGAAAGGAAAACAATCGAATAATACTTTAGATATACACTGAGGAGCCAAAGAAACTGGTACACCTGTCTAATATCGTGTAGGGCCCAAGCACACAGAAATGCCACAACACGACGTGGCATGGGCTCTACTACTGTCTGAAGTAGTGCTGGAGGAAACTGACACCATGAATCCTGCGGGTCTGTCGATAAATCCGTAAGAATGCGAGGGGTGTAGATCTCTTCCTAACAGCACGTTGCAAGGTAGCACAGATATCCTCAATAATGTTCGTGTCTGGGGAACGTGGTGTCAAGCGGATGTGTATAAACTGAGAAGAATGTTCCTGAAGCCACTCTTAGCAATACTGAACGTGTGGGTTGTCGCATTGTCCTGATGGAATAGCCTAAGTACTTCGGAATGCGCAATGGACATGAATGGACGCAGGTGATCATACAGGATGCTTACCTTCATGTCACCTGTCAGAGTAGTATCTAGACATATCAGGGGTTCCATATCACTCCAACTGCACACGCCCCACACCGTTCCAGAGCCTCCACCAGCTGGAACATTCTCCTGCTGACGTGCAGGGTCCATTGATTCATGATGTTGTCTCCAAACCAGTACGCGTTCATCCGCTCGATACAATTTGAAACGAGACTTGTCCGGACAGGCAACATGTTTCCAGTCATCAACAGTGAATTGTCGGTGTTGGGCCAAGGCAAGGCGTAAATCTTTGTTTAGTGCAGTCATCAAGGGTACACGAGTGGGGCTTCGGGTCCGAAAGCCGATATCAATGATGTTTAGTTGAATGGTACGCACTCTGACCCTTTTGATGTCCCAGAACTGAAGTCTGCAGCAATCTGCGGAAGTGTTGCAATTCTGTCACTCTGAACGACTATCTTCGGCCGCCGTCGATCCCGTTGTGGCAGGATCTTTTTCCGGCCGTAGGGGTGTAGGAGATTTGATTCCTGATATTCACGGTACACCCGTGAAATATTTGTGCGAGAAAATCCCCACTTCATCTCTACCTCGGGGATGCTGTGCCCCGTCGCTCGTGCGCCGACTATTAACACCACGTTCAAACTGACTTGCGTCCTGCCAATGAAACGCATCTTTTGGCTCGCCTTCCCCACAATGTTATCTATGTGGTCTTTCCAACTGAAGTTGTTCTTAATTTAGCACTCAAGTCTTGATAACCTGCCATTGTAGAAGCAGTAACCGATCTAACACGTGCGCCAGACGCTTGTTATCTTATACAGGCTTGCCGACCGCAGCGCCGTATTCTGCCTGTTTACATATCTCTGCGTTTGAATACGCTTGCCTGTAGCGGGATATACACTTTTACAATTTAGTTTCATTTTTTATAGGCAGTAGTTAGTTCATGAAAATAAGACAAATAGCGGCCGAAACCGTTCAGCTTCCACTTTTTATGAGAAGGTGCGTCGCGCAAGATGAGTGTCAATCTCAGCATGATCGGTTTGCAAAAGTTCTAACATTTTGCAAGTATCAAGTACAGGAAATGCATGACTCAGGAGACACCGTCTTGGAGTAGCTTTGTCCATGCAACGGAGAGGTCTGCCTGCTCCTATGACGCTAATAATTATGTCGGTTGTATGGTGGTAGTGTAGCTACATCTACATCTACATGATTACTCTGCAATTCACATTTAAGTGCTTGGCAGAGGTTTCATCGAACCACAATCATACTATCTCTCTACCATTCCACTCCCGAACAGGGCGCGGGAAAAACGAACACCTAAACCTTTCTGTTCGAGGTCTGATTTCTCTTATGTTATTTTGATGATCATTCCTACCTATGTAGGTTGGGCTCAACAAAATGTTTTCGCATTCGGAAGAGAAAGTTGCTGACTGAAACTTCGTAAATAGATCTCGCCGCGACGAAAGACGTCTTTGCTTTAATGACTTCCATCCCAACTCGCGTATCATATCTGCCACACTCTCTCCTCTATTACGTGATAATACAAAACGAGCTGCCCTTTTTTGCACCCTTTCGATGTCCTCCGTCAGTCCCACCTGGTAAGGATCCCACACCGCGCAGCAATATTCTAACAGAGGACGAACGAGTGTAGTGTCAGCTGTCTCTTTAGTGGACTTGCTGCATCTTCTAAGCGTCCTGCCAATGAAACCCATCCTTTTGCTCGCCTTCCCCACAATGTTATCTATGTGGTTTTTCCAACTGAAGTTGTTCTTAATTTAGCACCCAAGTACTTAGTTGAATTAACAGCCTTGAGAATTGTACTATTTATCGAGTAATCGAATTCCAACGGATTTCTTTTGGAACTCATGTGGATCACCTCACACTTTTCGTTATTTAGCGTCAACTGCCACCTTCCACACCATACAGCAATCTTTTCTAAATCGCTTTCCGACTGATACTGGTTTTCGGATGACCTTGCTAGACGGTAAATTACAGCATCATCTGCGAACAACCTAAGAGACCTGCTCAGATTGTCATCCAGGTCATTTATATAGATCGGGAACAGCAGAGGTCCCAGGACGCTTCTCTGGGGAACACCTGATATCACTTCAGTTTTACGATTTGCCGTCTATTACTACGAACTGCGACCTTCCTGACAGGAAATCACGAATCCAGTCGCACAACTGAGACGATACCCCATAGGCCCGCAGCTTGATTAGAAATCGCTTGTGAGGAACGGTGTCAAAAGCTTTCCGATAATCTAGAAATACGGAATCAACTTGAGATCCCCTGTCAATAGCGGCCATTACTTCGTGCTTGTGCGTTGCACAAGAACGATGTTTTCTGAAACCATGCTGATTACTTATCAATTGATCGTTCCCTTCGAGGTGATTCATAATGTTTGAATACAGTATATGCTCCAAAACACTACTGCAAACCGACGTCAATGATATAGGTCTGTAGTTCGATGAATTACTCCTACTACCCTTCTTAAACACTGGTGCGACCTGCGCAATTTTCCGATCTCTAGGTACAGATCTATCGGTGAGCGAGCGGTGGCAGTGGTTTTCAATCCGTACAGGTGTCAATCGATGAATCAGACAAGGTCTGAATAATATCATTTTGGGTACTAGGGTACGTCATTATAAAACACTAAAACAAGTAAAACACCGACGTTTCGACAGACATCGCAGCAGTCCTGTTCAGAGCGGGGAACTGCTGGACTCGCGTGTCGGAACATGAACGCAATGCTCGACTCGGGCAACGCAACAAATCAGCTATCGGAGAACACCACCAGGGCGATGGCCGAGCTATTAATTTTGAAGAACGCCGTGTACTTGCTCGGGAGCCATGGACATGGCAGCGAAAAATAAGCGAGGCAATATAAATAATTAAACGCCCTAACAGTACGTACAAGGAGGATGGTTACAAGTTACCGACGGTCTGTCTGCAAGCGACCTCAGTACATCAGTCCGCATGTGTTCGCCAGCCAATAGCTCCTACAAGACCCTCATTTAACAGTATATGGCGTGTGACGTCAACATCGCCTCACCGCAGGAAAACACTGGGGTAGAACCCGCCATCTCCACGTACCAGTCCTTTGCCAGAATAGCAAAGGCAAATACCTAACGTACGAGCAACCAACCGTACTATCATACTATCTTTATTTTGAATTGTCCAGTGATAATCTAGAATGTGAAGTCGGTAGCAGTCTGACAAGACGGTATAAAGGGGAACAAGATCGCCAGGATACAGCAGTTAATCGTCCTGAAGTGGATCGCTACTAAGTAGAGCGAAACGTCGATATTGTTTTAGTGCTACATAAGACGCGATCTAACAGACAGAAAGAATTTTTTCCAGTTGACACTGGCCATGGAAGCATGCGAAATCAGACCGCATGCTTCTCACAGCGCCCTATTTCCCATTCCTCATCCTTCTTCCTTTCACATTTTTAAGGAGATAAAAATCAACAGCTCCAGGGAAAGCAGTTCTCCTAGGAGAGCCCTGATTCTCTAGGTTAGGATTTGGTGCTGGATCACTATCCCATAACGTATAATTTACTAACGGTTAACAGATTACAAGGAAACCTCGGAATTTCATAACACAAAATAGGCGAAAAGTGCGACAACAAAGTATATGACTTGGAAGATACACTATTCGTAGTTTATAGAAAACTGGCGCCACAATCAGTATAACGAAGGACATCGAAAGATGTGGGTGCATTTAGTCGCTGGTAGATTATTGGTACTCATGATGCCTTAAACTATACAGGCTTATATGGCAGCTGTGATTCAGGACACAAATTAGGAATGGGCTTTTGTGTGAGAAGGTCTCTACATCCACATCTATACCCAGGGTGACAATTATTGAACTATATGAAATAAAAACGTCACAACTTCTGAATGGTTTGCGTTAGGACGTTCAAACTGCATGGTTGGCCGCGGGGCACGCTGGGAATTAGTATGCGCATGCATGGTTTGGTTTAGCTATGAATCCCACTTTCATTTAAATGCGTTCGTCAATAAGCAAAATCTTTTGCATTTGGGGGATTGAGAATCCGAATTTCGGGATCGAGAAGTCTCTTCACCCTCAACGGATGACTCTGTGGTGTGCTATCTCCTGTCACAGAAAACTCATGCGATATTCATTGATGGCACGGTGACTACTGAACGGTACGTGAAGGTTTTGGAAGATTATTTCATCCCCATTATTCAAAGTGACCCTGAATTCGACAAGATGTGGTTCAGGGAAGACGGAGCTCGACCCCATCGAAGCAGGAGAGAGTTTGATGTCCTAGAGGAGCACTTTGTGGACCGTATTCTGGCTCTTGGGTACCCAGAGGCCATTGGCATGGGCCTCGATTGGCCGCCATATTCTCCGGATCTGAACACATACAGTTTGTAACTAATGTGCTTTTTTTTCTATAGTTCAGTAATTGTCTCCCTATACATACCCCCAAAGCCACAGTATGGTGCATCGAAGAGGGTACTACGTACAACTACTGGTCATTTCCATCCCTGTTCCATTCTAAACATAGAGCAAAGGAAAACGACCATCTGTAAGCCTCCGTAAGAGCCCTAATTTCTTTCATCTTGTCCTCATCCGAAAAATACGTTGGCGGTAGTAGAATTGATCTCTAGTCGGCTTAAAATGTTGGTTCTCTAAACTTCCGCAATAATGATTCGAAAAAAGAGTGTCGTCTTCCCTCCGAGGTTTCGCATCTGAGTTCACGAAGCATTTCCCTAATACTTGCATGTTGATCGAACGTACCGGTAACAAATTTAGCGCCACGCCTCTGAATAGCTTCATTGTCTTCCTTTAGTCCGACCTGGTGGGGATCCCAAACACTCGAGTAGCACTCAATAATGGGTCGCACTAATGTTCTATATGCCGAAAATTGTCCCAGTAAAACAGAGACGAGCATTCGCCTTCTCTACTACCAACTACTACTGATGATGGTCGAAGTAGAGAGGATATAAAATGTAGACTGGCAATGGCAAGGAAAGCGGTTCTGAAGAAGAGAAATTTGTTAACAATGAGTATAGATTTAAGTATCAGGAAGTCGTTTCTGAAAGTGTTTGTATGGAGTGCAGCCATGTATGGAAGTGAAACATGGACGATAACTAGTTTCGACAAGAAGATAATAGAAGCTTTCGAAATGTGGTGCTACAGAAGAATGCTGTAGATTAGATGGGTAGATCTTATAACTAATGAGGAGGTATTGAATAGGATTGGGGAGAAGAGAAGTTTGTGGCACAACTTGACTAGAAGGAGGGATCGGTTGGTAGGACATGTTCTGAGGCATCAAGGGATCACCAATTAAGTATTGGAGGCAGAGTGGAGGGTAAAAATCATAGAGGGAGACTAAGAGATGAATACACTGAGCAGATTCAGAAGGATGTAGGTTGCAGTAGCTACTGGGAGACGAAGAAGCTTGCACAGGATAGAGTAGCATGGAGAGCTGCATCAAACCAGTCTCAGGACTGAAGACCACAACAACAATAACTACCAACCTGACGTGCTCATTCCGTTTCGTACCGCTTCCTAACGTTACGCCTAGATCTTTAACCGATGTGACTGTGTCGAGCATCACTCAAATAACGCTGCATTCGAACATCACAGGATTGTTTCTATATTTAGAGCTAACTTCCATCCATCACACCAACTAGAAATTCTGTCTGAGTCATCTTATATACTTCTAAAATCACTCAATGATGACATTCTCTCATACACGACCACGTCATCAGCAAACAGCGTAAATTGCTGTTCTCCCTGTCGTCCAGATCATTTATGCATATGGTGAATAACAGCGGTCCTGTCAACACTTCCCTGAAGGAGCGCTGACGATACCCTTGTCTCTGAACACCCGCCGTCGGGGCCGATATTCTGGATTCTATTACTTGAATACTCTTCGAATCACTCAAATGGGAACCTAATCCGTAAGCTTGGTCCTTTGTCAACAATCTGAAGTGGGGCACAGTGTCAAACACTTTCCGGACTCTAGAAATATGGACTCTGACTTTTGCTCTCCATTCATTGTTTGTAGGATACCATCTGAGAAAAGAGCGCGCTGATTTTCGCACGAACGATGCTTTCTAAATCCTTGCTGATTTGTGGATAGAAGACGCTAATGTATCTGGGTTTTCTTCAGTGACCCTTAGAATCTCTGTGTTAACAAATGAAATGACGACATGTAAAAGAAACGTTTGTGAACTGACATGGGCCCACACAGAAGAACACATCCCAAGCGAAGGACGAATTCTGTGCGGAACCAGAGGTCGTGGTGTGCATGCAGATCCGAATAACAGATGTGATGTTCTGCTTGGTGATATGAGTGTTACAGTGAGAAGAGTAAACGTGTTCCATTCAAAAAGTGGAAGACACAGTTTGTAGAAAACACTAACGCAGCCTGTAGCGCTGAATGGTTGAGTAATTTGGACAGTCTGAAAGAAGAACTGGAAAAGTCTTTTCCTTTTCAAAAGAAATGTTTCGAATAAGATGTATGGTCTGGGGAGTGGAAGATGCGGCATAATTGTGAGCTGGGTAAGATATACGACAGACCAAATTTTTGGAGGCCTGGTGGTAACGAGATGACGTGGGTGAGCGGGTCATGTTGCTTGGATGAAGAAACATAGATCGCCGTTAAAATCTATGGATTTTACTCACCGCTGACTAGACGTAAGAAAATGTGGACAGACGAAATCCGTGAGGACTTGTTGCAGATCGACATAAAGGGTTGACTGACGGTAGAAAGCAAGAAACAGAATCCAACGGAGGGGGAGCCTTGTAGCTGCGAGCTGTCCTCTAGGCCTGATCGCTCAAACTATTAGGTCTACAACTTTGCTTCCGCCGTTTTTCAATAGACGGCAGTAGCGGCAAGTGGTATTCAGGTGGTTGGTCATAGGTGTAATACAATAAGCTTAGGCATCTGTAAACATAATGCTGTAAAAATATTAGTCTATTTGTGATTGCATCATAAGGTTATTCTCGATTAAGTACGTCAACTTCCGTACCCATTTCTCGCCATTTGCGGGAAGTTTTAATTTTCTGCTTTAACATGCATAAATCTGCGGTTGTGGCTCTTAAAACGCTGGGTAAGACCAATGGTGAAGGAACTATTAGTGGAAGAACTTGCAGAGGATCTTTTCAACGCCTTAAGAAAGGTGATTTTAATGTAGAAGACCGGCATCGCTGCGGAAGACAGAACGTTTTCTCAGCTACTGAAACAGACGAAGACAATCACAGGACATCATTATCGATAGCAATTGATGCGTTCGAGCTCAGCACTAAAACAGCAATGGCCACAATACAGCGATAGACACGTAAAGGTAATTTTGCATCAGGTCAGTGCTCGACCCCATGTCGCAAAACCCGTCAAAATATACATGTAAACGTTGAAATGATAAGTCCTATCCCTCCCGCTGTATTCTCCATACGTTACTCTCTCTGACTGCCACCTTTTACGGCCATACAGTCTGGCTGACCAGCACTTCCGATCATTTGAGCAAGTGCAAAATAGAATCGATTCATGGATCCCCACAAAAGACGCCCAGTTCTTTCGCCACGGGATTCGTATGCTACCCGAAAGATGGGAGAATGTATTGGCCAGCATCGGAAATACTATGAATCATAATTTTCTTGTAAGTTTTTCACAATAAAGCCCAGAACTTCGAGAAGAAACGGCGGAATCAAAGTTGTAGACCTAGTAAAGTAGTGAGAAAAACTGTTCTTTCTAAGCTGTGTACGTACCAAAAGTCAACACACTGACTTGTAGTTGCAAAATGGACAGCAGTGCCTCACAGTAAGACATTTTTAGGTTATTCTCAACGTTCTAAGCATGCACTTCTAGCAGTTTCAGAATGTATGCTGAGGTTTGTGCAGCTCAATGACCGCTTAAACTGTTCCCTGTACCTGATTCCTCATGTACTGGGTGGTTACAATTAAAGTGCAGCTTCCCACGGAGTTCCACTGTGGGCTTCAATTATGGTATGGCGGCGAAACTTGGTAGATATGCTAATGAGTTAATGTGGAACCGATTTACGCTGGAAAAACAGTTAGTTTGAGTTTTGTTGACCAGTTGCTGCTCAGGTGCTGTACACTGTTTGTGTGATGGTATGACACACACGCTGTCATTTGACAAGCCACAGCGTGATTGAACATTATGGCTACCGAGAAGATAGATCGTGTGCTTTTAGTGAAACTGTTTTATGTGAACGGCAGCAATTACAATGGTGCATTGAGAGAGAACCGCTGGCTGAAAAGTCTGAGGAGACGCCAGATGTCGTTAAATGGTTTACAGAAGATGACAATGAAATTCGGAAACACGGATGACCTTGGTACCTGGTACCTATGCCGGTGGAAGTTATTGATGAGGTTGCTGTTGCTGTAACTTACCATATAGGGAGTGCACTGGGCAGTGCTAATGCTTGCGCAGTGTCGCGAGTATCGTCCATCCCGCGGCCAACAGTATGGAAAGTTTAGCGACCTATTTTACACCGCTAACCGTACAACATCCAGACGGGGTAACCACTGAAACCTCCTGATCCCCAGCAACGTTCTGAATTTGCTCTTCGGTTTCTGGCACAGATAAAAATTAATGACATGTGGCTGGGCGATATTATATCGAGTGACGAGGCACATTTTACACTAAACGATGCAGTGAACACACAGAACTGCTGAGTTTCCGGTGCCGTTAAACCGCGTCTTGCGCACGAAGAGCCATTCCACTCGCGGCACTTCACTGTGTAGTGTGGATTCAAAAGCACCTTTCTTATCGATCCGTTCTTGTTTGAAGAGAATACACCCAGCCGGCCTGTCGGGTGTACTGTGACATTTTCTTGTTATCGAGACCTCGGCCGGCCGCTGGTGGCCGAGCGGTTCTAGGCGCTTCAGTCTGGAACCGCGCGACCGCTACGGTCATAGGTTCGAATCCTGCCTCAGGCATGGATGTGTCTGATGTCCTTAGGTTAGTTAGGTTTAAGTAGTTCTAAGTTCTAGGGGACTGATGACCACAGATGTTAAGTCCCATAGTGCTCAGAGCCATTTGAACCATTTTTTTGAGATTAGGCGTCGTGCCTCTTTTCCTGTATTTCTGCTTGGTTCTGCATGACCCCACATTCCCTAGCTTCTGTTCTTTCTTTCTGCCCTTACGATTTTCCACAGACAACTGTTGTTCGGCATAGGACACCATTTCTCAATCAGACATCGTTACATCTTCAATCTCGCTGTCCCCTGGGTCACTAATGGAAATTGATGTGGACTCTCTGTTTACACCGTTTCGTCCCCCTTCGTTACTATTCGCAGTAATTTTTCTATTAGACTTTTCAATCGAAATTTGGCTAGGCGTTACTGTACCAGTAAACTCAATCATGCCCATCTGAGGTTGTTCTGTTGTTTCTGATGGTGAATCCGCAGATGCTTTCACTGGATGTATCATCGATGTAGTTTCCAGACCCCGTTCCGGAGCACCGCCCATAGCTTCACCATGAACGATCTCCATCGCGGACACTTCTGAATTGGTTGTTATAAACTGCCCGACCGCGACTGCACTGTCCTCTTGAGGGTCTGACTGTTTACCATTTGTTCCCTCGACAACGTTAGTGTCAACTGTGCTTTCCTCTTCAGCTATACTACTGGTATGGGCGTGACGGACAGGTAATGGATCAGCACTCTTCGTCTCCAAATCGGTCTGAATCTTTCCACGTGCGGCTAAAGGTGGCGAGAGACGTTCGACTTAGACGAAATACTTAGAACTTCATTTCTGGGGTCAGATTTATTAGTTACAGTCTCGGGATCATTAACAGCAATTGAATTACTTGTAGTTGCTGTGACACTGTTTGCTACCAGATCTCTACTGATTCCTGCTAGGAGAGCTGAAAATGAAGGTTTACGTATAGTTTGGTTGAGTTCCAGACGGAATTTTCGTCTGTGGCAGTCTTTTTTGTCGTGATCTGTTTCACTATATTTGAAGCATGCTGGTAGTTGCTCCATGTATGTAATGTATACTTGATAGCCCCAATAATCATCACGGACTAGATTGGTTTTTTCACTTCCATTTTGATAGCTCTGATTCCATTCTGGACGGGGAACGGATAAAAATCCGCCCACACCCCGTTCCCAACTACACGAACGTTTCCATAAGGCTCGAATTAGACATTCGTGATTTCGTTTGCAACCTTGTAATGGGACACCCTCGTCTAGCATTACCTTTCTTTTTTATAGAAGTAGCCGATACGAGGATTTATCTCGAATGTCGTATGTAAAAAAAAAAAAAAAAAAAAAAAATGGTTCTGAACACTATGGGACTTAACTTCTGACGTCATCAGTCCCCTAGAACTTAGAACTACTTAAACCTAACTAACGTAAGGACATCACACACATCCATGCCCGAGGCAGAATTCGAACCTGCGACCGTAGCGGTCGCGCGGTTCCAGACTGTAGCGCATAGAACCGCTCGGCCACCCCACAGGCAAATCTTCATCAGTTATTTAGTCAACAGGAACCCACAACGTTAAATTAAAATTTCAGCCGCAATAATGTACCCTTAGACGCAAGACGTGGATCGAACAAGAGAAAATGAAGGTAAGGCAGAAGTTTTCCTTTTATATATCTTACACCTCTCCTTTCGAAAATAATGAAGAGACTAAGAGAAATTTAATGCTGATGTGTGGGAGGGTAATATTACAACCTCCATAGTGATGTTAAAGACAAGCACATTCGTCAAGTTGCCTCCGACAATTTCTATTTTTAACGGCAAACTTAGCGTTGCTAATATTATCTAAAAGTGGCCAGTACACTCGCGTATTACTTCCTAGTACATAAAGTTAAAGCAAATTTTCAAACAATAAATCGACTCATTTGTGTTCAGTTACACACTGTCTATTTGATCTCTTGTTAGTTTCATACGTGCAGTTAATCTCTCCTGAATTTCGAGAGGTGTTGGTCGCTCGATGTCCTTGTCGAATTCCAGTTTCACAGTACAGTTCCGAGGGAAGGTTTCCATTGTTTTTTCCCCTACTGTATACTTTTTTCACACACTTAGAAAAGTGTAAACACTATCACTTCCCACGCAACGCAGCTGTATAGTAGACGCTTTGTGAGACAAGACCCATTGCACTCGATTTGTAAACGCTGGTTGCAGCGCACGCAGGTAAAACACCATCTGACCGACCGCTACGACCGCCGGAGTGGAACTGCCCATTTTCCCCTTCTTAAATTGTCAGTATTGCCGAGGCTCTCTCGTCCTGGAATAGCACCCCATCTTTGTATATGTTGTGGATTCGCAAGAGAGCCATCCCACTATGAGAGGAAGCCGAAAGGCACGAGTTTTAGCTCACGCAGGCTGGCGTGAGGTCTGGAACAGGACAAGGAAATTAGACTGTCGCAAAAAAGGACGTAGCTGTGGAGTACTTAACTTAAATCCATAAATGGTGAACATCGCTCTTTACGGTACATGTTTTACGGCATCAATAGTAACTGGTAATGGCGCCTTGCTAGGTCGTAGCAAATGACGTAGCTGAAGGCTATGCTAACTATCGTCTCGGCAAATGAGAGCGTATTTTGTCAGTGAACCATCGCTAGCAAAGTCGGCTGTACCACTGGGGCGAGTGCTAGGAAGTCTCTCTAGACCTGCCGTGTGACGGCGCTCGGTCTGCAATCACTGATAGTGGCGACACGCGGGTCCGACGTATACTAACGGACCGCGGCCGATTTAAAGGCTACCACCTAGCAAGTGTGGTGTCTGGCGGTGACACCACAGTATATAATGGGCAACTGAAGGCTGTGTTAGGGAGGACTGTGGTGTCACCGCCAGACACCACACTTGCTAGGTGGTAGCCTTTAAATCGGCGGCGGTCCATTAGTATACGTCGGACCCGCGTGTCGCCACTGTCAGTGATTGCAGACCGAGCGCCACCACACGGCAGGTCTAGAGAGACTTCCGAGCACTCGCCCCAGTGGTACAGCCGACTTTGCTAGGAAAGTTTCACTGACAAAGTACGTTCTCATTTGCCGAGACGATAGTTAGCATAGCCTTCAGCTACGTCATTTGCTACGACGTAGCAAGGCGCCATTATCAATAGATATTTAACTTGTGATGTCTGTACCGTCAGACCGATGTACACCACTTATGGATTAAAGTTAAGTATTCTACCGGCTACCTCCTGTTTTGCTAGTCTTATTTCTCTGACCTGTTCCAGACCTCACGCCAGACTGCGTGAGCTTAAAAGCGTGCATTTCGGCCTCCTCTAGCAGCACGGTGTTGGTTGGCTCTTCTGCCAATACTTCAAGGACACTGGACGAGGTTAGTCCATCCAGCTGCGTTAGACATAATGCTGTAGTAGTGTTATGGTTAGTACATCTGCGTGGTGTGTTGCTGCCTCTAGATCACGGGGTCCCGGGTTCGATTCCCGGCCTGATTGTGGATTTTGTCTGCCCGAGGACTGGGTGTACGCGTTATTCTCATCATTTCATCATCATCATCATTCGTGACAGTAGCTAGATTGGACTGCGAAAAACATTGGACTGTGTAAAAATTAGGATTTTGTACTGGTGCTTATGACAGCGCAGTTGAGCGCCCCACAAACCAAACATCATCACATCTACGAAGTAAGCAAAAACCTGGTTTCAAAGGGCAGACTGTGGCGGAAAATTTAGCTAATTTCTTCAGCTGATATCATTATCGAAGATAAGGTTGAGACTCAATGTCTCAAAGAAAATGTAATTCCATCAGATCTATAAATGAATGTATTTGCAGTGGGAAAGTCATCACGTTGTACATTGGTTTACAAAACCATGTTTTGTTCCTTGATTACATTTGTTCTAGATTGAAAAGTGATAATACATAGAATTTGATTTGGCGGGAAGCCACAATCATTTAATTTCCATTAAACATTAGTGGCAGGAATATCTTCAGATGTTGTATTGTCTCTGTCTTGGTGCTATGTTTATCGGTAGTTGACCGAATGCCACGTTGTTACCATAAAGAACCGATATCGTTGATAGTTAAACGTGTTCTAATTCCACTGCACTAGGTGACGATTTGATGTTTCAAGCCAAGAAAGCCAAAGCACAAGAGACGAATAACTTCAATAGCTAAGAATCTAGCGAAAAGAGTGCTAATTTCAGTCTCATCCATTGAAGTACAGTGTTGGGATTCTGTCTAGAGAGCTGATGTTACCCGTAGCCACAAGTACTTCGCTCGAGACATGTGTAACGAAGATAGCAGCTTAGCAAGAAGAATACCGTTCACCGTCTGCCGCTATCATGGTTTACAGCATTTACAATGTGACATACCGTTCATTGGGTGCGTTTTTACCTGTGACAATAAAGCGATCATTTACACACCTCAAACAAATCCTGGGTTGCTACATAAGTTCCTTGCATGTAACACAGTTTCTGTCTTTGATTTTTTGGGCTGTCACATGATCCGCATTTTGGGTGCGTTTCATGACTCACGAGGCATGTCGTTTTCAGGTAGCCCTGTATTCGGTATTTTCCTTATTTACTGAAGCTAGGTACAGATCCTGCGGTGCAGATTTTGTTTCATAACGTGTTATACGTGATAAACACGAGACCTGGACCTATTGCGATACGCAAAATGGGAAGACATATAGGTGCTCCGATATACTGAAATTTTTACACGGAACTGTAATTTCGCTGCGCTCAAGAAACAATCATAGCCCTTACAGGTGTCGAAGTGAATTCGAGATCGGTAAGAAACGATAGTAACTTACCATCAGAAGACAAAGCTGGGCATCCGATTTTAGTGATGGAAGGACTACAGATTTTAGGATTACAGCCACTTGTCCGTTATTACAAAACACGTTTTTCAATCACCAGTGTCGTCACGTTCTGTAAGAATGATTGAAGATCATCTGATGTGACTACAGAATCAGTTTCCCTCGAGAAACTGTATGTGGGAATGCATGAGACGTAAGATGACAGACAGTAAATGTAATCAGATATTATGCTGTTCAAAGGGAGGCCGCATCTCTGCGTTAAAACGAGCAGGGCCTTTGTATACTGGATCTCACGAACTCCAAGGTGAGCGACACTTCAGCGTTCAAAGTGGCTTCTGTTGATAAGTATTTCGATAGCCACACTTCCTGAACATCTTCTGCTGGAGATAGTGGATGACGTTTCTGCATGTTCACTGCAGCTTTTCTGCCTGTGTTGATACAGTATCGTGTAGTAATGTTGCTCTGTATCAGACTACTGTTGATACAATATCGTGTAGTAATGTTGCTATGTACCAGACTGCTACAGTGAATATCCGTGTTCTTTTGTACGTTCTCCAGAATCGTCAGGTGGAAATGGTGTCGAAGTGTAAGAGGCACGTACCACCTACTCACAATAGTTGGTCGTTGAAATGTCGCAGTTGTTTTTCACTACCTTCAGTCTCAGCCCATTTTATTAGACACAGACGTTTCATTAAGAGGAACATATCTGAATCGCTTTGAAGGAAGCATATGTGACGCTACACTACATGCATTTACCTGATTTGCACTTATGCCGGGTTGTTATAATTCACAGAGCTGCGTTAGCGGCTTTAATTGTAGTATGACAGCGGAACTCTTTAGATATGCTTGACAAGTGGGAGGCAACAAACGAAGACTCGTTTATGTACACCTACATCACTGGTCATTCAGCGAACTGAAGAGACCGGATTTCATCTCACAAGTCTGGACCGTAAATTTTTCCGATCTATGAGCTTATACCACCATAATCATCATACAGAAGTCTGTGGTGAACGTGTGGGGTTGATCTGTTATTCTGTTATTCTGCGCAACGGATTAATCTGAGGTGTACCCTTTACCCTGTGGCTCTTGCAAGACGCAATTTCCACCCCACACTACTACAGAAGTCAGACAGACGCTCCTAACGTTCTAAAGAGAAATGCCTGAAAAACTTTCAGACTTCTGGAGTCGTCTGCTGTAAGGAAATAACACAAAAATTCACAAAATTTCTTACGTAACTAGTGGGATACTTTGGTACTGGAGTAGTGTTAGTTAGTGTAAGAAAAACATGAAACTAACGAAAATTATTATTTATTTTGCAAAAATTCTGAGAAATCATAGTGGCACTTTTAGTTATGAATTGAACAAGTTATATCTTGGTTCTTTTCGGAATGTGAAGTTACCTCTCAAGGATAGGATTCGCTAATGAAATTTCTATACAATGTTTAAGATTGCTATTGACTTGGCAGAATGGCTGAGAGGCGCGCCTACTCAACTTGAATAATTTTCCTTTAGAATGTTGCTAGGTACGGTCAAGGCTGTCGTGTGTGAAATGTAGTGAAGTGTACTGTCGTGGAGGAAATATGGGGCTCGCAATAGCTGTAGCGCACAATACCATAAGCTGCGATGACTGCTGTCTGTGCCGCTCGCTGCTGACAAATAAGCTAACTCTCGTTCTATCTGGATTGACCTTCGCCAATCAAACTCTCCCTACGCCTTGATGAAGTCAAGGATTCCTATTCGCCCCTAGTCTAACTATTGGCGTGGTACACTGGTCAGATAACCAGTCCACCACGATGCCACTCAAAAATTCGCTCGCAGGCGTTTATTAATTATAACTATGCCCGTTCACACCACACAATAAGTGTGTCGGCCAACACAGTGAACAACGCTTAATCGCAAGGACTCAATATAGAGGTGCTCTCCCAGTGAAGTGAGGAGAGACTTGTTCCTCGCTCCAAGAGCGACAACGGAATGGCGCCTCTCCAGGCCAGACGTGAACGGTATATCTTTCGGTCTCTTCCATTACTCCTTCAGCTCAAGCCGTCATAAATATAGTCTGCCAATCAGTATTGCTCTTCTAAAACGGGAGAATGACGTTTCGTTTAAGGCAACCTGTGGTGTCACCGCCAGACACCACACTTGCTAGGTGGTAGCCTTTAAATCGGCCGCGGTCCGTTAGTATACGTCGGACCCGCGTGTCGCCACTGTCAGTGATTGCAGACCGAGCGCCACCACACGGCAGGTCTAGAGAGACTTCCTAGCACTCGCCCCAGTTGTACAGCCGACTTTGCTAGCGATACTACACTGACAAATACGCTCTCATTTGCCGAGACGATAGCATAGCCTTCAGCTACGTCATTTGCTACGACCTAGCAAGGCGCCTTAGCAATTGACATTTATTATGTGAAGCATGTACCGTCAAGAGCGATGTACACCAATTATGGATTAAAGTTAAGTATTCCAGCAACAATGTACCTTATTGGCTATATTAATTACATTTAACTGTTCCAGACCTCACGCCAGTCCGCGTGTAATTAAACGCGTGCATTTCGGTCTCCTCTAGCAACACAGTGTTGGCTCTTCTGCCAACACTTCACAACCAATCCGGAAATCTGTAGTATTGGCGTTTGGCGTTTGCTGTCTCCCTGTGAAAATCTTTGAAACTGCGTGCTATGTGTAAAGAATGCGTAGATTGGACGCTCCCACACAATGTAGCGGAATTTGCTTTTAAGCTGAACACGGGGTTGTTCCCCCTTTCACTCGGGCACACGCTGTCTGCTCCACAGGCGGCCGAGGTTTACTCGACCTCTGAAGGGACTGGCCTCCCGGTGTGTGGTCTGCCTCTCTCGAACTAAAAGCTCCTGTGACCGTCTTGTCTGGAATGTATGTGTGTACGCCAGCCTCGACTATTTCAACCCTGGTGCGCACTTGTTATTTGCATATCGTTTACATGAATTCATAAAACACTGACTTTATCTTATCGAGTTCGGGTTCGAATGAAGCGTCTTGATGTGCGGAATATGACAGTGAGGGCGGAATATGTAAGCAATGAAGGTCAGGAGACCATGACGTCTTACAGAAGCAAACAACTTTTAGCGGAAAGGGATACTGGAAATTAAATAATACCTTACTTACAGACTAGAAATTAAGAATTTCAGAGCTGGAAACATGGAAGGCTTGCATAATTAACACAAGAAAGTACCCCAGCAGATTAAATTGGTGGGTGGCCCATGCGAGACCCAAGCTAAGGAGATTGGATAAACCAAAATGAGTGAAAGGAAAGTACAGAGGAATTTTATTTTACGTGTCTCCGAGAATCGTATCAAGATACATGAGATATAATCACTAAAATTTCACAGATAAACAGATTAAACTACAATAATGTCAACACAGAAAAGTAAACTAGAGGGTCAGAAAGTGAGGTCCAGAATTGACGGTATTATCTAAGAGGAGAATGCGTCACTCTACCACGTAATGGTAAAGGGCAAAATCATAATAACCCAGAAACTCAATATCGGAAACGAGACAATACAACAGCAGGTTGATATTAAAAGAGGAGTTCTGCAACATTTCTGTGAGGTGTATGCTGCAGCAGATGTAGACGAGAACCTCGAATCAGTTTCTCTGGATGATATTGACGACGTGCGGACAGAAGCAGACGACATTTCTCTCAGCGATGAATTTACAGAGGAGGAAATATATGAAGCACTAGTGACAGGTCCGAAAGGAAATTCACCAAGTATAGATGGCATACCAGCTGAATTTTACCTCACTTATTGGGACGTATCGAAAGGAGAGCTAACTAACTCATTCAGTGATGCATGGGATATCCAACAGCTCCCTACAAGATTCCATAAGGGGCTCATCGTATTGACTTTGTGAGATTGCTCAGTGCTCTATGCAATGTCTAAGACATTGCAGTTTCTGGGATTGTGGGTATGTAATGTACATACAACACAGTGGGGTAATGTTGATAGTGACTTCGGGTCTGTTGGGTAAGGTGTTATATTCTTACGTGCTTACAAAAACATGTGATTAGTTACTTAACAGCACTGATATTACTGTATACGTTATATACTCTGCTTAGTTGTATTACAACATTTTTAGTTGGGATAAGATCTACTGACCTGTATTTCGTTGTAAACCTGAAGATGGCTATTGAACTGGCCGAAACTGGGTACCTACAGGGCGTTCAATTTATCTGAAGACAATGAGATATTTAGAAAACTACACATCGGATCCAAACAATTTACACTTAAAATATGTTCGTCTCGGAGGGAGACGACCAATTGTACCAAACTTGACCACCCATACCAGCTCGTGTGCGGGGGTGGGGAGGCATTTTTGAAATCTTAAATGGGAACCATCATTTTTTACTGCAGAATCGGATCCTATTAAAAAAAAAAAAGAGATGTTTTGTCTGGAACACACTTTTTTCTTTCCGCGACAGATGTCGCCGTAAACGGAAAAATCGAAATGTCAGAAAATCGTATGTTTCAAAATGCTATTAAGTGACATTTGAATTAACCCCCCCCCCCCCCCCCCCAACTCAATGCTGCGTGGATACGACAGACAATTATTTCATAATTCTCGCCGTTGTATTCCTCCAAGCAAACGAAAAATGGACTGCTCCACGAATCATTGATGCCGTGTAGCGAAGTACGACTTCTCATAAAAGGGAGTGCAGTCCAATTAAAAGTTATGAAATAATAGCCTCTGCTACCCCCACTCCGTGGAAGTGGGGGGGGGGGTTAATTCAAATTCCTTTGGAGAGCATATCAAACAAACCTTTTTCCACCCATTTTCATTTTTCCGATTACAGTGCTATCCGTCGCACAGAGAAAAAAATGTTTTATGTTTTACACAAACTCATGTGTTTTTTTTCCGTAGAATCCGAATCTGCAATGAAAAATGGGGGGGGGGGGGTTCATTTAAGATTTCAAAGTTGCCCCTCCGTCCCCACGCACGGGGACTTAGACAGGGAACGTCGTTTAGTAAACTCTTAGAAGGGAACAGAGGGCTGTTATAAATTTCATTTGCTATGTACTGTGAAGTCTACCTACGATTATTTGCTTCAAGCCATTGAGGGCCACTTTTGTGTTGTATTACAAGTAGTGTTGCGGACGTCTTATTCGTCAAGGCACACAGGTAAGTAAACCTTTTAACTCGTTTGCGTGACTTTGTTATTAATTCGTTGGAGTATTGGAGAAACTTCGTTCTCCCATCATATTATCTCACCCTGTGGCATTCCGATTTAACAGTGACAGGGAGAAATTGTCTTAGTGGTGTACTGCACCGGAAGCCGTTTCACGAACTCACATAACACACTGGACTCGCATTCGGGAGGACGACGGTTCAATCCCGTCTCCGGCCATCCTGATTCAGGTTTTCGGTGATTTCCCCAAATCGATTCAGGCAAATGCCGGGACGGTTCCTTTGAAAGGACACGGCCGACTTCCTTTCCCATCCTTCCGTAATCCGAAGAGACCGATGACCTCGCTGTCTGGTCTCTTCCCGCAGATCAACCCAACCCAACCACGAACTCTCAAACTCGGCCTCCACAGCATTACTTACGAGGCCCTTACGAAACTAACAGCGAGGCTTTACATAACTGGCGACCAGGATTTACAGAACCGAGGTCAGACAAAAGAGGAAACAAAGGAAAATTACGGCCGTGAAGATTCTAATGCCGGACTCTTTAACGGACAGCACGCAGAGGTTTCCAAGCGCTCAACGCCACAGGCCGCCATTCACCATCGAGTGATGAACGCTTCGTGACGTTTAAGCCGTTCGGATCGCCGGCAGTAGCAACAGAGGCGGGAAAGGCCCGTCCCATTCGAGCAAGAAGTAGTTTAACGCTCGAACGACGGCTGCGTGTGACCAGCACGGTAGCGGCTACCGCAGATAAGATCTGGAGGCGGCCGCAGACGCCCGCCGAGTGCATAAAGAACTCGTACACCGCCTGCCGTCCCCTCCCCTCTCCGCGTCATACTCCCCGCCCCTACCCGCTGCCCAACTGGCTCATCGCCGCCCCTCCCGTCTTCCCACCACCCCTCCTCCAAGGCTATTTCACGGCGCACCTCGGAAATTACAGAGCGGCGTTATCGTCCCGAATGAGGCTGTGCGGCGCCCGTGCTCAGCGCCGCATAACGGGAGATAACCGGGGGCCAACTCGCACTTGCAGCCCAACTCGTTCCGATGAATAGCGCGGCGCGGAGCTGCACCGAGGTCGGGCAGCATCAAAGCGCCGCCGGGCACGAATCTGATTCAATACGTTGGCGGCAGGGGGCGCTCCACGCCGCGTACACACGGCGAACCTCCAGGGCGACCGTGCCGCACTGTGGTGAAGTCCGTCACGGCCGATGTTTTTTCTCCAGTATCTGGCACATTATTCATCACTGCGGACATCTCCAAACAGTCCGTGCCATCCAAGAAATAATTAAATAATTGTTGTTGTTGTTGTGGTCTTCAGTCCTGAGACTGGTTTGATGCAGCTCTCCATGCTACTCTATCCTGTGCAAGCTTCTTCATCTCCCAGTACCTACTGCAACCCACATCCTTCTGCATCTGCTTAGTGTATTCATCCCTCTGCCTCCATCTACGATTTTTACCCTCCACGCTGACCTCCAGTACTAAATTGGTGATCCCTTGATGCCTCAGAACATGTCCTGCCAACCGGTCCCTTCTTCTAGTCAAGTTGTGCCACAAACTCCTCTTCTCCCCAATCCAATACCTCCTCATCTTCAGCATTCTTCTGTAGCACCACATTTCGAAAGCTTCTATTCTCTTCTTGTCCAAACTATTTATCGTCCATGTTTCACTTCCATACATGGCTACACTCAATACAAATACTTTCAGAAACGACTTCCTGACATTTAAATCTATACTCGATGTTAACAAATTTCTCTTCTTCAGAAACGCTTTCCTTGCCATTGCCAGTCTACATTTTATATCCTCTCTACTTCGACCATCATCAGTTATTTTGCTCCCCAAATAGCAAAATTCCTTTACTACTTTAAGTGTCTCATTTCCTAATCTAATTCCCTCACCATCACCCGACTTAATTCGACTACATTCCATTATCCTCGTTTTGCTTTTGTTGATGTTCATTTTATATCCTCCTTTCAAGACACTGTCCATTCCGTTCAACTGCTCTTCCAAGTCCTTTGCTGTCTTTCACAGAATTACAATGTCATCGGCGAATCTCAAAGTTTTTATTTCTTCTCCATGGATTTTAGTACCTACTCCGAATTTTTGTTTCCTTCACTGCTTGCTCAATATACAGATTGAATAACATTCGGGAAAGGCTACAACCCTGTCTCACTCCCCTCCCAACCACTGCTTCCCTTTCAAGTCCCTCGACTCTTATAACTGCCATCTGCTTTCTCTACAAATTGTAATTAGCCTTTCGCTCCCTGTATTTTACCCCTGCCACCTTTAAAATTTGAAAGAGAATATTCCAGTCAACATTGTCAAAAGCTTTCTCTAAGTCTACAAATGCTAGAAACGTAGGTTTGACTTTCCTTAATCTTTCTTCTAAGATAAGTAGTAGGGTCAGCATTGCTCACGTGTTCCAACATTTCTACGGAATCCTAACTGATCTTCTCCGAGGTCGGCTTCTACCAGTTTTTCCATTCGTCTGTAAAGAATTCGCGTTAGTACTTTGCAGCTGTGACTTGTTAAACTGGTAGTTCGGTAATTTTCACATCTGTCTTTGGGATTGGGATTATTATATCCTTCTTGAAGTCTGAGGTTATTTCGCCTGTATCATACTTCTTACTCACCAGATGGTAGAGTTTTGTCAGGACTGGATCTCCCAAGGCCGTCAGTAGTTCTAATGGAATGTTGTCTACTCCCGGGGCCTTGTTTCGACTCAGGTCTTTCAGTGCTCTGTCAAAGTCTTGACGCAGTATCGTATCTCCCATTTCATCTTCATCTACATCCTCTCCCATTCCTGTAATATTGTCCTGAAGTACATCGCCCTTGTATAGACCCTCTATATACTCCTTCCACCTTTCTGCTTTCCCTTCTTTGCTTTGAACCTCTGAGCTCTTGATATTCATACAAGTGGTTCTCTTTTCTCCAAAGGGTCTTTAATTTTCCTGTAGGCAGTATCTATCTTACCCCTATCGAGATAAGCCTCTACAGCCTTACATTTGTCCTCCAGCCATGCCTGCTTAGTCATTTTGCACTTCCTGTCGATCTCATTTGATGTCACTAATTCCTTTTTTCAATGTAACAGGCAAAAAGAAATTAAATACTTAGGAAACAAAAAACATAAACTGCGGCCACACACCTTGGCGGGGAGCGACCGCTCTCCACAGCGTGGATCAAATGGCTTCAAAACCTGTACACTGTAGAAAAACTGGCCGCGTGGGAGTAGGAGTCGCGCACTGGGTGTTCTGTATGAAGTTAATTACGTTAAACAGGTAGTTCATCCATTCCGGGAACCGAGAATCTTGAACATTTTTGCCTGTTACTAGTACTGGTAGGATATTGGTTCCAGATATTTCAAAATTTTTGAGAATGTTCTAATTTCAATAACAGACACATCAAACATAAAAAATTTTGCATCACCCCGGTTCCGAGAACTCCTGAATATAAACGTTGATTGGGAATGTTGAATCACAGGCATAGTACCTTTGACTGTTCAGAGATGCCACTAAACCCACCCAAAGATGTAAACAACCACGAATGAGCGGCGCCTATTAGACGGAGGGGGTCCGAGAGCCCATCGGTTCCAGTCGTTCCACCAGGAAAGAGGTACACTTCTCGTGTTTTGTCTCTAGTTCAACCATGCCTCGACGATCAATACGGCAGTTCGATCGCGTACGCGTTGTTATTCTGTGCCAGGGAGAATTCTCAACTAGGGAAGTGTCCAGGCGTGTCGGAGTGAACGAGAGCGATGTTGTTCGGACATGGAAGGGATAGAGAGAGACAGGAACTGTCGATGACATGCCTCGCTCAGGCCGCCCAAGGGCTTATACTGCAGTGGATGACCGCTACCTACGGATTATGGCTCGGAGGAACCCTGACAGCAACGCCACCATGTTGAATAATGCATTACGTGCAGCCACACGACGGCGTGTTACGACTCAAACTGTACCCAATAGGCTGCATGATGCGCAACTTCACTTCCGACGTCCATGGCTAGATCAGTTTTGCAACCAAAACACCAAGCAGCGCGGTACAGATGGGCCCACAAACATGCCGAATGGACTGCTCAGGATTGGCATCACGTTCTCTTCACCGATGAGTGTCGCATATGTCTTCAACCAGACAATCGCCTGAGACGTGTTTGGACGCAACCCGGTCATGCTGAACGACTAAGACATACTGTCCAGTGGCTGCAGCAAGGTGGAGGTTCCCTGACGTGTTGGGGTCGCGTTATCTGGGGCCGACGTTCGCCGGTGGTGTTCATGGAAGGGACCGTAACGGCTGTACGATACGTGAATCCCATCCTCCGACTGATAATCCAACTATATCGGCAGCATAGTGGTGAGGCATTCGTCTTCATGACGACAATTCGCGGCCCCATCGTGCACATCTTCTGAATGACTTTCTTCAGGACAACGACATCGCTCGACTAGAGAGGCAAGCATGTTCTCCAGACATGAACCCTATCGAACACGTCCAGGATAGACTGAAAAGGACTGTTTGTGGTTGACGTGACCCACCAACCACTCTGAGCGATCTACACCGAATCGCCGTTGAGCAGTGGGACAATCTGGACCAGCAGTGCCGCGATGAACTTGTGGATAGTATGGCACGACGAATACAGGCATGCATCAATGCAGGAGGACGTGCTACTGGGTATTAGAGGTACCGGTGTGTACAGCAATCTGGACCACCACCTCTGAAGGTCTCGCAATATGGTGGTACAATACGATATGCAATGTGTGGTTTTCATGAGCAATAAAAAGGGCGGAAATGATGTTTATGTTGATCTCTATTCCAATTTTCTGTACAGGTTCCGGAACTCTCGGAACCGATGTGATGTTCAAATGGTTCAAATGGCTCTGAGCACTATGGGACTCAACTGCTGAGGTTATTAGTCCCCTAGAACTTAGAACTAGTTAAACCTAACTAACCTAAGGACATCACAAACATCCATGCCCGAGGCAGGATTCGAACCTGCGACCGTAGCGGTCTTGCGGTTCCAGACTGCAGCGCCTTTAACCGCACGGCCACTTCGGCCGGCTTACCGATGTGATGTAAAACTTTTTTTGATGTCTGTATAAATGTGATATAAAGTCATGCAGGAGGCAGGCGAGCACTTTTATAGTTCTGCACTCAGGGTCACGCGGTTGCAATGGTAAAAGTCGAGCATCAGGCTAGCAATGACTTTACTGCTCATGCTACGCGTTACGGAATTTACTAATAATCAGATCAGATATCTGATGATGGATAAATTCCGAAACCCCCTGTATGACCAACGAAGTCATTCCTCTCCTAATGTTTGACTTTTACCATTGCGATACAGTTAACAGTTGTAAATTGCATTCGCTATGTACTGTGAAGTCTACCTACGATTATTTGCACTAAGCTATTGAGATCATTTTTGTGTTATATTACAGGTAGTGTTGCAGACTTCTCATTGTTTCAAGTATGTTCAAGTATTGTTCAAGTATGACGTCGGATAACAAGTAACAAAATAAATACTTTTTTGTGTGATATAATTACAAACTAATCATATTCGGATTTTTTCCTTTACTTGTACAGGGAACATTGCTTATCACCGAATGTCATGAATGTAGGACAACGGGAGGTAACCTACTGTGAGGGTACATAGACCTTGGTATGTGACATAAATTTCAACTTGATACGTCTACTCGTTTGTGAGAGAACGTGGTCTTAAGACACGGACGAACAGACAGTCAGCTGGGAAATGAGAAAAAAATCTTTTTCGTTTGATTTAATTACAAATTTACAGTTTTCGGATTTTATCCTTTGATTATACCGTAAAACCTCCCTTTTTACCAAATTTCATGATTATAGGCCAATGGGAGGTACATTGTAGTTTTTTATGAGGGAGTTTGCGAGAGGCAAAATAAGTGACACGTTGTGATTGCATTATCCAAGGCACCACAGACCACAGAATGTGACATAAATTTCAACTCGATACATCTACTCGTTTGTGAGAAAAAGGAGTCTTAAGAAACGGACGAACAGACAGTCAGATGAAAAAAAAAGTATGCACCAATGCAATATGCTCAATATCTCGCGGAACTAAATCGGAACGCGTGCCCTTTTTTTCCTATTCTCTGCCGGCCGCGGTGGCCGAGCGGTTCTAAGCGCTTCAGGTATTAACAGCGCGACTGCTACGGTCGCAGGTTCGAATCTTGCCTCGGGCATGGATGTGTGTGATGTCCTTAGGTTAGTTAGGTTTAAGTAGTTCTAGGTTCTAGGGGACTGATGCCCTGAGAGGTTAAGTCCCATAGTGCTCATAGCCATTTGAACCAAACCTATTCTCTCCACACTCCGATGTATCAACCTTCGCCATTGAGGCGTGAAGTGGCATGGAGTGAGCACGCTGCTCTCCCGGCCATTGTCAGTTTTCGCTGCTTGGGGCTCGGTCAAGTAGCTCCTCAACATCACGAGGTTGAATGCACCCCGTTCCAGTGCTACCACCACAGAAAAATCCCTGGCAGCATCGGGAATCGAGCCCAGGTCCTTCGGATGGCAGTGAGCCGTGTGGTCCACTCATTTGCGGATGGAGCCAAATAGTTAGGTGGAATGTTCAAAAAATAACTTGGCCTGTACCTGCACTGACAACGCAGCAGGCAAGGAGGAAACGGTGGGGGTGGGGGCTTCCTTGTTTATCAGGGACGTTCAAAAAGAAACGGGTCGGAGGCATAGTTACAGAAACCAGTAGCTGTATGTTAGGAGTAATGACGCTGGCTGTTGAGAGTCTTGTCCCACTGTGACACATGGCGGTGAATGGCTGTCTCATAAAATTCCCGGGGCTGCTATGTGAACCTGTTCTGCACGTCGTCGTGCGAGGTGAATCGTTTTCCCCTCAGAGCCGTTTTAAGGGACGAAAAATAGCGTAATCACAGGGAGAGAGGTCTGCACTGTACAGAGGGTGGCCGAGAACCTCCCATTTGAATTTTTGCAGGAGTACTGCGACTGTGTTGGCTTTGCATTGTCGTGGAGCAGAATGACCCCATGGGTGAGATTGCCTGCTCGTTTTGATTTGATCTCTTGCGAAGGGTGGTCAAGGTTTACGAGTAAAGCTGGGCATTCACTGTTGTCCCGTGCTGCAAGAAGTGAATCAGTAGGGGGCCATCTTGGTCAAATAAGAACGTCGGCATAACTTTTCCTGCACTCGTGTGGACGACGGCGTCCAGCTCTACGTGCGAAACTGGTTCACATCACAGCCCCGGGAATATTATGAGACAGCCATTCGGCGCCTTGTGTCACAGTGTTTCAATAGCCAGTTTCGGTACGTCTAACATACAGGTACTGGTTTCTGTAATTATGCCCCCGGCTCGTTTCTTTTTGAACGCCCCTCATACTTCCAGGGCAATGTAGGGGGCGATAGACACACGAGGTGGAGTTTGACAGCTAGTTAAACACATACCTCGTATATATTGTAAGTTACAGCTAGTGAGTCCGCAGACTCAGTCATCTTAACAGCCCATGTCAGTCCGACCAACAATTACGCTGGATAAATCCTCTATGGCAACACAGTCACTATACAGAAACTTCTAAAGACACAGCGACTACTGCATAATAGGTATAAAGCGAATCATAGAGCTATAGATAAAGATACGCTGAATGAAGAACATTTGGCAGTCAAGAGAGCAAAGCATGAAGCCTTCAGTGACTATCGTAGCAGAGTCTTGTCAAATGATCTTTCTCACAATCCAAAAAAAAATCTTGTCGTATGTCAAGCCTGTTACTGGCACTAATCTGGTCACTCGTAGTCGACACTGGAACTGAAGCTGAAGGTGGCAAAGGAACAGCAGAAACGCTTAACTCTGTTCTCAAATGTTGTTTTACGTAGGAAAACCCGTGAGTATTGCTCCAGATTTAATTCTCGTGCGACTGAAAAGGCAACTGAATCAGATATTAGGGTCAGTGGCGTTGAGAAACAGCTGAAATCGTTAAAACTGATCAAAGACCCAGGACCAGATCGAATCCCTGTCAGATTATATACCCAGTTCGCAGCTGAGTTACTCCCTCTGTTGACTATAATCTGTGGCAGATCCCTTGAACAACCACTGTGCCCAGTGGTTGGAAGAAACCACAGGTCACACCTCTCTACCAGAAGCCATAAAACCACCGTCCAATATCCTTGACATCCATTTATTGTAGAACCTTAGAACATATTCTGAGCTCAAACGTAATGAGCTAGCGCGAACAGAATGGCCTCTTACATACCAATCAGTAACAATTTCGAAAACCTCGATCATGTGAAACCCAACTAGCACTTTTATCACTTGACATCCTGAAAGCCATGGATCAAGACACTCAAGTAGTGCAGTATTTCTCGATTTCCGAAAAGCATTTGACTCCGTACCACACGCTTATTATCAAAAGGACGATCATACGGGGTGTAAAATGAAATATGTGACTGCATTCAGGATTTCGTGGTAGGTTCATCCTGGATGGAGAGTTACCGACAAATGCAGAAGTAACATAGGATGTACTCCAGGGAAGCGTGTTGGGTCGAACGAAGCTATACAAATATTCAGCCAGACTTTGATTAGATATCAAAGTGGTGGAATGATTGGCAGCCTGCTTTAAAAAAAAGGTTCAAATGGCTCTGAGTACTATGGGACTTAACATCTATGGTCATCAGTCCCCTAGAACTTAGAACTACTTAAACCTAACTAACCTAAGGACATCGCACAACACACAGTCATCACGAGGCAGAGAAAATGCCTGACCCCGCCGGGAATCGAACCCGGGAACCTGGGCGTGGGAAGCGAGAACGCTACCGCACGACCACGAGCTGCGGACCCTGCTTTAAATGTTAAGAAATATAAACTTGTGTACTTAAAGAACAGTTCCTGTGAATATAATATTAGTGTGTCAACGATGTAATCTGTAAACTCATACTAATACTTGGGTGTAATACTTAGTAGGGTTAGGAAGTGGAAAGTACACATTGGGTCAGTAGTGGGTAAGGTAGTTAGCAGAGTTCGGTTTATTGGTAGAATACAAGAGAAATATAACCATTCCACAAAGAAGACTGCTTACAAATCACTCATTCGACCCATCCTAGATTTTTGCTCAAGTGTGTGTGACGTGTGCCAAATAGAACTAGCAAGGGATATCGAACATATACAGTGAAGGGCGGTCACAGGTTTGTTTGATCCACGGGAGAATGTCACTGAGATTTGAAAAGAAAGACTGAACTGGCACTCTTGAAGGTAGACGGAATCTATCCCGAGAAAGTCTACAAACAAAGTATCGTGAAGCGGCTTTAAATGATGAATTTAGGAATATACTACAACACCTTACATATCGCTCCCATACCAGGCGCGTCAGTCTGGAATCGCCTGACCGCTACGGTCGCAGGTTCGAATCCTGCCTCGGGCATGGGTGTTTGTGATGTCCTTAGGTTAGTTAGGTTTAAGTAGTTCTAAGTTCTAGGGGACTGATGACCTCAGATGTTAAGTCCCATAGTGCTCAGAGCCATTTGAACCATATCGCTCCCATAGGGATAGTGGAGGATGGTTGGTTGGTTGATTTAGGGGAATGGACCGAACAGTGAGGTCATCGGTCCCATCAGCTTAGGGGAGGATGGGGAAGGAAGTCGGCCGTGTCCTTTCAAAGGAACAATCCCGGCATTTGCCTGAAGTGATTTAGGAAAATCACGGTAAGCCTAAATCAGGTTGGCTGGACGCGGATTTGAACTGTCGTCGTCCAGAGTGTGAGTGTGCTAACCACTGCGCCACGAGGCTCGGTATAGCGGAAGTAAGATCAGATTAATCAGAGGGCAGACTGAGGCATTTAAACAATGATTTTGCCCACGCTCCACAAGTGAATGTAACGGGAAGAAGCCCTATTAACCGGTACAATTTGACGTACCCTCTGTCTTGCGCTTCACAGCGGTTTGCGGAGTATATATGGTATATATGTAAATGTAGTCGTTGAAGTACTATTGTTCAGAGTCTATAGTTTCTCATTAGCAGCCGGAAAGGAACAGATGGACAAGCAAAGGACCAGCTGAAGCAAAACAAGTTCGAGCACTTGCTACGGAAGGAAATCTCGTAAAACAAAACGGAGGTACAAAAAAATTTAGCATGGCGAACAGGGTTGATGACTGACACATTAAAACAGAGAACAGGTGCCAGGCAGAAACTTTTGTGACAGTGTGTGTGTGTGTGTGTGTGTGTGTGTGTGCATTCGGAGCTTATGGACGCTCAACGCCGAGCTTACCAGCGCTCTTACACATATTAAAAGGAGAGAAGCTGGATAAAATGTCTAACATTGTTGTCACACAGTGGAGAGGAAACCTATAAAATGACACTCTTCCGTCCCTCCCGTCCGACTCACGTTGACCTACACAATCTCTCTATCTCACAAACTTAATACAACGGAGAAGGCTCGAAGGTGCTAATTCTTTTGTGTCAATCTGAACTGACAACCTATCCAAGAGTGGCGAATTACTTTTCTCACACCATACCCACGATAATTGGAGAGTAACGAGCTATAGAGGCTAGCTACGATATTAATTAAGGTTTACTATACTTTGGTCCCTGATTTTGTGTGTCGCAATGATGTACGAGAGATTGCCAATAAACAATAATGATGCTCCACCATAGCGTTATTACCGATCATTTTTGCTGGTCGTGCTTGCAGTTAATTCATAAGTTGGTAATTTTCGCCAGGATGTCGTTTTCCGTTCTAAGGAAGCTCTTTGTGCTACGTTTAATAGTCCTTCGCGCATGACACAATAGAGAAGCGTCAGAGAAGCGATTCTGGCCATTAGAAGGAGTCAAGTGTCTTGCAACCTGATCCAACAAAGCAACCTGCCCAAAACTAAGTAAATGAGCGCAGCTAGATTGATTATAAAGAGTAGAAGTCTATGCGCAGTCAGCAGTTTTCTTCGAAAAAGAGGTATTAAATAAAACCCGCAGCAAGACCTCTGCCTCACTGGGACCCGTATTCTTCTGTTGTCTGTGCTTGTTTACGGAGGCAGGTGCAGTCATTCTCTCGAACAATAGGCCTACCGTTTAGGCGCCACTTTGAGACAGTTGACCTGAGTGCAACAGGCTCGAGAAGGTGAAACACCTTCGTTTATTTATCCCGACCTGATCTGATCGAATAGCAGCCCAATAATTATTATTAATGTGACCGTGTACCTAATGGGACTGGCAATCGGAATTGACTGCTACGGAAATTGTTACTTTCCAGTTCGTCCTTCTTAAATGCTGTAATAATGAAATGTCTGGTAACAAGAAAAACACCAACACAGTTTCACTAATTACGAACCTATATTCGTCTAGAAAAAACACAAAAAGGAGACAGCCACTGCCTTCGTCATACATATCTAATTACGGCTCATCTCAGCACAGGCTTCTTCATTTTTCATTATCGTCACACATTAATCCATCACTGCAATCCAACACTGCAATCCAACACTGCAATCCAAAGAGATGCCGGCGCGGTAGATGCGAAACCAAAATATCGGCACTAGAGTATCACTAATCACTTTCGTAACAATACTTCTTCACTTTCCCGGTATTACTCTAGCACAAAGGGGTTGAACCGCGGCGATGGAAACTCCCCTTGTCGATAAAGCCTCGCATTACAACAACTGGCCTCCACACACCTCTACCCGCAACATGGCACTGACTCAACTCCATACTCGCTCTCGCAACACGACACAATCGATTGTTCGCCCTATCGACCTGTGCCGAGTGCAAATTCGTAGTAAGGGCCTAGGGATCCCTTACATCCCCGCCCTCGAAAACTTCTTTGGAGCCTCTGGCGTAAAAGAATTGGCAAGGAAAATTAGATATCATTACATCTGAACAAAACACCTAGTGTAAATAATTAATGAAATTACAATTCACCAAATAATCCCTCGACTCCGGTAGTGGGCCGCCTCCACAATAATATTCTACAAAAGGTTATTACATCTCACAAAGATGGCATTGTCCAAATCACAATTTTTTATCAAACAGCAATAATCCTCTATAGTCCATATTGAATGTAACACACAACATACAATCAGAAATTATTACGTGAACGCATGACATATGAATTATTGTATTACAAATTAGTTGTTACAGGTTTTACACCCATTCTCAGGTAATCGTCGATATGAAATATGAAGTTCTAGTTATAATACATCAGAAAATACAATGCAAATAAACATTCCCCTTTTTCAAATGTCCGTTTAACAACTAAATGTTCTAAACATGTCTTACACAACTACATCAAGGAGCTTGAACACTCTCATTTCAGACATTCGCCATAATCGAGTTCACCTTCCTCATCTGGGTTATCCCTGTTCTCGTGTGAGTAGTACGTTTTTATGTTTTCCACATGCTCCTTACCATGCACTCTCTTTGTCCGTGCATATTCCAACTCCACCGTGTTAGGATGACCAATTTTTATAATCCTGTATGGTCCCTTATAAACGTGGTTCAATTTGTGTATTTCAGAGTTTATTTTCCTTGATTTTGCATGAACCTTTACTAGTACCAAGTCTCCCAGTCGGTAAGTTATCGGTTTCACTAGCTTGTCGTGTCTTTCCTGTCTTTTCCTAGCCTTCTCCTTCATACTTAATTCCACTAGCTCCAATTTCCTATCCCAGGTCAATGAACTTCCTGGTGGGTAGACTAGCAACTCACGAAAAATACTGTCGGGTTCTTGATTGAGCAGTACTTCACATGGTGCAAACCCTGTAGAATCATGTGGGAGGTGATTCCTGACCCGCTCAAATTCTTCCAGATATTCTTTCCATGAACCATGCTTCCTATGACAGTATGTTCGGCATAAACGGTTCAATTCCCTCATCGTTCGTTCTGCAGGGTTAGAAGCTGGCCTATATCTAGAAATGGCAATTTGCTCTATTCTGTGTTCACTTAGCATCTCTGTCCACTTCTTTGACCTAAATTGTGACCCATTATCACTCAAAATTCGCTTAGGAAGACACACCTTTCGAAAATAGTCTTTCTCTAACTGGTTAATGATGGCTCTACTAGTGACTTTCTTTAACGGGTAAAATTTTGTGTACTTGGAAACCAGTTCTTCCACTGCTAAGATTTGTGTGTAATTCCCTCGTGAGGCAGGAAGTGGCCCAAAGAGATCCACTGCAACTATGTCCTTAATTGCTGTTGGTACAATTGGATGCATATATCCTTTGTGTTGTACTGTAGTCGTTTCAGATTTTTGACAAGTGTCACATGTACTCAGTATCTTACGTATACGCCTTCCCATGTTGTTGAATGCACAATCTAACTTCAACTTTTCCAGACACTTCTTCGGTCCATAATGCGCATTACTATAGTGTGTATACCAAATTAATTTTTCTACCACATGCTCAGGCACACAGAGTTTCCAGTTCTCGTCACTCTCCTTGTTTCTTTTATAAAGTATCCCATTATGAATATAATAAAATGTGCGAATTCTTTCCTCTCCTGCACACATGTATTTGTTTTTAATTGTCTTTAATTTCTCGTCCTCGTTCTGTTCCCTGCGCACATTCTTTAGGAACATCCTTATGAATTCTTCATACTGTACTCCTTTCATCAGGTTAATTCTAACTCCTTCTCCTTTTGGCCTGTCCACCAACATTCCTCTCGAGTCAGCTGGTAATCTTGACAAGGCATCAGGTATTATATGTGTTGCTCCTGGCTCATAAATTATCTCGAAGTCATAGTCCTGTAATGCCAGGGCCCATCGCGTTAGTCTGCTATGCCTCAACTTGCTTGTGGTCAGAAATGTAAGGGCCTTATGGTCAGTCACTACTTTCACATGCCTCCCGGCCAAATAATAACAGAAACGCTTAAACCCCCACACAATTGCCAATGCCTCCCTTTCAGTAATCGAATATTTCCTCTCCCAAGCATTTAAACTCCTGCTACCGAACGCTATTGTTCTTACACTCTCACCATTTCCGCTCCTCTCCATTTGGTGCAAATGTATTCCTAGTCCATAGTCAGAGCTGTCTGCTCCCAAATAAAAATCCTTGGAAAAATCCGGTTGGTACAATATGTCTGCACTATATAGTGCTTCCTTGATATTCTCAAACTCGGTTTGGCACTCTGCACTCCAATGCCACGTCATCCTCGCCTTGGTCAATTCCCTCATACTCGGGGCACTAAGTACGGATCCTTTTACAAATTTTCTATAAAACTCACAAACCCAAAGAATGCTCGCAACTGCATCTTACTATGGGGGGTCGTAAAATTTCTAATAGCCTCCATTTTACTAGGATCAGGATAGATAACCTCCTCTGATATTATATGGCCCAGGAATTTTATCTTTGATTTGACAAATTCCGACTTGACCAGGTTTACAGTTACCCCTGTGGTTTCAAAAGCTGCCAAGACTGCTTCCAATCTATTCAGATGTTCTTCCCATGATTCACTTGCTATCAAGAGGTCATCCACAGAGACGGTGACCTTTTTAAGTAACTCCTCGCCCAGTATCTTATTCATCGCTCTTATGAATTCAGACACTAACACATTAAGCCCAAACGGCAACACTCTAAATTGATAGCACCTCCCTCCATAAGTAAATGCTGTATACTGGCGGGACTCTGTGGCCAATGGTATTTGCCAGTAACCAGCAGTTAAGTCGATACTACTAAGTACCTTTGCTCCTCGGAATTTTTGAATCAGTTCATTTATAGTCTCAGGCTTGTCCCGCTCCGGCTCGATGATCTTGTTCACTGTTCGTGCATCTAAAACTATCCTCACCTTTCCATCCTTCTTATCAACAACAAATAGGGGGTTGTTATATTGACTGTTGGCACTTTCTATAACACCGAGGTCCATCATCCTCTGTATCTCTTCATCTACTGCTCTTCTTTTCGTTTGGGGAATGGAATACTGTTTTATATTGAACGGTTTATGGTTCTTTATTTTTAGCTTACACTCCACTTCTTTCATGATACCTGGCCGTTGAGAAAATACCTTATGACGCCTGTATAACACTGTGGATAATTTCCTCTTAATCTCCCCATCTAGGTGTGTCATCTCCTCCAACTTTTTACTGATCTTATCCTCTTTACGTCTATCCTCTCATGCTAATCCCTCAAGGTATATCAACACCTCTTCTTCTAGTTCCTCTTCCCCGTATCCTATTGTGGGTTCCTCTTCATAACACAAACTTATCCTTTTGAATTCCTCCTCTTCTTTGATTGCACTACCCTCAGCAAACTTTAACCTCATCTGTTCTCCCTTTCTTCCTTTGACCTTAATAGTACCTTCATCAAAACTCACTACTGCATCAACTTCATTCAACCAATCTATTCCTAAAATAATTGATGTGTTCAATCCAGCCACCACCAAAAATGTTGCTTCGTATTCTTCTCCCTCTATCTCGAAGGTAGTCAACACTTGTTCTTTAATAGGTTTACTTCTTGCTCCCAACGCATTCGCAATTCTCACTCCACTCACTGGGAAACTAGGCAAGCTAATGTTTGCTTTCAGTACCTGTTCATATAACCTCTTGGATATGGCACATGCTTCACTTCCTGTATCAACTAGTGCCTCAATATTCAATCCACATAGCTTGATCCCTATCATGGGTAGTATGGGTTCTTTGGGAATCCTACTTCTTTCCTCCAGTAGATCTCCTCTTAGATTTCCACCATTGTCATGTCTTAGTAGGTTTATTCTGGTCCTTGTAGCTCTCACTCCTGACTGGACCTCATCTGGAGTGTCATTCAGTTTTCCGGTCTCTCCGCCTCTTCTATATGCACTGTGTCATTCATTCGCCTATCCCTTCCTCTCTCATGATCTCTTGGTTCTTCACTCCTTCTCCAATCATTTCTCCATTGCCATTCACCACCATGGTTCCTGTACGTATGGCCACCACCTCTTCCTCTATAATTAGACGAATTATTAAAATGATTCCTTTGGTCACTACTTCCCTCTCGGTTTTGATCATTAGCTTGATTGTGTTCCTGTGATCGAACAGATTCCAGCTGTTCCAGTATCTCCATCAAGGCCTCCCTATCTTTAATTAGGCTCCCGGATACAGTTTCTTGCATTCTTCAGCTCAATCTTCTTTTTATCGCGGATATCATTATGTCATCACTCAGGGGTTGTTCCAAGGTCTCATTCAATTCCCACAAATGTTCGGCAAACTCTCTCAACGTTCCTCTCCTAGTATTAAGTGACTTGCGGTGTAGTAGGTCCTCAATTGCTGCACACTGATGACTTTTGGACCAGTATTTCTTCAAGAATTCCCCTTCAAACTGATCATTGGGTGCAACCCTATTTTCGGTTTAAATTTCTGCCCTGTATTATTTTGGACGTACCGATTATCACTGCTCATCAAGGTAACGACTCTACCGTCCCCAACGGTTAAACTGGCATTGCTAATTCGTTTATCAATTTCTTCGGTTTTGCTCTCTAATTGTTGCACTCCCTGTTGTAATTGCCTGACCTCCATTGCAACCCTCTTGTTATCCTCTTCTCGTTGCACAGCTATAGCATTTCTCAGATTGACAGCCAGTTGGTTTTGCCTATCTCCTATCCCCTTAACCGCATCATTGCATTGTTTCTGCATCTGTGTCACCTCAGCGATTCGATGATTGCAATTTGTTTCCACTTTGGTGATCCTTTCTCCCAATTCGGCTTTAGTTTCTTCAATATCGTCTTCTATCTTTTTTGTTAACTTTCCTTCCATCTTCTCCACGTCTCCCTGGACTTGGTCTATATTCTTCTGTAGCTTACTCTCTCTCTCGTTGATGTCCATCTTCAATCGTTCTTGTAACTCCTGCATTTCCTTCTTCAGATTATATTCTATCTTCATTTGCGATGTTTTGATCTCTTGTGCTATAGTTTCCTTAAATGATTTTTCTAAACTTTCTTTAGTTTCTTGTAGATCTTCCTTTAATGATTTGCGGAATACTTCTTCCCTTTCTCTAGTTTCTTGTAAATCTTCCTTTGATGATTCTCTAGTTTCTTGTAAATCTTACTTTAATGATTCTCTAGTTTCTTGTAAACCTTTCTCTAATGATTTGCGGAATATTTCTTCCCTTTCTCTAGTTTCTTGTAAATCGTTCTCTAATGATTTGTGGAATATTTCTTCCCTTTCTCTAGTTTCTTGTAAACCTTTCTCTAATGATGCCTTGGTTTCCTTTAGCAAGTCTGCCAACATCGACCACATACCTGCACCCTCTGAAACCGACTAATTTCTCGTCGTTTGTCCCGGTGTCTCGGGGTAACTAGTTGAATGTGCTAATGGGCTTTCTAATGACAATCCATAATCACTGATTCCTGAATCATCTCTGTCTTCCTGTCCTATCCCTTTCCTTTCAACTACTGCCTCACAAACCTGCTTATCTTCAGTAGACATGTTTGGTTTATTTTTAATGCACAGGCAAGTAATATAAAATAACCTCTAGTGACCCAAAACACTCCTAATTACCGCGAAACTAATCAAACAGTAATTGCAGTATCTTCAGTTAATCCCAAAATTGCCACAATACATATGAATACTGAACATAACGACTCTCAAAACCTAATAATTTCAAATATCGATTTTTCACATACACGGTTTATGTAAAATGTTTTAAATAAGATAAATCACACCATTCATTAAATCTATAAATGTAAAATCCCCAAAAACAATGAGCATATCTGTAAAATCACCATTTAGACAGCGCAGCATGCATCAATAAGTATGCTATATTACAGAGTATATTTCGCAAACCTTTCGGAAATTACTGTAATTGGGCACTTTTCCTAAGGTGTAACACAGTTTAAAACTGTTTATTTATCATGAAGACAGTACATTGCAATTTAATGTTATGCTAACCAGTCATCTTCACTCACCAATTGACGTTACCACGAGTCGCGATGTTTTGACGTTTGAAGTGGGCGTGGCACTGTACTGCCGCCAGAGCCACCTGAAGTCTCGCTAAAGATCTGTGGCGAGTTGTCGTAGTTCTCAGTCGGCCGCTCCGTGGCGCTGCAGGCGGGCGTAGTTTATAGTTCGGCCGCTAGATGCCGAGTTGGCGCTCGGTGTCAGTGTAGTGCGTCTGCGCCTGACCTACTCCTTGCACAGGTAGTTGGGATGACTTGTGAAATCACCTCGCAGATCGAAGCTCTTTGGTGCAGCTGCTGCACGGGTCTGCGTGAGGTCCCTCAACAATTGCGTCGCCACATATATTGTCGCCTGCATAACAGTTTATGGGTCCACTTGAAGTTGCTCGATTTTCACTATTCAAAAAGCAATTTCGGTCATAATATTACTACTAAACACTTCTTTAAAAGCTTCCGTGACGAATTCTTAGTTCGTTTTGCTGTTGTAATGTTCACACGTGTCTTTCTTTGGTGTTCACTTTTCACAGTTTTTCGTGCAGATTTACGCGTTTGCACATTATAACACAGTTTATCGACACTATTACTCTTATCTAATATGGCAAGAAAAAACAGTTTATTCACAATCGTAAGATGCTATTACTTCGTATTGTTCAAAAATGCACTGTTCCTTGTCGCGATTTTAAAGTTTATGCTCTGTCTTGATCCGAAATTGAAAAATATTTTCTCGTGTTAAGCAAGATAAAATTGCCTATTGATCTTTACGATTCGTCCGAAGATTGTATTTGTCCTTTCACGGTAAGCCAAGGTGTAACACCTCCGTTTATTTATCCCGACCTGATCTGATCGAATAGCAGCCCAATAATTATTATTAATGTGACCGTGTACCTAATGGGGCTGGTAATCGGAATTGACTGCTACGGAAGTTGTTACTTTCCAGTTCGTCCTTCTCAAATGCTGTAATAATGAAATCTCTGGCAACAAGAAAAACATCAACACAGTTTCACTAATTACGAAACTATATTCGTCTAAAAAAAAAAAAACACACAAAAAGGAGACATCCACTGCCTTCGTCATACATATCTAATTACGGCTAATCTCAGCACAGGCTTCTTCATTTTTCATTATCGTCACACATTAATCCATCACTGCAATTCAGCACTGCAATCCAACACTGCAATCCAAAGAGATGCCGGCGCGGTAGATGCGAAACCAAAATATCGGCACTAGAATATCACTAATCACTTTCGTAACAATATTTCTTCACTTTCCCGGTATTATTCTAGCACATAGGGGTTAAACCGCGGCGATGGCAACTCCCCTTGTCGATAAAGCCTTGCATTACAACAACTGGCCTCCACACACCTCTACCCGCAACATGGCACTGACTCAACTCCACACTCGCTCTCGCAACACGACACAATCGATTGTTCGCCCTATCGACCTGTGCCGAGTGCAAATTCATAGTAAGGGCCTACGGACCCCTTACAAAGGGTCTCTGAAAGATTACCCATTCGTCGGAGAAATAGTTAATGTCTTGCTGCACGCCAATTGCGACCATCTTATCATCCGGAATTACGAAGGAAACTCGTAATTACGATTGCGCCTGGTTAACCAACACCTCCGTGCTGCCGCGAAGCTAATCTGCTACCACTTTCTACTGGCACGTGCCATCGTTAGTATCTCTCTTGCTTGCATTCAATGATGTGTTTTATTTCTTCATTTTGTGTCCTCTGATTGCTTATGCCTGTCGTTTTTCTTGATTGACCTGGCACTATCTACTGTTAGAATAATAACTTTTCTGTATTACTACCTGTTTCAATGCCTTTTTACCCAGTTCAAATTGTGGGATTCATTCTTAGTATGTTTTTGGATCTTTATGAAAATACAACTGCACTCTAACACAAAAAACACACTACGAAGAAAGATCCGAATAAGACGGAAATCGTCATGTCTGTTGTGCATGTACAGACACCCATATCATTACAATTCTGAGTAAAAAATGGATTATTTATGCAAGAGAGAAAACCTCACAAACTGAGTAAGACAATAATGCGTTGGTCTGTCTGTGGCCCATAACAAAGCAGTTATTCGGCTTGAAGTTGATTGATAGAGGTGTTGGATGTCCTCCTGAGGGGTGTCGTGCCAAATTTTGCCCCACTGGCACTTTAGATAGTCAGAATCCCGAGCTGATTGGAGGGTCCTGCCCATAATGTTACAAAAGTTCCCAACTGGGGAGAGATCCGGCCACCTTGCTGGCCAAGGTAGGATTTCGCAATCACGAAAACAATCGCCTTGTGCTGGCGGGTATTATCTAGCTGAAGTTTAAATACAGGATAGCTCGACATGGAGGGCCACAAAAAAGGGCACAGAATATCACCGACGTATCGCTATGCAGTAAGTGTGCTGCGGATGAAAACCAAAAAGGTCCTGCTATGAAATAGAATGGTAGCCCAGACCACCACTCTTGGTTGTCAGGCCGTATGGCAGGCGTCAGTCAGGCTAATATCCCAGGGCGTCTCCACACATGCCTCCGTCCTGGAATCTCATTGATTGCAGTAGAATTGTCTCCACTGACGAGTCTCGATTCTAATTAGGCCCTGATGACCACCGAAGACGTGTCTGGAAGTGCCCCGACAACCATGGCAGATGGACTGGGGTGGCAACTGATTTCATAGCAGGGCCTCTTTGATTGTCATCCACAGCACCCTTACAGCACAGCTGTACGTAGATGATATTCTACTTCCCGTTTAGTTCCCCTTCATAGCAAGCTATTCGGGCTTACATTTCAAAAATATAACGCCCGCTCGGACAGGACAAGAGTTTCTGATGCATTTCTTCTTAGCTGCCAAACACTACCTTGGCCATGAAGGTCGCCAGATGTCTTCCAAACTGAGAACTTTTGATGCATTATTGGCAGGGCCCTCCAATTAAGTAGGGATTCTGAGAATCTAACCCCTCGAATTGGACAGGATCTGACACAATATCCCTCAGAAGGACATCCAAAAACTCTGTCAGTCAATGTCAGGCGGAATAACTATTTGATAAGGGCCAGAGGTGGACCAACGCGTTAATGATTTGCTCAATTTGTGAAGTTCTTTCCCATGAATGAGTAATCCAATTCTTCTGAAATCGTAATAGTTCGTTTGCAGTACATGTGCATCACCCCACCGATTTCCGTCCATTCAGATAATTCCGCCGTGGTGCGTCGACCTTTTTTTGTTTTACAATGTCTTTTGTTGTGTCTGTCATAAACTTTTATTCAAATAGAGTTCTGATACCCCTTTTCGTCTTTAATCTGTCATCATGGGTGATTGTGACTACAAGGTCGGAACACGGTTTAACTAGGAGATGAAGACACGGTCAGGACAGGGTGTGCGGTAGTGTGGGCCCATTCCCAAGCCACGGTTTCATACGTCCTCTGACAAAGTGTACGTCATTATTACCTAAACATAAAACCTTTTCCTTCTTCTGCACTTTTACTGCATTAGTGAGTGTTTAAGAGGGAGCACAGGCAACGATTGACTGAAACAGGGAAAACTAATACGTAGAATTCGAGTGCGATCTTTGAGAGATTAAGTAGTGAATGCAGGAGAGGTTCGAGTAGATAAAAGGATAAGGTCTACTAGAAATCCTTAGATAACACAAGAGATGCTAACTGAAGTAACGAAACGTAGAAATATTAAAATGCAAGAAATGAAGTAAGTAAAGGGAATATGGATGCCTAAAAAAATGGGACTGACAAAAAGTACAAAGTGGTTACGAAGCAGTGAGTAGAGGATAAATGCAAGGCTCTAGAATCATGAATAACTAGGCGGAAGATAGATGCTGGGTACAGAAAATTAAAGAGACTTCAGAGAAAAGAGAACTAGCTACATGAATATTGAGAGCCCAGATAACAAGAGAGCACTAAGCAAAGAAGGGAAAGCTAAGAGATGGAACAATTATGTGGAAGGGCTACACAAAAGAAAGGGAAGATGAAGTAGAAGATGCGATAGGAGATATGATACTGCGAGAAGGATTTGACGCAGAACTAAAAGTCCTAAGTCGTCTCATGGCCTCTGGAGTAGACGATAGACCTTGTTGAGATCTTTCGGAGAGCAATGAGAAAACTATTACGTCTTTCGTACAATACAGACGAAATACCCTCAGATATCAAGAAAAATGTAATAACTATAGTTCGAAAAAGGCATTTACTGACAAGTGTGAATATTACCAAACCATCATTTAACAGGTCACGTTTGCGAAATAATTACTCGAATTATTTACAGAAGAATAGAAAAAAGTGTTAGGAGCCGATCTCGGGGAAGATCAGTTTGTGTTCTGAAGAAACATAGAAACTCACCAGGCAATACTGGTCGCACGACCTACACTCCTGGAAATTGAAATAAGAACACCGTGAATTCATTGTCCCAGGAAGGGGAAACTTTATTGACACATTCCTGGGGTCTGATACATCACATGATCACACTCACAGAACCACAGGCACATAGACACAGGCAACAGAGCATGCAC
Organism: Schistocerca serialis cubense; assembly: GCF_023864345.2. Classification (NCBI taxonomy): domain Eukaryota; kingdom Metazoa; phylum Arthropoda; class Insecta; order Orthoptera; family Acrididae; genus Schistocerca; species Schistocerca serialis. Next base: position 123,629,221 of record NC_064643.1, read on the forward strand.
AATGTCGGCACTAGTACAGTGTATATCCACCTTTCGCAGCAATGCAGGCTGCTATTCTCCCATGGAGACGATCGTAGAGATGCTGGATGTAGTCCTGTGGAACGGCTTGCCATGCCATTTCCACCTGGCGCCTCAGTTGGACCAGCGTTCGTGCTGGACGTGCAGACCGCGTGAGACGACGCTTCATCCAGTCCCAAACACGCTCAATGGGGGACAGATCCGGAGATCTTGCTGGCCAGGGTAGTTGACTTACACCTTCTAGAGCACGTTGGGTGGCACGGGATACATGCGGACGTGCATTGTCCTGTTGGAACAGCAAGTTCCCTTGCCGGTCTAGGAATGGTAGAACGATGGGTTCGATGACGGTTTGGATGTACCGTGCACTATTCAGTGTCCCCTCGACGATCACCAGTGGTGTACGGCCAGTGTAGGAGATCGCTCCCCACACCATGATGCCGGGTGTTGGCCCTGTGTGCCTCGGTCGTATGCAGTCCTGATTGTGGCGCTCACCTGCACGGCGCCAAACACGCATACGACCATCATTGGCACCAAGGCAGAAGCGACTCTCATCGCTGAAGACGACACGTCTCCATTCGTCCCTCCATTCACGCCTGTCGCGACACCACTGGAGGCGGGCTGCACGATGTTGGGGCGTGAGCGGAAGACGGCCTAACGGTGTGCGGGACCGTAGCCCAGCTTCATGGAGACGGTTGCGAATGGTCCTCGCCGATACCCCAGGAGCAACAGTGTCCCTAATTTGCTGGGAAGTGGCGGTGCGGTCCCCTACGGCACTGCGTACGATCCTACGGTCTTGGCGTGCATCCGTGCGTCGCTGCGGTCCGATCCCAGGTCGACGGGCACGTGCACCTTCCGCCGACCACTGGCGACAACATCGATGTACTGTGGAGACCTCACGCCCCACGTGTTGAGCAATTCGGCGGTACGTCCACCCGGCCTCCGGCATACCCACTACACGCCCTCGCTCGAAGTCCGTCAACTGCACATACGGTTCACGTCCACGCTGCCGCGGCATGCTACCAGTGTTAAAGACTGCGATGGAGCTTCGTATGCCACGGCAAACTGGCTGACACTGACGGCGGCGGTGCACAAATGGTGCGCAGCTAGTGCCATTCGACGGCCAACACCGCGGTTCCTGGTGTGTCCGCTGTGCCGTGCGTGTGATCTTTGCTTGTACAGCCCTCTCGCAGTGTTCGGAGCAAGTATGGTGGGTCTGACACACCGGTGTCAATGTGTTCTTTTTTCCATTTCCAGGAGTGTATTTAAAAAAAATAATTTGCTATTTGTAAAAAGTGAAACACCAAGACCGAGAGATCTGATCACAATGAAATTCATTCCACCGATTAGGGAATGACACTACACAAATGATTAGCGTTACATGCGTGTACATGCACTGTGCCTGTGGAAATTCAGTACAGTTTAGCTCCACCACGTGCTGCAATGAGAGCTGTTAAGACATCGTGACATGGAATCTAAGAACGCCTGAATATGGCGACGGGAAGTATCTGACACGTGGTTTGTAGGCGCGTCCACAAAGCATCAACTGTGGCCGCATGAGGCCCTGAACGAACAAGTTTCCGACCAACCATACCCCAAGGTGTTCGATGGACGATATATCAGCCAAACTGGCAGGCCAGGGAAACAGTAGTACCCATCATTTTTTGAGAAAGGCTTGCACATACCTCGCCGCAAGTGGCTGAGCATTGTCCTGCTGAAATGTGGAACGGCATGCAGCAGCGGCAGTGCCTCGGTCTGCAAGAACTCCCTGATGTAGCGATGGCTGTTCAGATTGCCCTCAAAAGAATTCTAGATTATGTATCACAGGAAATGGCGCCCAAACCTTCACACTTGGCGTTTGTCCACTATGCCGTTCAACAATACAGTCTGCTCAACTGCATTCACGACGGCGGCGTCGAGTGCGTATGTAGCAATCATTGTAGGACAAGTTGAAGCGAGACTTGTCCGAAAATACTACTCTTTACCACTCAGCATGCCAGTGTCTATGTTCACGAGCCCATTGCAGTCTGCAGTGTTGGTTAACTCGAACACACTCACATGGTATTATTCCAGCCTGTGATGTTGGTGCGGCATAGTGGGACTTGGATGCACATTTCCACTTCATATGATGGCTCTGCACCAACTGAGCATTGTGTAGCACTGACCTGTCCAATATGACAGAAGAAGGCACTGTTGGGCCCCCGTGCACACCATCTCTATGCCATTTAAATCACTTATTATGGTTCAAACAATGAAAAATACAGCGTGGAATACGACAATATTATAAAAAAAACAGTTGCTATTCACAATATTGTCGCAGAAAAACCTGAGTAGCACTTTGGTCTAGCGGTTAGCGGGCACGGTAGCTCAGCGTGTTCGGTCAGAGGGTCTAGCTACCCTCTGTAATAAAAAACTGAGTGAACGGAACAACGAAGAACCCGAACGGGTGTCATCGGACGTCCGCTCCGAACAAATTCAGCGAACAATACAGAACAAAATAAGATCAACTAAAAGAAAAAAAAAGTGGTTGTGGTACTAACTGTTGTATGGAGAGTCGTGGGTTCAAAACTCACCTGGTCAGTAAAATTTGGCAGTTCGCTCCGCGCTCTTGTATGTGCAAGTGCTGAATAAAGCTTCGTTAAGTGAAGCTAGTGTTCTTCATTCATCTAATTACACTTTCTTCTACGTAACATTACTGTGGTGGAGACGCCGGGTACTGGAGCTTGTGACAGCGCACACTATCGACGACACCGTGGCTCCGATCAGGCCACGACAGAGCCGACGTTCACGTGGCGAGAAACTCGAGTTCGAGCCATATTTAACAGATCGCAATCTATCGGAGACAGAAGAAGAAGAGGACGTCGCGATGACAGCAACTATGTGCCACCACATGAGATATCCTTATGGATTCTCTGGTGACGATCGCTAAGATCCAAACAAGTGGCTGATGGTACATGAGCGTATGGGCAAATTTAACGAATGGGATGACACCATGTGTTTGGCTAACGAATTTTTCTACTTGGAGGGCTCTGCCAAGCAGCAGTATTAGAACAACGAGGACAAGTTCACAAGCCGGGAAGTATTCCAGGCGGAACTGCGCAAGTATTTCGGCGACACACAAAGAGAGAAGTGCTGAAGATAAATTAAAGTACAGGGTACAGCGTCCAGGAGAAACTACAGCATCCTACATTCAAGATGTCTTGGAGTTGTGTAAAATAGTGGATCCTAGAATGAAGAGGGAAGATAAGGTTGCACATCTCATGAAGGGTGTTGCTGAGGACATGTATGAAGCCCTACTCCTGAAGGAAGTTTCGCCTGCAGACGAATTCATAAAGTGGTGCCAGTATATCGAGACAATGCATCAAAAAAGAATTACATGCAAGAAGTTTGAACGGCTTCCAAACGTCGTATCGATGTCTGTGATGCAGGAAGGAACTGATTTCACAAGTGTTCTTCGTCAGATAGTAGGAGAGGAAGTTCAGAAGGCAATTGGATTGCACGGCGAGCAAAAACCGAGATGTTTCAAGAGGTCATAAGGGAGGAAGTGGAACAGACATTGAACCCAATCTCTCGTCCTTCATATCCCTTTAATTCAGTGAACAAGTCGAGACCCAGACGAAGTTACGTTCCTACAATGCCGCACGAGAAACGCATTTGGGCACCAAGGAAGGCTGATGCCTGGAGGACCCAGTATGTTTCCACTGCGGACGACCGGGACATGTGGGGCGCTATTGTCGAGAAAGGCGGCGGAAATTTGATGACGCCCGCGCCAGAAGACAGCAGACCGATCTTAGCCGACGCCTACTCCGGGACGACGAAGATGAACAAGAGGAGAGAGTCCCTTTGTCAACCATAGAGCCAGTAGTGCTAGTGTTTGTTTTCAATACAGTACAGAGACAGGTAGTGCTATTTTTCATTGTTTTCTACAAGAAGTGTCTAGTAACGACAGTTTAGTCAACAATCAGCCGCCTTTAGTGAATTAGCAGTCTAGTTAAAAGTTGATTAACTCTCTTCAGTAAATTGATTTCTTAGGATAGATTGGATGTGTGACTGCTGTGCTCTGACGTAAGAGGAGCTGGCCACCGTTCGCGAACAGCTGAACGTGTTGATGGCCGCGGTCAGCCGTCTTCAAGCTGCTGCCTCGGAATGTAGCGGCAGTAGGGAGTCTAGTGCGTCGCATGGTACACCCCAGGTGTTACATGCTTCACCCACTGTCCCTGCTGTCGAGACATCTTCGCGGGTACCGGGCGCGGTTGGGCCACCCTCTCCCCAAGGGGAGTGGCAGGTTCAGCGGTGTTCGCGGCGCGGAGGGTCAATGTGGAGGCTCGCCGTGTGGCATCGCCCGCTCTGCCTGTGAGTGGACATGTGGCCGCTCTTTCAGCAAGGTCCGAGCAGGCACACAGGGGGAGGGGTTTATTAGTTATTGGGAGCTCCAACGTTAGGCGGGTGATGGAGCCTCTTAGGGAAATAGCGGAGAGGTCGGGGAAGAAGGCCAGTGTTCACTCTGTCTGCTTGCCGGGGGGTCTCATCCGAGATGTGGAGGAGGCTCTGCAGGCGGCGATAGAGAGCACTGGGTGCACCCGACTGCAAATTGTTGCTCATGTCGGCACCAATGACTCCTGCCGTCTGGGTTCAGAGGTCATCCTCAGTTCGTACAGGCGGTTGGCGGAATTGGTGAAAGCGGAAAGCCTCGCTCGCGGGGTGGAGTCTGAGCTAACTATTTGTAGTATCGTTTCCAGAACCGATCGCGGTCCTCTGGTTTGGAGCCGAGTAGAAGTCTTAAACCAGAGGCTCAGACGATTCTGCGGAGATCGGGGGTGCAAATTTCTCGACCTCCGCTATCGGGTGGAGAAATGTAGGGTCCCCCTGAATAGGTCAGGCGTGCACTACACGCCGGAAGCGGCTACAAGGGTAGCGAAGTACGTGAGGAGTGCACATGTGGGTTTTTTAGGTTAGATAATTCCCTCCCTAGGCCCGACAAGACGCCTCCTGAGACGCGGCAAGGTAGGAGTAGGCTAAATGCAACAGGGAATAACAATATTAATGTGCTAATAGTAAACTGCAGGAGTGTCTATAGAAAGGTCCGAGAACGCTCTCATTGATAAACGGTCACAATGCCCATATAAAAGTACTAGGGACAGAAAGTTGGCTGAAACCAGACGTAAACAGTAATGAAATCCTAAACTCAGATTGGAATGTATACCGCAGAGACTGACTGGACAGTGAAGAGGGAGGCGTGTTTATAGCGATAAGAAGTGCAATAGTATCGAAGGAAATTGACGGAGATCCGAAATGTGAAATAATTTGGGTAAAGGTCACGGTTAAAGCAGGCTCAGACATGGTAATTGGATGTCTCTATAGGCCCCCTGGCTCAGCAGCTGCTGTGGCTGAGCGCCTGAAGGATAATTTGGAAAATATTTCGAGTAGATTTCCCCACCGTGTTATAGTTCTGGGTGGAGATTTTAATTTGCCGGATATAGACTGGGAGAATCAAACGTTCATAACGGGTGGCACGGACAAAGAATCCAGTGAAATTTTTTTAAGTGCTTTATCTAAAAACTACCTTGAGCAGTTAAACAGAGAACCGACTCGTGGCGAAAACATATTAGACCTTCTGGTGACAAACAGACCCGAACTATTTAAAACAGTTGACGCAGAACAGGGAATCAGCGATCATAAAGCGGTTACTGCATCGAGGATTTCAGCCGTAAATAGAAATATTAAAAAAGGTAGGAAGATTTTTCTGTTTAGCAGAAGTGACAAAAAGCAGATTACAGAGTACCCGACGGCTCAACACAAAAGTTTTGTCTCAAGTACAGATAGTACTGAGGATCAGTGGACAAAGTTCAAAACCATCGTACAATTTGCGTTAGATGAGTATGTGCCAAGCAAAATCATAGAGATGGAAAAGAGCCACCGTGGTACAATAACCGAGTTAGAAAACTGCTGCGGAAGCAAAGGGAACTTCACAGCAAACATAAAGATAGCCAAAGCCTTGCAGACAAACAAAAATTAAGCGAAGCGAAATGTAGTGTGATGAGGGCTATGCGAGAGGCGTTCAATGAATTCGAAAGTAAAGTTCTTTGTACTGACTTGGCAGAAAATCCTAAGCAATTTTGGTCTTATGTCAAAGCGGTAGGTGGATCAAAACAAAATGTCCAGACACTCTGTGACCAAAATGGTACTGAAACAGAGGATGACAGACTAAAGGCCGAAATACTAAATGTACTGCACTGTAGTTCCTTCTCTAGATTGTCGTACAGATGACAAAATGGTAGATATCGAAATAGACGACAGAGGGGTAGAGAAACAATTAAAATCGCTCAAAAGAGGAAAGGCCGCTGGACCTGATGGGATACCAGTTCGATTTTACACAGAGTACGCGAAGGAACTTGCCCCCTTCTTGCAGCGGTGTACCGTAGGTCTCTAGAAGAGCGTAGCGCTCCAAAGGATTGGAAAAGGGCACAGGTCATCCCCGTTTTCAAGAAGGGACGTCGAACAGATGTGCAAAACTATAGACCTATATCTCTAACGTCGATCAGTTGCAGAATTTTGGAACACGTATTATGTTCGAGTATAATGACTTTTCTGGAGAATAGAAACCTACTCCGTAGGAATCAGCATGGGTTTCGAAAAAGACGGTCGTGTGAAACTCAGCTCGCGCTATTCGTCCACGAGACTCAAAGGGCCATAGACACGGGTTCACAGGTAGATGCCGTGTTTCTTGACTTCCGCAAGGCTTTCGATACAGTTCCCCACAGTCGTTTAATGAACAAAGTAAGAGCAAATGGACTATCAGACCAATCGTGTGATTGGATTGAATAGTTCCTAGATAACAGAACACAGCATGTCATTCTCAATGGAGAGAAGTCTTCCGAAGTAAGAGTGATTTCAGGTGTGCCGCAGGGGAGTGTCATAGGACCGTTGCTATTCACAATATACATAAATGACCTTGTGGATGACATCGGAAGTTCACTGAGGGTTTTTTCAGATGATGCTGTGGTGTATCGAGAGGTTGTAACAATGGAAAACTGTACTGAAATGCAGGAGGATCTGCAGCGAATTGACGCATGGTGCAGGGAATGGCAATTGAATCTCAATGTAGACAAGTGTAATGTGCTGCGAATACATAGAAAGATAGATCCCTTATCATTTACCTACAAAATACTAGGTCGGCAACTGGAAGCAGTTAATTCCATAAATTATCTGTGAGTACGCATTAGGAGTGATTTAAAATGGAATGATCATATAAAGTTGATCGTCGGTAAAGCAGATGCCAGACTGAGATTCATTGGAAGAATCCTAAGGAAATGCAATCCGAAAACAAAGGAAGTAGGTTACAGTACGCTTGTACGCTCCTGCTTGAATACTGCTCAGCAATGTGGGATCCGTACCAGATAGGGTTGATAGAAGAGATAGAGAAGATCCAACGGAGAGCAGTGCGCTTCGTTACAGGATTATTTAGTAATCGCGAAAGCGTTACGGAGATGATAGATAAACTCTGCAGGAGAGACGCTCAGTAGCTCGGTACGGGCTTTTGTTAAAGTTTCGAGAACATACCTTCACCGAAGAGTCAAGCAGTATATTGCTCCCTCCTACGTATATCTCGCGAAGAGACCATGAGGATAAAATCAGAGAGATTAGAGCCCACACAGAAGCATACCGACAATCCTTCTCTCCACGAACAATACGAGACTGGAATAGAAGGGAGAACCGATAGAGGTACTTAAGGTACCCTCCGCCACACACCGTCAGGTGGCTTGCGGAGTATGGAGGTAGATGTAGAAGACGTGGGTGCAGGATGACGAGGGTTACCATCGCCGCAAGCTAGCTGCTGGAGAGGACGCTCCCCAACACGCCGAGCAAGGTCTACATCGCCGTTTAGAAGCTCCAGCCGATCACCTAGCCACTGAAACCTGTAAAACTAAACGATGCGACCACCCTTGGAGGTGATGCCGCCGAAGAGAAAAATCCTCCGCCGTCGGTCACCACAAAAATGATAGGAAACTACGCCGATATCCTCATGGATGGCCGACCAGCCCAAGCTCATGTGGGCTCTGGAGCATCATATTCAGTCATTTCGGAGAAGTAATGTCTCCACTTGCAGAAAACCGTATTCGTCGACAGCAAAATATCTCTCCTGAAGGTGGCTAATGGGAAATACGTAAAACCTACAGGAAGATGTACCACTCGTGTGGGTATAAGTGGCCATACACAGCCCTTAGAATTCATCGTCTTAAAAGAGTGTAGTCATGACGTCATTCTCTGGACTTTTTGACAGCTTGTTAGGCAATTATAAATTCTGGTCGCTCGAAGATTATGCTAGACAAGATGAGATACTGTGGACAGGAAGATGCACATCCGAGTGTGTGGAGACTATGTGTGTTGGATGAAATGATCATTCCTGCGGTCAGCGCTAGAAAGGTAACTGTCACGTGTCATGCCATGCATCAACCTGTAACCTCCTCCTCACTTATCGACCTTAATGGCGGTGAAAAATTAAACCGCGTGTACCTAATGGAAATTTGGGAAAAGCAATCGTCACCGAAGTTAATCTGTCGGTAAAGATGGAGGAAAGGGTTACATCTAAATGAAAGGAAAAATGCAAATGAAACTCGTGGGAATTAATTTTGAAAAGGGGTAAAGTTAATGAAGAAAGTAAATGTGCGGTCGTTACGTTCACAATTAACTAGCGGTAATTAGATATTTGAGATTCGGGGGAAATTACGGTCGCCAGTCCTATGAACAATTACTATAGTAACTGAAAAAGAATGGTTATTACACATATAATTAGCACTAGAAGCGTGGCAACTGAAGGTTGACACGTGTAGTGTGAAAACTGAAAGTTTGTCAGAAGTAAAAAATTTCGCTTCACTCTGACTTGATTTAGAAAAAGAAGTAATAAAACCGGAAAATTAAAAGTTAATTTAGTGACTGAAATAAATAGTGAGCTTTGTTTCTGAAGCACATCGAAATTCAGTAAAATACGGTTAGTCTTGGGCTACCTCAACAATCATTTCAAAAGCTACTTGAATCTACGCAATTTAGAAATAAGAGATTTAACTTTGAACTTGAATTAAATGATTCTGAACAATTAACAACAGTAAAATTTAGTACGTACCAAGCTGAGCTGCAGTCACAGGTAAGCTAAAATACGGTAACAAAACTCGCACTCTTAATTTGTGCTTGTGTAATCTAAATATTGTAGCCAGCTATGAATACCTTAACTGAACTTTGAAATTAAAGCAGTGAAATCGAATGATACTACTTTAATGCTGGCGTTTGAATTTCAACGACACTCGGGTTCATTCCGGAAAAGGAAGGGACCCTGCTTGGTAATGCAATTGGGACAATGAGCAACAAAGGTTCATGCTAATTTGCTGTAATTTAATGAGAAAAATTTAACAGTTTGAAAAGCTGAGGTCTGCCATACAGTTCTATAACTTTACGTGCTACCAGTCTTCCTTGTTGGTTGATTGAAGGTTTGAAGTCGTCGATCGAGGAGGTGGCGACAGTCACATATTGTCGGCCGTTGCTGTTGCAGGAGCTGGATGTTGGCGCACCTTCTTCTCGACACGGTCTCCAGGCGAAACGGGCTCTCGATGTGGGCCAGCTAATGCTTCCCGTCCGCGACACCGTGTCAGAAACTATCATAGCAAGTCGAGCGCAATTACATGCTGCCAAACCCCGAAAGCGCCGGCAACTCGCGGGAGCGTCACACAACACACCTGCTCAACCGCACTACTCCAGCCAGACTCTGCTCTGCCCGCGCTCCACGCGGCCGAGTTCACACTACCAAAGACGTATTCGTTCGATAGCATAGTTTTCCCTAGGCAAGACCCAGCGTAAAAATACAAATAATATTTACAAAACAAACCAATTATACATCGACATAAATGCATAAATATACACTCCTGGAAATGGAAAAAAGAACACATTGACACCGGTGTGTCAGACCCACCATACTTGCTCCGGACACTGCGAGAGGGCTGTACAAGCAATGATCACACGCACGGCACAGCGGACACACCAGGAACCGCGGTGTTGGCCGTCGAATGGCGCTAGCTGCGCAGCATTTGTGCACCGCCGCCGTCAGTGTCAGCCAGTTTGCCGTGGCATACGGAGCTCCATCGCAGTCTTTAACACTGGTAGCATGCCGCGACAGCATGGACGTGAACCGTATGTGCAGTTGACGGACTTTGAGCGAGGGCGTATAGTGGACATGCGGGAGGCCGGGTGGACGTACCGCCGAATTGCTCAACACGTGGGGCGTGAGGTCTCCACAGTACATCGATGTTGTCGCCAGTGGTCGGCGGAAGGTGCACGTGCCCGTCGACCTGGGACCGGACCGCAGCGACGCACGGATGCACGCCAAGACCGTGGGATCCTACGCAGTGCCGTAGGGGACCGCACCGCCACTTCCCAGCAAATTAGGGACACTGTTGCTCCTGGGGTATCGGCGAGGACCATTCACAACCGTCTCCATGAAGCTGGGCTACGGTCCCGCACACCGTTAGGCCGTCTTCTGCTCACGCCCCAACATCGTGCAGCCCACCTCCAGTGGTGTCGCGACAGGCGTGAATGGAGGGACGAATGGAGACGTGTCGTCTTCAGCGATGAGAGTCGCTTCTGCCTTGGTGCCAATGATGGTCGTATGCGTGTTTGGCGCCGTGCAGGTGAGCGCCACAATCAGGACTGCATACGACCGAGGCACACAGGGCCAACACCCGGCATCATGGTGTGGGGAGCGATCTCCTACACTGGCCGTACACCACTGGTGACCGTCGAGGGGACACTGAATAGTGCACGGTACATCCAAACCGTCATCGAACCCATCGTTCTACCATTCCTAGACCGGCAAGGGAACTTGCTGTTCCAACAGGACAATGCACGTCCGCATGTATCCCGTGCCACCCAACGGGCTCTAGAAGGTGTAAGTCAACTACCCTGGCCAGCAAGATCTCCGGATCTGTCCCCCATTGAGCATGTTTGGGACTGGATGAAGCGTCGTCTCACGCGGTCTGCACGTCCAGCACGAACGCTGGTCCAACTGAGGCGCCAGGTGGAAATGGCATGGCAAGCCGTTCCACAGGACTACATCCAGCATCTCTACGATCGTCTCCATGGGAGAATAGCAGCCTGCATTGCTGCGAAAGGTGGATATACACTGTACTAGTGCCGACATTGTGCATGCTCTGTTGCCTGTGTCTATGTGCCTGTGGTTCTGTCAGTGTGATCATGTGATGTATCTGACCCCAGGAATGTGTCAATAAAGTTTCCCCTTCCTGGGACAATGAATTCACGGTGTTCTTATTTCTATTTCCAGGAGTGTATATACACAAATAGTAAAACAATTACAATATATAAAGACACAGAAATGTCATATCTTGAGGTAACAAAACAAGGAAAAAAATAGTACAATAGGTGGAAATAGGAGGATATGCATTTCGGGCGTTACAAACCCACGGATCTTGTAAACCACATGGAGTGGTTCAAATGGCTCTGAGCACTATGGGACTTAACTTCTGAGGTCATCAGTCCCCTAGAACTTAGAACTACTTAAACCTAACTAACCCAAGGACATCACACACATCCATGCCCGAGGCAGGATTCGAACCTGCGACCGTAGCAGTCGCGCGGTTCCAGACTGAAGCGCCTAGAACCGCTCGGCCACTCTGGCCGGCGCCACATGGAGTGGCCGCGCGGCCGCGCGGTTGGAGGTGCCATGTCACTGACTGCGTGGCCCCTCCTGCAGGAGGGTAGAGACCTCCCTCTGGCATGGGTGTGTGTGTTGTTCTTAAAAAAATGGTTCAAATGGCTCTGAGCACTATAGGACTTAACATCTGAGGTCATGAGTCCCCTAGAACTTAGAACTACTTAAACATAACTAACCTAACCTCTCCGGGGCACATCACCTTGACGAAGCACTGTCCATGAGGGTGGAGAGTTTTGCGTATCCGTGGGAAGCTGAGGGCTATACCAATGGTAGAGGGCCTACTGCCGGAAAGGCCTCAGTCGATGGATCAGACTAAGAGTTCCCCATAACGTCCCATCTTCCCTATCCACTCCTAGTCCTACCCTATTCTCTGACCCAACCCAAAGTGTGATGCAATCCGTGCTGAGGGGTGCGTGGCACATGGGAAGATGTGTCGCAAATGGAGACCCAGGGGTACTGGGCGACCTCCCTCAGTAATTAGCCTTACACTGGGCGGGGTATTCGTGGTGTGGACCTTCTAGATCCCCAAATCTCGTGGGACCAACATGGACACGACTACAGAAAAAGAAAAAGAAACTGAGAAGCAAATTGAGACCTCAGATACCCAAACATCGGGGACTGAACCGATGGAAGGCATTTCCACTACTGAATCATGGCCTAGACCTGAGCCAGAAGTGGGAACTGTAACTGAGAAGCTAGACCAGATTAAGATCAAAGGCTTGTTGAGGCCTAAAGGAGGAAGTTACTCAGGGAACAGAGGAAAAAGGAAGGAAAAGAATGGCTTCCTAAACACAAGTGGAGGGAAGTAAAGGGACCAGAACCCAAGACCCCAGAAAAAAAACTGTCTCAGGTTGAAGGTGTCACGCAGACCCCCACAACGTCGAGGTCAGGTAGTAAGCGGGTAAGGGAGGAATCAAAGACTTCCTCCTCCCTGGATAAGCGAGTCCAGAAAAAACCAAGGCAAGAAATAGGTAAACAGACCTATAGTACTGCAGTCTCGGTGAGCCGTGGCGCGTCTCGGGCGCAAGACGCTATCGAATATTTCTCTGGTTGAGGTTGGCACTATGTGCGATCGCGAGCGCCTCCTGTCGGAGCGGGTCCTAACGGGGGAGTGAGTGCGAGTAACGGGGGTCTGGGGCGGACAGCAGGGGAGAACGGACATTGCGGCCGCACTCTGAGGCGACAAGGGAAGAGTTGTTGTGCACGGCCGAGAAGGGAGCGTTGAGCAAGGCGGCAGTCAGCATCGCTTTCTGGGGGACAGAGAGTTGCGGCAGTCCAGCGAGCAGACACCAGCTCCGGGAGCAGTGCTGCGGTTTGTGGACGTGACGTGCGTCGTATTTTGGCGCAGTGTAGTTTCCTTGGTACGCATCTGCTGCTCCCTTTATGCCCACGTGTGTTGTTCTGTCCGTATGTGTATTGAAAAGGTCACGCTCCGGCTGGAACAGTGGCTTGGGCTTTACGTTCATGCACCCTGACTCATTTGTTTTGCTGCAGGCAACTGTAATTTCAGAGTTGTTTTTTTTTTTTTTTTTCGTCGCGATTGTCTTAGCCCGATGGTGCCTAGTATCCGAGAACAAGACAGCTAACGTGTGACCTGTTGTTTTGGGTTTTGGAGTCCCGTTTGGGCAACCTAGTTATCACGCACACAAATGTATTGCTGCCGAGTGAGGTTAGTCCTAATCTTGTGGAACTGAGCTTTCAGTGACTGGATCGTCTGCATATTAATTAATTTAACCTTTGTGGTGTGTTGTTTTTTTGCTTTCAATTGTGAATTTCTTGTCATTCATTTGTGTATGTTTCGCCGTTAATGATGACTGTGAGTAAGATAGCAAGGTCTTGAAGGGCTTGCGTATCGTGACTGTATTTTTGGCAACTGTTTAATTTTATTTCTTGTTTATCGGTCTGGCGAAAACTTATGCCAAGTTCACTAATTTCCGCCTGTGGTCCGGAAGCTGGTTTGAAGGTAAATCCGTTGGTAAATCTTTACTGGACCGAACTGTTACCTGATCTTACGTCGAACTAATGCTATTATTAAATCGTTTCTTGTGTGCTATAAATTGTATTACCATAGACAAGGAGACAGGGCACATTCTGTGGTCGAGGGGTAGGCATGGTCGCTGCTTTGCGCGTGGCGTCTTGTCGCTCGCTATCATTTCCCCTCGTTAGTACGGGCGGCGTGAGATTTGTTTGCTCGCGGTTGTATGGCCGCTAGTCAGCTGTGCCTGCTCCCGCTTCAGGGTGTGCCGTGTTTCGTAAGGCGTACGCCGACTTTCAGTCACCGTTGCTCCTGTGTTGCCGTCGGTCGCTTATCGAAACGTTAGTCCGTTTTAGCACGGCGGCCACTGGGCCGTGACGATGTCGGTTGATGACCAGCGTTGTGGCGGTCGTCCGCTCTGAGTGGCTTCGGTCGCTTGGACTTGGCAGTTACCTTCTGGTTAAACATATCAAACTTCTTTATTTGCTGTAAATTCCTAAGTAGTTTGTGAGAAAAGTTGTAACGAAGCTTTTCATGATTTTACACAATTCAAGCATTTTGGTAAGGGATTTTCCTATCTACGTTTTATTTAATTGAGAATTCTTTATTGGGGTTATTCACCTGTTGAAGCTTAACGTAAAATTTGTAACTTAGCTTACATGATATTACTTAATTTAAGCATTCTTGTAAAGCAATCCTTTATCTACGTTTTATTGATTGGTAATTCTTTATTGGGGTTATTCACTGGTTGAAGGTAAACATATGTTTGTAACCAAGTTTATGTCCTTGCTTAATTGAGATTTGTTAAGAGCCTTTATTGCTGGAAGATCATTAAAGCTTGGGTGCTTGTAACTGTGAATACTGTTGTATGTCTATGTTGTGGGCTACCCTTCCACTTCCACAGCCAAGCTGTCCTATCTATCAGTACACTCGGTTTTTAGGATGGCAGTTATCCAGGAAGGTTATCCACTGGAGGCCATCACCTCGCAGCAGGAGGAACTAGTACAGATGGCCCTCTTTGATAAGATGGGAGGGGTGGCGGGGGGGGGGGGGGGGGGCGGCACGCTGGCCCAAGTGCCAACTTCAGGAGGGGCTATCTAGATCGTGGTGCACTTATTTTAGTCTGTGAGGGTTGCACACAGTAGAATGGCGCAAGGACAAGGTAATCAGGATATTCCCATGGGAAGATACGACGCTGCTGGTCAAGGAGGCGGCGAAGCTTCTTAAGACCGCAAAGATATCGTTATGGGTATCCAAGATCCTTATGGAAGTCTCTCCCAAGGCTCTGTTCGGGAAAATAGGGGCCCAGAACCGAAAAGTCCCGACAGAAGACTGGAGAGTGATTAACCAGAAGGTTGCTCCAGAACGACGAACCCTGGTGGTGGAGGTTGGTGAGAAGTCCCTGAAGGCGATGTGGGAGCAGGACCTGAAACTGTTTTTAGGGTTCTCGCGGGTCACTGTCAGGGTTCTAAAAGGCCTCAAAGATGGCAGTAAGACGGAGCCTGGAGATGCTGCAGATTAATCTGCAGGACAGTAAAGGGGCCTCTGCTGCCCTGAGCCGCTGCCTGGGGAGACAGGAAGTGGACATGGTCCTGATACAAGAACCCTTTTTATATGAAGGGGGTGTATCGGGCCTCAGAGACACTGGAAGTAAGCTGGTCTGAGCTAGGAATCTAAGAAACTCCAGAACATGCATCTACGTTAGAAATGGCATTTCTTTCATGTCAATGATGAATTTCTGCTCTAGGGGCTTAGTGATCATCAAAATGCAGCAATGTGAGGAAGGTATCACGAGGGAAATTATTTTGCCTCAGCATACCTTCCTTACGGTGACAGTTCTCCCCCTCCCTTGGAGGTGAGGAGACTGGTAGAGACATGCCATCAGCAAGGTGACCAACAGCTCGTGGCGTGCGACGCCAATGCCCACAACCCAGTGTGGGGCAGCTGGGACACCAATTGTAGAGGTCGGCACCTTCTCAAATTCCTCTTAGCTAACAACTTAGAGGTCCTGAATAGGGGAATGAGCCTACATTCAGGAATAGCAGAAGGGAAGAAGTAACTGACATAACATTTAGTTCCATGACGATGAGTAGCTATGTCAAACAATGGCACGTGGTGTTGGAGCCATCCTCATCGGACCACATGTACATTAAATTCAAGATTGAAATGGGAATCAGACAGACCATGACTTACAGAAATCCCAGGGAAACAGACTGGGAGACATATAGGACGGCCCTTGTCTTAGACTTATCGGAAATTAAAACCACGATAAGGAAGCCAGTAGAATTTGAGGAAGTAGCAGAGGCTGTTACCTCTGCCATAGTGACCTCATATCAGGACAACTACACAATCACCAGGAAGTGCACAAATACGAGTGTTCCTTGGTGGAATAACAAATTGGAAACACAAAGAAAACAGGTACAGAGACTGTTTAATATTGCGAGACTTAAAGGACAGTGGGCTAAATATCGTGAGGCCCTTATCAGTTACAATCTTGTAATAAGACAAGCAAAGGAGGCATCCTGGAAGGCATTCTGTGAGGAAGTGGAGGGCACGGCTGCTCAAGCCAGACTTCACAAGATTCTCACTAGGATACTAACCAATCCAGGAGATACTTTGAGGAAGGAGGATGGGGAATATACAAAGACAGCAAATGAGACGCTGGAATTGCTCCTCAAAACTCACTTTCCTCAATTGCTCTGCCAGATAACACAGACCAGTATGTGACACCAGAGAGACAACGGTTCTCAGGCACTCGAAGAGTGGACTGGGAATCGGCCAAGGAGTGTGTGAACCTCAACAAAATCCAGTGGGTGGTGGAAACATTCCGACCGTTCAAGTCACGTGGCGCAGAGGGAATTTTTCCAGCTCTCCTGCAACAGGCAGGAGGAAAGCTTATAAGAGTCCTATGCAGGCTGAGTGAAAGTGAAGAAGAATTAAATGATCTGCTGAACGGAATGAACAGTCTAATGAGTACACAGTATGGTTTGAGAGTAAATCGGAGAAAGACGAAGGTAATGAGAAGTAGTAGAAATGAGAACAGCGAGAAACTTAACATCAGGATTGATGGTCACGAAGTCAATGAAGTTAAGGAATTCTGCTACCTAGGCAGCAAAATAACCAATGACAGACGGAGCAAGGAGGACATCAAAAACAGACTCGCTATGGCAAAAAAGGCATTTCTACCCAAGAGAAGTCTACTAATATCAAATACCGGCCTTAATTTGAGGAAGAAATTTCTGAGGATGTACGTCTGTACGTACAGCATTGTATGGTAGTGAAACATGGACTGTGGGAAAACCGGAACAGAAGAGAATCGAAGCATTTGAGATGTGGTGCTATAGACGAATGTTGAAAATTAGATGGACTGATAAGGTAAGGAATGAGGAGGTTCTACGCAGAATGGGAGAGGAAAGGAATATGTGGAAAACACTGATAAGGAGAAGGGACAGGATGATAGGACATCTGCTAAGACATGAGGGAATGACTTCCATGGTACTAGAGGGAGCTGTAGAGGGCAAAAACTGTAGAGGAAGACAGAGATTGGAATACGTCAAGCAAATAATTGAGGACGTAGGTTGCAAGTGCTACTCTGAGATGAAGAGGTTAGCACAGGAAAGGAATTCGTGGCGGGCCGCATCAAACCTGTCAGTAGACTGATGACCAAAAAAAAAAAAAAAAAAAATGCAGGCTATTCACGTTTAGCTTAGTAGTAGGAATCATTCCCAATGTTTGGAGGGCAGTGAAGGTTGTCTTCATTCCAAAGCCAGGGAAAATTCATCATACCAAGGCCAAGGATATGAGACCATTCAGTCTGTCCTTCTCCATTCTCAAAACTTTGGAAAAACTGGTTAATGTATATGTTGGGAAGGCTAAGTAGGGTCCCTCTACACCTGAAACAACACGCATACCAACCAGGTAAATCATGTGAGACAGCTCTCCACCAACTCGTTGGGGAGGTGGAAAAAGCACTCCACTTCCAAGAAATAGCCCTCTGCATCTTCCTGGATATCGACGGGGGCCTTCAGTAACACGACCTTCAGTTCCATGGTAAGGGCAGCAGAGGTGCATGACCTGGGGACCACTTTATGTAGGTGGACCAGGGCCATGCTTACTGGAAGGAAGGTAGAGGCTACCATGATGAATGAAAAGGTGGTAATTAAGACCACTAGAGGCTGCCCACAAGGAGGAGTTTTGTTTCCTCTATTGTGGAATCTAGTGGTGAATGAACTCATTGAGGAACTAAATTCCAGACAATGCTTCTGCCAAGGATATGCAGATGACCTTGTCATAGTAATACTTGGCAAATTCACTGACACAGTCAGGAATATGGCACAAAGAGGTTTGGCCATTGTGCAAAAATGGTGCATTAAACAGGATCTGAGAGTTAATCCTAAGAAGACTGTTGTGGTGCCATTTATGAAGAGACATATTCAGCATGCAAGTTGGAATCTAAAGCTCTTCGATGAAACTCTACCTGTGAAGGGGACAGTGAAATATCTAGGGGTTACCTTGGATGGACCCCTCATATGAAGAGTATTGCTCCAAGGCAAAATGCACTTTAGTGAGTACTAGGAGGGCTTGTGGCAAAAACTGGGGCCTAAGTCACACGGGTATGCACTGGATGTACACCACAGTGGTTAGACCTAGGATTTCCTATGGGGCCATAGTGTGGTGGAAGATGGTAGAACAGCAGGTTGCTGCTAAATGGCAAGCTAAGGTGCAGAGATTGGCCTGCTAAGCCATAACGGGCTGAATTAGTAGCACACCAACCGCTGGAATGGAAGCCATGCTGGATACTCCTCCACTTCACCTTTTGGGTTAAGATGGAGGCAGCAGCTGGGGCATACAGACTTAAAACTGGCCTAAACTTGGTCTCATTCGGATATCCAGAATCACACAGTAACATAGTGAGTGAGGTACATATAGGTATGGCTGGGGAAATGCCTGCCGACTATATAGTAACTCCCAACTGCTTCGACAAGCCTTACAACATAATAATTGGAAGTAGGAAGCAGTGGGAGAAAACAGTTCGACACCGTACGGGGGTCATCGTCTGGTTCATCGATGGGTCGAAAACAGATCAAGTCGTTGGGGCAGGGTTGTACGGGGTTCAGCCAAGACTGGAGAGCAGCATCTCTCTAGGGAAACTGGCCTCTGTATTCCAAGACGAAATTACTGCAATCAGGGCATGTGTGAAGGAGAATATGAGTAGGTGCTACAATGATCGTAGCATCTACATCTGTTCAGACAGCCAGGCAGCCCTGAAATCATTGGCAGCTCCTGCAAAAAGAGCCAAGATTGTTGGAGATTGCCACAGGGCTCTGGTGGAGCTAGGGGGAAGCAATAGGGTGTACCTAGTGTGGGTCCCTGGCCACTCAGGGATCTGTAACAATGAACAAGCCGATAGATTGGGTGGGGGCAACAACTCCATTTATTGGACCGGAACCTGTCTTGACAATCACTAAGGCTATGATCAAATTAGAACTACGGAACTGGCTTAGGAAACATCACGTAGGATATTGGACCAAGGTCCATAAACAAAACATGGTAAGGTAATGATGCCCAAGCCTTGTTTTAAAAGAACCTCTGTAATCCTGGGATTGAGCAGGAAAGAGATCAAACTCGTGACTGGACTGATGACCGGCCATGGGAACTTCAAAAAACACCTACCCACAATGGGTATAATGGAAGAGGACCCTAAATGTAGGATCTGTGATGAGGGTGAAGAAACTGCATCACACCTAATCTTTGAATGCATGGCATTCGAGAGTAAAAGATACAGAATCTTCGGGACAACTAGACCTGAAGAAATTGTGTCTAACAAAAAAATGGTAGAGAGACTCCTCGCACTATTTAAGGGCGCTGGTTGGCTTTACTAGACATTCAGGGAGCGATACCGCACAATAAACCTAGTTTCGGTGCTGGCAGTGGCGGGTCAGACTTAAGCTGTTTTAGCTCCCCTGTTACAATCAATCAATCAGCTAACCTAAGGAAATCACACACATCCATGCCCGAGGCAGGATTCGAACCTGTGACCGTAGCGGTCGCGTGGTTCCAGGCTGAAGCTCCTAGAACCGCTCGGTCACAACGGCATAAGTTAGTTTAAGTAGTTTGTAAATCTAGGGACCGATGGCCTCAGCAGTTTGGTCCCATAGGAATTCACACACATTTGAACATTTTTGGATCTTGTAGTGGAATATGAGATAAACATACCACTGAAGAATAACTTGGTCATTGCAGCCTCTGTCTTCTCGTTCAAGAACGGATTCGGTGAATTGTAGATAGTTAACTGTTGCTTAGAACCGCAGATCCTTCCAAAACGCATGTGTGTAGCAAACGCTGAGCCGTTAAATGAAGTACAGCTGAGCATCATAGAAACCTCCCATGCCGAGTCTGTGGGCGAAATTGGCGATACCACTATGATACAAGATCTTCTAGCTCGACTATCACCAGAACTCTAACTAAGGAATAACAGAAATAGCTACTTGTCATTCTTCAAGAGTTCTCTGAATGCTTCAATCCACAGCTGAAGAGCAAATTAGACAAATCGACGGCGAAGCACCGGATTAGCACTGGAGACCATCAACCAATAAGCCAAAGAGCATACCATGTGTCAACAACGGGACGTCGAATAATTCTCGACGAGGTAGAGAAAATGATGAAGAATGACATCAATCAGTCTTCGCAGAGCCCATGGTCGTCACCAGTGGTCCTCTTTAAGAAGAATGATGGCGGTTAGCGCTTTTGTGTTGATTACAGGAAGCTTAATAAGGTAACTAAGGACGTTTACCCTCTTCCACGAATTGACGATACATCAGATTGTCTGGGGGGTTGGGGGAAGGGAGGGAGGATTGGGGGAGACCTGAGGGCCTGTCTGAGTTTAAGGTAATGTCGTTTTGTTTGTGTAATGCGCCAGCAACTTTTGAACAGAAGATGGATAATCTTCTAAGGCACCTGAAGTGGACGATGTGTTTTTGTTATTTAGATGACATGATAGTGTTCTCAGAGACATTTCATGAACATGTATAGACTGAGGGCCGTTCTTAAGTGTCTCCAATAAGGCGGACTGAAACTTAATCCAAGAAAGTGTCTCTTCAGAGCAAAAGAAATCAAAATACTTGGACACCTTGTGTGCAACGAAGGTGTGCGGCCAGACCCAGAAACGGTGAGATCTATAACGGAATTTCCTATTCCTAATAAGTATTAGAGATGTGAGAAGCGCTCTGGTAATGTTCTTATTATCTTCGTCTTATCAAAGCCAGGTCACTGCAAGAGTTGTTATAGGCTGATGCTAAATTTATCTGTCGTGGTGCTCAACAAGATTCTTTCGATGTGCTGCGAAAAGCTCTGACGACTGACCCTGTACTTGGTCTCTATGATGAGAGGGCATCTACAGACCTACACATAGATGCCAGCGGGTATGGGATCGGTGCTGTTCTGGTGCAAATTTCGGATGGAAAAGAGGAGGTTAGAACCTATGCTTCTACGACACTTACAAAAGCCGAGAGAAACTACTCAACTACAGAAAGAGAATGTCTTTCTGTGATCCCAGAAATGTGCAGATTTCGACAGTATCTCTATGGAAGGCCATTCACAGTTGTTACAGACCATCATTCACTTTGTTGGTTGAAGGTCTTAAGGATCCAACACGACGACTCGCCAGGTAGGCACTGCGTCTTCGAGAGTATGACATTACTATAGTGCATAAAAGTGGAAGGAAACACCAAGATGCTGACTGTCTCTCACGAAACCCTGTGCAAGACAATTAAGACTTTCATGAAGATAGCGACTGTCTCACTGCACTCCAGGATCTCTCTGCTGAGTAGAAGAAGAACGCCAAGATATCTCAAATTATACTTGCCTTAAATCGGTCAGAGGATGTGAAAGGACAGTTTAAGGTAGTTAATGGATTACTTTGCAAGAAAAACTTTGATCCGTTTGGAAAGAGGTGGCTAGCAGTGATTCCTAAACAGATGCGGTTAGATGTTCTACAGAAATTCCATGACACACCTCAGGCCGGACATTTAGGATTTATTAAGAGATACGATAGAATCCACAAGAGGTTTTTCTGGCAAGGTTTATTTAGGAGTGTCCGTCACTATTTGTTACACTGTCGAGAGTTCCAGAGGAGAGAGGCAGTTCCTCAGAAACCACCTGGCCGACTCATACCAATTCCACCAGCCGAAACGCCTTTTCAGCGTGTTGGGATTGACCTCCTTGAACGATTTCCAACGTCTGCTAGTGGTAATAGATAATTGTTTGCACTGATTATCTGACACGCTATGCCATTACAAGAGCCGTGAAAACAGCCGAAGCATATGAGGTAGCCAAATTCATCGTGGAAGGCATTGTATGAAAACACGGTGCCCCAAGGTAGTTAATTACAGATCGAGGGAAGGTTTGAAAGGTGGCTACACTGAGCCACAGCGCCAGAGATTGCGCCAAAGAGTATTATTCAGCCGCCTCCACTGGCAGTTCTTGTCGAGATGTGGTAGTAGTGAGTGCTTGCTGAGATGTCGTAGTGAAAAGTTCTTGTCGAGAAGTCGTAGTGGAGAGTGCTTGTTCCATGTTTTATGCAGTTGTTTGATGGGCTAGACAGCAGATGTTGTTCTAATGGAGATATTGTAATGATTAGAGTGCTTTGCATCAATATGTATGAAGGTAACAAAACTCGCTTTTTTTTTTATTATTTTAATGTCGTAAATAATGCGTCATTACAAGTTCAGTCAACAAAGCATCTGGCTTGTGTTCTTGTATTAGAGTGTAATTCTGGTTTTCTTGCACAATTATAGTATTTCTATTTTCTTTTAATTACTTCAGTATAAATGGTATTTAAAATTTCTTGTCTTGTTGAAGAAGAACCGTGCCAGATGTGTACGTTGAATCACACTCCCACACACAGAACAACTACACTTGTGCTTTGGTTTCGTACGTTTTATAGTTGCTGGGGACTTAATTAATTAATTGTGTAACGGAAATTTTCTTTCATTCTTTGTTGTTATTCTATGCAGTCAGATTGCGTACAAATACTAGTCGGGGCCAACCGTTTACGAAACAGCGTAATCGGACATACAGCTACGAAAAATAAAAATTATTTTCATTTATATAAATAAGCCCCCATGCAAGTTTTTCAATCGAATCTTGTGACAGAGATAAACCGTCGGTGCAACATTACTCATCGCATGACGACTGCCTACCATCCACAAACTAACGGGCTTACTGAACGCCTTAATAAGACCTTGGCCGACATGCTAACAGTGTTCGTCAATGTTGAGCAGAGCAACTGGGATGAGGTGCTACTTTTCGTGGCGTTTGCCTACAACACCGCCAAACAAGACACCACAAGGTTTACGCCATTATTCCTGGTGCATGAGCGTGAGACGACTACGACGATGGACACTGTGTTTCCGTTACATCCTGATGACGTGGACGACGACTACATCAGCCAGGTGTTAACCAGAGGTGAGGAAGCTCGGCAGTTATCTCGACTCCGCACGCTGCAGGCTCAAGAAAACGATCGCCGAAGGTATGACGCGAGCCACCGCCCATGTTGTCTACCAGCCTGGTGACCTCGTCTGGATCTTCACTCCTGTTCGGAAGGTTGGTCTCTCTGAGAAGCTCCTCAAGTGATACGTTGGACCTGATAAGGTTGTAAGGCAGTTGTCTGATGCGCTTTATGAAGTTGAAGATTCCGACCGCGACACAAGACGACGAAAGATCAGAGGTACGGTCCACGTCCTTAGAATGAAGCCCTATAAGGATTCTGCAGCCCAGGGTAAATTCAAAGCTCCAGCGACAGGCAACAAGCGGATAGATGACGAAGAGCGTAGAAGTAAAAGAAGTTCTAAGAAGATCACCACCAGGGCGAGAATCAGCCATCCGGAGTCGGAGTATGCAGGACCGATGACTCGTTCCCGCACTAGGACGACGTAACACCGAGACCCTGTTCTCTTAAGGAGGGAGCAATGTCGCAGAAGAAACTGAGTAGCAACTTGGTGTAGTGGTTATCATACTAAACTGCGGCATGGAGGATTGTGATTTCAAAACTCACCTGGACTGTACAACTTTAATTTCTATATTTGGTTCGAGTACATTCTAGAAGTAGCCACAAATGTCAAGGATCGCTGTGCTGGAATGTTCTGTTGCTGTATGTATACTGTATGTGTTCTGGCCGCGCTCTTGTATGTGTAAGTTCTGAAAAAACCTTCGTTAAGTGAAGTTAGTGTTCGTCATTCATCTAGATACACTTTCTTCTACGTGACAATATAGTGGAGATGCTGAGTTGCAGATAGACACAATAAAGAGAAAGACAAGGCCTACATCGGAAGTAGACAACGCCCACACACACACACACACACACACACACACACACACACACACACACACACATGACCACAGCCTCTGGCTGCTAACCCAAACTGCGAGCAGCAGCACATGGTGGGAGAAGTAACTGGTTGCTGGAGTAACGAGCAGGCTGGGGTGAGGGGGCAAGGAATAGCAGGAGAGGGGCGGGAGATGGTAAAGTGATGCCTGTGGGAATATACAAGGCTGAGATGGAGAGAGGGTGGGGCAACTAGGTGCAGTCAGGAGGTTAGCCAGAGGAGGGAAGGACGGAGGGATAGTGGAAAAGGAGAGAAGTAAAAGGACTTTGGTTCAAATGGTTCAAATGGCTCTGAGCACTATGGGACTCAACTACTGAGGTCATTAGTCCCCTAGAACTTAGAACTAGTTAAACCTAACTAACCTAAGGACATCACAAACATCCATGCCCGAGGCAGGATTCGAACCTGCGACTGTAGTGGTCTTGCGGTTCCAGACTGCAGCGCCTTTAACCGCACGGCCACTTCGTCCTGCAAAAGGACTTTGGGCGCCTTGGTGGAATAGAGGAGTGTGCAGTGCTGGAATGGGAAAAGGGAGGGGCCAAATGGATAAGAACAATGACAAAAATGGAGGGTTATGGGAACTAGGATACATTGCAGGGAGAGTTGCCACCTGGACAGTTCAGAAAAGCTAGTGTTGGTGGGAGGGATTCAGATGGCACAAGCTGTGAAGCAGTCATTCGAAAGAAGAACGTCATGCTGGGCAGCGTGCTCACCGATGGTGTGGTCCTTGTACACAGTTTACCAGTGGCCATTCATGAGAACAGACAACTTGTTGGTTGCCAAGCCCAAGTAGAATACAGCACAGTGGTTGCAGATTAGCTTGTAGATCACATAACTGGTTTCACAGGTAGCTCTGCCTTTGATGGGATAGGTCACACCTCTGACTCGACTGGAGTAGGTGCTGGTGAGAGAATTTATGGGACAGGTCTTGCATCTAGGTCTATTACAAGGATATGAGCCATGAGGCCAGGGGTTGGAAGCCAGGGTTGTGGAGGGATGGAGAAGGATATTTTGTAGCTTCAGTGGGCGGTGGAATACCACTGTGGAAGGCTGGTTCAAATGGCTCTGAGCACTATGGGACTTAACATCTGTGGTCATCAGTCCCCTAGAACTTAGAACTACTTAAACCTAACTAACCTAAGGACATCACACACATTCATGCCCGAGGCAGGATTCGAACCTGCGACAGTAGCAGTCGCGCGGTTCCGGACTAAGCGCCTGAACCGCCAGACCACCGCGGCCGGCCTGTGGAAGGGGTGAGAAGGATAGTGGATAGGACAATCCTCATTTGAGAGGACGACGGGGGGTAGTCAAGACACTGGCAGAGAATTCAATTCAGTTGCTCTAGTCCTGGGTGGTACAGAGTCACAAGGGGAATACTCCTCTGTGGCTGGACGGTGGGACTTTAGGATGTGGAGGCTGAATGGAGAGATAAATCATGAGAGATCTGTTTTTGTACGAGGTTGCGAGGGTAATTACTGTCTGTGATGACCTCAGTGAGACATTTGGTTTATTTCGAGAGGGACTCCTCATCACTACAGATGCAGCAGCCGTCGGTGGCTGGGCTGTATGGAAGGGACTTCTTGGTATGAAATGGATTGCAGCTGTCGAAGTGGAGATATTGCTGGTGGTTGGTAGGTTTGCTACACTATGTGGTCAAAAGTATCCGCACACCTGGCTGAAAATGACTTAAAAGTTCGTGGCGCCCTCCATCGGTAATGCTGGAATTCAATATGGTGTTGGTCCACCATAAGTCTTGATGACAGCTTCCACTCTCGCAGGCATACGTTCAGTCACGTTCTGGAACGTTTCCTGGGGAATGGCAGCCCATTATTCACGGAGTGCTGTACTGAGGAGACGTATCGATATCGGTCGGTGAGGCCTGGCACGAAGTCAGCGTTCCAAAACATTCCAGAGGTATCCTATAGGATTCAAGTGAGGACTCTGTGCAGGCCAGTCCATTACAGGGATGATATTGTCGTGTAACCACTCCGCCACAGGCCGTGCATTATGCACAGGGGCTCGATCCTGTTGAAAGATGCAATCACCATCCCCGAATTGCTCTTCAACGGTGGGAAGCAAGAAGGTGCTTAAAACATCAATGTACGCCTGTGCTGTGATAGTGCCACTCAAAACAAGGGTGCAAGCCCCCTCCATGAAAAACACTATCACACCATAACACCACCGCCTCCGAATTTTACTGTTGGCACTACACACGCTGGCAGATAACGTTCACTGGGCATTCGCCATACCCACACTCTGCCATCGGATCGCCACATTGTTTACTGTGATCCATCGGATTGCCACATTGTTTACTGTGATTCGTCACTCCACACAACTTGTGTTTACGATCCTTACACCAAGCGAGGCGTCATTTGGCATTGACCGGCGTGATGTGTGGCTTATGAGCAGCCGCTCGACTACGAAATCTAAGTTTTCTCACCTCCCTCTTTACTGTCATAGTACTTGCAGTGAATCCTGATGGAGTTTGGAATTCCTGTGTGATGGTCTGGATAGATGTTTGCCTACTACTCATTACGACACTCTTCAACTGCCGTTTACCACATCGGAAACAGTGGACCTAGTGATGTTTAGGAGTGTAGAAATCTCGCGTACAGACGTATAACACAAGTGACACCCAATCGCCTGACCATGTTCAAAGTCCGTGAGTTCCGCGGAGCCCCCCATTCTGGTCTCTCACGATGTCTAACGAGTAGTGAGATCGGTGATATGGAGTACCTGGCAGTCGATGGCAGCACAATGGACCTAATATGAAAAACGTATGTTCTTGGGGGTGTCCGGATACTTTTGATTACATAGTATATGTAAAAGGTTAACAATTCATCTGTCCGTGCGCACGGGAGCGATTAATGTTTTGTCCGATGGTATTGGTTGGTTGGTTGGTTAGTTGGGGAAGGAGACCAGACAGCGTGGTCGTCGGTCTCATCGGATTAGGGAAGGATGGGGAAGGATGTCGGCCGTGCCCTTTCAGAGGAACCATCCCGGCATTTGCCTGGAGTGATTTAGGGAAATCACGGAAAACCTAAATCAGGATGGCCGGACGCGGGATTGAACCGTCGTCCTCCCGAATGCGAGTCCAGTGTCTAACCACTGCGCCACCTCGCTCGGTCCCGATGGTATTATATGTGGATAACCTAACACTTAACATTCATCAAGCAGCGGCAGTACTTTATGCAGATGGTTGTTCTTGTTGTTGTGGTCTTCGGTCCAGAGACTGGTTTGATGCAGCTCTCCATGCTGCTCTATCCTGTGCAAGCTTCTTCATCTCCCAGTACCTACCGCAACCTACAGCCTTCTGAATCTGTTTAGTGTATTCATCTCTTGGTCTCTCTCTACGGTTTTTACCCTCCACGCTGCCCTCCAATACTAAATTGGTGATCCCTTGGTGCCTCAGAGTATGTCCTATCAAGCGATCCGTTCTCCTAGTCAAGTTGTGCCACAAACGTCTCTTCTCCCCAGTTCTATTCAATACCTCCTCATTAGTGATGTGATCTACCCATCTAATCTTTAGCATTCTTCTGTAGTACCACATTTCGAAAGCTTCTGTTTTCTGCTTGTCTAAACTATTCATCGACCACGTTTCACTTCCATACATGCCTACACTCCATACAAGTACTTTAAGAAAAAGCTTCCTGACACTTAAATCTATACTCGATGTTAGCAAATTTCTCATCTTCAGAAACGCTTTCCTTGCCATTGGCAGTCTACATTTTATATCCTCTCTACTTCGACCATCATCAGTTATTTTGCTCCCCAAATAGTAAAACTCATTTACTACTTTAAGCATCTCATTTCCTATTTTGCAGATAATGATTATTAATACTAATTAATCATCCTGTTAGTGGTTCAGGAGCAGAAGAGTTCAGCCAGTGAAATCGTTGATCATTACTTCAATAGCGTATTATGTGTGACAGCTAGAAAGGAAGATTCTCAATCTAATCTAAAATCGTTTGTTTCTTCAGTAGGCAAATAATTTATAATGATAGGATCTCTAGTAAAAAAAAAACTATATATTAGTGTATCACTAATTACATGAGTAGTATTAACGACTTACAGCCTGATTCTTATTAAATTCAACCAGCATGCTGTTTTATAACCTATAAATGGCCCGCATGTAGTCATACTCAGAAACAGGTTATGTATATGTGCGTGTATACTTATTTATTCCGCATCATTTGGATAAAAATCAGGCGAGTGCTCTACGCAGCCAAGTGTCTCCCAAGCATGTTGGTTAGTAAGATTCGTAACGGGTCACAAGAAAAAATCTGTAATTGGTTTAGTAAACATGTTTCTCACATTCACGTAATCTTTTAACGCTAAGTGAACGCCTTGCAGCCCTCCGGAATGAATTTTAATATAAACTGTTCGGATACCGATACTTTAAAGGCAAGCAGAAAGATTGTTACAGGATCTCTCTTCGAAAGGAAATGCAAGCCGTTAAGGTATCAGTGAAAATCTTTCTTAGCAGTCGGCGTTCTCTTTTGGATCTCCACTTTGAGCAGCCAAGGGTATTCTATAGAGCGGAATGACTTGCTATTGGCCGATGGGATGACGTCAACGGCGAATCAGAGCTGGGATCGAAGGCTGCAGCTCTACTGTTCCAGACACAAACAAAGCAGCTTCGCGCCGAGCATCCAGATGCATAGAACGGAAGCGATTTGCGTTACACTGAACGTTAAGCATTCTTTAATACGGGAGGCACAGGGATCCGCCTTGGACTCACTGTATAGGTGTAGCGTAGCTTGCTTACAGAGCAGCCGTTAGTTTGACAAGGGGAAGGCCTCAGACACGGCCAACCGATTCGGCTCAAATTTGACAGGTCGGTTGTGTACAACCTAAAACGAAGGTCTCTAAGATATTTTGGGTCAACAGTCCCGCAATTTTGAGAAAATCACCCCTAAAGGTTATGACGAGCAATCGACTCGAAATTGGAGGGATCGATAGATAATTGTAAATAGAGCATTTTTCATCAGGAGGTATGGGGTCCGCAAACGCAAACTTTTCCAGAAATCGAGGAAAGAAACTTTGACAACTGCCGCTTCTCTACCCGCGTGGTAAACGTTTTTCGCCGACAGCGCCGAGAGCGCGCCGGGACGGTAACTCAGCGTATTCTGTCAGAGGATTAGCTGCCCTCTGTAATAAACTGAGTTAATGGATCAACGAGGAACTGAAATGAGTGTCTTTCGACGTCCGCCCCGAGCAGATACAACGAACGAAAACGAACAACATGAGTTAAAAAAAAAAAAAATAGCACAACGCTCAAGGTAAATGGTTGGGAATCGGAAAACCCGGGTTCGAATCCCGAAGAGAGCTAGCGGATGTTATTCTTTTCGATTGTATTTTTCCATATCGCAATTGATAGGTATAGGACGGTGAATAAGGTAAGTAAATCAATAAGGAACGATAATAATAAGGTAGGCAAACTAATTTCCCAAACGCCGTGAGTTAGTAAAATATTAAACTTTCAAGCCTTGTCACATGAAAACAACTCCGAGTAAGAGTGCTGCGAATTCCTAACAAGGGATCACAGATAGCCAACCACGCGACACTTGTTTACAGCGAGGCACGGGACAGAATGCAAGCGAGGAGAGGTATGTTGTGCCGGTTGCCTGTTCGTCATATCATAGTTGTGAACCTGGAAGAGTAAAGGTATCCAGCACGAGCCTTATAGAATTCAATCGGAAAGGGTTGTTTTCCGTCATTAGGCTGCCGCCAACCTCGCAGATACATGTAGTGATTTTCCATCGTTAATGGACCTAATGAAATACGTTTTGTGAATGAATACAGTGTTCTTCCGTAAGTAACATATGACGAGTACTGTATGTAGTTTGTAGTAATTAGTTCGTCTGTTTATGCCGTAGTAACTAGTTATTGTTTGTTGTGTCATATCTTTCAGGTGCATAATCTGAATAATGGAGGATGTACACCCTTCGACTAGCGCTGTAATATAAAGTTGGGAGCCTGTCACAGACGCTGGCAAGCGGGAAGTTACCGACGCTGTGTTTTGGTTTGTAAAAGTGTTGCAAGACAAATGCATTATCAATGCACTACTGGAAGCAGGCAGTTCTGTTTCTTGGCGTTCCAGATTGATAGGAGCGGCTGTCGTCGAGCGATTTTTGGAGCTGACGAACGAAATGACTTTTGTTGATACTGAAGTACTATATCATGAAGACGAACCAGAAGGTGATTCATTGGAAGGTATCCCGACTAGTGAATCTCAAAATGGTCATAACATTCTGGAAATCTGCACGTCACTGGGAATATGTGCTTCATCTGTTCCCGATAAGTCTTACAAATCGGTTATTAAACGATTGAACTACGGCGCTATACCACTTGAAGTAAAAGTAAAGGCGGTAGCGATAGCCAGGAATCATCCAAATCGGAACTTAAAAACACTGAAAAAGAATGGAGCAACAACAGCCCTGAAAAGGAAGAAGGACTTGAAATTGTGGGAAAGTTATATCGTTAAAGGAGGGACAAGATACGATAAATACCAGCGATAAATAAGGGGAACTACGACCGATATGTCGAATCTCGTTGTCGTAACGAGAATGTAACAACGAGAATACTTCAGGAGTGGGCTGCAGGTGCGGCGCTTCAATATACGGCCACAAGGATTTTACGTTTGCTGCATCATTACCTTGGGCAAGAAATTTCAAATCGGAGTATAAAATTTCGTCAACGGCACATCACTAAATACGTCTCTCATAAGGAGGTACAAAATATAGGAGAAATACATAAATTGGCGGCTCATCTCAGCACGCACAGGGCCTCACTTATGACCAGTTTCAATCGTAATTACGTTATCAACACCGATCAAACAGGATGCGAGTAACGGGTGAACATTCGAACCCTTGTCGCAGTTGGTGGTAAAAACAAACACATTCGTACACGGCGCAATATGCCATCACAGCCTCTGGAAAAGTGTTGCCTAAGGTTTTCCTGTGTTTACAAGACACGAATGTTACATTTGGTCCTCCGGTTATAGAAGAGGTCAATCGTTTAACCGACTAGTTGAAAAATGTGTACATTACCTGCTCCAAATCCGGGAAACTGACGAATGCGATTTACAGAACATTTCTTGAGAATGTTTTAAAATCGTACGTTTCTGATAACAAGTTTTGTCTAATATTGGATTCCTGGAGTGGACAAATTAATACTGCAATATATGACATAATGTTTATAGATGGCGAGGGTCAGCCGACGTGAACAGTAATAGTAATACCGCCAAACTGCACACCTGTGTGCCGGCCGTGTGATGTTTATTTCTATCTCCAGGTTAAAAACTTTATTTCCAGGCTTCAGAATTGCAGTAGGATTCTGGAAACCCAGCGGGAATTGCACAACCGCACGGATGCAATAACTATTCACAGCATAACTCATAACCAACTTTCAGCACCGAGTTTTCAGGCAATGATGCGTGGTACGCATCAAAATTAATTCCCGAAAAAGATATATATTTAAATTAAACCAAGTTTGTTTTCTCTTCGTAAGGAACAGTGTAGCTGTCGAAAGATTGCATTCATTAGATGTTCTTGGTGCCGTGAGTATATTTCTGTCGAATGTCTATATGACAAGTACCATCCATCTAGTTGTTCGAAGAAAAGTGACTGGAAGAGCCATTGTAAAGTGACCTGGAGTAACATTTTAGTTGTTTACTATCCCAAGAGGATTGAGAAATTTATTTGCCTACCCTATTATTATCAATCCTTGATTATTTACTCACCTTATTAAACCTCCTATCCCTATCAATTGAGATATGAAAAATACGAACGAAAATAAGACATCCGCGAGGTTTCTTCAAGACTCGAACCCGGTTTCTCCGATTCCCAGCCAGTTACCTTGGCCGTTGCGGTATCGGTGCTGTCGGGGAAGAGTGTTTACCATATGGGTACAGAAGTGGCAGTTGTAAAAGTTTCTTATAACATTTTCTGGAAAAGTATGCGTTTTCGGACCCCATACCTGATGATGAAAAATTCTATATTTACAATTATCTATCGATCCCACCAATTTTGAGTTGATTCCTCGTCATAACTTTTAGGGGCGATTTTCTCAAAAACGCGGGGGTGTTGACCCAAAATATCTTAGATTCCTTCAGTTTTAGGTTGTACACAAGCTACCTGCCAAATTTGAGCCGAATCGGTTGGCCGTGTCTGAGACCTTCCCCTTGTGAGCCGCTAGCCGCCAGCAGCGTGGTCACTGCAGTTGCGGTACAAACAGTCGAGACAGCAGTCAGCAGTATGAAGCAAGGGTAATTTACTTGTATTTTAGAATGGAGGAAATGGTTACTGCATTTGGATAAGTGAGTTTCGTTTGGGAAGATCAGATAAAGCCAATACTGAAGAAGCCTAACACTTGGTAACTCGCCGGCCGAAGTGGCCGTGTGGTTAAAGGCGCTGCAGTCTGGAACCGCAAGACCGCTACGGTCGCAGGTTCGAATCCTGCCTCGGGCATGGATGTTTGTCATGTCCTTAGGTTAGTTAGGTTTAACTAGTTCTAAGTTCTAGGGGACTAATGACCTCAGCAGTTGAGTCCCATAGTGCTCAGAGCCATTTGAACCATTTTGCACTTGGTAACTCAAACTGTAAGTAGGCTGTTTATGTTTTCTTATTGGCAACGTTACGTAGCGCTCTGTATGAAAATCACTGGCTGTGCTGTGTGCAGTCTGTGGCTAGTTTGCATTGTTGTCTGCCATTGTAGTGTTGGGCAGCTGGATGTGAACAGCGCATAGCATTGCGCAGTTGTAGGTGAGCCGCCAGCAGTGGTGGATGTGGGGAGAGAAATGGCGGAGTTTTGAAATTTGTAAGACTGGATGTCATGAACTGCTATGTATATTATGATTTTTCAACACTATTAAGGTAAATACATTGTTTGTTCTCTATCAAAATCTTTCATTTGCTAACTATGCCTATCAGTAGTTAGTGCCTTCAGTAGTTTGAAGCTTTTATTTAGCTGGCAGTAGTGGCGCTCGCTGTATTGCAGTAGTTCGAGTAACGAAGATTTTTGGTGAGGTAAGTGATTTGTGAAAGGTATAGGTTAATGTTAGTCAGGGCCATTCTTGTGGGGATTATTGAAAGTCAGATAGCGCTGAGCTAAAAATATTGTGTGTCAGTTTAAGCACAGTCATGTATAATTGTTCTAAGGGAATGTTTCATATGGCGACCCTGCCAGGATTCGAACCTGGAATCTTCTGATTTTTTCTTGTAGTTTGTGTAATAGTGTAGATTTTGTTTACTGCTAGCACATAATTGTAGAGAGAATCTCCTTTGTAGTTGCAGTCTTTCATTGTTGTACAGTAAAACAGGCGTGGAACGCATGTAAATTTGCACCAAGTATTTTGCAGCTTGCAATTAACTAGATATTATTTTCAGCGCTATGTTAATGTGTTCTCTTATTTTCTGTATTATCTTGTGAAATATTGTGACAATAATGGCGTGTGAAAAACGTAACACTAGGCTCCAAAGTAAACAGAGAAATAATAGTGACGACGAGCGTAGCTTACCAGCACCGCTGTGTAATGAATTAACAGACATTCAAAGTAGTAATTTGGTAACTGTGCATAGGGAAATGGAGCGGGCGTGAAATAATGCTGTAGACAGTGAAACAGGTAGTGAACAGGGAAACATTATCGATCGATCGGTCGGCAATAGCTCGCCTCAGGAATCCGAAATGACAGGACAAAATTTTGCAAATACTGTAGATTCAGGTTTTGCGGCCTCACCGTTTTCTCAAATAAGTCAAGACACATTTTCTGCTTGCCAAAATGTGAATGTTGCCTGTGCAAATGCACTACTGAAAAGCATAGAGGAACAGATTCCAGACACTAATGCATTGTTATTACAGCTAATGCAACAAATGAAACAAAATCAGAGACAAACACAGCAAAAGCTTCAAAAGTTAGACACAATGGAACAACACCAGAGACAAACACAGCAAAAGCTTCAAAAGTTAGACACAATGGAACAAAATCTTCAAAAGTTAGACACAATGGAACAACACCAGAGACAAACACAGCAACAGTTAGTCGCAATGGAACAAAATCTTCACACCACGCTTGAACAAACACGTGAAGATTTAACTACTGAGTTACATAAAATCGAATCGAAATGTCAAAAAGTCTGTAACGACGTAAAAACACAAATTTGTGAGCATTTTCAACCTATTTTTTCGCGGCATGAAAATGCATTACAGAATCACGAAGCAGCCATAAAAGAACTGCAAATTGTTGTTCATGAAAATCATGAGACCTTGCAAGCTAAAACTGACTCAGTTGCATCTACCGATTCGGTTATGCAACTTGCAAAAACTCAGGAAAACTTAAAGGACACAGTAGAAAGACACATGGAGGAAATTAGTTCATTATCAGAGAAAGTAGTTGAACTTTCAGATCAGCTAAATAATTTATCTACGAAGGTAGATGATAATCTGAATGACACAAAACCGGTAGTCTTTAATGACACAGAAGAGTGCGAACAAATTAGGAAATTCAAACAAAATCAGAATCAAAATAATACGCAACACCAAAGAGAAATCCAGGAAGTACAAGATCACCTGACACAAGTAATACAAAAATTACATATTTCAGAGGACACTTGCGCTCCAACACGGGAAGAGGGATTTAGAAATACGGAACAACCACGAAATAATAACACAGGACACTTCGGAAATTATGAAAGAAATTGGCAAGGCACACCGAATTTTGAGATGGAACCGCCGAAATGACGTAACAATGACCGACATGTGACTCGCCGACATGAGGATTTTGACTATAAGCTGTTCATTACTACACGTAAATTCGAAACATTTAAGAATTCTGGCAACGACATTCATCCACAAACATGGCTCCATCAATTCTCTCCTTGTTTTCCTCCCAACTGGTCATTAGAGCACAGATTAGAATTTATGTGTGGCTACTTAGAGAATGAACCAGATGTAAGAATGCGATCGGTCATTCACGATTGTCACAGTGAAGGAGAATTTTACCATGTCTTCCTCTCAGCATATTGGTCTCAAGCTACACAAGACCGAGTAAAACATAGCATCATAATGATGAAACATTTCGAACAATCTGAATTTTCCAGTCTTGTCAAATATTTTGAAGACATGTTGCATAAGAAGCAATATCTTTCAAACCCATACAGCCCTTCAGAACTCATCCGCATTTGCTTAATGAAATTGCCTGAACATTTAAGAAATATTATTTTGGCAGGACGTTGCAAAGACGACATTGAAGCTTTTCAGGGACTCTTACAAGAATTAGAAATTGACACTGATAATCGCGGAACGCGAAAACAGGAACACAACAATTACAGGTCACATCCGTCACAATTCCGTGATGACAGAAACAATAAATGGACACGACAAGTCTATTCTTACAACGCAAATCGTGACCAAAACAGACACCACCCATATGACAAGCACTGGCAGAGTAATAATAGTTACAGAGAAAGATCGCATTTCTGTAGTAGGGAATATGACAGAGATTACCATAGAAACAGACAATATGGGAACAAAAACAAATATTATCAAGGGAGACAGAATAACTTCCGAAGCAACGGTCCACCATGCAGTTACGATTCTGGGAAAAATCCTCCACCACATGACCGACAAACAAGAAACTATGTAAACTACCGACAAAACGACAGACCTGAATTCCATCAGAACTGGCGGGATTCAAACAGAGCAGGGCACTCTGGACAAGGTGAATTTGTAGAAGTTAGGTCTCCAAATCCCAATAACGACGCGCGCCAACAAAGAGACAATAGGCAATGACTCATACCGCAGGCAGCCACAAACGTACGTGTGAAACTGACGACGCAGCTGCCGTAGCCAGTAATTACGTAAAAATGGAAGACATTAGAGACATCTTACTCCAGGAACACGACATAAAACATAACAACATTGCATATCCTGTGATTCACATTACAGTAAGTGACGTAAAATTTACTGCAGTACTTGACTCTGGCAGTCCTATTTCAGTAATTAGTGCAACAGCCTTTAGCAAATGCAACAAATCGAACGATTGCCCCACACTTCCGTTACGTAAGATTAAATTACAAGGTGCAATCGTTGGAAAAAGTGTATATGTACGCCAACAAACAAACTTAAAATTCTTTTGTTAAAGTCACACCTTCTCTATGAACTTCCTCATTGTTCCATTATTGTCGACAGAAATTATATTGGGAGTAGACTTTTTGAATGAATACAAAGCAATCTTAAACTTTCACGATGCTGAAATAAGTTTAGAGAAAGAAGGTAAGTCAATAGCTTTGAAATTTGAAGATTGGCTCTCAAACCATGACGAGGAAATTAATCGGCTTTACCTTCTGTTAGACAACAGTTCGGAATTTTCTACGGAACTAGACACTAACAATCACTCTGCAAGTACTGACAGGGATGATATCGACGACATATTTGATACTAATGAGTTAATTCAGAATAAAATTCGAACAATTGAGAATTGTAATGACACTGATAGGCAAGACCTTTTTGAGATTTTACAAGCACATTCCACAGTTTTTACTCACAAAACAGGAACAATCAAGGGATTTCAATACCAATTTCGTGTTCGTGAGCATACGAAATTTTGGGTTAGACCATACGTAATTCCAGCACATCATAGGGACCGTGTTAGAACAGAAATACAATCTATGCTTAATGAGGGCATTATTGAGCCTGCAGTAAGCTCATACAACAATCCATTACATGTTGTTGAGAAGAAAAATGGATCGATCAGACTTGTCTTAGATTCGAGACAAATCAATACTATCATCATTCCTGAAACAGACAGGCCCCAAACGATGGAAGAACTTCTTCAAAATTTTAATGGCGTAAAAGTGTTGTCTTCTATTGATCTCAGATCCAGCTTTTATCAGATCGAATTTAATCCAGAATGTAGAAAATACACAGCTTTCCTTTGTTTCGGCGTTTGTTATCAGTTTCGGAAACTTCCTTTTGGTTTGAACATTTCTTCGGCAGCATTCATTCGCGGGCTAAATTCCATATTACCTGAGTTCTTAAAACGTCACATCAACTTATATGTGGACGATATTCTGATAGCAGAAGCCTCTTAGGAACAACACAATCGCATCCTCAACAGCGTGTTACATATTTTTGCAGAATCTGGAATTACAGTTAACTTGGAAAAGTCTGAATTCGGTAGGTCAAAGGTGAGGTTTTTGGGACATATTATTTCTTCTGAAGGCATTCAGCCGGATGCTGAAAAGTTAGAAGCAATCAGAGCCATTCCAGTTCCATCCACAAAAAAACAAGTCCGCAGTTTTCTAGGTCTCGTAAATTTTTACCGTCGTTTTCTAAATATGCAAATTCTTGTTACACCAAAACTTTGTTCTCTCACTGGAAAAAATACTATTTGGAACTGGGACGAACAAGCACAGTTGCAATTAAATTCTTTGAAAGAACCGCTGCTTAACGCGCCAATACTAGCTCATCCAGATCTGTCATAAGATTTCTGCCTTAGCACGGATTCTTCTAAAGTCGGTCTTGGTGCCCATTTACTTCAAGAAGCGATAGAAAATGACACCACTGTTCAGAAAACCATTGATTTTGCTAGCCGAGTGCTAACAAAATCTGAAAAAAATTATTCCGTTACTGAATTAGAAGCATTAGCTATCGTTTGGGCATTTAACAAATTCCGTTTCTTTCTTTCTGGTAAGCACGTAAAAGTATACAGCGATCATCATGCATTACAATTTCTTATGTCTACAAAATTAAATCATGACAGGTTAAAACGTTGGGCATTGTTTCTGCAAGAATTCCGCTTCACAATAGTCTACATTCGTGGCAAGGAGAACATTGTTGCGGACGCACTGTCACGCGCACCAGCTGGGGTTGAGAAAAGTGTGTGAGGGTGAAATAAATCCTGCCATTTCCTGTTGTGTTATACTGCTATGTGTTTGTGTACACATGTGTATTTGTGTTTTTCCTGTCTTTATGTGTTTAGCTGATGTTGTTATGTTGTAGAATTTTTCTAATACTATGTTATTTACTTTGTAAAGATGTTTAGACATTATTTATCTGTTCTGTTTTGTTGCTCATATGTGAAGTTGATGTTTCAAAAGCTATTCTGATCTTTATGTATGTACTTATGTCATAATTTTTGTAACACTGATGTGCATGTTTATTTTTGTTCTTTTGTAAAGTCTGTGTTACTACAAATGTTATCTGTACTGTTATGTTCTTTAATGATGTATTTTGTACCTTTGTAATTGTATTCTTATGTTATAAAATTGTAATTGACACCAGTTCATCGTATTATTAACTTGTAAGTTACATTTCACTGCACACGTTTCTGTTGGTCATAGTATATGGACAATATGTGAGAAGTAGGGACTGTTAGTGTTTGCACGTGTGTTAATAATTCAGCAAGGGACTGGATAACAGCATTGCTGGTTCTAAGGACAATTTGAAAAACTTTGTGAGTGCACAAATGGTGGTTTATGGACTTGCTATATTGTCCGCAAGAGTCTTCGATGGTGATTGTACGCCTGCACAGATGCAACAGATGGCTGCTGGCCGTCTCTACAAGGACTACGGTGGGTCTGCATCTTTGATGGCCCACCATTACCATTATTTCTACCAGGACTGCAGTGGGTCTGCACCTCTGGTGGCCGACCAATACCGTAATCTCTACCAGGACTACAGTGGGTCTGCTCTGTGATGACCTACCTACCAATATTCTTCAAAATTTCGACTGACTCTGCTGTGGGTTTGCTCTGTTGTGACCCATTACCTGTCTGCATGTCGAGAGTCAGCACTGTCTTTCCGTTGGAAGGACAACACTACTTCTTCAAGATTGCATGGAAATCCACTACTTCCATGTTGATTTTCTTTTACTGCTCAGACTTTGAGAAAAACACTGCAATGTTACTGTGATGAATGATCAGGACTGTCTTCATGGACTGTGAGAAAATTTTAGGTTTTGACCAACATCGTATCCATGAGTGGGTGCATTTGATATCTTTGTTATTGTAATTATGAAAAATTTTATCAAATCATTAATAACCACTGCCCAAAACAATTTGTAAAATTTTTTGTGGGGAGCATGGGGGCTATGTATGTAGGCTGTTTATGTTTTCTTATTGGCAACGTTACGTAGAGCTCTGTATGAAAATCACTGGCTGTGCTGTGTGCAGTCTGTGGCTAGTATGCATTGTTGTCTGCCATTGTAGTGTTGGGCAGCTGGACGTGAACAGCGCATAGCGTTGCGCAGTTGGAGGTGAGCCGCTAGCAGTGGTGGATGTGGGGAGAAAGATGGCGAGTTTTGAAATTTGTAAGACTGGATATCATGAACTGCTATATATATTATGACTATTAAGGTAAATACATCATTTGTTCTCTATCAAAATCTTTCATTTGCTAACTATGCCTTTCAGTAGTTAGTGCCTTCCATAGTTTGAATCTTTTATTTAGCTGGCAGTAGTGGCGCTCGCCGTATTGCAGTAGTTCGAGTAACCAAGATTTTTGTGAGGTACGCGATTTGTGAAACACATAGGTTAATGTTAGTCAGGGCCATTTTTTTGTAGGGATTTTTGAAAGTCAGATTGCGTTGCGCTAAAAATATTGTGTGTCAGTTTAAGCACAGTCATGTATAATTGTTCTAAGGGGACGTTTCAAAACTAATTTAAAAAAAGTTAGAAGCGTGGCGTGGTCGACAGGTAGAACCAGGTAACCACAGGAGTGAGACAAGACAGAAAGCAGCTCCGTTCAGAAAAAAATTATGTAACAGAAGAACGATTTTTACTCTGTTACTACAATTCAGTATTACTTACCACGTTGAAATTATTCTCATCGTGTACGTAACTACGATGTAGAGAATACCGTGTGTGAAAGACCATCAGCGGCTATAGGAGGGGGCCTGAAGCCACTAACTTGTTGCGTTGAATAAATAAATAAAAACTGATGTAAGCAAATTATTATTAATGTTAAATTAAAGCATTTGTTTGTTTAATATTCCTGGTTATGTCCATCAGGCGCTCTCTTAAATCGAACAGGGTTTCACACATACAGTACACTTTTTATATCAAAGATACTGAGAAACGAAGTTTTAACATGGCAAATAGCACACACATCAAAAAAAGGTTTGCATCACCCCGGTTGTATCAGAGACACAGTCCCTTTGACTGTTCAGATATGTCACTAAACCCGCCCAAAGATCTAAAAACTCATGCATGAGCAGCGCCTATTAGACGGATGGGGTCTGACAGACGATCCGTTCCAGTACCAGTCATTCCACCACGAAGGAGGTACAAGGAACGCGTTGTCTGTAATTCAACCATGCCTAGACAGTCAATACCGCGGTTCGATGAATCCGCATTGTTATTCTGTGCCAGAAAGGGCTCTAAACAAGGGAAGTGTCCAGACGTCTCAGAATGAACCAAAGCGATGATGTTCGGACATGGAAGAGATGCAGAGAGACAGCAACTGTCGATGACATGCTCGCTCAGGCTGCCCAAGGGCAACTACTGCAGTAGATGATCAGTACCTACGAATTATGTCTCGCAGGAATCTTGACAGCAACGACACCATGTTGAAAATGCTTTTCGTGCAGCCACAGAACGTCGTGTTACGACTCAAACTGTCCGTAATAGGCTGCATGATGCGCAACTTCACTCCTAACGTTCATGGCGAGGTCCACCTTTGCAACACCATGCAGCGTGGTACAGATGGGCCCAACAACATGCCGAATCGACCGCTCAGTATTGGCACCACGTTCTCTTCACCGATGAATGTCGCATATGCCTTCCAAAAAGGAGTTCCAAGTGGAGAAATCGGAACGTGTCGAACATATTATTCTGTTTGAAGTCAATAGAGGGTTGACAGAAGCGGAGGCAGCAAGATACGTTTGCGCCGTGTAAGGGGATAATGCCACTGGACAGAGTACGGCAAGAAACTGATTTTCTCATTATAAGGAGGATCTTTTTGACATTAGTGACTCTCCACGTTCAGGAAGACCTTCGTTGTTTGATGAAGATCCTTTAAATGTATTAATCCACAATGATCGACGTCACTGTTTTCGAGAACTGGCAAATGTGATGAACTGTGAATGGGGAAGGTTCAAAAATCGGGTTTACGGGTACTGCATGCTCTGAGCTAAAATCACGCAAATCAGCGGGCGGTCGTATGTGCATCTCTGCTTCTTCGTCATCAGCTGGCTCGTGAACAATACCGACCATTCCTGTCCTGTTTCGTTACTGGTGATGAGAAATGGTGTCTTTATGCTAACATAAGGAAGAAAGGAATGGTTGAGCCCGAACAAAGCAGTAACTCCCCGTACTCAGACGCGCGCGCATCCACGAAAGTGAAACACCGAAGGTCTGGTGTACTACGAATAGTTTCCCCGAGATGTAACCACCACTGCTGACATTTATTGTCAACAAAAGACATG
The DNA here is from genome assembly GCF_023864345.2 of Schistocerca serialis cubense. Lineage (NCBI taxonomy): Eukaryota > Metazoa > Arthropoda > Insecta > Orthoptera > Acrididae > Schistocerca > Schistocerca serialis. The sequence goes on from NC_064643.1 coordinate 123,670,740, forward strand.
TCTTGAATACACAATCCACGAACAACGACCAGGACTGCTGCGTGAAGTGTTGATACTCCACGATAAGCCCGCCCCTAATCTGCTAGACTGACGAAAACAACTATACCGGAGTTTGGTTGGGAAGTCACCCCCGCATCCGCCTTATTCAGCTGATATTTTGCCCTCTGATTCTCAACTTTTTCTATCTAACAACCTTCAAGGAATTTCGTTTCTAGATGAAAAACGCTCCGAACATGGGTTGACAAATACTCTGCCTCGATACAGAGTGCCACGCGGGGTAGTTGCGCGGTCTACGGCTCCTTGCCACGGTTCGCGTGGCTCCCCACGTCGGAGATTCGAGTCCTCCCTCGGGCATGGGAGTGTGTATGTTGTCCTTAGCGTAAGTTAGTTTAAGTTAGATTAAGTAGCGCGTAAGCTTAGGGACCGATAACCTCAGCCCTTTGGTCCCATAGGATCTTACCACCAATTTCCAAATGATCAAACCCAAGTGATTTCTACAGTGGCGCATTCGAAAAGCTACCCCAGCATTGGCAGGCTGTCGTAAATAGCAGACGAGACCATATTATTGGTGACTAAAGTCACTGTTATGTGTATCTGTTGTGGTTATTAAACTTACGGAGAAAACGCTAAGAAGTTATGCACTAATCCAATAATAATAATAATTACAATAACAACAATGATGGTAGTGTAAAATCCACACATCAATAAAGGTTTCCGCCGGCCGGAGTGGCCGTGCTGTTCTAGGCGCTACAGTCTGGAACCGAGCGACCGCTACGGTCGCAGGTTCGAATCCTGCCTCGGGCATGGATGTGTGTGATGTCCTTAGGTTAGTTAGGTTTAAGTAGCTCTAAGTTCTGGGCGACTGATGACCTCAGAAGTTAGGTCGCATAGTGCTCAGAGCCAGTAAAGGTTTCCCTAACCTCGGTTCCGAGAGATCCGGAAACTGTACAGAAAATTGGAATTGAGATCAACGTAAGCATCATTTCCACCCTTTTTATTGCTCATGACAACCACAAATTGCATGTTGTACCACCATACAGCAAGACGTTCAGAGGTGGGGGTCCAGATTGCTGTACACACCGGTACCACTAATACCCAGTAGTACGTCCTCTTGCATTGATGTATGACTGTATTCGTCGTGCCATACTATTCACAAGTTCATCAAGGCACTGTTTGTCCACATTGCCCCACTCCTCAACGGCAATTCGGCGTAGATCCCTCAGAGTGGTTGGTGGGTCACATCGTCAATAAACAGCCCTTTTCAATATATCCCAGACGTGTTAGATAGGGTTCATGACTCGAGAACATGCTGGCCATTCTAGTCGAGCGATGTCGTTATCCTGAAGGAAGTGATTCACAAAATGTGCACAATGGGGGCGAGAATTGTCATCCGTGAAGACGAATTCCTTGCGAATATGCTGCCGATATGGTTGCGCTATCGGTCGGAGGATGGGATTCACGCATCGTACAACCGTTGTGGCGCCTTCCATGACCACCAGCGGCGTACGTCGGCCCCACGTAATGCCACCGCAAAACAGGAGGGAACCTCCACCTTGCTGCACTCACTGGACAGTGTGTCTAAGGCGTTCAGCCTGGCCGGGTTGCCTCCAAACACGTCTCTGACGATTGTGTGGTTGAAGGCATATGAGACACTCATCGGTGAAGAGAACGTGATGCCAATCCTGAGCGGTACATTCGGCATGTTGTTGGGCCCATCTGTAGGGTGCTGCGTGGTGTCGTTGTTGCAAAGATGGACCTAGCCATGGACGTCGGGAGTGAAGTTACGCTATGTGCAGCCTACTGCGCACAGTTTGACTCGTTACACGACGTACTGTTGCTGCACGGAAAGCATTATTTAACATGATGGCGTTGCTGTCAGGTTTCCTCCGAGCCATAATCCATAGGTAGGGGTCATCCAATGCAGTAGCTGCCCTGGGTGGCCTGAGCGAGGCATGTCATCGACAGTTTCTGTCTCTCTGTATCTCTTCCATGTCCGAACAACATCACTTTGGTTCACTCCGAGACACCTGGACAATTCCCTTGTTGAGAGCCCTTCCTGGCACAAAGTAACAATGCGGACGCGATCGAACCGCGGTATTGACCATCTAGGCATGGTTGAACTACAGACAACTCGAGCTGTGTACCTGGTGGAGTGACTGGGACTGATCGGCTGTCGGGCTCCCTCCGTGTAGTAGGCGCTGCTCATGCGTTGTTGTTTACATCTATGGGCGGGTTTAGTGACACCTCTGAACAGTCAAAGGTACTATGTCATGATACAATATTCACAGTTAACGTCTATATTCAGAAGTTCTCGGAACTGGAGTGATGCAAAACTTTTATTGATGTGTGTATGAAAAGAATTTATAGGTGTACAAAATAGATGTTTTCTGATAAAACGAGTTCTGGGAAAGGAAATTATAGGACACTGTATCATCGAAGAAGAATACTGCGAAATGAGGAAGATATGGTAGAAAAGAACAGGGACAATGTTAATTATTATTGTTGATTCAGTAGATGTGTCACTGACTGTTTTCTGAAGCTGGTGAGCCGGCCGGTGTGGCCGAGCGGTTCTAGGCGCTTCAGTCTGGAACCGCGCGATCGCTACGGTCGCAGGTTCGAATCCTGCCTCGGGCATGGATGTGTGTGATGTCTTAAGGTTAGTTAGGTTTAAGTAGTTCTAATTTCTAGGGGACTGATGACCTCAGATGTTAAGTCTTATAGTGCTCAGAGCCATTTTTTTTAAAGCTGGAGATGTTATTTAGTTCTCATATGTAATGCAGAGTCGGCTTCCTACTATTTAAATTTCGCGATCAAGAAATCGTTCACGCAGGAGAATCGTACAAACGTACCGTCGTTCAACTATCGAGCAAAATTCCCGTGTGGACAACATAGTAATAAGCATCCGTGGTGTAGAGAAACAACCGAAAGATCTGGAAGCAAATGAATCACCAGGTTGGACCCCAATTCGGTTTTACCTATCTAGCATTAACGCGAATCTTTCGTCCTAGCGGAAAGTCCCAAGCGACTGAAAAAAGTGCAAGTAACTAAAAAGCAGTCACGAAAAACTGCAGACCAATACCCTAACATCGGTATACTGCAGACTGCTTGAACATACACTCCTGGAAATGGAAAAAAGAACACATTGACACCGGTGTGTCAGACCCACCATACTTGATCCGAACACTGCGAGAGGGCTGTACCAGCAATGATCACACGCACGGCACAGCGGACACACCAGGAACCGCGGTGTTGGCCGTCGAATGGCGCTAGCTGCGCAGCATTTGTGCACCGCCGCCGTCAGTGTCAGCCAGTTTGCCATGGCATACGGAGCTCCATCGCAGTCTTTAACACTGGTAGCATGCCGCGACAGCGTGGACGTGAACCGTATGTGCAGTTGACGGACTTTGAGCGAGGGCGTATAGTGGGCATGCGGGAGGCCGGGTGGACGTACCGCCGAATTGCTCAACACGTGGGGCGTGAGGTCTCCACAGTACATCGATGTTGTCGCCAGTGGTCGGCGGAAGGTGCACGTGCCCGTCGACCTGGGACCGGACCGCAGCGACGCACGGATGCACGCCAAGACCGTAGGATCCTACGCAGTGCCGTAGGGGACCGCACCGCCACGTCCCAGCAAATTAGGGACACTGTTGCTCCTGGGGTATCGGCGAGGACCATTCGCAACCGCCTCCATGAAGCTGGGCTACGGTCCCGCACACCGTTAGGCCGTCTTCCGTTCACGCCCCAACATCGTGCAGCCCGCCTCCAGTGGTGTCGCGACAGGCGTGAATGGAGGGACGAATGGAGACGTGTCGTCTTCAGCGATGAGAGTCGCTTCTGCCTTGGTGCCAATGATAGTCGTATGCGTGTTTGGCGCCGTGCAGGTGAGCGCCACAGTAGGCTTGCCGGCCGAAGTGGCCGTGCGGTTAAAGGCGCTGCAGTCTGGAACCGCAAGACCGCTACGGTCGCAGGTTCGAATCCTGCCTCGGGCATGGATGTTTGTGATATCCTTAGGTTAGTTAGGTTTAACTAGTTCTAAGTTCTAGGGGACTAATGACCTCAGCAGTTGAGTCCCACAGTGCTCAGAGCCATTTGAACCATTTTTTTGAGCGCCACAATCAGGACTGCATACGACCGAGGCACACAGGGCCAACACCCGGCATCATGGTGTGGGGAGCGATCTCCTACACTGGCCGTACACCACTGGTGATCGTCGAAGGGACACTGAATAGTGCACGGTACATCCAAACCGTCATCGAACCCATCGTTCTACCATTCCTAGACCGGCAAGGGAACTTGCTGTTCCAACAGGACAATGCACGTCCGCATGTATCACGTGCCACCCAACGTGCTCTAGAAGGTGTAAGTCAACTACCCTGGCCAGCAAGATCTCCGGATCTGTCCCCCATTGAGCGTGTTTGGGACTGGATGAAGCATCGTCTCACGCGGTCTGCACGTCCAGCACGAACGCTGGTCCAACTGAGGCGCCAGGTGGAAATGGCATGGCAAGCCGTTCCACAGGACTACATCCAGCATCTCTACGATCGTCTCCATGGGAGAATAGCAGCCTGCATTGCTGCGAAAGGTGGATATACACTGTACTAGTGCCGACATTGTGCATGCTCTGTTGCCTGTGTCTATGTGCCTGTGGTTCTGTCAGTGTGATCATGTGATGTATCTGACCCCAGGAATGTGTCAATAAAGTTTCCCCTTCCTGGGACAATGAATTCACGGTGTTCTTATTACAATTTCCAGGAGTGTATTATCAGTTCGAACGCAACAAGTTTTCTTTAGACCGTGTAGCTCGGTTTTAGACAGCATCGTTCGTGCGACAATCAGCTTGACCTTTTCTCACATGAGACAACACGTGGTATGGACGAAGGGCAACAGAATCCATATTTCGAGACTTCCGTTAAGCATTTAACACTGCGACGCATTGCAGACTGTTAACGAAAGTACGGGAATACGGAACAGATTCGCTGATATGTAGGTGGCTCGAAGACTTGTTGAGTAATAGAACCCAGTGTCTTGTCTGCGATGGCGACTATTCAGCAGAGACAAGGGTATCGTCAGGAGTGCCAGTGGGAAATGTGATGAGATTTCTCTTGTGCTCTATACACATAAATGATTTGGTGGACAGGGTGGGCAGCAATTTAAGATTGTTTGCTGATGATGCAGTGGTGTATGGTAGGGTGTCAAATTTGAGTGACTGTAGAAAGATACGGGATGACTTAGACAAAATTTCTAGTTCGTTTGGTAAATGTTGGAAAATATAAGTTAATGCGGATGGGTAGGAGAAACAAACCCGTAATGTTCGGATACAGCATTAGTAGTGTCCTCCTTGAAACAGTCAAGTCACTTAAATATCTGGATGTAATGTTGCAAAGCGATATGAAATGGAACGAGAAAATGGTTCAAATGGGTCTAAGCACTAAACATATGAGGTCATCAGTCACCTACACTTAGAACTACATGGGCCTAACTAACCTAAACACATCACACACATCCATGCCCGAGGCAGGATTCGAACCTGTGACCGTAGCAGCTGCGCGGTTCCGGACTGAAGCGCCTAGAACAGCTTTTTTTTTTTTTTTAATTTTCTGCAGTTACATTTTTGCTACGTAAACCACTATCCCATATGTACAAAATTTGGGGTCACAATGAATATTTAATACAATAATTAGTATTTTTTAACAATGTCAGTTTTACATACTGTGCTTAAAAACATGTCTTCTTGGTATAAATCACTATATAATGTGTGAAATTCTTGCTTCTGAAGCAGATAGACGAGCAATTATTATTACAATAAATTCATTTGGCACTGAATTAACAAAGGATGATCGTGCCAAACTGTATCCTCGTTGTGGGAAGCTACATCCGGACGGTCTAGCTGCTTTGGCACGTGCAGATGGCTATGAACAAGTAAAAGCTGTTTCTGACTGAAAACATGCCAAAATATGTACATGGAAGTTCTTCTAATTTAAGACACTGAAATAGCTTCTCTAAATGACAATGTACGATTACTACTGAAGGCAAAAAAAAAGAAAAAAAAATACAAACAATACAACATTTGAAGAATGTATATTCTTTCAATTTTAATACTTTTATGCAATCATTATCCAGTACACACTATACTTCCACCAAACCATTGTTACACCTATTGCCCTTATATACCCCAGCCCATGATACTTTACTGTGAAAGGATGTGGGAAACAATATGACAATTCTATTTACACAAATTCATGGTGTACTTTATGCACGCTTTATTACTGCACGTGCCAAAGCAGCTAGACCGTCCGGATGTAGCTTCCCACAACGAGGATACAGTTTAGCACGATCATCCTTTGTTAATTCAGTGCCAAATGAATTTATTGTAATAATAATTGCTCGTCTATCTACTTCAGAACCAAGAATTTCACACATAGTGTCAGCTGTTGTACCACCAAGTTCTTTGTAGAAAGAGTAGAATGCTTCTAAGTATGCCTTGTACAGGGTGTTTCGTATTATTTCTATATTCACTTCATCAAGGTCTTGTTCACTGATGCAGTCCATAAAGAACGGAGCAAGTGGTGTGTCAACCAAGACTGCACTGTACAGTTCGGCAGGTGTTGCTGCAACATGAATAGCCTCCATCTGTTCGAAACTCCCGAGTGGGTGATACTTTGGGATCAATTCTGATATTGGTCGCTGGTGTAAGGTTCCAGTGATAAGAAGAATGATGTTATCTATCATGTAGCTGTACGTAATATAGTCCAGAAAAATGGACAATGGTTCAACTGCATGATGTCTCATGTGCTGAAATTCGATAACCAATTTTTCCCTCAGTTTATCATTGATGACAGACACTTGGAGTGGGTTCATTTGCTAAGAAGCTTCCATAAACTGTGCCCTGAAGATGTAACTTCAGATCTTCAAGAGTTTCACATTGCACTAAGTTCAAGTAATCAGCTCGTTTCAAAATTCTACATTTGAACCCTCTACACAGGCCTTCCAAGTAACCAGCATCAATATTGAACATACACCCAATCATTTAGATTTTGTAAAGAAAATAACAATTGATTTTTTTTATATATTTACACTGCACTTCTATAACACTCGGCTCTTCCCACTTGCTCCACTTCCAATCAACTGTCATGTGCTCGGCCACAATGGCCGGTTGAAATGGAACGAGAATTTGGCGAATTTGGTAGCGAAGACGAAGGGTCGACTTCGGTTTATTGGGAGAATTTTAGGTAAGTGTGGTTTATCTGTAAAGGAGACCGCATAGAGGACGCTGGTGCGACTTTCCTCTAGAATTTCTCGAGTGTTTGGGATTCCCATCAGTTCTCACTAAAGTGTGGCATCGAGGCAATTCAGAGGTAGGCTGCTAGATTTGTTACCGATAGGTTCGAACAATACGCAACTGTTACAGAGATGCTTCGCGAACTCAGATGGGGATCCTTGGAGGGAAGGTGACGTTATTTTCAAGGAACACATTGAGAAAATTTAGAGAACAGGCATTTGAAGCTTACTGCGGAACGATTCTTCTGCCGCCAACATACGTTGCGCTTAAGGACCACGAAGATAAGGTACGAGAAATTAGGGCTCACACGGAGGCATATAGACAGTAGTATCTCTCTCGCTCTATTTGCGAGTGGAACAGGAAGGGGAATTGCTACAGTAGCACGGGTTACTCTCCGCAAAGCCCCGTACCGTGTCTTATGGAATAAGTGTAGATTTCGAGAAAGTAGCTAAATGATGGGGCGGGACGGAAAGAATTTTACTCTGATGGTAACGGGTCAGGTCATGTTGTTGAGACCGGGCGTCAAGGCCGCGGAGGGATATGAGGGACAGTGCACATTGGAACCATGATAGAGAAGACAGAGGATATGGAAATCCCTGCGTTTCTCTGCACGCAGGCGGGATAACAGTGCATATGATGTCGAAATATGTTCAAAGAGCCAAACACCACAGACATAACTAACACAGGCATTCATAACCAGTTCCAGGCGCCGCGAGTTCTCCTGAGATCGACCTTGCAAGATGAAATCGCTGTAATCAATAACTGCAGGTGTACGTGTATGTACAAGTTTATTTTTCAGGTCAAAGGGGAGAGCGTTTTACATTTTTGTAGGGCGTGGACAGATGTTGATGCATTCTTGCATTTTGCAGTTACGTGCTCAGACCAACCTAGATTTTCAAATATCATTGCTCCTGGATTCTTTATTGAGAGAGAGAAGTCGATTTTTGTAGCATGTAGGATGAAAGATGATGGGGATTCCAGATATTTCTGGCTAATGGGCCCAGAAATACGAACGAGCAACGCTTGGTTTATGGATGGGTTGAGATTTCATCCCATACTCCGTGTCCACTTTTGTAGTGCACACATGTTGGTATTAAGATTATCGACAGCTATCTTCAGGCTTATTGGTTTTGTGCTTGCCCTAGATATCTCTGGAGGTCATTTGAAATAGGAGAAAACTGATGACAACCGTAGCACGTTGAAAGCGACTGAGAGTCATTTTGGGAGGAGGAGAAGGCATAGAAAGTAACAAACCGTGACCCCGCCACCGCCCAAGACTTATTGCGTCTAGTTTCGAAACTCGGCGCGATGTCGATCCCTGCCTGCAACACACGCACACACACAGACACACACACACACACACACACACACACACACACGAGGTAAACCGCTGATTCGCGTGCGCGCTGCCTCACACCTGCATCGGACAGGCGGACCGGAACGGCCATTTTCCGCATAATCAGGCCGCAAACCTGTTCCCGAGGCCGAGCGGCGACAAGTGCAGGACCGGGAAGAGAAAAGCGACCAACAAGAGGAACACACACAGTCCCCCCCCCCCCCCTCTCTATTTCCTTTGGACCGCTATTCTCGTCACGAGTCAAATTATTTTCGTCGCCGCTGTGCAGGTATTTCCTAGCTGTTATATGTTATCCAACCGTTCTCGAGTATAATGGACGGTGCCTCCGGAACTTATATCGAAGAGAGAAGAGATGGTGGAGAGATAGCCCAGCAGTGAACCTTGGCCCACCGACGAGAGCCACCGCGCAGCCATCTGTCTTTGAGGCAGTAGGCTGCGGGCAGTGGAAATTAATTACCGCTATTAGACCGCGAATTAACAGCACACCGTTTATAAGCCGGCAGAACAAGAGGTGGATTTCTCTGATTGCAGAGAATTAGCAGTGTCTCTCTTTGAATCACTTCACTCCTGTATCGGACGCAGCGTTCAAACTATAATTATTATTCATGGAGGAGTTGTTTCTAATGTGAAAAACAAGAGAAAAACCAGAGAAAACGTAGCAAAGCAGCATATTTGTAGCTACTGCATAATGCACTTATATGTGTAGCAGATATATATATAGGCCACTGAGAATGCTTCCCAAGTGAAAGAGGCGAAACGTGTACGGCAGTGAAAAGCAGTGTTTTCTGCCGTACACGTTTCGCCTCTTTCACTTGGGAAGCATTCTCAGTGGCCTATATATATATCTGCTACACATATAAGTGCATTATGCAGTAGCTACAAATATGCTGCTTTGCTACGTTTTCTCTGGTTTTTCTCTTGTTTTTCACATTAGAAACAACTTTTCCAACACAGGTTTCGTGAAATTAAATTATTATTTGGCCTTACGATTTACAATGTTGCTAGCCCATGTCTGTGCTCCTGAAGACATCTTCATCGCAACTCATAGTCCATCTGATCGATTTCAGGCGTTTATTTCCCCTACATTTATTACAACACATCACTGCACTTTTCGCTGAGTAGTCACCATATGTATCTTAACAGTGTATAGTGTAACCAAATGTCACTGCGAGTTTGCGTCCTCTCTTTTGTTTGTGTCGTCTCTGTGGTTTGATATTTATCATTTGTTTTGTGAGTATATGCATGTGTGTGTGTGTGTGTGTGTGTGTGTGTGTGTGTGTGTGTTTGTATGTATTTTGTATGTTTGAATACCTAGTTCATTGTGAGGGTGCTTTGTTTTTAGTGTTGTGGGTGTGTTATTCTTTGCGCGCGCGCACTCGTGTGTGTGTGTGTGTGTGTGTGTGTGTGTGTGTGTGTGTGTGCGCGCGCGCGCTTATGTGTGTGAGGGAGATATAAATTATTAATGCGAACAATTACAAGAAAAAGCTTCTGACATTGCAATAAAAATTTCATATACAAAGTGCCCGCTCAATGAAAAAGAAAATAATTAATGACCAAATCAATATCAGGAATAATTCACAGGGGAAAAAAATGGTTCAAATCGCTCTGAGCACGACTTAACATCTGAGGTCATCAGTCACCTAGAACTTAGAACTACTTAAATCTAACTAACCTAAGGACATCACACACATCCATGCCCGAGGCAGGATTCGAACCTGCGACCGTATCAGTCACGCGGTTCCGGGCTGAAGCGCCTAGAACTGCTCGGACACCGCGTCCGGCTCACAGGGGAAACTCCCCACCGAACCCCTCTCAGATTTAGTGATAAGATGGCCCAGTGGATAGCCGATCAAACACTGAACACATATCAGGCATGAAAACAGGAACAAACTTTACTGAACTGTGGAAAAAAGAAGCAAAACAGAAACAGTGACCAGTCCCAACATGTTGTCTTTTGTTGTGGTCTTCAGTCCAGAGACTGGTTTGATGCAACTCTCCATGCTACTCTATCCTGTAAAAGCCTCTTCATCTTCGAATAACTACTGCACCCTACATCCTTCTGAATCTGCTTAGTGTATTCACTTCTCGGCCTCCCTCTACTACTTTTACCCTCCACGCTTCCCTCTAATACTAAAATGGTGTCTCCTCAATGCCTCAGAACATGTCCTACCAACCAAATTGCTCTTCACCCCATTTTTTTCAGTACCTCCTCATTAGTTACGTGATCTACGTATCTAATCTTTAGGATTCTTCTGTAGCACCACATTTCGAAGCCTTGTATTCTCTTCTTGTCTACACTGTTTATTGTCCATATTTCACTTCCATGCAGGCTACACTCCATACGAATACTTCCATAAAAGAATTCCTAACCCTTAAATCTATACCTGATGTTAACAAATTTCTCTTCTTCAGAAACGCTTTCCTTGACACAGCCTGTCTATATTTTATACCCTCTCTACTTTGACCATCGTCAGTTATTTTTCTCCCCAAATAGCAAAACTCATTTACAACTTTGAGTCTCTCATATCTTAATCTAATTCCCTCAGCATCACCCGATTTAATTCGACTACATTCCATTATCTTCATTTGTTTTCATTGATGTCCATCTTATATCCTCCTTTCCTTTTAAGACACTGTCCATTCTCTTCAGCTGCTCTTTCAGGTCCTTTGCTGTCTCTGACACAATAACAATATCGTCGGCAAACCTCAAAGTTTTAATTTCTTCTCCATGGATTTTAGTTCCTACTCCAAATTTTTCTTTTGTTTCATTTACTGCTTGCTCAGTATGCATGTTCTGGCGTAACCGCAAACGCCGGAACGGAATGCCAGAGAAGGGGGTGAGGAAACAGCGGCCAATGGTACACGGAATTGGATCGCGCCGCACCACGCACGCCGGCTACAGGACGCGAATAAAAGCGGCTGTCCTTTCCAGCCTCGGCCACGGAGATCGGCACCGGATCGCGGACGGTAATTATCAGTGACGTGTCAACTTCCAGGATCTTTGTGTACAGCAAGAACTTTACTGTTCTCATGTCGCCTCTCGATACATTTGACGTATCTCCAAAGTTAAGTATTGTCATTTGCTTTCTATAAATAAAACTACTAATGTTATTTGTTTGAAACTGTTGTATAGCATTCCGAGAACGCTGCATCCCGCAGGCACCCTATTAGAGACGAGTGGACAAGTCCCCACAATACAGACTGAACAACATCGGGATAGGCTAGAACCATGTCTCACTCACTTCTCAACCACTGCTTCCCTTTCATGCCCCTCGACTCTTATAAATGCCATCTGCTTTCTACACAAATTGCAAATAGCCTTTAGCTCCCTGTACTTTATATCTGTCACCTTCAGAATTTGAAAGAGAGTATTCCGGTCAACATTGCCAAAATATTTTTCTAAGTCCACAAACGCTAGAAACGTAGGTCTGCTTCCCTTAACCTATCATCTAAGATAAGTCGGAGGGTCAGTATTCCCTCGAGTATTCCTACATTTCTACGGAATCCAGACTGATGTTCCTCGCGGTCGGCTTCTACCAGTTTTTCCATTCGTTTCTAAAGAATTCGTGTTAGTACTTTGCAACCATGACTTATTAAACTGATAGTTCGGTAACTTTCACACCTGTCAACAGCTGCTTTGTTTGGGATCTGAGTTATTACATTCTTTTTGAAGTATGAAGGTATTTCGCCTGTCTGATACATATTGATCACCTGATGGAAGAGCTTTGTCATGGCTGGCTCTCTCAAGGCTATCAGTAGTTCTAATGGAATGTTGTCAACTCCTGGAGCCTTGTTTCGACTGAGATCTTTCAGTGCTCTGTGAAATTCTTCACGCAGTATCATATCTCCCATTTCATCTTTATCTACGTCCTTTTCCATTTCCATAATATTGCCCTGAAGTACAACGCCCATCTACATCTATATCTACATACATACTCTGCAGTCCACCATACGGTGCGTGGCGGAGGGTACCTCGTACCACAACTAGCATTTTCTCTCCCTGTTCCACTCCCAAACAGAACGAGGGAAAAATGACTGCCTATATGCCTCTGTATATGCCAATATTCCTCTCTTATCTTATCTTTGTGGTCTTTCCGCGAAATTGTACTGCAGTCAGCCGCAAATGCTGGTTCTCTAAATTTCCTCAGTAGCGATTCACGAAAAGAACGCCTCCTTTCCTCTAGAGACTCCCACCCGAGTTCCTGAAGCATTTCCGTAACACTCGTGTGATGATCAAACCTACCAGTAACTAATATAGCAGCCCGCCTCTGAATTGCTTCTATGTCCTCCCTCAATCCGACCTGATAGGGATCCCAAACGCTCGAGCAGTACTCAAGAATAGGTCGTATTAGTGTTGTATAAGCGGTCTCCTTTACAGATGAACCACATCTTCCCAAAATTCTACCAATGAACCGAAGACGACTATCCGCCTTCCCCACAACTGCCATTACATGCTTGTCCCACTTCATATCGCTCTGCAATGTTACGCCCAAATATTTAATTGACGTGACTGTGTATATACTCCTTCCATCTTTCTACTTTCCCTTCTTTGCTTAGGATTGGTTTTCGAAACTTAACGAGTGTAATACTGAGTGAAGACGACCAGAATCGCCGTCGCGGTTAAGTGGTCACGGTAATAGACTGCATAAAGAACGAGCAGTATTTGACACTCCCTCATGATACTTAATATGTTTCCTCCAACAGTATAGATCTCCGTTCGGTCAGTGAAATGTTTGTTCTCTTTCTGTAGTCTTCGAAGTTGTCATGCTATGCACTGTTTTAGATTATGAGTCATGTGGTAAGAGTGAGTTACCGTTGCAAGTAGACTCACGAATAGTGTGAGGCGGCGAAACGTCTCACAGAAATGACAACAAATAAACGGCTATGAACTGTATTACAACGAAGGAATTCAAGAGTCAAAACTTACAAAACGGAACGCAATTTCAAATCGTTAAAAACATGTTCTGACAGAGCACACAGAAACTGTGAGATTGTGAATCTGTTGTGTCATCATTGCAGCTTATGTGACAAACTATTATGTTTCCGTCATTTCCTTGGAACTGGTCATATTGACATTCATACGAACAGCTAAATCCGACAAGGAGGCATATGTGACTCACTCACTCACCAGGCTGCAAATAAGGTGCTTCAGTAAGAGGTCCCGTATGTGATACACCGGACGTGTTTTCCAGGAGAGTGTTCGGTTGACTTACCACCTTGTGAGCAAACCTTTGTGGTTCCCGTTCGAAAGCCACTCACTTTCGAAGACTAGCTGTGCGAAATCAACTGCCATTATAGGTCCTTTCCTTACACCCCTTGTTGCACGCCGAACGGGAGTAACACCAAGACAAAGTCACAAATCTGAATACAGCGAACAGCGACAAAAAGGTAAAAAAGTTGGTAAAAGCAAGTTTCGTACATGTCTTGCCTGCTCTGCAAGCCAACACCATAACCACTATTTTATTTTATTTTGCTCGTTACTGTTCGTTGCATTTGTGCGATGCGGACGCCTATGACACCCATTGTAGTTCATTGTTGATTCATAACGCAATCGTTTTTATTTTAATTTTTATTTATTTATTTTATTACAGAGAACAGCTAATCCACTGACCGAACACGCTGAAGTACCGTGCCGGCGACTTAACCACGATGCCATTTCTTTCGCTCTCTGGCTCAGTTTTTGACGGGTTGTCCACTAGGTTCTCTTACCACTAAGTCTGTGGGGGATGCGATGGGGAGTTTCCTTTATCAGTGATCATGCTAGCCACTAAAACAATAACAAACAGAAATGCGAAACAGAGCAAGAATAAGGAATTAATCTTTTTCCTCCCTGTCTCTCTCTCTCTCTCTCTCTCTCTCTCTCTCTCCCTCTCCCTCTCTCTCTCTCTCTCCCTCTCTCCACAACAAAGGTACACACACACACACACACACACACACACGCACACACTCGCTAAGAATAACACACACACATGACATATATTCACACGCAACAAAATACACACACAGACACACAAGCGCGCACAAACACAGAAAATAAATGAAGACTATTAAACCATCGACACAGCGCAAACAAAAGACAGGAGATAAACAAGCAGTGCCATTTGTTAAAACTATACACTGTAAAGATACACATGGTGATCAATAAATGGAACGTGCAAGTGATGTGTTGTAATAAATGTAGGTGAAAAAATGCCTGAAATCGGCCAGATGGAGTCTGAGCTTCGGATAACAGATCTCCAGGACCACAAATATGGACTAGCAACATTGGATATCGGACGTACCACCAATAATAATATAACCTCACGAAAGTTGTTTCTAATCTGAAAAACTAGAGAAATACATTACAGGCTACTGGAGATGCGCAAACCGCTTTTCATTCAGTTGAAAAACACGGAACAGACCTGCATGAGTTCAGAAGCAACTTTGGAACTACGGAAAACGGAGAAAATGACGATGTAATTATCAGTTTATTCTGTTGATAAAATGTTCTAGTTCAAATCTCATCTGTCTTTCATTAAGGTAAGAGACTTTTAGAAAACATTAAGAGAATATCCAGAGTAACAAGTTTTTCAGCTACTGCTCACCGTTCTCCAGAAATACGAAGCCGTGTAATTTTCCAGGAAATGCAGATCTGATGAGTTTTCGCAGATTGATGGAAGCACGCGGCAAGTCAGCAGTTTGTGAAGGTCATTACAGACAGAGGAGGTTACTGTGTTATACGTTATATGACAGTCTGCTGTCACCTCCTTCTCCCTCCCTCCCCCCCCCCTCCTGCCCCCCTCTCTCTTCCACAAATTAAACCATTAATCTTGCCGCGAAAGTTTGGATTACTTGACTCAACGATTGTCAGTAGAGATTATTCACTTTATCAAGGGTGCCGAGGCACTACGTGCAGACACAGGAAAGTTATCTGTGGAGAGGTTAGACCACCACATCGTTCCTTATAAGCAGTTAAGGGGGCAGCACATGCTGATTAGCTCTTGTAACGTTAGCCAATATGATGTTACTATGTTGACTGCGACGCGACTGTAACCAATGGGAAACACACGCAGCTCTACTGCATAGTTTAATGACGATGTCCTCCACTTGCCTAACGTTTTCCGGGAATAGGATATCCGAATAGAGACTAATCAGCAGGTTGTGGTCGCTATGAACAGATGAAGAGACTTGTTCGGGACAGACTGGGGAGCTACACCAAACCAGTCTTTGCAATGGAAATTGAAACAAGAATAACAGATTACTTCTAGTGCGTTTCATCTTCCTCCTGAACGGACAGAAGAATGATGGTGTCAAAGACCCCATCTTTCTCCTATGCAAGTTTTCGAAGCTCAAACAGCAACCATGTTATAGAATTTTCCTCGTTGTAGGATTTAAAGCATTCGCTCAAATCATAGGAGTAGACGTAATAACGAATAATAAAACAAGATTGTAGGTGAAGTACTATGAAGACAGAGACAAAACCAGGACCCAACAACAATAGTACAAATATATGTGCCAACTCTTTCCGCGTATGACAAAGAAATTACAAGACTGTGAGATGATATAAACGAAATTATTCAATTTATTAAGGGCGAGCGAAGATTTAATTGTAAAAGGGGTCTGGAATCGATAGAGTAGAAGGAAGTGAAGAAAAAAATAGTACAACCTCATGAATTGCAGGAAAGCAACGGAAGAGGAAGCTGCCTTATAAAATTTTGAATATATGACAAATTAATCATTGCAAACATCTGATATTACATATCCTGAAAGAGTCTTGTACGCATAGAAGAGGTCTGAAGACAGCAGAAAGTTTCAGGTAGAATATATAAAGGTAAGACACAGATTTCAAAATCAAATTTTAAACTGTAAAACTGTCTGGTGTCAGATACAGAATATAATTTATTGGCTACCGACTCCAAATTAAAACTGGAGAAACTGCGGAAAGAGTGAACGTTGCTGTATATGGGTCTCTGCAGCAGGTACCTGGTTCAAGCATTCAAGCTTATTGCTGACTGCTGTTCATCGGGCACGAAGACTGTAATTTGCACGGAAGTACGCACTGAGTGGCTGAAGTGGCCTTTTCAGATAAAATCACGTTTTATGCTACATGGGACAGACTGTCATTGGCAAATACAGTGTGAAACGTCTGAAAGCATCAGTCGTCAGAAGGAACCATGCCAGAGGGCATTCCCTGCGCGTTCTCGTCATTCTGGAAGGTACAATAGATCAACACAAGTATGAATCTATGCTTGAAGACCACGTCCACCCCTACATGCAGTTTCTTTTTCTCAGTACGGTGGCATCTACCAGCAGGACAGTGCACACAGCTCGCAGCACACGGAAGTGGTGTGCAGAGCATAAGAATGAATTTACTTCACTTCCCTGGCCACCAAACTCCCCAGACGTAAATCCAATAGAGAATCTGTGGAACCGATTCGATGGTTCTATTCACATCCAGCGTAGCTAGCCAAGTCACTGGAGTCGGGATGACTCCACACCCCTGTTGTTACCTTCCAGACCCTCACTGACTGTCTAATCTGCACGCCTCGAAGTGGCCCGCGCCACGAAAGGTGGTTTGTCAGGCATTCGACACGTGGTCACATTAGTGTGGCTGGGCAGCGTATTTTTGAAGTTGATCGGCGTAATCAAAACATAATAACAATTAAAGCCACAGTTGTTGTTTGGGTAAACTGTAATCCAGGCCACACATCGACAAAAATGAATGCGAGGAACCTCCAAAAACAATCACAAATTGCCTGGTTATCCAGCTCTAAACAAGCTAGGACTGAACCAGGGTGGCGGCATGTTGTGCTGTTTTACGCCCAGTGGAGGTTGAGAAGATCCAATTTCATGAAGTGGAGATTTTCTTCGACTTGATTTTTCACACTGTTCGGTCCCATGGATGAAATACGATAAGTCCTCAGTGGCTCAGTATTTGTCTGTTGGGTATGGACTTGACGAACCCAGGGTTTCTGAGGTGGGGAATGGCAAGTTCCGCCAGTACCCTGTCACTGTAAGCTCTGGACATGCTTCAGAGACCACTGTATGGCGCGGCAGTGGAACAATGTTTGTCACAGGAATAGAGACTTTGGCTTGACCGGCTAGGTCGCGACGACGGTAAAAATCTCTGTGACGAACCCTCGATCTTAATGTGTGCTGCGTACTGATGAGATGCAAGGCTGTTGAGGTAGAACAGTCATTAGCGGGCAACCTCTGGGAATTCAGCCACATCTCAGTTGAATAAGGTTTACCTAGGCGCGCAGGGTTATGTATGGACAGACTTCCCTAGCTGCTGGTGGGATCGAGATGGAACACTCGAAATTATCTCCTTTTCCTCCTAGTGGAAAGGCTGGGGCGCTGAGTGGTACTGACAATTAAATAAGAGGGTTCGTGTAGACGGTCCTCCTGACTCAGGAGTAAATTCTAGAATTGGGTCTAGTAACAGAACACATCCTGGCAGCCACAATGTGTTTGTAAGAAAAGAGGGCAGCTTCGAGAAAGTTTCGCCTTCCTGTATTTGAAAAGGGTTATAAGGCACTTCTGGCAGTTTAAAATCAGTTAAGCTTCTGCACAACGGGATACTGTCGGTGAAAACATGTAGTTCCTAACAACTTGAGAACTTCCAATAAGCCCAATGCCTTGAGGAGTGAGTCATCGAAACCGAGCTGCCCACGACGTTGAATTACAGAAAAGGTGTTGTGAATGCAGGGACCTAGTGGACATTCCCAAGGGGGAAATGGAAGATGAGAGAGCTCTCGAACGTATAGTCGATGTGCAAAATACAACGAAGTGGATGTGTGGGAATTTTATAAAGTCCGATTTCTATATCCTAATGCTTAACAGCACGAAACTGCCTGAACACGTTTAGGCAGGTTACCTTCGCTTAAGCGTGAGGTCTTAAGTCCACAACCCAACGTTTGGTTTCAAGCGCCAGCGCTCTGGGCACATTGCACTTTCGAGTCATGGAGAGGCCACTTGTGGCAAATATGGTAAGGCCGCCCATGAAGGAGTCATTTGTACATCTTCTCTGAAGCGTGTGAATTGCTCTGGAGTTCACCCTGCTTGGAGTCGAGACTGCAGTATACGCCTTGAAGAACGAAAGATACAAGGGCTTAAGACGACAAAGCTCATCCCATAAGATGAATCCAAAAAAAAACAAAAAAAAACGCAGAAAGCCATACTACCCCCAATGTTCGCTACCTCCTTTGTTTTGGTACTTAAACAACCAGTATAGAAAGCCTACGCTGCTACACAAACGAGGGTTGCTAGTATCAGCAGCAGCACCTGCGTTTGTCCATGGACTTGTGCTGTTGCAGTCATTTCGCCTACCAGAATTTTAGAAAAAGCTGTGGTTACTGACATTGTGGAGCTCCCTCCCCTCCAATGTTTCAGTCTGGGACGCCATCCAGTGTTGCCACCGCAGCCACAGCTGTGGCTTCAAAGCCAAGGCAAAAAATCAAAGGTAAGTGTCCATCACAGATGGAATCGGGAATTAAACAGTCAAACGATGTCAACCTCATTGTCTCTGACGTCTCCCTCTGTTGTTCTTTAGAGGCGATGGACCTTGATGTCGGACTGAGGCAATCATCTCACCCCAAGACTGAGCCTCCAACCATTGCAGTTCTCCCTCCACAGTAGAAATCAGGATGAAACTGCAACACCCGTGATAAATGGTTCACATCTTACAATGGAACATTAATGGGTTCAGGAAACATGTGGAGGAACTGAAACTGCTAATACAGGAACACCCCCCGTGCGTGTGTTTGCAGGAAACGCATTTAAAGCGACTGATGACCCTGTCCTAAGGGGCTACACATCCTATCACAAGGATGACCTGACTGGCAAAAGGGCCTAGGGAGGGTCGCTCTGTTTGTCAATAATGTGCACCACTCCTCTTCTCTCGCCCTAGCTGCTGACACGCAAGCAGTTGCAGTTGCAGTTCACGCATGTCAAGCATCACAGTTTTTTCGCTGTATTTACCACCACACGATGCTACTGACTCTAAGGCTCTAACAGGTCTTATAGAACAACTCCCCTGATCAGTTGTCCTAGTGAGAGACTTCAATGCTCATCATATATTGTTGGATTTGGCCTCTCCTTGCCCTAAGAGTCAGGTTTTGAAGAGCCATCTCACGAGAAATGCATTCTCAGCACAGGCAGTCCCACACATTTCTGTGCTGCTACAAGGCCATTTTCAGTGATCGACCTCTCTTTTTTTGCTCTCCATCCCTCATGGACTCTGTTCAGTTGGAGGAAATTGCCGACCTTCATTCCAGTGATCACTTCCCTCTCCGCATTCATATCCTGGATGGAGTATTACCAGCACATAAGCCACCAGACTGGATGGTCAGCAAGGCCAATTGGACGCTGTTCAGCCAGCCGACGGTGTCTGAACGCCACGACAGTCTCCAAGAATGGGTGGATCACATCACATGAGTAATCCATCGTGCCGCTGACTTCTCGATCCCAAAGTCCTCGAGTCATTTAAAGAGGTAACCTGTTCCTTGGTGGTCCAGTGAGTGCCACTCAGCAATCCGGGACAGGCAAGTGGCTCAACGACAGTTTAAGTATTGCCCAACAGCAGACAGCCTCACAGCATTTTGGGTGCGAGAGCCAAGGCTAGACGGGTAATTAAGGAGATCAAGAAAAGGTAATGGTAAGCGTTTCTGGCCGTACGTCGGTTCAATTGTTAAAAAAAAATGGAAAGCAATCAGGAGGATTTCTGGTAAGCACAACCGTTTACCAATAACAGCAGTGTTGAAACAGGGGTGGCTCTCAACAAAGTCTGGAGACATCGTTTAGACAATGGAAGAGCTTTATGCAGTGACTACTGCCTGTGCCAGCCATGAACCAGGTTTTCACCTCTACTATGCGACTGCAGAGAGGGCAAGGTAGACTTCCGATTCCACAATCCTGAGTCTTACAACTACCCTCTCTCCATGAAGGAGCTGGAATCGGCGCTGTTTGAGACTCCTGATACTGTATCTGATCACAACCAAATCCGGTACTGCATGCTTCGACATTTGCCAGCAGCGTCAAAGAGAGTCCTCAACGGATGTTTTATCTTATGTGGCAGACAGGCGCCTTCCCCAACTCGTAGAGAGGGGCAATTTTGACCACTCTCCTCAAACCAGGAAAAGACCACACACTTCCCAATAGTTACCAGAGTGCCGCCTTATGAGCTATGTGGGAAAGACCCTGGAACAAATAGTTAACCGTCGTCTAGTCTGGTTGTTAGAGACCGGGGAACTCCTTAGCCTCTCTCACTGTGGATTTCGGGTTCTTCGCTTCACTGTCGACAATGTGACCCAAATACAGGCTGATATTCAACTGTCTATCCCACTTAAACTTCGCTGTCTCGACATATTCTCTGATACCAGTAAGGCGTACGACACTACATTGAGACACAGTATTCTCGTGCAACTCCATCAATGGGGAATTCGTGACCTCCTCCACATCTTCATCTAAGCTCTTTCTTAGGTCCTGAATTGGTGACGTGCTGTCGGATGATTTTCAGCTAGAGAATGGTGTTCCTCAGGGAAGTGTGTTAAGTGTTAACCTCTTTGCCGTAGCCATAAACAGTATCAGATCTATAGTAAGACGTACTGAAGAGTGCACCTTATTTCTGGGCGATTTTAATGTTTTCTATTCATCCTCCAGAGTTGTAGCAGTGACCCGTCGGTTGTGTGTGTGTGTGTGTGTGTGTGTGTGTGTGTGTGTGTGTGTGTGTGTGTGTGTGTGTGTGTGTGTATTTTTGTCTCCAACGTATCGTGGTTAACGCACCTAAGAGACCTGAAAGCCAGAACCCAGAAGACACTAACATCGTAAGGTGCATTAGCCACAAATCATGGGGAGCAGACAGAGCGCATCTGTTCGTTTCATAGGGTTCTTGTGCGTTGACTGCTAGACTATTGATGCACAGTTGACGGGTCAGCGAGGCCTTCTTACCTGAAGGTTATTGACGATATCCAGCATGAGGGGATAAGGCTGGCCAGAGGTGCTTACGGTACCAGCCCCATATACAGTCTCTGTGCTGTCGAAGATGAATTGCCACTCATCCGGCTGCAGCTCCTCACGATGAGGCGGACGTATAAGTTCCTTGTAGCACTGACTTCACCTGCATACCGTAATGTTGCTCATCCGCCACTGGAACGTTTTTTCTCCAGTCGTCCACGAGCAACAAAGCCATTTGGGATCCGCGTGCAGCGTATGTTAGACTCACTTGGTGTGGAGTACATACAACCCTAAATCCACGGGTTTAGCTGATTGCCACGCTGATTACTGCAGAGGCCCAAGGTAATTGTAGATTGTTGCAGTAAAGGGGAGATCGTACTCCTGCATGTGTTTTAAAGCATCATTTCGACTGAGCACCGCACCGCTACAGCTGCTTTTACTGATGGGCTGAAACTGGCAGACTCCTTTGGTTGCCCTGTTGTTTTCCCCGATCGTGTCCTTCAGGTCCGACTGCCACGAGACTTTACTGTCTTCGACGCGGAATTATGTGCGACCATGCGGGCACTGGAGCAGATGAGATGTGCGTAAGTGCTAAATTCCTTGGATGAGAATATCCAGAACGCCCTTCTTCACCTGCGACGTCTGGGGAAGGAAATGTGTTTTTGCTGGGTACCAGCTATCTGAGCACATGGGTATTGGGGGGAACGAAAGGGCAGGTGTAGTGTCCAAGGAGGCGTGCCGTGGTCGTCAGCTGTTTTAGGGTGCTACCCGCCTACATGTTGTCGGTTCGCTGTTGAGATGCGGAGCCTTACATCGGTGTTAGGACGAGTGGATGAGCTCCGTCTAGTAAAGCCCACTACGCGGCCGTGGCGTAGCTCCTTCCAGCCACGTCGACGGCACGAGGTCCCCCTTACTCGCCTTTGCAAAGACCACCGTCCTATGACGCACGGCTCCCTGCTCCGGCGAGAGTACCCTCCAATGTGTGGTGCTTATGGCGTACAGATAACGGTGCCCCACATTTTATTAGACTGTGATTTGTACTCCGACTAGTGGGCAGCGGCAAGCAGATAAGCCCTCTGTTTTAAGTAACGTTCAAATGAATGTGGTCCAAGTTTTAAGGTTTTGTGATTTGCTTCCGAAAAGTTTATGGATATGTTCTTAATGTGTGTACAGGGTGACAGGCTCACAGTGTTTTGTATGAGTGGCCAGTCCTTCACTTTTCTTCGTGCCTTTCTTGTAGCTCTTCTGTGGCTTTGCTTCTGTTTTGATCGCATGTATAGCACTTTTCACTCTTCTCCGTTTTCTTAAAGCCTGTGAGATAGAGTGATTGTGTGGGCCTACATGAGTGAGGTGGGAGTAAGCGAATGAGTGCCGTTTTAAAGGTTTTCTCCTCATTGTGTGACAACAATCTTCGACACTTTATCCATATTCGTTTATTTTAATATGTGTGAGGGTGTTGATAACCTCAGAGTTGAACATCTGTCAGCTCCAAACACACACACACACACACACACACACACACACACACACACACATACATACACACACACACACACACACACACACACACACACACACACACACACACACACGAAATACGATGCATACACCTACGGTGCAGGAAGACCGTGTTCTTCAGTGGACTACAGTTACTCTGCGATTGTAGAAGTGAATGTTGCCTCAGCAATCAGTGACAAGTCTTCTTTGCCTACCGACAAATGGTTAACTATTGTGTGATTGCGTACTCAGAGGAAGGAGGTGCGGGTGTCCTTTTGGGAACTGGGGACTGATGTTGGCCAGGCGAATTGCTGCCATGTTAATTTGAGGCCCTGGAATTCGCTCGCCAGCGAATTGGACTACTCTCTTTCTGGATCTCGATAGGGAGCGTGTGAGGAAGGGGCAGATAATGATATGTGGACTCCATTTGGGAATATGCCGTAAATCTTCACATCCGCGCTTTGAAAGCAGGACAACGCCGCAATCAACGCCGTCGGACAGTGCCTTTTTTTTTTAGAGAAAATTACACAATGGAAAAGGTCCTCCAATTAAGCATTGTTTAAAGGTACAGGTAATTCAAGAGATTCGGGTGAGTATTTTGCTGTATCAAGGCTTAACATTCCGACAGAGATGGGATTATTTCTCATTCTTACGGTTCCTCTGATATTAAAAAAAGTTTTATTACTATTCTCTCATAGCGCGAATGTTCAGGCCAATGAGTTGAGAACGGCTCCTGTCGTTTTTCATTGAGGTAGTAAAACTTGAGGTAGTAAAACTTGAATAAAATTCTTACACCGCGAAAGTGTAAAACATTTATGTGATGAGACTTCGTTTGTTACTAAGACAGCTTCTTTCTGTAATGCGAGAATGATTAATGATAGTGCCAACACCATTGAAAAATCCGGTTGCAATCCTATTCAAGTCGGCCTGCTATGAAAACATCAATTTACGGCTCTGGCTGAGTAATGACGTGAAAAAATCGATATTTAATGTATTTCTACTAAATAACCACTTGCATCACAAAAGTTACATTGTGCTTCCACCCATACTATAGATAAATAAGAGGGTCACTACAAGACAATTGAAGTATTCTGACGTTTTCTTCTTTAAGAAGATAAATGAGAAGACACGTAAACAGCATCATAGAATCCAATAAGAAATCTCTGGATTTTAACCTTTTTTTAGACATCTGCGTGTGAATAGTACACAATCAGTCATACTTTCTTGTATTCGAAGGTAATGTTTGTTATGACGCTTAGTATCAGCGTCAGACGATACGTATCCGAGTGACGAGCATGCGTACGGAACATAGTCTGTGGCTAAGCCATGTCTCCGCAATATCCTTTCTTTCAGGAGCGCTAGTTCTGCAAGGTTCACAGGAGAGCTTCTGTAAAGTTTGGAAGGTATGAGAAGAGATACTGGCAGAAGTAAAGCTGTGAGTACCGGCCGTGAGTCGTGCTTCGGTAGCTCAGCTGGTAGAGCACTTGCCCGCGGAAGGCAAAAGTCCCGAGTTCGAGTCTCGGTCGGGCACACAGTTTTAATCTGCCAGGAAGTTTCATATCAGCGCACACTCCGCTGCAGAGTGAAAATCTCATTCTGGGAACATAGTCTGTTCAGAAAGGTGCATGAGAACCAAAGCATAAATCAGACACGGAATAAATAACAAACGTCACTTTAAAATAGCTATATTGGGAATATTCAGTTTATACGTTGACGATCTGTACGTGGATATGGTGCTGACGTAAACAACTGCAAGTCTCTGTATCAGTACACTAGTTCTGTTGCGCCTGGCTGAGCTAACTGTCCGAGTCGTGAGCTGATGTCTCTGACGAGAGGTAATCACTGAATAGCGATGTACGTCACTGTACTAAGTAACCCCGCTGGGTCCCGAAGAGTAACTGGGGAGTAACCCGGAAGTAACTGGCTACTGGCGCTGCACATGGTGCCTCTGCATGAGGTCGAGTCTCGCGCCCTGGTGACGCTGCCGCGCAGGTGGCGTTGCCCTGCGTCCACTCTGGGTCGGTCGGCGCCCATTGCACTGGCGACCACTGGTGAATGCCCGCTGCACTAATGCTGCCGACGACGGCGGCCCCTTGTCTGGTGCCGATTGTGTAATGATACCACAATGTTATACAGTGCCAAAGAAAATGAATAATTTCCCATGAACAGCCTGTGTGAGAAGTCTGTGCCTCAGATTCCAGCAGTGGGCAATTTCCCCCTCTGTCCATCCCGCCCTCCTCCTGCTGCTGTGGCCCCCTGTGTCTGTTCCCATTTCTAGCATATTAACCAACGAATTGCCTGCTTCGTATGCCCCTCAACCATCCTCCATACCTATAAATCCCTCATCCGCCCTATTCTCTGCTACACCCACACTGCCTGGATCTCTGCCCTTCCTACCTTTTTCAAATCCCTTCAAATCCTAGAACGCCATGCTCTCTGCCCCACGTGCATCCTGTATAACCTTATTCCGTTCCCACAGCTCCTCCTTTTCCTCGAACAGATACGGATCCTCTGCACCTCCCGTAAACTCGATCCTTCTCACCTGCTCGTCTCTCCTGCCCTCTCCCACCTCCATCTGCTGCCGCGCCTGTATTCCCACGTCCCACCTGCTCTCATCTCCCCACTCTCCATACCCTCGCCCAAGTTGCCTTCCACCAACTCCCCCTCCCTGATTATGCCCTCATCCCCTCCATCTACCCCTCCTACCAACTTTGATCCTGATCTTCCACATCCTGTGCTTTTTTTCCCCTTAGGGCACCCTCTCTCCCTTCACTCCCTCCTACCTTCCTTCCCATCCTCGTCCCGGGCTTCACCTACCCCCCCGCCATACCTTCTTTCGTCCCCCCCCCCCAACTCCTCTGCCACTGGCATCTACACTCTCCCCTCTCCCTCCTCCCCCGCCATTCCCCTTTTGGCAGGTCCCCCGACTCGCACACGTCACGGGGAACTTTCGCGCGCTGGAGATCAGCGCCATTGGTTTCTGTGTGTGTGCCGTCGTGTTAGTGATTCAGTGTTTTCACCGAACCACGCTCCATCGTTCACGTGTGTTCTCTCAGTCGCCAGTGTTCGTGTACAGTGCTGACCGTTTTTTATCTTTTACTCCACATGTGAACGGCTCCGTGTTTTTTTAATTAATGTGTCTACTGTTTTTGTCCACCATTCTTTATGTCTATCTGTGTCTTCATTGTTTCTCTTTGTACAGACTGTGGCTGAAGAGCGGCGTAATATTGCCGCTGCCAGCGCAGCTTTTGTATAAGGTGCTAAAATCACAATAAAGAAAAAAAACTGCTTCGTATGTGAACGTCTTCAGGTGTTGGGTGTTCCGCCAGATGTCAGCGTCATCCATAAACAATATTTCGACAACGTGACTCGTTGCCTTCGTCAGGTGTCACCTGAGACTACTAGTCAGGTGGAACAGGCCCATTACTTAGAGCTACTGCCTCCTCTCCATGGTCGGTTCTAGGCGCTCTGTAGGGACGGTGGTTATCTCTGACAATAGATTTTCGGTTACATCGTTTTTTTTTTCTATGCCAGTTTAAACTGGCTGTTAAAACCGCTCAAAATGACTGGTTCCTCAGATAGCCCATTTTCAATGTAATATTCCTTGTATTTCCTGTTTTAAATGTCGAAATCCAACAAAGACTGAAACATTTTGACACTCTCAGTTTCACGGTACATAGAACAGAAATATTAAATTGAATAGGAAAATAAAAGAAAACAGTCTGTCCACTGTTCGCTGAAGCGAAAGCTTATAAGTGGTTGAATACTGCAAGAAAATAATCAACATCCTCCTGTGGACTCTAATTGTTTGAATCTGTGCTCAAAAGTCATTTTGTAATCGAGGAACATATCACTATTTCGGAATTACGAATAGTCAGTGCTTAAGTGTAAAAACTAAGGTTGAAGAACTCTGTTTTTCGTGTTAATGTATCAGTTATCCAGGGCTACAAGCAGATAAGGGCATATTATGTAGACAAAGGCAGCAGATCACTTACTTTCGATTTTTCTAGTACGCTATGAAGGAATTGTTGTTAGATCAGGGTGCGAACTGGTGTTCCGTTTTCGGCCCGGTGCGCCTGACAGCGATTTGTCGTTTTGTTCTCGGCACAGTGCACTTGGTGCTCTGTCTGAGGTTCGTTGCCCATGTTAACATACCTCAGTTCTCCTTTTTGTTGAGCTCTGCTGTTGCAACCATTGCGTTTTCAGGGACTCCGGTACAGGAGCCTCTGCCTTGGTGATTGGGTATGAGTGTCACAGTTCATGGGTTTTCTGCCACCTTTCTCTCTACTGATTCTCTTATAACACTGTCCCAATATCTAAGGGTCTGTACCAGACCCCTTTTTTCATAGAACACGGTATGATTAAGTTCCAGACAGTGCTCATCAATATCTGATTTCGTTGACTATGTCTTGCAGGTGTATCTCTGATGTTCTTGGTATCTGATGTCCACTGTCCTAGTCATTCCGCCAACGTGGCACATGCCACACTGGCAAGATGTATTACAAATTCCTAGTTTTGGTAAACCAAGGTCATATATCACACTTCACAATAGTCCTCCTATTTTAGAAGGTGGACAACATGCACACATCATTCTATGTTTCTTGAGAGACTTGTTGATCTTTGCAGAAATAGGTCCCACGTAGGGCAGTCGAGCCACAGTCTTCGCTTCGTCTTGCTATTCTTCTCCCTCGTAACACGGAGTGGCTAGCTGAAAGGCTTTCTGAACCTGTTTGACCGTGTATCCATTTTTGCAGAGGACTGAGCGTAGATCCTATATTTCAGATGTCAAAGTGTCGTAGTCTGGCAAGGCATTTGCCCTGCCGCCCAGTGTCTTTAGAACTCGATTCTTCTGCTCAGGACGATGACTGCTGCTAGCTTCCAGGCATAAATCAGCTTATGTTGGTTTCCGATACATACTGTGATCAAATGGTATATCTGTTCCCCCTCTGACCAATTAAGGGGCTCCGGAAAGGCTCAAAATCATGAAAAGTTCAATTTTTACTTTTTTGCGTTTTCTGAATCTGCAGACTATTACCTTTTAATAGATATATAATTTATTCAATTCCGGAGACTACAACTATTTTTAAATTTTTTTTGAAATGTGTTCTACATGGGCGTGACCCACTGTGGCGCTGTTAAACTGCTGTCAAATGGTGTTATCATTAACGTCCGTGTTCATCAGGTACATTTTAGTGATGTGAGATAAAGTATGTGTTGTGGCTAACCTGTGATGGTTCAATATGTATCGCTGGTGTGATTGTCGATTGTTTCATGTTTATTTACTCTGTCGTTATCTCGAAAATATTCGTAATTGATTCTGTTTCTTGAGTCTCTGTTTTGTTGAAGTATAATAATGAGTAAAAGTAAAGTTATTAGAAATCCTCTGAAGGCTTTTAAGAAAAGGAGAAATGTTGGAAAGCCAAAGGTATGTGTTATTACTGTAAACAATAAAGACGATAACCATGTGAGTGAACCTAACCTCTCAAGTACACCTGCCCATAGCAGTCAAAGTGGGAAAGAAAATACTTCACAGAAGAAGCTTGGTTCAATGAGTGAGAACTATGAATGTTTTATGGGCGAATCGGATGTGAATGAAATATTTGATATGTCGGTTCTCAAAGGCATTTTTTCAAACTGTGTAAGATGTATTCATTGTAGTGAAGTTGGTCTGGAACTCTCCATAATAAAGCACGTAGGACTTGCTAGTGAAATACAACTGAAATGTGATAAGTGTTCATACATGACCACCTTTTGGAACAGTGTTGCAGTAACTGCAACTGAAGAAAATGGTAGCAAAATCTACGAACACAACAACGAGCGATGCTTGCTTTAGAAAAGGAACGCCTTCGGGCTGCAGACAGGGCTGTAAAGAGCCTAGAAATACAAGCAAGAGCAAACAGGAGGAGGAACAAGAGGAAGCTGGAGGAGGAGTTTGCAGAGGATGAAGATAATCCATCCTATGGACCTGGAATGCACTAAAAAGTTAATCCAATCTTTGTCGCTCGATTCCCAAAACTTTTATTTTCTCATACTAATTACATGTTTTCTAAGGATGTTCCAAACATTTTTGTTTCAAACTTTCAGTAAATGTTACACAGTACCTTCTGCATAATTTAACACACCATTTTTCCAAAAAACTGTATATTTTTGAATATATAAATAAAAAATTGCAAAAAAATGTCGTGAATTTTCATTACAATTGAAAAAAAATCATCTTTAATAACTGAACTAAAATTTTGTAAAATCACTGTGTTAAGTTGTAGCCCATATTCCAATAAATAATCTGTAAAAAGTTCAACTTCCTACCTCAAATACTTTGTGAGGAAAGATGTAATTTATAAGCGTTATTTTAACATTGCAAGTATAGGGCGTTCCGGAGCCCCTTAATCCAGAAACGGCAGCTGACCACTTTCCCCCAGTTCCATGGTGAACATTATATCTGGATGGCATAAATTAAGATATTCCAGTAACTCAGTAAGCCTCACCCTAATATGACGAGAGATCACAAAGTTATCGTCCACACGTACATACGAAGTAGGCGAATTTGTATCTAGCTGTCTAATGCTTCTTCCTCAGAGATGTCCACGAACAAATTGGCAACCATGGGACAGAAGCCTACCTATCGCCACTCCTTCTATCTGCACATAATGTTGACTGCCATACAGAAAATACCTTGAAGCCAGTATATGCCAAAACAGGTTCATCACAGAATCGTCAGATTTTTCTACAATGAGTTGCAGTGACCGTTTCAGTGGTACACTGCTAACAGGGAAATCACATCACATTCTGTTACATGTAGTTGGTTTCCATTGTCAGAAATCGTCCGAGTTGCATATGTGGTGAATACACTTCCCCAGATATGGGCATAGCAGTCTCTTGAAGTACTTAGGTGCTTAGCTATGGAGGCGTAGCCTCTTTGTGCACTTTTGGCAGTCCATGCATTCTAGTTGGAACTGGCGCTCTAGATCGTAGCCGTTCCATGAAGAGTTACTTCATATGTGTTATTTTTCATCTTCTAGACAGAACGTTAATGTACTTCACTACAAAATTTCGAGCAGAACATTCTTAGTTCTGGCTCATTTCCTTCTTGACACATCCCAAGCATGGACAACTGGCAGTGACCATAAATGCAAATGCTATGGCAAATACGTTGTCCAGATTACCTGTTATTGTGTAAAATGTTCCAGGACGAGTTAAGCCATTACACGGTCCTGATGCCTGCAATAGTCAGAGCAGCTGATAGGCAGGTCAGTTGGCACTCATTTTACAGCCTGAAATGCCAACAGTGGCCTACTTATCACCATATCACTGACGCTTGCCACTGGGAATTTCCTGCACGTGGGCGTAGAGTACTATTCGGACACTGTGCCCCTACTTCAGCTGCTGTCTCGCAGCGCAACCACTAGCGATGTGAAAAACTGTTCCTTTCAGAGACTAGATCAGAACTGCTCACTCAGTGGAATGAACTAGCTCTTTGTCTTGCCTCACCACACATCATTGACCCATAAAAATAAATAATTTTTCAATTCGACTATAGTACCAACATTTTTATGTGATTTAGTCCTGTTTTGAAAGATTGTAAAAAGAGAACTAATAAGTTTATGATACGTCCCTAGTGGTTTTGAGATTTACATCATCAGCATTTCATCTGCTGTAAAAATTAAAAATATTACGATAAAGTCGTAATTATTTTTTATCAAGTGGAAAAATTTTAAAAGTAAGACTAATTATTGTTATGTTTTCACACTTTTATTGGAAACTAAAACTAATTCTTGTAATTTTT
Source organism: Schistocerca serialis cubense (assembly GCF_023864345.2). Lineage (NCBI taxonomy): Eukaryota > Metazoa > Arthropoda > Insecta > Orthoptera > Acrididae > Schistocerca > Schistocerca serialis. The sequence goes on from NC_064643.1 coordinate 123,701,589, forward strand.
CCATATTTTTATAGGAGACAAAAAACACTATAAGAAATGTAGCACAAATGTGATTAATTTAACTATCTACAGTCCTCATTTACAATCAGTATGGTATTATATGTACAAAAAAATCAATCATTGTTATGATTTATGAATAAAATTTGACCTGTATTACTTGAAGTGAATCAGTTTCTTTTCTCTATGCATATTTGTCCTTCTTTTGAGAAGATACACTCACAGGGCACTGGCATAATTGGGATGTATAATAGTTTCAGAACCAATTGGTGTAGCATTGGTTACAACAATTTTGTCGTTTCCCACCAGCTTAAGGAACCGCTGTGTCTAGGCAAATATGCCTCAGGTAAATATTTCTCTAGTTTGACAATCACTGCACATGACTTCCTTGGAGCTGAGAACACACTCCAGATAGCTGTTAATATGTCATCCGTAATTGAAAAGGAAAACAGAAGTTATATCTCTCAGGGGCCAGAAGCCAATTCCAGCAAAATAATAATAATAATAATAATAAATGGTCGGAAAATAGAAAACAGAAACTCGTTCAAACCCTCAGAAAATATTATCTCATTCATAAGAGAAATGGACACACAGAAGAAATAAGATAAATTTAATTACATTAACAGAAAAATATAAGAAACCTTCAGAACTGAAGTAAGAAAAGAAACTCTATCCAAGTTCTGCACAACAGTGTCAGAATACAGAACCAACTATGATATTTGGAAATGAATTGTGGACTGAAAAAAAAAAAAGAATAAAGGATACATGCGCTGGAGAAGTGACTCCTGAGAATGGTAGCTGCCTACACACTCCCTGACAAGTGGATGAATGCTCATATCAGAGAAGACCAGAGTGTAAACTGCTTAAATGAGCAGAATAAGGAATAGATTACAATCTGTATGGACTATGCCACAATAATATAAAATGACAGAGTACCCAAATTATTGATTAATTAGTTCCCAATGGGCGTAAGGTCTTCAGGAAGACGAAGACAAAGTAGGAAGGAAAAGTTTTTTGTGAATTTGTGGTAAGTTCCTATGGGGCCAAACTGCTCAGGTCACCTGTCCCTAGGCTTACACGCTACTTAATGTAACTTAAACTAACTTACACTAAGGACAAAACACACACCCATGCCCCAGGGAGGACTCGAACCTCTGAAGGGAGGAGCTACACGAACTGTGGCAAGGCGCCCCAGACCGTGCAGCTACCACGTGCAGCAAGGTGGAAAGACTAATAATTTCAACCAAGATGGTGTAATGGGAAAACGCCTATATAAGCAGGTAAAAGAAGATGTCTCATATTCAAAATGTTGTGATCTTTTAATTAACTAGCTATGATGTAATAAGTTTTGAAACTACATTTACAACTTTGATCTTATCGAAGAGAGAGAATTAGTCTGATCAGGTTAAATAAATAATAAATAAAATAAGAACGATATATACATGCACTGCCATATATGTACAATAATTATGTCAATGTGTACTGTTATTGTGGTAAAGAACCGCATCCAGAAAGCTGTACTCAGATGGAGAAGCAATGAATCAAGGAAGGGAACTGGAAGCTGTATCAGTGGGTGAGCCAAGAGCACAGAGAGGAGAGTGACTCCAGAGTTGCTTTGTAATCCACTCCATGCAATCAGCTGGCGATCGGGATGGGCCAGAGCGCGAGATCGACTGACGATCGGGATCGGCTGACACGCTGTAGGGAGCTGGGCTCCGACCACTGTGGGACTTAACAGCTGAGGTCACCAGTCCCCTAGAACTTAGAACTACGTAAACCTGACTAACCTAAGGACATCACACACATCCATGCCCGAGGCAGGATTCGAACCTGCGACCGTAGCGGTCGCGCGATTCCAGACTGAAGCGCCTAGAACCGCTCGGCCACTGCGGCCGGCGCTGTAGGGAGCGGTCATTTTTCTATACGCTGTGTGCAAGTGGTGGCTGATGACAGCTGCTTGTGTGACTCACGCGATCATCAACAACATGTTCTGAGTGTGAGGCTACGTCGAAGGAAATGAAGTAACAACGCATTCAGTAGTATGTAAACATTTAATTGGCTTCTGAAATTTGAGGTTTTTCTCTTCAAATCAAAAGCTGAAATACAGGGTGTAAGCGATAATTGACTTCTCTCCGTCCTTGGTTGTGTCTATGCTGATTACCACAGTAGCTGACACAGCACTAACAACTACAGTACTAAGCTGGCTGGAATGCGCGCATATCATCTATTCCAGTTCGACACGCAAGTCGCCGAAGTGGCGTCACTTAAATAGACTTTCTCCAGGCGACCGGTCTACCCGACGAGAGGCCCTAGTCACAAGACATTTCCATTTTTCCATCTATTCCAGTTCATCTGCCCGTTCCCAGGGACAGCTTAACAACAATAACCACCTGCAGAAAATATCCACACCACCCTTATTCCACTTCCGCTTCCGAAATCCTAAGCGAACAGCTGTTCAACAGTGAAGTGAAGTGTTACATATTCAACTCCCACAGTAACAGTGGAAGAAAATTGGACTGATGGTTTGTTCATGGGTACAAAAAGTCGACTTTTTTCACCAAACATGTGTTAACATATTGATGCACATTGTGAGTCATAAAGAGGTAACAAAAAACACACATACGTTGGCTTAACCGTCTTGGAAACATTCGTCAGTTTGAAGAAAGGAAAATGTCTCAGTTTAGAATTCATTGACATCAGTGCTGGTAGTCGCATCTGATGTACAATTGATTCAGACCTTGTGTTTGCAGTGCATCCGGATATTATTTTGTGTTTAACGTTGGACATCTGAGTTTACATATTCTTCATTAAAGATAAATGAATAAAACTTAATGAAGAAGTAGTTGTTCTAGATGTTTTTAAAGCTTGTTAGTTTGGCGTTTCTAATGTGATGTCATGTTTCTTGTTTTAGGCCTCCATTTCCTGACCAAGTATGTATGTAGAACACCGTCGTTGAAAATAAACAATATGACCGTGAGATTAAAGAACTTCAACTTTTCGGTGACGTCTGCAGGGGTCAAAACTGCAACAACACGCCGCGCGGGGTAGCCGCGTGGTTTGAGGCGCCTTATCACGGTGAGTGCGCCTTCCCACGTCGGAGGTTCGAGCTGCAGTCATGGACTGTGGGGTTCGTCCCGGCGGAGGTTCGAGTCCTCCCTCAGGCATGGGTGTGTGTGTGTTGTCCATAGCGTAAGTTAGTTTAAGTTAGACTAAGTAGTGTTTAGGCTTAAGGACCGATGACCTCAGCAGTTTGGTCCCGTAAGACCTTACCACAAATTTCCAAAATTGCAAAAACACGTCAGTGCACTTTTTCCTTGCACTGATTGCTATTGGGTTGTTTACAAAGATATTTAAGTGCTTTTCTGCGCGAGGAATCTCCTTTCTTCAATGTGATCGCAGTTTTGGACTTGTAAAAAGGAAAATCAGACGACTAGACATAATTTAAACTCCACAATCGTCAAGGAAGACAGGATTCAATGTTACCTAAAACCCTGCTGAAAGTATCTTGGATTTCAAGAACTTGTGGCCTAAGTTCTAGAAAAACTCACCGAAGTTCCGGAAAAGTTCACAGTTCCGATTTCAAAAGTACAAGTTAGAATAATTTTTACCTATTTTAGTTCACTGATGGTTTGACAAAAACACTTTCTTGCTGAAAAAGATCAACGCAGGAATGCCTCAAATTCCAATAAAAATGGCGAACAATGAAAAAATTCCAATACAAAAAGTTCTGGGACATACACAAGATAGTTACATACATTCCACATCAGTGCAGACCCTTTTATGAGGTGGTGTTGATGTGACCAACTACAGCTATAGCAGAGGTCGATGAGAGTCGACAGTAATGGTTTTCAGAGTAAATTTCATGTATAATGCTTCAAAAACGGAGTGAGAAGTATAGGCATTTCCTGTATATGTCGTATTATGAATGTTTTGTGAAAATGTAGCATTTTGTTAGAAAAGTTTTAAGAGATGTTTTCTTAAAAATAGAAAATTGCACTTACCAGTTAATGATCCCAGCTCCCATCTAAGTAGTCCCCTTGGCTATCTATACATAGCTGAAAACGTTTCTCGAGGTCATGGAAGATAGGATGGAAATTTTCATCTGCGATGCTTGTAAGTTAATTTTCCACAGCCCGTTGAATGTCTGCGATCTCTTGATGAAGCTCTCCTTTCACTCGCAGGAAGAAGAAAAAATAGGAAAGCGAGACGTCGGGTGAATACGGCGGATGTGGGATTGTAATAACAAAATGTCTGGCCAGATACTCGGTACAGATGGAGCAGAATGGCGTCTTGCATTTTCATGGAGTAAGAACCAGTCCTGACAATGCCACAGATCAGGGCGAAGTCGTCGAATTGCTTTGCCAAACGTTTTGAGAATTTGGTTCACTGTTTGACTTGAAGGAACATACTCATTGTCAACTAATCCTTTACTGTCAAAGAATGCAATCAACATTGTCTTTGCTCTCGAAGGTTGTCGTTTGACTTTTTTCGAGGCTGGTGATTCAGGGCTCCCCCATTTAGCACTCTGATGCTTTATGTGAGGGTCACATTGCTAGAACCAACTGTCATCGCCAGAAATGATCTTTCACAGAAACGTGGCATCACGTCTGGCTCCATCCAGTAGTTCATCAGAAATTCATCGCCTTTCCTCTATCTGTTCATCTGTCAGCGAATGAGGGACGAGTTTTCCATAAAGTTTCCGTTTACCTAAATCTTCGCGTAACATCTTTTGACACACATCACAATTCAAATTAAGTTCTTCTGGTATTGCACACATAGTTACATATCAGCCACTCTCCAATAACTATCTCACACGCTCCTCATTTACACTGGTATGTGTTCTGGACGGGCGACCAGCTCCGGGATCGTCTTGCACCGAATCTCTGCCTTTACGAAACGTTTTGTGCCACTGAAAATACGACTTCTAGAAAGTGCTTTGAAGCATATGCTTGCTTAATCGTTGTGCACGTCTCACTAGGAGTTTTACCGAGCTTGACGCAGAGTTTAATGTTCACCCTTTCCTCACAATCAGCACACATTGTGTCACAGTAACTAATGATCCGAGAACCCAGTGTGTTGCTAAGCACAGCCCCGCCACCTAGTGAGTTTGCAGGGAAATGGGACCAAGGTCATTTCAGGGATGTCCACATACGAGGTATCATAAAAACAACATTTGTTCCTTTTTAGTGTCGCAAACTCAGAAATAGAAAAAGAACTGTCCTCGAACTTTTCTTGGAAAGGGTATGTTTCTGATACAGTAATAAGAAGTTTTAGTGCAGAATTCATAATCATTTTGAAGAAGGGAACACACTATCAGTTTTCAATATCGTGATGCCTCCTTCAGCACAATCCAGTTCATCTTCCAAGCTACTGGTGTATGAGGTTCATGTAAAGAATCCCATATAACCGTTTCGTTAAGACAAAACTGAAAATAAGAACGGGAGAAAGTTTCTTTGTATTTCCCTACGCAAGGAGATTTCGTATTCCTTCCCTTCTTCAAACTACCGAATAAACTGTGTCAGCAAATAGCTGTGTGGTGACTGACATACATATTCTCACAAATTCCAGCGGCCCCATACATGCTGTCACACCCACTACGCAAAACATGCCGTGTCCCTAGCCTCATACCTTCGCCACAGCTAAGAGTAACGCAACGAACTTGTCCTCCAGTGTGTCTGCCAACCGTTGAAAGCCAAGGACTGCAGTACCGTTCATGCTAGGTTGCCGTTTGAGCACGAGATTCCGGAGTGGAGACGTACAGCTTGGAAACAGCCGCAACGCAGCCTTCGTGTCTCAGTGTGGCTCTGATGAATGCTTGTAGGGCCGTACTTGTATCTGGGATGTTCACGAGAAAAGGAACAGAACGAAGCCCGCTGGCAGTCCACTTGCCCCTGGCCTCGAGAGGAACTCCGAGCTTAAAGTCCTCACACGACAGGCATTTCACTATTAAAGCTGCAAGAGAGTTTAATTTGGCACATGACGTTTGCTGACTTGGTTGCTCATTAGTTTATATCATTTACATAAAAGAGTTCTCTCTGATGATGGCCATGTCACTCACAAACTGGTTTATAAGAGAAATGGATGCAGTAGGATCTTCAGAGTTTGAACATTAGACATACAAGTATACATGTTCCCTGCACGTGAATTAATCGTCTGCCTCGAGTAATCTAATTTGTTGTAATAGCCCAAAATGACGAGTTATTGCAGATTACCTGTTGTCGGGTTCTGCATAACTCCTATTTCAAGAGCCAAGGATGATGGAGGGTGTATGTAAAACGTGGACGTGTGTGTACTAATGAGATTTTAGCAATGTGATGAAGTGACCCCGAGTTAAACAGCTCTCATCTATTCTGAAAGAGCCTGTGTTCGTGCGTTTCTGTGTGTGTGTGTGTGTGTGTGTGTGTGTGTGTGCGTGAGAGAGAGAGAGAGAGAGAGAGAGAGAGAGAGAGAGAGACAGTGTTGCGCAACCAACATGAGCAAGCCAGTTGGAAAAACCCCTAATGTCGATCAAGAAGCATATATATGTCCGCCTTCTTTACCGATAGTAGCTACGCCCTCGCTAAAGATCCAACAATGAATTCTTGGGGAAAGACGTTTCATGAAATCGCTCAAATGGTCTGATTTCCATAGGGTTGTACCCAGAAAATCATCTCAGCCCTGTAATGAATCTGTACTCCCAAAATGGACTCTTAGCACAATGTTAACAGACGAACAGTCACCTCGATGAAGATCTCCCCCACTACATAGAAGCAAAGAAGAAAAATACAGTTTTGGAAATCTTGTTGACGATATCAAATACAGGCCTCCGAAGTGACGAAAAAGTAGTGTGAAATTATGTTGATTCGACCAAGTTTAAAAAGTCTGTATATTGTCTTCTTTAACTGTGAAAACTAACACAATCTTGAGGATTTTGAGAACACAATTTATTGTTTTTCTCCATTCACTATAGCATTGTCCCGTGGTGTTACGCTATTACCAGTGATCTTTGCTTCATTCTATTGCAAAACTTATGCATAAGATGGATAAAATACATTGGTATTCAGTTTCAGAGTGTTTTTTTAATTTTTTAGTACATTTGACTTTTATGTTTATTGCTTGTGTGTCACAGTTGGTGTTAGTCATCTGCAACTAATAAGAATACATTTGCAGACAAAGTGTCTGCTTGTTGGTCAAAAAACATATTCCTTCAGAAGTAATCTAAAAAAAAAAAAGGTATTGAGTGCGAAAAATATTTTTAAATGGTACTTTAACTTACTTTTGTTCTTGGTGGGAGCGGTTTTCACGTTATCGTAAATTCTGTAAAATATATTCAGAACACGAACTGTTTCAGTAATTAAACTTATCCATCTCTTCCGCCATATTTTTTGCGTTAAGGATGGGAAATATGTATAACAGCAACTTGAAATATTTCAATAAATTTTGTACCTAGCATACCGTGAAATATCCTTGACACTCAACTGTTGTAAAATCTGAGAATGTGTTATGTGCCCAAAGTCAGAGAGTTATCTCGGATACAGTGAGCTATTCCCAGCCAATCATCATGGATTCCGAAAATGTCAGCCACGCAAAACCCAGCTTCTATTTTCCTCAAATGACGTCGTGAAATCCACATATCAAAGTAGTGAAGTAGATGGAATGCTTCTTGGCTTCTGAGAAGCATACGATTCAGTAGCAATTTTTTTTTTTAAGTACGGAGGAGACAGGATGTTATCTTTGATGGAAGGTGATAGCCAGCCGTAGAAGTAACATGAAGTGTGTCCCAGGGAAGTGTGTCGGAATCCTTCCTGATGAAGTTGTAATTTTATTGGTTTTGCGGACAATACCGTTAGTAACATCAGATCAGGTTACCTTCCATTAGGAACGCGGGTGCACTCAACGACTGTGATATGACTTTCAGATGATAGAGCACAGTAATCAGTCACCCTTTTCTTGGAGTTTTATTCTGCAAATCTAGATTTCGACTAGTGCCTAGCCATTATCAATGGCTTCCGTCACAGTTCTTTCAAGACTACTACTCTTGAAAGAACAGTGACAGAAGCCCGAACAACAGGGACTAACGTACTAGAACATGCACTGACACTATGAAATGGTGCACTCATAATGGCTAGGCACTGGCCGAAATCTAGATTTTCCGAATAAAACTTGCAAGAAAAGGACGACTGCTGTGCTCTATCACTTGAAAGTAACATAAGACTTCTTCAGACGATGCAGTTACCTATAGTGAAGTACTGTGAGAATGCGGTGAGATTATAAAGTGGTAAACAGATTGGTAACTTGCTTTAACGGTTCAGAAATTTAAAACTGATGATTTCACAACAGGAAAAAAACATCATACTCTATCAATAAAATATCAGTGAGTCACATTTATTTATTTGACATTACATCTAACCACTCGTTGCATTCATTATTTTAAACATGTTATAAATTACATGTAATATAGAATATTATACAACATTTAGAAATTACTATAGTGTAGAAAAAACTATATTCGTTCATGAAAAGTAGGGCAGAGTGCTGCAACTGAAGTATAGTGTACCTAGGAAGACGTTATATTTCTGGGTTGATGTTTGAATCTAGTGACTGATCTTATAATCACATACAGTAGTGCCCACTAGTAACAGCCGTAATCAATTTCCGGTATTTTCTATGGTTTTTGTTGTTGTGCGCCTTGAAATTGTTTTTTGTGCGTCTGTCATAAATTTTACTAGCTCTACGTATTACGTACCGGGTAAAATATTAAAGCTATTTGCAGGATACAGTTAATCAAAGAAAAAATGCTGCTATAAGACCACAAAAAATGGGAATATGTTCCTCTTTATTTTAAAGACTGAGTGAAAAGTGGGGTACTTTCTAAGCACCCTTAAAAATTCTTCCATATTCGTGCTCTTTTTTAACATGCAACTCACTTCAAACGGCCACAGTTTCCGCAAGTGTAAGTCATGCTTTTGGTCCACTGTTGTATACTGCGCATACCCACCTACTCGCAGTTACCCTTTCTCACCCTCTCATACAGTCCAGCTTATTGTCATTATCTCTTTGTGTCTTCTACCTCTGTCTCCTGTGCCGCAACCACAGTCCCCTTCTTCCTGTCCTACTACTAGTCTCCTCATACTCTCACTGTCTGCCTCTCCGTCTCTCTTGCTGCAACAATCTCATTCCTTCCTTCCTACTGCTGCTGTTTCACTGTCACTGTTTCTCTCTTCCTCGTTGTCACTGTCAGTACTCTGACTCATTATCACTGGCTCTCACCCACTTCCACTTTTTCTCTCTCTCTTTAGTCTAGCCCTGTGGCTCTGTCTCCTTCGCACTTTTCCTAACAGTTCTCTCAGTATCAACTATGTTCTACTGCCTGCGTTTCCCTAACTTTCTCTCACACTGTCATTCTCTCCTTCGCTCTTTCGAGCACACAATCAGTCTCTGCTATCTTCCAGTATTTGTTATGTTTCCTTCCCTTTACCACTGCCACTGTCTTCTCTTTCAGCATAAAACATCGCGAATCTGTTTGCATGTCCAAAATTTTTGGGAAATTTTTTAAAGGTGCTGAGGGAGGTAGAATGGGGCAGACTGCACCCCACTTTTCAATCAGAGTTTCTTTAAATAAAAAGGACATAACCGTATTTTTTGTGCTCCTATAGAAGTATTTTTCCGCTGGTTTTCTTCTTTTCCCTGCTGCAACAGGGCGTGTAACTCATACGAAAAGAAATATATTTGTCAATAAAGCTTTGACAGGTCACTTGCGTGTAACAGAAATAACACAAAATTAATTTTACACCTCAGACCGTATTTTAAGTGAGGAAAAAAATTGCATGTGCTTCAGTACTACAACATGGGGTTCCCAGATGAAACACACACTTTACAGCATATTTCTCCATTCTGTGCTACTTTATAAACTACGTTTTCGCCTCACACCGGACTTTATATGCGTATTTTACGTGTACAAGTAGCGTAACTTGGAACCTCTGTATCCCGGAAACGGCTAAAGATAACAACCACCTAATCAGGAGAGGTGTGTAATTCTTACTTTGACCCTCCACTGTAGGAAAGAGACATTAAGATGACCCTTCTGTTGAATACTCAAATGGTCCCTAGCCGAAGGGCTATCCAGAGCATTTGACTACCTTTTTATCGCCCATATAACCTGAGATATAAACATCTGCAAATCCCGTTTTGATGTGCGGTGTTTTGGAACATACTAAGTACGCATGCTGTCGCATGCATACAGATTCTTCAGTTACAAAGTAAAATTCAGTACATTTTTCAAAACTAGTTACCATTTTTCATCGGTCGTTTATCGTCTTGTGCATTGAAGCGGAAGGTATTCTGCAGAGTCCACGTGATATTTGCAAATGAACTGAGTTCCTTTAATGTTTCAACAATCTTGAAAATGGAAACTGATGTAAACTGCCAATAGATTCTGTTTAATTTGATTTCACATACTGATTATTGGAGTGCAGTAGATTAACAATGTAACACACAGACAGTTAAATACAATACTGACAAAATTTCCTCGATTGCAACGCTTTTATACTTGAATGGAATACTTGTGCATAGATACGTGACCATTTCGTACCTTAGAATAGTTTTTCACATTTAGGAAAACGTTACTTGTGTAGGGTGGTTTTTGCAGTAACAGAAAAGACTTGCGCCACGCATATAACGAAAGTTATAATTTCAAAATGGAATAAGAAAATACGTTCAAATTCTTTTACAGGACTGGCTAGAGACGGAAGTCTGAAAAGTATTCCAAGGTACCAAACTCTCCCTTACAGTAACACAGACATACTACACGAAGCTAGTTTCAAACCAGAGTTTTCTTCAGGAGGAATGTGCGTACCTCTTAAAAATTTCCAATCCACTGAAGAAAAAATGGTTCAAATGGCTCTGAGCACTATAGGACTTAACATCTGTGGTCATCAGTCCCCTAGAACTTGGAACTACTGAAACCTAGCCGGCCACGGTGGCCGAGCGGTTCTAGACGCTTCAGCTACGGTCGCAGGTTCGAATCCTGCCTCGGGCATGGACGTGTGTGATATCCTTAGGTTAGTTAGGTTTAAGTAGTTCTAAGTTCTAGGAGACTGATGACGTCAGACATTAAGTCCCATAGTGCCCAGAACCATTTGAACCATTTTTTTTAACTTAAACCTAACTAACCTAAGGACATCACACACATCCACGGCCGAGGCAGGATTCGAACCTGCGACCGTAGCGGTCGCGCGGTTCCAGACTGTGGCGCCTAGAATCGCTCGGCCACTCCGGCCGGCAGAGAATTATTTCCTCCAGGATAAACTGTCAAATAAGTGTATTGCAAAGCTGTCCTTGAAAGGCTCAGGGTGAATCAAGTGAGACCAGACATTGCAGATAAATGGATGCTGCGTCCTGACAACGCCGCATGCTACACGGCCACTTCCATCACGGAATTTTTAAACTAAAACGACATTTCTGTTGTACCACAACCCCTATTCACTTGATTGGAGTCCTTGTGCAGAACATTTAAAAGCATGTGACCAACGTTTTAAAGGCACTACCAGTTGTGGCATTTCAGAGGCGCTACCAAGACTGAGGGCAAAGAATCCGCTGATGTAGAGCTGCCGAAGGGAATTACTCTGAAGGAGAAAATATTGTTCTTTGAAAAAAATAACTTTGGTAGCCAAAAAATCAGTCTAATTACTTCTCTCACACGCCTCGCGTACTACACTCTCCTGCAAAACTTTGAGGTTCGCCGATGACACTGTAATTCTGTCAGAGACAGCAAAGGACTTGGAAAAGCAGTTGAACAGAATGGACAGCGTCTTGAAAGGAGGGTACAAGATGAACATCAACAAAAGCAAAATGAGGATAACGGAATTTAGTCGAATTAAGTCGGGAGATGTTGAGGGTGTTAGATTAGGAAATGAGACACTTAAAGCAGGAAAGGAGTTTTGGTATTTGGGGAGCAAAATGACTGATGATGGTCGAAGTAGAGAGGATATAAAATGTAGACTGGTAATGGCAAAGAAAGCGTTTCTGAAGAAGAGAAATTTGTTAACATCGAGTATAGATTTAAGTGTCAGGAAGTCGTTTCTGAAAGTATTTGTATGGAGTGTAGCCATGTACGGAAGTGAAACATGGACGATAAATAGCTTGGACAAGAAGAGAATAGAAGCTTTTGAAATGTGGTGCTACAGAAGAATGCTGAAGATTAGATAGGTAGATCACATAACTAATGACGAGGTGTTGAATAGAATTGGGGAGAAGAGCAGTTTGTGGCACAACTTGACTAGAAGAAGGGATCGGTTGGTAGGGCATGTTCTGAGGCATCAAGAGATCACCAATTTAGTATTGGAGGGCAGCGTGGAGGGTAAAAACCGCTGAGAGAGACCAAGAGAGGAATACACTAAACAGATTCAGAAGGCTGTAGGTTGCAGTAGTTACTGGGAGATGAAGAAGTTTGCACAGGATAGAGTAGCATGGAGAGCTGCAACAAACCAGTCTCAGGACTGAAGACCACAACAACAACAGACGTCACGCTGGCCGCGGTGGCCATGCGGTTCTAGGCGCTTCAGTCCGGAACCGCGCGACTGCTACGGTCGCTGGTTCGAATCCTGCTTCGGGCATGGATGTGTGTGATGTCCTTAGGTTAGTTAGGCTTAAGTAGTTCTAAGTTCTATGGGACTGATGACCTCAGATGTTAAGTCCCATAGTGCTCAGAGCCATTTGAACCATTTTGAACAGACGTCACGAAGACAATTGCAGGGGACTCAGAAGTGATCAAGGAATCGTTATCCCGCGTTCCAACTGTGAATGAAAGGCGAAGACATCGTAATTAGTTGTAGAATGGGGAGCACCCTCTGCTGTACACTTTAGTGGTTTTTACGGCGTAGAGCACCGAACGGTGATGGGGTGGGGCGTAAGCGGGATCTCTCCCAAGGTATAAGCAGGTTCTGTCCCCAGATGAGCGACTCCCGAAGACCAGACTTGCCGGAAGGCAGCCACAGGTGGCTGACGTGCGAGTATGGACCGCCAGATGACATAAGCGCCGGCGAAAGACGAACGATTTTCTCGATATTTGTGGGAACCGGTTGCGGTCGGGGCAGCCTGCGTGTGAATCCAGCCCGATCGTGCCGGCGGCCATCGGCTGAGCCGAGTTTTTTGCCGCCGCGACGGCCGCGCCACGGGCGACTTTCTCCGCGTAGGAGGCGGGGAGCGTCCTTGCATGGCACACCTGCCGGCTGCCTCCGCGCAGGGCGTCTCGGCCGCGCCAGGCGTCGAACCGGGGACTCTGGCAACGTCGCACCGCAGCGCACATGCCTCCCTTCCAGGCGGCGATTAGTTCCGGACGGCAGCTGGATGCTGCGCTCTTAACTGGCCTCTCTGAAACATAATCAAGCCACTTGGTCACCGAAGGATATTACTGCGCTTTTCCAACTACAAGTCGGAGAAGCAATGAAGGTAATAAAAGAAAGGATCGGGACTGAAATAAAATTCGAGCCTGCAGGAATATCAATGATAACATTAGCTGGTACGATTGTTTATTATCTCTGAAAGTAAGCTATAATTAGAAAAGATCTTAATGGAATGAACCGTGCACTGGGCACATAATGTGGAGTTACGAGGAGAACATGGCAAGTGCCGTAACTCGATTTCCCAGAAACTTCGCTCAGTGGGAGAGGAGCCAAAGTAAGAGAACACGGGTCTCGGTTTATCCGTAGACACTCGACCGTTTCTGAGCAAATTAAGCTCAAAGTTTTGGAGGTACTGTACGTGTGTTTTAGCTCTGAGCTCTATGGGACTTAACATCTATGGTCATCAGTCCCCTAGAACTTAGAACTACTTAAACCTAACTAACCTAAGGACATCACACAACACCCAGTCATCACGAGGCAGAGAAAATCCCTGACCCCGCCGGGAATCGAACCCGGGAACCCGGGCGCGGGAAGCGAGAACGCTACCACACGACCACGAGCTGCGGACTGTCTTTCAGCGCGCGACAGTTTCAGCCAAAATGGTCTGGTGTGGTTAGTGTCGCGGCTTCTCAGGTTTGATCGCCGTGTTCGAAACCAGATTATTGTTTTTACCGAATGTCGTGTGACTAGGGCCTACCGTCGGGTAGTCCGTTCGCCGGGTGCAAGTCTTTCGATTTGACGCCACTTGGGCGACTTGCGCGTCGATGGGAATGTAATGAAGATGATTAGGACAACACAGCACCCAGTTCCTGAGCGGAGAAAATCTCCGACACTGCCGGGAATCGAACCCGGGCCCTTAGGATTGACAGTCTGTCGCGCTGACCACTCAACTACCGGGGGTGGACATTGTTTTTACTGATATGTTATTTAGGTAAGATAGCAAAAGGAAAGCTGAAGTTTCAAATTTCACCTTAAGAAGTCATTCACGCAGGAGGATCTTACAAACATACTGTCATTTCCTCAATTATCTATCCGTGTCCGTAGAAGATTATCACACGAATGTTTCTTATCAGGTTAGGAAATGCAAGAGCGTTATATTAATTGTAAGATTACAACTGATTTACCCAACAGGCGCCATACATTTATTATATAACATATGTGTGCATAGTATCTTCAAGGATCAGAATCATTTTAATTTCTCATATTCTTATATTTCATTCTTATATCAATTGTTACATAAATTCTTACATTTCATTCCTATGTTTATTCTTCACGAAGATTTGGTACATTCCCTGGGACGATACCGACCGTAGAAACATTCGAAACATATAACCTCCGAACAGCACGAGCATCACACGGTGGCAGATTTGCCACAGTGACATTTCTTCATATGAATCTCACTCAGGAAACCAACGTTAACGTTGCTGATGATTTCAAGCGTTGGGAATAGCGTTGCGGCAAACCACGAAAACTGGCTCTTGCATTTGATTACGAATCAAGATGCGCTACAGGAATTACACAGAAAACAATTCCAAATCTTTCTCATACATTTAGTTTTTAATTCGTTGACCAGATACAATTAGTAGACGAATAAGGACGTTATTTCAGTGTAGGTTGGAAACATTCGTGTAGTAATCTTCTACGGACCTGGATACGTAAATGAAAAAATGACAGTATGTTTGCGAGATCCACCTGCGTGAATGATTTCTTAGACGTGGAATCTGAAACTTCAGCTTTCCTTTTGCTGTCTTCTATTACCACTCCAGACCGACCGACGAGTGACCGGCTGGAAGCCTTCGATCCACTCTGTGATTCTACGTATGAGTAGAATTTTCTAGAGTTCACGGCCAGATCTTCCGCTAAGGTACGTCGGTGGAAGCTGTTGCGTGTTTCGTAAATTGACCTTCTTACAGACGCACGAATTTCTACTAACTTTTGCCCAACATTTTCGCGTTCGTATTTAAACCGAGGGTGCAACCAGATCTCCTCAGCTTTCTTCGATTCTGATCATTAAACCATGGAGGGCGTTTTCCATAATAAATCTACTTACTTGGCGCATACGTCTCTAGAGCGCGATTTTCAAGGCCTTCAAACTTTGCCCATAATTCTTCTATGTCTGTCTCATTGGAAATAAGTTATGTCCTTTCATTGTCTAATAGCAACGTTAACAACTGTTTATCTGCTCATAAATGCCCTCCAAACCTTACTGACGAATTTGTTAACTAGAGTGACCATTGCCGCCACGATTAATCTATGATCGTTAATCTCTGTCTCTTCACACGATGTCCCAGAAATGTCGCGACAAACTTAGTGGGATTGTAGAAAGGCCTTGTCTCCTATGAATGCGATGCCCTGTTACCTCGGTGGATGACGGTTCTGGACACAGGTTTCCATCTGCAGTTCATGTTTCTCATGTGTACCGAAAAATTTTGAAGATTTTTATAGGGTTCCAGGAAAAACATAAATTGTGGATAGAACCCCATTCCCAAAACCGTCGTCCACCAAGGCGAAAGAGCATTGTATTCATAGGAGGCAAGGCCTTTCTACAGAGCTACTAGTTCCATCTTCTCCACTGGTGATCGTGGCAATCAGTGGCAATCACAGAATAAAAAACCACATTGCGAGACTTTCCGCCTATGGTCCGATAGCATACACAGTGGCGTTTGCTGTCGAAAGGATGCCCTAGTGGCGCCGGCGGCGCTTCAATGCCGTTGGATGACGTTTCCAGGCATGGGTTCCTATACTCAAGACACACCGAGTTCTGACTGTCAATGAGGTAAAGCCTGTCCGTAGATAAAAGATCTAAAATATTTCCATTGGCTGTGTGTTTAACTAGTTGTTAAAGAAAGATTTCGGAAAATGTGTTCAAAATTTCCCCATAGGACTGTCTGCCCATACCATCTGCAGTCAGTCCATAGACGTCCCAATCTATACCCGATAGATTTAAGTCACCTCCAACGAGTACTGCATTATCTGGATATTTTCACATTACTGACCAGATTTTTTGAAGGACCACACCGCTATTTGATTGTTTTATTGTTTATTTAATTACAACCCAGGTGAAGTTGAAAGTTACTAAAGAGCAAGAATATTTGAGTTACGTAGCTATATCACTAAAAGTGGCTGTAACTCTGTGGGAGGTGCCAAATGCAAGGAAGACTGTATAGAGAATGAAGCACCAAGATTGTTCTATTTGCAGAAAATGGGTACAAGATTAGAGAAACAAAATGAAAACTGAAATTAAGACAGCAACAGGTTGTGTACCCAAAGTATATGAGAACCGTGCTGTTCAAATAACAGACCGCACTAACATGGATTGCGAAAAATTATATCTCCTCGAGATCAGCAGTACGTGCCAAACAGTCACAGATGGCATTCAGGCCCTGACTCCTAAGACAGTCGTCCCCTGATTCCGCAATAAATAAATAAATAAATAAAAATAAATAAATGCTTCCCCTTCCCAACTTTCAAACAGTCAAAAATTCAACATCAAGGCAATGAGTTCAAGCTATTCCCAATATTATGCATAAGAATTGTAACAAAATTTACAGAAACTCAGAGATAGGAGAGCAAACTCCCTGTTTTTGCGTAAAAGATGTGCATTTTACTATCCCAAGGTTGGCACAGAGCTGAAGTAGTTTTACCTTCTGTGGTCGGGTCATGTGAACCATGTGCTGGGCGGCATAACACAATGGCATTGGATAAACCAAATTTTTGGTGGCAAATGGAGCCAATGCAGGCTAGACGAGCGGTAGGGTGGTGTTTGGTCTTTTGAGGTTAACACAGAAAGGAAAATACGTAATGCCCAAATTATTCCAATGGGATGGCAAGGTTGATGTAGTGTTCACTGTCCAGCATGCAAGAGGTACCAGCAGTGTTCACTCAAAAGCATCGTAGTGGTACACAGCCTGGCTTGCTCAACTTACCAGGGAGCTGTGCTTGACCCAACAAGATTCGCAGACTGCCCTCTGCGGACAATGGAGACAAGTCTGCACAGGAGACCACCTGAACCGCTAAGCGAGCGTGAAACTTTCTCTCCAAGTACACATTTCCAGTGCCCCCAAATGTAACACCAAAACAGAGGCCGAAAAATGAACTGATGTCACACAGCTACATGGCTATCTATGTCAGAGTGTACTGATAAGAAATAAGAATATTCTTCACAGAATCAGTGAGGAAACGAATGTTTGGAAACAACTGACCAGAAAGAGGAGGAGTATTGCAGGACATATTTTAAGACATCATGGACTAAATTATTCCCTGATGCGAGACGGAGCCACAGGGACCAAAAAGTGTGGGGGAAGACTTATAATACAAAACAAGTAATAGATGACGATGGATGAGGGTACTATAACGAGATAGAGTAACACAGGAGACAAGAGACGAACTCGCGGCAGGATACATCAAACCGGTAGGTACACATCTTTCGTGGGACAATGAATCTGCGGGTAATCAGCTAGAGTTGTGGAAATTATTTAATAGCCTCTACCAGCCAATAGCTGGTAAGTTAAATTAGAATTGTATTGTACAAGCAGCCGTGATATTTTTTAAAACTAGGCATTCTAAGGCAGTTATGTATTATACTATTACAGAAAAGAAGTTGGGAGGAAACTTAATTAACCGTTAATTCACTGAGAGGGCTGTGATGGATCAGACGAAATATCAAGAAGGCTTGTGAACATCAATGCATCATTTTGTATTTCGGGTGCCCCGCAGCTGGTGTATATTTGACAAAGAACATCTTGTGGCATGCCATGACCTGTATTTGAAAAGCATTTATTTCCCAGTGCTGAATTCTGGCATATAGCTCATTATCAGTAGCATCTTTTGCAGAGGATAAACAAATAAATGTACTGACATCTTCCACTTTTGTGGTCCTGTCCTCAGTTGCGCGTAATACTACGGTATATTGATAAGTTTCACTTATGGACCGTCTGACAGCAACTGAATAAATGACATTAAGACAAGCGTTCAGTGCATAGTGCTGTGGAATGCGGAAAAAACAGCAAATTGACGCTCATAGGAAGAACAACACCAAAAATGCAACAGGAGCGTAATATGTAAGAAACTGTCTACGCAACCTGCCACTGATGATGCCTTGCAGAAAATAAAGGCGAAACGCGTATGGTACTAAAGTTGTGTTTTATTCAGTTGCTGTCAGACGGTCCATAAGTGAAACTTATCAATATACCGTAGCAAATAAATGTACGGATATTGATGTCGATTAGACAAAACATATTGTATGCTCTAAGAAGAGAGACAGATACACACTCACGTGACACAACATCCGGTAACATTCGTAATGAACAGATCGAGTTATTCCGTAACATGTACATACAGAACCTTAACTGTGTAGAGGTTGGTGTTTTCTTTTTCCTGCATGTAAATTTTTACTGTACTTTGATAAGATACGTTGGTGTGTCCTTAGATTCGGGTCCAGGGTGGCAACATCGGATTGCAGTACACAATGATTTGATTACATTTACGTTTGTCTTGCTCACTGTTGTTGATAACAGTTGACATCACTCTTCATGTCTTTAAATACTACTCGTATATGCTACATGTCCAAATGCGGAATTCATTGTAGATAGTGATTACATACCACATTCTTACACAGATATGATCTCAGAGATAACAAGAACCGTGTACTGTGAGATGATTTATCCTGACCACACTTCCACTTTTTATTACTGTGACAGTGTTGTCCAGTACGTCCAATAAATTTGGTCGTTTAGTGTTTATCAGTCACAACATGTACACAAGACGGTCTGTGTACCGCTGCCAGAAGACATAATAGACCATATCATCGTGATCATGTAGGGATGGTTATGTCAATTATTACAATAAGATTTTAAATATGCACGGAGTTCTATGATTTACAGATCTACACCATTTTTTACCCGTATAATGGTTTTATACTCGCCCCATCTCTTGATGTCTGTAATATTCTTATGTTTCTACTGTCGTGTACACAAAACTATCTATTTTACCGACAGGAATATGCATACGTTTTTTATTTATCCTCTGTATCACATCCTATTGATAATAGGTGCCCGAATACCGGTCTGGCAAATTAATGTTAGTGAAGTGCAGCTCATGGTATGCTACAAGATGTCCTTCATTAAATCAGTGCATCCTGCGTTAGAGTTAACATCAAGTAGGTTTGTGAATGTCAGTGCATCCTGCGCTAGTGTTATACCAGTAAGCTATAGAAGGTATGATACAACTATGGTCAGTTTTCGTACAGATTAAAATGTTCGCTAATGAAACCGCTTTATAAATATAATAAGATGACCGATATAATATAGAGTAATTCCTTGCTGCCAGTATTATCGAAAGAATTTGGGACACCTCGGAGTGTCTTTCAGTTGGTGAATGTTTGACCACAGATCCACAGGGTCAGCGTCCAATCCTCGATGGCTTATAGGTTTTCTTTTCTGTCACTTATTTTTCAAAAAATGGTTCAAATGGCTCTGAGCACTATGGAACTTAACATCTGTGGTCATCAGTCCCCTAGAACGTAGAAGTACTTAAACCTAACTAACCTAAGGACATCACACGCATCCGTGCCCGAGGCAGGATTCGAACCTGCGACCGTAGCACTTATTTTTCCTTTCAGCTCGGGAAGTAATGTGATAGAGTAAAATATGTGAGGTTATACTTTGATTTGGAGTTCACGTTCGACCATTGGTTCCCCTGTAACTGGTTAGAAAGGTCGCTTCAAAGGCCATCTCCAATAGGCTATTAAAGCACGGTGATCTTCAAACTAACATTCAAGTTATGGACTGTTTACTGCCTAAAAGAGTAGCAACATATCTCGGTGTATATAATAAGCACTAAAGAACTTCTTCAACTCTGCCAGTTACTTTTTTCTTGTGATTTGGCTTACCATGAAGGGGCAGTTATTCATTTACGGCGCATGTTATCGTCTGACCAAGAGCAAACTGGTAATAACCGACGCACGAGTATTAATTATAACAGTAACAGAATTATATCATCATCATAAATAGCCGCTGAAGGACGTCTCAGAAATCGTTTTATCTTTGTCACAATAATCAAGGGTGATCGCCTCTTAGTCATTACAAGTCGTAAGCTGTCATATCATAAAGAATGCGGAAATGTCCATGCGAATTTGTTTCTTGGAAGTAATTCGCAGACAGATGCTCCATCGTTGTTAACGGTTACGTCGATTTACGTTTCTTTTTTCTCACTTTTACTTAGACCCATAGTGGGCGCATTGCCAATTGTCTTTCTGCGTACTGCCAACGCGCGATGAGGCTATGTTGTTAACGCCTGTTTGAATCTCAACACAGAAGGTCACCTGACAGAACCAGGATGTTCGGCTGCAGGCTACGAAGCTGTATCACAGGTGTCAGTTCACCCGACTTTACACCTGACATTAACTTAAGGCTAATTTAAGAGTGACGTCAAATAGAAGCATGGAGAAAGTGTGGTACAGATGGACATTATTTATAAACTACTCAAAGTGATTCGTAAACAACGAAGATAAGCTACAGAATTCCATTTCAAAGAATATGAGTTTCTGGAGATAAAACCCTAATATCTCTTTTGCAATTGTAGGTTGATTAAAAACGAAAAGAAAGGAAGATTATGGCTTAACGTCCCGTCGACCACAAGGTCGTTGCTGCTGGGCCAAAAAATCTAACTGAGGAAAGAAAGCGGTGATGTTCAGAGGAAGAAACCTTACCTTCAGCTATTTGATGAAACCAAAGAAAAACCTTATCAGGATGACCGGACGAGGATTTGGAACTGGCGCCCTCCCGAATACACGCCCTCTCCGGTACCATGGCTCTAGGTGACTCTGTATATGTTGCCCAAAATATTCAGATTTATGGTGAATGTTAAGGTTTTTCCAGTCTCCTGTGCAGCACCAGGTGGTATGAATTTTTTGGAAAAACTAACTGGCTGAAAGTGTTACTGTTCGTATCGTGCATTGAAGTCACCAGCGACAGTCTTACTGATAATTTCGATATCGTTCATACTGCTGTACAGTAACAAATTTACGTTCGTTTTTGTCTCTGGAAATCAGTAACTTCTACATAAGTTTCGCTATATTGTTACAAATATTTTTAGAGCCACACCATACTATTCAGTCGGCCAGTGAGCATAACTGAAGCTCTTACTGCGTCCTGCATTAGACTGAAAAATTTGTAAAATATGGCATTAATAAATATCTTTCGTAAATGGTAACCAGATATAAAACGGACACATTGGATGGTAATGACACTCACTTGAAAAGACAAAGTGTAGGATAGTGTCACACAACTGTGAGCCGCGGGATTGACATCTATATAATGACTTCTAGTATCCATTTTAGGCCCGATGGCGGCAGCGATACTTTACAAATCCATTTCATTCTATGTAAACTTCTCCCGCACACGAATATCCTCACCAGCTGCCTGAATGGTATTATGATTAAAAGCGGGGTGAATCGTATAAGGGAATCATATCGACTACTGCTACTTGAGACACGTATGTTCGCTGGTCACTGCCGTTACGACAACGCGAGTTTTTCGAATTGAGCGCGTACGTTTTCCAGTAGTCACTAAAAATCTCAGGTTAACATCCTAGTATCGAGCACGGAAGCGTAGCGTGATGGAAGATACAAAAAATCTCAAGTAAAACGAGTTTATTGAATACTGTAATTGTTCGAAGTGAGATAACTGTCCGCAGAAGTAAAGAGGGGAAGTATGATAAAAGAAATGTATTGATTAAAGAACTGAAGGGAAATTAATGTTAGAGATCAGAATAAAGGAACAAATCAAAAAGATCCAGACGTAAGTAATGTAAATGATGTTATGAAAATGATTTTGAACTGGTGGTTTTCATACCCTTGTGCTAAATTGCCAACAACGCTCAGTTAGGACGTGAGAGCATCGTGGACACAAACCCAGAGGAAGCACAAATAAGTTGCACACATTTATTTTATAATAAATTACAAAATTTATTGAACCGTGAATTATAATTAAATCAGTAAATGACATATCACAGTTCGCACAATTTATAAAAAATTCAAACGAAATTACTGTTGTTGATGCAACGAGTGGCGTAGCCTTCATACACAGACAAAACCTACTGCTCTTCTGACATCTTCCTTCACAAATACATTTACAGATACAAGGCTCTGGTGGCATGTAAAACACACATATAAAATACTTGCAGAACATAGCACTAACGGATGAATCTCTCAGTAACGCCGCAGTTCAAAACCCACGAAACTGCTTTAAAAGGGTCAAAACTTACTCGGCCAATCTTACCGTAATAAAAAGTACTATAATTAATAAAACTAAGCAATCAGTAAATGAACCATATAACCTTTACTAGAAGAGCTGCGGGAGAAAGTTCTATTGCTCTGAAAAGGAAACAAATTCTTGAAACAGGAAAATCGTAGAAAAGCTTCCTTTAAAATAGATATTAAAATACTGCCTTCGGACAGATTTAAAATCTTTTAGCTTTCATTCTCGGCTAACAATAATCAGCCGTTTCTAGCTACTCAGAATTTACAGCCTAGCTAAAATCTTTCGGCAAGAGTTACTTCAAAACACGACCATGAAGAAATAATTTAACTCTTATTGTCCTGCGAGGCGGTTACATAAAAATTAACGATACTAGAATAAACGAATCAGCAAATGAAGAATTTAAAACGCAAAGCTGAAAAAACCACACAATGCAACACGAAGCGATTTTTTCGCCGTTCTTAAAACAGACAAAATTCTTTTGCACGCAGGCACCTTGTGATCTCTGGACACATCAAACTAGAAGACAAAGTCACGCACGGCAGCATCAAGCAAATAAGTGAGCCACTTGTCCCAACGCAAGCGAAAACTGTTTACATGCAGACATAATGCTCACAATTCCATGCACTGAAGTGTTGCTTGTTCACCGCAATAGGAATCCGTCAGTCACGTATCGGGAAACATCCACGATCCGCAAATAGTAGAGGCAGTGCCTGGCAGCTCCGTCTGGTCCGCACGATCAGACATCTTTTAACGGACTGTGTCTGTAAACGCTGACAGTACACTACGGCCGGTCACCACCAATGCGCACTGTGTCGACCATGGAACGACAACTAAGCGTCCGTCAGCTAGACCGACTCCGCACAGCCCGCACTAGCTCTTCCCTCGAACGGAGACAACAACTGTCTAGCCAGAGGAGGCATTGTTGTTAGTCAAGGCTCTAGTAGACATGACACTCGCGGACGGGACACCCAGAGACTCCTCCCTCAGCCGGGCCGCGTGCGATACTTTATCCCGACCCCAGCGACTTGGTCGCCTTCTAACGAGGCGCCGGTATAGCGCTGGTTCGAGCATGGCCGCAGATCTTTGCCTGTCGATACCGGACTGGTTCATTTCTGTTGTTGATCTTGCTGATCGTGATGTCGTGGTCTTCAGTGCAAATACTGTTTTAGTGCAGCGCACCACGCTAGTCAATCCCATCCAAGCTTCTTCATCTGTAACTACAGTAACGTATATCCATTTAAACTTTCTTATCGTATCCGTGCATTGGTGTTCTATAATTTTTACTCCCCACAGTTCCATCCATTCCTAAACTGAGAATGCCTTAGCGCACCTGGATGTGTCATACCAGCCGACCCTTTCTTTAAGTCAAAATGTACTATAAATTTATTTTTTCTCCAGTTTGATTCAGTACCTCATTTGTTATTCAATCTACCCACCCAATCTTCACCCGTGTTTTGTTTCACCATATCTGAAAACTACTATTCTCTTCTTCTCTGAACTGCTTATCGTTCACGTTTTACTTCTGTATAAGACTACACGTGAGGCAATACTGACCCCACGGCTTATCTTAGAAGCTAGATTAAGGAAAGGCAAACCTACGTTTCTAGCATTTGTAGACTTCTACATCTACATCTACATTGATACTCCGCAAGCCACCCAACGGTGTGTGGCGGAGGGCACTTTACGTGCCACTGTCATTACCTCCCTTTCCTGTTCCAGTCGCGTATGGTTCGCGGGAAGAACGACTGTCTGAAAGCCTCCGTGCGCGCTCTAATCTCTCTAATTTTACATTCGTGATCTCCTCGGGAGGTATAAGTAGGGGGAAGCAATATATTCGATACCTCATCCAGAAACGCACCCTCTCGAAACCTGGCGAGCAAGCTACACCGTGATGCAGAGCGCCTCTCTTGCAGAGTCTGCCACTTGAGTTTATTAAACATCTCCGTAACGCTATCACGGTTACCAAATAACCCTGTGACGAAACGCGCCGCTCTTCTTTGGATCTTCTCTATCTCCTCCGTCAGACCGATCTGGTACGGATCCCACACTGATGAGCAATACTCAAGTATAGGTCGAACGAGTGTTTTGTAAGCCACCTCCTTTGTTAATGGACTACATTTTCTAAGCACTCTCCCAATGAATCTCAACCTGGTACCCGCCTTACCAACAATTAATTTTATATGATCATTCCACTTCAAATCGTTCCGCACGCATACTCCCAGATATTTTACAGAAGTAACTGCTACCAGTGTTTGTTCCGCTATCATATAATCATACAATAAAGGATCCTTCTTTCTATGTATTCGCAATACATTACATTTGTCTATGTTAAGGGTCAGTTGCCACTCCCTGCACCAAGTGCCTATCCGCTGCAGATCTTCCTGCATTTCGCTACAATTTTCTAATGCTGCAACTTCTCTGTATACTACAGCATCATCCGCGAAAAGCCGCATGGAACTTCCGACACTATCTACTAAGTCATTTATATATATTGTGAAAAGCAATGGTCCCATAACACTCCCCTGTGGCACGCAAGAGGTTACTTTAACGTCTGTAGACGTCTCTCCATTGATAACAACATGCTGTGTTCTGTTTGCTAAAAACTCTTCAATCCAGCCACACAGCTGGTCTGATATTTCGTAGGCTCTTACTTTGTTTATCAGGCGACAGTGCGGAACTGTATCGAACGCCTTCCGGAAGTCAAGAAAAATAGCATCTACCTGGGAGCCTGTATCTAATATTTTCTGGGTCTCATGAACAAATAAGGCGAGTTGGGTCTCACACGATCGCTGTTTCCGGAATCCATGTTGATTCCTACATAGTAGATTCTGGGTTTCCAGAAATGACATGATACGCGAGCAAAAAACATGTTCTAAAATTCTACAAGAGATCGATGTCAAAGATATAGGTCTATAGTTTTGCGCATCTGGTCGACGACCCTTCTTGAAGACTGGGACTATCTGTGCTCTTTTCCAATCATTTGGAACCCTCCGTTCCTCTAGAGACTTGCGGTACACGGCTGTTAGAAGGGGGGCAAGTTCTTTCGCGTACTCTGTGTAGAATCGAATTGGTATCCCGTCAGGTCCAGTGGACTTTCCTCTATTGAGTGATTCCAGTTGCTTTTCTATTCCTTGGACACTTATTTCGATGTCAGCCATTTTTTCGTTTGTGCGAGGATTTAGAGAAAGCTTTTGACCATGTTGATTGGAATACTCTCTTTCAAGTTCTGATGGTGGCAGTGGTAAAATGCAGGGACCGAAAGCCTATTTACAATTTGTACAGGAAGCAAATGGCAGTTATAAGAGTCGAGGCGCATGAAAGGGAAGCAGTGGTTGGGAAGGGAGTGAGACAGGGTTGTAGCTTCTCGCCGATGTTATTCAATCTGTATATTGAGCAAGCAGTAAAGGAAACAAAACAAAAGTTCGGAGTAGGTATTAAAATCTATGCAGAAGAAATAAAAACTCTGAGGTTCGCCGATGACATTGTAATTCTGTCAGAGACAGCAAAGGCCTTGGAAGAGCAGTTGAAGGGAATGGACAGTGTCTTGAAAGGAGGGTATAAGATGAACATCAACAAAAGCAAAACGAGGATAATAGAATGTAGTCGAATTAAGTCGGGTGATGCTGACGGAATTAGATTAGGAAATGGGAGTTTTGCTATTTGGGGAGCAAAATAACTGATGATGGTCAAAGTAGAGAGGATATAAACTGTAGACTGGCAATGGCAAGGAAAGCGTTTCTGAAGAAGAGAAATTTGTTAACATCGAGTATAGATTTAAATGTCAGGAAGTCGTTTCTGAAAGTATTTGTATGGAGTTTAGCCATGTATGAAAGTGAAACGTGGACGATAAATACTTTGGACAAGAAGGGAATAGAAGCTTTGGAGATGTGGTGATAGAGAAGAATGCTGAAGATTAGATGGGTAGATCATGTAACTAATGAGGAAGCATTGAATAGGATCGGGGAGAAGAGAAGTTTGTGGCACAACTTGACTAGAAGAAGGTATCGGTTGGCAGGACATGTTCTGAGACATCGATGGATTACCAGTTTAGTATTGGAGGGCATCGTCGAGGGTAAAAATCGAATAGGGAGACCAAGAGATGAATACACTAAACAGATTCAGAAGGATGTAGACTGCAGTAGGTACTGGGAGATGAAGCTTGCACAGGGTAGCGTAGCATGGAGAGCTGCATCAAACCAGTCTCAGGACTCAAGACCACAACAACAACAACAAGACTACACTTCAGACAAATGCGGGGTGGGGCAGATAAAAGTGGCCCGGAGAACAGAGTTCCACGGTACTAAGGAACACAGCAGGAACCTAACTATATCAGATGTTGAAAATAAGCACGATTCATTTTTTGGCACATTTTGGCACCGGTCGGCAGGTAGCTGAAAGCGGATCTTGGCAGGACTACTGGAATTGATACAATCTCAACCGAAATGCTCTGCTACAGTTCTTGACGACTATACGGATTGTTGCGACACACCTTAGACTTGAGAGTTCCCGACACGAGGCAATCGCACACTGATAGATCAGGTGCTCTAGAGGGTCAGCTAGGGCCGTGACCAGACTGACAGGTGTGAAGATTGTGTAATGTCCATCTGTACCACACTTTCTCCATGCTTCTATTTGACGTCACTCTTAAATTAGCCTTAAGTTAATGTCAGGTGTAAAGTCAGGTGAACTGACAGCTGTGATACAGCCTCGTAGCCTGCAGCCGAACATCCTGGTTCTGTCAGGTGACCTTCTGTATTGAGATTCAAACAGGCGTTAACAACATAGCCTCTTCGCGCGTTGGCAGTACGCAGAAAGACAATTGGCAATGCGCCCACTATGGGTCTAAGTAAAAGTGAGAAAAAAGAAACGTAAATCGACGTAACCGTTAACAACGATGGAGCATCTGTCTGCGAATTACTTCCAAGAAACAAATTCGCATGGACATTTCCGCATTCTTTATGATATGACAGCTTACGACTTGTAATGACTAAGAGGCGATCACCCTTGATTATTGTGACAAAGATAAAACGATTTCTGAGACGTCCTTCAGCGGCTATTTATGATGATGATATAATTCTGTTACAGTTGTAATTAATACTGGTGCGCCTGTATCTGCAGTTTGCACGTCCTCTTGGAAATAACTGTAGATCTATTTCTCCTCCATTAATGCTGCCACAAATGCTAATCCAATCGTATCCACTCGTCCAGGCCATTTTTGTTTGTCCCACCCTGTACCTTCAGAAAATATTTCGTACCACTTACATTTGTATTAAATGCTAACAAAGTCCTCTGCTTCAGGATGGATATCGAGAGTCAGCATTGTATATCCCCTCGACTTGGATCGTCGTTAATAGTTTTACTGCCCGATTAGCAAAACTAACTTACTACAATCTTTTTTTCAGTTCCTAATGTAATTTATTCAACGTCTTCTGATTTAATTCGACTACAGTCTTGCTTTGTGCTTCATCATGTTCAGCTTATGATGTCTTTCCGAGACACTACCCATTCCGTTCCAGTGCTCCTACATGTCCTTCGTCGTCGACGAACCAGTAAGTTTTATTTGAGAAATGGTGCATGTCCGAAACGGCATTTGATTTAAAACTCAGTACGTTTCGTTGGAAAAATTCCATAGTGACGATGACTAGAATGAAACTAAAACACTGACCAGTATGAGAGCTAACTGAATTGTTTTTATGGAACTAACAGTGCCTTTGTCAATACTTATTGATTGTTAACTGCAATCATGTTACCTGTTAATTTTTAATGTAAAATGTTGGCAGCTACGTTAAAAGACTGAATCAGGGACATAGAATTGATGCCAATACGCACAAACTATCACCTTCGTTTGTTCACCTGTATGTGACTTCTTTCCGATGCCACTGGTGAACTTCCGGGTTCAAAGGTCGTCCTCCAAGACGCCTTTCCGTTCTTAAGATTTCATCTAGAGCTGCGCTTAGTTTTTGTACATATTATTATTATTATTATTATTATCACAACAGCAAACGCAGAAAATCAGATCGGTATGCTGGCTTTCATATTTTATCACTAATCGATCACTTCTAAAGCGTCCTGGAGTACGTAATGTGTTGGTGGATAACTCGTCGACGTCCCAGTAAAATGCCTATTTATAGTAGGCTGGGCCTCTTTTATCAATGGGAAATGCAACAAGGTTTCTGGTTTGATTGTAGTGTTGTAAGTCTCACTTTTTTTATTACATGATAGGTTGTAGATGATTCCTGTCTTTCAGAATGTAGAAGTAATATTTTGATTTCTCTGTTCGACAGCTCCTTTCTCTATTCCATTTGCTTCTGTCATCTTCCCAAGATACTTGAATCTTCGAGTTCCCTTGATCTGACCATATTTTGTAGTAAATTTTTCTGATGCATCTTTTTGGCCTGACACGCATTTTCTGTTCTCCAGGGAGATCCGTAGTCCGGTCTTTTCAATCTTTTCTTTCAGGACCTCGATTTGCTTTACTGCAGTTTCTGTGAGCACAGCAAGATCACCAGCGAATGCCAGACAGCCAGTATCTAGTCCTTTGGTTTTCCTTCATAGCTTGATTAGACTATAATGTCCCTGTTCTTCAGTTCTTTTTCCCTTTCCTTTATAACGTCGTCTAAGAGTATGTTGAACATTAGTGGTGAAATAACATCACCCTGTCTCACTCCTGTGCTAATCTCGGAGAACTCTGATAACTGTTCCATGAATTTAATTTTGGGTTTGGGTTTTTTTACTGTCTGCTTTGCAATGTTCAGTGTCTTCTTGTCGAGACACTCTCCTCCAGTTTTTCGATCACTAATTGTATATCAGTCGAGTCGTATGCCGTCCTGAAATCTATTCATGGTCTGTCTATAGAGTCATATGACTTCTTAAAATGTACAGCGGTGCACCCGCTCTTTCCATTCATCATCAGCTGCAATCTCAGGACTATGTAAGTCTGCAGGCTTTCGTGGCCGTTGTCACTGAAGTTAAAATCTTCTGGGTTATTAGGCCGCGTCATGTTTCTTCTAAAATGATCGACGTTTCGACCCCTCTGTTGGGATCTTCCTCAGGATCTTCTGTTGTCGACTACTGCTAGAACAGTAGCAGTAGTGGACACCAGAAGTTCCTGAGGAGGATCCCAGCAGAGGGGTCGAAACGTCGATCATTTTAGAAGAAACATGACGCGGCCTGATAACCCAGAAGATTTTAACTTCAATCTCAGAACTGTCTTTAAATTATGTGTTCAGCATAGGATCTTTCTGTTCTAAAGCCTTCTTCATATTTTCAGATCTCGTTTTTTTTCCAATTCGAACTGTGTCCTATCCAGCGGACATTGCGGAGGAATTTTGTATGTGGCGGGCAGTAAAGATATCTCCGGGTAAACATTAACAGCGGTCCCATTCTCTTTCTTATGCAGAGGGTATATAACTGCGCACTTCCAGTCTTTTGGTATTACATTAGTCTCCCATATGTCTTATGTGGTATTTGTTATTTCTCTGATGATATTCGGACCAGCTTTCGTTAGCAGTTCATCTATGATGTCACCTTTTCCAGCTGGTCTACCGTTTTCAGTTTCACGATCTGTCTCTTGACATAAGGCTCATCTGACGCTTTGACTTATAATTTCTCTTGATCTCTTGGTTTTTTTTGGAAATCTCTCGTCGGTTCAGGACAATTTAATAGTTCACTGAAGTACTTTGCGGGTGCTCCGCAGTTATCTTTGTTGTTTAGTGCTAGTTTCTCAAGCCTTTTTTAAACACATATTTTGTGGTTGGTATCCTACGATTTTTGTTTTAAAAGTCCTGTAGAAGTCTCTCGTGTTATAGTACTGGAAATCGTCTTCTGTTTCTTTTAACTGATCCTTTTCAGATTCCGTCTTGGTTCCCCTGATGTCATTAGTTGTTTGCCTTCTCGCCTCTATGTACCTTAGCAGATTAACTTCCGTTTTATCGCAGTTGTCATTATCATTATTATTTCTTCCCTCGATAAAAACCATAGAGGGCGTCCCGAGAAAAAGATGCATAGTCTGGAAGATGACAGTAATGAACACATTAAACGAAGAAGTTCAGATAGATATTCGATATTTTATATCCCATCCCATGACTGCTGTCATGAAACCGCATCGTTAAATTCTCAGGTCGCTGCTGTTGGTTGTGGTTATTTGGATACTAGCGACT
Organism: Schistocerca serialis cubense; assembly: GCF_023864345.2. NCBI lineage: Eukaryota > Metazoa > Arthropoda > Insecta > Orthoptera > Acrididae > Schistocerca > Schistocerca serialis. Next base: position 123,732,387 of record NC_064643.1, read on the forward strand.
GCTACTGCGTCAGGGAAAATCAGATAACTCTTTAATCGTACAATACCGTAAGTTTTTACATATAAATGGTTCAAATGGCTCTAGGCACTATGGGATTTAACATCTGAGGTCATCAGTCCCCTAGACTTAGAACTACTTAAACCTAACTAACCTAAGGTCTTCACATACATCCATGCCCGAGGCAGGATTCGAACCTGTGACCGTAGCAGCAGCGCGGTTCCGGACTGAAGCGCCTAGAACCACTCGGCCACAGCGGCCGGCTTTCACATGTACAGAATATTCGTGAATGATATCTGTTTGCGTCTGTTTTGATATTTCGCACGTAAAATTAATATAACGCAATGCCCTTCTTGAAAGTACATTGGATAAATAGAAATGAAGTCCCATGCTTCTTGACAGAGCGTAGGGGAACGATTCGGGAGACCCGCACCGCCGTATTGGGCAAGGTTCTAATGGAGGTGGTTTGCCGTTGCGTTCCTCCGACCGTAATGTGAATGAACGATAATGACGGCACGACAACATCCAGTCATCTCGGGGGTTGTGAGAATCCCTGACCCCACAGGGAATCGAACCAGGGACCCCGTGCTCGGGAAGCGAGAACGCTAACGTGAGACCACAAGCTACGGACAAAAGTACATTAATTGAATAATAATAGAACGTTTCATCTGCCACATATAATGCAAGTAAATTGCAGCATGTTAATCGCATTTACGTTCTACCAACCGTATGAGAAACATCGTACTATCTAACACAGTATCTGGTCACAGATATGGTTATACCTTTAAGTTCTTATTTGTGAGATTGGATCCAGACATAAGGCTACAGGAGTGCAGTGGATACTCAAAAGGAACTCTTAGTGCACAATGGGCGCTATTGCCCTCGTAAAGGAACGTACTGATGCTCTAGGTGACGTGGGAGCCATTCGGAAAAGAACACACATGTGCCTGGCCTTTTTTCCTGCAAACGACGTTAACTTCCACGTTCTGGGAATGTGATCTTTTCTTCTGTAATAGCTCGCACAGAGTAGCTCAACATCGTTTTATATCCTATCGATATACAGAGTTGTTTTATGCGGAAGATATTATTAAAGTGGAATTTCATTTTCCTTTATGTGCGATAAACTCAACTGTTATATTCAATCTGCAGATGATTTGCATTTATGGGTCAGAAGAAAACAACTACAAGTGGTGTCAGATAGCGTGCATTACATAGACTAGTCGCTGCTTCGTTAATACCTTCGACCATAGATACTGGTAGACTGGCCTTGCTGTGCGGAAGCTATAGGGCTGGTGTGGCTCCAACATAAACCACGGGACTGTTGGCAAAAGGTGGCGGGGTTTCAAATCAGCGGTCTGCCATCCTATGTTGGCATCATATTTTCTCCACATTTCTCAATTGACTGCCAAACGCTTCCAACAAAAATCACTTTTTATTTGCGAAAAATTATGCCAGAACTACATTTGACCTGGATTTGTTCACAGTACCATTTATAAAATCTAACAAATACATCGAACACCACTCTGGTGGGCAGTGGGACGAAATTACTGTAAACTATCAATTAAAGTAAAATGTCGTTAAAATTTTTTTAAACAGTAAGAGAGGGCTCGTGTCAAAACTTTAAACTTTGGATTCGCCGCGTTTTGAGCTCTACTCACTTATAAAAGATAATGGGATATGGGAATTATGTCAACTATAGGTGCCAATATTGTCGACTTTAGGAGCAGGTCCATTTTAGAGTATCAGTTTTAGGTGCACTTCAAAGGTTCAGTTCCCACTAATTTTACAAAAGTTTAAACTATCAGTTAAAAAAATGATATTTTAGATGAAAGGTGAGACTTTGAAGTTTTTCCGTTTCAGGGTCTGTATACAAAGCTGCCTTCGGTTTTTTTCATCCTTAGGGTACCTATGAGTAGGAACGAGTAACAGTTATACTTACTTCTGTAACCGAATTATCACAGATACTTTCCAAAATGTAATATGAGTGACTTTACAGGCATCAGTTTCAACACTTTAATTTACGTGATACTCTATTTCAAATGTAAAAAACATATAAAAGTCACTTCAGCAGATTTCAATAAACGCATCTGCACTATCATAGAAACACTTACACGTGTAATGTAATGCCATTTCCCCCGACAAAACGCTGAGTACAGCCATAAGCGCAACACGAAACAACCATGTTTTGCCAACATTCACGTGACTTCAGTCCAGAGATGTTGGAGCCACGAAAATGATGTCAGGACCAGTCTATTATATTTATGGTCGATGGTTAATACTTTCTTCAGTAACTACTTTCAGTCACAGTTGTGGGTGAGAAAATACACACCAGACTAACCTTGGAGTTCCACATTACTACTCTCCAAAAACGAACGTCGTATGTTGGTGAGCGCTTTTTTGTTTACAGCAGGGTTAGCAGAGACTGGGCATTAAGTTAACGAGGAACAATCTGATACGGTGTTCAATAAGGAGTTACTGCTGTAATTAGCTGTAATGTGTGAGAAATTTGTGGCAAATCTAACAGCAGCCGTGTGAACCTAAATGTAATTTAATTCTTACCAATTACGGCGTAAGGACACCGCATTTGGTTAACTGGTTCTTGCTGAGACTTAGCGTACTAAATTAGATATTCTAACCGATAAAAGCCACTGCTAGTAATTAGTAAAAGCTACCGTCCTCCTCCTATTTTGTGGACGTGCTTCCGAATTTATTGCTGCTGTGGCAAGTCGTTGGAGACTGGAGGAGGGGATGGATGCGTGGATTTTCAGAGGTCACTAGTGAGATACCGTTGCGACAGTAGTACCGGTACTATATTTTCACGTCCGCTGAGAAATTATCGCTTCCTAAAGGACAATTAGTGGAGGAGGAGGAAATGGAGCAGTGTGTTTGTAAGGTGGGCATGTCATTTTGATTTTGCAAGTTATCAGTATGCTCATCAGAGAAAAAGCAGGTTTCGTTATTGTTAAACAGCCTTTGGTATTGCTATGGCACAATCTTTGCCTCTATGAAGTCTGATACATTCTTAGTCGCAGCGTGATAGGTGATGGACATATTCAGTAGTGTTGAGTTGACTTGTGATTCTATCTGTTAGATTAATGAAGATTTATTGTAAAACACAGCAAGGATGAATATGATGTACATATTGGAAGGCGCAAAAAATTTGAATTGTGAATAATGTTATTGTTTGTAAAGAGAAGAAGTTTGAGGTAAGGCTGTGGATCTGCGTAACTGATCTCTTAGAATAATTATTGTCAACTTGCTCAGACTTGAGAGAAAGACCACCCCACTTCTCTGAGTCACGCACTAAGATATCAACTGATTAAGATTTTCATAGAAATTCTCCGATAACGCTGTACCCTTTTCAAATCATACTTCGCTTTGTTAAGCATAGTACTGTTTGGACCAATGTTATGCATGAAGATAAAGTGAAGTTTTACTCTATATTTTTAAATACTTACTTGATTATAAAATCGTTGACTTGGTATATCATTTCATAGGAATAGTTACTATCCCCATCCCACTGCTTAAGGAAGGTTTATCGTTACACATTACCACATTGCACCATGTGTTAGATAACAGTTTCTTCTTTGGAAATTTTATTTAAAAATAGGAATCTAGTTTAGTCACAGCAAGCTTGCTTTCTGCAGTTGCGCTTTCGAGAAATCTGCAACAACTTCGTCAAGTCGTGAGGTAAGTGAAAACTTCGATTAGGTCCAGAAAATTATTTGATTCAGTTCCGCATTTAATAGAAAGACAAATTAAATTCAGACTACTTACACTTCAGTTCAGATTAGGTTCTGTTTAATCGAAGACTAGCATAGGAGTTTAAGTTGGACAAGAGTCAGGGGGTACATAATCCTGATAATACGTAGATTTTTTATGGAGTGGGAAGTAAAGTTGAGCTACATTTCATACAGAAACATACAGATGGGGGCTTTCATGTTGACTGACCAACTTACCAGTCAGAAATGTGTCCTGATGGCTTACTTAGGCTCGTTCCAGTTCTTTTACCAAACTAACACAATGTCAAAGAATGAAGACAAGGAGAAAAATTATTCGTTTCATATATTATATTATATAGGCCTTGCGTAAGCTTATACTCAGATTTAAAAGAAAAATTATCGAGGAAAACATGACAGAGGGTAAGTTTGGATTTAGGAAAAGAGATGGAATCCGAGATTCGGTGAAACATGCGGACGTTTTTTGATGGTGGGACAAAGAATGCTATAAGTTAACAAGTATATATGTACCTGTTTCGTCGATCGGGAAAAGGCGTTTGACATAGTTGACTGGAGAATCGTCCACAAAACTTCTAAATATACTGCTGTAGGTTGGAAGGATAAAAAATGTTGTATACATTACAAAATGTAGTTATAAGGACTGCCGATGAGAAAGCAAGTGAGAGGGATATTGCAAGAGATGCTAGACGAGGGTGTTGTTTTTCGCCGATACTTTCCCAAATTTGTTCTGAGATATTAACAGTTAACAGTTACAGTGTTAGAGAAAACAAGAGGTATAAAAGGAGGAGGAGAAAGGGTAGAATTAATTAGGTATCCAGATGACCAAGCAGCGATGACTGATTTAGAGGAAGAACTATAATTAATGATGGAGAGATTCGTCAAAGTGTGAGAAAGTGTGGAATGAGAATAAATACAGGAAAGGTCAAAGTGATCAGAATGAGCAAACGTGAAGTTTCAATCAAATATCAGTGGAATGAAAGATCTTGGAATACGTCAAATCTTTTGTGTACTTAAGAAGTTTGGTGAGCGAAAATGGAAGGAGTGTGGAGGATATAAGAAGTGATATATTCATAGGTAAAAGAGCTTTTGAGAAGTGGAAGATTCTTCGACAGCTAAATAATTTCCTGTAGAACTAAGAAAGATTTTCAAAGTATTTCATCAGGATAGTAAAATATGTTAGCGAATCAAGGACAGCAATGATCAACAGAAATTTTGCTGACGTTAAAGTAAGAGCTGATCTTTATTTATTCAACGGTACTGAATCCATAAACCGTTTTGCACGATAACATGAGTTTCTACATAAATTGCGACTTTATTTATTTTTCATTCTTGTAAATTCTTGTATTAACTAATGTTTTTGGAGCGACTGTTAAACATTGTTTTGAACTATCATGTAATGTTTGTTTCACGATATCTAATGTTATGGATTTTTCTGTGTTGTTGGAAAATCAATTTGAGTTGTGTTTATTCGTCCTAGCTTTACGTGAAAAGTGGCTGCCATGCATGTAAAGTATAAAAATGACTCAGACACATTTTGGCGAATGTGTTGCTGTTTTATAACTGCAAAAAAGATAAATATATATGGCTATTTACATGACGTCTATTGTGCATATTACAGGGTTAAACCCGGCAGCCAAGACTAGCGCTGTGTGCTGCACAAAGCGTGTAGCGAATTTGACGAAAAATTCAGACAGTGGACTAACGGACGGAGAAAAAACCCAGATTTGGAGCTCAGATAATTTGGTGGCAACAGCAAAATCATGAGGAAGGCTGCTGCTTTCGTTTGGCTGAAATGACAGGATTTAATAAAACGTCTAACCACTTAATACTCGCATTCGCTGCAGTCAGCTGCAACACTCGGTACCACACAATGATGATGTACCTGTCACTGTTTCCTAAACGTTTTCAACCCAGTTCTGTTTTAAACAAAGTCAGATAGGGACGACTGTGACTTGGCACTGCTGATGAAGTTATTCTGTGCAAGTCATACAGTGGAAGTGGATGAATGACCTTGTGGATGACTTATCTACGTAAAGCGTTACTAGAATTACTGGTATTCCGACTATAGGGGAATAATATGTTAACACTGTATATCGACGCAGAGAGAACAATCTGGTAAAATATTTTGAGATGGGTAAGTAACTAGCGTACTGCACCGCAATCAAGATGGTAATTTAAAATGTTAGTTGCTTCAGCGATGTCTGCTCGATTTTTCTTTCACTGACGCATCAGAAGCTGAGAGCCAGTATTTTCGTAGGCACTCAAATACGGCGATTAATGAAAGGTACAAATTTTTGTGAGCATACTGATACATCGGAGGAGGATAGTTAGTATAATTTTTGTACTGATGTAAAAACGTGTTTGGCAATTAAAGTCAGACAACTGCGAGATTCTAACTGAAAATCTATTAACAGTATACCAGAGGTTAGGAGTAAACAAGGGTGCGGAAGTGCATTTTCTGCACAACAATTTAAATGCCTTTCTCACGAATCTGGATGTTGTAATGAAAAGCGAGTTAAACGCTTTCACCAAGGTATAAAGTCCAATGGACAAATATATTGAGGCAGTTAGAACACAAACGTGACAGCAGACTTAGTGTTGATGCTTGAAGCGTGATAATCCTGATTTCACACACTGCAGAAAATCAAAATAAGGGAAAGTTCCTCTGTTTTTAATATGCTTAATGGTTTTTTTAAAGTTTATGTGTGTTTCTGAAAGATATCTCAAGTCCCTATTAAAACACTAATATTAACGCTAGTAATAAATCACAAGTTAACATATTTGTGTGAAGGAACTTTAGATCTTCTGCAGAGTTAGCTACAGAAACTTTTGAAAATGGTACATATTTGTATGTTTTATGGAAATTAGTGACGTGATGGACAATTTTTGACTGCCTACTTGTCATCAGTGACCTCAAATTATATAAAATCTGTTAAAACATCGTACCCATCAAACGAAAAACTTTTCCATGTAGGTTTGGAATGTGGATATGGAAATAATTTTTAATGTCAAATTGACTGACAAATGAGGAACAACGAAGTACTTATAAGAGTAACAGATGAGAAAAACTATTATAAATTATAAGAATGAAGAAAACATCCCGGCTAGAACATATATTTCGATGAAATTGTCTTCAACGCATAGCCATTGAAGGGAAGATTGCAGGGTAAAGACGGAGAAGAATAAGAAAGCATGAAAGGCAGGACATCATAAAAAATGGACGAAGTTACCAGCATATCCACGAAGAGGCATAGAAGAGAGGAAAGTGAACAGAGTCGAGTCGACACCAGAGAAGTAAGTCCTGTCACCGAATCGCCACACCTATTCGAAACAACCAGCTTTATATCGAGATCAGTTGTCTGTCTTTATTTCATTTGACGTAAGCAAGCAGCATTAAACTACACTATACGGTCAAAAGTATCCGGAAACGCGTATTTAAAGGGGAACTGATCTCACGACAGGCAGACCCTCCAATATGAAAGGGGGCAGGGAGTTCTGTGCCGTCAGTACACAATCAGCAACAGCAGAACTGATCGGTCAGGAGAACTCAGTAACTTCGAACGTGGACCAGTTATTGGGTGTCACCTGAGTAAGAGATTCGTCAGGGACATTTCAGTCCATCTAAAGTTGCTCAAGTCAACTGTTGATGACATGATGTTAAGAAGAAAACTCGAAGAAACTAACACAGCGAAACCGAGATCAGGAAGCGCTCATTAACTGACAGACGGGAACTGTAAAGCATTGAGGAAGGTGGTTGTAAAATCATTTGAAATCAACGGAAGGAGTCATTCGTGGTTTTGTGTGACCTGGAGTCCATCTAGGACAATGTCTGTGCGTAGGGAATTAAAAAACCAGTGGGATAGAATGGTCGAGTAACTCCTCATAACCTATACATTTCTAATAGTCAGCGCTAAGGACATTTGAAGAGCTGTAAACAGTGACGCCACTGGGCATTGGATGCCTCAGAACGAGTGATTTGGAGTGATGATCAAGCCATGTCTTGTGACAATCCGACATAAGCCTTTGAATTTGAAGTATGCCCTGAGAATGTTACGTGTTATCATGTATACTGCCTATAGTGATGTATGGAGGAGGCAGTGTTGCGGCATTCGGGTGTTTTTCGTGCTTAGTGTGGTCCTCGTTACGCTCATAAGACCATTTTAAATATGGAAGTATATGAACACATTTTACAGTTCTGTCCACTGCCTACGGTATAGGAGTAGTACAGAGACTGACTGTATCACCATGATAACGCACCCTGTCATAAATCTGTGAGGCAATGGTTTGTGGACACCAACATTCCTGAAATGGACTGGCCTGCCCAGTCCCGACTTCAATCCAATCGCACACCTTTGGGATGAGTTTGAACATCGACCTCGTTCCAGTCCCAGCGTCCAATATCACTACCTTCTCTAGTTTTGGTTCTTGTGGAAGAGTGGGCTTATTTTATTTGTCTACCAGTTTCGGCGATTTACTGCACCATCATCAGGCCCCTGACCGACTTGTAGGAAGATTGCACCTCGGTTCTGATCAAAACAGGCGCCAGTAATATTGGTATTAGTATATTTCTGATTCTCTAGCGATCACTTCAACCATTATCTTTTTTTTGTTTTGGTTTTTAGGAAGCAAAACTTCTATGGTTATTAGCGCCCGGTCCGTGACTTAGGAAACAGTAAAAAGCCGAAATTGAAAACCAGCAGCAATGGGATCGAAAGTCATAAAATTGGAGAAACTAAAAGCAGAAGGAAGGCTTAAAAATCCACTACAGAAAGGGGTTGGTTGTCCCCAAAAAAGCTTCAAATGACTGACGTCATTTCACTGGCACTAATAAACTTGAGAACGCGGTCACCTGAGCGCGTGTCATCTGCTAAAATCGACGATATATCAGGCGATAGCTGTAGACGGGAGCGTAACGGATTAAAATAGGGGCACTCAAATAAAAGGTGTCTTACCGTCCACAGCTGAGAGCAGTGGGGACAGAGTGGGGGAGGATCGCCGCTTAAAAGATGTCGATGGCTAAAAAGACAGTGCCCTATCCGGAGTCTAGTTAAAATTACCTCCTCCCGACGACGCGTTTGGGAGGAAGAGGTCCAAGCACAAGGAAGAGCTTTCATGTCCCGCAATTTATTATGGGTAAGTGTCGACCAATGCGTGTGCCATAAATGAACAACACGTCGACACAGAACGCTCCGTAGATCGGCGAAGGGAATCGATTGAATAGCTGGCCGAGGAAGAGAGACTGCAGCCTTGACTGCAATATCGGCCGCCTCATTTCCACAGATACCAACGTGTCCCGGGAGCCAGAGGAACGCCACCGAGACGCCCCCCAGGTGGAGCAAGCGTAGACAGTCCTGAATCCGGTGGACCAGAGGGTGCACAGGATAAAGAGCTTGGAGACTGAGGAGAGAGCTGAGAGAATCTGAGCAGATAACGTACTGTATCCGCTGATGGCGGCGGATGTAGTGGACAGCCTGGAGAACAGCGTAAAGCTCCGCAGTATAAACCGAACACTGGTCGGGAAGCCGAAAGTGATTTGGGGTGTCGCCAACAATATAGGCACTCCCTACACCTAACGATGTTTTCGAGCCGTCGGTGTAAATAAATGTGGCGTCCGTCATTTGTGCACATAGAGCAGGAAATGCCCGACGATAAACAAGTGAAGGGGTACCATCCTTGGGAAATTGACAAAGGTCACGGAGCAGGCAGATCCGGGGGCGGAGCCAAGGCGGTGCTGTACCCCAAGTTGTCAAGAAGGTTTTAGGAAAGCGGAAGGAAAGAGAATGGAGCAGTTGACGGAAGCGGACTCCCGGTGGTAGTAGGGAGGAGGAGCGGCCTGCATACCCTACATCAAAGGAGGCGTCGAAAAAAATGTCATGGGCTGGATTAGCAGGCATCGAAGACAGATGGCTAGCATAACGACTCAGAAGGACTGCTCGCCGATTGGACAGCGGAGGTTCAGCGGTCTCAGCATAAAGGCTTTCCACAGGGCTGGTGTAAAAAGCTCCAGACACTAAACGTAATCCACGGTGGTGGATAGAGTCGAGACGCCGAAGAATAGACGGCCGAGCAGAGGAGTAGACTATGCTTCCATAGTCCAATTTCGAGCGCACTAAGGCGCGATAGAGGCGGAGAAGGACCACTCGTTCCGCTCCCCAGGAGGTACCATTCAGGACACGGAGGGTGTTGAGGGATCGCAGACAGCGAGCCGAAAGATAGGAAACGTGGGAGGACCAGCACAGTTTTCTGTCAAACATAAGACCCAAGAATTTAGCGACGTCTGAAAACGGAAGGTTGACAGGACCTAGATGTAAGGAGGGTGGAAGAAACTCCTTACGTCGCCAAAAATTAACACAAACGGTCTTACTGGTAGAAAAACGGAAGCCGGTTTCGATGCTCCAAGAGTGGAGGCGATCAAGACATCCTTGAAAACGTCGTTCAAGAAGGCTGGTCCGTTGAGAGCTTAGTAGATCGCAAAATCGTCCACAAAGAGGGAGCCCGAGACATCAGGAAGGAGACAATCCATAATTGGATTGTGATTCTTGAGTTTCTCCCGGCGTATTTGATAATCAAAATATCCACGGGTATGCTGCCGGTCTATAGTGTCCAACGGGCACAATATTTCGGCGATCAAACATGTCGCCATCATCAGGTGAACTGACGGACTGAGCTCCTGTGAACGTGCCGGCACGGAGATCCGTACGCTATGGCTGCTCAGAGGGAACTGGGTTCGGTCGCGGCGGCGGCCGATTTAAATACCCCCCGCCCGCGGCGCGCTCCCTCCGCCGTCCGCGCCCAGCGCCACGGTCGCGCGGTGGAACAGATTGCGACGGCGTCTTTACGGGGAGGAGATGTATCGCAGCATGAAGAAATTTGAAAAGTTGCGCCACCGTAGATGTCGTTTGCTAAGTACTCTTGCCTTTCTAAAGAGATGTCGTTCCGAGAATGTTGTTCCAAATTTTGCTAAGGTTATGCATCACATCGATTCTGCAGCAGCTAAGAGAATCAAGAAACGAGCCAGCCTCGCATTGGTACGTGAGAGAGTGCAATTCACCCGCCGGAGCCTTGAGTTTATCTCACAGGAATTACTCAAACTACATTTGCAACTGGCTAGTAAGTTCACTTCTTGTTCCTGGGATTGGATTGATGGTGTCACCTGGGTGTCAGCTGATTCCGCCCATAAGAAGGCTACGGGACGTCAAACAGCGAAGTTCTCACGTCTCCTTGACAAACCATCCCTGCAGGTTCCGTGCAAGACTGTCATCAATTTGAGTGGCATGGTGTTGAGTGATGATGCGGTCTCGGTTTTGCAGAAAGGTCTCAACTTCGCTCCCACCCCCAAGTTCACTCCGATCGCAGAAATTGTTAGTGCTGTTGAACAGGTTGCAGCTCGACTTCCGCCAGAATCAGCCGAGGAAATACGTCGTGAAACTTGTCGTGCGTTGACGAAATCCAAGCCGATGAAGTCAAATATCAGCAGTAAAGAGAGGGCGGCCATTCGTGATCTGAGGGAGCGCTCTGAAATTGTTGTCTTACCGGCTGACAAAGGCAATGCTACAGTTGTTGTCTCCCATAAGGACTACACTGATAAGATGCAGAGCCTGCTAAATGACGATTCCTACCGGAAGATCAGCGTTGACCCTACAAAGAAGGTGGAGAACAAGACGAGGGCGCTTCTCAAGGACGCAGATTTACCGGAGGGTGACGCTAAGAAATTGTTACCCCAAGGTCCGGTACCGCCTAGACTATATGGACTCCCGAAGGTTCACAAAGAGGGGGTACCATTACGCCCCATTGTCAGCAACATCAGGGCACCTACATATTTGTTGGCCAAATACCTGACGGGAATATTAAGTCCTTATGTGGGTAAATGCCCTCATCACATCCGGAATTCCGTGGATTTTGAAAAACGCCTTGACAGCTTCAGGTTGGATGAGTCAGATATCATGGTGAGTTTTGACGTCGTTTCCTTGTTTACGAGGGTACCCCTGCGAGAGTCACTAGAATTGATTAGTCAGAAGTTTGACGAGAAGACCACTGAACTTTTTAGGCATGTCTTGAGTTCCACGTATTTTCTTTTTAACGGAGAATACTACGAGCAAACGGAGGGAGTCGCCATGGGTAGCGCACTCTCACCGGTGGTAGCGAATTTGTACATGGAGAACTTCGAGGAGGAAGCCCTGTCGTCATCCGTATGGAAACCTACTTGCTTTTTCCGTTACGTGGACGACACGTTCGTCATCTGGCCACATGGTATGGATAAACTCCGTGACTTCCTTACACATCTAAACTCCATACACCCCAACATCAAATTCACTATGGAGACTGAAACGGAGGGTAAATTACCTTTCCTTGACGTCTTGGTCAAGAGAAGGGCTGACGGCACCCTAGGTCATGGGGTGTATCGGAAGGCTACGCACACTGATCTGTATTTGCATGCAGACAGCTGCCACCACCCTTCACAGAGGAATGGGGTACTTAAAACTCTAGTACATAGGGCGCGCACTATCTCTGACGCAGAGAGTCTACCCCAGGAATTGGAACATCTGAGAACTGTATTTCGAAAAAATGGGTACTCAGAGTGGCAGATTCAACGTGCTCTCCGCCCAACCACTGCAGCACAACCTGTTGAGATGGATGAAGTCACGAGGGAGGAGGTAGGCACTGCATTTATTCCATACACAGGCGCACTCTCGGGAAAAATCGCCCGCATTCTGAAGAAACACCGGGTCGGAACTGTGTTTTGTCCTCCAAATAAAACTCGTGCACTGGTGGGGAGCGCCAAAGATGACCTCGGTTTGAGGAAGGCCGGCGTGTACCAGATTCCGTGTCAATGTGGCAAGTCGTATATTGGTCAGACGATGCGTACCGTCGAGGATCGATGCCGTGAACACCAGAGGCACACTCGACTGATGTATCCGAGCAAGTCGGCGGTCGCTGAACATTGTTTGTCGGAAAATCACGCCATGGAGTATGACCGCACGAGAATTCTGGTACATTCCCAATTGGGAGAAATGCCCCCCCCCCTTCCTTGCACCCCAGCAAAAAAGAATAAACAGAGCCAAAGCAGAATAACCAAACCAAATGGCTGAAAAGAGCATTGCGCGCTCTCAAGCAGCCCGCCCTTCTCCATCTGAGAAGCGAATGAAAAGTGCAAAAAAAAAAAAAAAAAAGCGACCGAACCCAGTTCCCTCTGAGCAGCCATAGCGTACGGATCTCCGTGCCGGCACGTTCACAGGAGCTCAGTCCGTCAGTTCACCTGATGATGGCGACATGTTTGATCGCCGAAATATTGTGCCCGTTGGACACTATAGATCGGCAGCATACCCGTGGATATTTTGATTTCATAATTGGATTGATGGCAATGGCAAACAGTACAACACTCAGCACTGAGCCCTGGGGTACCCCGTTTTCTTGGGAGAAAGTACGGGAGAGAGTAGTGTTCACCCGCACCCTAAATGTGCGCTCTGCCATAAATTCGCGAAGAAAAAGGGGCAGCCGACCTCGAAAGCCCCAAGAGAACAGTGTGCGGAGGATGCCTGTCCTCCAACAGGTATCGTATGCTCTCTCCAGATCAAAAAATATTGCTACTTCTTGGCGTTTACGGAGAAAATTGTTCATGATATAAGTGGAGAGAGCAACAAGATGGTCAACTGCAGAACGATGCTTTCGGAATCCGCATTGGGCAGGTGTTAAAAGACTGCGGGATTCCAGCCACCACGCTAAACGGTAATTCACCATACGCTCCAAAACACAGACACTACTCGTGAGAGAAAAGGGGCGATAGCTAGAGGGGAGATGTATGTCCTTTCCAGGTTTCGGAACAGGAACGACGATAGCTTCCCGCCATCGTCTGGGAAAAGTATTGTCGGTCCAAATTCGATTATAAAGGCGAAGGAGGTAACGCAGACTATGGATTGATAAATGCAGCAACATTTGGACGTGGATACCATCCGGTCCTGGGGCGGAGGAGCGAGAAGAAGAGAGTGCATGTTTGAGTTCCGCAAGGAGAAAACAGTATTGTAGCTTTCGCGATTTTGAGAGGAGAAAGCAAGAGGTCGCACTTCCGCTGCACGTTTCTTCGGGAGAAACGCTGGCGGGTAATTTGAAGAGCTCGAAATCTCAGCAAAGTGCTGACCCAACGAGTTAGAAATTGCGACGGGGTCCACTAATGTGTCATGCGCGACAGTGAGCCCAGAGACCGGGGAGAAACTAGGCGCGCCTGAGAACCGTCGAAGCCAACTCCAAACTTCCGAGGAGGGAGTGAAGGTGTTAAATGAGCTAATAAAGAATTTCCAGCTTGCCTTCTTGCTATCGCGGATGACACGACGGCGTCACGCTCGGAACTGCTTATAGCGGATACAGTTGGCCAAAGTAGGATGGTGGCGGAAAATGCGGAGAGCACGTGGCCGCTCACGTATTGCATCACGGCATGCCTCGTTCCACCAAGGAACTGGGGGGCGCCGGGGCAATTCGGAGGTGCGTGGTATTGAATGTTCCGCAGCTGTAAGAATAACGTCGGTAATATGTGTGACCTCATCGTCGACGCTGGGAAAGTGACGGTCATCGAAAGTCGCTAGAGACGAAAAAAGTGTCCAATCGGCTTGGGCAAACTTCCAGCGTCGCGGGCGCATGTAGGGCAGTTGAGGCTGCAGTCTAAGGGCACATGGAAAGTGGTCACTCGAGTGTGTATCATCAAGGGCGAACTATTCGAAGCGCCGAGCTAGCGGAACAGTACCGACCGCAAAGTCCAAATGAGATAAATTTGTCGTGGAGGCAGGCAAAAATGTAGGGACCCCAGTGTTGAGGCAAACTAGATCTGCTTGGTGGAAGACGTCTAGCAATAGTGAGCCACGTGGACAAGGATGTGGAGATCCCCAAAGCGGGTGGTGGGCATTGAAGTCCCCAACCAGCAAATATGGGGGTGGAAGCAGACCAAGAAGATGAAGGAGATCAGCTCATGCCATTGGTGTGGACGATGGAATGTATACAGTACAAAGAGAGAACGTGTATCCGGAAAGGGAAAGACGGACGGCGACAGCTTGGAAGGAAGTGTTTAAATGGATTGTGTGATAATGGAGGGTTTCATGGAGAAGAATCATGAGTCCTCCATGTGCTGGAGTGCCGTCAACAGAGGGGAGATCATATCGGATGGACTGAAAATGAGGGAGAACAAAGCGGTCATGGGGACACAGCTTTGTTTCCTGAAGACAAAAGATGACCGGCGAGTAAGATCGTATGAGGACCGACAATTCATCCCGATTGGCTCGAATGCCGCGGATATTCCAGTGGATAATGGACATAGGGTGAACAGAAAATGGAGGAATGTGACCAAGGTCGCTGTCAACTCAACGACTACTCAGAGCTTGCGACCGACAGCATGGAATGGCATTCAGCCGAAGGCAGAAGATCCTGATCCATAGGTTGGTCAGGAGCAGCTCCTGCCACCAGCGATCGGCCGGTTGAGCGGCCGCCAGCAGTGCGCCTCGGCGACACAGAGGACGGCCGAGGGCGATTTCCGCCAGGTGGTGCTGTAGATGGGACACGCCTTGGCGGAGAAGGAGAGGAACTGGGTTTCTTTGTAGCCTTCTTGGAAGTATGATGTTTAGAGGAAGGAGGAACCGATGGTTGTTAAGTTGGGGTACGTAAAAACTCTTCACGAGTATGCTCTTTTTTCGAAGTCTTGGTGTCTGACTTTTGGGCTTGAGATTTAGCAGAACTCGACGAAGGGTGAGCCAGAGAGTGGGCAGGCGAAAGTGGTGAGGTTGAACAGGCGATCTTTGCGCTGGCCGATCTGACGACCGTGGCACTAAAGGTGAGGTCGCAAGTCTGCGTGGCCGCCTCTGTTGGCCGAGGAGAAGCAAGGACAGTGCTGTATTTTCCTTTCTGAGACACGGTGGGCTGTCGACTGGCGAATAATTTTCGAGCAGCAAAGGTCGACACCTTCTCCTTTACTCTAATTTCCTGGATGAGCTTTTCGTCCTTAAAAACGGGACAATCTCGAGAGGAAGCAGCGTGGTCACCCATACAGTTGATGCAGCGAGGGGATGGAGGTGGACAAGCACCCTCATGGGCATCCTTGCCACATGTAACACATTTGGCCGGATTGGAACAGGACTGGCTGGTGTGATTGAACCGCTGACACCGATAGCAACGCGTAGGGTTTGGGACGTAAGGGCGAACGGAAATTACCTCATAGCCTTTGATTTTCGATGGGAGTTGAACTTTGTCAAATGTCAAGAAGACAGTGCGGGTTGGAATGATGTTCGTGTCAACCCTTTTCATAACCCTATGAACAGCCGTTACGCCCTGGTCAGACAGGTAGTGCTGAATTTCTTCGTCAGACAATCCATCGAGGGAGTGTGTATAAACGACTCCGCGCGAGGAATTTAAAGTACGGTGCGGTTCCACCCGGACAGGGAAGGTGTGTAGTAGTGAGGTACACAGCAATTTTTGTGCCTGGAGGGCACTGACTGTTTCTAACAACAGGGTGCCATTCCGTAATCTGGAACAAGACTTTACAGGACCTGCAATTGCGTCGACACCTTTCTGAATAATGAAAGGGTTGACCGTGGAGAAGTCGTGACCTTCGTCAGACCGAGAAACAACAAGGAACTGTGGCAACGATGGAAGAACTGACTGTGGCTGAGACTCAGTGAACTTACGTTTGTGAGCAGACATAGTGGAAGGTGAGGAAACCATTGCGGAAGAATCCCCCATGATTACCAGCGTCTCCGATGGCGCGCTCCTCCCTTGTGGGGGCCCTCTCTGAGGGCACTCCCGCCTTAGGTGATTGTTCACACCTCAGGTCACACCTCCCGACAAACGGACAGAGGGACCAATCGGCACTTTCGGAAGGTATCAGCTCGGGTAATCACCCCTCCCTGGGCCTGGCCGTTACCAGGGGGTACGTACGTGTCCTACCTGTCTACCCGGGGCAGGGAATTACGCGTTACCCCGTCACCGGCTACGCATGGAAGTGCGTGGGTCGGCCTTCAGATACGCACAGGGAGGAAGAAAGAGGAAGGGAAAGGAAAGAAGAGAGGTCTCAAACGCCGCAGCAGAGAAAAGGGTAAAGAGAAGAGGTAAGGAAAAGAGAAAGACAAAGGAAGGATGAAGACATACAAGCAAGGAAGGCGGAGAATGCGGTACATTTACAAGCGTCCGTCTCCGGACGTAGGCACAAACCATACTCCCAGAGGGGGAGAAAGGGAAGGAAAGAGCCAGAGGCGAGGGGGGGGGGCGAAGATGGGGGATGGGGAAGGATGCGGAAAGGGAAGGTATGCAGCCCGGAAAGGAAGGAAGACCACATTAGCTCGGGGTCCCGTGCTCGGTACGCACGTATCCACAAAAGAGTTGTGGATCCCCTGCGGATCAACCAATATCTGCCGATTCGGCTGATGATGGTTGAAGTGATCGCTAGAGAAGCAGAAATATACTAATATCAGAAATGTGTAAAATACTAACCTGAAGGTCACTGAGCCATCGTTATCCACCATATGATAGTCCCATATTAGCTGTGACTAAACATGGTGATAACACCTGCCTTGTGCTTGACGCTAGAGCTATTAATCAAATAGTTATTCCTTTCTGTACGCGGCCTGAGAACCTGTGTGAACAAAGACAGATGTTTCATAGTGTATAATGTTTGCCAAGTGGTTTTCTGAGAACCTCCTACTGGTGGATCTTGTTAACAGAAGGACCTTACAAATATACAGTGTTTACATTTGTAGGTAAAAGTTATCAATTCCGTGTTCTGCCCTTTGGTTTTAATGTCAGTTCAGGCGTCTTTATTGCTGCCATAGACACTGTGCCAGTAGCTGAACTGTTAGGTAAGGTTATGATTTTCTCATTGCAGTACCCACATGAGAGGTACACCTTAGCGTAACAGGACGAGTATTACAGTAGTTGTTAGAGGCATAAGTTAATACAAATCTTCGGAAAGCAATATTTTGTAAGGATACGATCAAATTTCTTGGACATATAATTTCACTTGTGGGAACAGTGCTTGATGGTGACAAAATTAGTACAATAAATATTTTCTTGCACCTGGAACGAAGAAATTGCTTAAAGAGTTGTTAGGAATAGCCTCACTTTTAGGTATTGTGTATTCTTCAAGAGCCTGTAGACTTTTCAGAATTATCTGACCAGACTACAGAATCTTGCTTATGAAGGGCAACACTTACAGGACATATTACACAGATCTGTGTAAGAGTGTGTAGACTCACCAGGATGTTGATAGGAGGTGGAAATGAGTTAAACAGTTACTACTACAGACGCCACCGATAAACTATCACAACACTATAGAATCAAATGGTTCAAATGGCTCTGAGCACTATGGGACTTAACATCTATGGTCATCAGTCCCCTAGAACTTAGAACTACTTAAACCTAACTAACCTAAGGTCTATAGAATCAATAACACTTAAGTCATCTTTAGACCTAATGCACAATCTCATTTTTGGGGTATGTGTATTCCTATGACCTGTCAGGCTAGTCTAATATGGTACACCAATCATGCACGGTGGCACTTTGGTGCCGCAAAATGTTCAAAGAAAATTAATCTTTGTTGCTACTTTCCAAACAAGCATAAATGAGTGCACTGGCTTTTAAGAACTTCCATAATATGTCAGAAGACCAAACTGTTTAACAAGCGCTGTTGAACAGAACTACGTTAAATATTGCTAATTATACCACTACAAATTGTGTCAGTTAACTTGTCTGCCTTAGGCTGGCTTTTCTAAATATATCAGATTGTATGCAATGAAAACTACCACAGCAGCATCTATTATTAAAACAGCAGCAAGGGTTGGTAAGCCCGACACACTATCAGACAATGCTTGTAAGTTTACTAGTGCAATGTCTAAAGCATTCCGACAAGAAGAAATTAAGTAGATATCATCCAGTGGCTAACAATATAACAAGAGTTTTTAGGGAATTTAATCGAAGATTCGTAGTTATACTGCCAAACAACAAACATGCTTGTTTGAGTACCTTCGGCTTTTTTAACAAATAGACAATTTGTCACTCATCTCTACTTATTACACACGAAACGAATTGATGCCTATGGAATCAGAGAGAAATGAGAGGATAGATTCACTTCCCGATTGCCAAGGAAGGAACGCTACTGGGAAAAAACTAAGACCAACACTGATTACATTAACAGATAACGCCTACTATGATAAAAATTTAACACGAAACCAAGAATTCCCCATCGCGTATGAAGTACTACTGAGGACACTCAAAGCCATCCCTTTCAAAGAAGAAGTATAAAAAATGGAAGGTCCACTTAAAATCGATAGAATACCTCATGAAGTCCACCATGAACCATGGACCTTGCCACTGATGGGGTGGCTTGCGTGTCACAGCGATGCAGATAGTCATGTCGTAGATGCAACCACAATGGAGGTGTATCTGTTGAGATCAGACAAATGTGTGGTTTCTGAATAGCGTCAGCAGCCTTTTCAGTAGGGGTCAGGGGAAACAGTTTGGATGATTAACTGGTCTGGTCTTGCAGCATCAAGCAAAATGGCATTGCCGTGTTGGTACAGTGAACAGCTGAAATCAAGAGGAAACTACAGCCTCAATGTTTCACAAGGGCATGCAGCTTCACTGTGTGGTTAGATGTTGATGGCATCCTCCTGGGTAAAATATTCCTAAGGTAAAATAGTCTCCCATTTTGACCTCCAGGTGTGGACAACTCAGAAGGATGTCGTCATCGGGAGGACTAAAACTGGCGTTGTGCAGAACGTAGCGTGAAATATTAGAACTCTTAATCTGGCAGATAGGTTACAGAATTTAAAAAATTGAAATGGATAGGTTGAAGTTGCATGCTATTGGAATTGTGATGTGCGGTGCCAGGAGGAATAGGTCTTCTGAACAGGTGAATACAGGTCTATAAATACAAACTCCAATAGGGGTAATAGAGCAGCAGTTCTAATAATGAATAAGGAAAGAGGAATGTGGATAAGCTTCTATGAACAGCGTAGTGAGTGCATTATCGTGGTCAAGATAAACTTGAAAGGCAACACCCACCAAATTAGTACAAGTTTAAAAGCCAGTAACTCCACATATGATTAAGAGATTGAAGAAACATGTGATGAGATAGAAGAAATTATTCAGATGGTCAAGAAAGACGAAAATTTAATTGTGATGGAAGACTGGAGTTCAATAGTAGGCAAAAGGAAGAGGAAAAAACCGGTAGGTGAGGAAAAGGGATGAAAGAAGAAGACGCCTGATAGAATCTTGCACAGAGCACAATTTAATCATCGCTAACACTTGGTTTAAGAATCATGAAAGGAGATCGTACACGTGGCAGAGATCTAGAGACACTGGAAGGTCAAAGATTGATTATACAGTGCTAGACTGAGATTTAGGAAACAGATTTTAAATTTTAAGACATTTTCAGGTTCATATGTGGATTCTGACTACAGTTATTGGATTACGAACTGTAGATTAAGACTGAAGGGAGTGAAAAAAGGTAGGAAATTAAGGAGATGGGATCAGAATAAGTTGAAAGAATCAGAAGTTGAGAGTTTCAGAGGGAGAATTAGGCAACGGTTGAGAAGAATAGGAGAAAGGAATACAATAGAAGACGAATGAGAAGCTTTGAGAGATGAAATAATGACGGCAGTAGAGGGTCAAATAGGTAAAAATACAAGGCCTATTAACAATCCTTGGATAACACAGGAGATATTGAATTTAACTGATAAAAGGAGAAAATATTTAAAAAAGCAGCAAATGAAGCAGGCGAAAGGGAATACGAACGTATAAAAATGAGACTGACAGGAAGTGCAAAATTGTTAAGCAGGAATCGCTACAGGACAGACGTAAGAATTTGGAAGCATATTTAACTAGGGAACAGACAGATACCACCTGCAGGAAAATTAAAGAGGCCTTTGGAGAAAACAGAAGCAGCTGTATGCATACTAAGAGCTCAGATGAAAAACCAGTCTTAAGCAAAGAAGGGAAAACTGAAAGGTGGAGGGAGTATATATAGGGTCTGTACGAGAGGAATGAACTTGAAGGCAGTATTATAGAATCAGAAAAGGGCTTAAATGAAGATGAGATGGGAGACATGGTACTGCGAGAAGAATCAGACAACGTACTGAAAGACCTAAGTTGGAACATGTCCCCTGGAGTAGACGACGTTCTGTCAGAACTACTGATAGCCTTGGGAGAGCCAGCCATGACAAAATTCTTCCATCTGATGTGGCAAGGTACATGTGACAGATGAAATACCCTCAGACTTCAAGGAGAATGTAATAATTCCAATTCCAAAGAGTGTATTTGCTGACAGGTATGAATGTTAACGAACTATCGGTTTAATAAGTCATGGATGGAGAACACTAACACGAATTCTGTACAGAAGAATGGAAAAACTGGTAGAAGCCGACCTCTTGGAAGATCAGTCTGGATTCCCGAGAGAAGAGGAACACGCAAGGCAGTAGTGACCCTACGACTTGTTATAGAATATAGGTTAAGGAAAGAAACATACTTCTATGGTACTTGTAGACTTAGAAAAAGCTTTTAACAACGTTTCCTGAATTACTGCCTTTGAAATTCTGAAGACAGCACGGGTAAAATACAGTGAGCAAAAAGCTACTTGCAACTTGTACAGAAACCAAATAGCAGTTGTGTTACGCCCGTGTATACGTTCGTAGCTTTTCTGTTTTGAGTTTATTTATAGAGTGTCATTTTTCATTTTCTGTTGCTATTTGAGTATATACTTTGCCATTCGGATATAGTGGCTGGAGCTGTGGATGCTAGAGGGCGGAGCGTGCCATTTTCGACATATTCTTTTGTTTAAGTTCAATATAAGGGTGACAGTAGCAGAAGCAGCAAGAAAGTTTTGCATCTTGTTTGGGGCTAATGCCAATGGACAGAGGATGACAAGAAAATAATTTTGTGGTTTTACGGAGGATTGTTTTAACATTAGTGACTTTCCAAGTCCGGAAGAGTTTCGGGATCTGATGGAGATTGTTTAAACGCATTATTCTACAATGCTCCACGTCAGTTTCCTCTAGAAATGGCAAATATGATGACCTGTGACAATTCTACCACCGTGGGGCATTTGCGTGCAGTGGGGAAAGTTAAAAAATCGGACGTATAGGTACCCCATGCTCTAAGCTAAAATCGCGAAAATCAACCGATGACCGTATGTACATCTCTTCTTGAACAACACCGACCATTCTTATCGCGTATTCTTGCTGGTGACGAGCCCTCGTGCCTTTACGCCAACATAAGGAAAAGAAAGGAATGCTTGAGGCTAAACGATGCAGCAGCTCCTTGTACAGAGACCTGCGCGCTTCCACAAATGATAAGGTCATCCATCTGGTGGAACAGCGGCGGTTTGGTGCACAACGAATTTCTTCCCGAAGATGTAACCAATTACTCTCAATAACGAACTGGAAGGCTGCCTAAAGTGATGTTACTGCAAGATAACTGCCGCCCGCTTTCTGCTAGACTGACAAAAAACAATATACAGAAGATGGGTTGGGAAGTAGTTCCGCACGTACCTCATTCAACTAATATTGTTCCCTCAGATCTTCTTCTTTTCCGCTCTCCATCGACCATTCTCCAAGGAACTTCCTTTCTGGATGAAAATGTTCTGCGAACATGGCTCGACGACTTCTTCGCCACAAAACCTCGTGATTTCTATAGTCGCGAAATCGAAAAGTTATCCTGGCGTTGGGAGACTGTTGTAAATATTGAAGGAGAATACATTTCTGACGACGAAAGTCTTTGTCATGTGTATCGGTTGTGTTTATTAAACTCATGGAAAAACTCTACGGACTTGTGCTCCACGCCAAGAGTTCAGGAACACGAAAGAGATGCAATGGTTGAGGGTGTAACCTGTATTTTTTGTTATCAGTGACCTGTTACGTCAAAAAGTACTTAAGCCAGCAAATGAGATTTTCACAACATGCCTTCAAGAGGATTCAACAGATGCAGAACTATAGTAACAAAATTCTGTCAGAAACATTAAATGAGGGAAATATAGCACTTCTCATAATACCATTTTTGCTGTAATTCTAGTTCAGTAAATCTGCAAAAGAACATTCATTAACTACGGAAAATTAAAAACTTTCCAAGATAATGGTTCACGATATTTGATAATTTGGCACTGGCAACGTAGGACATACAGTCCCCCGCTAACCAAGTTACTAACATTTTATCAGGCGGACTTATTGAGGTAGGATAGCTATAGCTGGCAAGCGTTGCAATGCCCTTTTGTCTTCCTATGTGGGAACAAGTGTACAAAACAGACATATTTACATGTACAGTCATGCTCAAAAGTATCCGAACGACCTGAATTGCATTTCGCCTGAATCGAATGCAACCCACATAACGCAGCTGTCCAGCAGGTCCTCTAATCGCTCCTTGGGACAGTCGTTTGACTATTGAAAATGGTGCCAACAAGTCACCACTGGAAAACACTGCTCTGTATCGCAATAACTCAAGATGTAAAGTAATACCACGATATTAGAAATATCAGGAAACACCTTATCATAGATAACACTGTCCTTAAGCCTTGTAAGCTCACATTTATTGCAATAAATTACGTACCTGAAATGTTACAACTCATTATTACGTCAGATAGGTAATTCACGTAGTAAGTTCGTCGTATTCATGATTTCCTCTTCAAAGTAACATACCGTACTTGTTATTTAACACAAAATGACATTAAAAATTTGAGTTATTCACGAGCAGCTAGTTGAGAATATGTATGAACTTCAAATGACACTACGAACCGTCTCGTTCTGCACATAGATTCAAACCCAGGTCATGCAGACTAAGATTTCGTGACCGACGGACGCTAACAGTCGTTCCTGACTAGGCATACAGAGAGTGATATACCTCGATTTTAGACAGTATCAGTTAGCAAATATCAACTTTAAATTACATAACGCAAACATTTTTAACGGACGCGAATTCCTACACAGCATCTATTGTCCCTGTTAAGGAACTATGAGAGGTGTTAAATATTGCTTCTTCATAAGTAACTTACTTGAAATGCCGTGAGATAAAGCTTTGTGTTGTGCAGGGATTCTAACCCAGAACCTAATCGGATTGTTATCGAAGCACAATCCACTGTGACATATCAGATTTTCTCGGAAGTAGCTAGATGTTTTAACTGAAATAACGAGACGAAACATTAATTTTTTCCTTCGCAGGACTCCAGCCCAGCACCTATCGCTATTATATTCTAGAGAAAACGAACGTTAAATATGGGTTTGTTATACCAACAGCGACATGTGAGCATGTTGGAACTAGGAATAATATGATGAGTTCAATGCTGACTGGGAATCGAACCCCACACATATCGTTGTTGACTACACACAAACAGACGTCAGCTACCGAATTTTTCTCCACCAGCAGCTCGGAATAACATCCTTGAACTTACAGTCACCTCGCAAATGATTATATGTCTCACTGGGAGTCAAAAATGTCAGATATCGTTAGTGTTGACAACGAATGAAAACGCTTTAAAAATCAAAATTATTATCCACCAGCAGATAGGAGTTCTCATGCTAGATCTTGATAATTCATAATGAAAACCTTAGTGCCCGGCCAGGATTCGAACCCATTCACATGCAATATGTGGAGATGTTGAGGAATCTGCAGTTTTGAACAAACAACAAATTGTAGTCGAGCTGTATTGTCACGAAGGGATCGAAGTCCGCGTTAAGGGCGGTCTGAGTTGCATTCCCAGTTCAGAACCAATTTTATCGGCATACAGAAGCTCAAATAAAAGATGGAATAAGTGTCCTGTGACCATACACAGGGTTTGTTTCGTCACTAGAAATAAATAACTAGTATAAGAGAGGATACCGGTGATAGAGTTTCTACATGTAGGCACTCCTGACTTTATTGTGGTGCAACGTAACGTCTGCTTGGTAGAGAAGGAATATCATGTTTAATGTGAATTTCAGACCACAATTCCATTATACCTTCTTCGCTTGTCGTAGCCAGAAGCGAATAGAATCTGTCTTTACCTATCAAAAAGCATCGGCAGAAGTTGAACCGAACCTAAATCGTCATTATACGAACCTACCATCAAACCAACAGACCAAAAAATCCTTTTCTCTGTTACTCATTTTACTATCATAAAACCGATGCGACACACTCGATGAGAATTCTGACACACAGGCTCCCTGTAGTGGTTTGCAGCATGACAGTACAGTCACATACTTGGTTGACCGAATCGCCATGAACTAGCTGCCTTGGCTACCCAGTACATACATTCGACTCTCTTTTGTAATCACGGAAATAAAATCACGTAACTGCCAACAGTGTAGGTTGCAGAAATTTAAATAGGAAGTGTTCCTTTCCATTTGAGCTACTCTATTGCGCTATCTGTTTGTTGAAACTGTCGTGCAGTGTAAAAGAAAAGCTGTAACTGTGTCTCTCAGAAGTCTAGATCTGGCCCTATGCATTATCTCACAGCACTGTGGAATGCTGAAGTTCTGGAGGAACTGTGGTCGACTTCTGGAGCTGCTAGCCACTAGCGTAAGGGTAAGCGTCGCGCACTGTCGATAAGGCGTCGCGAGTTCTATTACGTCCGCTGCAACATTTTTTAAATCGCAGTTCTGCTGTTTGCTGAAGTTATTAGTATAATGGAACTTTGAACATAATTCCCTTCACTTCTCAACCCAAAAAATTGTCGCATGTGGAAAAAGTGCTAACTTATGCGACATTTTGTTCTTTTCAGGTTTAATATATGGCCAAGGCAGCAGATGCATCTCAAAGCTTTTGTATTACGTCTGGGGAGAGTGCATCGTGCCAAAATAGTCAGAAAAGTATTTTCTACATTAGCTGTCGTCTGGTAGTGGCAGTTTATTCTTCCTCAAACCTTATTTGACAGCTTTAAGTCAGAACAAGTAATGCATGTAATCAATAAACTGCAGCTGGCCGGAGTGGCCAAGCTGTTCTAGGTGCTACAATCTGGAAACGCACGACCGCTACGGTCACAGGTTCGAATCCTGCCTCGAGCATGGATGTGCGTGGTGTCCTTAGGTTATTTACGTTTAAGTAGTTCTAAATTCTAGGGGCGATGACTTCAGAAGTTATGTCCCATAGTGCTTAGCGCCATTTGAACCATTTGAATAAACTGCATGTCCATTGTCAGACTGTTATAGATATCAGAGAATTCGCACATATCGTTGATTAAATTCTCTCATGTTGAGTATTGTTTTAACAACACTAAAAGAAACCTTACGAAAATTGCGCACTGTATTATAAGAAATGAAATAAAACTACCCACGATAACCTTACGACGAAAGTCTGTTTTAACAAAAAAGAGTATCTGTACACAAGCGTGCCTCTATCGGCACGAATTAATAAAATACTACTCTCTTAGATTTTGATTGTGTCTGTGTTTAATTGGTATGCTGTGTCATACTCAACAGGTATGCAAATGTGGCATTTCGCAAAGAAAGTTACGTACTCCCAGAAACCCAAAATTTGCTTGTCAGCAGCGGAAAAAGGCGTTACCTGTTGTGCAACATTGTAAGTTTTTCACTATTGCACATTATGACCCGAAAGTATTTTCTTGCGGTTTGCTTATCAATTCATTTCCTTCGTACTTATCACCCTGGCATGTGAGTCTTAAGTGAAGAAGAATATTGAATTTCGTATCGTTGACAGCGAGTCTAATTTCTTTAGAGGCGCTTGTATTGTGAAGCAGCTTGGCAGTCAGAAAACCGAGATCTATGATCATTAACACAACTTACTGAGTCGAGCTGCCAAGAAGATTTTATGTGTGAAGGTTTTCTTCTGATTTCATTACAGAATTTTTTCTGGAAATTCGCAGCCCCATACAATAAACCACGAAAAAACGTTTACACACGCAGTCCCCTACCGCGGTTAGAACTGACGACTCCTTGAACCGTTGTGACGCGAGACATGCGGTACCACGGTTTACGAACACACTGCTGATCGCATACCACTCTCATCATGGTATTGGTCGCTCAGCCGTATAACGCATCGTGAACGATAATAAAAGTTGTCACTTATGTGGAGAATAGCATTCCTTTATTCAAAAAATTGAATTTTCTGTCTCAGTGTCTTAGTTAACATGAGGATTATATAGCACGAGCCATTCAAATGGAAAGCGAATATCAAGTGAATTTAGAGAGTCAGTTCAGTACCATACGCGGAAGTGATTGCGCTGTCACAGTGTTGCCAAATGTTTGTGACGATGTTGCCAGTTCTCAGTTGTGCTAGGAACAGCTCTGTAGCGTTATAGGAGGAGAATCCCGTGATGGTGTCATAGGAGAACACGGAGAGGAGGCGCGGGGTTTGGATAATATGCAGCGTTTTCTCCTACCA
Source organism: Schistocerca serialis cubense (assembly GCF_023864345.2). NCBI lineage: Eukaryota > Metazoa > Arthropoda > Insecta > Orthoptera > Acrididae > Schistocerca > Schistocerca serialis. Next base: position 123,759,455 of record NC_064643.1, read on the forward strand.
GTTGTGTCAAACATTCAGGTGTGTTATCTTCCATCACGATTACAGTTTCCCTCAAAATATATACGAGTAAAACACTTTGTTACTTTGTGACAAAAGATTATTGCAGTACAATAAAAAATCTTTGGATATCAACTCTGTCCACCTGTCACGAAAAGTAAGATAAATACTTTGCACCTTGTAATCGATTGCATCTATATGCAGTCTTGTGATCATACAAGTAGAATTTCATGAATTGCACGAGAATGTAGAAAAATGTTGGCGCGAATGGAAACTGTAAGAAACACAGTTAACTAATTATTCTGTACCACGTAATAATCAATTCATTTGAAAATTCAAAAGAGAAGAAACTAAAAATTATGCCCACTAACACAGAAACTAAAGTGCAGATGCGGGCACTATGCAGATCTGCGCTTTTTCATCTTCAGATCTACACAAATAATGTATACTAACCAGCGTATTCATTGCTTTCGTAATTTTTCCCTCTTGTTTAGTCTGCTAATGATGAACTGGATCCACACCCATGAGTGATTGTTTCTTTGTATCCTTCCATCTGCTATCATTGTGTGTTATTGTTCGGTGTTCAAAAAGCGAAACATTATGCCTGCTCCCACGAGGTATTAAAACGAGGTCGCAAGAAGGCGAACGAATTATAATCAAAATACAATGAGACGCAAGTTTGTCTGTCGTCATGGCGTTAAGTCCACAGAAATAGTTGGGTGTTATTGCCTGCACCACCGGCATCCCGTTTTCTTCTCTTACTGAGATTTCTCATATTACCCTGAACACAAGGCGCCGAGATAGATGAGTGTATTCTCCGTGACGAAACATCCCACATTCCATTCATCCTGATCCATTTGTTACGTGCATCGGCAGCAATGAGTGATAGGAAAGCTGTTGTGAGGTGAGGAATAAAAATAACAATGGTAGTAATAACAAGTCAGTAATCAAGGATGTTAACTGCATTACAGACAATTGTTAACGATTAACAAAATAACCAAGAAAGGCTGAGTGTTTAATTGGCGCACTGCGTAGGTGTTCATACCACTTTGTTACTGAATTCTGATCTGGTTGTTTGCAGAGAGAAAAGAAAGAACCCTGTAGCCGTACATATCGCTAGCACAATGAGATATTACCTATCAACTATCCTTGCTTTACATCGCGAGACGAACATGGCGTCACTGAGCTGACATTTGAAACCCATTCCTATTTTCTCTCTGTCTCTCTATTTTTATACATTTTATTTTTTGAGGAAAGCATCGAGAAGCGCGAATAATAAGCAAGTAGGCATATAACCTGTTTACAGTTATTTTTATCGGGATTCATAATGCAAAAATACAACTTTTAAGTGTATTATTGCGAAATTCCAGTTACTGACAGTCTATTCGTGAGCTTGCTCGTATTCAGTGGGATGAAACCTATCAGAGAAGCAAGCAAAACAAATATTTCTTGCACCATGCGCAACACATAAACGAAATCTCGCTGCACTGATGTGTTGTCTGATATATTGCACGGAAAACATATCTGATTCATGTTGCTAAATACAGCTCTATCAGATATCAATTTGAAGCGTACCGAGTGTATAAAAGTATATCTTGAAATACGCAGAAAGGCCCATAGACGACTGAAACATATCCATGACCAAAATTGTAACTAGGGTCGACTGCCTCGTCGTCTACCAACTTGACAACTCGAACGGTGACAGTGCTCGGCCGGTTACTTACGTTTACTGGTATCAAAGCTACAGCATGAAAACACAAAAATGTTAATAACCCGAAGATCATAAATTTTGGAACCCATAGAAAGTAAAGCAGTCATCAGTCGGAAGAACACCACAGTGCTTTAATAGGCACGGACTTGTTGGAGGTGGTATGCCATTGCTTTCCTCCGACCTTTGAGTTAACTTACCTAACCAGTTAATAGGGGAACCTACAGCTCAACGTGGCTTTCGGACCACAGTGCAACTCGGCATTTTTCACATCAAAAAACACTGCCCGAGGAGAAATAAGTGTAAAATGGCAAATAAAAATCGTTGTACTGACGGGATCGGACCTGAGGCCTGTGCATCCGTAGTCTTGCTCTTTATCACTTTGCCACCATGCATCCAACACTGTGGATTCTGTTTGGCATTAAAATTAGGATCTCCGTTTGTGCCTCCGTTGGCACTTGCGTGTCCCTTAGGAGACATTATCTTTGGGATTACCCTCGTATACCTGAGTGTGAACCCCTTCCAATGCCCACTCAAGGAAGACAAGGATACACAGTCTAGCTTCAATATTACAAATACGCCTCAGTTTGTGGATGAACGCGGACTTAGGTTGATAATCATTTTGATTGGTGGTAAACTCATTTTCAACCAATGATTCCCACAGCTATAGGAACACTACTTGTGATACCTCTCAGACAAAATACTTACGCAGTGCTATCAGACGAAAAGATCAACCTGACACAAACTGTGGGAAGTTTGTTTTACAACCTTCGTACCTCCATAAAGAGCCTTTCCTATTTGAGATATCTGTGAACGTTGCTGCATAAGACGATTTAAGAAGAAACTAAATTCCTTCAGCTACGCCAATGTTTAAAGAAATCGTCTTAACGGCACAAAACCGTCGTTTGTGAATCGTTTACCGGCCGTACTGAGCCGCATTTCTCTGGTTGGAAGGCAAAAAGCTTACTGACAAATTTCACAGAAGGAAGAGGGGGACGAAATGTCTCCCACTAGAAGGTCATGTTTTATTTAAGTGATTAATAAATCAGGTAAAACGAACAGCGAGGTTGTCAGTATAAGCACATTACTATTGTCAGTATGATGTTGCACCCCCCAGGGCCTGTAGTGATAAAGGGCCCGTTTAAGTCAGGCGTATTGTATACAGAAGTGCAAGAGAGCACCACTAAATTCTACAATCCGTATGCATTGCATACACACAGAAATTACTGTTACAGTGTACTTATGGAGCCCAATGAGTAAATTGCATATTTTCCGGTGAGAAAGAGCACTGGCAGTCTTCGCTACATTAGGTTACTTAAACTGGCGTCACTTTGAGCTAGAATTTGTGGTCAGCGACTAAGTGTAAGGACAATCAGTCGGATGCAACTGAAATACTTTCCTACATTATAGAAGCGAATATTAAATTTGAACTAATATTGCGAAAATTTTGGACTTTGATAGCTTAGATCGAAAATCTTTGTTTATCGCAAAGGAAAACAATTGATTTTCTAAAACATTCTCTGTCATACACAACTTGAAACAGGCCACGTTGACCAAATCATATGGAAGCACTGACAGCGACGTATAGCGGAAGGCAGTAAGTGTTGTGACTTGGCAAGACAGCCAAGTCACTATGAGAGGAAGCCGAAAGGCACGCGTTTAAGCTCACGCAGGCTGGCGTGACGTCTGGAACAGGTAAAGTAATTATACTATCAAGAAGAGTACGTAGCTGCTGGAATACTTCACTTTAATCCATAATTGGTGAACAGCGGTCTGACGGTACATGCATCAGAAGATAAATAGCAAATGATACTGGCGCCTTGCTAGGTCGTAGCAAATGACGTAGCTGAAGGCTATGCTAACTACCGTCTTGGCAAATGAGAGCGTAATTAGTCAGTGAACCATTGCTAGCAAAGTCGGCTGTACAACTGGGGCGAGTGCTAGGAAATCTCTCTAGACCTGCCGTGTGGCGGCGCTCGGTCTGCAATCACTGATAGTGGCGACACGCGGGTCCGACGTATACTACCGGACCGCGGCCGATTTAAAGGCTACCACCCAGCAAGTGTGGTGTCTGGCGGTGACACCACAGTAAGATCCCTTGGCTTTTGGTTAGGCATTATTCGACAAACATTTCTAGGCGCAAGTAAATGAAGAAAGGCAGCGCGTTTTTGTTATCAAGTAACGTCTTCATCAACTGCTTTAGTTTTAATGTGATCTACGAGCAATTGCCGCTGTTTGATATTAACATGAAAAGGATTCCGTAGACAGGGAAAGAACCTGTTTTTGGGCAACTACTTCTATAATGACCAAAAGGCCTTAAATAATCTTCAAGCACATGAGTTAAAGCAGCGGTATGAAGAAAATGATAGTAATAATGACGGTAATAAACGAATTATCCGGTATCTTCACACTTTACAGTGGATTCTCTCGAACTAAGAAATTTGCTGAATTAGTGAAAATTTCAAAATGGCTTCACATCGAGGCTAAGATGTCTAGGAGAGTCTTTACATCCTGCTGACATAAGAATGGCCTAATCTCCACGTCAGAAGCTTGCTTCTACTTAATCATTTAATAGACTCGCATTTTTTTCACCGTGACTAATTTTGTAAGCTAAGCACATCATCCGTTACAGCACTCTCCTGGCGCTGGGAAATGTGGCCACAATGGTCTGGTGGAACGAAATATCACAAGTGCAGTGCGTGGGTACAAGCATTTACTTTTAAGAGGCACAAACAGATTCTCGTTACCTCCGGTAACCTCAAGAGAAAGATGTTATAACCCAGAATACGCATTACACATAACGTTCCTTCATTACCAAATGGGCAGAGCCGGTTTACGTTGAGAAACGACATAGGTGGCGGTCATGGTAAACAGAAATACTGTCGCTAGTAAACTTACATTAGCAAACTTTATTTTATTTGATGAACCGATAGCATATAAAGGAACGGGGCTCTTATTTTACTTGTACTTGATTGAACTAGAGACGTTGAAAAATTTGGTGCTGGACTGTGATTCGAATTCGTATCTCTTCTTTCAAGGATCTCAGTCTCTTGGAACAGTATAGTTCAATCATTTCGTTCCTTTTCCCAAGACTGCAATATTTTCTAGGTCTCCTCCAAAGGTACGTATATGGTTCCGAATCCTGATCCAGTACAAAATTATTCATAATTTAATTTCAAGCCCTATCACGTGCACACCGGCCTGCTAGTGAAAATTGACGTGTATTTTTAACGTCTGTTCATGTGTTGCCAGCAACTTCTGGTCAAACACACACACATCTTACTGTTGGTGAGCAAGCAATTGATACTTAAGCTATATTCGTGGATGATAAAGAAGAAGATTCAAACACATAGCAGCTGGTAAGAAAAACCGATACGTAACATTTGATTTTACTAACAATCTGGCTGGGAGTAGTGGCGTACTCCAGTAATTCAAGTTTCCGGGTGGCCGTTGTGTGGGAGAAATCTGGAAGCAACTACAGATCTGGCCAATTCATGAGCTCAGGAACGACCGTGATGCCTTCATCGAGCTCTGCAGATTGATAGATAGCAGGAAATTTCGGCTAGTGGTGGCTCGGGGTTAAGACAAGTCGAAAGGAATGAGCAAAAATACATCGGGAAACCGAAACAGACGACTCATAACGAATCTGATTATGTGTTGGGTTCGTATCTCCGTCACAGAACTTCATACCATGCGCTTCATCTTTAAATGCATACACACTTTGTTAGTTCTGAATTGAGGTACATCAGACATTTTTCGTGGTTAGTTAACAGGGATGAAAGGGTCTTGATAGGAGTTCCGGTTTATTACAAAAAACTGTTGTCTTTTATTTTCAAGTTTAGATTTAGTTACTGATATTGGCGAAAATTTCGGTAATTCGTGACTCTTCATGGCTAGTGAGCAATGTGATATGATTAGATTAGATTAATATTTGTTCCATTGATCATGAATACGACATTTCGTAATGATGTGGAACGTGTCATTTTAATGAAAGATTTCTTTACATATCAGTATTCAATTTCTTTATAACAGTTTTTTATCCTCTCTCTCATTCTTTTTTATTTCTCTCTCTCTCTCTCTCTCTCTCTCTCTTTCTCTCTCTCTCCCCCCCCCCCCTCCCACACACACACGCACACACATATTCTTTTTTTATTTTTGTTTGTTGTGCTTGACTATCGGCGAGGCACGAAAACGTCCGTGAATTAGTTTGTTTTGAGTAGAGTTACGAAAAAAATATAAAAACAACTACGAGAGTTACAGATTTATGATGCTTAGTTAGCAGTCAGTTCTGAATATTATTAGTAACAACGCTCCAGTCCCTAAACCTAGTTACAGAAATGCGAATCAGACGCATAACGTATTCCAGGCCGGGGCAGCCGCGTCTTTGAGACGCCAGCTATGGTCACTTCCCAGCCCGCTGTAGGATCACATCGGTTCCTCCTGCTGGTACTATAACTGCGATTTGGCAACAAGGCAAGGTATATTTGGCAACACTGTGATCGACGAGTTACTTCCTGGTGTGCACGGAATTAAAGGAATTAAGCCTCGAAGTTCACTTGCTTTTTTCCTGTCGTTTCCATTCAATAATCTGAGTTACTATCGCTGGTGGTGTAACAGAAGATTGTAAATGTACGGTTTTCAGCCCAGGAAAGTCGTTGCATGTGGAAACTGCAACTAATATCGTCCCTTAAATTGCAGTTTACGAGTTGTAGCCACTATTGGCCTTGAAAGAGGACGGCATAAGACATACCAATTCGTTGCCCCTGTGGTAACGTTCTGACCTGTGGAGCATCGTCTGATATAGTTCGCGGTTCCAGTCTCGCTGATTGTAACGTTTTTATCCCATCTCTGGAAAAGCTACTAGCAGTTAGATCAAACATCAATAAGTAATTCGCAAAGAAAATACGTTCAGGTCAATGGTGAAAAACTTACAATGCTGCACAACAGGTAACGCCTCTTTCCGCTGCTGACAAGCAAATTTTGGGTTTCTAGGAGTACGTAACTTTCTTTGCGAAATGCCACATTTGCATACCTGTTGAGTATGACACAGCATACCAATTAAACACAAACACAATCGAAATCTAAGAGAGTAGTATTTTACTAATTCGTGCCGATAGAGGCACGCTTGTGTACGGATACTCAGTTTTGTTAAAACAGTCTTTCGTCGTAAGGTTATCGTGGGTAGTTTTATTTCATTTCTTATAATACAGTGCACAATGAGAGAGAATTTAATCATCAACGATATATGCGAATTCTCTGATGTTATCTATAACAGTCTGACAATGGACATGCAGTTTATTCAAATGGTTCAAATGGGTCTGAGCACTATGGGACTTAACTTCTGAAGTCATCAGCCCTAGAACTTAGAACTACTTAAACTTAAATAACCTAAGGACACCACGCACATCCATGCCCGAGGCAGGATTCGAACCTGCGACCGTAGCGGTCGCGCGGTTCCAGACTGTAGCGCCTAGAACCGCTTGGCCACTCCGGTTGCCTGCAGTTTATTGATTACATGCATGTAGAAACCTTATTCTGAGTTAAAGCTGTCAAATAAGGTTTGAAGAAGAATAAAATGCCACTACCAGATGACAGCTAACGTAGAAAATACTTTTCTGACTATTTTGGCACGATGACCTCTCCCCAGACATAATACAAAAGCTTCTAGATGCATCTGCTTCCTGGCCGTCTATTAAACCTGAAAAGAACAAAATGTCGCAGAAGTTTGCACTTTTTCCACATGCGACTATTTTGGGTTGAGAAGTGAAGGGAATTATGTTCAAAGTTCCATTATACTGATAACGTCAGCAAAAAGCAGAATTGCGTTTTAAAAAATGTAGCAGCGGTCGTAAAAGAACTCGTGATGCATTATCGACATTGTGCAATGCTTACCCTTACGCTAGTGGCTAGCAGCTCCAGAAGTCGACCACAGTTCCTCCAGAACTTCTGCATTCCACAGTGCTGTGAGATAATGCATAGGGCCAGATCTAGACTTCTGAGAGACACAGTTACAGCTTTTCTTTTACACTGCACGACAGTTTCAACAAACAGATAGCGCAATAGAGTAGCTCAAATGGAAAGGAACACTTCCTATTTAAATTTCTGCAACCTACACTGTTGGCAGTTACGTGATTTTATTTCCGTGATTACAAAAGAGAGTCGAATGTATGTACTGGGTAGCCAAGGCAGCTAGTTCATGGCGATTCGGTCAACCAAGTATGTGACTGTACTGTCATGCTGCAAACCACTACAGGGAGCCTGTGTGTCAGAATTCTCATCGAGTGTGTCGCATCGGTTTTATGATAGTAAAATGAGTAACAGAGAAAAGGATTTTTTGGTCTGTTGGTTTGATGGTAGGTTCGTATAATGACGATTTAGGTTCGGTTCAACTTCTGCCGATGCTTTTTGATAGGTAAAGACAGATTCTATTCGCTTCTGGCTACGACAAGCGAAGAAGGTATAATGGAATTGTGGTCTGAAATTCACATTAAACATGATATTCCTTCTCTACCAAGCAGGCGTTACGTTGCACCACAATAAAGTCAGGAGTGCCTACATGTAGAAACTCTATCACCGGTATCCTCTCTTATACTAGTTATTTATTTCTAGTGACGAAACAAACCCTGTGTATGGTCACAGGACACTTATTCCATCTTTTATTTGAGCTTCTGTATGCCGATAAAATTGGGTCTGAACTGGGAATGCAATTCAGACCGCCCTTAACGCGGAATTTGATCCCTTCGTGACAATACAGCTCGACTACAATTTGTTGTTTGTTCAAAACTGCAGATTCCTCAACATCTCCACATATTGCGTGTGAGTGGGTTCGAATCCTGGCCGGGCACTAAGGTTTTCATTATGAATTATCAAGCTGTAGCATGAGAACACCTATCTGCTGGTGGATAATAATTTTGATTTTTAATGCGTGTTCATTCGTTGTCAGCACTAACGATATCTGACATTTTTTACTCCCAGTGAGACATATAACCATTTGCGAGATCACTGTAAGTTCAAGGATGTTATTCCGAGCTGGTGGTGGAGAAAAATTCGGTAGCTGACGTCTGTTTGTGTGTAGTCAACAACGATATGTGTGGGGTTCGATTCCCAGTCAGCATTGAACACTTCATCATATTATTTCTAGTTCAAAGATGCTCACATGTCGCTGCTGGTATAACATACCCATATTTAACGTTCGTTTTCTCTAGAATATAATAGCGATAGGTGCCGGGTTGGAGTCCTGCGAAGGAAAAAATTAATGTTTCGTCTCGTTATTTCAGTTAAAACATCTAGCTACTGCCGAGAAAATCCGATATGTCACAGTGGATTGTGCTTCGATAACAATCCGATTAGGTTCTGGGTTAGAATCCCTGCACAACACAAAGCTTTACCTCACGGCATTTCAAATAAGTTATTTATGAAGAAGCAATATTTAACACCTCTCATAGTTCCTTAACGGGGAGAATAGATGCTGGGTAGGAATTCGCGTCCGTTAAAAATGTTTGCGTTATGTAATTTAAAGTTGATATTTGCTATCTGATACTGTCTAAAATCGAGGTATATCACTCTCTGTATGCCTAGTCAGGAACGACTGGTAGTTTCCGTCAGTCACGAAACCTTAGTCTGCATGACCTGGGTTTGAATCTATATGCAGAACGAGACAGTTCGTCGTATCATTTGAAGTTCATACATATTATCAACTAGCTGCTCGTGAATAACTCAAATTTTTAATGTCATTTTGTGTTAAATAACAAGTACGGTATGTTACTTTGAAGAGGAAATCATGAATACGACGAACTTACTACGTGAATTACCTATCTGACGTAATAATGAGAGTCGTAACATTTCAGGTACGTAATTTATTGCAATAAATGTGAGCTTACAAGGCTTAAGGACAGTGTTATCTATGATAAGGTGTTTCCTGATATTTCTAGCATCGTGGTATTACTTTACATCTTGCGTTATTGCGATACAGAGCATTGTTTTCCAGGGGTGACTTGTTGGCACCATTTTCAATAGTCAAACGACTGTACCAAGGAGCGATTAGAGGACCTGCTAGACAGCTGCGTTATGTGGGTTGCATGCGAATGAGGCGAAATGCAGTTCAGGTCGTTCGGATACTTTTGAGCACGACTGTACAAAATTAATGAAAGACTATGATTTTATGTACATTAAATTCAGTTTGAAAAAGTGTATTCAAGTACTGTGGATATGCGATATTTTTCATCCTTCTTTCGTTCTGCAAAATAAATTTTTCGCCTATCACATATATTTACCATGTTTCACACATACTTATACACATACTTGTATTTCTAGCAAATATGGGTCGTTAACGAAAATTTTGACTGCTCATGTCTTTTCAAATCCCCTCTTCCCTCAGGGAGTGGGTGAGCTATATTACGTTCACAATATTTTTATACAAATAATGATACAAATAAGGAGTCATTCGTATACAAAATTTTACTGAAACTGTTCCAGAATTTCCTGAGTTTAGCTTCAACGTTACCACCTTTGCACCCTGACCCCTGTAGGTACGTGAATCTTATCACCACAGAAACCTTCGCATGCATTTGCACAAGAACTCACCAATTCTTGGAGCCGCGCGGGATTAGCCGAGCGGTCTGAGGTGCTGCAGTCAAGGACTGTGCGGCTGATCCCGGGGGAGCTTCGAGTCCTCTCTCGGGCATGGCTGTGTGTGTGTTTGTCCTTAGGATAATTTAGGTTAAGTAGTGTGTAAGCTTAGGGACTGATGACCTTGGCAGTTAAGTCCCATAAGATTACACACACGTTTTTGAACCAAGTATTGGAATAAGCAAGCTTTCATACAGAAAAGAAGAACTTAGTGACACTTACACAGCTAACCATTACAGGGATAAAAAGAGGAATTAATCGTTGGGAAATTGGATAACTTGCAGGTTGAATCTTACAGTAGCGTTCACTGGCCGCTTTAGCTGCAGCAGTGGCTTCCCGATATCCGGTGCTGACAGGGGAACCTCCCCATCGCACCCCCCTCAGATTTAGTTATAAGTTGGCACAGTGGATAGGCCATGAAAAACTGAACACAGATCAATCGAGAAAACAGGAAGAAGTTGTGTGGAACTATGAAAAAATAAGCAAAATATACAAACTGAATAGTGTTTTTGCAATATATGCAAAGCTTGAGCTCAGTAGCGCCGTGGTCACGTGGTTAGCGCGAGCAGCTGCGGAACGAAGGGTCCTTGGTTCAAGTCTACCCTCACGTGAGAAATTTAATTTTTTATTTTGAAACAGTTATTATCTGTCACCAGTGTTGTATAGAACATTTCAGACGTGTTTTCCTATGGAGGAATCGGTTGACTTATGACCCTGCGATCAAATGTTTTCGGTTCGCATGGGAGAAGCACGTCCTTTCGTCTACTAATCGCACGGTCTTGCGGTGCGATCGCAAAACACAGACACTAAACTAATCTTATTACAGTGAACAGAGACATCAATGAACGAACGAACAGATCATAACTTTGCGAAAATAAAGAAAGTAAACTTTTCACTCGAGGTAAGATTTGAACCAAGAACGTCTTCTTTCGCAGCTGCTCACGCTAACCACGGGACCACGCCGCTCCTGAGCTCACAGTATCCTACGCATGGACTGCTCAGTTTGTATATTTTGCTTATTTTTTTCATAGTTCCACACAATTTCTTCCTGTTTTCTCGATTGATCTGTGTTTAGTTTTTCAAGGCCTACCACTGTGCCAACTTATAACTAAATCTGTGGGGGGTGGGGGGGGAGGTGGGGGTGCGATGGGGAGGTTCCCTTGTGAGTGATGGCATTAAGCTGCGGACGGACAGAGACTTAAGAGCGCCGCTGAACCGTAAATCTGTCCCGTCCTCAGGGATCGTCATCGGAGACGCGGCAGTGGATAACTCGGCGTGACCGTCCCGCGGTGCGGCGCCGGGCTTCCCCAGCAGGCGACGAGATTAAGACGCGTCATGCGTGACGACAGCGCGTGCGGCCCGCACGCCCGACATAGTGGCCGCTGGCAGCGGCAGCGGCGGCGGCAGCGCCGCTATCTCGCCTCTTAATTACTGTCCGCTGTTTACGTCCTTGGCGACCATATGCGGCGTCTCCATTACCGCCGGGAGCGCAGACAGCAACGCGGCGGAGCTGCGGCGAGACGCTAAGGCCCGCAGCCGAGGCGGGCAGCCCGGAGATGCCGCCGCCTACGCACAGCTGCCTGCTGCGGCGTGAGAGGTCAGGCACGACACTGACCGAATACAGAGAAACGCAATTCCGGATGTTTATAGTGTGCTATACAGACATCTGACAAATCTGCAGGCCTCGGCTGCATTTCTCACATGGCAAGTTATCAAGATTTAAGTGAGTTTGAGCGTGGTGTCATAGTCAGCGCCCGAGCTATGGGACACAGAACCTCCGAGGTAGCGATGAAGTGGGGATTTTCTCGTACAGCCATTTCACGAGTGTACAGTTAATATCCGGAATCCCCTAACACATCAAATATCAGACATCGCTGCGCCCGGAAAAAGATCCTGCAAGGACAGGTGCAACGACGACTGAAGAGAATCGTTCCACGTCACACAAGTGTAACACTTCCGCAAATTGCTGCAGACTTCAGTGCTGGGGCATCAACCATTCAACGAAACATCATCGATATGGGGTTTCGCAGCCGGAGGCCCGCTCGTGTACCTTTGATGACTTCACGACACAAAGTTTTACGCTTCGCCTGGGCCAGTCAACACCGACATTGGACTGTTGATGACTGGGAACATGTCACCTGGTCGGACGATTCTCGTTTCAAACTGTATCGAGCGGATGGACGTGTACGGGTATGCAGACAACCTGATGAATCCATAGACCCTGCGAGTCAGAAGGGGACTGTTTTCAAGCTGGTGGAGGCTCTGTAATGGTGTAGAGCATGTGTAGTTGGAGTCATAGGAACCCTGATAGGTCTAGATACAACTCTGACAGGTGAGACGTACGTAAGCATCCTGCCTTGACCACCTGCATCCATTCATGCCCATTGTGCTTTCCGACGGACTTGGGCAATTCCAGCAGGACAATGCGACACCTCACACGTCCAGCATTGGTACAGAATAGCTCCAGGAACACTTTTCTGAGTTTAAACACTTCCGCTGTCGACCTAACTCCCCAGACATGAATATTATTAAGCATGTGTAGCATTCCTTGCAGCGTGCTGTTTACAAAAGACCTCCACCTCCTCGTTCTCTTACGGAAATACGAACAGCCTTGCAGGATTCAAGGCGTCAGTTCCCTCCAGCACTACTTCAGACATTAGACGAGGCCACGCCACGTCGTCTTGCGGCACTTCTGCGTGCTCGCGGGGGCCCTACACGATATTAGGCAGGTGTACCAGTTTCTTTGCGTATGTAAATGATTAGCATTTCAAAGCATCCATACAAACCTCGTAGGTGTATCTCTGTCTATGTTTTCCAGACAAACAAATTTGGATGTTGGGTAAGAATATGGCGTTATTCTTCGGATAAAAAGGAGAAACGTCTATTATCGAGTTTCGGAATTCGACAGCGACAGAAGCATAACCTACACAGACTGCGGTTTGTCGTTACATGATATCGCTGCTGGCATTGGTCCGGTCGCTTACCACCTGTGTTAGACATTAGTAATATTCATACTGACCCTTTACTATCCTAGTAGAGGGTGTGTTATCTCTCCCCCCCCCCCCCCCCCTCCTTCCTAATCCCATCTATTGTCCACGTTAGTCTTGTATCAAGATTTGAGAGGAGCGAAAGTTACAATAAACCTTCTAGTTTACTTAGCTTGTGATGTAGAGTTAGCTACAGTTCTTCTTGTCTATGGGTCTGACTTTGAAACTCAAAATGTCACATTTTAGGATCTCACGGTTGGATTGATCTAAGTAAATTTGAAGATTGATGTTGCAGAATTTTTGTTTTTACGTAAATATACATTCTCATCATTTTAGTATATCATACAGTCGTTTGATTTTTCACATTGACAGATCCACAATTTCATTGTTTGGAAAAAATACAAAAATACGTCCGGTCACATTCAGAGGCATGTTTACGGCTCTCACACTGTACAGAAATTACCATATTCCAAAAGGTTTACAATTTTTCTTAACAAATTAATTTCTGCTGGTGTCTGTTACATTATTAGTTTCGATTATTATTTCATAAATGAATCCATAAACAAAGATGGTAACCAGTACAGTGTTGCGTAATTAATAATACAAATTTTAAGTGTGCCAATAGTTCATAATTTCAAACGTTTCTAAAAAAGTAATTTTAGCTGTACTTTCAGAACTAGTGCTTATCGATTATAACATCGAGACATTTTCTAAAGTAATTCATTTTCATAAATTTTAACTTGAAGTATAACATACTGTGTGAAAAATTAGGTAAGAGTTTTCAGAAAAGCAAATGAGATAATATTGACCTGTCCAAAATTCGAAAAGTAATACTGGAATCGACAGCGACTGTTGAGTATAAGTAACGCTAGAGGAGGATGTTCAGTTACAAGCGTCAATCGCGAAAGTCACGGGGATTTTATGGTTAACTTATAGTAGCAACTTACAGAAGCAAATGAAATTCGACGCTCGTTGCTAATGATTTTGCATTCTAGTTTGATAACACGTAAGATAAGGGTTATTTCAATTACATTACGTTATTAAATTTAAGCGTTACATGACGTGTTCTGTAATGAGTGTCCAGGTACAGACAGAACTGAAGCTTACATATCCTTAAGCAGACTGTGTAGTTGGCGATATGGAATCAATGTGTTTAAGAAGGCCATACTCAATGCCATGTAGAAATTCGGCGCAGCTATTTCCTCACCGGATAGATAAATTCTTCATTATGGCGTGCACGATAGTACAGGCACATCACGTACATTTAGATAGTAGGTAGGCATTTTTCGAAAAACACAACTATGCGCACAGACATGGCGACGACGTCTGGAACACCAAGGAGTGCAGGCACAGGGTCCCCCTGCAACGCGGCAGGTGCATCTTCATTGCGCCTGCAGAGTGCGGCGAGAATTGTCATGAAGAAGGAAACCCGTGACCGTTATGTTACGGGGGCTCCATGACATCGGACAAAATATCTCACCAGTCCCTCATACTTGGAGAGAGACACCATTGTTCGAGGCATATTTACGTGATCACCGTGCGCTCAGAACTGAAAAGAGCAATATGTCGCGACATACATACTAGCTTCTTCGGATTTTCACTGTGGTTTCTATTTCGCGATTGATCGGACCGTGCTTTCCAAATAGCCCTTGTGAAAGTATTTTAAAGAAAAGAAATTGTCAAAAGCAGCAAAGCAGTATTACACTGCGCTGATCTTCACGTGAAAAACACGTATTGTTCATGTAAATTGTAGGTGGAGGGGGGAGAAAGGAAATGGAAGCAACTATTGATATCATTTGGATAGGGACTTTGATGCGGAACCAGCGGCGAGGCGTGAAAATGTTTGCCGGATCAGGTCTCGAACCCGGGATCTCGTGCTTACTAGGTAGTTGTGTTAACCGCTGCGCCATCTGAACACAGTGTTTACTGCAAATGCGTGAATTATCTTGGCACGCGCTCTGGCCGACTCACATTCATTCCTACCGCCACCTATCCGTAGTCCCCATCCATGCCCTGCATCCTCGCTGATTTTAAATTACCGCTGTACGTCGAACGTATATATGCAATTGATTCACCTCGATGGACACTGAATCCGAAACCTTCAGTGACAGTACATGTACGTTCGACCTCGAGCGGGAATCCAAAATCAGCGAGCATGCAGGGCATGTAGGGGGACTTCGGATAGGTGGCGCTAGGTGAGAGCGTGCCGAGGGAGTCAGCGCATTTGCGATGAACACCGTGTCTGGGTGGCGCAGTGGTTAACTCAGCTGCCCAGTAAGCAGGAGATCCCGGGTTCGAGTCTCAGTGTGGCTCATATTTCCACTCGTCCCTGCTGATTCCGCGTAAAACTTCTGACGCAGCTGATATCAAAAAGTCATTCCCTTTCCTTTACCCTCCCTCCACCGACAATTTACATATACGAACTACAACTGCGAATTCCGTGTGGCGTCTGTTCTTACGGACATGATCGAAAGAACGGACACCACGCATTGATATAACATGTTTTGTCGCTTTCTTGCTGTCAGCCCTTGCGGGCTGTTCTCTTGATTACGACGTGCGACGCAGGTGTAGGCTACGGACTCAAGGAGGGAAGCGACGCAAACTCTGTGTGCGTCGGACGTTAGCAGTGGACGCTACGGATAACGTGAGAGTCTGCCAAAAACTTTTAAACATTTAGCATTTCTGATGTGATATCGAGAGTACAAGAAAGACGCGAGTACTGTAAGTAAAGTACTGAAACAGTAGTTATTCGGCAATGTGGCTGGCATGATTAAGCAATATTGTTCAGCCAGTCCTAGCTTCATACACACTACCTGATCAAAAGTGTTGTGACTTGGCAAGACAGCAAAGCCACTATGAGGTAGCCGAAAGGCACGCGTTTAAGCTCGCGCAGGCTGGCGTGAGGTCTGGAACAGTTAAAGGAGTTGAGTCTAGTAAAGAAAAGTACGTAGCTTCTGGAATACTTAACTTTAATCCATAATTGGTAAACATCGGTCTGACGGTACATGCATCACAAGATAAATAGCAAATGATAATGGCGCCTTGCTAGGTCGTAGCAAATGACGTAGCTGAAGGCTATGCTAACTATCGTCTCGGCAAATGAGAGCGTAATTTGTCAGTGAACCATCGCTAGCAAAGTCGGCTGTACAACTGGGGCGAGTGCTAGGAAGTCTCTCTAGATCTGCCGTGTGGCGGCGCTCGGTCTGCAAACACTGATAGTGGCGACACCCGGGTCCGACGTATACTAACGAACCGCGGCCGATTTAAAGGCTACCACCTAGCAAGTGTGGTGTCTGGCGGTGACACCACAAAAAGCAACCAGACACCTGTCAATCGGCGTTAATAACGGGTGTGTCGACCTTCCGCCGTTAGTCACAACTTGAACTGTGCTGGATATACTTTCAACAAAGTTTCTGAATATCTATGGGTAAATGGAAGCCAATTCTTCCTCAAGAGTAGAAACCAGACAAGGGAGTGATGTTGGACGCTGACGTCTGGAACTCGGCGCTCTAACTCATCCCGAAGGTTCTCCACTGCGTTTAGGCAGGACTTTGGGTAGGCCAGTCCGTCTCGGGAGTTCTATTGTGCGCAAACCATTACGTCACAGATGCTGTTTTATGTCAAGGTGTGTTATACTGAGACAGCCATCGTCTCCGAACTCTTCCTCTACGGTGCGCAATACTTAACGCTGTAAAATGTGTTGCTGTCCTCTATCATTTAGCGTTACTTTAAGCGCAGTAAGACGACCTTAATATAATCATGAGAAACACACCCATAGCGTAACGCCTCCTACTCTGCAATTAACATTTGACACTACACATATGGCAGGTAACTTCCTCAAGGCACTGGCAAAATCCAGACCCTTACGTGGTTTTACCACAAAGCACTACGTTATTCATCAGTCTAAATCAGTAATTTTCAGTCATCGTATCCAGTGGTACCGGACTGTACCACTTCTCAAGCGTCGTCTATCCTTGACTGCACAAATGTAGTGGCTTATGAGGAGCTGCTCTACCATTCGATCCCATTCTTTTTAAATCCCTACGCACAGTCATCGTGGTACCTTGACTGCTGGTAGCCCTTTGGAACTCACGGGTGATTCCATCCGCTGATTTCATGCGATTCCTTACAACAACCCTCGGCAATGCCCAGTGGTTGCTGCCGGTCAGTGCGTCAAGTCAGCGTGGTCTTGATTTAGCTCTGGTCGTTCCTTCACATTTCTACTTAACATCCACACCACTAACAATCGACTTTAGAACATTTATAAGGGTTTGAATTTCCCTGATGGATTAATTTCTTCGTTAACATCAAATGAGTAGTACATGTTAGCTATCACTGAGGTCACCAGACCGATCCATCTAGCTGTTAGCTTTCCGCTTCTTGGAGGTATAATAGGGAACGTTATTTATATGCTCAACTACTAACTGTTCAAGCACAGATGACGGCTGACGACACATTTTTAACATGAAGATTATAGCAGCAAATTCTCAAGTATAAATACTCCATCTCCCAGACTTTTTCACTAAAATTACCTTTGAACTTAGGTTAAACGAAACAAAAATAAAAGCACTGATTTAAAAAAGTAAATATTGGCATTTACAAGGTCATAAACCGCAGTCGACCGCTCTTATACTATAAATATAAAAAATGGTGCAATTAAGTAACTATATACAGATACCAACGGCCTATGCATAAGATTATGCAGCGGAAGCATACATGACTCACCTACCAACTACCTATACAGCAGTTTTATTATGAAGTGTAATGTCTTGAAATGGAGCATCAAAGGAACATGGTGTAGAACAATCAGTTCTTCAACACTGATTTCAGATTACTATTAACAGATTAACAGTAATTGACATTAGTACTAACAAAACGTGATACTTGCTATAATTAACACTGTCTCGAGATTGTGATACCTGTCTTGTTGAAGAGAACATTCTAAACATATTAACAGAACATGTTAAAAATAATTACCCAATAAGAAGTACTCTGTAGAATGTTTTGAACATTTCCTGTTATTTTGCTTGTAGGTTACTGCATAGATCCTTGAATTGTTTGGTTGTTAAATGTATTCCAAACATTTGACCTCTGTAAAAGGGACGATTAAAATTATATAGTCCTGGTGCATGCACTGATTCTGTTGTGTCCTGCAGGCCGCTGTGACCGAGCGGTTCTAGGCGCTACAGTCTGGAACCACGCGACCGCTACGGTTGCAGGTTCGAATCTTGCCTCGGGCATCGATGTGTGTGATGTCCTTAGGTTAGTTAGGTTTAAGTAGTTCTAAGTTCTAGGGGACTGATAACCTTAGAAGTTAAGTCCCATAGTGCTCAGAGCCATTTGAACCATTTGTTGCGTCCTCATTACCGCTGTAGAATGTTGTACCACAGGAATCAAGGGAGAGGATGTTATTTGGTGGCCAGTATCATCTTTCTACAAGACAACCGCACACATGTATTGACAGTATTCATTTACTTAAACAGATAGCTGCTACTTAACTTCAACAGAGCCCGTGTGTTGTGATACAAAGTCTTTCGCAATAGTCCACGTTTGGCTCACTGCTGGTCAAGTACCAGTCCCACTATAAACACTACTCCGACCGCTACGGCTCTCCTACCCGGTGATGTGAACTGACAGATACCAACTTGGAGTGCGAGGTAGTGCGCCAGTGAGTGAGCGGCTGAGCTGGACTGAGACTGAGCTAGTAACTGAGCTAGTGACAGAGACTCACCCCTCCGGTCAGTGTCAGCGATCTAAATACTTGCAGTCGAGAGGGCGTTGTCGACGCGTTGCTTGCGAGTCTGCCTTTGGCCTCTCTTCTGATAGGTGCGCTTGATCGAGCACCTACTATCGATCTTCCTGCTGCATCTTAGCCGACCGGTGCTCTGGCAACAGCTTATACCAGCACAGGTTCGGTTAGAAAGGTTGTCTGTCTGCTGAGCGAAGTTGGTCCACAACTGTTGCAACTGATCCTTGATATGTGGAATTCTGGCACTGGGTCTGAGTTGACATGCTAGCTGATCCCACACACGTTCTATTACGGACACATATGGGGCTCTTGCTCGCCACGATAATAAAGAAATTGTTCAGATGGCTCTGAGCACTATGGGACTTAACATCTGAGCTCATCGGTCCCCTAGAACTCAGAACTACTTAAACCTAACTAACCTAAGGACATCACACACATCCATGCCCGAGGCAGGATTCGAACCTGCGACCGTAGCAGTCGCACGGTTCCGGACTGAAGCGCCTAGAGCCTTTCGGCCGCCGCGGCTGGCCACGTATATTTTTGTCTGGTTAATATTTTTAGCGCCGGTATCAACGGAGATATTGAAACAAGTGCGTTTTTCAAATGCAAACGTATGCTTTTTACAACTGCATTCGATAGCTTTTGAGAAGACGATTACAGTCATAAAGCGTTTCTTAATGTTGACGTTCAAACCTGTCGTAAAAAATTTATAGAAATGTCCTAGACTTTGAAAAGATGGGAGCAGGAAACGGCGTGAACGGTGCAAACACACCAACCAGATCTCTTGTACTACGCTGTGACAGAATGTCAATACATTTGCCTGTTTACTTGTCTGCACTGCAGGCAGTTCATTTCTGCTCGAACTTTCGTCGCGTGCAGACATGTACACCAGTGAGGAGAAGTTGGATGTACTACTTTTATATGGTGAATGTAAAAGAAATGCCGTAAAAACAGCACAGCCGTATAGGGCTGTCTACCAAGATCGGCAGTGTCCGACGCGCCAGGCCATTGCGTGAATTATTAGGATGTTAGGGCGGATAGGATGCTTGAACGTCAGAAAGATAACAAGAAAGGAGACTGCAGCTGACACAGGACACGAAGAAGCTAATGAATCTGTACAGTGACACGAAACGTATAGCCAGGGAATGTGAGATCAGTCAGACGAGTGTCATTCGCATCCTGCATCGACAGAATTTCCGTCCGTCATCTGTCACTAAGTCAGGCTCTCTACATCCGTGATTTCGAACGTCGTAGAGAATTTTGCCGGTATGCCCTTCAGAAATTGGGAGACGACCCTACGTTTTTCCAGCGTGCGCTCTTTACCTGTGAAACAACGTTTACTAACCACGCTAATGTAAATTTGCATAACATGCACTACTTGGCAGCCGAAAATACACACTGGCTTCGTTGGGTGCAACGTCACCGGCCGTAGAGCGTAAACGTAAAACGAATCATAGGAAATTACACTGTAGGACTTTACTTCATCTCAAGCGTTTTAAATTGACGTTCGTACGCACATCTTCTGAGGAACATTCTGCCGGTTCTTCTAGAAGAGATACCAATGGGTATTCGACAGTGAATGAGGCTGCAACACGACTGTTGTCAGGCTCACTCGGTCCGTGTTGCAACGAAAATACCAAATGAGAACTTTCCTGGAGTTGGATAGGACGAAACTCAGTTGTCCTCTTGATTCCTTGACTTATTTCTCTGGAGAGCAATCCAATATGCTGCCTATGACGAAGCCCCAACTACGCCAGACGATGTGTGTCGTCGAATCACCAATGCTTGCTCTACCATATAATTCACTTTAATTACATCTGTTCATCGTTATTTCGAACGGCGAATGCAAATGTGCCTTTCAGTCCATGGTCAACAATTTGAACACAGGCTTCAATAAAGGACAAGCTATATTTCAGGAAGTAAGAATTTATATTGTGTGATTTGGGTGGTTACGAAATCACTGTCAGTAAATTGTATATTACGTGTGTACGAAATTGCATTGCAATGTGAAATAAGTCGACAGCGTGTATTCCACGTAGTTGGTAATACTGCCACTACGGGCCTGCGTTCAGCATGAAACGAAGTTTCGTTAAGAAGAATATTTATTCTGCGGTGTACAGGTGGGCATCAAATTATTTTTAGTAAAATGTTCAGTTTAACGAATCTATCCCATGTGACATAATTTAGAGCAGTGTAGGTAGAGACTGTTGTCCCACAGTATGTATTTTACCTCTGATTAGCTCACAGCCATGTATAGTGGCAAAAGAGGTCAAATGTTCCTTCAAAGATTTAGATATTTACTACAGTAATTGCTTTTTGCAGCGTATTTTTGAAGAATGAACAGTTGATTTCTCTGTTTCAGCTCACGCACACTATGTGATCGAAAGTATTCGGACACTCCCAAAAACATACCTCCTTCATATTAGGTGCATTGTGCTGCCACCTATTGCTACGTACTACATATCAGGAACCTCAGTAATCATTAGACATCGTGAGACAGCAGAATGGGGCGCTCCGCGGCAGTCACGGACTTCGAACGTGGTCACGAGACTGGATGACACTTGTGTCATACGTCTGTACGCGAGATTTCCACACTCCTAAACATCCCTAGGTCTACTGTTTCCGATGTGATAGTGAATTGGAAACGTTAAGAGACACGTACAGCACAAAAGCCTAAAGGCCGACCTCGCCTATTGACTGACAGATACCGTCGACAGTTGAATAGGCTTGTAATATGTAAATCAATCCAAACCATCATACAGGAATTCCAAACTGCATCAGGATCCACAAAAAGTACTATGACATATCAGGATCCACATCAAGTACTATGAAAGTTATGTGGGAGGTGAGAAAACTTGGATTTCATGGACGAGCGGCTGCTAATAAGCCACACATCACGCCGGTAAATGTCAAACGACGCCTCGCTTGGTGTAAGAAGCATAAACATTGGACGATTGAAAAGTAGGAAAACGTTGTGAGGAGCGAAAATCACGATACACAATGTGGCGATCCGATGGCAGGATGTGGATGTGGCGAATGCCCGGTGAACGTCATCTGCCATCTTGTGTAGTGCCAACAGTACAATTCGGAGACGGTGGTGTTATGGTGTGGTTGTGTTTTTCATGGAGGGGGCTTGCACTCCTTGTTGTTTTGCATGGAACTATCACAGCACAGGCCTACATTGATGTTTTAAGCACCTTCTTGCTTCCCACTTTTGAAGAGCAATTCGGGGATGGCGATTGCATCTTTCAACACGATCGAGCACCTGTTCATGATGCACGACCTGTGGCGGAGAGGTTACACGACAATAACATCCCTGTTAGGGACTGGCCTGCACAGAGTTCTGACCAGAATCCTATATAACACCTTTGGGATGTTTTGGAACGGCGACTTCGTGCCAGGCCTCACCGACCGACATCGATACCTCTCCTCAGAGCAGCACTCCGTGAAGAATGGGCTCCCATTCCACAAGAAACCTTCCAGCACCTGAGTGAACGTGTGCCTGCGAGAGTGGAAGCTGTCATCAAGGCTAAGGGTGGGCCAACACCGCACTGAATTCCAGCATTACCGATGGAGGGTGCCACGAACTTGTAAGTCATTTTCAGCCAGGTGTCCGGATACTTTTAATCACATAGTGTAAATGATAAGCTAGATTTTAGCCTGTGTCGTATTCTAATATACCACATTTGTTGGTCAAAATGGTTCAGATGGCTCTGAGCACTATGGGACTTAACATCTGAGGTCATCAGTTCCCTAGACTTAAAACTACTTAAACCTAACTAACCTAAGGACATCACACACATCCATGCCCGAGGCAGGATTCGAACCTGTGACCGTAGCAGCGTGGTTCCTTACTGAAGTGCCTAGAACCGCTCTGCCACAACGGCCGGCTTAGTAGGTCAACCCGCATCTATGTCGTAAATTGTTTCATGGGGAATTAAGGCTTTATTCTCGTAGCGCAGGCTTACTTTACTCTGTACAACTACTCAGCCTAGTCCAAGACACCGGCTTGGCAGTTTTTGCACCACAAATGCCGTTTCCTGTCACCGTGCTCTTAAATTCTAGAACATTTCACGAATTTTGTACGACAGGTTTCAACATAAACATTAACAAACGCTATTGTCTTCTCAAGAGCTATCGAATGCAATTACAAAATGTATATGGTTCTATAGAAATTCTTCCAGTCCATATGTGGCATATAGGAATCCAGTGCTTAATAGTATTGGTTAAAAACAGTCTTGGTTGTACGACAGGTTTCAACATAAACATTAACAAACGCTATTGTCTTGTCAAGAGCTATCGAATGCAATTACAAAATGTATATGGTTCTATAGAAATTCTTCCAGTCCATATGTGGCATATAGGAAACCAGTGCTTAATAGTATTGGTTAAAAACAGTCTTGGTTGCAATTTTGGTTTTTTATTTTTCAACGACGCGTTTCTGCTTATTTAGACATCTTCAGGTTATCTTTTCTAGATGGACGCGAGAGGCACCAAGATCTGCATAACGCGTTCCCGTTCGCAGGAGCGAGTAACAGGGTAAGATAACCTGAAGATGCATAAATAAGGCGAAACGCGTCGTTGAAAAATAAAAAACTAAAATTGCAACCACGACAGTTTTTAACCAATACTGTATCGTTCCATTTCAAAAAATAAAAAGTGCGTGCTTACTTGAATATCTCAGTTGATACCAGCGCTAAAAACATTAACCAAACAAAGACATGCCCCTCGACGCTTTAAAATTTACCGAAAATCTCCTTTGCAATGTGTAATCGTTTGCGAAAGAGAAGGGACATTACGTCTTACGGAACTCACCTGGGTTGAATCTGTCTCTCTAGGGCTGGATCTATTTGGTTGTTCTGCCTTACATTACTCATAAATCAGTTATGCTTGGTTCTGTTATTGGAAACAATAATTATGTCTTCCTAGAAGTCATTTTTATGAAAAGAAAAATAATAGCTGTCCAGCAGATTGTAAAGCGTGACGTGAACAATAGTTAATGGAGGCTGCAATCACTCCGGCGGGTGTTTTCCTTCTTAGGTTGAGGACACAAACGGAATCTGTGCTGTAGACGTAATTAATGATTTATTACGGTGGGAGGTAAGCGTAGGTGGGGCAGATTAAACGGATATAATGACTGCAGCTTGAAAGTCAAGGTGGCTGCACGGATGTTTTCTCTCAGAAGAGCAGCAGGAACCAACGACCCCTCAAGGCTGGAGGCTCTGGAGGCAAACGAGTCTCGCGTTGGGTCAGCCATGTGGGGGCGTACTGGACTAAAGCGTCTGTCGCTAGGCTTGCATCAACGCAGTGTCGAAAAGGGTCACTAAAATACAAACACCAAAGTCGGAATAAATTGATATGTAGCGCGTTACGTACTGTGCTGAACCCAGATTTGGACTGGTGAACAGTTACGAATCAGTGACGTAGCGGATTGAGGTGGAAGGAGGATCTCGAGAGTCAAACGCAGCAACTCTAAAGTATCACCACCATACTCTGTCCAGAAGTCTAGGATCTGTTTAGAAGACTAGGTTCAAAAAAAGACGTAGACGGCAAATGCAAGATTTTAACTATCAATTTAATCCGTCACTTAACGGGTAGATACACTTTACTGAATCACAGCAACAGTAAAGATCATTGTCCATAAGTCAACAAAGAATTAATGCAATCGTTATTGCTGTTCCACCTGTAGGCATTGAGCTAACAATAAATTATTTAATGAAGCGACCCTAACGCACGTCGTAGCACGTCCTATGTACACTGAAGCGCCAAATTAACTGGCATGGGAATGCATATTCAAATACAGACATACGTAAACAGGCAGAATATGGCGCTGCGGTCGGCAACGCCCATATAAGACAACAAATGACTGGGGCAGTTGTTAGATCGGTTACTGTTGCTACAATAGCAAGTTATCAAGATTTAAATGAGTTTGAACAAGGTGTTATAGGGGGCACACGAGCGATGGGACAGAGACTTTCCGAGGTAGCGAGTAGCGATGAAGGGGAGATTTTTCTGTACGACGATTTCACGAGAGAATCGTTCAACGTGACAGGAGTGCAACGCTTCCACAAATTGCTGCAGATTTCAATTATGGGCCATCAACAAGTCTCAGCGTGCGAACAGTTCAATGAAACATCATCGAATTGGGCTTTAGGAGCCGAAGGCAGTCCTTGATGACTGCACGACACAGAGCTTTACGCCTCGCCTGGACCCGTCAACACCGACATTGAACTGTTGATGGCTAGAAAGATGCTGCCTGGTCGGACGAGTCTCGTTTCAAATTGTATCGAGCGGATGGACGAGTACAAGTATGGAGAGAACTTCTTGAATCCATGAACCCTGCATGTCAGCAGGAGATATTCCAGCTGATGGAGGCTCTGTAATGGTGTGGGGCGTGTGCAGTTGGAGTGATATGGGAGCCCTGATATATGTAGATACGCCTCTGACAGGTGACACATACCTAAGAATTCTGCCTGATCACCTGCATCTCTTCATGTCGATTGTGCAATTCGACGGACTTGGACAAATGTAGCAGGACAATGCGACACCCAACGAGCCTAGAATTGCTACAGAGTGGCTCCAGGAACACTCATCAGAGTTTAAACGCTTCCGCTGTACATCAGAGTCTGAAGACATGAGCATTATTGAGCATATCTGGAATGCCTTGCAACGTGCTGTTCAGAAGAGATCTCCGCCCTCTCGTACCCTTACGGATTTCTGGACAGCCGTGCAGGATTCGTGGCGTCAGTTCCCTCCAGCGGCATTTCAGACATTCGTCCAGCGCAAGCCACGTCGTGTTGCGACGCTCGTGCGTGCTTGAGGAGGCGCTACACGATATTCTGCAGGTGTACCAGTTTCTTTGGCTCTTCAGTGTATAACTGGCTAAAAGCAAACGTCTCCCTCCTTAGCCTGGCCATTGCCTGCTGTACAGACCTCGGAACCGCTACTTCGCACTCCAGTACCTTCTCAGTTGGCATCAAGGAACAGAGTGCGTGCCGTTCCCATCCCAAGGAAGAATCTGTGGAAGGACCGCAAAACGAAGTTGGGTCCTCCGCATGACCACTCAGCTACGGAGACGGACACTTCAAAAAGTAGCTCACACATAAATAACGGCAAGCCAAGTAACTTTTATTGAATGCCACATTGCACGCCAAAATACCACTGATAGATTTAAATATTTCAACATTTGATAGTTGTAGTAGTAGTAGTAGTAGTAGTAGTAGTAATAGTTTTATTCATCGATATATGACTTCTGCAGTGATGTTGGACATGTCTTGCTATTACAGTTTAAGAGTAACAGAAATGACTTTCTTCATATATAGAAGCATTTACCTACTTACAGGTCCTATTTGATGGGACAGTCTGTAAACATCGGCAGGAAAACTCTATCAATCGTTGAATTCCTCGACCACAGAAATCCGGTCCTTGGTCACAGAGTCATTTCAGAGCCAGTGTGTGAACGCCAACATCATATTGTCCTACGTATTTCAACTTTGCAGTACTTTAGTAGTTGCACTGCCGCTACACTCGCACACTGCAATGCACCTGTCATCGGCACCTCAAGAAAGCCGGAATATGTACCGTTCTGACAAGACGCTACTCTTGTTGCGCAGTGCTGTTAGCGTCAGGCGACGTATGTAACTTAATTTCTAAAGTCCGGACGTGAATGGTTTGGACAGCTATATTCCTCTTGTCTTTATTCGAATCCTGGCACTTTTTGGTATGCGTTATGTTATCACGACTTTTCACCCGATGGTCTCCTCATTCTGGAAAGCACAGTGGGCCAACTCAAGTATCTATCACTGGGGCCCATGTCCACTCCTGCGTTCAGTTTCTCTTTCCTCGTCACGATGACATCCACCAGCACGACAGTGCAACGTGTCACACAGCTCACAGTGTACAAGAGCACTAGGGTGAGTTTACCGTAATTCCCTGGCCTCTAAACTCCTCAGATTTAATTCAGTCGACAGTCTGAGGGACTCTATTAAACTTTATGATATTCCGAACTTTGGTTGAGGTGTGTGTTTTTTCTAAATGATTCCCTCTGCTGTCAGCTTCATTGTGAGAGTGTATTCCCTCCCAAATTGCACCTTTTCTGGAATGCATTCGGTCCTGACTTCATTTGTATGTTCCGTACCTCAATCGGTAGAAACGGATTCCTTGTAGGACCAATTTGTTGTCCGTTTGTTTGTGCGTCTATTTAGACCTCTTTTTCTCTGCAACGAGTAGAGGTATCGAGTTGAAAGGTCTATGGTCCTTAGGTGGTGCAGGAGACCCAAGATTCTAAGTCGACGCAGTCGACTCGCCAATTCCTATAGACGAATCCTCTGTTTACGTAATTAAGTTTGTACAGAACACTCAGAGCGGAGTCCTTCTCGCACCTGTCTGGACTTTTATTGATGGCAACCCGCGACCGCATCGAACAGCTAAGGTTGGGGAACTCTTGGAACGAGGAGATATTCGGCGAATGGATTGGGGTGCCCTTTCTCCCGACTTAAAGCTTATCAAACACGTATGGTACAGGTTAGGAATGCGTATTGCAACACATCCAAGTTCACCAACGGCCATCCAGCACTCGTCAACTGCTCTGTGGAGGAGTGGTAACCCGCCAGAACAACACCTTACCAAACTTTTGACCAGGACTGGGGCATGATGCAGAGCATGCATTGCCGTGGTGGGACCACACACACTAACAATCGTCTTACGTAAAGCCCAGGGCACCATAATGAATCGCGGTGACTGGAATGCAATTATTGTCTTTGTGTAAAACTGTCATTTCTTGTGTATTTCTTTCATTTACCTTCTGTACCATACTGCAGCAGGTCTTTCTACATATGGTCCAACTTTCAACGAGCTCTGTTAAGGGTGTGACACATTATGCGATATTTACTTTTGTCTTCAATTTATGCACAGCAGCATGTCTAATACGACCAGATGAATTGCTGAAATATCAAGGTCAACCTAATAGTATGATCCAGCTGTAGACCAGAGAAGAATATCGTTAGTTGACACGCTGTGAAGGTTTGTGAAGTCACTTTTTTCGTCGATGTATGTACTGCAATTAGCAGCGATAAATGATACTGATAAAAGTGAGGAAAAAGCTTTTAATTACATCCTAGTATAATTAGGGATCCGAGCATGTGATTGTAGTGTCCAGTCAATACTTTTCGCCCTGCTATTGTTAGTAATCATAAGGTAAACACAAATTAGGGTAGCTCAGCAGGGAACAAATATTTACGTGCTGCTCGTTTACCCGCACTCCAGTCAGTGCAGCAAATCTGTGCCTGTAAATCTTCGGCCCTGAATGCTTCAAGCGTCACATGAAGACTGACTGCTAAACAACATTACAGCCAAAGAAACTGGTACACAACCCTGATATCGTGTTGGGCCCCAGGGAGCAAGAAGAATTGCCGCAATACGATGTGGCATGGACTCGACTAATGTCTGAAGTAGCGCTGGAGGGAAATGACATCATGAATTCCGCAGGGCTGTCTATAAATCTGTAAGAGCATGAGGGGGTGGAGATCTCTACTGAACAGCACGTTGCAAGGCATCACAGATATGCTCAATAATGTTCATGTCTGGGGAGTTGGGAGTTCAGCGGAAGTCTTTAAATCCAGGAGTGTGTTCCTGGAGTCACTCTGTAGCAATTCTGGACGTGTGGGCTGTCGCATTGACCTGCTGGAATTTCCCAAGTCCATCAGAATGCACAATGGACATGAATGGATGCAGGTGATCAGACAGGATGCTTATGTAAGTGTCATCTGTCAGAGTCGAATCTAGGCGTATCAGGCGTCCGATATCACTCCAATGGCACACGCCCCACACCATTACAGAGCCTCCACCGGCTTGAACAATTCCCTGCTAGCATGCAGGGTTTGTGAATTCATGAGGTTGTCTCTATACCAGTACACGTCCATCGGTTCAATACAGTTTGAAACGAGACTCGTCCAGTCATCAACAGTCTTATGTCAGTGTTGACAGGCCCAGGCATGGCGTAAAGCTTTGTGTCGTGCAGTCATCCAGGGTACACAAGTGAGACTTCGGCTCTGAAAGCTAATATCGATAACGTTTCATTGAATGGTTCGCACGCTGACACTTGATGATGGCCCAGCACTGAAATCTGCAGCAATTTGCGGTGGGGTTGGGCTTCTGTCACGTTGAACTATTCTGTTGAGTCGTCGTTGGTCCCATTCTTGCAGGATATTTTTCCGGAAGCAGCGATGCCGGAGATCTGATGTTTTACCGGATTCCTGATATTCACGGTACACTCGTGAAATGGTCGTACAGGAAAATCCCCACTTCGCTACTCGTTGCCTTGGAGATGCTGTGACCCATCGCTCGTGCGCCCACTATATAACCACGTGCAAACTCACTTTAATCTTGATAACCTGCCGTTCTAGGAACAGTAACCGATGAAACAACTACGCCAGTCACTTGTCTTATATAGGCGTTGCCGACCGCAGCAACGTATTCTGCCTGTTAACATATTCCTGCATTTGAATACGCATGCCTATACGAGTTTCTTTGGCACTTTCATGTAGTTAGGAATAATTTATTGCTACATTCACCAGTTCGCTTACATTCTGATTCTGCAGAAGAGGCAGAAGGCCTCTACGAAAACGTTACAGTAACAAATAAATGGTAGCAAATCCCAGTGCTAGATAATAGTGGGATATTGTAATGTGAAAGTAGAAAATAAACTCAAAGGTAATGCTTCACTGGGATACGCGAAATTTGATATTAGAAATGACACAGAAAATGCGTCAGTAGAAGCAGCGGAGAAGAGCAGTTTGGTCCGTCACAAAGACTTTCAGAAGAAAATGATTAGAAGATGGACCAAACAGAACAAAACAGAAAGTTATCTATATTTTACGAAACAATAAAAAAACTGCAAAGGATTTTTAAGTCCTGAACAGCTTGAGAGGTTCAAGCGATCACAAACCAATGAGATGAGTGAGATGCAGGAAAAGTATTAAAGAAGCAAAAAACGGAAAAGTGTACCTGATTAAATTGTACAACAATTACAGCATCGTGGAGAATGAATGACATACACAAATGGATGAAATGAGTAATTATGTGAGAAAGATGCTTAGCCAGACGACATGTGGTGGTGCACCTAAGAAGCAAGCACATGAAAAGAGAATCAGAATTGGAATTGGGCAGTTATTAAAGAGAAGGCGAGAATTTCAAATAGATTATAAAAGAAACATACAGAATATTCTTAATCGAACATAACTATTCGTATTGCTGCCTGAAGAGGATCTGAGAAGATACAACGAAAATATCGTCCAAGAAACGTTCGAAAAATTCGAGATCATGAACAAGGCAGATCGTAATTTCTGTACACGTCTTATTTTGTCTGTAAAGTTGACAGATGGCATGACAACTAGCAGCACAAATATCTTAAAATTTTTAAATCTACCGGAAACACTGACTTGTACATTTTCTCCGTCCCTCGTGGTTTCTTCGACGTAGCGCGAAATCGCACTCGCGGCGGCGGCTGGAAGTCGCGCTCTGTCCTCCACGAGCGGCGCGCAACAGTGTTTATACCTCGTGGTCTCCTCAGAATCGGAAACATCTGTTAGCCGACCTGAACCGATTCTCTGCGCTGCACCACTTATCATGTTAGTCAAAATTCAGGTGCTCAGTCTTGGTCTGATCCGCGAGACAGGGTTAAACTCCTCATTACTGCGATTTAAATACGCTGACGGGAAGAAAACGCATCATCAAGAAGGAGTTGTGTGACATGAACGAAAGTTAGTAGGCGTGTTTCTGCGTCTGAAAGATGATGTCTCTTCAGTTTTCGCGCCAGTCGCAAAAGAGTGGCGCTAGTAACGCCACTGTGAGCATGCAAACCGTGTTTGCTTCAAATACACGCTCTAACGGTCGTGAGCGTTATTTACTTTTGAGCCTGGACTTTGTGACATGATGTTAGTCAAGAATGCCTTTAGGGCGACAAAGACGCCATTATCAGCACCTCATTGAGTTTGAACGGTGTCGTGTAATAGAGCTAGGAGTAGGTAGAGGTTCCTTGTGCGATACTGCAAATAGACTTGGCAGTGGCGATCTCGAAGAATATAATACGGTCGCAAGAAGCCCGGGCTTCAGACGATCACGTACACCGCCGAGAGGGAAGACTATGGTATTCGAAGTGTCGCTCTCGCGTTTCGTACTGCACCTGCAGAGGCAATTTGAGCAGCAGTTGGCACCGCAGCGAACTGATATAAATCGGTTACTTCAAGGAGAGCTTTGAACCAGAATCCTCTGAGCCCAAAATACCGCCATTTGTGACTTCAGACTGCTGGTCGCACTGGACCTGCACCTGGAGTTATGGTCTGGCGTGCGTTTTCGTATGACAGCAGGAGCACTCTCATGGTTATCCCACGCATCCTGACTACAAATCTAAACGTCAGTCTTGCGATTCGACCTATTATGCTGCTATTTATAAACATCATTCTAGGGGGTGTTTTCCAACAGGATAACGCTCGCCCGCATCCGCTGTTATAACCCAACACGCTCGACAGAGTGTCGACAAGTTGTCTTGGACTGTCCGATAACCAGATGTGTCTCCAATAGAGTAAATGTGGCACATCATTCGACGACAACTCCAGCGTCATCCACAAATAGCATTAACTGTTGCTATACTGACCAACCAAGTGCAACAGGCATGAAACTCCATCCCACAAACTGACATACGGCACGTGCACAACGCAATACATGCCCGTTTGTATGCTCGAATGAAATTCAGGGGACTACGTTAAGTAAGTGAATATTATCTCCTTCATACGACTTACGCAATGTAAGCAGCGCTTGACAGGAAAGTTCTCTGAAGGCATGAATGTTACGTGTTCCGTACTGAATTAGTGTTTGGAGTGACATCTCTTGGCAGTGATAGGAGTGCATCGTGCTGTAACTAGTCTGTTTACAAACAATGTAACTGCTGTGCTCGAATCATGGGCGTAAGTGTGTGGGAGTGATTCAATGTGTATCGGAGGTTGGCTAAGGTGGCACAAATAAAAGAAAAAATAAGTGAAAACCTCGCATGATCTATAAAAACTTCGCATGATCTACATGTTTAGCTCGTGTTACAGCACACCTCTTCTGAAGCTTAGTAGGCTGTGTGATGCATTGTTGACACTCATTGCCGCAATTCTTTGTTGTTGACTCTTTCTCCCTGCCACGCAAGGAATCGTGTCCACACGTAGCTTTCATTCTAGCAGAGCAGAAAGCTTAAAGTTGTCTCCTCTGCTCAAAGAACCCACTGCGTGTGAACTGCACAAAGTCGCTGAAGCGCTTTTTCGGAAAACGTGTCACTTGCAACATTAAAATAAAAGACCACATGTTTCGTATTCGCATGTATTTTCGCTCTGTAGTTGCTATCAGACTGCAGGAGAACTGTGGGTTAAATGTTTGATTATTTAAAACTGTAAGACTCACCTCACAATCTGATGATGAGGTATGAAACTTCCTGGCAGATTAAAACTGTGCGCCGGACCGAGACTCGAACCCGGGACCTTTGCCTTTCGCGGGCAAGTGCTCTACCAACTGAGCTGCCCAAGCTCGACTCACGCCCCGTCCTCTCAGCCTTTCTTCTGCCAGTACCTCGCCTCCTACCTTCCAAACTTTACAGAAGCTCTCCTGCGAACCCTGCAGAACTAGCACTCCTGTAAGAAAGGATATTGCGGAGACATGGCTTAGCCGCAGCCTGGGGGATGTTTCCAGAATGAGATTTTCACTGTGCAGCGGAGCGTGCGCTGATATTGAGGTAGTTACCTTTTCGATATTGGTCACTCTTTTTATGACATTTCAAAGTTGAGTATCTCACAGTCCGTTGTTGGAAGAATTTGCTCTGAATTAAGAGTGCGATTTGAGACTGGTAATCTGAGTGAAGCAGAAATTGGTAGTCTGAAATTGTCGTCGTCTTTAGAAAAGCATCTCTCAACTATCTATTGAAGTATTTCGCAATTTGTGTATTCATCGGTAAGAAATTTCTAAATCCGATTAAAGATGACCGTGCTTATGTCTTTATGATGTCTACAGGGAGCAAATCCCCTTCTTGCCAATGGAGAGTCGGTTACCAGGCTTCTGTATAGTTTAAAAGTGTCCAAACTAATAATATCTTTTGCCCCAGCACGGAGAGAATCTATGATTGACTCAAGGGCAGCAGAAAGCTGAAAGTTGAGTCATATGCTGCACGGCTACAAAAAATTTTTTTTAATCAAACGAAGTAAAGCTGCATCCCATGCTGCGTTTCACGCTATGCATAAAAAATTGAAATTCACTGCTTTTGCAGTTGTTCTGAAACTACTGCAATCAAATGAATATCACTTAGGCGACTTGCGTTTCCCTAATCAGTTATGCAACGGGGGAAAAAGGAGCTACAGTGCAACGTGGAATCCGAACCACGTTTCGTTTCTGGCAAATCTCCACATGACAGGGAGGTAAGTTCTAGGTTGCAAGGCAGAGCAGAAAACGGCGACCCAGCCAGGACTCCATCTTACAAATTTTCGCCATCCAGCCAAACGCTTTTTTTTTCTTTTTAGGCTAGCGTAATTGTAGAGTGAAAAAATCCGCTGTCTATACGGGGTTCGATCCCGCAACTTAGCGGTCTCCAGACGTACACCCTTGTTGCCATTTTTTATACAGAAAATTCTTACACTTTCAGGGGAGAACAGACATAGTCAGCTTCAGGTTGGGTGTAGCCAAAGTGGGCTGGGGTCGAAATCCCAGGCCTTGTACCCCCGCCTGCCACTATGCTGGTCCTCACGTGGTGTTATTTAATATAAAACGTAAGAGACAAAAATTTCTTAACTCTGCGACTGACTTTTTTTTCTCTCTGGGTAGAGCACTTCATATATATGCGAAAAACACTGGTGTCTAGATCGTTGTCACACACGACTTCATGCTGGGGGTAGTGTCCAAGCAGCCATACGATCGTATTAATCTTCGTCCGAGGGAAAACGGAAAAGTCTGAACAGAAGAGGTTCGACCGTGAAAGCAGCTTCAACTGATCGGACAAGGAAAGCCAGTTGTCGGCGAATCCAGTGCCAGTGTTCTCGTCCGCAAGAGACAAGGCTGCTCGGTAATGTATCAGGTTGATGACCAGTCGGACGAAGACCAATGCTATCGAGACGTTTATTAGTCGAGATCAGATTGTGAAAGCCTCTCTGCCACGATGAGCCAACTTCCATCGGGAGTATAAGAAAACTAACGCGATTCCACACTGTTTTCCAGAAGATCAAGGGAGCAGCAATTTCAACAGGGGAGAGGGATGATTCTGTTCCCCAACGGGAGAGCAAAGATCTGTTGGTAAGTTGTGCCACTAATACAATACAGGCTCCCAGTAAACTTATTATAATGTAATAATGTGCCGCAATTTAGAGTTGATCCGACCAACATCTGCAGGGGAAGTCAGAGTGACCAGCGAAGACATAGAAACAAGCGAAGTCTGATGAAATGGGTTGCTCGAGTACATGTTAAGTCTTTACGCCATATAAACAATATTGAAATATTTACTTCGATATCGGGAAGTCCCAACCCTCGTAAGGGACGAAGCCTCGCTATCACTTCATAGCGGAATCGAAAAGTACAACTTTTCCGTAGTAAGCGACGGGATAGCTTTATTAATTTGCGTACCATCCACGGGGACCTGGAATATTTGCGCTACATAAAACACTTAACTGAAAATGTAGTAATATAAGATCCGTACTTTGTGAAAAAGCCTTAGGGAACGGCGTTCGTGTTCGTGAATTGCCCCTTAAATTCGGTCCGTCACCTCTTGCCAATTGAGTGGAGCCATTTTCAACGGTCAGCCATCCACGCGAATCCGGAACGAGTTGTGGCGATTACAACTGGATGGAAACTCCACAATGGTAAGTCAGCATTTACCTTCATTAGTGTGGGCCCCAGAGAGAGAACAAAATGAATTCAATATGTCCTTGAGCAAGGAAAATGTCATCGATACGACGTAGCAATTCCATAACATCATCCGCGTACGCTCGCACAGATGCTTCTCCCAATATCTTCCAGCCACATAATTGAGCAGTAATACTGCGAAGTCGTTGTTCTAGGGACAAGACAAAAAGCGACATGGAGATGCCACTCCCCTGCGGCAAGCCCCTTCGTGTTTTGATATGGGGAGTAAGGTGCCCATTCACCATGACAGACGCTAGAATACCAGTAAAAAGATTGGACAATAACCCACATGCAGTAGAATTGAGACCTGTCGCCTGGAGCACCTGCATCAAGAATCTGCCTTATCAAAATCAATAAAAGTAACGCTCCAGAAACAGATGTAAATGCAGCCACCGAAACGACGTCCCGATATTCGACTAGAGAAGTCAGTACCGCGCGCCAACGCTCACGATAGTGCAAGAATTTTCTCTAGCAATATCTACCAACTGCTACATTTGCGATCAAAAGTATCCGGACACCTGCCTGAAAATGACTTACAAGTTCGTGACCCCCTCTAGCGGTAATGTTGTTAGCCCTCCCTTAGCCTTGATGACAGCTTCCACTCTCACAGACATACGTTCAAACAGGTGCTGGAAGGTTTCTTGGTGAATGGCAGTCCATTCTTCACGGATTGGTGCACTGACGAGAGTTATCAATGTCGGTCGGTGAGGCCTGGCAAGAAGTCAGTGCTCCAAAACATCCCGAAGGTGTTCTATAGGATTCAGGTCAGAATTATGTACAGGCCAGTCCATTACAGGGATGTTATTGTCGAGTAACTACTCCGCCACAGGCCGTGCATTATGAACAGTGGCTTGATCGTGTTGAAAGTTGCAATCGACATCCCCGAATTGTTCTTCAACAGTGGGAAATGAAGATCCGTAAAACATCAATGTAGTCTTTCGAGAGATGTTTAGGAGTGTGGAAATCTCCCATATAGACGTATGACACAAGTGACACCGAATCACCTGACCACGTTAGAAGTCCGTGAGTTCCGCGGAACGCCCCATTCTGCTTTCTCACAATGTCTAATGAATAATGAGGTCGCTGATATGGAGTACCTGGCGGTAGGTGGTAGCAAAATGCACCTAATATGAAAAACCTATGTTTGTGGGGGTGTCTGGATACGTTTGATCCCATTGTGTGTTAACCCCGCCCGCGTGACAGTTAGGTAACCGTAATTAAGGAGTGTAACTGGGCGGAATTCATCAGTGTCTGGACGTCTCGTTGTCTTCGTACCAACCTTGAAGGGTTGGAATGAACCCCGCCCCCCATCCCCCGCTGTCACTAGAGCATCATGCAATATGCAGATTTGGTCACGCTTTCTGCAGTCTAATAGTTACTGCTCTCTCGAGTTACATCGTAACTTTACTTAAATTCCCATAATTAAGAGAGTTTGTACGAAATATGATACAAAAACCTTCCTCGTGAATCAGTGTATCTATTAGTGAAATCGAATCGATAAATCATTTCCTGAGATTACTGAGAGTACCTAGCATATACATATAGCCGTGAGGAGGCGACTTATATATATATATATGTTTGGAAGTTCGCTTTTTTTATTAGGGATTCTATACAAACGATTTAGGAGAACGTCAGCACCTCTCTTCGACTGTTTTCGGATGACGCTATCGTTACCGTCTAGAAGAATTATTTAAGATCAGAACCAATAGCGAAATGATTTAGTCAAGATATTTGTAAGGAGCCTACAAGTGGTAATTTACTCAAAAAATGAAACGTGTGAGGTGCTCCACACGAATACCAAAAACAACCCGTTAAATTTTGTTTCACGAGAAATGACACAAATATGAAAGTTGTCGGTTCATTGTGAATTTTGGACCCGAAGATTCCCGGTTTTGGACATCTTCTAGTGTATATATGTCCATCTTTTCAGAGATGGTTCGGAACCTCTGCTCTTCAGTACTGAATGTCAAATCAAACACCTTTCACCCATCTAAATTTCCAAATTGTTATTTTATTGGGCTACCAGTTTCGGCGACATATTACCGGAATTTATAGATTTTTCAGACAGCGATCACTTCAAACATCATCTGCCGACTCGGTAGACGAGAGTCAGCAGGTGATGTTTGAAGTGCTCAATGTCTCAAACATCTACTGATACCGGTCTTTGAATGCTGGTCCCTATTCTGAACAGAACCGAGGTTGAAATCTTCCTACAAGTCGATCAGGGCGCACGAATATGGCGTAATATATCGCCGAAACTGGTAGCCCAATTAAAAGAAAAAAAGGGATTGGAAATTTAGAAGGCTGAAAGGTGTTTGATTTGACATTCTCTCTTCTATTGCACTTCCTGTCAACTTCCGTTTTGATTTCGCCAACCTATTTCATCGTCTCTGTTTCGGCTATTCTCCTGCTGTCAAAGAAATCGACTATTTGTTTTGTAACTATGTCTGGGTTCATTCTTTAACAGTGTCCATAGATATTCTAATGCCACTGTGGATGTTTGTACATTGTTTGATTTTTTGATTGCTTCTGAGTCGGTAGTATCCATCTTTTGGCGTCTATTTTGGTTTCGTTTCGATTCGTTATTTTCATTATTGTATGAAAACGTTTTACATAATTTGTTTATATCCATGCCTAGTACATTGCCTCGGCATAACTTCCAAGAAGTTGCAGTTCAGGTAAACCCTTCATGTGAAAAGTATTCGTCCAAAAATTAGACAATTGCCTCTGTTATACGGTTGTTTTGAGAATTATAATTAGAACAAAGTCTCACAGTTTTGACAGCTTCATAACTTGTACAGTATAAAACCGAAGTGTGTACTCACCACTTAGCTCTAAGACTACGAACGCAAGTCTGTAGGCAACTGCTGTGGGACCATATACACTCCTAGAAATGGAAAAAAGAACACATTGACACCGGTGTGTCAGACCCACCATACTTGCTCCGGACACTGCGAGAGGGCTGTACAAGCAATGATCACACGCACGGCACAGCGGACACACCAAGAACCGCGGTGTTGGCCGTCGAATGGCGCTAGCTGCGCAGCATTTGTGCACCGCCGCCGTCAGTGTCAGCCAGTTTGCCGTGGTATACGGAGCTCCATCGCAGTCTTTAACACTGGTAGCATGCCGCGACAGCGTGGACGTGAACCGTATGTGCAGTTGACGGACTTTGAGCGAGGGCGTATAGTGGGCATGCGGGAGGCCGGGTGGACGTACCGCCGAATTGCTCAACACGTGGGGCGTGAGGTCTCCACAGAACATCGATGTTGTCGCCAGTGGTCGGCGGAAGGTGCACGTGCCCGTCGACCTGGGACCGGACCGCAGCGACGCACGGATGCACGCCAAGACCGTAGGATCCTACGCAGTGCCGTAGGGGACCGCACCGCCACTTCCCAGCAAATTAGGGACACTGTTGCTCCTGGGGTATCGGCGAGGACCATTCGCAACCGTCTCCATGAAGCTGGGCTACGATCCCGCACACCGTTAGGCCGTCTTCCGCTCACGCCCCAACATCGTGCAGCCCGCCTCCAGTGGTGTCGCGACAGGCGTGAATGGAGGGACGAATGGAGACGTGTCGTCTTCAGCGATGAGAGTCGCTTCTGCCTTGGTGCCAATGATGGTCGTATGCGTGTTTGGCGCCGTGCAGGTGAGCGCCACAATCAGGACTGCATACGACCGAGGTACACAGGGCCAACACCCGGCATCATGGTGTAGGAAGCGATCTCCTACACTGGCCGTACACCACTGGTGATCATCGAGGGGACACTGAATAGTGCACGGTACATCCAAACCGTCATCGAACCCATCATTCTACCATTCCTAGACCGCCAAGGGAACTTGCTGTTCCAACAGGACAATGCACGTCCGCATGTATCCCGTGCCTCTAGAAGGTGTAAGTCAACTACCCTGGCCAGCAAGATCTCCGGATCTGTCCCCCATTGAGCATGTTTGGGACTGGATGAAGCGTCGTCTCACGCGGTCTGCACGTCCAGCACGAACGCTGGTCCAACTG
Organism: Schistocerca serialis cubense; assembly: GCF_023864345.2. NCBI lineage: Eukaryota > Metazoa > Arthropoda > Insecta > Orthoptera > Acrididae > Schistocerca > Schistocerca serialis. The sequence continues at coordinate 123,798,457 of NC_064643.1, forward strand.
AGGCGCCAGGTGGAAATGGCATGGCAAGCCGTTCCACAGGACTACATCCAGCATCTCTACGATCGTCTCCATGGGAGAATAGCAGCCTGCATTGCTGCGAAAGGTGGATATACACTGTACTAGTGCCGACATTGTGCATGCTCTGTTGCCTGTGTCTATGTGCCTGTGGTTCTGTCAGTGTGATCACGTGATGTATCTGACCCCAGGAATGTGTCAATAAAGTTTCCCCTTCCTGGGACAATGAATTCACGGTGTTCTTATTTCAATTTCCAGGAGTGTAAATGGGAGGAATTTTTTTATGTCCATCTGTCATTTCTACCTTTGTTCGGGAAGTTACTTCTTCCACCGTTTTTTCCTTAGTGTAGCACCTTGCCCATTATGTCTTTCCTACCCCCATCTCGCTGTGGTTTCTCGCTTCCTCCTGTGGACTCAGGAACCGTGTCGGCTTTGTTGTTCACATCCGCATGAGAGTGGGGGGCCCTTTCCTGGCTGGAATGATTTGTACAGCCAGTCCTGCCGCAAAACGGTCCGCCTGGTAAACGGAACTTGTAATTATTTGAATTTCTCGCCGTTTTCGAGACTCTTAGTTCCGCGATATTGTTTCGGTGGGAGTCAATATACCTAAAAATGTAAACGCTTTCATCGCAAGGGTGACGGGTGAGGGGTGGGAGGAGGCTCATGAGTCCAATGACCGTCCTGGATCGGCGCCTGAATCTAGGGAAGACAGGAACACAAAAACTGGGTGAAGAATCAAAGTTTAATTATTTACTTATTTAGCGTATGGCAGTGCCCATCATTTTAAGCTTCTTACAAATGTTGCTTGGAGGATTGAAGTATGACGGTAATGAAAATTAAGTGGAAGAATACAGTACACGTGTCTGGTGAATTGATGGTAGACAGACGAAAGGAATTCTTTGCTAAATTCTAAGAGATGAGAAAAGGCAGCTTTCTAACTGAATGGCAGACAGTTGGAATCAGTAAGCATGTGCGGAACATAATGGATGCGTACGACTGAAGCCAGTGGCGGATCGTAAAATTTGGCAGGTAGTTAATGATAATAAGATAATGACGACGAAGATGATGACGCTGATGATGATTATGATGATGATGATGAAATGTACCGGAATTTCTTCAATCTGAGGACTAGTGAGGCACCTGTCTCTTGGAGTGTCGCAACATGAAGTTCGTACACATGATGCGCTATAGTTTGCAAGTATATATATATACTGTACAATAGTTTGAAAATTACATATCAGTTTACTGTCCAAACACCTTACCCGCCGAACCGGCATGACAAACGTAGAAAGAAGAAACGCTAATATTAGCAATCCGGAGCATCAACAAAACGCATTATTTGTGTTGGATCTTTGTGGAAAATTAACAGATCCAATCTCAAGCAACAAAAGAGCGAGAGAGGTTGTTGCTTATCTTCTACATTATTTAATGTCTACATCTATGATGGTAGTCCTAACTGAGTATTAAATGAGCTACAGATGAATAATGTTCCCTGTGCTGGTGACTTTATACTGACTTCAAAGAGAGCAAATGACCTGTACGGGGCTGTTGTGAATTGAACAAAATATTACGAATATAAATCGAAAATTTCGGTGCAGAAAAATGAAACCAAGGCTTTTACAAGTAAACACTGAACTGGCAGTAAAATTTTTAATAGTACAATAAAAATAAAAAAATTGATAGAAAAAAATAGGTAAAATAGAGATAATCGTAAATTTAAACATCTGGGAGAATGCAGTAGAAAAATTTGCAATAAATGTAAGGGTTAACAAATTGGAAAAACAATATGATTTGACAAACAATATTTACAACAAGAAATGCGTATCTAGAAAACCAAAACTAAAACATTATACAACAGTGGTACGACCAGAATGTTTCTGTGGATGTGAATGCCTGACGAGGAATTGTAAGCTGGACTGATTAGAGACACGTATTATTGGAAAAATAATGGGTACAGTACAAACTGCAGATGGTTGAAGAATGAGAATATCAACAAAAACACAGAGGAAATACCAGAAGATTATTCTTTTTTGTACACTTCTACGGAATGAATGAGAACAGGCTAACGTAACAAATATTTATGTATTTCTGGAAGAAGAAACCTACAATAGCATGGATTGCAGAAATAAGGGCAGAAACAGACAGAAACAACATCGAAGAAACGGAAATAATAGAAAGAAAAATTTTTAAGAATAAAATACTAAACCTAAAAGGCTTTCAGAGCGAAAAAAATAAGGTGAACAAGGTGGAAAAAAAAAAAGGGAAAGGACAACATGTGAAGATGATGAGGAAGTAATCATGGGTGGTAATGAAGAAGCAAGAAATATTTATCAAGAGTATGGAGTTGAGATTAGTAACATGTCACAAGGAATGTAAAAGAATAGACAGAGTCAGAGTTATTGATATCAGAAGTAAACTAAACACATGCGGTATAAAAAAAAGTTACAAGAAAGTAAAAGAAAGTGAACTGATTGAATCCCGAACAACAGCCAGTAAAAATAAACAAATACGAACCAAAAGAAAAGCGATACCTTCGAAGAACGTGTAACCTCCCAGGAAGCCACACTGTGCTTCACAATCGAACGACAGTTCTGTAAACAGCACTTAGCTTATACTTCTGTTCCACACAGCACTTTGACACACTGTGAACTTCATTACTTTGCTTGATTCGCTTCGTCAGCGGGTATCACGCTGTCTTGCCAGTTACTCCGACAGCAGTCCACTAACAACTGACTCTCTGCCGCCAATCTCGGAAGGCTGACTAGCCTAGACCAAGGAAGGAACAGGTTCTATGAAGCTAGCTGGCGGCCTCTAGTGCCGCGTTACGTACGCCGCTAACCGGATGTAAAGTAACGGAGGCGTACCGCCTTTCTCAGGAGGCCAGACCGGTCTGTCTAGACAGTAGAGCTGATTGTCGTTCCTCTTAGCTGATGAAAAGAATGTAATCCTGGCTAGAGAGCGCATTACAGGCCAAGACATTCCTTTAATTGTACGATAAATTGCATCACTGTTTTATAGCCGATTTTTTTATTATGAGTTTAGCCTTGACTATGTAGTTGAGCAGGAACCCGCAATCCATTGCAACGGGCACGTGTCCTCGCTGCTGAATGACAGCATAATATTTTTCAGTATGAATGTACCTCTCAGCTGCATTCGAACGTCTTGTAATTGCCATCAATTTTGGGGCTCTACTGACCATCATATGTCCCCTCTATGATAAGCGGGGTAATCGCACAGATAACCAGGTAAATGTATACAACTGGAATGAGGGGCACAATCAGATCCATGTCTTCCCTGATGGTCTGCTTCGTTCAAGCTCTGGGTATTGCTAGCGCCAGCACATTCGGCGGCCATCTCTGTAATATGTGTTGTGTGGGACTGATTCAGGATCTACATTTTCTTCCTCAGAACGCCAGCAACTCCATTCAAACACCGATTTCAGTCTAACAAGGAAACATCACCAACTTAGCCACATACCTTAAGGGGAAAAAGAGCACACTTGGAAGATACCAGCCCCAGCAACAATTTCGGCCCCAATTCTCATAGAATGCAGTCACGGCCTTCCGAAGTTACAGCTCTTAAATTTCGCGAGCACGGATTGCTTGTCATTCGCTCAGCCTCACTACAGTCGACTGATGTCGGGGGAGGGGGTTGTGGGGAGGGAATAACAGAATGTTTATAATTAAACTTTCGCTAATTTGAGCCAGTGTAGACGGAAAATTACTTACCGTATGGGTATACAACTTTATAGAAATGATTACTGCACAACCCAGGTTTAGAGTTATAAGTCAATTTTCAAGTACATTATGATTCAAAAAATGATAATTCAAAGATAAACGTGATGGTAGGGCAATGACAGTCATCTCAACTTCTCAATGTATCGATCCTTGACTTAATGTAAAATTACTTCAGTGACATTTTTTGTCCACAAAGTACATATGGAATTACACAATTCGGCAGTTATACTAACATGACCAAACATACAAGTTATGCATCAGCCTAGAACTTAATATCTACTGATGGATTGAGGCCCAAAGTTTTATTTTTACCTCGAAGTTGTGATATCATCTAAAAGAGGTGCTCTTTTAATAATAGGTGTGGGAGTGTACACATGTGTTTTTTAATTTTGTAGAATTTCTACCTGGCTGAGTTTAGCCCCTTTTTCCTCTGTGTGTAAGACTTGTACATCTATTATTTATTTGTAGTTTCTGTTAAGGCAATGTTCCACAAAGGATGAATCAGGTTTCATGAATCTCCAGCTTCTATGATGTTCTTGAAGCCTGGTGCAGATTGACCTCCCGTCTGTCCAATGTTCAAGACTGACACTCTCGGCATATGATCCTATAAACTCCACTTTTTGTGGTGGCTGGTTGTTTGTCTTTGCCATTGAACGAGCAACTACATATTGTCTGAGGGACATAAAAAAGCACAGCGAAACTCTTTGTCTTCAAAATGTTACCTATCTTGTTTGATGTTTTCCCTATAAGAGGTAATTGCAAAATTTCTTTCCCAGTTTGTTTTTTTATTTCATTGGGGCAACAGAGACCTGGCTAGGTTCTTCATCTTCTTACCTGTTGTCAGTGACGCTGGGTTCAAAGTCATTATTTGTGGACGTTGTTTTTATTGTATTAAGTTCCTGGTCAACGTCTTCTTGGGGCATAGGGAGAGAAGGGAGACAGTGGATCATTTGCTGGAATGCTGCATGTTTATAGGCCTACGGTGTTGGAAAGAAGCTGGTATGAATGTGTCAGTGAAGGAGTCTTTTCAATAAATTTTAAATTTATGGAGAAAAATAAAAATAGTCATTGAACTAACTTTACATTAAACCAAGGATCGATACATTAAGAAGTTGAGGTGACTATCTTTGCCTTATCATCACGTTTATCACTGCATTATCGTCTTTGGAATCAGTAATGTACTTGAAAATGGGTTTGTAACCCGAAACCTAGATTGTACAGCAATCATAATAAAATTTGTGAAACAAGGCAAAAAGCAGTCTCTGTTTAGTTAATTTACGTTGTTTCACTAAGAACCCGCAGGGGATTCAATTAAAATAAATTAAAATGGATGCAGTAATGACGTTCAGACTGTGAGCTGCAGTATTTGCGTTGTCGGTAGTATTAGTGTCACGAATGCCCGTTAGGCGCCGACACTAGTCGGCGACGTACGGTTGAAACACGAGCATCAGTGTGCTTTACATTGCAGACAGTCAACAAGTGTGTGGGCAAGGTGGGCAGAGCATTGCTAGTAAAACTGTTTTATCGAAACAGCGGCAATAGTGCTTCTGGTGTTCGCGAATGTCGACGCATTAAAGTGATAGAGAAAGGTTGAAGAACATAATTCAGAAATTCGAATTAACCGGCCACAGAAATTATTAGATTTGAACGTGTATGATTTTGGGCTGTTGCACTACCTAAGGGACAGTGTTTATCAACGGATCACTTACACACGTCGGAGGCTGAGCATTAGCATAGCGAAGGATGTAGCTAACAGCCCACCTCACATGTTTCGGGCAGCAATAGTGCAATTTATCGTCCAGTTCCAGGCTGTGATGGATCCAAATGGCGGTCACACTGAGCGCATTTGTAATCTGGAACTTAAACATGGTGCGCAATGAATAAATGTTACCCTCCCAAGTAGAAATTAAACGGTGTTTCTTTCAGTGTTTTATTCGTTATTTCTCCTCCGTATCTCCGTGCAGGTATTTCTACAATGTTTCGTTGCCCTTCGATCACTTGTTGTTCACCCGGATCCTCTCAAACAGTGATAGTTTTTATCATCCTATACTGTACAGTGGAGCGAATGACGTTTTCCAAATACTGCTATGATATTGGTAACAGGCTTTGTTCATTATGTCAAAGTATGCCCTATCTAACTTTTAGCGCCGGCCGGAGCGGCCGAGCGGTTCTAGGCGTTACAGTCTGGAACAGCGCGACCACTACGGTCGCAGGTTCGAATCCTGCCTCGGGCATGGATGTGTGTGATGTCCTTAGTTAGGTTTAATTAGTTCTAAGTTCTAGGGGACTGATGACGTCAGCATAGTGCATAGTGCTCAGAGCCAGTTGAACCATAACTTTTAGCTTAGGACCGATACATCTTTGCTTTGAACATTTTCATGTTACGATTCACAAATGCAGTGTAAACGAATCAAACACATGAGCGTGTCATTAAAGAAATAGAAGAGCGCTATTTCATTATTAACACTACTGGTGTGCGTTATTTTCTTTCGATTTTAAAGCTGGCACTGTTAAAGTACAAATGCAGCAGATGGGCTATAATTTAAGGTGATTGGCATGATGAAATTGAAAATCTAAAATAATTAACTTCATTTAATACTAATCCTCAGTTGCTTAGGTTCACTCATTTTCGTTTTGAGTTGTAAATATAGCTGCAGAATGTCAATACGAGAATATTATTAGATAATATTGAACGTGTATGTTGGCGAGACTGAAATACACTGGTAGGGAAAAAAGACGCACGACAAAGGAATTATCCGAATGGGCCGAAAATCGGTAGATGTGGTGCATCCGTATAAAAAAACTACTTATTACGATTTCAGAAAAAAATGTTGATTTGATCAAGAGAATGAGCTTCACAAATTGAGGAAATCAATAACACTTTGGTAGAAAAAAATGATTCAAATGGCTCTGAGCACTAAGGAACTTAACATCTGAGGTCATCTGTCCCCTAGAACTTAGAACCTGCGACCGTAGTGGTCGCGCGGTTGCAGACTGAAGCGCCTAGAAACGCTCGGCCACATCGGCAGGTCACGTTGGTAGACCTATGTCTCTCATGCTAGACGTTATTCGGATTGGCATTGTTTGCTAGAGAGGCAACGACCTTGCCACAGTGGATACACTGGTTTCCGTGAGATCACCGAAGTTAAGCGCTGTCGGGGGTGGCCGGCACTCGGATTGGGGGACCCTCCACGCCCCCATGCACTGTTGCCATTTTTTCGGGGTGTACTCAGTCACATAATGCCACTTGAGGAGCTACTCGACCGAATAGTAGCGGCTTCGGTCAAGAATACCATCGTAATGACCGGGAGAGCGGTATGCTGACCACACGCTCCTCCTATCCGCATCCTCCACTGCGGATGACACGGCGGTCGGATGGTCCCGATGGACCAGTTGTGGCCTGGACGGAGTTTTTTTTATTGTTTGCTAGAGTTTTTGGATGTCCTCCTGAGGGCCGAATTCTGTCCAATTGGCGCATCAAATGGTCAAATTTCCCTGATAGTCGGAGAGCCCTGCAGATAAAGTTCTAAGCGTTCTCAGTTTTGGATAGCTCCGTCGATCTTACTGGCTCAGATATGGTTTAGCTGGCACGAAGACAAGCAGTAGAAACTGTCGTCGATTGCATGTGGGTATTATCTTGCTGAAACGTGAGAGCAGGAAGGCCTGCCATGAAGGGGCAACAAAACGAGAGGTGCAATATCGTCGACGTACCGCTATGTTGTAACTGTGCTGTGTATTACAACCAAATGGTTCCTGTATCCCAGGTCACCGCTCCAGGTTGTTGGGCCGAATGGCGGGTGACAGACACGTTGGTACCCCAACTCCGTCCGGGGCGTCCCCAGACACACCTTCGCTGGTCATTGGGGATCAGTTAGAAGCAGGACTCATCACTGATGAGCGGAGCGAGTGACAAACAGCTGGTGTCTGCGAAATTTGAAAACTGCACATTCAGAAGATTAGGAGATTAGATGGGTAGATCACATAACTAATGAGGAGGTATTGAATAGAATTGGGGAGAAGAGGGGTTTGTGGCACAACTTGACTAGAAGAAGGGGTCGGTTGGCAGGACATGTTCTGAGGCATCAAGGGATTACCAATTTAGTATTGGAGGGCAGCGTGGAGGGTAAAAATCGTAGAGGGAGACCAAGAGATGAATACACTAAGCAGACTCAGAAGGATGTAGGCTGCAGTATGTACTGGGAGATGAAGCAGCTTGCACAGGATAGAATAGCATAGAGAGCTGCGTCAAACCAGTCTCAGGACTGAAGACCGCAACAACAACAACAACATTCAGATGGTCATAACTGCCTAGTGTCAGAATTATGGCCAACATTTTCGCGCCGAATGTATAGCTGGAGCTGATAGGAGATTAGATGGGTAGATCACATCACTAATGAGGAGGTATTGAATAGAATTGGAGAGAAGAGGGGTTTGTGGCACAACTTGACTAGAAGAAGGGATCAGTTGGTAGGACATGTTCTGAGGCATCAAGGGATCACCAATTTAGTATTGGAGGGCAGCATGGAGGGTAAAAATCGTAGAGGGAGATCAAGAGATGAATACACTAAGCAGATTCAGAAGGATGTAGTCTGCAGTATGTAATGGGAGATGAAGCAGCTTGCACAGGATAGAGTAGCATGGAGAGCTGCGTCAAACCAGTCTCAGGGCTGAAGACCGCAACAACAACAACAAGAACAACAACATTCAGAAGGTCATAACTGCCTAGTGTCAGAATTATGGCCAACATTTTCGCGCCGAATGTATCGCTGGAGCTGATAGGAGATTAGATGGGTAGATCACATCATTAATGAGGAGGTATTGAATAGAATTGGGGAGAACAGGAGTTTGTGGCACGACTTGACTAGAAGAAGGGATCAGTTGGTAGGACATGTTCTGAGGCATCAAGGGATCACCAATTTAGTATTGGAGGGCTGCATGGAGGGTAAAAATCGCAGAGGGAGACCAAAAGATGAATATACTAAGCAGATTCAGAAGGATGTAGGCTGCAGCATGTAATGGGAGATGAAGCAGCTTGCACAGGATAGAGTAGCATGGAGAGCTGCGTCAAACCAGTCTCAGGGCTGAAGACCGCAACAACAACAACAAGAACAACAACAACAAGAACAACAACAACAACATTCAGAAGGTCATAACTGCCTAGTGTCAGAATTATGGTCAACATTTTCCGCCGGAATCTATCGCTGGAACTGATATCTTATAAATGTACTTTTTTCTCTTTAAAATATGAGGCCAAGTTGATGATGTTTCCTTGTGAGACGATGGTTGTCTCTGGGCAGAGGAAGGGGAAACAGGGGTATGCGTGCTATCAGCCGAACCCGGAACAGACGATATCGAAATGTTGACGCAGACAGCTGCTTTTGAATCGAATAAATACTATGAACAATCTCATTCTGGACTATGAACAAAGATTTCCCATCTGAACTCGCATGCTGATATGACGTCTTGTTTCTCGCCACTGATGTATATCAGTTTCCACTTTGATGGTTCTTCACCAACCAACATGGACTTTTCCATCCACGAAAGAGAGAACTTTGATCTGTCTGTTTTTTTCATCACCCGTCTGCAACCTTAATCCCTCGCAATACCAAGTGATGGGGGAGGGGTACTTTTCACCCACCTTTTTACAATATTGCAATGTAGTCATGTAATTATTGTTTAAAAATTCTGAAAAAATATTTATTGTTATTGATTTTTTATAGCAAATCCCGTAAATGTTTTGAATTTTTCAGTTATACATAATCCAAAAAATTTAAGTCTTAATAGCAATAATGAGTTTTCAGAACCAATGTCACGTTCATATTTTTAAATTGTGGACTCCTCTTGCACATCTACACATCTTAATAAAGTATGTTGTGAACGAAACTTTACGACAAATAACGGAATCTGTATTTTTTGTCTGTGTACACAGGAAAAGAATCGGTGGTGCTAATATTGTGCTAAAAGATATTTTCAGGTTCTGAAGCCCAGTTGTATATCAGTACTTGATTGAAATGGATGTTTTTAATAAAAGTTAACAATAGTTGACTATAAATTTTTGTATTGGGCACAAATTACCCCCTTCCGTTCCCTTGGTAATACACGTTATTGAAAATACATTTTTTTGTCTTATCGCTGGCACTCTGGTTTTATACACTCACAGATTTTGGTTTCATCGGCGCCCATTCTTGGCGGATGTAGTTTTTACAAATTTTATTTCATTAGTCTAGATACAAAGTACGATTAAGAACTGGCTCAATAGAATAACATTAGTGTAATCGGAGTTCTGATTCAGTAGATACTAAGTGCATATGAACAGACCCAAACTGTTCAATAACTTACAGGAAAAGTTAAATTCCGACCCTCTAACCACAGAAATTGTTATGGTGTGTCTAGTTAGCTGTCATTCTCTTCGTATTGCGTCACTGTTCTGCATAGAATCGTAAAATAAACTCAGTTCTTACTAACCTTCTTTATAGGAAACAGTTATTTTAGTAAATGGGCTGCGTATAAATGAGGCACCTCTAAGAAAATTATCTAGTTAATGGAACGATTAAGAAATTTCCATTACCAACCGCCTACAGTCTCGTAAATGTACACCTTTCTGCAATTACCGTAATACCTCACCGATCTCGGAAGAAAATATCGTTCCAGTCACTATTTTTTTGCTGGATAGAGTGAGAACTTCTTGTGTGCCGTATGCAAAATAGTAATTGCAGCAAATTCCTTGGGCTCGAGCAAACCAGTAAAACTGGAAGAGCACGGGGATGAAATTATGTTCGAAGTCTTAAGAGACTGCCTGGCAGAGAGGTTTACGTTTTAGTACGCAGTTCTCCCTCCTCACAATGGCTCGAAACTTGAATACACTTGCAGATGGGCTTTTTGTCTTATCTTACGCAACAGGTTTCCGCGGGCACAAGCCGAGCCAGGCAGTAAACTCAAGAGCAGTAACGCTCAAAGAGCGCCAAGTACATGGAATGAAACTAGGAACCTTGTGACAACTTTTGCTCTCCCATTCTTGAACATCACATCCACCGCGCAAGTTTAACACAGAAAAATTCCTTTCTCTTACCTTCCGCCTTCTTACTGAGTGTGTATGCCTGTAAATGAGACTAAAGAGCAGGAATACCGATGCACGGCATCCGAAAATACTGCCACCCGATTTGCAATCCACAAAGCGTACAACGGTTTCAGCAGTAAAGTGTCCGCCATCAAATCGGAGTTAGGAAAGACTGTCAAACTATTGGCAAAGTGTTACAGGCTGACATTATAGTTTCATTGTTTCTTCTCGGCTCACTGGCTTTCCTTGAAACGAGAACCAGCATCGTCGATTCGGTTAGGACGCGCAGTTGCGGGACATCATCCAAGGACACTGTTTACAAGGTACAGCTCATTCATCTTGCGGGAATTCAATTACTAGCTCGTAGCAGAGTTTTTGTTGACGTCAGAGAGGTTCTCTGGAAATATTCCCGCTTGATTGCGGGGTCGGCAACTCGCATCGTGCCGGCCGAAGTGGCCGTGCGGTTAAATGCGCTGCAGTCTGGAACCGCAAGACCGCTACGGTCGCAGGTTCGAATCCTGCCTCGGGCATGAATGTTTGTGATGTCCTTAGCTTAGTTAGGTTTAACTAGTTCTAAGTTCTAGGGGACTAATGACCTCAGCAGTTGAGTCCCATAGTGCTCAGAGCCATTTGAACCATTTTTGAACTGGCATCGTCTTAGCCGTTTACTGCGGCTGGGACGACACCGCCTTCTCCTCCGTCATTACTGCCATCTGCACCATCTGCAAGGCCCAAATCCATCGCACTGTCGACCTCACATCGCGAATTTGTTGTGACTGTTATTTCAAGCATGACATATCTTCTCCACAAGCGACATGGAATAGTCTTACACTAGTCTGCTGATCATTAAAATTCCAGCATCATGATGGCAGCATATAACGAACTTCAGTCTGACTTGAAGTGTATTATTGTTGTAGTAGTAGTAGTTGTTGTTGTTGCTGTTTTCTTCAGTCCAAAGACTCGTCTAATCAAGCTCTCCGTTCTAATCTCACCTGTGCAGCCCACTTCATCTCCGAATAACTTCTGCAACCTTATGTCTAAATTCGATATTAACAGATTTCTCGTCTTCAGAAACGCTTTCCTTATCATTTCCAGTCTACATTTTATATTCTTCCTACTTCGGCCACCATCAGTTATTTTTCTGTACAAATAGTAAAACTCATCGAGTGCTTTTAGTGTCTCCCTTCCTATCTAATTCCCTCAGCATGGCCTTATTCAGTTTGATACTTTCCATTACCCTTGTTTTGATTTTATTAATGTTCATCTTATGTCCTCCTTTTCAGGCGCTGTCCATTCCACGTAGCTGCCCTTCCAAGTCTATTGTTGTCTCTGTTAGAACTACAGGGTCATCGGTAAATTTGACGGTTTTTACTTCATCTCCCTGAACATTAATTTCTTCTCCAAATCTTTCTTCAGTTTCCATTACTGCTTGCTCAATGTATGGAATGAATAACATCTTCATTTACGTCTTTTTTCCTTACTGTATTATTTCCTTCAAATTCGTTTCCCTTGTGTAGTCCCTCTACAAACTTGTTCCACCTTTCATCTTTTCTTAGTACTAGTTTTCCACCTGAGCTCTTGATATTCATATAGCTTCTTTTTTTTCTCCAGACGTCTCCTTAATTTTCCTATAGACTGCATACACCTTTTTCCCTAGTACTATGTGCTTCTATATGTTCATACTCGTACCGAGCGAGGTGGCGCAGTGGTTAGCACACTGGACTCGTATTCGGAAGGACAACAGTACAAATTACCGTCCAGCTGTCCAGATTTAGGTTTTCCGTGATTTCCCTAAATCGCTCTAGGCGTATACTGGAATGGTTTCTATGAAATAGTACAGCCGATTTCCTTCCACATCCATTCCTAACCCGAGATTGTGCTCCGTCTCTAATGACCCAGCTGTCGACGGGACGTTAACTACCAATCTTCCTTCTTCCTTACATTTGTCTTCTATCCATTCCAACTTAGCCAATTTGCACTTCCTGCTAATCTCATTTTTTAGATTATTTTTTTTCCCTGCTTCATTCGACGCATTTTTATATTTTCTCCTTTCATCGGTTAAATTCAATATCTCCTGTGATATCCAAGAATTTCTACTAGGGCCTGCTTTTTTATCTATTTGTTCCTGCCTTCCTTCACTATTTCATCTTATTCTTGTACTGTACTACTTTCCCGTGTTGCAGTCAATCGTTACCTAATAACCCCTCAGAAACTCTCGATAACCTCTTGTTCTTTCATGTTATCCATATCCCATCTCCTTAATTTCATACTTTTTTGAAATTTGTTCATACATGAAACTCATAACTAATAAGTTCTGGTCAGATTCCACTTCTACTCCTGGAAATGTCTTACAGTTTAAAATCTTGTTCCGAAATCTCTGTCTTATCTTCGTACACTGAGTTGACAAAAGTAATTTGGCACCTCCAAATATCATATCGAACTTCCGTTTTCCTGGCGTAGCGCACAAACTCGACGTGGCGTGGACACAACATATCACTGGAAGTCCGCTGCAGAACTACATCTACATCTACATCTACATCTACATCTACATTTATACTCCGCAAGCCACCCAACGGTGTGTGGCGGAGGGCACTTTACGTGCCACTGTCATTACCTCCCTTTCCTGTTCCAGTCGCGTATGGTTCGCGGGAAGAACGACTGTCGGAAAGCCTCCGTGCGCGCTCTAATCTCTCTAATTTTACATTCGTGATCTCCTCGGGAGGTATAAGTAGGGGGAAGCAATGTATTCGATACCTCATCCAGAAACGCACCCTCTCGAAACCTGGCGAGCAAGCTACACCGCGATGCAGAGCGCCTCTCTTGCAGAGTCTGCCACTTGAGTTTATTAAACATCTCCGTAACGCTATCACGGTTACCAAATAACCCTGTGACGAAACGCGCCGCTCTTCTTTGGATCTTCTCTATCTCCTCCGTCAGACCGATCTGGTACGGATCCCACACTGATGAGCAATACTCAAGTATAGGTCGAACGAGTGTTTTGTAAGCCACCTCCTTTGTTGATGGACTACATTTTCTAAGCACTCTCCCAATGAATCTCAACCTGGTACCCGCCTTACCAACAATTAATTTTATATGATCATTCCACTTCAAATCGTTCCGCATGCATACTCCCAGATATTTTACAGAAGTAACTGCTACCAGTGTTTGTTCCGCTATCATATAATCATACAATAAAGGATCCTTCTTTCTATGTATTCGCAATACATTACATTTGTCTATGTTAAGGGTCAGTTGCCACTCCCTGCACCAAGTGCCTATCCGCTGCAGATCTTCCTGCATTTCGCTACAATTTTCTAATGCTGCAACTTCTCTGTATACTACAGCATCATCCGCGAAAAGCCGCATGGAACTTCCGACACTATCTACTAGGCCATTTATATATATTGTGAAAAGCAATGGTCCCACAACACTCCCCTGTGGCACGCCAGAGGTTACTTTAACGTCTGTAGACGTCTCTCCATTGATAACAACATGCTGTGTTCTGTTTGCTAAAAACTCTTCAATCCAGCCACACAGCTGGTCTGATATTCCGTAGGCTCTTACTTCGTTTATCAGGCGACAGTGCGGAACTGTATCGAACGCCTTCCGGAAGTCATGAAAAATAGCATCTACCTGGGAGCCTGTATCTAATATTTTCTGGGTCTCATGAACAAATAAAGCGAGTTGGGTTTCACACGATCGCTGTTTCCGGAATCCATGTTGATTCCTACATAGTAGATTCTGGGTTTCCAAAAACGACATGATACTCGAGCAAAAATCGACGTCAGAGATATAGGTCTATAGTTTTGCGCATCTGCTCGACGACCCTTCTTGAAGACTGGGACTATCTGTGCTCTTTTCCAATCATTTGGAACCGTCCGTTCCTCTAGAGACTTGCGGTACACGGCTGTTAGAAGGGGGGCAAGTTCTTTCGCGTACTCTGTGTAGAATCGAATTGGTATCCCGTCAGGTCCAGTGGACTTTCCTCTATTGAGTGATTCCAGTTGCTTTTCTATTCCTTGGACACTTATTTCGATGTCAGCCATTTTTTCGTTTGTGCGAGGATTTAGAGAAGGAACTGCAGTGCGGTCTTCCTCTGTGAAACAGCTTTGGAAAAAGGTGTTTAGTATTTCAGCTTTACACGTGTCATCCTCTGTTTCAATGCCATCATCATCCCGTAGTGTCTGGATATGCTGTTTCGAGCCACTTACTAATTTAACGTAAGACCAGAACTTCCTAGGATTTTCTGTCAAGTCGGTACATAGAATTTTACTTTCAAATTCACTGAACGCTTCACGCATAGCCCTCCTAACGCTAACTTTGACATCGTTTAGCTTCTGTTTGTCTGAGAGGTTTTGGCTGCGTTTAAACTTGGTGTGGAGCTCTCTTTGCTTTCGCAGTAGTTTCCTAACTTTGTTGTTGTACCACGGTGGGTTTTTCCCGTCCCTCACAGTTTTACTCGGCACGTACCTGTCTAAAACGCATTTTACGATTGCCTTGAACTTTTTCCACGCTGAGCTGTCTCTACAGCCGTCCATAACTGCGAAAGTGTTGACGGTGCAGGCTTTTGTGCCCGAACTGTCCTTTCTATTGCATCCCATAAATTTTCGAAGGGATTAATGTTGGACGATCTGAATCGCCAAGTCATTCGTTCAGATTGTCCAGAGTATTCTTCAATCCAATCGCGAACAACTGTGGTCCCATGAGATGGCACATTGTCACTCATATAAATTCCACCGTTGTTTGGGAACATGATGTCCATGAATGGCAGCAGGTGGTAACCAAATAGCCGAACACAACCATTTCCTTTCAATTATCGGTTCAGTTGCACCAGAGGACCAGTGCATTCCATGTAAACATTGGAATCATGGTATCACCAACAGGTTGCACAGTCCCTTGTTGACAACTTGTGTCCATGGCTTCGTGGGATCTGCGCCACACTCTAACCCTACCATTAACTCATACCAACGGAAATCGGGACTCATCTGACCAGGTCACGGTTTTCCAGTCGTCTAGGGTCCAACCGATATATCGTCTGCTGCCATAGCCCGTTAACGCCAAATTTCGCCGCACTGTCCTAACGGATAAATTCATCATAAGTCCCAAATGGATTTCTGCGGTTATTTCATGGTGTTTCCTTCTCTGTTAGCACTGGCAACTCTACAAAAACGTCGTTGCTCTAGGTCGTTAAGTGAGCGCCGTCCGCCACTTTTACGTGCGTTGTTAGAGGTAATGCCTGAAATGAGGCATTCTCGGCACATTCCTGACACTTTGAATCTCGAAAACCTGAATTTCCTAACGATTCATGAAATGGAATGTCCCATGCGTCTTTTTCCAATTGCCATTCCGTGTTCAGCGTCTCTTTATTCTCTTTGTGCAGCCATAAGAACGTCGTAAACATGGCTTATGAGTTACCGGAGTACAACTGATAGCTTCCCCAGTGCACTACCGTTTTGTACCTTTTGTAAGCGATACTACCGCCATCCCTGTATGTGCATATCGCTATTCCATGAATTCTGTCACCTTAGTCTATAACTAGTCTGAAACCTTCCTGTGTCTCTATGACCCTTTTACACATACGACCTTCTGTCATGATTCTTAAACTAAGTGTCAGCGATGATTAAATTATGCTTCGTGCTAAGCTCTACTTTTTAGCTTCCTCTTTCGCTCCTTTCCCCCAGTCCATGCTTATCTGCTATTTTAGCTTCTCTTCCTCGTCCTGCTATCGAATTCCAGTCCCCAACACGATTAGGTTTTCCTCTCCGTTAACTGTCTGAATAATTTCTTCTTATGTTCATTCATTCTTTCAGTCTCTTCATCTGCAGAGCTAGTTACCACATAAGAGTGTACTACTACAGTGGATCTTTGCGTTGTATCTATCTTGGTCAAGAAGTTACGTTCACCATGCTATGCATAGTCTTACCTGCATTCCTTATTCATTATTAGAAGCACTCATTAATGATCCCTACTTGATTTTGTGTTTGTAACTCTGTGCTTACCCCACTAGAAGTCCTGTTCATCGTGCAACGAAACTTCTATAATGCCCGCAATATTTAACTTCAACCTATCCATTTCCATCTTTCAATTTTCTAACCTGCCTGCTAAATTAAAGGATCTGATATTTATTGCATTTATGACATGCTGGGCTGTGCAAATGATAATCGTTTCAGTAGAGTAGTGCAAAGTAGGTAACAGTAACTCCATCTCCATTCTGGGTATAAGGAAACATTATGTAATGTTTTTCAAATTCAATAACCGCATTTGAAATTTTTGTTGTTGTGTCTTGTGTAAGGAGGAGAAAGATCTGTCAGACGTCGAAATTCAGCAGATGCAGAGCTGTGCCCAATCGTGACTGCTATTGCACCTCACGTTGCTAGGGACACCAAATCTGTCATACGGAATCAATGAGTTCAGGTGGGCTGTACCCAGCGTCATAAAAGGTTTCACCGGTCCCACGTGACTAGAGCTGGAGAGGACAGACGCATACTTCATCCTATCGTGAAGGTTCATACACCCATCGGCACGTTTGCAGCAAAACATATTTCCAGGCGGACAGTGCAACAGCCCAGGAACATCTCGGACCGTCAGGACTGCGTACTCCATTGCGGCGGCCGATGACGCAGCAACAGAAAGATGTGCGTCGGCAATGGTTCACACATAGATAAGACTGGACTCTGGCGTCGCACCACGTTTTCTTTAAAGTCCTCGCCTTGCGTACAACATCCCGATGGACGTATCCGTCTTAGCAGGCACCGAATGAATCTAACATTGCCAAATTTCATACTTCTTTGTGATAAGGAACCACCACCTCGCGCGAGGGATTGTACTGAATGCCATAAGGCTGTCAACATGACCACTTTTGCCTCGCATAGCCCGAAATTTGGCGTGATAAGGTCGGAATCTGTGTCGTGTCCTCGAGGGCTCCATGACCTTATCATTACCGGAGACACACAAGAGAGTGTATTGACCGAGTTGTCCAGACGTGCTTCGATAGGGAGGGTTTCTATGGTTGTCCAGGACAGCTCGTTCTCCAGATCTCTCGCCCACAGAATACATCTGGTCATTTTTTGCGAAGGCACTGCCATGCCACCACTCTACGGACGCAAATACTGATATAATCTGGCGTGTATTTCAGTTATAATGAAATGACGTACATGTATCTGTCATCTAAACTCAGTGCAACTCCAGCCGGGGTAGAGCCGTTGTTGCTAGCCAGAGTTGTCAGAAATGTGTACTAAATTTCGCACCCTGTAGGCTATACCCCAAAATCAGATGCAAATGTACTGATCATTATCCCTACTACACTGTATATGCATAATAAATAAAATTTCGCTGTTTGCTGTCATCCCCAGTGTTGCATATTTAATAGCTAGTATTGCATTACGAAATACTAAACTCGTATAATGAACATGCATCAAAGGAACTAAAGGCGAAATTTGTGAAGAAAATTAAAGTTCAGGAAGAAGGACTTTAAGATTTGGTGATGGCAATGCTTCCCTGTTAGAGACTGTAAAGGATATGGAGACTAGGTTGAACGGAATCGACGTTGTCTTAAAAAGACAAACGTTTATAAAAGCAAAACAATGGTAATGGAGTGTAGTAAAAATAAGTAAGGGGATGCTGCGGAACTTACGTTAGAAAATTTGACATTAAAGCGGTAGACAAGTTGGTTATGAAAGGCAGAGTGCTCTGCACAGTCGGCTATTTTCTTCTCAACCCGAGGTATTAAATAACCACACAGCAAGGTGGCTAGTACAGTCAGTCTCCAGAACATGTAATCCTACCGTTTAGGCGCCATACTGAGACACTATAACTGAGCGCAACAGGTACCACAAAGGTGATAAAAGATTGCCACACAACTCTTAATCACGATCGCACCCGGACCACCGACGCCCACATGTCACCGCTTAGGTAATTTGGCAGGTTCTGCTGTCACGTGCCATCATCAGATAGTATCCCTCTCGATCGCTCTCATCATGCATTTCATTTCTTAATTTGTACGTGACCCTTCATTTCTTATGTGTGTGTTTCCCTTGACTGACTGAGCATTGACCTCTGGCCCAGTAATAATTATCTCGTATACAGTAACTCTTGCCTCATGTTTCTAGTCTCTTTTCTTGTTCAATCATGTGATCATCGTTATTAATATATTTGTGGTTCTTCATCGAAATATACATATTTATTAGAGTCTGTTAAGTTGTGCTACCCCTTTCCTTATTCAAAATCTTACCAAGGCTTCTTTGCTGCACTGTGACTGTAAGGGATAATAGAAGTCGTCTTGTACTAGAACATGAGTTCGTGGCTTTCGGCACAATCAAGGCAGCAAGCAGGTTACTGGGTGTTCGTTTCCAAGCCACACAGCTGTAAACGAAGTCATAACTCTTCGTAATGCCTAGTAGCGATGTGCAGCCGATAGGACGTGGTGTCTTTCAAGATGATATCTGCAGTGCAAAAAACCAAATGGCTCAGACCATTCTCGCCGATTTCTTTACATTATTTTAAAAATTTCCATGCAATTTTTAGATGGTAACGGTACCACGTAACTTATGATCTGCAATATTAAAAGAATATTAGGGAAAATATTAGGCAGGTAAATTAAATGACTCACTTCCAAAAAGTAGCTGTGCGCCCCTCTAATTATCTGACGCTACCATGTTAATTGCAACAAGAAAGCACTGCTGTTAAAACTCGCTCCTTCTGCCTGTGCGATAAATAACTATTAAGCCAATATTCCTCACCATTTATACCGAAAAACAAGAGTCGAATGCAAATGTGTTTTACTTTCAACGCAAACTCCTGTATGTTGATCACTTGCGTCACTTTCATATTATTCAGCTGTACATTACGACACATTTTCTTCATAATCCGACTTCAGTTCAAGTAGTTGCACACGTTATTTTGTTGTGAACTACTTCACTTTCCCTGTACGCAAATTACTGGAATGGCCCAGTCACATACGATTTTTGTATCACCCTAAAGAATTAATTTGACATGCAAATGTACTGAAGAGTTATGGATGCGCACGTCCAGAGCTATTGCCTTCATCACCTCATTATTCAACCTGAAAGGGAAGTTAGTTATAAAAGGTGCATTGCCACCACAATTTCCGACGCTCCAAATGGGACAACGGACACTGAAATCTTTCAACTATTTTAGGTAGGTTTATAATTAGATTAGCACTGTATATGAATGATCGCTCGTAATGTTAAATCTTTTAATTGCATTGCATTTGAAATAATGAAGTGCAAATCTACGT
Source organism: Schistocerca serialis cubense (assembly GCF_023864345.2). Taxonomy (NCBI): domain Eukaryota; kingdom Metazoa; phylum Arthropoda; class Insecta; order Orthoptera; family Acrididae; genus Schistocerca; species Schistocerca serialis. Next base: position 123,818,522 of record NC_064643.1, read on the forward strand.
AAACATCTATGTAAACGGACAGTTGCTGCCACAAAAAATGTGTTATTATGAAAATGATTTACGGAATTTTACAAGATAGCACCATAACGAAATCCATCACAATCACTACGTTTATACATGGGCTCCAAGATTCAGTTTTCCATAAACTCACTTCCCAATACCACTCACTTCCCAATACCATTCGGGTGTTTCCGTCTACTCTCAATAGTTAATTTTCCAACTCGTGTAAGAAATGATTGTTAATATACTTTTAGACAGTGCTCCGTTGCAACAATTGACATGTGCCCAATATTTAGAGAGAGAGCTTCATCAAAAAGGGAAGAAACCTACAGATGGTTTTGTAGACCTGGAAAATACAGATTTAGTAACATATACAAAGAGGTAAAATGAAATGGAAACATTATTTTGGTGTTTCGGTCTACTTTCAATAGTTAATTTTCCAACTCATGAAACACAATGATTGTTAATATATTTTTAGGCAGTGCTCAGTTGCAACAGTTGACATGTGCCCAATTTTTTTGGACTGTATGATAAAGATGCACAGTTAGTGTAAATAAACAGTATAGTACCTTACAGCATTGGACCGGGTTCATACAAAGTAGTGAAGCGTATAAATGAGAACAGGGTACAGTGTTTTAAATGTAAGTTAAAGAAGATGGTATGAGATGAGATACGTATGTAAGGGAAGAGAGGATATTGTGAGGTTGAATTGATTGCATAGTGAATTTGTGTCAATATTTGAAAGTAGCTTTCCTAAAAAAAATATTCAGAGATTTAATTAAAAAGCAAATAAACCACTGATAACCAAGGGAATTAATATCTCATAACAGGAAGAGGGAATTTTTATAAAGGCCAGAATAAGTCAAGGTCTGATATTACTTGCATACTGAAAAGGTACTGTAGTATTTTAAAGAAAGAAATTAAAATGCTGAGAAATGTGCACGTCCTGACAGAAATAAACATACAGATAATAAGATTAATACTACATGGAATACTAATACTCTTCTTGAGTAAGCAGCAGGATAATTTAGTCATCTTGGTGCAATATTTCAATGGACCAACTGGCCATCATCTTCAAATGAGTATGCTGGGCCACAGTGTATAAGAGAACCACTGTTTCTGATAGAAATAGTCCTGGCGCGATTGTGTATCCACATAATTACCTGAAGGTGGCGGCCAGTTGGTCTGCTGAAATATTGTGTCAATATAACTACATAATCTGGCTAAATACCCAAGAACAGCAGCAATAGTCATTACACTAGGAATATCTACATAATCGTACTTATGGGATATTGTCAAATGGAAGACAAAACAGTTAGTCAGTGTACAAGATACTATAACAGTTAAATTAAATGACAATGTTGTGACTGGTAATTCACTAATTGTGAGCACTTTTCAATTTTTAAATGTAGAAGCAAGAACAGGATTAAATGTTTCAGTTGGAAAAGTAGGAGTATATTCTAAAAACGTGTTTCAACAAAACTTTGAGCATTTAAAAGTAGCACCAACATCCTTCATTGAAATTAAGAGAACAATAAAAAATTATAAAAAACAAAAGCTTATATGATACTGAGGGAATTTCAGAATGTATACTGAAAAGTTACTCTAACCTAAAAAGCAATGTTCTTAGTGACATAAGTAATGTATCACTGACATAAGGAATTTTTGCAGACAGATTAAAATATGCAGTAGTTAAACATCTTTGAAACGAAGGTGACTAGAAAGACTTAAATATTTTCCATCCAATTTCCTTACTGGTATCTTTTTCTAAAATATTCGAAAATGTACTACACTTAAGAGCAATCTCACATTTATGTAAAAAACAGCTTATTTACGATATCACTGTTCTGATTCCAAAAGGGTTGACCAACTGAGAATGCTATTTATACATTCACACGCCAAGTATTATAAGCCTTAAATAATAAAATATCGCCAGTTAGTATTTTTGTGATCTTTTTGGAAAGGCATAAGATTGCACAGATCATACTACAATCTAAGAAAAACTTAAGTTTTATGGAATCGATAGCTTTACACACGAGTGGTTTGATCATACTTAGCAAACAGAATGCAAAAAGTCTTACTGAATAATTCAAACAATGTTTCACAGATAGAAAATTTTAGTGAGTGAGGAGAAATCACAAAGGGAGTCTCACAGTTCAAATTTTGGACCAATCTTTCTTCTTATATATGTGAATGACCTGCCACTTAACACTCATCAAGCAGAATTCGTAGTTCTTGCAGGTGTGCTATAATAAATGTGCTGTAATAAATTCATTGTAGAGAAAGCGACAGTAGAGGTTGTTAATGACTTTGTCAAGGAATTATTAAGTGGTTCTCAGAAAATGAAATCTCCCTCAGTTCTGACAAAACACACCGTATTGAACTATGCACAACAGATAGAGTCATACCATCAATTGATGTAGCACATGAACAGGAGTCACTATATAGTGCAGAATGTTCCAAATTTTTGGGTCTACATATTAATGAAAACTTGCACTGGAAGTAGCATATTACTCAACTTCTCAAACTATTAATTTCAGCAGCTTTCATCTCTAGGTAGTTGTTAGTCTTGGAAGCAAACGAATCTGTCTCCACACAAAATTTGCATATTTCCCCTTAATAATATCTTGTGCAACAATTTTCTGGGGTAACTCATCACTAAGAAAGAAAGTACTGATTGCAAAATAGCGTGAAGTAAGAATAATATGTGGTGTTCATCCATGGTCCGCATGAGGGTACATGTTCAAGTAGTCACGCGGTTTAACTGCACCATCACAGTACATATATTCGCTAATTAATTTGGTCATAAATAATCCTTAAATAGCTGTCAGTATCAGAAAGCAGTTCAATATGCAACAGCAAAAACTTTTGATCATTTGTCCAATAATATGACATATCTGGCGGGTAGTAAAGCAAGTTTTGAATCTAACCTAATATCGTTTCTCCTGGAAAACCCCCTCTATCGATGGACATTTTTGGTTCAAAATGGTTCAAATGGCTCTGAGCACTATGGGACTTAACATCGGTGGTCATCAGTCCCCTAGAACTTAGAACTACTTAAACCTAACTAACCTAAGGACATCACACACATCCACGCCCGAGGCAGGATTCGAACCTGCGACCGTAGCAGTCGCGCGGTTCCGGACTGAGCGCCTGAACCGCTAGACCACCGCGGCCGGCGGACATTTTTGAATGTAAAAATTGATAGCTATGAAAAACCTAGTTTTTATGTGTCGTTGCATGAGCAGCGTTAATAAGTAAAGTTTTCATTAATGTTGCCACTAAACGTGTATACATATCCCGTGAACTGACTCGTTCCACGCCATTTCCATAAAATAATCGTTCAAATGATAGAATATACTGAAAATGTAACTAATTAAATTTGAATAAGCTTTCAGGAATAATGAGGGAAAAGCGAGCGAACTGGTAAGCAAGAAGTCTTAAAAATTCATTACATTTAAATTAAAAAGTGTTGCTGAAAGCGAGGGGAAGAAAATATCAAGTGAACAGAGCTAAGAAAAGGAGGAAGGGAAAGCTGCCGTCGGTTTCCCTTTTGAATCTGTCATTAGAAAAAATAATCGGCCATTGCCCACTGGACGACAAGGATGTAAAAACTGTAAGAAGCAGAACGTGGTGTTTGAGGTTTGCAGACCACATGGTCCCTCCATCACTGGATACAAAAACAGTTACTGGATATGGTGGATACCACTGAAGCTAAAGAAAAAATGTACGAAATGAAAACCAGTGAAAAGTAAACACTAGGAGACAATAATGCTGAACGGAGAAATATTAGAACACGTACAAAGCAATAAATACCTGGGAAACAGTATATAAATCTATTGGAAGAGCAACATAGAAATTAAAACAGGGACAGCACTGGCGAAAGAAGTATTTTTTAAGAAAAGGAATGTTTTCTACAGCAGTATGGATAAAGTTTTGACGTTAAGACTAACAGAATTTTTTTTTTTTTTTATGGAGCGTTCGACTGCTGAGGAAGAAAGACAGAGCAAGTCTGGAGGCTTTTGAAATATGGACATGGCGGAAGATTGAAAGAAAAAGTTGGATGGATAGAGTGGAAAAAGTAGAGATGCTTAGAAGATTGGGGGAGGAAAGACAGTTAATGATATTAGTAAAAAGAAGAGAAAACAGGATATATTTTAAGGAAGAAGGAGGGACCTGTAGAAACAATCTTTGAGAGGTATGTGCGCGTCAGACGCAAAGGACGTCAGAACATAGCAGACAACTGAAGATGGTGATGATACATAAAAGCGGCAAAGACTCTCGAAACGCAATCAATAGCTGGAGCCAAGACAAAAAACAGTTGCTGATTCTGTTCACAGGGTTAGCAATGCGACTTCACTCATTAGGAATTATCCAGCTCATTCAAAGTCTACAAACGCTGATGTGCCAAAATGTTCTATAACTAGTCACTTCGTACCTTTTGCACAACACGTGTTAATGAGATGGGTCCCATAAAGGTTTTTCGAGCATTAATTTTCTTGGAAAACACTATTAAATATTTTTTCCTTGAACTATTTGCATGCCCTTCCACACCAAGAATTCGCGGACACTCATAATTCGTATTATCTACACTTCAAAAATATTATGAATGTGTTGATAACCTCACTTCAACATACATATGAAATCGGAACAGCTGATTTATTGACATCGTTCAAGTAAAGCAAACGCCACTCAAAAATCGGTAATTGATGAGGCTAATAAAATTGATTCAGCCCAAACAAGCACCTATGCCGCAGTATAGCAATTTCCTAAATTCGATTCTTACGTTCCACAAGTTGTGTCAGACGTAAACATGGGCACCTGAGGTGTTTTTGAGAGCAGCCAGAGAGAAAAAAACGTAGCAGAGAAGCAGGAACGCATTAACTGTGTCTCACTTGCTGACGACCCTGGGTGAAACCAGTTGCCATACACAGCGGTGACGGAGGAAGGTTCTTTCGGTAAAATACTTCCACAGATGTTCGTCGCATAGTTTGACAGCGTAGAGGAATGATACGCTGTCGGATATCGTGAACATCTCACGGAGTCTTCAGCCAGAGCTTCACCAAGCGGACGAAAGAAGTATTTCGAGTAGGGCTAGTGATGAACGTGACACGTCCAATTCCCAGTTTCACTACTTCTCTCAGGAAGAGTGCATTAGGAAACTGCAATAGGCTCAACGTTACTAACGAGTGAAACGTGTGTGAATTCACGTGTAGGGAAGGTCGAACAGCGGAGTCCGAGCTGCTCTTGAGTGCGGCCGCTAATAGACTGCTGTTTTGTGTGTGTGTGTGTGTTGGACGAGGCGTCGCCCACCCGCCACGGTAGCGGCCGCGCTTTGTGCTGCTCTTGGGACAGCTGGTCACGTAGCGCGGCCCCCGGGATCAGCGAGCCGCCACGCGCAGCTCCCCATTATCTCGACAGGCCGTGGAGCTCCCCGTGTTGTCTGGAGCTGTAGCCACGGCGTTCGACTTGCTCCTCCTTCCTCCCTACAAAGGCCAACCGTCTACCGTGACTAGAACTATAAACGGCATCCTCATTTACAGTTAGTTAGTACGGGGTTTGGAACTCTAATAGTGGCAACTATTTATTTACAGCTCGTACAAAACAGATATGTGTTTCAAAGTTTTACTGACCTTCAAGGTAGTCACCACAATTGTGTATAACCCGTTGCCAGCGATGTGGAAGTCGTAGGATACTCTTAGCAGTGCCAGTTGTGTTGACAGTTCGAGCGCCGCAGTCTATTTCCCGACTAATTTGTAGCAGTTCTGAAGTGAATGCCGTGAAGTATTTCCTTCAGTTTAGAAATCGAGTTGAACTCTCGAGAGCTTCAGTCAAGGGGGTGGAATAGGTGGCATAGCACTTAGCAGCCCCATCAGTCAAACAAATCACTAACAGTTTGCACTGTACGTGTTTGAACATTGTCCTGCAAAATGAGGGCGAGGTCCTGCAGAAAGTGTCATCACTTCCGTCTCTATGCTTTCATTTTTGGAACACAACCTGCGACCATCTTAGAGACAGAAGTGATGACACTTTCTGCAGGACCTGACCATCATTTTGCTGGACAATGCTCAAGCACGTACAGTACAAACTATTACTGATTTGTTTGGCTGATGGGGCTGCTAAGTACTATACCACACTGCACTCTCCTGACTTACGCCATCGTAAGTTCGACTCGATTTCTAAACTGAAGAAAGCACTTCACGACCTTCGCTTCAGAACTGCTACAAATTCGTCTGGCAATAGACCGCGCCGCTCGAACTGTCAACACGACAGTAAGAGTATCGTAAGACTTCCACATTGCTGGCAAAAGGTTATACACAATACTGGTGACTACTTTGAAGGTTTTAAAACTTTGAAACACGTATCTATTTTGTACGAGCTGTAAATAAATAGTTGTCACTATTAAAGTTCCAACCCTCGTATTTCGATCTCAACCAGTGTAAACGCTGTTTTTAGTAAAGCCTGTAGCTGTCACAGTAATGATTAATATAAAAGAGTTACTGCACCTGTTATGGTCTTTCATGTTGGGACTAAGGATTCCCAGATTTTGTTCTATTTTTGAGTACAGTAGAAGCTTATATAATTTTGGGATATGGTGTCTGCGACGGTATTGTTCTCCTTCCACCCCTCTGCCTTCGTCTTATTCGTTTCATTATAATCAGAAAAATGGAAAACATAAATCTCGGAATTTAGACGCTGATAGAGGATTGTACTTCTTTTGTATCTACTGATAGGTATTATCATTCCTTCAACACTCAGAAAATCACAGTGTTTGTTTAAACACCATTAAGTCAAAGATGGTCTACCTTAGCGGCTTACATTAGTAGTCCATCAGTACCAGTTCTACTTCAGTGGGTCCATTGTTCTTATCCCAAGATAAGAACCCTCTCCCCTCACCCCTCACAACATGTGCTGACCCTCTGGGTTAATCAATCAAGTTCCCCTCCCTATATTTTTTCTATCGTAGTTGTGTGAGCTGTGGCTTACATTAGTAGTTCATCAGTACGAGTTCTACCTTAATGATCCCATTGTTCTTACTCCAGATAAGTTAAGACCCCCTCCTCCCACCCAACATGTGGCGACCCCCTGTGTCAATAAGAATCAAGATCCCTTCCTCTATTTTTAATCACCCCACTTGTGTAACGTTTGTCATTCATTCAAGGTTTCAGCTCCATAGTGCAACAATTCACCATGAAACGCTATCAGCATCATCACCAGAAGAGATGAGCCAATAAGAAGAAGAGTAATTAATTGTCCATCCTTTAATAGCATTATTAAGATTATTATTAATATCATGTGCATTAAACTAATGCATTGTTATTTTTTCCAACAGCACAATGGTTACTTGAAGCGATAGTAGTCGAAGTATTGTAACCAGATGACACAGGTGTTCGACTCAGTAATGCCAATGCCACAACAGCGACCCACACATGGCTTTCTATATTTACCACATCTGCCATTACAGTACTCTGTACCAACACAGCAGAAGCAGCCATCAGAAGTAACACAATCCACCAAACCTCAGCTGAGGAGCTCCAGAACACTACTATCTTCAGTATCCACAATTTTATCGTTAGTGGACCTGAACATATGAACACAGGCCTGGCACCTGATGATGGCTTTGACGTATCAGTTGTTGGGGAGAATGTCCAGCAGCTAGGCACTAGAATACACTATACTTGTGCAGTATGTTGGAATGCATTGAGAGTATGATCTGTCATACATTCTATTAACATCCACATGTTTGGAAGGAAGGTGTCCATAGTCGATTGTATGGAGGGACAAATCTTACCTTGAGATAAGGAGAACAACTAATCAATTGAGATAGAACTAGTACTGACCCATTACACATATTTGTCATTTACATTAAACTGTTACTTACAGCTGCTGGCGATAACAAGCATTACTTAAAATAACTTATTATTTACATTAAGTTTTAGTACTATTGTTGTATAGTACTATTGTTGTTTGAAATACTCTTCTTGTCACCGATAGCAGCTGTAAGTAATAGTTTCATGTAAACGATAAATGTAATTCACTAAAGCAGACCATCTTTGAATATCTCCTAACATGAAGTACTCGTGGAGCTTGTAGTGATTTGCGTCACCCCTTTGTGGATGAAGCAAAACATTTGCACGTCTGCACTAAAAGACAGACGTCAGACAGACAGTATTCGATAGCACAATATACAGATTTTGATAAAAGTTAGGAAACACCAGAAACGCAACATTTTACATAATAAGGTGCAGGAAACCCACTGGCGTTTGAAACAACTTCCAGTCGTCTCGGAATGGATAAAAACAAGTCCCGTATGCTTTTCAAAGGAATGTTATACCATTCCTCCTGCAACATAGTGTACACTTCAGGTAATGATGATGGTGGTGGATAATGATCATTCACCCTTCTCTCCAAAGTACACCTCAAAGGCTCAACATTTTTGAAAGCTGGTGGCTGAGGTGGCCAGAGAAGATGCAATAATTCATCCTCGCGCTCAGAAGACAACTACTGGACGACGCCAGTTGTGTGAGCAGGGGCCATGTCGTCTTAGAACAGACATCGCCACTGTACCATGGTATGGACCTGATCAGCCAAAACGGCCACAGTATCCTTCGCTGTAATGCGACCTAGCAGAATAACCGTGGGGCCCAAGGACTATCACAGTACGGCTGTCCAAGTCATCACTGAGCCCTTGCCATGGTTCACTCTTTGTACTTAAGCTCGTCCAGTAGTTGGGAACAGTGTGAAAAAGTACTCATCCGTCCAAATTACTTTAGTTGGTCCTTTCCGGATTTCAGAAGAGCGATGACTTCAGTCACTTTCCACGGCTATTGGTGAGAAGTGATGCCACTAGGTATGAGACGCTTGAGATGCACTGGTGCAAAGCGTCCAGCCCAGGTGCCTTCCTGTTGACTGATGGTCTAATCGGCTGGCGTGATCTGCAGAAAGGAAGATGTGATACAGGTCCAGAGGGCAGCGTATCGCCGTTTCCTCATGGTCATCACTTTCTGAAATCCCAGTATTTGGAGCCATAAGCGAATGTTTACCAACAGGTCATTCGCTGTCGGCCGTCTCTTAGAGGTCATAGACAAGGCCATTTGACGAGAAGAGGCCGAGCACAAACTGTGGTCAATTCAGAGATCTTATAAGACGCCAGAATTTATCCGAATTGTGTTCAGCAACACAGAGCGCGTTCTCCTATTACTGTTCTCTGTGCTGTTGGGGAACGTAACGGACAAGTGAGTTGAGACTGTCCACCTTGCGGCAGTCTGCTGGGCCCTATTTGAGGGTTAACAGCGTCAGTAGCATATTTCTTTCCAGCAGACAAGTCCTGAAGATGTTGTGGCAATAAGTGGTGTCCAGAGTGATGGACTATGGTGTACAGGGTTTACGGAAATTCCGGCTACAAACTACTAGGACTTACAGAGGGGAATGAGTACATAATATTTTGAATAGGAATCCATGCCTGAAAACGTAGCGTTTCCGTTCTACGATAATTTCAGTTTATATGTGAAGGCACCCACGTCTGATGAGGGAAAAGAATGTCTCACATTTGCTTGTCTTGGTATGCAACAGGGTAGACAGGATGGCGTGTATAACGTGAAACGGTCACCTGATGTCACTTAACGTCTGCCTTGCTACGAGACTCCTGTAGACACAGCGGAAGATCTACTGGCACGAGTTCTGACCGCTGCACTAGAAGTTGAAGAGACACCAGGTGGGATGAAAAGCGTGTAACAGAACATGCTTCGTAGGTACAGTGTCTGTAACAATGTGGGTGGTCGCCACATTGAGCCGCTGTTGTTATATATCAGTACTGTTCTGTACGTGCAGTATGCTGGGTCTTTTTTTGTTTTAGAACAATGTAAACATCTAATGTTTAAGTGTTAATACAAATAACTGTGCTTAAGTGGTAAATGGATGTTTCGTTATGTTTCATTCCGAATTATTACCTAGTTATTGTACTGCTTGACGCCTAAATCAATTTCTCAGCAGGAATGGTTGGGTTAAAGATCTGAATTGAAAACGTCATAGAATCGAAACGGTACGTTTCTGGACATAGGTTCCTGTTCAAAATATTATGCACGCGCTCTCCTCTACAAGTCTTAGAAGTTTTGTAATGGGTATTTCCGAGCATCCCTTATACGGCAGCAATACTGCTGTCAGTGATGCCATCAGTAACAGTGCTGACGACATAGTCAACAGAGGCCTCAGAAGGTGTAAATTTATTGTTGGCGTGTGTGTTGTATCACATACAGTTCGTATGGGAATTTTTCTTGATTCTGCCCCGGTAGAGTCAGATGACGTTCTCCTCGAGGGGAAGGACTACGTGATTGTGGTCAGAGTTGTTGACTACTTCCACCACCATTTGCCTCACAATATTCTTAAGAAGAAAAATGTCAAGGATGTCTGGAGTGGTGTGAGGACTGAAGCTAAAATGGGCAGCTATGTGGGGGCATGGGATTGTGACAGTCCAGCAGGCATCTAGAACCGAATGGAGCAGTTTTTCCTGGCGTGGCAATGTCGGGATATGTGTTTGGAACTGAAGCCCCCATGAACGAAGACTGTGTCTCTGAAGCTCGTAAGGTCTCTGAAGTCACTCTTCAGAAGAGGAGGCTTCAGCCGAAGGTCTGAATGAGGCCACTAGAGTAATGTGCCGTCCACTGGAATAAAGTTCGAAAGCCATCGCTTCGGCTCTGGAGAGGACTGGGATGAGAATTTACTTCATGTGAGACACTGCTTGGCGGTTATAGCAGTGCCACTTCTCAGCTGGTTGATTTGATTGGTGTGGTAGACAGTGTAGTTCAAAAATTTTGAGGCTGATTGGGTAGAAGGTATGTTCAGTTAGCAGGGCCATGTCAACGTGGTGTGTGCCCAGACTATCTTCCAATAGATGACGTAGAAGAACGCCATTGGCATGCCAAGTCAAGATGACAAGCGCCCTATTAGCTACTCCATAGAAGACTGCACTGTGAATAACTGAAATGCAGGCAAAGGTGTCCATGGTACATTATAGTTTTGCCACAGTGTCCTGGATGGCCGTAGAAATCTTGGGGAGCTTCAGTCTCGAAAACACGTCCAGGATAAACTGAATATCTGGCATAATGTTGAAGGAAAAGGTTGGAGGAAAAGTCAGAACGATTGCACGGCTGCTGGTGTGAGGAGATGGAAGGCAATGACTGTCGGCCAGGTGAGCGACAGCAGGACTGCGAACAGAGAGGGTGGTAGAACAAGTGGGTCGCGAGGGGAATACAGTCGAGTCCCTGGTTTGAAGCGTCGGGAAATGTCGCGGGTAACAAGGGTCAGGAGCTGGAATTTTTCAGTCTGTTCTGAGCATATTTGTTGGACTTGGACTATCTTGCTTTGTATGAGCACCACCAATGTCTGAACAGGTTTCTGGAACTTCCTGACAGATTAAAACTGTTCACAGGGGAGCTTCTGTGAAGTTTGGAAAGTAGGAGACGAGATACTGGCGGAAGTAAGACTGTGAGGACGGGGCGGGAGTCGTGCTTGGGGAGCTCAGATGGTAGAGCACTTGCCCACGAAAGGCAAAGGTCCCAAGTTCGAGTCTCGGTCCGGCACACAGTTTTAATCTGCCAGGAAGATTCATATTAGCGCACACTTCGCTGCAGAGTAAAAATCTCATTCAGGTTTCTGGAAGTCTGCAGTCTTGTCGTCATTACCACACCTGTCGCGTTATGGGGAAGATTACAGTTGCGAGATCCATGGTAGAACTGTTGGCATTGCGTCTGACCCTTAGGAGCGCTGTACTGTTCAACTGTGACCCAAACGCAGAGTAGGGTATGCAGGTTATAGACCTGTTCGCCAGCATCATTATTGTCCAGGCGGAGTTTTTTTGCCACAGACGTGGTCACTTTGGTGCTATATTTGTGTAACCTGATGAACCAGCAACAGGAGTCCAAGTAGGCAGTCTTTGATGACTTGTAGTGTCCATGTCGACCAAGAACTTCTTCATGACAACCTTCATTTTCTTGGTATGATTAAAGTCGTGTGTATAACACGGAATTTGTTCCTTCTTGGGTAAAGCACAATGGGAGTCAAAATTTTGAGGATTAGTGAGCTGGAAGGATATGCTATCACTGCCGGTCTTGTTGTGAGGCAGCCCACCAGGGATCGATTAGCGACGTACAGGATGTCAAGAAATTTCTTAGTATCGACTTCATAAGTGGTGATACGCGGAGACGCTAATCGGAAGCAGACGCAATCTGTTGCGCAGCGTGGGCAGCATAAGGGCGAGGCAGCCTGGGATCTCTAGAATCGAACAAGACATTGGACCCGTTTGAAGTCGGAAAGTTTGGAACAATTTCCAGCCTCCATCGTCACTTCGTCTCCGGAATCGACCCCTATTTGCGCGCCGTATACAGGAGGAGCGGCAGTTGCCTTCCTTTTCGATGTGAATGTAGTAAAACCATCTGAACGTGCATTTGCACCTTTGCAAGTGTACCTTGTGGCTTGTATCTGTAGCAGTTGTTAGAGCCCTGTTTTGGAGCCGCCAATGGCGAAACTGGCTCCGGCGGTCTCGCTGGAGTCTTCCTCAATCCAGCATTTAAACATGCGGTTGGCGTCTGCCGGGTTATGAAACCCAGCGGACCTGCCAATACTCAATTAGCGCCTATCCATAGGATGCATATATGTGTCATGGATAATGTAGGTTTGATTCAAACATTTCAAAGTAAGCAGTAAGTAACGTTATAGAGGCTGCCTGTATTCAATTTAAGTGTGGTCCAAAACAGATCAGTTTAGTGGCAAGTAAGCAGTTACGACCTTCTTTCATTACATTCACCTGGCTGACAAGTCTTAACACTTTTGTTTTTATTCATGGAGGTGCTGTTCTCCAGATAAATAAATTAAAAATAGTCCTAATAACCCAGTTCTGATTCACATTTTTGAGGATTTTCCCTTGACTGTAAGGGTAAAAGCCAGAATTAGGAGTTCCCTCCCATTTATTAGCCATCAATAAACCATTCTACCTGGAGAAGTTGAATTTACACTACTGGCCATTAAAAGTGCTACACCAAGAAGAAATGCAAATGATAAACGGGTATTTATTGGACAAATATATTATAACGGAACTGACATGTGATTACATTTTCACGCAATTTGGGTGCATGGATCCTGAGGAATCAGTACTCAGAACAACCACCTCTGGCCGTAATAACGGCCTTCACACGCCTGGGCATTGAGTCAAACAGACCTTGGATGGCGTGTACAGGTACAGCTGCCCCTGCAGCTTCAACACGATACCACAGTTCATCAAGAGTAGTGACTGGCATATTGTGACGAGCCAGCTGCTAGGCCGCCATTGACCAGACGTTTTCAATTGGTGAGAGATCTGGAGAATGTGCTGGCCAGGGCAGCAGTCGAACATTTTCAGTATCCAGAAAGGCCCGTAAAGGGCGTGCAACATGCGGTCGTGCATTATCCTGCTGAAATGTAGGGTATCGCAGGGATCGAACGAAGGGTAGAGCCACGGGTCGTAATTCATCTGAAATGTAACGTCCACTGTTCAGAGTGCCGTCATTGCGAACAAGAGGTAACCGAGACGTGTAACCAATGGCACCCCATACCATCACGCCGGGTGATACGCGAGTATGGCGATGACGAATACACGCTTCCAATGTGCGTTCACCGTGATGTCGCCCAAACACGGATGCGACCATCATGATGCTGTAAACAGAACCTACATTCATCCGAAAAAGTGACGTTTTGCCATTCGCGAACCCAGAATCGTTGTTGAGTACACCATCGCTGGCGCTCCTGTCTGAGATGAGTCAAGGGTAACCGCAGCCATGGTCTCCGAGCTGATAGTCCATGCTGCTGCAAACGTCGTCGAACTGTTCCTGCCTCGGGCATGGATGTTTGTGATGCCCTTAGGTTAGTTAGGTTTAAGTAGTTCTAAGTTCTAGGGGACTGATGACCTCAGAAGTTAAGTCCCATAGTGCTCAGAGCCATTCGAACCATTTGCAGATGGTCCCCATCTGTTGACTCAGGGATCGAGACGTGGCTGCACGATCCGTTGAGCCATGCGGATAAAATGCCTGTCATCTCGACTGCTAGTGATGCGAGGCTGATGGGATCCAGCACGGCGTTCCGTATTACCCTCCTGAACCCACAGATTCCATAATCTGCTAACAGTCATTGGGTCTCGACCAATGCGAGCAGCAATGTCGCGATACGATAAACCGCAATTGCGATAGGCTACAATCCAATCTTTATCAAAGTCGGAAACGTGATGGTACGCATTTCTCCTCCTTACACGAGGCATCAAAACAACGTTTCACCAGACAACGCCGGTCAACTGCTGTTTGTGTATCGGATGGAAACTTTCCTCATGTCAGCACGTTGTAGGTGTCGCCACCAACGCTAACCTTGTGCGAATGCTCTGAAAAGCTAATCATTTGCATATCACCTCATCTTCTTCCTGTCGGTTAAATTTCACGTCTGTAGCACGTCATCTTCGTGGTGTAGCAATTTTAATGGCCAGTAGTATATATTAATGCGGGTCTGTTACTCATGGTTTCACACACATGCCTGTACGGCACATATGTTGCATAAATCTCATCTTCTCCTCTCTCTCTCTCTCTCTCTCGCTCTCTCTCTCTCTCTCTCTCTCTCTCTCTCTCTCTCTCTCTCTCTCTGCCCATTTTCTCCACTTCTCTGTCTCTCTCTTTTCATTTCCATCCGTCTTTCCCTTCATCCTTTCTCTTTCTATCACCTCCTCCCACCTCTCTCTGGCCATCTCCTTCTCTCCCTCTCTGTCCACCTTTGCCTCCGCCTGGCTATATACATCTCCTCCTGCCTCTCTCACAGTCTATTATATCCTCTCTCCATCTCTCTGTCCATCTCAATCTCCTCGTCTCCCTTCTCTTTGTCCAGCTTCTTCTCCTTCTCTTCCAGTCCATCACCTCCTCCACTATTTCCCTATGTCCATCTTCCTCCTGCCACCCATCTCTTTGTCCATCTCCATAAAATTGAATGTTACGCAACGTTCATCATCATCTCAAAGCAACTCTGAGGTGCTATTCCTTTTATCTGGTACAGATTTCAAGTAAGATTTTCTCGTGGTAGGTGGCTTCCTTAGTTCGAAATTTTGTTCATTTTCCAACTGCTTGTGAACCAAATGGCGTGTTATATTTTTCACACCAAACATTATTGAGTACTTGTGCTTGAGTAGTCTGCCTTCACCGCCACCACTTTCTTAGTAAGTTTTCCAAGATATTATTACATCCAGACGATCTGGCAGATATCTGCGTCAACTCTTCCCAACTAAACAAAGTGGAAAGCAATGTTATAAGAAATAAGTGTGAAAACACGTCTATCTGTGGGAAGTCCATTTAGTTTGTCATCTGCTGCCACCTGTGGGTAATTAATTTGATACTAAAGGCAGTAGCAGAGAGAGAAATCTGTGGGAACATTATAAAGCATTGTGAAGGACGCTGGGTGTAGTAGTTATGTAAAGGATAGAGCTTCAGAACGACATGAAAGCAATTTGGAGGTCGTTGAAACAAAAGATGATGAGCATTGGCACTTAGGGGTGACAAGGTAGCCTAACGGTGGCGGTTTACGGATGCGAATCGCGTAACTGAGCGCTAGTTGGTCGTGGTTAAATTCCACACCTCTTCACGTATGTAGCGCAAATGCTGCAGTTCAGTAAATGCAGAAAAACAAACAAGAACACTCCGAACGCAACGAAAAGTCTTTTATCTTCAAGGCTCACTTCTTTACTAGCAGGCAGCGACAGAAATTGTGTTTTACACTTGTCCATCGCGCGAAATTCCGACCTTGTATTTCACAGTTACGCTGTTTTTAGCCCTGCTATAACGTTTGCTAATGTGCGATTAATACAAATTAATGGGCCCGCATTCAGAGTATATTACAGTATAATGATCAGTCGAAGAAGCGAGCAAGTGGCGGCTACACGTTATTCCACTCCGCGTGCGTCGCTAATTGCTAGCCACACACTTTAGGCTAAATCACTGTGGAAATAAGCACTGCACGTAAAGCTTGTTTTTAGACACTTTTATCAGTCTTTATCACTGGATGTTTTTCACTTATTCTGTGCTGATTAATCACTTTTTCTCCTTCCAGTGTCGTTTCGTTTCGCATCACAAATAACAAACGTATTGCTCGCACTGCATACCTACGTTGTAACGTATATCCTTTTCTGGACTTTAGTTCAAATGGCCGACATTGAGACTACTGGGCGTCATTAATTACCTTAGGGCTGTGTTATATTGCCCAGGGATCGTGTTCTGTTAATGCAGTTAACACAGAGATGGAATCAATTACCAAAACTGCTGTAAATAATCGACTTTCGTCTTTTTGGATCCGTGTTATATGAAAAAAATGGCAAAATTTCAACTACATTTGGAAGCAAGGAAGTCTGCGCTGTAGCACCACTGGAAATATGAGGATGTAACCAGAGCTCAAAGACAGTTTAACTACTTTTCTAAAAGCACACTAAAATGACGCTCCATTACTCGTATCTTAGATGAGACTGAAGCAACTGAAGGCGTGCAAGTCATCCACCAAAAATATCCCAAAATATCACCCTAGTTATCCATAAATTTTGCCAGTGAAACTTGGATAATTGCACAAGAAAATGCAAACTTTTCAAGTTAATAGTTTAGAACGATGCGCCTGCTTTGAAATTAAGTGGGTAATTACTCAGGTGTTGCTAGCCCCTAAGAATCTGTGTAATCTATACATTGTTACAGAATGGAGTTTTAATGTGGTCGTCCTACATGTGGGATAATCTCAGTAGTTGCTCTGCTGAAGACACCAGATGGTTCAAGCCTGGAAGAGGTTTGTGGCAATGTAAAGATTGCTTCCTCCGTGGAGCACCTCCTCAACACGATAATGAAGCACTTGCTGATCCGGATGCGATAGTACTGGACAGATAAAATGGGCAAGAAAGGAACTGAAATGCCCTCGTTTTTGTTGGCTTTCCCAAGCACCGATTTCAGCTGAAGGCGCTACCTAAGCGAAACGGTTATGCAACAAATCTAGAAAAAGTTCATGATTATAGGCAATAAATTAAAAGAAAGTGTCCTCAAATTCTAATTGAATTGACAACCGTCAGTCTGAACATTTATGAAGTCGAAACGTGTAAGAACTTATCTTCTGTCACACAAATCATTACAGATATTGAAGAGGACATTGAATGTTGGAGTCGTATTTACAAGAACCTTTAGAGAAGATTTTTACGAAGAGTCGAAGAATGAGGACATTTTCGTTTAGGTATTCTGTACAAGCTCCTGTGAATGAAATACCAAGGTAGATACTAGTTGTTCAACACATTAATTATATTATGCAAGATAATAAAGCTGTTTATCATCTAAAAGAGTCGTAAAATATCTAATAGTCATTTGTACACAATAATTAACGAGTTAAATCATAATTTTATGGCACACGAAAGAATGAACGACTCTGACATGCTGTAGTTCCCAAACAGTTGTATTAGAAGTAGCTACTGGAAACAAGGAAGAAGAAGATGTAACTGTAACAAAAAAGATACCTTTTTCTGCTCTTGTAATGAACAGTGTCGATCATGTAATGCCCACGTTCAGTGCTGGTTCTATCACAATGTAACACACATAATATCTGTTTAGATAATTGACACCAACAAACTTTTCATTATATGTTTTCAGGAGGTGGTGCACCACACGGCTTATGTATTTTAAAAATACCACATTACCACCTCGAACTGATGGTAAAATTCTTTACTTACACAACCAGCTTCAGTCGGCTGCGCCGCCCGTTGTGGTCGAGCGGTTCTAGGCACTTCAGTCTGGAACCGCGCGACCGCTACGGTCCCAGGTTCGAATCCCGCCTCGGGCATGGATGTGTGTGATGTCCTTAGGTTAGTCAGGTTTAAGTAGTTCTGAGTTCCAGGGGACTGATGACCTCAGATGTTAAGTCCCATAGTGCTCAGAGCCATTAGAAACATCAGTCGGCTGCCCATCATCGGGTTCATAAAGTACGGTATTAACAGCATAATGTTAGGAGAAATATAAAGTCGTGACCGTCGCGTAATAAGACACTGCAAAACACTGTTTGTATAGATTCAATACGTAATTTATATTACATGATAACACTCTGTAATTCATGGTTTTATCACCTGGAGATAATGATTTTGTATTTCGCTTAACGTGATGCTGTGAATAATTTTATGAACCTGATGATGGTCGGACGACTGAATCTGGCTGTGTAAATAAAGAATTCTACCAGCTGCTCAACGCGGTAATAAGGCATTTTTCAAATCTTTCATTGCATATAATATTTGTTTGTGTAATTTGGGTTTACATTTTATATAAGTCTTAGCCATCCAACAGAATGCTATATTGTAATTTATTTTATATAACTTTACTTTCTCTTTTCGATCTTTAACTTAATTTCATAACATTACCAATAAATTATTTTACTGTATCCATATGCTCTATACAGCCTTCCGTAATTGTGAAAGTTTTGCCGGTGCTGGATTTTGTGTACGAAATAACCTCTCGATTGTGTCCCATACATGTTCGGTGAAATTCATGTCGGACAATCCGTATGACCAAACCATTCACTCGAAATGTCCACAATGCTCTTCAAATCATTCGCGAAGAGTTATGGCCCAGTGAAATGACGTATTATCATCCGTAAAAGTTAAATCGTTGTTTGGGGGACATGAAGTACATGAATGGCTGCAAATAGTCTCCAAGTAGCCGAGCAGATCAGGAGACCCAATTCATTCCATGTATACAGATGCCACAGCATTAGGGAGTCACCACCAGCTTGCGCAGTGCCTCGTTGGCAACTTGTGTCAATGGCTCCGTGGGGTCTGCGCCGCACTCCAAACCAACCCTCAGCTCTTATCAACTGAAATCGGGACTCATCTGACCAGGCCACGATTTTCCAGTCATCTAGGGCCCAACCGATATGATCTCGAGCCTAATAGAAGCGCTGCAGCAAAGCCACCGTAATGGTTCGTCTGCTGACACAGCACATAAACACCAAATGTCACTACACTATCCTAATGGATACGCTACTCGTTCGTCCACATTGATTCCTGCGGTTATTTCAAGCAGTGCAGCTTGTCTGTTATCACTGACAACCTAAGCAAACGCCGCTACTCTCTGTCTTTAAGTGAAGCCCGTCGGCCACTGTGCTGTCCGTGGTGAAAGGTGGTGCCTGAAATTTGGTATTCTCGCCACAAACTAGACACTATGGATTTCGGAATACTGAATTCAATAACGATTTACAAAATGGGAAGTCCCACGCGTCTAGCTCCGACTAGGATTCCTCGTCCAAAGTCTATTAATTCCATTCGTACGGCCATAATCACGTCAGAAATATTTTCACGTGAATCACTTGAGCACAAGTGATGGCTCTGCCAATACACTGCCCTTTTACACACTACTGGCCATTAAAATTGCTACACCAAGAAGAAATGCAGATGATAAACGGATATTCATTGGACAAATATATTATACTAGAACTGACATGTCATTACATTTTCGCGCTATTTGGGTGCATATATCCTGAGAAATCAGTACTCAGAACAACCACCTCTGGCCGTAATAACGGCCTTCATACGCCTGGACATTGTGTAACACAGAGCTTGGATGGAGTGTACAGGTACAGCTGCCCATGCAGCTTCAACACGATACCACAGTTCATCAAGAGTAGTGACTGGCGTCTTGTGAGGAGCCAGTTGCTCGGCCACCATTGACCAGACATTTTTAATTGGTGAGAGACCTGCAGAATGTGCTGGCCAGGGCAGCAGTCGAACATTTTCTGTATCTAGAAAGGCCCGTACAGGACCTGCAACATGCGGTCGTGCATTATCCTGCTGAAATGTAGGGTTTCGCAGGGATCGAATGAAGGGTAGAGCCACGGGTCGTAATTCATCTGAAATGTAACGTCCACTGTTCAGAGTGCCATCAATGCGAACAAGAGGTAACCGAGACGTGTAACCAATGGCACCCCATACCATCACGCCGGGTGGTACGCCAATATGGCGATGACGAATACACGCTCCGAATGTGCGTTCACCGCGATGTCGCCAAACATGGATGCGACCATCATGATGCTGTAAACAGAACCTACATTCATCCGAAAAAATGACGTTTTGCCATTCGTGCACTCAGGTTCGTCGTTGAATACACCATCACAGGCGCTCCTGTCTACCATGCAGCGTCAAGGGTAACCGAGGGCCATGGTCTCCGAGCTGGTAGTCCATGCTGTTGCAAACGCCGTCGAACTGTACGTGCAGATGGTTGTTGTCCTGCAAATGTCCTCATCTGTTAACTCAGGGATCGAGGCGTAGCTGCAAGATCCGTTACAGCCATACATATAAGATGCCCGTCATCTCGACTGCTAGTGATACGAGGCCATTGGGATCCAGCATGACGTTCCGTATTACACTCCTGATCCTTGCGATTCCAGTCACTGGATCTCGACCACCGCGAGCAGCAATGTCGCCATACGATAAACCGCAATCGCGATAGGCTACAATCCGACGTTTATCCTAGTCGGAAACGTGATGGTACGCATTTCCCCTCCTTATACGAGGCGTCACAACAACGTTTCACCACGCATCGCCGGTCAACTGCTGTTTTGTATGAGAAATCGGATGGAAACTTTCCTCATGTCAGCATGTTGTAGGTGTCGCCACCGGCGCCAGCCTTGTGTGAATGCTCTGAAAAGCTAATCATTTGCATATCACAGCATCTTCCGCCTGTCGGTTAAATTTCGGGTCTGTAGCACGTCATTTTCGTTGTGTAGCAATCTTAATGGCCACTGTATTTGTGTACGCGATACTACCGCCATCTGCAAATGATCATATATAGCTATCATCTGACCTTTGTCACCTCAGTGTAAGTAAAATTCTTCATTAATCTGTATGCGTGGACCAGATCATAAATGAAGCGTTGAAATTAGGACCGTTGCTTAACAGGGGTTTCTAACGAATCTATAGAATAGTAGAACAACAACAACAAAAATGACACCAACGAAACAATGATAATCTTTATCGGGAGTATCACACACAAAAAATAACAAAGAAAAGGAGTGCTACTGTGTTCGTCATAAGAATAGTCTCTTCAGTCATTGACTAAAGTGGAGAAGCTTCCTTGTTTTCACGCTACTAAGGCGTCCCATGATATATTAGTTTGGGGCAACTCCGCGCCTGCAAAATGAAAATTCTTAGCCTAGAAAATGACAATCAGTAGGATTAGTTGTGCCAGGCCGCATCACTAATAAAGAAACATTCAGAAAGAACTGCACCATTAACTCAGAGAGTGTTAGACAGAAAAGCCATTTGCACTTGATTGGCGACTCCATGGGGTGCTGTGTGCACAGCGACCATATATGTTAAATTAAAAGGAAGGTCAGCGTTGGCCATAGTATTGATGTTTTATTGATAGCAGAATCGATTTTCGATCACATAGTGATCATCTTCAGTGCTGGAAGCTGTGGTGTACAAATAAAACACAGACACTGGTATCAAGTTATCAACTCAGCCATCCACCGAAAGGATCTCGGTATCCAAGAGGCAGGTGTCATTCGTGCCGTCATGTGCCACTACATGCAGGCGGTTGCACCCTGTGCGCTCGATAGCCGCCGGCATGGCCCCCTCCACATCACCGACGAGTCCTCCCGGCAAACATACCGAATGCACACTGGAATGCTTTCTAGCCTTGCCTGCTATCTCCCTGAGGGGCTCCATCAGCCACCTAACGTTGGAGCTCCCAATGACAAGCATACCCACCGTTTGTACCTGTCCGCACTGTGCAGGAAAATCGACCGCTGGCGCAACATGAGAGGTATCCAGTGCTGGTTCAGAGTTGTCATCAACAGTGGGTAGCACTTCGTACCTGTTGCTAAGACGTAGGGAGCCAGCCTCACGGCCTGCTTCCTCTTTCGCCTTCCACCCAGTGACACGCGAACCCACCACTGTGTGGCACCCATTCGGAAGGAGGAGGACGGGTCAAATGTTATGTATCAGAAGCCGCAGCTACGTTCGGGTCACCAGGGCATTCCAGTAGCAGAAAAGGTGTCGCAGGTCTCGTCACTGGCGCCCCGACGTCACCGCAACTTTGAGCATTAGCTAGAAGCTTGTCGACGGTAGCCAACGCAGTTTCCAGCTGTTTACGGACAGCAGCCAACTCTCCTTCTGCCAACTCACAACAAGCACAGTCCCTAGCCATATCGTACGATGTATAAAATAGATATAAGGTCTCAAGTGGCACTACTGAGTTTGAAAATATACCAAAGGAGAAGAAAGTAACACTAAAAGTTGCTATGCAGATTTCTCACTTACCCTGAGAACGCAAGCTATTAAACAGAAAAAAATTTCTCTACTGAAGTGGATGTATTTACAGATACCTGTTATTAGAAATCCTGTTTGAGAGAAGTTACATCACGAGATAAATATTCAAACTAGAATGCCAGAATACACTGATCTAAACTGTGTGCTGTCTACTAACACAAAACTGAAACTTAATGCCGTGGTAACGGGAAAATTTACACTAGAAAGCCGCCCCACCCAAGGGTATTCATACGACTTACACAAAAACAAAAACTACGATTAATTTTCAAACCACTAGTTTGCACATAAAATACACATGTAGGCCTATAGTTCACTTCTTTGCAGAAGCACGTAAAGAGGAACAGAGACTAAACTAATTTACAGTTTATCAGACAAGTGCTGCTGCCGCTGTGCTGAGCGTCTTCTCGTTTCGGCGTTAAAACTGGTTTCCTTTCCCCAGGTGGAAAACTGGAGTGGGTTGCGGAAAACGAGAGGTCGAAGTGGCCTCCAATTGAAAGACTTGCTACTGGCCACTAAGCCGCACGAAATTATTATCATTATTATTAATTACTATTCTCAAAGATCAATTTCCAGTACGCTTCCAGAGTACTAAACTTGTGGGTGAGGACATGCAGATTTTCACATATAACTATGAAATGCCCTCTATAATCTTACCTACGTTAGAAATATTTTCCGACTTTTAACACCCAACAGTCTTTTTATCTCATTTTATTACTTGGTATGGCGTCATAGTCGTCAGGCAGGTATCCTTAACCCTTTTATACTGCAATGTAAATCTGCATATAATAAACTGCAGTGGGAATATTAAATACTGCCGTGAAATAATGTTGGCGAGTCCGAAATGTTTTGTCGGCTCATCTTTTTTACTTTGTTCTCCTCAGATATTTCATAAATTTAATTTTATTCATTATAATCAATGTGCTTCGAAAGCTTGTGGCTGTGTCCACATCTGTTTAAATAGTAAACTACTTCACCAGTTACTTGACAGTGCAATTTCAATAGTGGATTATTGAAATAATAGTTTAAATCAGCCGTGTAGTTCAGGAAACTCTAGATATTTAATAATGCGAAAGCCTAACTTTCGACACAGTTTACATGTCGACTGGCACTCGCCATCACTGCCTGAGAGTAGAAATCTCTCACATACAACAAAGAGGGCAGTTACTCCGTCTTATAAAAAGATAGGGGAAAGGGCGTTGCGAATTGCAGACATACATTCAACGGGATGATGACTTAATTATTACCAGCACCCGTCTGTTACAGGATGCTAGAATGTATTCCAATCTCAAGCATTACTATATTTCTGGGTGAGAGAAAATTTTGCTCAAATGAGAAGGACGTGTTCAGCTTATTAATTCACACAAAATATTTTACAAATGGGTGAGGATGAAGAGTCGGACGTTAATGCACGTGATGTTTCCGCAAAGGACACGACATTGCACCTCACTATCGTTTGACGACTAAGAATCGATCTCATATAGCCTATATTCCCACATATGTAAGTAGTTTACCTTCTTTTCTGGTGAAATCCTGTACCTTTTTCTGAGCTGCGCATGCTTATTAGGAGTAGATCGGCTATGCTTCAAGGGCGCGTAAAAACGCCGCTTAAAAAGAAAGGGAACACTTTAACGTCGCTTCGACGACGGAGTCAGTAGAGATAGACATGAAGCTCTAAATGAGGAAGAACAAGGAAAGAGAACAGTAACGTCCTTTCAGAAGAATCGCCTTATGTGATTTAGGAAAATCTGGAGACGCCCCACACAGCGCTCGCCATACGGTCCGACCACTAGGGTTCATTTCTTTTCAAAGCAGAACCTCTTTGGTTGTCATCCGCCGTACCCTTCCGGCATTGCCGTTCGTCTTCGATATTATACGTCCAGTTTTGTTGTTGTTCATGACAAGCCTGTGTACAAAAGCAAAAGTATTGTGATGCAGATACCGTCGTTGCTGGTACAGATCTACGTAGCATCGAAAACTCTTCGATTGCATTGTTGAAACGATACAGAAGGTGCTTCTTGACCAACTGTTCATCAATTTACCCAAAGATACTGTTCTGCATCACTGTTAGCGTACAACTAACAAACGCAAGACAGAACCGAGTAGTAGTCAAAGCAAACTTGAGGAGAAGAGTAAGCTGGGCGTCGTTACTGTTTTCAACAGCAAATTGTTACGCGATTGCTTTTCTGGAAACAGTCACGCGAATCCATAATGAAATACCCATTTGATCGGAATATTTAATTGGCACCGAGGAATATGATAAAGAGGAGTACTGCTGATTGTCAGTATCTAACTAACGCAACCTTACTCTTCTTGTACTCTCGACTCGGATTTGCATGCCTTGTAGAACACTGAACATTAAGAGCATTCTGAGCACCCAGGGAAAGTGGAGTTGGCCGCTACCCCTAAAGATAATTTGCAGAAGGCTTGCCGAGGAAGAGCCGAGCGTCAACAGCCGACTAGCCAGTGGCTATGCGTTTTTAGTGCCATACTGGGACGTCCAGCTTTGGCTAAAACATTTCACAACCTGGGAGGGCAGTGAGACGATTTCTTTTTAGTAGAATGCACTATTGTCTCAAAATGTAAAAAGTTGACAGTTCCTCCCAAGAGCACCAGACGCTAGAGATAAACCTCTTGAAGACATACCGGGGCCCTAAAGCTTAGGCCCTTTCGAAGCGTGACTCTGCGAAAAACAAATGCTGATGCAATGTAAAAACTGTCAGCATTGTCTAACATAAAAAATCTACAGGTTAAGGGTAAAAACGGGATGATGACGATGAAGTTCACCTCATTGTTCACACGTAGAAACAGAGAGAGAGAGAGAGAGTAAAGGGACCTTTTTCTGTGGAATATGGTAGGTTAAACATTATTGGTGAATCAGTTAGAGGAAGGGGACTAGTGTTTTCTAAGGACCATTTTTATCGGTTGGCGCTCAGAAGATCCAGAACCCAGCCAATCTGCATTTAGGAAGACATGCAAAATGTGGCAATGTAAGGTTTCCTCTTAGTAAAATTCTGATCAGAAATCACTTTTTGATTTGAACCTCCGTCACCAAACGTTCATGCTGAGAGCTACTGTCTTTGGCGTGAGCCGATGTACTGGGAACTTAGAAAAATTTTGGGCTGATCTGCTCTTAGCCACTGGCGAAGGTCAATATCATTGTTCACTTTTAATTTGTAAGAGGTGATCCCGATTTCACGTCCGCCTTCCCTTGAATTAACCTGCGTTAGAGTAATTTACAGTTCAACAATCGCAGCAACGACGCCATTACATGGCGATATTAACTTATAAAAAATTAGCGGAAGCGAAAAACTCGCCCGCTATTAACATAATATTCATTTTTCTCCACAGCCGCCCGACGTTGCAGAAAATACGTAGCTTTAAGATTCTTATTTTCAGTACCACAGCCGAGAGCCAGAACCAGGACTCCGACTACAATGCAATGGTCAACAGAGGTAAGAAAAAATACTCTCGCGCGTGTGTGGGCCGCAATTGTAATTAATAACTAAATATTTTTTGCTTTAAAGTGAGCTGACTAGCCGAGGAAATTAATAGGAAAAGTTTATCCCATTGTTCAACTTATATGCTCATGTTTTAAGATTCAGCCAGTCTAACATTCATTAACGTAACAAATAATTTAAGATTAATATTGTTAAAAAGGAGAACTTCACGAAAACATTTAATTGTAAATCAAAATTAAATGAAATATCAGTTTCATTAAGGCCCACCACGTAAGTCGGCAAAAATCAAAATAAAAATAACAATAACAATAATAATGTATTAAATTACGACGGACGAGAGAAATCGAGCCGCAACCACAAGACGATGTGTAGCGATATGAAAGTCATTTCACACTAATTTGGTTACTTCAAGCCTCGCTCTGAGGATTTGTATGTTATCGCCACCGAACAGTCTGCTTTCAGCTCCAGCCACAAGGTGTTACGTATTCCCTCTTTCAATTAACGTCACAATAATAGCTGGGCATTTTGTGATTACAATTAATTCACTTGAGCGATTATTAGCATCTTTCTTTGTTGACTCCTGTGTCAGATGTACCAGGGCCTTGTTATATTAGTGTTGCCATTGCTTGTCATTTGTTTTGCAAATTTTCTCAGAATAAATCAACACAGTTGTGAATCATTTTTCATTTAGCTGTCATTAGTTTCCCCAGTCATTATTTTGGAGGAAACCCTTATATTACTGCGACATTTATTTCCAAAATAAAACACAATGTATGGTGTCAATATCTGTATTGTTGTGCAGTTACTTTCAGTACAACACAGATACAATTTTAAATGGCTGCAAAATGTCAAACGAACTATAATTATCCTGTAATGAGCCAGCGGAGACCACTGGACTGTTATGCGAAAATAGAAAATATCCCTGAATCAGCTCCGAACTTTTGTGGGT
Organism: Schistocerca serialis cubense; assembly: GCF_023864345.2. Lineage (NCBI taxonomy): Eukaryota > Metazoa > Arthropoda > Insecta > Orthoptera > Acrididae > Schistocerca > Schistocerca serialis. Next base: position 123,845,262 of record NC_064643.1, read on the forward strand.
GGAGTTCGGGTTCATGTTATACATGAGCGTTCGGTTACTGGAATCTACTACGCCCCCTGCAGAGAATTATCTTTTTCTTTTATCTTGTGGGACGCGCAAAACATCTAACGTGACGCCTGGCTGATTGAGCTTAGACAAGCGGTATTCGAGGATGGCATTAGTGCCGCCTCCGTCGTAAGCAGCAGGACAAAAAGTTAGCCGCTCATGTTAATATAGTGCACGAAAACCACTAGCCTTGGTAATGAACCGAATTCAGTGAGGATGAGTGTGCATCATCTTTTCGGTTGTGTTATATCCGCTTGAAACCACTCACTGATGGTTGGGTCCCGTAGCGTTAACAGTTTGGGGGGGATGTTGACTGCCACGTTCCAATCGCTGATCCAAACACTGCCAGACATTTTCTTTGCCGTTAAGACCTGGTGATTTAGCGAGCCAGTCGAGGATCGATACGGCTCCTTTGTGCTCGTTGAACCAGGAACGTATCCATCCAGCCCTGTGTACAAGGCTGTGATCTTGGAAGGAAGGAATGTGCACAATATGATCCACATGAAGATGTAGAGGGAGGACAAATTTTCGTGATTGAGATTGTTGAAATAAACCTCTTGGTCCATGTTCGCGATAATTTTCAAGGGTGGATCCAAGTCACGGTTGGAAAAATACCCGGGGAACATCACAGAATGATCCTCCGTTTTGAACTACACCCTACGCATACTGTGAGTTAAACGCATCAGTATGCTGCCGGTGCACTGTACGTCTAATATCATTTCACACAAGACAACATAGTTACTCGTCGGATTACACTACACGCCCCCATTTGGCTACTGTCTAGTTTCTGTACTGTTTGGTGCACTGAAGACATGCAGTTTTACTTGGCGCTGTGAGCAATAGTCTTCTGCGAGGTTATTGAATCTAAACGTCCTTTGCATGCAATTGCCTGTACAATGTTCCAATGGAAACTCGTTTCGTTGGGCCTGCATTCAGTGCCAGCAATAATTTCTGACCATCATACACTGTGAGCTTACACTGCCGGAATTTGCGTCCTTGATTTTTTCGCTTTATAGCCATTACACTATGGTCCAAGGCATATTTCTGAGCTTTTTTATCTATGAAACTCCTGTCTGAAGCCATATAAACTCTGATGAAGGCTACAGCATTAGGAGACGGAACATCAGGCACAAAAACATGATTTTTAGACCATGAGACAACGCTCTCACCGAGGATGCTGTTTTTGTTTGCTTAAAAACTGATATTCATTGGCAAGGCGTGACAATTCTGTCCCGTCCCTGTCTTACAATCTTTTTACGACCACTGTTCTTAGGCGTCTTACTAGGCTGGTGTATAACTTCGTAGACTTTTTGTTTTCTGTAATGATATTCCTGTTACAGTGGGTTTATTTATCGATTGTAGTTTTTTATTTGTAGTTCATAGTTGCTACCTGAGTTTACAAATTGGCATTTTGTCATTTGGAGATAGTGACTGGAGCTGTGGGTGCTAGAAAATAAAGGGCCAAGTGGGGAAATCGAAACATTTCCGATATACTCCTCTGTTTGAATTAATTACGGGGGCAGCAGCAGCGTAGATAGCCAGAACCATAATGGCATTGGACAAAGCACTGGAGAAAAACGGCTTTCTCGTTTTAAAGGGGATCGTTTTGACATTAGTGACTCTCCAAGTTTAGGAAGACCTTCGGGATTTGATGAAGATTACTTAAACATATTAATCCACAATGATCCGCCTCATTGTACTCGAGAACTGATAAATGTGATAAACTGTCGTCATTCCACCATTGTTAGACATTTGTATGCATTGGGGAAGGTTCAAAAATCGGGTGTGCGTGTACATCAAGCTTTAAACCAAAATCACAAAAATAAGCTGGTGGCCATATGTCCATCTCTGCTTCCTCGTCACTCGTGAACAACATGGACCATAACTAACCCGCATCGTTACTTGTGACGAGAAAAGGTGCCTTCATGCTAACATTAGGAAAGAAAGGAATGGCTGAGCCCAAACAAGGGAGGGTCGCCGTGCGGTTCTAGGCGCTACAGTCTGGAACCGCGTGACCGCTACGGTCGCAGGTTCGAATCCTGCCTCGGGCATGGTTGTGTGTGATGTTCTTAGGTTAGTTGGGTTTAAGTAGTTCTAAGTTCTAGGGGACTGATGACCTTAGAAGTTAAGTCCCATAGTGCTCAGAGCCATTTGAACCATTTTTTGAACTCCTCGTACAGACCGACGCTCGTCCATAAAAGATAATGTTTTGTATCTCGCGGAAAACTGACGATGTGATGTGCTATGAATTGCTTCCCCGAGATATAACGATCACTGTTATTAAAGACGCTATCCGAGAACAACGATCAAGAAGACTGCGTGAAGTGATGCTACTTCACGACAAGGCGTGCCCACGTTGACGAAAAATACTATACAGGAGTTGGGTTCAGAAGTCTTCTCGCACCCACCTTTTTCACATTATCTTGAGCTCTCAGGTTTTCGCTGGTTTCGTTCTCTGTCGAGAGATTTTCAAGGAACTTCCTTTCCGTATAAAAATGTGCTCCGAACATGTTCTTTCGTCCCAGTACCACGTGATTTCTACAGCTTCGGAATGTACGCTATTTCTGCCTGGTTAAAAACCTACTGTCATTTACTAGGCTTGAAAACTGTTTCCTATCCATGTACATTAGGATCTTCTTACCACTACTATTCATACGTGTCTTACACGGTTGAGCGTGGTATACCATTCGTTGTAGACACATCAGACTGTCCCCGTTGGTACACTAACAAATCGGGAAACTTCATTCACGGCGTGGGTCATGGGCACGTCTAAATGCCATTGTTCGTCATAGCCCTTCTGTCACGTCTGCACGACGATACATCTTACAGCTCCGACTCCACAAAACCGACTGTTTATATACACGCTATTTCACTGATATGACGTAACGGCGGTTGGGTAATCACCTGGTACCAGTTCTACAATTTCTACAGCGCTCCGAAGCAGCAAGCGTGCTCTTTTAACGCTGTAACTATTATTTTATAGGGTGAGCCTATACTGGGTGTAGGTGTTGCGTTGGCAGAAGAGCCAACATAGTGTTACTAGTGGAGGCCGAAATGCACGCGTTTTAGCTCACGCAGGCTGGCGTGAGGAGGGAAGAACTATACTGAGGTGAGGTCTGGAACATGACAAGGAATGAGAATTCAGAAAGCGGACGTAATTAGTTTGATACTTAACTTTAATCCATTAATGATGAACGTCGCTCTTGACAGTACATGAGTCACAATATTATCTGTTCAGAATACATTCTTGAAGAATAGGGCGCCTTGCTAGGTCGTAGCAGATGACGTAGCTGAAGGCTATGCTAAACTGTCGCGTCTGCAAATGAGAGCGTATGAAGACAGTGAACCAACGCTAGCAAAGTCGGCTGTACAACTGGGGCGAGTGCTAGGGAGTCTCTCTAGACTAGACCTGCCGTGTGGCGGCGCTCGGTCTGCAATCACTGATAGTGGCGGACCGCGGCCGATTTAAAGGCTACCACCCAGCAAGTGTGGTGTCTGGCGGTGACACCACAGTAGGTACCACAGGTTAAGAGGAGAGAGGTTTGGGTATGTACCGAGACTCATAAGTCGACCGGAAATCCGTGAACATTTCGTCAATCAAACACCATAGAAAAAAATCGTTAATCACAGGTAGTCCGTTACTCGTGTAGATACTGGTTACTGACTATCCAAACTCGATTTGTCTCACCTTGCTGAGTTTTTCTAGCAACACTTAACGGCCGCATCAGATAGGGATCAGCGACGAGCATGGCAGGAAGAATTTATGTACCGCTTCAGACCGCTATAAGTGTAACGGAGCTATCGTTAAGTGCACGCCGAGCAACCAGTCTGACTTGTATGATTATCCACGACCTTCCGCAATTTTTTCCTCGCGGCTTTTTTATTGCCGAGCCAGATTAATCATGGGCAGATGGCTGAAAACCAGTAGGAGCTGTTCGGCTAACCGCAGACTCGTGGAACACGCAGCGCATCTGATTTCGTCGAGAAATTTTTTGTTCCTTAAGTGAACTGTAATACTCCCTTCACCCAGTGCAAACAACCCAACAGAAAAATAACGGCAAGTGTTTTGGACAAGCTGGTTTAGAACCACAGAGATGGGTATTGATGGATTGTTTCCCTTTCAGTCCGGTCTGAGTGATGACGACACGTACAAAGGATAGCACCGTTACTTTCCGAACTTCACACATACGATAGTTTACACAAAGGCAGAATGACATTCTAGCGTCATAGAAGTCTTCATTATCTGAAGCTGATCAAGAAACATTTTTGGAATATGTAAAGAAAATGTTGGGCCACATTTTGATGGGCAAATCACAATCGAATAAGCTAAACTGAGAATTTGCTAAAGATAGGAAGAATTTCATTAATACTGATATAGTTAAGGGGTGTTGCTGATTGGTCAGCTAACTCTGGCAATGGAAAAATAAACTGCCAATCTCTCTCAAAGTAGCTGCGATGAATTCTATGAAACTTTCTGAAATGCCTTGGGATGTTTCTGATCTTTGATAGCCGTAATTGAGACGGGACTATTCTAAGAATGTAAATGATAATATATTCATTTGTGTTCTTTCAAAAAATAAAAAAGATTTTTCGTTCACTTTTGTACTTTATCCTTAATCGATGTCTAAACTATAATATTGTACCTTGGGCAGAGTAATTTGAGAGGATAAGACGAGTCGTCCTTCATTCATCACTAACAAAAACGCGTCCGTTTTATAGGAACATGGGAAACTGATCTACGCATTTGAAAAACTTCATAAAATTGTGCGCAGTATTGGAATCCACATCTCTCACATAATTACGCAATATACTGCAGGTATTCCTCGATATCGCTATAGTCAAGCTTCCGTAGTTCATTTCGAAAAATTAATCCAGGTACACAAATTAAAATATCTGGTAGAAATCACTGTATAGCTAATAAAAGAGAATTCATTTAAATTATATAAGGGCTGTTGATTCGTTGCGAACAGACATAATAAACAATAAAAGACTCATCATATAACACTAAAATACTATGACATCATAATTAAGCTCGATGCATGATATGTGTCGGATGCTTTGATTACTTCAAGCAGACTGCTGATTAAGGATATGGTAAAGTAAGAAAAATATTTCCAAGCAAAGCGATGAGGGATTGACAGTTCTAGGGTTCTATACTGACTCTTGGTTTCTTGAAACTGAAACTGACCCTTAGAACACAGGTATAGGCTTCAAGGTGTCATGGAACGGAACAAATCGACATTTAAAACTCAAAGTGACAGTTTTTAATTTTTGGGAAAGGATCCAATAAAACAAACAGAAAATATGGAAAAAAAACTTCAGAACAAGATGGAGAGATTTTGGTTGAATGAATTAATTCACAGTCGTAGGCTGATCTTAATGACGTACAAAAAATGCTCCCCAACTCGCTTTCTATTATCTGACTGCGCACATCTACAATGAACTAAATACGTAAGTCTTGAATAAAAAGCTCTCCGGTTACCTTTCACTCAGAGTGATTAAAAATACACGAGCTTTCGTCCAAGTACTCGTTGGCCATTGTCAAGTTGTATGACTGCCGGTGGGCTGCTGGTACGCCCCTTATATACATTAGCTTCTGACTGTGATGTCACGCATGCCTCTGGCATCGCCAACTTGGGCATACGCTGACTCGGCACACTTCAGCCAAGCGACCGCTGGATCCCATGCAGTGCTGACTTATAGGAAACCGTCTCTATTTAAGGTGATATTGGCGATTTTTATTTCAGTGGCTTTTTTAATTACACAATCCCAGAAGACGTTAGTGAGATCCACGACGGATGTTTCGTCAAATTTTATGCGGTATCCATTTTCTAAGGCATGCTCAGCTAAAGCAGGTTTCTCGGGGATGAAACCACTCACGATCCTTCCTGCGCTATTCCACAGGGCGTAGTGTTTGCCCTTTCTAAGACTGGCCACACTCTCGAGGTATCATGTAAACCCGCTGTGGTCTGAGACCTGGCTTCAGTAATTGACGGATTGTCGGTGATCTGAAGGCCAATTTAATCTTGTGTCGTTTCAGGAAGCGGCTTAACTTACCTGATACGATTCAACAGAACGGCAAAAAAAGGAAGTTTCTTTTCCTGTACCTCGTCGGTTGTCTTATTGTGGGTCTTGCTTTCAATCACTTCATTTACTTGATGGACATTATAGCCGTTTTTCCTGAAAAACCTTACGTAGTTAGCTCAGCTCATGGGGCGAGATATCAGCGACTGATATTATTCTTGGACCAGGGGCCAATGTTTGTAAAACGGTGCCCTTCTGTGCTGTATGATGATGACTGCTGGAATGCAAATACAGATCGGTGTGGTGGGTTTTCTATAGACCAAGGCATGCATTTCTTTTGCGGAGGACGAAGACGTCGAGGAAGGGCAGTGCATCGTCTTATTCTACCTCGACGGTAAACTGTATGTAACTGATAATGCTGTTGAGCTGTTCCCAAAACTCTTCAAGTTTCTCACGTCCGTGGGGCTAAATGACGAACGTGTCGTCAACGTATCGGAAGCAACAAGTAGACGTACACTATGTGATCAAAAGTACCCGGACACCTGGCTCAAAAGAACTTACAAGTACGTGGCGTCCTCCATCGGTAGTGTTGCAATTCGATATGGTGTTGGCCCACCCTTAGCCTCGATGACAGCTTCTACTCTCGCAGGCTTACGTTCAATCAGGTGTTGGAAGGTTTCTTGGGGAATGGCAGCCCATTCTTCACAGAGTGCTGCACTGAGCAGCGGTATCGACGTCGGTCGGTGAGGCCTGGCACGAAATCGGCGTCCCACAGCATCCCAAAGGTGTGCTATAGGATTCAGGTCAGGACTCTGTGCAGGCCAGCCCATTACAGGGATGTTTTTGTCGTGTAACCACTCCCCCACAGGCCGTGCATTATGAACAGGTGCTCGATCGTGTTGAAAGATGCGATCGCCATCCCCGAATTGCTCTTCAACATTGGGAAGCAAGAAGGTGCTTAAAACATTAATGTAGGCCCGTGCTGTGATAGTGCAACGCAAAAAAACGAGGGGTGCAATCCCCCTCCATGAAAAACACGACCAGACCATAACACCACTGCCTCCGAATTTTACCGTTGGCACTATACACGCTGGCAGATGACGTTCACAGGGCAATCGCCATATCCACAACCTGCCATCGGATCGCCGTATTGTATACCGTGATTCGTGACTCCACACAGCGTTTTTACACTGTTCAATCGTCCAATGTTTACGCTCCTAACACCAAGCGAGGCGTCGTTTGGCATTTACCGGCGCGATGTGTGACTTATGAGCAGCCGTTTGGCCATTAAATCCAAGGATTCTCACCTCCCTCCAGCTGTCGTAGTACTTGCAGTGGATCCTGTTTGGAATTCCAGTGTGAAGATCTGGATAGATGTCTGCCTATTACACATTACAACCCTCTTCAACTGTCAGTGGTCCCTCTCAGTCAACAGACGAGTCCGGCCTGTACTCCTTTGTGCTGTACTTGTCCCTTCACGTTTCCACTTCACTATCACATCGGAAACAGTGGACCTAGGAATGTTTAGGAGTGTGGAAATCTCGCGTACAAACGTATGACACAAGTGACACCGAATCACCTGACCATGTTCTAAGTCCGTGAGTTCCGCGGAGCGCCCCATTGTGCCCTCTGACGATGTCTAATGACTACTGAGGTCGCTGATATTGATTATCTGGCAGCAGGTGGCAGCACAATCCACCTAATATGAAAAACGTATGTTTTTAGGGTGTCCGGATACTTTTGGTCACATAGTGTAAGTGCGTATCTACATAGCTTGAAGCGGCTGGAAACCCCAGGATACTTTGTTCAGTGTTACCGCTACTAAACTCTGCATTCTTACACTACGTAAGTCTTAGTTGCCTGTACTTACTGAAATACTCGGAAGCGTACTAAAGGATCGAATTCTTGATGGATGAAATTGTTTCATATTTGGGCCAAACAGTCCCCTTTCAGCAAGTTTGACTGTTTCGAGGTTCCCTCAAGGGCCGGAATTTCGGTCAGAACAGTTATCAGGCGGCCAGCATCAAGGTCGCGGCGGCGCATTGCGTCGGGTAATTAGTGTTCCAGCGGGAGCAGGTGTCGCCACTGCTGTGATGGACTGTGGGTCCGAAATGAGGGCCGTGGCTCGAGGTCACAGCGCAGTCGGTCGAGTATCGTGTAAAGCCAAACCACGCAGCGAGTTTAAAAATAAATGCGCCCTTGTGGGCTGTCACCTGCATTAGTACCGAAGGCTGTTCTAATTTTATACAAGCAAAACGCGAATTCATTTTTCTTTGTAACACCATCGACAAAATTTCCAAAATGTATTGTACTGATTGGTGTACTTCCTTTTCCCTGTTTCGTAGATCTTTTCAGGTTTCCTTAGTGTTCTTGTTAGACTATAACTAGACGTAGCACGTGTTTTTTTTCCCAATTTGATGATTGTCAACTGGAATTTTGATTTTTTCCTGTTCCGCTCAATGTTCTGCGTAATACTTATTTCCTATCGCTTTCCTTTCCAAGCAACCATTTATTCTTACCTTTGATTAAGAAGGAAGTTTTGCGAATTATTTTAGGCAGCCTATAAGTTTTCATTTTGGCAATGTCACTTCTTCTAAACACATCATAGGTTTCCAGAATGAACTTTGGAAGGTAGGAGACAAGATACTGGCAGAAGTAAAGCTGTGAGTACCGGGCGTGAGTCGTGCTTCGGTAGCTCAGATGGTAGAGCACTTGCCCGCGAAAGGCAAAGGTCCCGAGTTCGAGTCTCGGTCGGGCACACAGTTTTAATCTGCCAAGAAGTTTCACGTCATAGGTTTTTTCACAATCTTTGATCATCCTGCGCAAACTAGACACAAATACGAAACTTCCTGACAGTTTAAAACTGTGTTGACGGACCGAGACTCGAACTCGGGACCTTTGCCTTTCGCGGGCAAGTACTCTACCAACTGAGCTACTCAAGCACGACTCACGACTCGTTCCTCACAGCTTCAATTCTGCCAGTACCTCGTCTCATTCTGGACACAAATATTTTGTTTGGATTTTTTATTCTTTCTTTTCTACTTATATCTTTCGATTTAATTAAGGTTTACTTGTGTTTTATTAGATTTAGGACTTAGTCCTAAGCATTGCTTTATTACTACAAGTGAGCTGTATTCACGTTCTTAAAATAACACATCGAATTACTGAGCTATGGTCGAACTGTTATAGTGTAGTTATCGAGATATCGTGGAAGTTCTTGCATGCAACGATATATACGCGATCGTTTCTTATACATAAAAACGGTGTAAGTGGGCTGCTTCTGTGTTGGCAGCGCTGTGTAGCGCTTTGCATTTGATCTCTGACTGCGCTTTCTTTGTAAGAGACTCTGTGGCTGGTTGGACTCGTTTTTGGAAGTTAATCGCCAGTAATTTTGGGCAGTTGTAAGTTAGTCGCCAGCAGTGATGGAAGTACTGTTGGGCAGTTGGAGGTGAACGGCCAGCACTGATGGATGTGAGAAGTTAGCATTGATGGAGGGTAGAGGTCTGAACTGTTAGCGTAGGCTAACGATCTGTACATGTTCGACCTGGAGATTGAATATTATTCATGATTATAGCCTTTGTACTAGATTTTAATGACGATTTATGTTTGTGTCTGAATTGGATGACACATTATTAAGGTAAAAAAATACATTATTTGGTTTGCAACAAAATCTTTCCTTTGCTAACCACATGCCTATTAATAGTTAGTGACTTTAGTAGTTAGAATCTTTTATTTAGCTGGTAGTATTGACGCTCACTGTATTGCAGTAGCTCGCGTAATGAAGATTTTTGTGAGATAATTGCTTATGAAATGTATAGGTTATTGTTAAGATTTCTTTTTAGTCAGGACCATTCTTTTGAATTAATTATTTGTAGTCAGGTCATCCTTTTTTTGAGCAGTCAGATTGCGTTACGCTAGAATATTGTGGGTCAGTGTTGGCATGATAAGAATAAGTAAAGAGAAAGTAGGTTCAATTGCATTCAGTTTCACTAAGCAGTTTAAGTAAAATTTTTAAGAAAGAAGTGTCAGTTGTATCGCTAATGATATGACAGCTAATTTTGAAATATATCCATTTGCTAATTATACCAGGTTGGTATTGAAAGATGTTGAATACGGCACAGGCAATGGATCGAACAGTGCAGTTCAAAACATAAGTTCATGGCTTGCAGAAAATCAATTGATGTTAAGTCACGGTAAGACTCGGCTTTTACAGTTTCTAACACACATTTCAGATAAAACTGAGATTTTGATTATACAGAATGGTAATAAGATGAGTGAATCTGGACAATCGAAATTTCTAGATATTCAGATAGATGGAAAGCTGCCATGTTCACGATCCTTTTCAAAAACTAAATACTGATCTGTGTACCATTAGAACAGTATCTGCTACAGGTGATACAGCAATACGAAAATTAATCCTTTCTTTTTTCTTTTCCTTAGCTTGCGCGTTTGTCCCACAATTTTCGCAGGGTCGGCGTGGTTCGAAACGGATTTGGCATGGTTAATCTGTGGGGGTAGCCGGATGTCCTTCCTGCCACCACGCTGTACCCCCTGGGACGGAATCAGTGTACCCCAGCTGTCTGTGTCTGGGGTAAGTCATGGAATAGTGCGAACGTGTTTCAAATGTCTGTGAGCCGTGTAACTGAGGTGGGACGTCGTGACCAGCCCGGTATTCACCTAGTTGGATGTATAAAACCGCCTAAAAACCACATCCTGACTGGCCGGCACACTGGCCCGCGTCGTTAATCCACTGGGCGGATTCGATCCGTCGTCGGCACTCCTACCCGAGTCCAGGAAGCAGCGCATTAGCGCTCTCGGCTAACCTGCAATACGAAGATTAATTTACTTTACTTATTTTCATTCGCTTATGACATACGCCATTGCATTTTGGGGCACTCCGCCCATTGACAACGGGTATTTTTAGCTGAGATACGGACAGTGTAAGTTCGCGAGCGCCTTGCTGATCCCTGTTTAGTAGTCTGGGAATGCTAACATCGACCTCTCAATATTCATTTTCTTTAATGCCGTTTATTACTTAACAATCTGAAAAATGAGCAGCTTTCAGTCAATTAATGCTAGGCAGAAATCCACTCTGCGTATGGATCACACCTCCTCGACTATCGTACAGAAAGAAGTGCAGCATTCTGCTGCATCCATTTTCAACAAGCTACCACAAGAAATAAAAATGATCTTAGCAGTAATCCATGCAATTTTAAATCCAAACTGTAGAATTTCATCATGGCTCACTCCTGCTATTCTGCTGGAGAGTTTCTCCCGAAAACATCAAGCAATTTCCGGTGCTATATAGTTTACTATGCTAGTATATCTTCAGCAGTTCGCCGTCTGCATAGGATTCGTGTAAATTTTGTTAAATTTGTTATTAACATTCATGATGTTAATTTCATGTCCTGACTGGTTTCATGACTGTGGATATTTGCTCCTCAGTTTGTTGCAACGCAAATAAACGTGTAAAATAAAGTAAAAATATTTCAGTTTTGTCGGGAGTTTCATGGGACTGATTCGGTTTGAGTCTATTGTGGAAAACGAATGTATATCGTTTAGGAAAGCGTTTATTATTTCCGTTAAGTAATGGTTTACTACAAATTGCTGTCTTCCAAACATAAAACGTTAGGAATAATGTAGTTCAATAGCATATCCGTATCTCCAGTTCAGTCATAAAAGACAGCATTTCTTTCCATTATGAATTATTCGTCTTCCTCAGTTTATGCTCAAAAACCACAAGTTAAGTCGGACACTTTACCTTAAGAAAGATGATTCTTCTACTGAATCGTTTCTTCCCGATTTAACTGTACTGTTAAATCACTTCTACACAGGTACTCTAATTGCTAAATGGATGCACAGTATTTCGCAAAAGTTCTGGTTCTAAGATTTCTTTCTCCTATTCGGCCTGATTTACGTGCAATTTATTTCATCTGCTCGGCCTCTGTGTATAAGCGGTCGGCGATCAGTTGCACGCAGTGCCTACGTCCGATTCTCACCAGCGGTAAGTATACGTAATTCAGAGATATCTGGAACGGAAGCTACAAAGCTTTATTAGGGCATCTGAGGGGCTACCTTGAAAAGATGCGGTTTCTAAATACATTAGCGTTGAGAAAAGCGTTCTGCTGGTCACGTATCTCTCACATACCCCTGGCTAATGCTGTCCTTGACAAGGAATAAGATAGACGACCGGTTGTTGAATACCCTGTGGGATGTTAATGCCCCCCCCCCCCCCTCCCAGTGTCATCTCAGTGTGGCTAGCAGTTCAGAAACGTTCAGCAAGAGATAAACGGTCAACATTGAGTTAATGACCTAGCTTGGAAGCCTTAAATTATGCTTAAAGCAGTGATTTAATTTAAGTTGTTATAAGTGATCGTTGTTAAAAGAGCGGCTGTAGCGACATTATCTTCGAAATTAAAAGACGCCCAAGGTGTTCAGTACAGTCTCTAGCCCTCCGCTATCTTCACAGATAGTATTTGGTCGGCATGGGAAGGAGAAGTGGTGTTTAAAGTTTACTGATCACCGGACCACGCTCCAGTGCTATGGAATAAATGCCAGACGTCTCCAGAAGTCAGGTCACGTGACACGTGATGGTGATCCGTCCCCCGGTGCGGCGGTGGGAAGGGGGGAGGTGCGGGGGGGGGGGGGGGGCGTTAAGCTCGGCGACCCCCTTTTGTTACTATTTCGAGTGCGTTGTGTATCAGTACAAAGTTTCACCCTCTCCTTTCACCCGTCATCATGCAACATACGAGTAAACATGACATCACACTACATTCGAGAGCACCCGCACCCGCACACACACACACGCACACAATTAAAAGTTGGCGAAACCCAACAGATACGCTTAACCACAGCTGTCATGTATCGCGTGGGAAGGACCATAGTGCTCGGAGGAAGAAAACTCTTCCCAATTAGAAGGTTGAACCTACCCCATGTGGTCTCCCAGATAAGTGTCGTACAACTCGTGTTGACGCAAGAATACAAGAAGGACTTTTGAATTTCATGAATGAGCTTTGATACCATAGTTAAATCCATAAATTTTAAACATGTTATAAGGAAACACAAAACATGATCTGCTGGGAGAGGTTCAGGCTGATCGTGTGGTTGATCTCAAGACATCCAGACGAAAATATTCAAAGGGTTAATGTCATAAGGGATGCAAATTTGTATTCAGATCACTTTCTCTACACAATTAAGGTCGAATTTGTCACTAGATCCTAGCAAATAACGAACGCTACAACGTTTAAGTTCGATACAGAGATCCATAGAAGCAGTAAAGACCTTAAATGAACTTCAATCAGAAAAGGTATCAAGCATAGGTACAATTAAAAGCTGCACTGATTCTTATCGTTTTTCATGATGTTCAGCGTGCATTAACTAGCGTTTATAGATTATGACTAATTTTTATTTTATTTTTTATTATTGCCACGTCTGGAGATGGTGCTCTGAGGGGTCAGATCAGTAGTAACTTCGGTACTCATAACGGCCCTATAGTGATGGTGAGGCTTGCTGGCGCCATGCGGTCTCTTTCAAGATGAGGGAACAGTTGGGTGCGAACGAGCTGAGCGGCCTTTGACGACGAGGCTCCAACCGAAAGTAATATCGCTGTTAGTGGATAAAGACGAAAGATGTAGTACAGTTCTCATATACAGCAGTCTGGGGTACCTTCATGTAATCGCGAAAATCGCAATAATTAGGATAGTTTAGAGGGGAAAATGGAGCCTCCTGATTGGTCTAGCCGGCCGTAGTGACCTTGCGGTTCTAGGCACTTCAGTCCGGAACCGCCCGATTGCTACTGTCGCAGGTTCGAATCCTGCCTCGGGCATGGATGTGTGTGATGTCCTTAGGTTAGTTAGGTTTAAGTAGTTCTACGTTCTAGGGGACTCATGACCTCATCTGTTAAGTCCCATAGTGCTCAGAGCCATTTGACTGGTCGATTTAAACGCATTTGTAGGGAGACGGAGACTGTCAGTTTCGAGTGGCAAGAACCAATACTTGGGCTTATCTGTAGGGAGGAGAACGTGTTTCAGATTGAGGACGAAAGCGTAAAACGTAGGTTCTAACTGAGTCATTTTTACAGTAAGAACTGATAGGTCTGCACATTTATATGTGTCTTCAAAGACGAACTTTGGCTACTACACTAATGTTCGCAATAACACTAATCCACCTATAGCCATTTACTACACTGCGGCTTTCGTGTATTATGTTCATTTGAAGAGCATCGAGGTAATACCTAATGTTGAAGCATGAAACCGGAATTTCCGTATAGATGGTGCTACCCGCCAGTGTAGAACCCGTGAGACCGAATCTGCAACGCCATCTGCTTCCTGTAACGGTTGGTGACGAATGTCAACCCACAGTAACCCAAGTTCCATACATCGGTATGTGTTTCAAACCCATAAACATGTCGAATTTTGTGCCTACGATCAGCAATTTGCGGACTGCATTGGCTGTCTGTGATCACTTGAAGAAAACTGCTGCAGAATCGCATCGAAAGCTTGTCAAAAATTTCCGCGAACGTGCTCTTTGGAAAACTCAGTGTTTCAGGTGGTTCAAATAATTCAGAAGTGGTGATTTTGACGTGAGAAACGACGAGCGCGGGAACCACCGATAAAGTTCTAAGACAACGAATTGCAGACCTTATTGGATGAAGATGATACTCAAACTCAAGAGGAACTCGCGGAACGATTGAATGTTGCGCAGTTCAGTTTGATGCTATAGGAAAGGTGCAGAAATGGGGAGAATTAGTTCTGCATGAACTGAATGAAAGACAGTAAGCAAATCGGAAGACCATTTGTAAAATGCTGCTCGGCAGATACAAAAGAAATTCGTTTCTCCATTGAGTAGTTACAGGTGATGAAAAGTGGATGTATTTTGAGAATCGTAACCATCGTAAATCATAGGTGAATCCAGGCAAACCATCGACATCCTCTGCCAGATCAAATCTCTTTGGGAAGAAGAAAATGCTCTGTGTTTGGCGGGATCAGAAGGGTGTCCTCTACTATGAGCTGCTAAGACCTGGTGAAGACGTCAACACTGACCGCTACAAACAGTAAATGATCGATTTAAATCGAGAATTACGTGAAAAACGACCGTAATATGGAAAAAGACAACACAAAATCATACTGCGCTATAATGACGCCCCACTACACACAGCAAAAACGGGTCAGGGAAACGATCGAGGAGAATAAACCACATGCTCTAGTGTTTCCCAACTGAACAGTTGCATCAGGTTTATTCTCCAGACTTGGCTCCGTCCGATTATCATCTATTTGCATCACTAAGTCATACTCTTGTACGAAAATGGATCGCTGACTAGTTCGCTTCAAAAGAAAAACTATTTTTTAGGCGTGGCATTCATAGCCAGCCGGAGAGGTGCGAGAAATGTATAGATAGCAGTGGATATTATTTTGCATAAAGTATTGTTTTTCAGTTCCAAACAACAGATGCGTGATTATTGCAACCAAATTCCGGTTTCATACTTCTACACCTGGTAAAGTAACCTAGTTTTTATGCTACGGTCTTTTTCTGGGATGCATAACGGCGAAGATCTCGAAAAGAATATAACAATAGTATTATAATGGCTTCTGCGGCACTGTCCAGAGTCGGACAGCACAGTCTACTCCGTTCAAATAAGTATGACTGTCATAAAACGCCGGACAAGTGCGAAGAGGAGTCGAGCTCTGAGCATTCCGTACAAACTTAATTACGTACACACACACATTTCATCCACAGGTTTTGAAGACTGAATTCGCTAGTATCAAAATATGTCACATAAATTGCCGCATATTTCCACTGCATTTACCTAGAAACTTAATTTTTTGCCCCGCCAAGGGATAGTAGTTTTTAGTATCTGATATAAATTTCAACTACTGAAAAAATGGAGTCTTAAAAGACAACCGTATATTTGATTGCACTGATTTAGAAGTTTAAATTTTTTACTTCGCCAAGAAACAGTAGGCCTCAGTATTAAACATAAATTTTACCTTCGAACTTCTATCCATTTCTAAGATAAAAGAGTCTTAACAGACGGACAGGCAGACAGACGGACAAAAAAATGGCAAAGGAACATTTTTGTTTGATACTATTACAAATTAACATTTTTTTTTTATTTTTTCCTTTACTTGTGCCATGAAAACTTGCCAAATTTAAAATTTCGTGATTCTAGTTAATAGTAACCTATAGGTTTTGATGAGAGCTTGCGAGTATCATAATATGTGACATAAATGGGCGTAGCTGTTGACTGCACCGATTTAAGAGCTCAAATTTTTTGAACTGCCAAGGGACAACAGATATAAATTTCAGTTTGGTACCTCTACTCGTTCCTGAGAAAATGTGGACTTAAAAAACGGCCGTATATTAGATTGCATTGACATAAAAGTTTAAATTTTCTGCTTTGCCAAGGGACCATAGTCGTTTGTATTTGACATAAATTTCAACTTGATACTTCTACCCTTCACTGAGAAAAAGGAGTCTTAACAGATGGACACACATATAGACCGTCAACAAAGTTATTCTATAAGAACCCCATTTATACATACACTCCTGGAAATGGAAAAAAGAACACATTGACACCGGTGTGTCAGACCCACCATACTTGCTCCGGACACTGCGAGAGGGCTGTACAAGCAATGATCACACGCACGGCACAGCGGACACACCAGGAACCGCGGTGTTGGCCGTCGAATGGCGCTAGCTGCGCAGCATTTGTGCACCGCCGCCGTCAGTGTCAGCCAGTTTGCCGTTGCATACGGGGCTCCATCGCAGTCTTTAACACTGGTAGCATGCCGCGACAGCGCGGACGTGAACCGTATGTGCAGTTGACGGACTTTGAGCGAGGGCGTATAGTGGGCATGCGGGAGGCCGGGTGGACGTACCGCCGAATTGCTCAACACGTGGGGCGTGAGGTCTCCACAGTACATCGATGTTGTCGCCAGTGGTCGGCGGAAGGTGCACGTGCCCGTTGACCTGGGACCGGACCGCAGCGACGCACGGATGCACGCCAAGACCGTAGGATCCTACGCAGTGCCGTAGGGGACCGCACCGCCACTTCCCAGCAAATTAGGGACACTGTTGCTCCTGGGGTATCGGCGAGGACCATTCGCAACCGTCTCCATGAAGCTGGGCTACGGTCCCGCACACCGTTAGGCCGTCTTCCGCTCACGCCCCAACATCGTGCAGCCCGCCTCCAGTGGTGACGCGACAGGCGTGAATGGAGGGACATCTACATCTACATCTACATTGATACTCCGCAAGCCACCCAACGGTGTGTGGCGGAGGGCACTTTACGTGCCACTGTCATTACCTCCCTTTCCTGTTCCAGTCGCGTATGGTTCGCGGGAAGAACGACTGTCTGAAAGCCTCCGTGCGCGCTCTAATCTCTCTAATTTTACATTCGTGATCTCCTCGGGAAGTATAAGTAGGGGGAAGCAATATATTCGATACCTCATCCAGAAACGCACCCTCTCGAAACCTGGCGAGCAAGCTACACCGCGATGCAGAGCGCCTCTCTTGCAGAGTCTGCCACTTGAGTTTATTAAACATCTCCGTAACGCTATCACGGTTACCAAATAACCCAGTGACGAAACGCGCCGCTCTTCTTTGGATCTTCTCTATCTCCTCCGTCAACCCGACCTGGTACGGATCCCACACTGATGAGCAATACTCAAGTATAGGTCGAACGAGTGTTTTGTAAGCCACCTCCTTTGTTGATGGACTACATTTTCTAAGCACTCTCCCAATGAATCTCAACCTGGTACCCGCCTTACCAACAATTAGTTTTATATGATCATTCCACTTCAAATCGTTCCGTACGCATACTCCCAGATATTTTACAGAAGTAACTGCTACCAGTGTTTGTTCCGCTATCATATAATCATACAATAAAGGATCCTTCTTTCTATGTATTCGCAATACATTACATTTGTCTATGTTAAGGGTCAGTTGCCACTCCCTGCACCAAGTGCCTATCCGCTGCAGATCTTCCTGTATTTCGCTACAATTTTCTAATGCAGCAACTTCTCTGTATACTACAGCATCATCCGCGAAAAGCCGCATGGAACTTCCGACACTATCTACTAAGTCATTTATATATATTGTAAAAAGCAATGGTCCCATAACACTCCCCTGTGGCACGCCAGAGGTTACTTTAACGTCTGTAGACGTCTCTCCATTGATAACAACATGCTGTGTTCTGTTTGCTAAAAACTCTTCAATCCAGCCACACAGCTGGTGTGATATTCCGTAGGCTCTTACTTTGTTTATCAGGCGACAGTGCGGAACTGTATCGAACGCCTTCCGGAAGTCAAGAAAAATAGCATCTACCTGGGAGCCTGTATCTAATATTTTCTGGGTCTCATGAACAAATAAGGCGAGTTGGGTCTCACACGATCGCTGTTTCCGGAATCCATGTTGATTCCTACATATTAGATTCTGGGTTTCCAGAAATGACATGATACGCGAGCAAAAAACATGTTCTAAAATTCTACAAGAGATCGACGTAAGAGATATAGGTCTATAGTTTTGCGCATCTGCTCGACGACCCTTCTTGAAGACTGGGACTATCTGTGCTCTTTTCCAATCATTTGGAACCCTCCGTTCCTCTAGAGACTTGCGGTACACGGCTGTTAGAAGGGGGGCAAGTTCTTTCGCGTACTCTGTGTAGAATCGAATTGGTATCCCGTCAGGTCCAGTGGACTTTCCTCTATTGAGTGATTCCAGTTGCTTTTCTATTCCTTGGACACTTATTTCGATGTCAGCCATTTTTTCGTTTGTGCGAGGATTTAGAGAAGGAACTGCAGTGCGGTCTTCCTCTGTGAAACAGCTTTGGAAAAAGGTGTTTAGTATTTCAGCTTTACGCGAGTCATCCTCTGTTTCAATGCCATCATCATCCCGTAGTGTCTGGATATGCTGTTTCGAGCCACTTACTGATTTAACGTAAGACCAGAACTTCCTAGGATTTTCTGTCAAGTCGGTACATAGAATTTTACTTTCGAATTCAATGAACGCTTCACGCATAGCCCTCCTTACGCTAACTTTGACATCGTTTAGCTTCTGTTTGTCTGAGAGGTTTTGGCTGCGTTTAAACTTGGAGTGGAGCTCTCTTTGCTTTCGCAGTAGTTTCCTAACTTTGTTGTTGTACCACGGTGGGTTTTTCCCGTCCCTCACAGTTTTACTCGGCACGTACCTGTCTAAAACGCATTTTACGATTGCCTTGAACTTTTTCCATAAACACTCAACATTGTCAGTGTCGGAACAGAAATTTTCGTTTTGATCTGTTAGGTAGTCTGAAATCTGCCTTCTATTACTCTTGCTAAACAGATAAACCTTCCTCCCTTTTTTTTATATTCCTATTAACTTCCATATTCAGGGATGCTGCAACGGCCTTATGATCACTGATTCCCTGCTCTGTACATACAGATTCGAAAAGTTCCGGTCTGTTTGTTATCAGTAGGTCCAATATGTTATCTCCACGAGTCGGTTCTCTGTTTAATTGCTCGAGGTAATTTTCGGATAGTGCACTCAGTATAATGTCACTCGATGCTCTGTCCCTACCACCCGTCCTAAACATCTGAGTGTCCCAGTCTATATCTGGTAAATTGAAATCTCCACCTAAGACTATAACATGCTGAGAAAATTTATGTGAAATGTATTCCAAATTTTCTCTCAGTTGTTCTGCCACTAATGCTGCTGAGTCGGGAGGTCGGTAAAAGGAGCCAATTATTAACCTAGTTCGGTTGTTTAGTGTAACCTCCACCCATAATAATTCACAGGAACTATCCACTTCTACTTCACTACAGGATAAACTACTACTAACAGCGATGAACACTCCACCACCGGTTGCATGCAATCTATCCTTTCTAAACACCGTCTGTACCTTTGTAAAAATTTCGGCAGAATTTATCTCTGGCTTAAGCCAGCTTTCTGTACCTATAACGATTTCAGCTTCGGTGCTTTCTATCAGCGCTTGAAGTTCCGGTACTTTACCAACGCAGCTTCGACAGTTGACAATTAGAATACCGATTGCTGCTTGTTCCCCGCATGTCCTGACTTTGCCCCGCACCCGTTGAGGCTGTTGCCCTTTCTGTACTTGCCCAAGGCCATCTAACCTAAAAAACCGCCCAGCCCACGCCACACAACCCCTGCTACCCGTGTAGCCGCTTGTTGCGTGTAGTGGACTCCTGACCTATCCAGCGGAACCCGAAACCCCACCACCCTATGGCGCAAGTCGAGGAATCTGCAGCCCACACGGTCGCAGAACCGTCTCAGCCTCTGATTCAGACCCTCCACTCGGCTCTGTACCAAAGGTCCGCAGTCAGTCCTGTCGACGATGCTGCAGATGGTGAGCTCTGCTTTCATCCCGCTAGCGAGACTGGCAGTCTTCACCAAATCAGATAGCCGCCGGAAGCCAGAGAGGATTTCCTCCGATCCATAGCGACACACATCATTGGTG
Source organism: Schistocerca serialis cubense (assembly GCF_023864345.2). Classification (NCBI taxonomy): domain Eukaryota; kingdom Metazoa; phylum Arthropoda; class Insecta; order Orthoptera; family Acrididae; genus Schistocerca; species Schistocerca serialis. Next base: position 123,865,783 of record NC_064643.1, read on the forward strand.
CCGACATGAGCGACCACCTGCAGATGGGTGCACCCTGTACCCTTCATGGCATCCGGAAGGACCCTTTCCACATCTGGAATGACTCCCCCCGGTATGCACACGGAGTGCACATTGGTTTTCTTCCCCTCTCTTGCTGCCATTTCCCTAAGGGGCCCCATTACGCGCCTGACGTTGGAGCTCCCAACTACCAGTAAGCCCACCCTCTGCGACTGCCCGGATCTTGCAGACTGAGGGGCAACCTCTGGAACAGGACAAGCAGCCATGTCAGGCCGAAGATCAGTATCAGCCTGAGACAGAGCCTGAAACCGGTTCGTCAGACAAACTGGAGAGGCTTTCCGTTCAGCCCTCCGGAATGTCTTTCGCCCCCTGCCACACCTTGAAACGACCTCCCACTCTACCACAGGTGAGGGATCAGCCTCAATGCGGGCAGTATCCCGGGCAACCACAGTCGTAGTCCGATCAGGGGATGCGTGGGACGAGCTGGCCGTCCCCGACAAACCCCCATCCCGACCTCCACAGTGATGCCCATTGGCAACAGCCTCAAGCTGTGTGACCGAAGCCAACACTGCCTGAAGCTGGGAGCGAAGGGATGCCAACTCAGCCTGAATCCGAACACAGCAGTTGCAGTCCCTATCCATGCTAAAAACTGTTTTGCTAAGAACGTCTGAACTAATCTACAGAGAGCGCAAACAAATCGACAAAATTTAAACGGTTATTAAAATACAAGATTGCCTAGTAAATGCAGTAATGCTGCTACTTGCGCACTGCTGACACTGCTCGGCGGCGGAAGGAGACTAAGCGAAATTACACTATTCAGGTACTAAAACACGATGCTTCACTCTCAAATACTATAATACGCCCGAAATTTATGAATTAAACAATGCAAGAACCAAAAACACGCAAAGAAATTAAGAATTAAACTATGTAACAAATGAGTGAGCTAGGAGTAAACGACTTGCTGCTCAGCTGCTTATCCAACGGCGGCAGGGAGCACACTGACTGCGACCAACCGACACTGGCCGTTCAAAACAAAACAGTAGACAAACGACTACGCGAATTTACACTATTCAGGTACTAAAACGCGATGCTACAACTCTCAAATACTATAATACGCTCGAAATTTATGAATTAAACAATGCAAGTACCAAAAACACGCAAAGAAATTAAGAATTAAACTATGTAACAAATGAGTGAGCTAGGAGTATACGACTTGCTGCTGCAGCTGCTTATCCAACGGCGGCAGGGAGCACACTGACTGCGACCAACCGACACTGGCCGTTCAAAACAAAACAGTAGACAAACGACTACGCGAATTTACACTATTCAGGTACTAAAACGCGATGCTACAACTCTCAAATACTATAATACGCCCGAAATTTATGAATTACACAATGCAAGTACCAAAAACACGCAAAGAAATTAAGAATTAAACTATGTAACAAATGAGTGAGCTAGGAGTATACGACTTGCTGCTCAGCTGCTTATCCAACGGCGGCAGGGAGCACACTGAGTGGAGACGTGTCGTCTTCAGCGATGAGAGTCGCTTCTGCCTTGGTGCCAATGATGGTCGTATGCGTATTTGGCGCCGTGCAGGTGAGCGCCACAATCAGGACTGCATACGACCGAGGCACACAGGGCCAACACCCGGCATCATGGTGTGGGGAGCGATCTCCTACACTGGCCGTACACCACTGGTGATCGTCGAGGGGACACTTAATAGTGCACGGTACATCCAAACCGTCATCGAACCCATCGTTCTACCATTCCTAGACCGGCAAGGGAACTTGCTGTTCCAACAGGACAATGCACGTCCGCATGTATCCCGTGCCACCCAACGTGCTCTAGAAGGTGTAAGTCAACTACCCTGGCCAGCAAGATCTCCGGATCTGTCCCCCATTGAGCATGTTTGGGACTGGATGAAGCGTCGTCTCACGCGGTCTGCACGTCCAGCACGAACGCTGGTCCAACTGAGGCGCCAGGTGGAAATGGCATGGCAAGCCGTTCCACAGGACTACATCCAGCATCTCTACGATCGTCTCCATGGGAGAATAGCAGCCTGCATTGCTGCGAAAGGTGGATATACACTGTACTAGTGCCGACATTGTGCATGCTCTGTTGCCTGTGTCTATGTGCCTGTGGTTCTGTCAGTGTGATCATGTGATGTATCTGACCCCAGGAATGTGTCAATAAAGTTTCCCCTTCCTGGGACAATGAATTCACGGTGTTCTTATGTCAATTTCCAGGAGTGTATTTAGCTGCGGAACCCTAAAAAGAGATGGAAGTGAGGCTAATAAATGATAGGTGGACGGAAAAAGTTATTTGTATGCGTAGTCTACAGTGGCCAACTAGCTCGTTGTTTTTAAATCAGATTTAATAAAAATGGGACACTTTATGTCGAAAGCTTACATCCACCAACAAAACTAACAAAACTGTAGGATTTTTTAAAATCAGAAATGGGTTACGTTCACGATCCTTCTTGGACGGCCTGAGGCACTGCATCGGGAACCATGCAGCAGCCGGTTCTCAGTGCGAGTGCTCCACACTTCGTGCAACGTTCTGCACGACACGTGAATCGGACAGCACAGACGGTAAACAGCAAGTTCCCTGTGTCACGTGTTGCATTTTCACCAGGGAATCTTTTAATACACACATTACAGCATTGCATTATGTGATTGCTAAACGTAGAACTAGGGACATGAATACACGATGAACTTCTGTTATGAAGAGGAAAACGTGTTTCCTTCATTTCTCTTGTAGGAAATACTCTTAGCCTTCATATCAAGTGCGTGTGTGTGTGTGTGTGTGTGTGTGTGTGTGTGTGTGTGAGTGAGTGTGTCTGTGTGAGGTGTAATATTGTTCGCCGCAAGCTTTCATTTATTGCCTTCTATTATTGCGGTACAGATTATCATCATCTCCCGCGCAATTTGAAATCACGCGTGACGAACCTGTTCGGTAACACACGGCCTTTCTCTTGACCCTTTTGATCTCATCTGTCCATCAAGCTACTTCCTTCTCTGCGTTTGCTTTTTTTTCCATTACCGTAGTCGAGGGATCGCGCCACCAAAAGCCATTCTGTGAGTGATCGTCTGAAGCGGCTTATTTGAGACACGTTACTTCGTCTTCTCTGCTGCGGCAGCAGTATGTTTTCTCGTTTTCCTTTCTCCTTGCAATTGCATAACTGTGAGGAGGAGGAAGAAGATGGTATAGAGGCAGGAAGGTTGGTAAGTGCTGAGTGATTCTTATGCCATCTGTCCGTGTGATGTTGCAGAGAATGCTTTACCGTTGTAGAAAGTGCTACTGGTGCTTCATTTACATACAGAATTTACAATTCTAGATCGTGAACGCTACAACAAGTCACGAAAGATACCTGAGTTCATTATCAGAAGAAAATGTTTCCCGCGGCATGGAACCCACAATGAAACGACTCAAGAAGCTTAATAGGCAACTGTTGTTCCAGGAAAGCTTACATTTCTCCAGTGAATCGCCTACTAACTCTCCCATCTCCAAAATGAGAGCAATAAACTGACCAGGTTCACTGCGTTGTTTCGCTGCAAGTGGACGTTTCACTGAGTAGCTGACCCTGGTGATAAAACACTGACGCACATACACATCACCGTAGTCGACAATGGTTGTAGGTTCCATACTTGAAACAGCGAGATTCAGTCTTTTGTTCTTACTCTCATTATTATTATTATTACTGTTATTATTATTTGTGCTTCCAATGAGAATTTTGCATAATGGTAATGAAATCGCACTGTAGTGTGCGTTCGTGCGAGATCCAACATCCAGCTTAATAAAGCAGGAGAACTGACTTACAGGTTGTCGTTTAAAGGAGGTACACAACTGCTACAGAACCATACCTTTCTTACTTCTGCTCTGTTAATGCCAGCGCTGAGACTGAAGAGTGTCTACAAGAGCTTAACTTTCCGCCTGTTATTGAAGAGGTCCATGAAATAGGCGGCAATATTAAGGAAACATCTCCGAAGACTACGGCATTTTGTTAGAAGTACACTATGCTTTTTCTTAAAGCAAATTAAATAAATCAAAGCAACCACTGAGCGCTAAGAATAGTGGGCACAAAACCAACGAGAAAGATAGAGATATTGAGCGAAGCTGAAGGTAACAGTCTTGATAACTGACCAGAGAAACAAAAACTCGAATCCAGGAGAGAAACGTACAACTCCTTGTAACTATTTACACCATGCAGTACATATAGCTATTTTAACGCGTAAGCACGCTACTTTTCATTTTGAACTGGCAGAGAATTGTACTGTTTTATTCAGCTAGTATGTCAGCACTAAATGTGTATTTCTTTCTAACTTTTTACGCCATTCGGTGTACGTAGCTATTTTAGAGCTTACGTACGCTACTTTTAATTTGATCAAGAAGAGAAATGCATTCTTCACGTTATTTGTTTTGCCATTGTTATCTGCAGCCAATCTTTTCATTTCACAGCGACTGTTGTCATTTTTCTACATATTATATTTGTATATACCACCATTTACCACTACGTCACTATATAGCGTCATATTTGAATGTGCAACGCCAACTGGCATCGAACAGTTGTACCCTCGTCAACAGTCACAGTGAAAATGCTGTGTATTATACAATGTAATTCTTTTACGTTACATTCATCTTCTGTAAACTTTTATTACTGCTGTTGTGTATTGAATCGTATTCTCCTGGTTCAATGCTGTTTGTAAGCCGTTTGTAATTTCAAACGATGGCGTTGTGGAGTGCCACGCCTACTCTCGCGAAGCATCTGGTGTTAAAAATGTGTATCATTTTATAATGATTAGTAACTGTGTATCAGTCCGCTCATGTCTGTAATCACTATAAAATGTAACTATTATGTCCACTGGTATTGTATTGTATTGTATGTTAACCGGGGACCTAGAAACGACGGAGAGGCTCCGTCCCCGCCGCAGCCGCAGTGGTCCACAACCCCACGACGACTACCGCAGTCCACCCCTCCGCCACCCCACACCGAACCCAGGGTTATTGTGCGGTTTGGCCCCCGGTGGACCCCCCCAGGGAATATCTCACACCAGATGAGTGTAACCCCTATGTTTGCGTGGTAGAATAGTGGTGGTATACGCGTACGTGGAGAACTTGTTTGCGCAGCAATCGCCGACATAGTGTAATTGAGGCGGAATAAGAGGAACCAGCCCGCATTCGCCGAGGCAGATGGAAAACCGCCTAAAAACCGTCCACAGACTGGCCGGTTCACCGGACCTCGACACAAATCCGCCGGGCGGATTCGTGCCGGGGACCAGGCGCTACTTCCCGCCCGGAAAACCGATGTCCACTGGTAACTTGCAGTTCCACGGTACGTGTTTCTTATGATTGTAATGTTTTTAATTAATCTGTGTGTATGTTGGTTTTGTAATCCATTTTTATTTCGTATTTAGTGATGTGATTTACTGTATTTCAACAGATATCTCATGACGATAACGGCCTAAACACGTAATATTGGGTTAATAAAATCGTTACGCGTTTAGTCAATGACTTTTCTCTCAGCGAACTATTCAGCAATTTCAAGAGAAAATAATTCCAGATACTGGTGCAGGACAGGGTTCATTAATTTCAACAGTCACTAAAGACGTCGATCTATAGATCTTTCGCTTTCTCTCGTTCAAGGCTGTCTGTGGAAAAATGGCGCCCTTTCAGGCATTTAGCGACGTACTTACACACTGTGAAAAAATATGCTGTGACTCACTATTGCAGACGATCTTTTACCACGTATCGTTCGTTGAAAAACAATATTCCCGCGTCGAAGCTGATATCCGTGTCTTGACGCTTGATGTGACAGAGATGATTATGTGGCCCAAAACGATGCAGTTTTTCCAGACAGTATGGATGCTGCCTGATCATTGCAGTTCAGCACCGAATGAACGAGTCGTGCGCTCCTCTGTGGCGCACGTATCCGCTGTCACAGTGGTCGATAGTCGACGAGGAATCCCGTACCACAATTTTTACTGGGACTTGGCCCTGTTCCTGGGTGACCTCATAGATGGAACGTTCTATGCGTCTGGCCGCGATGAAATGCGGTGATATCGTGCGTCTTGCGAATCTTGCCATTCCCTGTCACTAGAGCGGACATAACATTCCCTGACGAAATCGCACCTGCGTCACATGCGGCACTATCCCAGACGCCGTGGCGACAACGCAACAGATACCTCTGACTCGACTGCACAAGAGCGTGCACTACCACCAACATAATCAACAGCAGCGTGGAATTAATGCGCAGAGGCGTTGACCAAATACTTTTGTGTATCTGGCGCCAAACAACTGTGTGACCTAAGACCACGTTGGCTTTTCTCTCCAACAATCGTAGTATTTGTGTAGGGACCGGCAGTTGACCCCGAACGTAAATAATGTAACATACTTCGCATAAATAGGTGAAGAGATATATTACTGTCGATTACTCTACTAGCTATAAATCACTGTGATGAGTAACAACTGCAAAATACCTAGGTTTATCACTATTAGAAGAGACCGAGAGTCGAAGGACCACATGAAACTCATTACAGCTGCACCTACAAGTTCAGCACTATTCTGTAATTCAAAGTATGTTCAAATGTGTGTGAATTCCTAAGAGGCCAAACTGCTGAGGTCATCGGTCCCTAGACTTACACACTGCTTAATCTAACATATGCTAAGAACAATACACACACCCATTCCCGAGGGAGGACTCGCACCTCCGGCGGGAGGGGCCGCCCAATCCCTGACATGGCGCATCAAACCGAGCGCCCACTCCCCGCGGCTCTGTAATTCAAATCTAAGTGCTAGGCAAAGTGTTCCGGAAGCAGTTTGAGACTATTTCTCGACCATACAATGTAGGCTTTCATCATACAATGTAGGCTAACACGCCGTTGTTGTCTTCAGTTGAAATTTCCGGGCTGGGAGGCCGTGGTCGATGTATAAAATTTCCACCTAACGTTTCGTCTCCATTTGCGAGAGACATCTTCTGAGGTCGTCCGGCTACTGCCACTGAGGCTCTTTTTTTTCCTTTATTGTTATTTTAAGACCTGAACAATCAGGTAGGCTGTCAGCGGCATGCTACGCCGCTCTTCAGCCATAGTGTTTACAATAACAGAACACAGAATGAAGAATCAGAATGAACATAGTGACGGGCAAAAGAATAGTGGTCACAGATACACAAAAAACACGGAGCCGTTCACACTCGACGATAACGACACTGAAAACACGTTGACACGGCGCACATAACACTGATGAATCCGACGGCACAAGTGAACGTAGAAGCGTTACGGCGGGCACCAAAAACATAAAACGACGTCACACACACGAGACACAGATAGCGATGATCTCCGGCGCGCGAAAGTCCACGTAGCGTGTGCGAGTCCGGGGACCTGCCAAGAGGGGAAGAAGAGTGGGGGGGGGGGATGTAGAGGGTGGAGACGGGAGAACAAAGATGCCAATGGCTGAGGAGATGGGAGGAGGATTAGAGGGACAGGGGAGGGGAGGCCCAGGGGAGGAGTGGGGAGAAAGGGAGGAGGGAGGGAGGGTGCCCAAAGGAACAGACACAGGAAGAGGGAGGGAGGATCAAAGTTGGTAGGAGGGGCAGATGGAGGGGAGGAGGACATCATCAGGGAGGGGGAGTTGGCGGAAGCCACCTTGGGAGAGGGTAAGGAGGGTGGAGAGATGGAGACCGGGTGGGACTTGGGAATACAGGTGCGGCAGTGGGCGGGGGTGGGAGAGGATGGGTGAGACAAGTGGATGAGGAGCATCGAGTTTGCGGGAGGTGTACAGGATCCGTATCCTTTCAAGGAAAAGGAGGAGGTGGGGGAAGGGGATGAGATCATTCAGGATCTGCATGAGGGAGGGGAGACGGATGTGATAGGTGAGGCAGAGAGCATGGCGGTCAAGGATTTGTAGGGATTTATAAAAGGTAGGGGGGTGGAGATCCAGGCCAGATGGGCGTAACAAAGGATAGGGTGGATGAGTGATTTATAGGTGTGGAGGATGGTGGAGGGGTCCAGATCCCACGTACGGCCGGAAAGGAGCTTGAGGAGATGGAGTCGGGAGCGTGCCTTGGCTGGGAGTCCAGGAGAGGCGACGGTCGAGGGTGACGCCAAGGTACTTAAGGGTGGGAGTGAGGCCGATAGGACAGCCATAGATGGTGAGATAGAAATCAAGGAGGTGGAAGGGGGGGTGGTTTTGCCTACAATGATCGCCTGGATTTTGGAGGGATTGACCTTGAGCAACCACTGGTTGCACCAAGTGGTGAACCGGTCAAGATGGGATTGGAGAAGGTCTTGGGGGCACTGCAGGGTGGGAGCAAGGGCAAGGAAGGTGGTGTCATCGGCAAACTGGAGAAGGCGGTGTACAAAAGTTACAGAAGGAGGCAGATGACGGAGCCTTGGGGCACACCAGCAGAGGGGAAAAAGGTGTAGGAATCCGTGTTATGGATGGTGACGTAGGAAGGACGGTGGGAGAGAAAGGAGCCAATCGGACGGACGTAGTTAATGGGAAGGGCGAAGGTTTGGAGCTTGAAGAGGAGACCGGAATGCCATACGCGGTCATAAGCACGTTCGAGGTCCAGGGAGAGGAAGATTGTGGAGCGACGGGAATTAAGCTGGTCAGAAAGGAGATGAGTGAGGTGAAGGAAAAGGTCATCGGAAGAGAAGGATGGCCGAAAGCCACACAGGGTAACGGGAAGGAGGCGGTGCTGGCGGAGATGCTGGTGGATGCGTCAGGTGAGGGTAGATACCAGGACCTTGCTGAAGACCGAGGTAAGGCTGATGGGACGGTAGGAGGAGACGGCGGACGGCGGTTTTCCATGTTTAAGGAACATCAGGATATGGGAAGTTTTCCACAGGTTGGGGTAGTAACCGGTGGACAGGACTACATTGTAGAGCCTGGCCAAAGTGGAGAGGAAAGCGACAGGAGCTTCACAAAGGTGACGGTGGGTGACACGATTGTGACCAGGAGCGGTGTTGCATTTTGTGCGGAGTGTAGTAATGAGATCCTGTGTAGTGATAGGGGCATTGAGTTCCGTGTGTGCAATGTTGTCCAAGTGCTGGAAACCAGGTGCGAGGGGAGGGACGGAGGTGTCAGTTCGATCGCGGACATCCGGGAAGAGGGAGTAATCGACCTGGGGATCATCGGGGATGGAAAACACATCGGAGAGGTAGGAGGCAAAGTGATTGACCTTACTAAGGGTGTCAGGGTAGGGGTGATCATCATGGAGAAGAGGATAGTAGGGGGAGGGTTTATTTCCGGTAAGGCAATGGAAGGCTGACCAGAACTTGGACGAGTTGATAGGTAGGGTAGCAGTTAAATGGGTGCATGTCTGTCGCCAGTCCCAGCGTTTCTTAGCCGTGAGCAAATTACGAATGTGTCGCTGGAGTTGCCAGTGGCGGTATAGTGTGTCCGGGTCACGAGTGCGGCAGAAGGCATGGTAGAGATGGCGCGATTCACGGAGGAGGAGGACGGCCTGTGGGGGTAAGGTAGGACGGTGGGGGTGGACAGCGACAGTAGGGGCGTGGGCCTCCATGGCCTAAGACAAGGTCTGCTGGAGAAAGGAGGTGGCATGGGTTACATCGTCGGGGGGGTGTAGGTGAAGGGGTGGCTATCGACCTGAGTGGAAAGGGTATCCCGGTAGGCATTCCAGTTGGGACAGGAATAGTCATGGACGTACTTAGGGGGAGGGTCATGGCGAGGGTCGGGGCGGGGGCGACGACCGACTGAAATGGTGAGGAGGACAGGGAGATGGTCGCTACCAATAGGCTCCAGGACATCCACCGTTATGCGGCCAAGGAGGTTGGGGGAGGAAAGGATAACATCGGGAGTGGCGTTGGATTCTGGATGGGTGTGCTGGGGGATGGGGATGAGGTCGCCTTGAAGGGAGGAGAGGAACCGATGCCACCGCCGTAACTGGGTGGCGGAACGACTATGGATGTTGAGGTCGGCGGCGATCACGTAGGAGGAGAAGGTATGGTCAATGTGGGAGAGGAAGTCGAAGGGAATAGGGGCGTTAGGGCGGACATAGATGGTGGCGCAGGTAACGGTAAGGCCGGCGAAGAAGAGACTAAGGATCAGGTGTTTGGTGGGGTCGGGAAGGAGAGGTTGGAGCCGAACGGGGATCTGGCAGTGGTAACCAATGGCAACTCCACCACGCGCAATCGGGAGGGGATTATCGGAGCGGTGGAGGAGGTAGGGCGAAGTGTGGATGGTGTGGTGGGGTTGGAGGAGGGTTCATTGAGGAGGAAGGCATCCACATGGTGGGTGGCAAGGGTGTGCAGGAAGAGGTTCCTGTTGGCGGGAAGGGAGCAGATATTGTTGAAAAGGATACGGTGCTGTCGTGCCATGTCAGGGATTTAGACAAGGGTGTCAAGACGGGAGAAGGTGAAATGGACCTGGTTGTTGGAGTAGGTGGCGTACATTTTGAGTTGGAAAATGGAACGGGCAGTGAGGGATATCTGTTGGACAGTGTGGGGGCTCTGAAAAGGATGAACATTCTGAAGGACGATCGTGAGGAATCTGATGATGTCCTCAGCGGTAGGGAGTGGGTGAAGGGAATTGCCGGGAGGGGTGGGGGCATCCAGAGGACGGACAGGGATGGTGAGTTCAGGAGTGGTCGGAGGGGGTTGGGCTTTACACTTTTGGGAGTAGGTGGGATGGAGGAGATTGCAGGTATTGCAGGAGGGAGGGGATTGAAGGTTAGGGCACTGCTGGAGGAAGTGCGCCTGCCTACAATGCTGCAGGTGGGGGCCTCGCAGCACTCAGCTGTTGGGTGTTAGTGCAGGGATTGAGGAGGGGAATGGGAGGGGACGACCTTGTAGCGCTGGCTGAAGAGGAGGGCACCCTCCTTCAGGAGATGGTCAATTGAGGGGGCATCCTCGGAGAAAACCCACATAAGGCAGGTGGGGCTGGCCGAGTTGAAAATGCGGCAGACTGCCTGCACCTCCAGCGTGGGATGCGCCTTGAGCTCCGCCAACACCTTCTCCTCCATGATCGTCGGGCTAAGCCGAGTGATCACAGCGGTGAGGGTCGGCAGGCAACGTGGCGGTTGGGATCGGCAGGTAGGAGACGGAGAAGGAGCAGGGGTGAGGGAGGCATTGGGGATGTCAGTATGGAGGGTTGGGCTGTGGGAGGAGATGAGAACGGAATCCCGTCTGGGAGTGAGGAGAGAGATGGGGGCATCAGGGAAGTGTTGGCGGAGGAGGAGTGAGAGATTCTGGGCCTCGAGAAGGGAACGTTCGGGATGGGACAGGAGGTATTTGTATAAAGAGGGGGGGGGGAGGAGGAGGAGGCGGAGGGAGCATGGCCAGACGCGGAGACATCCATGGCATCCTGGGGGGGGGGGGAAGGAAGATGGGGCGGGGCCTTTTTGGGAGCGGAGGAGGTGTTGGTGCCACTAGGGCGTTTAGCGGCGGCAGAAGGGTGGGTGGTGATATGAGGGACGGAAGCTACAGGGAGGTGGTGGGAAGGGGCAGGTCCCGGTGTGGATGCAGCAGTCGGCGCCGGAGATGGTGACTGTGAAGGCGATGGGGACGGCGATGGTGGTGGCGGTGATGGCGAAGGCGATGAGGAGAGTTGGGCATAGGCAGTGGCCTGACGGGCCACAACCCTAGCTGGAGCTGCAGTGACAGGCTGAGGGAGTGGGGGGGAAAGGATCAGAGGGAGAGGAGCAGGAGGAAGAAGCTGGAGAGGGGGCGACTAAGAGTGAGGGCGAAGGGAGAGTGGGAAGAGGTGGGATGGAAAGAGGGGGGTGTGACTGGGCACACCATGTTATGGTGGTGGTGGCGGCGGAGGGGGAAGTATAAACTATGGCTGTGGTGGTAGTGGTGGTAGTGGTGGTGGGGGCTGACATGACGACAGGGAGAAACAAAAACGCACAGGATGAAAAAGAAAGGACAAAAACTGGGGACAGATGAAGACGGAGATGGAGACAGAGATGGAGACCAAGGAAGACGAAGACGGACGAAGACCAGAGTCCCACGCTGCTGGAGCTGGCGCTGACGGCGACGACGGCTGGCAGGAATGCCGCAGCTGCTGCTTCTGCTGCCGCTGCCGCGGACGGGGCCGGGGCCGGGGCCGCTGCTGCTACTGCTGCTGCTGCTGCTCCTTAGCTGGCTGGTTGGACCGCTGCTGCTGCTGCTGCTGCAGGAGGGCTGGCTGGCTGCTTTCGGCTGGACTGCTGCTGCTGCCGGGACCGGGGCCGTGGCCGCTGCTGCTGCTGCTTAGCTGGCTGGTTGGACCGCTGCTGCTGCTGCTGCTGCTGCTGCTGCAGGAGGTCTGGCTGGCTGCTGCCGGCTGGACCGCTGCTGCTGCCGGGACCAGGACCGGGACCGCTGCTGCTGCTGCTGCAGGAGGGCTGGCTGGCTGCTGCCGGCTGGACCGCTGCTGCTGCCGGGACCGGGGCCGTGGCCGCTGCTGCTGCTGCTGCTTAGCTGGCTGGTTGGACCGCTGCTGCTGCTGCTGCTGCTGCAGAAGGGCTGGCTGGCTGCTGCCGGCTGGACCGCTGCTGCTGCCGGGACCGGGACCAGGACCGCTGCTGCTGCTGCTCGGCTGGCTGGCTGGCTGGCTGGCTGGCTGGCACCTGAAAAACCTAGCACTTCGATTAGTGCTGGAATGGCACAATCGAAGGGCGGTATCCTTGCGGAGTACCGCCGGAGATGACTCAGGCTCCAGGTACTCTCGCATTTAAAGAGCTCAAAGAGGGCACCACCATTCGTCACGTGATGCCGACGGTATCCCTATCTTTGGAAGGCGTCATCATTCTCGATTAAGAGTAATCGATTGTCATCCTGTTGGCGCAACGTCGACAACCATATTTTGTCTAACTTTAAAACTTCCTCTTTCCTATTAAAATTGTTATGGTGTTTGTTCTCTATACATGCGTGCTTGGTAATGGGATGTTCGTACTAGAACGCTTGTCTCATTCAATTTAATTTCGTGGTTCCCATCTCGAAAAACATGCTCAGCTACGTCTGATTTTTCGATGTGTCCTACTCGACACTTTCTTTTATGTTCGGCTAAGCGGGTGTTTACACTTCTTTTCGTTGTTCCAATATATACTTGTCCACAACTGAATGGAATTTTGTATATCCCAGGTGTTGCTAGTGGGTGTCGGGCGGCTTTTGCAGTTCTTAAATATTCCTTAATCTTCTTGGTGAGTCTGAAGATTGTTCCGATCCCATACTTGGCCAGAACTTTCCCGATATGGTCCACACTACAAATGTGTCATCAACATAGCGGTACCATTTAGGTGGCTTTTTACCGGCAGTCTGCAGCGCTCTCTGTTCGAAGATCTCCATAAATAAATTGCCAAAAGCTGGGCTGAGAGGTCTTCCCATCGCCACCCCGTCGATCTGTTCGTAAAACTCGTTGTGATACTGGAAATAAGTTCTCGTCAGGCAGTGTTTAAGTAAAGCCACTATGTCAGTCGTAAAAATATGTGCTATATATGAAATAGCTTCGCTTACAGACACCATGGTAAACAATGACACTACATCGAAGCTCACAAGAATATCACTTGGGCTGACGTAATCTCCCTCAGTTTTTTAATAAAAATGCACCGAGTTTTTAGTATAACTGTCCGTTCTGCCAATGTGTGGTTGCAGCAAGCAGGCGAGATATCTGACCACCTATTGTGTTGGAGATCCTATGGCACTCACAATCGGTCTCACCGGGACCTGTGGTTTGTGTACCTTTGGGAGTCCATAAAATATGGGTGGATAAGCTTCCGTTTTGCAGAGTTGTATTTTATCATCCGAAGAAAGAGAAGATTGTTTTACCAGTTGATTGGTATTTCTCAAAATTTTGGTTGCAGGATCCTTCTGAAGCTTTTTATACGTAGTGGGATCCAAAAGGTCACTAATCTTCTTGTGATAATCTTCGGTGTATAGCAAAACCGTAACATTTCCTTTATCAGCTGCAAGTACAATAATGGTCTTATCCGCATTGATGTCCCTTTTCCGCTTGAGACAAATTGCTGGTAGGTGGTTTCGCTTGGCGTAATATTCTGGCTGTTTCAGTCCTGACTGCATCTGCGGAATGCGATGATAACAAACGGATTCTTGCCTCCACATTCGCTACAATGTCCTCCGTAGGAACCTTTAGTGGCGTGATTGCAAAGTTGCCTCCTTTCGATGTAACTGAATGTTCCTCTTTAGTTATTTCTCTCCCAGACATTTAATCACAGTTCGAGAGTTGCCAGCGACGGATGTTTCACTTTTGCCTTTCTGTAGGCTATCTAATTTCCTCTTCTGCCTATTAGTTGCCATTTCTGCACTGTGCTCCATGGTCCACCTTATTCCAGTCATAAGACTGCATTATGTTACTGATATATAAATGGAGATATAACAGCTTACTGCTAGTTTCCGCTAGTTCTCGCCGCGTCTGGTGAATTCGTTCCCGTAGCATCGCTAGTTCCATGCGGTTGTAAATATGGTTCGCTAGCGCCGAGTGAAACATTCTCCTCGCCTTCAGAAACTTCGGCACTGTCGCGGTTTCCCGGCAACGTAGCAGGAAAGTAAGCGTACACAGTTGTTGTGCTTTCTTCTTGCGCAGTCCCTCCAGTCGCCGAACCGTTCCACTCCCGAACAGCTCGCCGGAAAAAGGAACACCTAAATCTTTCCGTGTTAGCTATGATGTATCTTATTTTATTTGGTCATTTCTCCGTACGCAGGTGGGAGTCAACAAAATATTTTCGCATTCAGAGTAGAAATTTGGTGGTTGAAATTTTGTGGAAAGATCTCACTACAACGGGAAACGACTTTGTTTTAACGTTTGCCACCCAACTCGCGTATCATATTCGTGACACTCTTTGCCCTCTTTCGCACCAAAAGAGGTAGCGTAGTCGTTTGCACGCTGGCCTCACGTTCGGGAAGACGACGGTTCAAATATGCATTCGACCCCTCAGTTGAGAGAAATTATGTTTTCTGTGATTTCTCTAAATAGCTCCAGGGAAATGTCGGAACGGTTCTTTTGAAAGGGCACCGTCATTTTTCTCCCCATCCTTGAAACAATATGAGCTAGTGTTACGTCTCTATAGACCTCGATGTCGACGTGTTGCTGACCTATAATTTTCCAACTTTTTCCTCCCGTTTCATGCAATACAGGAAAAGATGTCGCTCTTTGAACGATATTGATGTAGAAGGCCGTAGGAAGAGCCCAAACTTTGAACAGTCCCCGCCGGTCGGCGTGGCCGTGCGGTTCTAGGCGCTTCAGTCTGGAACCGCGTGACCGCTACGGTCGCAGGTTCGAATCCTGCCACGGGCATGGACGTGTGTGATGTCCTTAGGTTAGTTAGGTTTAAGTAGTTCTAAGTTCTAGGGGACTGATGACCTCAGAAGTTAAGTCCCATAGTGCTCAGAGCCATTTGAACCATTTGAGGGGGAGGTTACACGTGGCGACCTGGTGATAGGACAATCTTCAGATTTGAGGTTGTTCTGAACACGAATTTTGGTGCAAATGTCGTAACAAAGTATTGGTTATGAACAGGTAGTTAAGTAGTGGGAGGAATCCTAATTAGATTTGAAATTTGGCATTTATATTGAAAATTATTAAAATGAGTGAAGGCAACAATCACCAAAATTTGGTAGACTTGGATACGGAACAATCGATCGAACAGTGGGAAACGCGCACCGCGGTACCCATTGTTCAGGGGCAGGCGGCTAGCATGAACGACGCGACCGCCGAAACGCAACAAAGAGCAGAAATTGAATTCCAAACTTTAGAAAATGTTTCGGAATCGGAAGTGAAAATCAAATCTGAACCCCTTGATGACGAATACAGGGGGACAGTTAAAGAGGAAGCCGCTACGGAAATAAAACCGGTAGTTTCCGGGAATTTAACTGATTTATTGAATGTTTTGATTAATGAAATCAAGAGTCAATCGGCAGAAATTAAAGCTCAGGTTGCCAAGCAAGAAGCTCAGTATGAAAAAATTGAACGGAAGCTAGACAATCAGAACAAAGCTATTAATGTTGTTAACAACAATGTTGGAGTTGTTAACACAAAAGTTGATAAAATGAAATAAGATATTGTTGTAATTAATACCGAAATCGGTAATCTTAAACAGGAAATGGTAAGCGTTCAGGTGGAAATTGCAAGCATAAATACTCGTTTTAATTCCGAAATTAGCAGAATCGAGAAAAGTGTAGGAGAAGCAGTTGCTCCGATCATCGAGAATAAGGTGACGGAACAAATTCAATTAGTGAAAAAAGAGGATCAACGGAAGGTGGAAACTTTAAAGGCTTTAGTGTCCGAGGTTGATGCTAAAGTGACGAAGCAGGCTAATACCTGCGAAGAGAAAGAAAGGGCAGTAGAAACGCTTGTGACAGCCACTTGCCAAGTAATTACGAGAGTTTCGGAATTAGAAAAGAAACTTGACGAAAAACAGAGCTATGTGCCAATCTGTGCACATAGTTCGGAATTGTTGACGAAAGAGGAGCAGTTCGACCCCTTGAAAAAAGGCGGTATACACCAGACGGATTTCATTAAAAATTGTGAAAGAGTTTTATCCAGATCATGGACTAATGAGAGAAAAATTAATGCGGTTATTGATGTGTTGGCTGGTGATGCCAAGCGTTGGGGCTTAAACCTCAACATTACGAACCTGACTTTTGACGAGTTTAAAAATTTGTTTCTGGCTGAATACTGGTCAGAGCAAAAACAGCAAAGTGTCTGGCGCGAATTTGTCGTATCGACGCCTTACGGTGCGAATTCGCGCGGTTCGATGAAGGAGTTTTGTGAGGGCTGGATCCGCAAGTTGGAATATTTGCGTGATCGCCGCACGGAATCCGAAATAGTCTGGGAACTCTACAAGAAGCTTCCAGATGATACAAAACGCTACGTAGGAAGCAATTACAGGACAATCAATGATTTCCTGGAAAGAGTGGAGGACGAGGACAATTGGCGCAATAATCGCGACAGTGGTAGAGGCCGTGGTAACAACAACGGGTACCACAGCAACCACAACAACGATAACCATGGGAATAATGCATACCGCAACCATGGCAGCAATAACAATAATGGTTCGGACCGTAATAACAATCCGTACAATGCAAATAATAACAGGAATGACGGAAACCAGTATCATACTAACGTGATACGGGCTTCACAGAATAGTAATAACGCCAGAGGGTGTGATCAGCCGCCTCAGCAGCATCCGGAGAGCGTATCTGCTGGTACGCGACGGGGAAACCATTAGCCGCGCCGGTGAGGGGCCGACCGGGGGTGGAGAAATTTTGGCGGCCCAATAACAGGAGAAAACCCAGGTGTCGTCGTTATGAAAATTCCGTGTGGAATAATCAACGGCGGGAGAGTGTGCCAGCGTTAGGAGAAAGGAGTGCGCCCACAAGTAGAAGATCAGCTGTAGACACGGCAGTAGAAAATACATTCACTGTCAGTGAGAACTATTTAAGTAGTGTTCCGGAAATCGATTATAAAGTAGCAGCTGTAACACCCACATTGGAAATGAAGATTGAGTTTAAGAATGATTCGCAATTGTTGAGAGAAGATCAGATGTCGGACAATACGTCCGTCATCGAGCGAGGGTATGCAGAGAGGGATGAGGTCTGGTTAAGGCAGTTCGGTCGCTTATACGAAGAACTAAGAAATTATAGGGGCCTGTATGGGAGAAGTGTTTATGGGGAGCGCGTCCAGGATTCGCCGCGTCTCGTCCCGCAGGAAGGTAGTGTTTGTGAAGTGATAGAAAGTTCTGGCCCTAACCGGCAGACTTTACCAGAAATAGTTGATGTTAATGGGGAGCACGAGCAAGATTCGTCGGGTTTCATACCGCAAGAGTTGGATGTTGAAGTAGTAACTGAAAGTTCTGGCCCTAACCGGCAGACCTTACCGAAAGCTGTAGTGGTAGAAGTAGCCGACGCATCCGACGCAAACCTCTAGTTTAAACATTGCGAGAGTATTAAGGAGAAAGATTACGAAAATTTTAGTGATAGCCGGACACGATTGCCGGCCGGCCGGTAGGGCCGAGCAGTTCTAGGCGCTTCAGTCTGGAACCGCGCGACCGCTACGCTCGCAGGTTCTAATCCTGCCTCGGGCGTGGATGTGTGCGATGTCCTTAGGTTAGTTAGGTTTAAGTAGTTCTAAGTTCTAGGGGACTGATGACCTCAGATGTTAATTCCCTAGTGCTCAGAGCCATTTTTGGTTCAAATGGTTCAAATGGCTCTGAGCACTATGGGACTCAACTGCTGTGGTCATTAGTCCCCTAGAACTTAGAACTACTTAAACCTAACTAACCGAAGGACATCACACACACCCATGCCCGAGGCAGGATTCGAACCTGCGACCGTAGCAGCAGCGCGGCTCCGGACTGGAGCGCCTAGGACCGCACGGCCACCGCGGCCGGCAGCCATTTTTGAACAGTCCCCAAGGGCACTAATTAAAACAATGGATAACAGGAAAAATGCAGGTGATAGTAAACGAAACACTGTGATCTAATATTTTGCTTAATTGTGTACATTTCCTCGCAAAATGTGTTCATAAAGTCCACTGTCAAATGCAGTCGGTTTTGGAGCTTTTGTAGACAGCTGCTGTGCTGTTGATATGAGCTCATTCGTATGGTTCTTTGCATGAGCACACCCATGTGGAATACGAGCGAGAAGTTCCCCTTTTGGGTCTACACTGCGCTCGTAAACCCCACAAACAGTAATCTAATGGATTAAGATCGGGTGACCCTGGTAGCCAAGAAATGATTCCACGGCGACTGATTCAACGCCCTGGATACGTTCATTGAAGGACTGCGTCATTGGGCGTACGGAATACGCAAGTGAAGTGCCCATTGAAACGGTCAGTGAAGACAACACTACATGGCCTAACCTCGCTTTGGTTGTATTCGCATGCGAGTGATGGTGAAGAGAGATACGCAACTGATGCCCATGATTTTCGAACAGTTGTATGTTGGATAAGGTTAAGAAAAGGGTATATGTTCATTTGAATTTTCTTATTTCAGGATCAGCAATAGTATCATCGCTCAAAGCATGTGTGTTTCCTCCTGCCCAACCCTGTACGTGTAAATGTAGATCCACCTTTATCAAAAAACAACCGATCTGGAAGTTTACAAAATCTTCAATAGGAACAGGACAGTAATTGCCTCAACCAACAGCTTGTCACGATCTTCTCCCGATGATTGCTTGCAGCTTATCATTCGGAGCAATCCCAGGTGAGTGTTGGATTTCTAGCATATCTTTTTTTTTTTGCGACGTAGTTCCTCATCTGTCCATTTGAAGTATGGTGCTTAGCTTTCATTTTTAGGTTGAAGGGTAGAATTTCTCTTCCAAGACCTCACGAGAAACAAATACGTGGACTGACTGAATGCTATTGAAGTGATCGAAACGAACCCAATTTCAGTCCCCCCACATCCATCGATGTACGTTTAACACGATACACGCAAACTAATTATGAATTCCGATAGGACTGAAAGAAGGATAAATACACTACTGTTTGGAAAGAGTGAAACACCAAGACTGAGAGATGGAATCACAATGAAATTTATTCCACTAATTAGGGATGTGACACTACATATGTGATTTGCATTACAGAACATTATATGCGCTGTGACTGTTGAATTTCAGTAGGGAGTTACGTCAGCACGTGCTGCATTCAGAACTGTTAGACATCGTGGAATGGATTCAAAGAGCACCGGAATATTCTGCCATGCGATTTGGGGGCGCGTCCACAAAACATCGGCTTTGGCTGCAGGTGAATCTGAACGAAGAAGTTGCCAACCGACCATATCCAACACATATTCGATGGGCGACATGGCAGGCGAACGGGAAGGCCAGAGAAGCAGTAGTGACCGTCGTTCTTCGAAGAAGGCTTGCACATTCCTCGCCACATTTGGACGGGTGTTGTCCTGTTGAAATATGGAATGTGGAACGACCTGCAGAAGGTGCAGTGCCTCAGACTGTATAATGTCCCTGATTTAGCGAAATCTGTTTAGACTGCCCTCAAGACGTAGAAGGCGAGACCGCGTGTTACAGATAATGGCGCCTAAAGCCATGAGACTTGACGTTTTGTCCAGACCCTCTGCAGTGCTGCAATGACGCCGCAATGCTGTGGACGAAGCTGCTGTATCCATTACGGCCAAGCGGACAGGATGGTGGCCATCTCGCACTGTTGTCACACTGTGACGTCCAGTATGCTGCCGGAGCTGTGTATGGTCCTCATCTCTCCACTCATTCCACGTACGCCTCACTGTTGAAGCATCCCGGACGAGTCGCAATGCCACGGAACGACAGACCCGCCTCCCGAAGGCCAGTCATTCTGGCCCATTAGAACGCATTCACATTCCGATATTCCGACCTGTGTCGACAAGTGGTACTTGTTTTCGGTCACACAAAAGAGGAACATTTTGGGCCTACATACACTCCACCTGTCTGCCATTTAAATCACTTATTACCGTTCCACTGTTATACACGTCCTCTTATCGTGGCGTGTTACAAACCATTGGTTCTGACTATTCTACTTTTTACAAGCGACAGTGGAATTAGTTCATTTTTTTAGTTGGCAAAAATGTGCGTTTCCTATGTCAAAAGTGTCTTCAGCTTATCTGCCGGTGCATAATTACTTTGATGAAAACACCATCTTTATCATGTTTCCGGGAACGCTTAGGCAACAGTTTTATTGAGAATGATAAATGTGAAATAGAAAGCTAGTCCCAACTGCAAAACTCTCTCGCAATACAGTAGACGTACAGGCTGTACAGGCTGTCCGGAAATTTCAGTTGCGTACTTCTAGGACACGTAGAGGGAAGTGAGTACATAATTTGTTTTGAATAGGAACCCATGTCCGCAAAAATACCATTTACTTTCTACGACGGTTTCAGTTCACATGTATAACGCGTCCACGACCGCCGAGAGAAAGAGAAAAGTCCCAGAGCTGCTTGTCCTGGTATGCAACAGGGTAGACAGGATGAAGTGCACTACTTCTTGTGTGGTCGTATGCAAAGTTTAATTTAGGAGACTCCTGCAGAGACAGAGAAAGATCGGCTGGCACCAGTTCTGACTGCTGCGCTAGAAACTGAAGAGACACCAGGTGTGAGGGAAAGTGTGTACAAGAGCATGCTTCGTAGGCACAATGTCTGTAACAACGTTGGTGGTCGCCACATCGAGCCGCTGTTGTAATGTATCAGTACTGTTCTGTACGTACAGTATGCTGGTTTCTTGTTTATTTTGGAATAACTTAAACACGTAATGTTTAAGCGTTAGTACAAACAAATGTACTTAAGTTACAAATGTATGTTTCGTTATGTTTCCTTTATATTTTTTTACCAGTAATTGTAGCACGTCACGCATAATTCAATTTCGCAAGCAGAGTGGATGGGTTAAACACCTGAACTGAAACCGTCGTAGAATACAACACTACATTTCCGGACATCGGTCTCTGTTCAAAGTATTATGTACTCACTCCCCTCTACAACCCCTAGGAGTTTGTAATAGGGATTTCCGAAAACCCTCTATAAGCCGACTACAATAATGTACATGACTGTTTTTCAGCATTGTCACCAACCCTTTGTAGACAACGGTCGGAACGAATATTTCGTCCATAAGGGACAGCATTATGAGGATTGCGACTGTTGACCAATACAAATTAAACAGTTTCTGCGTCAGTCACTTTCTTATTTTGGCACCACGCCTTTCGATGGTTCACACCGTCACCTGTAGATGGACAATTGTTTATTTACATGGCTGGTGTTGGTGAAGAAAATACGTCTGTACTCTTCAAAAATGTTCAAATGTGTGTGAAATCTTATGGGACTTAACTGCTGAGGTAATCAGTCCCTAAGCTTAGACACTACTTAACCTAAATTATCCTAAGGACAATCACACGCACCCATGCCCGAGGCAGGACTCGAACCTCCGCCGGGAACAGCCGCACAGTCCATGACTACAGGTACTCTTCACCAACACTAGCCATTTAAATAAACAATTCTCCATCTTTCAGCTTGCCAAAAAGGTTGGCTGGTCGTTGTCATCTGTGGCGATGTCGACTGCCTTCCTTGCCAATCAGCGTCACCCACGTCTGTGCTGTCGTGGTCAGATTGTCGGCATCATTTCACTACGGCTGGATGAGAAATATACCACTAGAATTTCACCCTGAATATGTGCACAACTTAGACAATTACCGCACAAGAATCGCACTGTCTGGCGTACTTGTATTTTGGAGTAGGTTTTCAGTTGCCGCGTCATTTCACTCTCACTTTGTAATATACATGTTACCCTTAGCGCAGCATAACTGTGTCTGCAGCAAACCGGGAACAAAATGACTCTGAGGTCATCAGTCCCCTAGACTTAGAATACTTGAACCTAACTAACTTAAGGACAGCACACACATCCATGTCCGAGGCAGGATTCGAACCTGCGACCGTAGCGGTCGCGCGGTTCCAGACTGAAGCGCCTAGAACCGCTCGGTCACTCCGGCCGGCCCATTTCTAAGAGTTTCCGTAATTGTAGCCTTTCACTGTACTGTTCCGAGCCGTTATGTAAGGCACATAGACGTAGTAAGCGGAACAAAAGATGTTACCTGCTTCACATCAGTCCAAAGCACGACAAAGATCCGTTTAAGCTTCAAGTTTACGCAGCCTGTCCGAGTATACTTCTACAGCTGCGGCCGCTACCTGTATTCTTCTGACAGTTGTACGAAGTAACACGATAAAGTTGGGCGATTGAGACATTCTTAAAAGTGAAATTGGATAACAAGGAGAAAAGCGCGGAGGAAAAATCAAGTAAATATATGTACTGTCATAAGTGGCAGAAGGCGAAAACGTCGCAGATAAGGTTTAATAAGCACTTGTTTGATTTATGAGCTGATCGCTATCAGTAAATGTATTTTAATCGCTGATGTATGTAAATAAATGCTACAAAATATATTACATAATGGAAAAAAACCATGTCTTCCTTTGCCAGTTAAATTTGCATGCTATCATTTATTGAGCTACAGTTATTTTTGTCACATAGAACCATTAATTGATTACTACACTACTGTTTGTTACACGCAATACGATATGAGCAGTACGTAAGTGATATGAAGGTAACTGAACTCTCAGTGAGATCTATCCTCAGAACGGATGTGATTCTCCTTGCGAGTCAGCACACTGGAAGCGACTGGCTTTTGCGTCTACGCAAAAATGTAAACTTTTGCGCATTTTCTCAACTTTTCGCGGCGTAATGAATAGTCTATTAAATTTCGGGAATGCAGCCGCGCAAATAAAATTTCTTCCACTCATATTCCGGCCGCTTATCGTCCTTCCATCCTCAGAGTGAGTCGCAAGACTTGCGGCCGAAATATCAGTAGAAGCAATTTTATTTGCGCGGCTGCATGCCCGAAATTTAATGGACTGTGTTGACTTTTGTGTATCCTTGATTGTTATTGGCACACGTTATTACCCAACAAATTAAATTATACGTTATTACCTTGACAAGTGTTATATTACTAGAGAAGGCTCACGCAGGATGGCGTGCGGTGTGAAACAGGATACGATACGTAATGAATGCTATAAAGAAAAGTACGTAGCTGCTGGAATACTTAACTTTATTCCATCATTTGTATACATCGTTCTTGATGAGACATGCTTCATACGATAACTATCAATTGCTATGGCGCCTTGCTAGGTCGTAGCCATTGACTTAGCTGAAGGCTATTCTAACTATCTTCTCTGCAAATAAACGAGGCTTCGTCAGTGTTGCATCGCTAGCTAAGTCGTCCGTACAACTGGGGCGAGTGCTAGTAAGTCTCTCGAGACCTGCCGTGTGGTGGCGCTCGGTCTGCGATCACTGACAGTGGCGACACGCGGGTCCGACATGTACTAATGGACCGCGGCCGATTTAAAGCTACCACCTAGCAAGTGTGGCGTCTGGCGGTGACACCACAACAAGGGTACCTGTAAGAAAAGAGGGGTACAAGTGAATGCTGTCGGCCCTATGCTGAAGTGATTACCAAATTTGTAAACGTGAAATGTAGGAAAAGGATGGGTGGGAAATCGCAGCGGCTAACCACACAGGGCATTGTGGTATTGCAAAGGCAGAAGTAAGAAATTTGTACCCGACTGGGACTCGAACCCGGATTCACTGCTTCTCATGGGCTATTGCCTTAACAAGCATTTTTTTTCGACGCTAACCATTTTTTTAAGGCCAGTGGACCCATATGGCCCCCGACCCCAACAACAGTGAACATAATATAATGACAATACAACAGAAATCTGCGTGACATCGTTGTATTTTGTTAGAAAACAGCACAATAGAGAATACGTGCAATCAGAGGATACCCTTTCGGTAGTACAACATAAGAGCGACGACCATTCGAAAATCAGAAAATAAACGCAAACTGATCCCAACTCTCCACAGTGGGGATGTGGGTGCGTCTTTGCGGAATTCAGTCTTGTTCAATGGTTCGTTGCTAGATGCTAATCAGTCTCAACCAGAATCAACTTCCCTTACCCGGTACAGTCCAGCTACAGGGAGGATCCTTCAATTCACTGCTTAAATAATTAGAAAAATTCTGACGATGCGGTGAAGGGTAAACCAGTTCATTGTGTCGTTCGTGTAGGAAAGTTTAAAAGTGTAGCCGATCGTTGAGACCGTCCGAAAAACGTAGTACAAGGGACGTCCTCTGATCCAGTTCATGGCATGTAGGTCTCAACCGGGTGGAGGATCATTCAAGGCTCGATCGTGTAGGGCGACACTACGACATAGCAAGTATCTTGCGAACTAGAAGGCGCACATCCGAGGAAGGTCCACATTCACGGTGATGTTCATCCGTGTCGGCCGCACGACACCTCACGCTCGTTGGGGAGCTTGGTGCGGAGGTGTCGTGCGGTCTACGTCTTGTCGGAAACTTTTCGTTAACCGCGAGATACCAGGTGGCACGGACCTCCGTCGCGAAATACGTTAGATGAATCGCTAACCACACTGCAGGCCATGCCGGGTGGCTTCTCTTAACCACATTCCGTGTGTGATTCGTCATCAACAGGCCGTATACCTCACGCTTTGCACGTGCCCTTATGTTGTTGTTGTTGTTGTGGTCTTCAGTCCCGAAACTGGTTTGATGCAGCTCTCCATGCTACTCTATCGTGTGCAAGCTTCTTCATCTCCCACTACTTACTGCAACCTACATCTTTCTGAATCTGCTTAGTGTATTCATCTCCTGGTCTCCCTCTACGAATTTTAACCTCCACGCTGCCCTCCAATGCTAAATTTGTGAACCCTTGATGCCTCAGAAAATGTCCTACCAACCGGTCCCTTCTTCTTGTCAAGTTGTGCCACAAACTCCTCTTCTCCCCAATTCTACTCAATACCTCCTCATTAGTTATGTGATCTACCCATCTAATCTTCAGCATTCTTCTGTAACACTACATTTAGACAGCTTCAATTCTGTTCTTGTCCAAACTATTTATTGTCCATGTTTCACTTCCATACATGGCTACACTCCGTACAGATGCTTTCAGGAACGACTTCGTGACACTTATATCTATAGTCGATGTTAAAAATTTCTCTTCTTCACAAACGCTTTCCTTGCCATTGCCAGTCTACATTTTATATCCTCTCTACTTCGACCATCATCAGTTATTTTGCTCCCCAAATAGTGAAACTCCTTTACTACTTTAAGTGCCACATTTTCTAATCTAATTCCCTCAACATCACCCGACTTAATTCGAATAGATTCCATTATCCTCGTTTTGCTTTTGTTAATGTTCATCTTATATCCTCCTTTCAAGACACTGTCCATTCCGTTCAACTGTTCTTCCAAGACCTTTGCTGTCTGTGACAGAATTACAATGTCATCGGCGAACCTCAAAGTTCTTATTTCTTCTCCATGGATATTGATAGATACTCCGAATTGTTCTTTTGTTTCCTTTACTGCTTGTTCAATATACAGATTGAATAACATCGGGGAGAGGCTGTCTCGCTCCCTTCCTAACCGCTGCTTTCATGCCCCTCGACTCTTATTTCTGTCATCTGGTTTCTGTACAGATTGTAAATAGCCTTTCGCTCCCTATTTTTTACCCCAGCCACATTTAGAATTTGAAAGAGAGTATTCCAGTCAACATTGGCAAAAGCTTTATCTAAGTCTACAAATGATAGAAACGTAGGTTTGCCTTTCTTTAATCTATTTTCTAAGATAAGTCGTAGGGTCAGTATTGCGTCACGTGTTGCAACATTTCTACGGACTCCAAACTGATCTTCGCCGAGGTCGGCTTCTACCAGTTTTTCCATCCGTCTGTAAAGAATTCGTGTTAGTATTTTGCATGTGTTATATAGAGAAAATTCGTGCGCATATGTCTGTATTCGAGGAAGAATGTGGGCGAATGCAATAGGAGGCAGGTAGGACGGAGGCGCCAGTTCACCAATAAGGAGGTCGCTGAAATCGTGGGTCCGCATCTTAAGCACGATGTTGATGTAGAAGGCCGTCGGAAGCGCCCAAACTTTGAACAGTCCCAGCCGGCCGGCGTGGCCGTGCAGTTCTAGGCGCTTCAGTCTGGAACCGCGTGACCGCTACGGTCGCAGGTTCGAATCCTGCCTCGGGCATGGATGTTTGTGATGTCCTTAGGTTAGTTAGGTTTAAGTAGTTCTAAGTTCTAGGGGACTGATGAACACAGATGTTAAGTCCCATAGTGCTCAGAGCCATTTGAACCATTTGAACAGTCCCAGTCGTCCGCTCTGCGAGGGATGGGGGTTGAGGAGTGGCGGGGGAGGGGGGGGGGCGGGGGTAGGGAGGGTGCGATTATCGTCTCATTTCTTCAAGAGATGTCCATTACCATCGAGGTACTCACGAGAAATGTTTGCGTTTTTTGTTACCGCCACGCGAAGCAAGTCGCCTAGCCGTAGGCGTCTAAAGCTAGCCGTGCAAAGGGTAGAGGCGGGTCGCTAGTGTAGTACCAGTTACCACTTTTCCCCGCTTAGTGATAGAATCCAACTGTCTGCAGAACTGATAGCGAAAGGAGGTAGCAGTAAAGGAACAGGAAAGTAAAACGTCATGCTACATTCTTAAGTTGTACCGCATAAATAACGAATTTTTAGTGAGCGATAAACTGTTTTTCTTTTATTGTTTTGTGGGGATGTAAGCAATAAAAGGTTCTGTAAGGGCTAGAAATTATGTTTACTGTATTTTTCAAGTTGTTAATTTGGGTTGGGTAGTTTTTGGGTAAGGAGACCAGACCGCGAGGTCATCAGTCTCATCGGATTAGGGAAGGACGGGGAAGGAAGTCGGCCGTGACCTTTCAAAGGAACCATCCCGGCATTTGCCTGGAGCGATTTAGGGAAATCACGGAAAACCTAAATCAGGATGGTCGGACGCGGGATTGAACCGTCGTCCTCCCGAATGCGAGTCCAGTGTGCTAACCTCTACGCCACCTCGCTCGTTTCAAGTTGCAAAGTGCTCTCATTCTCAAATACCGGGTGCATACAAAAAAAGTCGAGTAATTTTTATAACATTAATACTTGTCTTGTTGTGTAAGTTTATACCTGCTAGTGAGCAGATTATGAGAGTATTCTAAATTTTTAAATTCTGTTGGATAGGCAATCTGCAAGTGGGATTAGGTGATCGGGTGACCATTTCATCGTTTGGTAGAACAGTATTAAAAAAGCGTCTGAAATCAATTGATAGTAACATTATAAATGCGAAAGTAACTTGGTCTGTTGCGCGTTCACGACTAAACCGCTGAACTGATTTCAATGAAATTCAGTATGGAGATAGGTTGAACCCTGAAGAAGAAAACACGCTACTGTAGAAAGTTAAAAAGAGAAATACCTTCTCGAAGTTGGAAAAGAACATCCTGTTTTTTACATCAGTGAACATAACCATATTAAAAGAGTTTAAAATTTGTTGCATAATATACACATTGTGTAATGTATAGCTACTTCAGCAGCACGATGCATAAATGTGCGCTCCTAGCGACTCTTCTCCTCACACACCGCACGCCAGTGAAGCTGTTCATGCTGCCACATCGTGTTTCTTGGCAGTTGAGGGGGGAGGGGGGGAGGGAAGGGGAGAGAGGACGCACATCTACACTTACCCACACAGGCAGCCACGTGAGGGCAGCAAACTTTATTACCCCTACAACAGCTTGCTTACTCACCATCGCGCATCGTAACAAAACTACTGCCACCCAAGCGCAGCTGCGGGTAACAACTGGTACAATACTAAGTATAAAATAGTCTATTGAAAGTTTATTGTCTAACCTCCTTGCCTAGGGACGCCGGATGAAAGTTGATGTTGTCAAGCCCTGAATCAAAATTGCGCAACGGATAACTGGGGAGGGGAACTTGAGAGCGCTACCTAGAGAGCGTGCCCTTTCTGTACGATACTAGGCAAGGGGCTGGAGGGCTCACACGCTGATGTGTGGGTCCCTGCATTCTATATCTTTTATTTTAAATGAATTCCTTTAACTTGACTTCTTTGTGACTTTTAAGGTATGTTAAATATTGATGACAATTGATTACGTATTTATTTTAAATATTATCACTCGATTTTACAGCGATTGCAGCAATTGTTCCAGTTTACAGATATTACAATTTTACAACTTATAGCTCGTGTATATTATATAACAATGTGCACGCACTTTTCTACGGGCAAGACGGAATTGCGTTGGCCAAATGTATACCACCAAAGCCTCCCAATATTTTATATAGGACATCCACTACGTGAGGAGGATAATAGGCAAACTGGGGACCGGATACATTAACACAGGGGGTCAAATTTCCTAAATTAACGAGATCATACATTTCCTTACACAATCCGAAGCTGGAAATAAAAGAATTAGTACAAATATTCAAATACCTCTCTTCCATGCGTGAACATTGAGACAGACGCACTGAGGGCACGTCTGCTCACTTACCCGTCTTTTGCAACACCCCCGAATATGGCGGGCACCCGGAGGTCTTCCTGGTCCCCGGTGGAGGGGGTGGTCGAACCACTTGGCCGTGACCAACCTCTCCACCCAAAATCTTCTGACACTGGAAAGTCTTTGACTTTTACCTGCCTGTGCTGTCTCTCTGATCCCCTACCCAGGAGTAAGGTTGGCACTACTACACTACAGAACTACTTCCCAACAAAGATTTGGCCACGCTTTACGGAAAGGTGTGAGGAGGATTAGGAAAGTTCATGTGCAGATTCACATTCACGTACAAGAAATGCATAATACACGGTACATATAAATACGTAATATGAAGCCTGACACATTTCTTTCCACCCGTCCACATGGGTTCAGTTGCACCCGCGGCCGGCCGCGTCGTGTAATAAAATTGGCTGCGGAGCCGCCTCTGTTTCTATTTCCCGGTGCGAGCGAGCAGGGAAACCTGCTGCTTATATGACAACCATTCTTTCAGTGAAACAACTGCATAAAATTAAACCAGGCTGTACACGTTACTGCGATGATTGTGAAGTGATCGATCCCCCTGCCCCCTCTAACGCACGTACATCGTTGCACGTAAGTGTCAAGGTTGGATGTGGAACCTGTCCTGAATGAAACACGCAATGCTAAGCATAACCACTTCTCATACCCATGAAAAATGTCAAAGTCTTCGTGTTTCCTAGCTAAAAACAAAATAGTTATGCCTGGGTAATTGGACATTTTATTTACTATGTGTTCACCTCCAATTACCATACTGTACAAGAATTTACTTTAAACATCAATGGAACAACTACAGTTCAAGAAGATATCCAATTTAAAATAGAAGAAGTGCTTCCATGTTTTTTTTAAAAAATCGGTACTATCCTCTGCAAAATTTCAATACATTTGCTAATTTTGGTTGCTTTTCAACGATTTTTGGGAAGGTCTCATCAGTTTCTTTTTAAGAAGAAGAATTTTCAACTTCAGTTCGCCATTTACTTGAGACGAATTTTTCTTTATTAATTTCACACGTCCAACAAAAACTTTGGTGATGGAACCACACTTTTTAGTATCTACAGTATGTACTGGGGCAACACAGTCAAGGAAGACGTTGTTTATACGCAAAAATATTTTAGCTGTATCAAGCTAATAATATATTCAGTCACTTCATGAAGGAAATGTTCACTTCATTTTCTTGAAGTGGACTTTTTTTCAATTCCCAGCTGCATTTCAGTGTAATATATTGGAGAAATGTAGATAAAGAAGGTTTCTTGGATAAAGAAAGATTGAGAGGGCATGTGGAGACATCGTTGGTGTCAGCTACAAATCCGAAGCTCCAGAATTTAATGCCCTGACGGTCCTGGGATTTTTTCAGCCTCTTATTGCTTCCCCCATCTCTGGTAATGATTAGTTAATACAAAAAATGCCAATTGTACCATGGTTAGAAGTAATATTTTGAAATGTAGTCCTCTTTATAACGTACTAATTACGAGATTTCCATGCCCAGAGCAAGTCAGAGGTATACCTCCGCAATAGCTAATAAAGCAGTGTTATGTTCAAAGCAACATTCCCTGTGTGAACTGACTTGTTTTGCCATACTGGATTTGAATGCAGCTCACTATAACTGTAGCTTCTCCACGTGTGTTTGCATGATCCTGATACTGATCTTTCACTGTAAACAAGGCTTATTCAGTAAATACAAGGATAGCCCAGAAAGTAATGAACTGCATTTTTTTCTTCAACAATTCTTTATTGAACATAATGAGAATTACACACACGAATGAATGGTGTTTTATGTACACACCCTACTTTTCCACGTAATCTCCCTCCCATTCTATGGCCTTCCTCCAGCGCGAAACAAGGGCGTGTTTGCCCTCCGGTACCAATCCTTGCTCCGGCGGCGGAGCCAGTGTTTCACTGTGTGAATCACCTACTCATGGTCCTCAAAATGTCTTCCACGAATGGCATCCTTCAACGGTCCAAACAAGTGGAAGTCAGAGGGGGTTAGGTCAGGGCTACAGGGTGGATGGGGTAGCACTGTCCAACCGTGTTTTCGATGTGTTCAGCAGTCCTCAGACTTGCGTGGAGCCGAGCGTTATCGTGTTGCAGCAAAACATCTCCTAGGTTGCTGTATCGCCGAAGTCGCCGGAAGCGGGTCTTGAGTATTGTTAATGTGTTGACATATGTTTCTGAATTAATGGTACCACATCTTTGGCATTACATCAATGAGAATCACACCTTCAGAGTCCTAGAGAATGGTGATCATGACATTACGGGTGGAAGCAATTGCTTTGAATTTTTTCTTCTGTGGGGAGTGAGAATGGCACCATTCCATCGACTGTCGTTTTGTTTCGGGCTCAAAATGGTGAATCCAGGTTTCATCACCTGTCACAATCGGGGCAAGAAGCCCTCCCCCTTAGCATCGAAGCGCAGCAACAAAGCAAGACAAATGTTTTTTCTGTGCGATTTGTTGTCCTCCGTTAGACACCGCAGGACCCATATTGCACATACACTCCTGGAAATTGAAATAAGAACACCGTGAATTCATTGTCCCAGGAAGGGGAAACTTTATTGACACATTCCTGGGGTCAGATACATCACATGATCACGCTGACAGAACCACAGGCACATAGACACAGGCAACAGAGCATGCACAATGTCGGCACTAGTACAGTGTACATCCACCTTTCGCAGCAATGCAGGCTGCTATTCTCCCATGGAGACGATCGTAGAGATGCTAGATGTAGTCCTGTGGAACGGCTTGCCATGCCATTTCCACTTGGCGCTTCAGTTGGACCAGCGTTCGTGCTGGACGTGCAGACCGCGTGAGACGACGCTACATCCAGTCCCAAACATGCTCAATGGGGGACAGATCCGGAGATCTTGCTGGCCAGGGTAGTTGACTTACACCTTCTAGAGCACGTTGGGTGGCACGGGATACATGCGGACGTGCATTGTCCTGTTGGAACAGCAAGTTCCCTTGCCGGTCTAGGAATGGTAGAACGATGGGTTCAATGACGGTTTGGATGTACCGTGCACTATTCAGTGTCCCCTCGACGATCACCAGTGGCGTACGGCCAGTGTAGGAGATCGCTCCCGACACCATGATGCCGGGTGTTGGCCCTGTGTGCCTCGGTCGTATGCAGTCCTGATTGTGGCGCTCACCTGCACGGCGCCAAACACGCATACGACCATCATTGGCACCAAGGCAGAAGCGACGCTCGTCGCTGAAGACGACACGTCTCCATTCGTCCCTCCATTCACGCCTGTCGCGACACCACTGGAGGCGGGCTGCACGATGTTGGGGCGTGAGCGGAAGACGGCCTAACGGTGTGCGGGACCGTAGCCCAGCTTCATGGAGACGGTTGCGAATGGTCCTCGCCGATACCCCAGGAGCAACAGTGTCCCTAATTTGCTGGGAAGTGGCGGTGCGGTCCCCTACGGCACTGCGTAGGATCCTACGGTCTTGGCGTGCATCCGTGCGTCGCTGCGGTCCGGTCCCAGGTCGACGGGCACGTGCACCTTCCGCCGACCACTGGCGACAACATCGATGTACTGTGGAGACCTCACGCCCCACGTGTTGAGCAATTCGGCGGTACGTCCACCCGGCCTCCCGCATACCCACTATACGCCCTCGCTCAAAGTCCGTCAACTGCACATACGGTTCACGTCCACGCTGTCGCGGCATGCTACCAGTGTTAAAGACTGCGATGGAGCTCCGTATGCCACGGCAAACTGGCTGACACTGACGGCGGCGGTGCACAAATGCTGCGCAGCTAGCGCCATTCGACGGCCAACACCGCGGTTCCTGGTGTGTCCGCTGTGCCGTGCGTGTGATCATTGCTTATACAGCCCTCTCGCAGTGTCCGGAGCAAGTATGGTGGGTCTGACACACCGGTGTCAATGTGTTCTTTTTTCCATTTCCAGGAGTGTATTTTTGAATATCTAAGAGTATGGACAGTTTCATCCAGACTTCCTTTGCTGACTAACAGATGCAGCGCCAACTGCCAAGTCATAATGCGTCAATCCTCGCGAATGGCAACATCAGCCAGCTGCAACATGTCAAGTGTGACAGCCGCGGATGGTCTCCCCAACCGTTACAAATCGTGGGGATCCGCCGCCCCGCCTCGGGATGACCTCACCCTCCGTGCCCAGCGACTAACTGTACTTCTGTCGACAGCAGATTCGCCATAGACTTTGCACAAGCGTTTGTGAATATTTCCCAGCGTTCCTATCTCTGCAGTGAGAAATTCAATGTCGGCTTGTTGCTTGTAACGTACAATACCTGCAGACGCCATCTTGAAATCATCCTGCAGCTATGCTATCTGTCGGAAGTGACGGAAACTAGGCGCGATCTCTCAGGAGAGTTCAGATATTACATACGTAACGTTTCGCTTTCGTAGCGTTGCTTTTAGCTGGGAATAAAACTGCGGTGCATTACTTTCTGGGCAACCGTCGTAGTTCTAGTTCACTGAAACAGGACTCAAGAATCTTTGATATCTGCTAATTATGTGACACTACTATAAGGCACCTTTCTACTCATTGTCAGTGACACGTTCATAAAATAAGAGTTTTAGGAAAAAATAATTGTTAGCCGCGCATTAAAAGGAAATTATTTTCAAAAGCAAACATGTGCCGAAATTTAGGGTCGTTTATGAAAATTTTTGGTTTGTTTACATATACGGATTGCAAGTTAAGCAGTTGTTCGCTTTGCAATTATTGGCATTCCAGACATATTTCCGCTCTTGCAGGTGATGCAGTAGAGAATTTTCTACGGCGTAATGCATGAGCGACAGAGTTAGAGTAATGACACTGTTTTAGTCGCTAAGACTTACTGCCGCTCCAGTAAGAATGTTAGAGTGTCTGCAAGGGCTGTCTCAAGTCACCATTGCAAAACACTGTAGAAAGGAAGTTCTACAATCGTAGTTATTTTGGAGTCAGTGGAAGACAAAGGGCGCAATGCTAGAAAATCCCTTGAGTGTTCCAGACGACTTGTCTCATCCGTTTCCTGTAAAGGAAGTTAGCCGTTAGCGATTGCGGCCGGCGCGGATGAAAAAGCGCCGGCGGGTAATGGCTGTGGAATCTGAGCGGCCGTGGAGACCGCTTAACGAGGGCGGCGCAGCAACCTGTCAAATTACCTCCTCGCTGCCGGCGTTCGGTCGTTACGCAACGGGTGCAGCGGCACGCCATACACAGACGTTCGACATGTGAGTGGATACCGACCGAAGAACCCACCGAAATTTTCAAAATATTTAATGTTTACTGCATCCTAGTGGTGGAAGAAATATCCGTCATCAAATAAGGGGAGGAAAGGTGATGAACTGAAAGGTGTTCACGACATCGATCTTATGTAAAGTGATTAATCCTCGCAGTACCGAGGAGGACGGGGTTACTTTGTGTGGTGTCACCACCAGACACCACACTTGCTAGGTGGTAGCCTTTAAATCGGCCGCGGTCCGGTAGTATACGTCGGACCCGCGTGTCGCCACTATCAGTGATTACAGACCGAGCGCCGCTGCACGGCAGGTCTAGAGAGACTTCCTAGCACTCGCCCCAGTTGTACAACCGACTTTGCTAGCGATGGTTCACTCACTAAATACGCTCTCATTTGCTGAGACGATAGTTAGCATAGCCTTCAGGTACGTCATTTGCTACAACCTAGCAAGGCGCCATTACCAATTACTATTGATGCTGTAAAACATGTACCGTCATGAGCGATGTTCACCAATTATGGATTAAAGTTGAGTATTCCAGCAGCGCCGGCCGAAGTGGCCGTGCGGTTAAAGGCGCTGCAGTCTGGAACCGCAAGACCGCTACGGTCGCAGGTTCGAATCATGCCTCGGGCATGGATGTTTGTGATGTCCTTAGGTTAGTTAGGTTTAATTAGTTCTAAGTTCTAGGGGACTAATGACCTCAGTAGTTGAGTCCCATAGTGCTCAGAGCCAGCCATTTATTCCAGCAGCTACGTACGTTTTTTGTTAGTCTCATTTCCTTGACCTGTTCCAGACCTCACGCCAGCCTGCGTAAGCTAAAACGCGTGCCTTTCGGCTTCCTCTCACAGTGGGTTTGCTGTCTTGCCAATCCACAACACTTTGAACCTACCTATTGAAAATATCGTAATCTAGTTTGGTAGTTAATGTTCTAAAATTTCAAAAAGTACTCGCTGTTTTTTTATGATTTCTTAAATTTTTCAGTTAAACTTAACCGAAAAATTTAAGTCTTAGTCGCGAAAGCAACTTTTGACTGCCAATGTCATATTTTTATTTTCAGGTTCAGGACGCTTCTTAACGAAATTTGTATTTTTTAATTTTTTTCTTTTTTGGTGTTGAGCACAAAGTACCCGAACCCCCTCCCCACCCTGCCACTTGGTACTACACGTTATGAAAAATGCATTGGTATTGCCAGAGCTCATGTCATCTTTAACCACCTGAATCTGTTATTTCAGTAGTGTGAAGGGACGCTCATGCATGTGTCTGCAAAGAGGTGCGGAAACTCTCTATGCAGCGTTTCAAAGGACTAGGAAAAATATGTGTGTCAGGAAATCTGGCGGGATTCCAAACTGGTTTTAGGCAGCCACACGTGGAGGCAGCCAGCTATTATTTCACAACGCTTTTTCATTGTTGTCTCATGCTTCATACTTGGGTTTATATGGATAGTTACGTATAGGATATGGCTATAAAAGAGGCTCTGTATTGATATTCAGTTGTGTAATTTCATTTCTTGTTTGACAAAGTATTCTCATTGATTATGCTTAGGCAAGACGAAAATTAATGTCTCCGAACTTTTTATGAGAAAATCCTTCTAGCTTCCTAAATAAATCTCATTAACATTCTACATCCTTATTCGTTATGTTCAAATATTTATTTCTCAACATGTTTGAATCGTAGTAAAGTATAACGTTCCATAATAGGCCATAACGGTAGGAAGGTATGGGTGCAATGTATCTACAATTAATAATAAATCACACAAAATTTAAAATAAGCTGCATAGATCCACTGAAGCCGAAACACAATAGTTCAAATAAGTTGAATTGCGATATTAACCGATTATACCGGTATCTAAGCTATTAACGTTATTTCTAAACAATGATATAACCGAACAGGACAGCAGCTGTAGGACAAATAACTTCACTAAAACCACTCTGAGTTTAAAGTTTAGTAAATTAGCATATGTTTAAGCAGGCGGAGGTAAGTAGTGCAGACACTGCAGAGAAACTGTTAACGTAAGCAGCAGCAGCAGACAATGACTACGGCCTCTCAGCAATCCGCTCGTCGCTGCTGGCATCTAGCGTCTATCGATTCGAGCCGACTTGCACCCAAAAGTGCCACAGCAGATCCGAAACTTGGGACTTCTCCCCTCTCTCAAATTCCGCAACCATTACTCGCCGGTTCTTTTTCCTACACACTGACTGCAGTTACTAACGTCTCGCATTCTTTACGCGAAACCGATGTCACAAGTAGTTCTGCAGAGTCATAAGGCGAGTCAGCGAATCGACAGTGAATCTTAGCAACTGAGAGAGAGGCGTTACTCAAATCTTTTCCCTCGTGCTCCCCAGTGCTGAAAATTTTGTGATGCGACATCTGGCCGACTCGCTCTGGGATGTCGATATCCTACTCGGATAAACGCTTGAAACGTCCCCTTTGAACAATTATACGTGACTGTGCTTTAACTGACACACAATATTTTTTTGCGCAACGCAATCTGACTTTCAATAATCCCTACAAAAGAATGGCCCTGTCTAATATTAACCTATACGTTTCACAAATCACTTACCTCACAAAAATCTTCGTTACTCGAACTACTGCAATACAGCGAGCGCCACTACCGCCAGCTAAATAAAAGATTCAAACTACAGAAGGCACTAACTACTGATATGCATAGTTAGCAAATGAAAGATTTTGATAGAGAACAAACAATGTATTTACCTTACTAGTGTTCAAAAGTCATAATACATATAGGAGTTCATAACATCCATTCTTACAAATATCAAAACTCCGCCATTTCTCTCTCCACATCCACCACTGCTGGCGGCTCACCTCCAACTGCGCAACGCTACGTGCAGTTCACATCCAGCTGCCGCTGCCCAACACTACAATGGCAGAGAACAATGCAAACTAGCCACAGACTGCACACAGCACAGCCAGTGATTTTCATACAGAGCGCTATGTAACGTTGCCAATAAGAAAACATAAACAGCCTACTTACACGCTTAATATGCATTCCGCATATGCAAACTTATCAAACTACTTGCCCGTTAACTATGTTGATTGTACTCCTTTCCCCAAGTGCGTCAGTATATTATACGCGTATATTTCAAACTACACTGAAGCGGCAAAGAAACTGGTTTAGGCACGAGTATTCAAATACAGAGATATGTAAACAGGCAGAATACGGAGCTGCGGTCACCAACGCCTATATAAGACAAGTGTCTGGCGTGGTTGTTAGATCGGTTACTGCTGCTACAATGGCAGGTTATCAACATTTAAGTGAGTTTGTACGTGGTGTTATAGTCGACGCACGAGCGATGGGACACAGCATTGCGAGGTAGCGATAAACTGGTAATTTTCCCGTAGGACCATTTCACGAGTGTACCGTGAATACCCAGAATCCTGTAAAACATAAAAAAAAAATGTTCGAATGTGTGTGAATTCTTAAGGGACCAAACTGATGAGGTCACCGGTCCCTAGACTTACATACTATTCAAAGAACCTTAAACTAACTTATGCTAAGAACAACACACACACACCCATGCCCGAGGGAGGACTCGAGCCTCCGTCGGGAGAGTCCGCGCAGTCCGTGACAGGGTGCCTTAAACCGCGCGGCCACTTCGCGCGGCGGTAAAACATCAAATCTCCAACATTGGTGCGGCCAGAAAAAAGATTCTAGAAGGCCAGGACGAACGACGACTGAAAACAAACGTTCAATGTGACAGAAGTACAACCCTTCCGCAAATTGCTGTAGATTTCAATGCTGGGCCATTAACAAGAGTCAGCGTGCGAACCATTCAACGAAAGGTCATCGATATGGGCTTTCGGAGCCGAAGGCCCACTCGCACACCCTCGATGACTGCAGGACACGTCAACACGGACATTGAACTGTTGATGACTGGAAACGTGTTGCCTGGTTGGACGAGTCTCGCTTCAAATTGTATTGAGCGGATCGACTTGCACGGATATGGAGACAACCTAAAAAATCCATGGACCCTGCATATCAGCGGATGACTGTTGCAGCTGGTATTGGAGTTAGCGTGATATGGGACTCCTGATACTTCCAAATACGTATCTGACTGGTGACACGTACGTAACATCCTGTCTGTTCACATGCATCCATTCATGTCCATTGTGCATTCCGACAGACTTGAACGATTCCATCAAGACAATGGGACATCCCACACGTCAATAATTGCTGCAGAGGGGCTCCAGGAACACTCTTCTGAGTTTAAACACTTCCGCTGGCCTCCAAAATCCCCAGACATGAACATTATTGAGCATATCTGGGATGCCTTTGCAACGTGCTATTCAGAAGAGATCTCCGCTACCTCGCACTCTTACGGATTTGTGAACAGCCCCGCAGGATTCATGGTGTCAATTCCCTCCATCATTACTTCAGAGATTAGTCGAGTCCATGCCGCGTCGTTTTGCGGCGCTTCTGAGTTCTTGCGGGGGCCCTACACGTTATTAGGCAGGTGTATCAAGTTCTTTGGCTCTTCAGTGTATAAGCAAGAACGATACCGTATTTTTGTTATACCTTGTCGGCAAAAAATGTTCTACACGAATAAAATAGCAATAAATCGATTTTATGAAGGGGTCCACAAATTCTACTTGTAGATGGCAGTGGTAAGCAAACAGCTCGGTACAGACCAGGATGTTAACCCGTAGCAGAACATATCTAATGGAAATTTACATATAGATGCATATAACTTTGGAGTAATCAAGGAAACGATATATATTACTGCTAGTGTGACGGCAACAACACCACACTTGTGCTGGATGCCTGTTCGCATCCCACCATCTTGCACTTCGTTGCACTGACCTCTTCGGTCAAGCAGTCGAGAAAACTGCGGCCATCCACTTACCGCCTACACGCGGAACACCTACAGAGATTAAACGGGAGTCAGACTTGCAGGTTTCAACACCAGCCGTAAAGCGATGTGGTTTCGGTGAGCCATATTTATGAGCGTTTTGTCGTTTGCCTTCTGAGCGATCTAGATATCGTTATTGGATGAAAGAGAGGCAGTAGCTTAATAAGATCGAGTGCTCCGGGCTCCGGGCAGTGGGTGATAAATGGGACCGGTTGTCACGGCGAGACGCTGAGGCGGGCTGAGCAGAGCAGCGCTAGGTGGTTCCTGAGGCCACCAGGATCTGCTGGCGCAGCCGCGCGGATGGCCTCAACCTTCCGTCTGCCAAGTGGCTCGCCGCCCAGGCGACGAGCGACGACCACGCGGGCTAGTCCAAAAAATTTCATAGTTATTTTTTAAAGGCGAAGTTAATGTCTGTGGAGAGATGCAGCAATTCTTAGACACTCATAATATCCACGGGTATACTGCCGGTCTACAGTGTCCAACGGGCACAATATTTCGGCGATCGTACATGTCACCATCATCAGATGAATTGACGAACTGAGCTCCTGTGAACGTGCCGGCACGGAGATCCGTACACTAGGGCTACTCAGAGGGAACTGGGTTCGGTTGCGGCGGCGGCCGATTTAAATACCCGCCGCCCGCGGCGCAGTCCCTCCACCGGCCGCGCCCCGCGCCACGGTCGCGCGGTGGAACAGATCGCGACTGCGTCTGAGATGACGTCGGAGTGATGGCTCTGTCCGCCATGGTCGTCACAACTGTACGTTTGCTCGATTTACTCTTGAATAACCCAATCGCTGGTTCCCAAGCCTTGCTAAGATTATAGCCACATTCACGGTTTATGAGGTCGTCATTGGTGCGAATTTCGATGGCCTCTCTAACAACGCTGTCCCAGTATCTCGACGTCTGTACCAGAATCCTCGTGCGTTCATACTCCATAGCGTGATTTTCCGACAAAGAATGTTCAGCGACCGCCGACTTGCTCGGATACATCAGTCGAGTGTGCCTTTGGTGTTCACGGCATCGATCCTCGACGGTACGCATCGTCTGACCAATATGCGACTTGCCACATTGACACGGAATCTGGTACACGCCGGCCTTCCTCAAACCGAGGCCATCTTTGGCGCTCCCCACCAGTGCGCGAGTTTTATTCGGAGGGCAAAATACAGTTCCGACCCGGTGTTTCTTCAAAATGCGGGCGATTTTCCCCGAGAGTGCACCTGTATATAGAATAAACGCAGTGCCTACCTCCTCCCTCGTGATTTCATCCATCTCCACAGGTTGTGCTGTAGTGGTTGGGTGGAGAGCACGTTGAATCTGCCACTCTGAGTACCCATTTTTTCGAAATACAGTTCTCAGATGTTCCAATTCCTGGGGTAGACTCTCTGCATCAGAGACAGTGCGCGCCCTATGTACTAGAGTTTTAAGTACCCCATTCCTCTGTAAAGGGTGGTTGCAGCTGTCTGCGTGCAAATACAGATCAGTGTGCGTTGTCTTCCGATACACCCCATGACCTAGGGTGCCGTCAGCCCTTCTCTTGACCAAGACGTTCCACCGCGCGACCATGACGCGGGGCGCGGACAGCGGAGGGAACGCGCCGCGGGCGGAGGGTATTTAAACCGGCCGCCGCCGCGACCAAACCCAGTTCCCTGTGAGCAGGCATAGCGTACGGATCTCCGTGCTGGCACGTTCACAGGAGCTCAGTTCGTCAATTCATCTGATGATGGTGACATGTACGATCGCCGAAATATTGTGCCCGTTGGACACTGTAGACCGGCAGTACACCCGTGGATATTTTGACTATCAAATACGCCGGGAGAAACTCAAGAATCACAATTCTTAGACAGTTATGGCTGATCATTTATTTCAGCCACAGTTGTGATTTAAACTCGACGATTAGTGGTCTTGGTCATTATGGACCATCTTCAGGAGTACGATAAATGGAACAGAACTGAGCCCTTTTAATTGATTATTTAGAGCAAGAAAAGCAAAAGCAAAGGTTTCTTGGAAGTGGTAAGGTCTGGCTACAGAAAATAAAACCATTAACATAACCCAGACGCGTGTTACAAGAAAATTTGGCACTTGAATACCACTACAATTGAAATACATATATCGCAATCAAAACTGCCTATAACGCCTCAGAACTCGTCAGCAGAGGAAACTACTACCGCAGCAGACGGAACAGCCGACGTACGAAACTCGACCAGTGAGTTCAGAGATAACAACAAAAGTTACTGCCGGCCGCGGTGGTCTAGCGGTTCTAGGCGCTCAGTCCGGAGCCGCGCGACTGCTACGGTCGCAGGTTCGAATCCTGCCTCGGGCATGGATGTGTGTGATGTCCTTAGGTTAGTTAGGTTTAAGTAGTTCTAAGTTCTAGGGGACTGATGACCATAGATGTTAAGTCCCATAGTGCTCAGAGCCATTTGAACCATTTTTTGAACAAAAGTTACTCGCAAACGGTAGGCAAGTAATAAACATAATATATGGAAGGTGGAAGATGTAACAGACAATCTCCAAGATTACAGGCAGATGGTCACCATGAACCTTCGGTTATAGCTTATAGGAGAAAGGGTTCCGATCTGGAGTTGGTATATAAATCGCTTACCCCTGTCACTATCTACACACGTCACAAACTAGTATGGTGTAGATACAAAGGCAACAGGGAAACTAATGGCGTTACGTGAT
Source organism: Schistocerca serialis cubense (assembly GCF_023864345.2). Taxonomy (NCBI): domain Eukaryota; kingdom Metazoa; phylum Arthropoda; class Insecta; order Orthoptera; family Acrididae; genus Schistocerca; species Schistocerca serialis. The sequence continues at coordinate 123,907,371 of NC_064643.1, forward strand.
GCCCACTGATGAGTCTCGCTTCTGTTTGTGGCGGTCAAACCAACGACATATACGATCTGGTGAATGGTGACAGGAAGGAGCGATTCCCCAAACCACGTCACTCCATTCCCAGTATTCTTCTTTTGTGGAGCTACTGGTTGCGATAATAGGACTGATTTGCTACATGTTGAAAGGAGGTTGAATTCTATAGCAATGATAAAAATGCTCTAGTTCAGCAGGTAAGACTTTATACTGCACTTCACACCATAAACAGCTTAAGGATTTTACGGATCGTTGACTGGCCAGCCCTGGCCCCTGATTTTTCACCCACGTGTGTGATGGTATGAGAAGTCCTGAGAGACTTTCGTAACAGCCTCCAGCCAACGGTCGTCACGACCCTACACAGCATGTGCCTCAGGCATGGCAAGAAGTTCCTCAGGAGGACATTCGGAGGCTCGTTCCTTCTGTGTTACAACAAATATGAGACTGAGCTCTGCCTTTTGGGGGTCACAGTTAACACTAGTGGGACGTGGTGGTCTAGCGATGAACGTAACCTTCACATTGCAACGATGTGAAGATTCGCGAGAAGTGGCACGTGGGTCGGATTCAAAGTTAAACAGTACAACCCCCTTCCCAGATTGGATAACAGAGGAAGGTTAGGGACACGCAAGTCGCTGAAGTGGCGCCCAACAGAAAGACTTGCACCAGGCCTTTGAGCCACACGAAATTATTATTATTATCTGAGTACCCGACTTCGATCTGGGGGCTGATGTGACATCGTATGGCAGTTTGGATATAAGGATAAGATGTAAAATACACTCCTGGAAATGGAAAAAAGAACACATTGACACCGGTGTGTCAGACCCACCATACTTGCTCCGGCACTGCGAGAGGGCTGTACAAGCAATGATCACACGCACGGCACAGTGGACACACCAGGAACCGCGGTGTTGGCCGTCGAATGGCGCTAGCTGCGCAGCATTTGTGCACCGCCGCCGTCAGTGTCAGCCAGTTTGCCGTGGCATACGGAGCTCCATCGCAGTCTTTAACACTAGTAGCATGCCGCGACAGCGTGGACGTGAACCGTAAATGCAGTTGACGGACTTTGAGCGAGGGCGTATAGTGGGCATGCGGGAGGCCGGGTGGACGTACCGCCGAATTGCTCAACACGTGGGGCGTGAGGTCTCCACAGTACATCGATGTTGTCGCCAGTGGTCGGCGGAAGGTGCACGTGCCCGTCGACCAGGGACCGGACCGCAGCGACGCACGGATGCAAGCCAAGACCGTAGGATCCTACGCAGTGCCGTAGGGGACCGCACCGCCACTTCCCAGCAAATTAGGGACACTGTTGCTCCTGGGGTATCGGCGAGGACCATTCGCAACCGTCTCCATGAAGCTGGGCTACGGTCCCGCCCACCGTTAGGCCGTCTTCCGCTCACGCCCCAACATCGTGCAGCCCGCCTCCAGTGGTGTCGCGACAGGCGTGAATGGAGGGACGAATGGAGACGTGTCGTCTTCAGCGATGAGAGTCGCTTCTGCCTTGGTGCCAATGATGGTCGTATGCGTGTTTGGCGCCGTGCAGGTGAGCGCCACAATCAGGACTGCATACGACCGAGGCACACAGGGCCAACACCCGGCATCATGGTGTGGGGAGCGATCTCCTACACTGGCCGTACACCACTGGTGATCGTCGAGGGGACACTGAATAGTGCACGGTTCATCCAAACCGTCATCGAACCTATCGTTCTACCATTCCTAGACCGGCAAGGGAACTTGCTGTTCCAACAGGACAATGCACGTCCGCATGTATCCCGTGCCACCCAACGTGCTCTAGAAGGTGTAAGTCAACTACCCTGGCCAGCAAGATCTCCGGATCTGTCCCCCATTGAGCATGTTTGGGACTGGATGAAGCGTCGTCTCACGCGGTCTGCACGTCCAGCACGAACGCTGGCCCAACTGAGGCGCCAGGTGGAAATGGCATGGCAAGCCGTTCCACAGGACTACATCCAACATCTCTACGATCGTCTCCATGGGAGAATAGCAGCCTGCATTGCTGCGAAAGGTGGATATACACTGTACTAGTGCCGACATTGTGCATGCTCTATTGCCTGTGTCTATGTGTCTGTGGTTCTGTCAGTGTGATCATGTGATGTATCTGACCCCAGGAATGTGTCAATAAAGTTTCCCCTTCCTGGGACAATGAATTCACGGTGTTCTTATTTCAATTTCCAGGAGTGTATAATATGTAAGAAATTTTTTTGACAACGTATTCTGACTGTTTACAACACTTGTTTATAAACAACATTTTTAATTTACGTGTACAAATTTTTCGAATTTCTTATTCTAGAGCAAGCTACGTATAGTTGGACACGAGAGATGCATGAATCTTTGAGGATGTTGCCGCGATATTTTGAAGTTCGTCCTTGCGCTAAAACTTTAGGCTAATTTGATTGGAAATTGCAGTCTTTTAAATTGGAATGGCATTTCAGTAGAGATCAGTGGTATTTTCAGTCTTAAGTTCGGCTTCGATGATGTTATCCGATAGCTGTTTGACGATCATCTTTGTTCCATTACAAAGTTTTGGTGAGTTGAGATTTCTGAGTAATATGATCGGAGATTCAATTTAAAGTTGAAGGCAGGGTACTGGCATTCCTGGTACTTGCAAAGAGTTTAGAAATTTTGTAGGTAACGTTTACCATCGCGTCTACCGATTTGTATATCCTCTCTTCACCGGGATTTTTTTTTAAATATTAAAGTTGTTATCAACTGCAATGTTATTTTTAGTTGCAGAAATCACTGTTGAATTGAATGTGGCCCGTCTGTTTAATTTATTCGCTGTTCTTTGTGTTTTCGCCGTTTCGCTTCAGAACTGGTAAGATGTCCTCTCTTTTACTTTTGGGCATTGTCTAGAATATAAATCAAATCAGCTTTTTATTGACAAATACACTAGGTACATTTTACATACTTTTCACACTTTCTGTTCGATTTACATTCAGTTACTGCATCACTTTTACCACTCACGCTTCACTGTTTGTGTTTTTTAAGTCTCTGCACTACTTTGTTGGTTCCTCCCTTCGTCACTGATAAGAAACTGACGTTCGAACCCACGACGGGTCTTGTTTCAATACTCCTATAAATGGTTAGCCCCAACAGTGGCGGATTCCAGAACATACCAAATGGCTTAGAATTGTCCAAAATGTTCCAGAACATCCGACAACATTCGACAGTGTTCTGGAATGCACCACAGTGATCTTGAATGATCCAAGATGTTCCCAAACATTCGGGTATCTTCTTGACTGTTCCAGACTATTCCCGAACATTCCGGAATATCCCGGACATTGTGGAACATTCCGAAACATTCTGGAATGTTGCGGAATGCTCTCGAATATTGTTGAAGGCTATCGAATACTCTCGAATGTTCTGGAAAATTCTAGAGGGCGAAAATTCCTAGCTCTTATATCCTTAAAGCAAGCCCTTCAGGTAAATACGGAGACCTTCTTCATGGATGGGAGGCATAGGGCTACCCCACCACTTTACTCCCTCGGTCGTATCGGAGCTCGTTTCTGTGTTTTAGCGGTAACACATTGATTATTATTATTATTATTACCTAATACTAAATCATATGATTGGCATCATTCTGAATGAAAAATTTCCATTATGTGAAGAACACCTCGACACACTTTGATGAATGTCGGAGTAATGGCGCGTGGTGTAGCACTTGCCACTTCCGTCAATGTATGTTTTTGACATTTTTTCCATTTTTCTTAAATCTGAAAATTTTTGATAACGACCGAAACAGGTTATTTCTTATATTACATCGCACCTCTTACTGACACAGATAATCAACTACCACCATTACTTTCTTCCTCTGTTCTCTGTGACCTTAGAAATTTAAGGAAAAAATGATAAATACTTTTGAGGCCCTTCAATGCAATAGCTCGAATTAACTTTTTAATTGAGCGTGGGAGGTATGGCGAATGGAACTCGCAGAATTTAAAAGTCACTGTCGATGCGCACATTAAACGCCAGCTAAACCAATTGTAAATGATGCGTCTACAATACGAGCGTTCTAAAATTTTAATGTACAGCGGACGCAAGTCCCATAAAATGTCAAAACAGTAATTTAGAATTCAATACGGTAGAGAATCTAACTAGGCAACGAGTGGATCCTTGAGGAGAAACAGCGGAGAGCTACCGACCATTTAACTTACGCTCGGTAATTGCGACACACAATAAATCCACTTAAAAATGAAAATAAGTAGCTTTAATTTGCACGTTAGCTGAAAACCTGACTCTGACAGACAGAAACAAGGTGCTTGCTGCTTCAGCTGATAACTTTAAGACGCGAACATTAATGGCAATGCACTGGTGGACGCTGTAGAGAAAGGAATGCACTGCCAAAACAACATCTGACTCGATCTGGTCATGACACTAGCGCCTTTCTTTAATTTCAGGGAACACATCACTCACTGAACATATAAGTAGTGAAGAAAAAAGCAGGATGGCTGCGCTCATTACAACGCAGGCAGTCCACGAAGCAGACTGTCCAGAAGAAGACAACTGACATAGCAATAAAATTGGAGTACGTAACGCTGACATTTTATGGTTGTGTGGCCGGCCGAAGTGGCCGTGCGGTTAAAGGCGCTGCAGTCTGGAACCGCAAGACCGCTACGGTCGCAGGTTCGAATCCTGCCTCGGGCATGGATGTTTGTGATGTCCTTAAGTTAGTTAGGTTTAACTAGTTCTAAGTTCTAGGGGACTAATGACCTCAGCAGTTGAGTCCCATAGTGCTCAGAGCCATTTTTTTTTATGGTTGTGTCACTTTAGCTTCGAACGGCTAATGGCTGTGTTTGACCACTGTACACAACGAAAATACTGTCAGAGTGAGAAATAAACTCAGTTATACACCAGGCTATTTTTGTTGTTCGTGGGACGCTTAGTGATGGAAAAGTTGTACGATAATTAAGGGATCTTATAATGTAAGTGCAGTCAGAGAAGTTACAGATTTTATATGTCCTTTATGATGCACACACTTTGCATCAAAATTGACAGAGAGCAAACTTCTCTAAAATCTCAATAGGGTACGAAATTATATGAAACATTGGAAGAAAAAGCACAAAGATTCTCTCAGCTGGACAGCTCACGAATGCAAAGTCAACGAGACACAAGAGAGACCAAAATTATAATCAAATAAGCAACACAAGTTGCACGGCAGGAGAAGGAAGTTGCGAGCCGCTCAGAATATGGATCGTGCTACCGCAACTGCGACGATTTTTTATGTATTTCTTTCTTTATTTATTTGCTATTTGTTTAGTCTGTTATTCTATATAAAAGAAAAGTCCGAATGTTGCTCATGAATTGGCATGAATAAAGCTGATAATATTTTCACATGATTTCAAATGTATTAGTAATAACTAAGCATTATGCTGTTTAAGGGGGGAAAACATACATAGAATAACAGCCTTAAAACAAAAATAATAAAAGCTAAAAATGTCTCAATAGTACCATTTGGCGATCTGCATCTGGCGCACAGATTTCTGTTCATCCTGAATCCAGAAGGCACACACTACTGGTCCTTTCACTGTGCCGCACTGGTTGGTCACAAATTTTGTAATTTATATTTCTAGACTACACTTCTACAACACTATGCAACACATCACCACACTACACAACACTACTGTACTTGGTACTAGAACCAAGTTGGACCTCTCACTTGTCTGGACAGCTAACCCCAGCGCGCCTCTGGACCACGGGCTCATAATCGTCATCATCATCATCCAGCGAGCTGAGGTGCATCTCAGGATTCACAGGGGCTGCGCCACTGTGCCACCCAAGGTGCACAGATAGGGAGGTGACCTTCAGGGTCTCAGGAAGTCCTTTCTGGTCCTCTCCGAGACTCGTCTCCTCACTGCTTCCAGAAGGTTGTTGTAGGTGGTTGTTCTGTCCTGGCGCGTCTCGTCATAGTGAGGTAAGGCCTCTTCTCGGTTGTCTCTCAGCCACGTAGGCTTGCAGTTCATAAGCTGATAGCTTTGAGCGAGTTCAGCTTCTGCCACAGATCCTCATTCCCTGTTGTATTGTAGAACGTTACATTTCTAAACGCGTCCCTGTCATGGTGTCTAGTATCTTGTCTAACGGCACACTGCCAGATGATATGATCCGGTGTACCGACTGCTTCACATTCGAGTGTCTGTGGTGCGCTGTCCTATTTTTAGTGAATAGCTGGGACACGGACCATACCCCTACAGGTAGCGTATAACTCCCTTGATTGGAAGGAAGCATGTCATTCTTATGCGATCTGAGGCTTCCCTGGCGCTTATAATGCTTCCAAGGTTCTCGGGTGTACTGCCAGTGCAATCGTCGAAGATCCACCATATTTCGGCGAACAACCGTTCCAACACCAAAAGGTGCTACTGAAGATCAGTACCACCTGATGATGGCGGGACGGTCGTTCGGCGAAATATAGTGGACCTTCGATGATTTCATCCGTCAGCACACCCGAGAGTCTTGAAAACATGTAATTCTTGTTCTTTCTTTTATGTTAGGAACGAACTGGTAGATTCTCCTCTCTAATTTGTCCTGTCCCATATTTCTTGCCATTCTCTATCAATGCATGCTTTTATTTCCCTATTCGATACGGTTATTGTGCACAGATCTGCTTTACCTTGTCATACTGGCTCTTCTTGAGCCAGTATTGTGCCTATTTCTTTCTTATGGCTAGGTCTAGAGGTTACAAGCCTAATATCACTAGCAGCGGCCTGCCAGGCGCACGAGTGCCATTCGCTGTTCTCACCGCAGAGTCTGAGCTGTCTTTACCTTTCTGGCTCTATGAGCACAAACGCTCGATCCGTAACCCACAATAGCGAGGACGATTGCGTCTGGTACATTCTTATTTCACTTTGTGGCAGCTCAAAAATTCTTTGGAAAGTTGTTGCTATTTTATCTAGGACTTTACTATCTCTCTGGGAGACGATTTTTACATGTGCATGGAAGTTTTGCTTTCCGTCGATGCTAATTCCAAGGTACCTATATACTTCTTTCCTTTTCACGGGTTGGTCATTTATTCGGATTGAAGGACTTCTAGTTCCTGATAATGTTCCTTTTAGTAACAGAAAGACTGTTTTGTGCACTGCTATTGTTAGCTTGTTTCCTACACACCGGTTACTTAGTCTCTCAAGAACTGCCCTACTATATTCCTCTAGTTTAGCCCTTGTCTTAGCAGATACTATAATTAGAAGATCGTTTGCATAGGCGATGGAGCCTCTGGTGTTGTTTATACTCTGAAGCTGGTTCGGTAATGGCTCTATGACAACATGCCAGAACCGCAAACAGATCCCTGTGGGCAGCCTTCTGTGATGTCTTTAACAATTTTCTTTCCAGTACACTCTAATTTTACCTGCCTGTCTGTGGAATAATCTCGTAGAGTGTTACAGAAACACCTTGGCCAGTCTGCCTGTTTCAGTCTTTGAACAGGGTAGGTCACCACAAATTATCAAACGCTCCAACAATATCAATCATTATGCCTACAACACATTTATCGTCTGAGGTATTCACAATATTCATTGCGTGATTTGTCGCATCCTCGGTGGATTTCGCTTTCCTGAAACCGTACTGCAGGGGCTCGTGCGTACTAACTGTCTGAGATCCTTCAGGCGACGGCGTAGAAGCTTTCCATGTACTTTGGCTAGAGCATTTACCAAGCAAATCGGCCTGTAAGATTTCAGTTTGCTTTGGTCTCAGTCTCCCACTTCTATGTTAGTACAATGGTACTGGAGATTTTCTAAATCCTGGGCACCCGACACTGCAAAAACATTCGTTTAGTAACACTGTTATGTATGACACAGTTTGGTCCACTAACTGATGCAACACTTCTGTTAGTATTCTGTCACCTCCTGGGGCTCTCTTCTTCTTTAACGACATTATTGTCAGTATTACATGTTGAAATGTGGCTACACTGAGCCACTGCGCCAAAGAGTATTATTAAGCCGCCTACACAGTGCTTGGGGAGAGCTCGTAGTAGTCAGTGCCTGTCGAGGTCTCGTGGTAGTCAGTACTTGTTAAGAACTCGTAGCAGAGAGTGTTTGTTGAGATGTGCTAGTAGGCTGTGCTTGCTGAGATGTGATACTGAAGAGTCTTGTTGAGATGTGGTAGTAGAGAGGCGGTGTGGAGATATATCGTAAGGATTAGAGTGATTTTCATCAATATAAATGAGGTAACAAACTCCGTTTCTTTTTTTTCATTATTTCAGTGTCCTAAATAATGCGTCATTACAGGTTCAGTCGACAAAGCATCTGGCGTGTGTTCTTGTATTAGAGTGTAATTCTGCTTTCCTTGAGCAATTATAGTATTTCTAATTTTCTTTTATCACGTCAGTATAATTGGTATTTAAAAATTCTTGTCTTGTTGAAGAAGAACCGTGCCAGATGTGCGTTGAGTCACACTCCCACACACAGATCAATTACACTTGTGCTTTGGTTTAGTAGGTTTTATAGTTGCTGGGGACTTAATTAATTAACTGTGTTAACGAAAATTTTCTTTCATTGTTTGTTGTTATTCCATGCAGTCAGATTGCGTACAAATACTAGTCAGGGCCAACCGTTTACGAGAGATAGCGTAATCGGACAAACAGCTACTAAAAATATTTCAATCGTAAATAATTAAGCCCCCATGCAATGTCCCTAGAAATCAGCAATGGTGCGCCACTCAGCACCAAGCAGCTGGTGAGGGGCGAGTAGCCCAGAAAAGTCCTTCTCCGCATTCAACTCACAACTTAAAATATATATATATAACACAGACGTGACGACTCGATCTGTTGCCAATATGGTGAACTAGAATTTCGCTTCTTATTAAGAAAAATAAAAAAAAGAAAGAAAAAAACAGGGGAACCCAGCAGAAACTTCCCGATAGTTGCATAAGAAACTCACAGTAACGAGCAAGAGATCGGTACTGGCCTACAGCAGTGTCTTGGGACTGGTCAGCTTCTTCACGTCAAGCACAGTGGCGGGGAAAACTCTTTCCACCGAATAAACCAAAATTTTGGAGCGAAACCAAATGACGCTCTCATACTGCTCGAGTGGTTCCACGGTGCTTCGTCCTTTGACGACCGAGGCAAAATTGTCACGCTGAGTTATTCACTGTGGGCGGCCGTGGCGGGACAGCGGCCTCTGCCCTCAGCAAGGACAGACACCGGCTCTCGACAACAAAACCTCAGACGTGGCTGCGGCCCTACTTCCGCGAAGCTGCTCAACTCTCTAGGATTGATCACCCATTCTAATGAGACTTAGTGACTGCGTTCTCCTAACAAACATTAACTTGAGACCAAATGGGGATGTACCCTCTCAGCGAGGTAAACGCAAATTTTTCTGCCAAGCTTACACGCCCGTTGCTTTCAGTGGCAGAAAAAGAAATAACATCATACGGTGATACATGACAGTTATGTCACAAGACAATAAAATAACTTAACCTTCAATTAATATGTATGGTAAATATAGCTCCATGTCTTGAACACTGACGTAACCTTTGAATGATTTTTTGAAGTAGCAAAGCTGACCAATTCGAACATAAAAATTTCATGAAAATGCAATTTGAGCATTTTGTAATTCACTTGGAAGTTCAAAATATGATGGTTATAGCAAATAATCGGAAATATGTTGTTCATATAAACGGAAAGATAACTGTAGAAAACCTCTTGAAAGTTATTAAAAATGTTAGTGGAAGTTTCGGTGGAACGCTTGCTCACAAAAATAGTCATTTCTATTCAGTATTCGACTGATACTGGTAGCAACGTACGTTCCATGCAGATGAAGTGGCGGCATCTACTGACGATATTCATCTGTGGTAAAGACTGCTCAAAAGCGTGTCACGGAAATACGAGACCTTGTCTGTAAATCGGGGATGGCTAGAAACCCGGCTTGCATGTGGTTCCTGTGCAAGCGTACCAATCTCTGTGGTTCGAGTGCACACTTCCCCCTCTGACACACCACCCTGTCCGAGCGAGAAAGGGACGAATTGGGGGAAACTGCGGAAGCATCGCATTAGGAGTGCAGCTTTATTTCATATTTCTCAACACAATAGACAACAAATAAACCAAAATTTTAGTCCTATTTAGCTGTCTTTGGCATAACATTCATATCTAGTACAAACTGTCCGCATTCAGACAGACAAAGACAATTTCTCAGATTTTCGTAACTGAGGTTGCCACGAAATCATGATTTGTCTAGTTTCATAATCGAAAGGAGCCTTTCAGGCACATTTGTTGATCAAAACATTTTTATCACACTTGCAACCCCATTGTGGTTTGAGAAATCCTTGTCTTTTAAACAGGACTTGCATTGCAAGTCAGCAAGTTCCGTCTGCATATGCATGAAAGCGCTTTCCACTGAATATTTAGTTTTTTTTTTTCCACGCTAGTGTGAGCTTAGGGAAGCGGATGGTGCTTCTTGTCGGAAGTTGACCCTTCCACAATACGACTTTCTTTTTAAACACGTCCAGTTTTGCCATGAAATCAGGGATAAATTACCTCTCACCTGGCAATATCTTACTGATGACTGTATGTTGCATTCAAATGTATTTGAAACGTAAGGTATGCAGTGCATCCCAGAACTTGTAATTTTCGTCCTTGCTTTCGTTCTTCCTTCAAAGATTCTACAAGAGCGCGTTTTAAATCAAAAACTCGTTCTAGGCATCTCTTTCAACCGTATCAACGCACTTTGCAGCATTGTAATGTATAATGTCTCAATACTCTTCGTTCAGTTTCGTACCAGACTGTTGCAGGTGATGATGTAATAATTCTCGTAATTTCAGAAAATCTACTATTCACACTACCAATTCCATCACACGTCACGTGACCTGCTTATTGAACATGGAGTACTTCTTGGTGCACAGAGAAATGAATCCTGTATAAATCGTCTATCCATCGTTATAATTTTTTTCCTTTTTCGTCGTCAGCTGAATCGTTAAATTCCTCTGGGTAGTGTTGTAATTCCATTTCGTAGCAAGTTTGTGATACCCATCGATCATGCGCCTCCATGATAGATATTGAGAGTTTCTCGTTCTTATCCTCTGTGATTCCCAATTAATTTTAAACTTTTACACCACAAACAAGTAGCGAAGGATAAACACCGCCTACGCCATTAATCTGCCAAACTGAAGAAAGTCATGTCCACCACAATAATCCGCACCAAATGCTGGAAGAAAGTGCCGCAACGAAAAACGAACAGCGGCGCTAGACTGAGAAGGACCAACAAAACCGAGACGAACGGAATACTGCCGAAACAGGCGAGCCTCGAGCTGCAGTCGGGCAGCATATTGTGCAGGCGTTAAGTTTTGCAAGCCATGGCCGACACCATTCTAAAGAATCCGAGTGAAGGCGCCGTGATGGAAGTCGCTCTTGATTAGTGTCGCGCATGGCTAAGGATTCCCCGCACGTGGCAAGGGACCGGGTGAGGTGCAGACCACAGGGGCAGCCCAGGTGGGTCGCCAGACTCGAGGGGAGCGTCACCTGGCCGGGTCGGTGCGCCGCGCTCACCTGCCACTTCCATACCCCGCCGGGCAAGCCCTTTAACCTCCGGTGCGCGACCACCTGCGTCTCCCTGCAAATCACAGTATTTATCCTCCATTGTTAATGTTTCGATTTAAGATACAGGAGATGGTTGGTTGGCAACAGTTTCAATGTGCCACAATAGTATTCATACAAAATGAAGACTGAAAGAAACATGTACGCCTGCCTAATATGGTATAGGGACCCGCGAGCATGCAGAAGTGTCACGTTGCAAGGACTCGACTCTAATGTCTGAAGCAGTGCTGGAGGGAATTGCCACCATGAATCCTGCAGGGCTGTCAATAAATCCGTAAGAGTACGAGGGGGTGGAGATCTCTTCTAAACAGCACGTTGCAAGTCAACTTAGATATGCTCAATAATGTTCACTTCTGGGGAGTTTGGTGGCGAGCGGAAGTATTCAAACTCAGAATAGCGTTTCTGGAGCCACTAGGTAGCAATTCTTCACATGTGGGGTGTCATATTGTCCTGCTGGAATTGCCCAAGTCCGTCGGAATGCGTAATGGACATGAATGGATGCAGGTGATCAGACAGGCTGCTTACGTACGCGTCACCTGTATCTACACGTATCAGGGGTCCACATATCACTCCAACTGCACACGCTCCACATCTTTTGCAGAGCGTCCAGCAGCTTGAACAGTCCTCTGCTGACATGCAGGATCCATGGATTCATGAGGTTGTCTCCATACCCGTACACGTCCATCCGCTCGATACAATTTGAAACGATGTTGACCGACCAGGCAACATGTTTCCAGTCATCAATGGTCCGTGATGACGGGCCCAGGCGAGGCGTAAAGCTTTGTGTACACGAACGGTCCTTCAGCACTAAAAGCCCATATCGATCATGGTTCGTTGAATGGTTGGCACACAGACACTTGTTGAAGGCCCAACATTGAAATCTGCAGCAATTTCCGGCAGTGTTGCACTTCTATCTCGTTGAACGATTCTCTTTAGTCGTCATTGGTCCTGTTCTTGCAGGATGTTTCTGCAGCCGCAGCGATGTCGGAGATTTCATATTTTACCGGATTCCCGATATTCACGGTACACTCGTGATATGATCGCACTTGAAAATCCCCACTTCATTACTACTCGCTACCTCGAAGATGCCGTGTTTCATCGCTTGTGCGCCGACTACAACACCACGTTCAAACTCACTTAAATCTCGATAACCTGCCACTGTAGCAGCAGTAACCAGTCTAACAAGTGCGCCAGACACTTGTTGCCTTATATAGGAGTTTCCGACCGCAGCACTGTATTCTGCCTATTTGCTATACATATAGCTGTTTTTGAATAGGCATACCTACACCAGTTTCATTGGCGCTTCAGTATACAAATATTCTTTCCAGTTACAGCGTTTACGTCGCACATATTTTTTGTGGTCAGAAGAGTGTATATGACGGCAAAAGTAATTACAAAGTATCTATAATATGGACAGATTCTTAATTTCAAATTAATGTAAATGAAGCGCACATGGGTGGAAATACAGACTTTGCATTCTTTTAGAGTGAAGCACGTAATTTGTTTACTTATTACTTCCTCCAGACCTACTCTCTTTAAATATACATAATACGTCATGTTTTACCATTTTTTGTTTTGAAATTGTTGAATGTTTTGACAGATTACAGAGTTATGTCCCAGCATAAAATCAGGAATAATAATATTAAAACGACATTATAACAAAGATAATAAAAATAGTGATAATAGTGCTCAGTAGGTGACAGATAAGAAAAATAGAAATATGTATTTATATACCTGCATCTACATCTACATCCATACTTCGCAAGCCACCTGACGGTGTGAACGGACGGTACCTTGAGTACCTCTATCGGTTCTCCCTTCTACTCCAGTCTCGTATTGTTCATGGAAAGAAGGATTGTATTATGTGTTACGTATTATGTGGTGATACGAATTAGTACATATACAGGGTGGACGTTAATAAAACCGACAGCCTGGAGGGACGGACTTTTGACTGGAAATGGAGGGAAAAATATCCTATGAACATGTGTCCTGAAATGCATCGTTGCCACAGTAGGTGGGGCTGACGAATAACAGCCCCTCTGACCACGTGCCGTGTACAGCGTACTGTAAGCAGCACAGTGGTCTGACATGCATGTCGGGAAGAAGACGATATGGTGTTCGTGTACAACCAAGCTGATAGAAACGATAGAGAGGCAGAGCTGCTATACCAAGCCAAGTAACCTCACAGACACCAACCACATCACACAAAATTTCAAGCCCGTTCTAGGTGCTTGACTGACCATGAGTCCTTTCGGACAGACGAACGTGCAGGAAGCTAGCGGGCTCTGCGTACACAAGATTTGAAGGACCGGTTTCTACAGAATATTGAGACGAACCCCAGCACAAGCTCCAGAGAAGTGGTCAGCCAACATGGTGTATGCCAAAGTACGATTTTGTGTAAACTGCATTTCAACCACTACTATCCCTGTCACCTGCAATTCTGTGGAGGCCACTTTGAACATCTGTTGTGACGTGGATGCGATGCAGTTCTGTACTATTTTACGGTGTTCTGCGACGATTTGTTGTCATTGCAAGCACACAGCCCATTTCGAGACACATGTTCACTGAACCCTTTCTCCTCCATTTCCAGTCATTAATTCGTCCCTGAAGTTTGTCTGATTTATTATGTTAACCCTGTATAAATGTGAATATGCTCTGTAAAGGCATCAGAGCACGTTAACATTGTGTGTGTGTGTGTTCAAAAAAGTCTCAGAAGAACATCGAGACCGCTACACTTCATGTGTTACGCACTTCCCTTCGATGCAAATCTCCTCTCTCTGTCTGTCACCAAGGTGAAAGTGTAAGCTGCGCCCCTGGCGTGCTGATGTGGAACTGCATGTTCTGCGTCGTGTGTCGCTGTGAACTCGAATGCACATGCACAATCTGTGATGCAGCACTCGCACTCACAACGTCTATAAAGCCGGATGCACTCGTCAAAACATCGTTATTCACATTGACGCTCCTATGTTGAAGCTGTTCAGGACGGGACGGTTTCTATAATTGCCACACTCCGGCAAATTTGTCTTTTTCACGCCGGGAAACGGTGTTAGCAACGTTTTTTATTATTGTCCACCATTCTTTGTCTCCTATAAGTTCCTATAGTGGCTGGTTAGTCTCTGTTGGCACCGTAATTCCATTGTAGGCATCACAGATAATGTGGCCAGGTGTTCTCGTTTGACCACACTGACAGACTTTCTTTTCTGTCCTGTTAAACTTGCTCAGGTGAATTGGATATGGACCGTGTCCCATCATGTAATAAACCATGCCCTGACTGGAGTTCACGTGGTCAAGTGCTAGGCGTTCTCGAATGCACGGGAAGTGGTTGGTAGATTCTTCGACCTCTTTCACTGTTGTCCCAGTCTTTTTGTCATATATCCACTTTCTACTTCATGAGTTGGGCCTTGGTTGTTAACCTTTGGTCTGATATTTGTTGGACTTCCATTGAGTCCTCTTTACGTAACCAGTAGGAGGCTGTACACTTTACCATAGTGTCTACTGGGTAAATTCCGAGCATCACTAGTAAAGCATCGGTTGTCGTAGTGCCAGACACGTCCCTGTGAGTCTGAGGAGGACACCTCTCCATGCACGTCGCAGGGAAGCAGATAATAATGCCAATGTAAGAATCCAATAACTTGTAGCAGGAATCGAGAAGTGTAACTCGTCAAAGTCATCTGTCTTTTTCTCATCGTTTCCTTCAGATTTGTAGGCCCCATCAGAAATAGGAAGAGGGGACTACTCCGGAATCTTTCTTTCTCCAATGGAGAGATCATAACTACAACTTTTCAGTTGAAGGTCACATGTCATAGGGATACCTACAATGTGTCTGGGAACGAGTCCCCCCACTACAGGCCATCCCTATTCTGGCCAAATAATGCATTCATCAGGTAGCTTCCTTAACCTATGTTTCCAGTTCCCTAATCAACTAAATTATCCTCCTTTAAAATTAAGTAAAACACTATTTCTTAAAACTAAAACATTCTTCTTCTTAAGTATATGTTATTATTTGGTTTATAGCCCACTTCACATTTATTTTTTTAAAGACATCTCCTTAGAAGTTGATTTCGTTCTTTCTATCACATGAATTAACTATAATATCAAAAACGAAACACTTCTTAAGGTTCTGCAAAATTACAATTATCGGTCACGAATCGGCTTCCGGTTTCTTGGGCCATCTTCATCTGACAACCGAATGTCGCAAACGAAGATAAAATGACATGCAACATACACACTTATTATTTACACAGAAGATACAAAAGATACAAAAATGGTGACATGTAGAGTGTACATACGAAAGTGATACATTTCTCGTCACGCAGAAATAATTACACTGAGTAACAAGGTGACAGATTTGTATGTGGAGATACAGTTAACAATTGATGAAAAATAATTTTGGATTTGCAATTTCAGTCTGTTATCTGTAACTAAAACTTACTTGAAAAGAAGGGAGAAAGGAAATTGAGTTCGATCATCCTTTTCTCCTCCTTCTTACTTACTATCAAAAGCACCAGATTATATCATTAAAAAGAAAACCAATTATAAATAGAAATTTGGTATCAAAATTTCCATTGCTCCGGTTGACAAATTAAAAGATATACGAACCCAACCAAGTTCTGAGGTAGCGTAATTTGATGTCACTAACTTATTCCCAAATATTCTTACTGATTCGTGTATAAATATACTGAGAGCTCTTTAGAAAAAATCCAAAGTAAACCCTACAGATTTACATGCCATAATCGTTGATACTGAAATGTGTATAGAAGAAAACTATTTTCCGTATCAGAGCAGATATTACAGTCAATCTGATGATCTAGCTATGGATCCAACACGATCCGAAATTTTCATTGACAATTTCGAAAAATATTTTCTATTGAAAGAACCACTGAACTGCAATAGGTATTGGTTTACATATGTGAATAATGTGATGTGTTTATACCAGGTGATCAAAAAGTCAGTATAAATCTGAAAACTTAATAAACCATGGAACAATGTAGATAGAGAGGTAAAAATTGACAGACATGCTTGGAATGATGTGGGGTTTTATTAGAACCAAAAAAACTCCCCATATTGCTAGACGCGTGAGAGATTATAGGCTTTGGGGTCACCTGATGTCACAAGTGTATCGTGATCGACCGACTCTCTAGGGATGCTGAAAGACAACATCCGACGCCAATGCCTCACCATAACTCCGGACATGCTTTACAGTGCTGTTCACAACATTATTCCTCGACTGCAGCTATGTTGAGGAATAATGGTGGACATATTGAGCATTTCCTGTAACGAACATCATCTTTGCTTTTTCTTACTTTGTTATGCTGATTATTGCTATTCTGATCAGATGGAGCGCCATCTGTCAGACATTTTTTTAACGTTTGTATTTTTTGGTTCTAATAAAACCCCTTGTCATTCCAAGCACGTGTGTCAATTTGTACCTCTCTATCTGCATTATTCCGTGATTTATTCACTTTTCAAATTCATACTGCCTTTTTGATCGCCCGGCACATCGGTACCACTAGCAATTAGATAGAGTACTCCGGGATTAATCTCGCAAAACAAGAAAACAACAAAAGAAAAATCAGTTCACCATGAAGCTTGAAGGATTTTCTATCACTTTTTTGGACCTCAATACAGAGAGATTCTTACTTAGCATTTACAGAAAAATGAAAAATGAAACCAGGCTTCTTGAACGTTTGGAGAGTTATTCAATGCAGGTGTAACGAAAGTTCGTAACATCTCCATGTAACGATTGGCATTGATAGTTACTGTGTTTCCCTGTTCATTCGCGAGAAAATACAGCCGGATAATCCCATGTGATGAAACACCACACCATACCGCCACTTATGAACGTCGTTATGATTTGTGTTTGCCCAGTAATGGTAGTTCTGTTTATTCAGATAATCTGTAAGATGAAAATGTGCCTCATCTGAAATCCACAGCTTGTTTACAAATTCATCGTCATTGTTTATTTCTGTCATCATTTGTTGACAGAATCCTAATCGTAACCGGTACCGTTGTCCTTCAATTGCTGCACCATCTGTAGTTCGTACGATTGAAAATTTGAATCAAGATGAAGAATTCTGAGAACACTCTCCCGGGACATTCCAAACACTGCCACTTGTTTACGAATTGTACGCCGTGGGCTCCGTAAGACAGACTCGCTTACAACATCAATGTTCGCAGGAGAACGCACACTTCTTGGTCGTCCTGTTGGTTTCTTCTTGAGGGCAAATCCAGTCTCTTCAAAGTTATTAATCCAACATTTTATCGCGTGTTTCGACGGAATGGCATCATGACGTCCTAAATTACAAAAACGTCGAAACCCCCTCGGCGCCACTGCCAAACTATCATTGTTTTTACCAAACATTTTTGTGGCTAACGCACGCTGTTGTCCGTTCCACTGATCCATGGTTACTGAAATGGCGGACTATTTACTCGCTAACTGTAACGGACCCGCAGTGCTGCCAGCTGCCCATGGCTGCCACTACTCATTTCAAACACTCTCCTTACTGTGTGTCACCCTGCACGTGTGAAAATTCAAAAATATTCTTTAACGGTAAATGAATAATAAATGAATTAATGACAAGTCCCCTGACATCTGTTTCTAATAACACGTTATCTGAGGCTCTATGGCTTCATTTAGATAACCACCCATACTAACCATAAATACCCGTAGACCACGTATGCCATGTTGGTAAGTTCAGAATATCAGACCAGATTCGCAACTTAGAGGTTTCCATGACAGGCATAAATGTAACTACTGAATGTTGCATGCACAGGAAAGAAACGTATCCTATTGGCACGATAATAAGCCGCCACTGCATATAAGCCGCATCCCTGAATTTCGAGGGAAAAATTTGCTCGACAATAAACCACGCACTGCCTCAGAGGAGAAAAGTTACCAGAAATATGCTAGTACTTACACGTAAGACGTAGGTATGTACCACAAACATTTATTCTTACATACGATGAACACATTGGCACCTAACGTACCGGTACCATATTTTGTCCTACTCACTCTCATCATTACCAGTACCGTTATTCACTTCATCATTCTCTCACTTCCATCATTTTCTTCATTCTCTTCCCACAGAGCATCAGCCAGTGCGTTCGATATGCAGCATATCGTGAACCTCCTGCTGAACGGCTCTGATAATACTGATGATTATGAAGCAAGAATCTACTTGAGCGGAAGGAGATCTGATGGATTCTTAACCTTACCAATCGGTATAAGGGCGTGGTCTTCTTCCAATAGCCAATGTGAACATATTTTTTCGGAGGTTCTACATCTGCATCTACATCTGCGTGATTACTCTGCTATTCACAATAAAGTGCCTGACAGATGAACCACCTTCAAGCTGTCTCTCTACCGTTCCACTCTCGAACGGCACGCGGCAAAAACGAGTTGAAGGGCTTGTTTATGGCAACATCTTACACCTTTTTTTGTCATTGCTATGGATATTACGGCAAGGTCTGTCTTTTGTGCGGCGAGTTTGTCTTTTACTTCATCAGTTAGATGTCCCTTAAGAGGATCCAAAACTAGCATGGCTCCCATAGCAAGCAGTGCCTGAGGTCTCCAATTCCAAGCAGTATACAGCCAGTCAACAGTCAGCTGCGTTGTAGTCCAGCCCTATACTTGACAACGAATCAGTAAGTCCTTAGGAAACGTTCTCTTCGGGTATAGTTTTCCTCTTCAGAGTAACATATGGCGGTGCTTTTCCCCATCGGCTGTAATTGCTAACATCACAATTATTCTATTTTTTCATCCCGGTTGTTCTTAATGGCTCAGTTTTTCCACCCTTCATGTTCACTGCCGTATTGCTTGACATGTCAAAACATACTGGCATTTCGTCACCATTGGAAGTCTGTTGCAATGGGTAATAGTCCATTGAGATTCGCAGTTGGATTGGGTGACGTACCACTGGAAGTTAACCAGTTTCTCCTCGAAATTTGGTAATATTCTCTTTGACAGTGTATACTTCGTAGAACAGCAAAAGAATTTCTTCATGTAAACAGACCACACCAACCAATACTCGCACGGAATTCTCTCTTCTGAACGTTTAAGACTCTTGCTATTTCCAAAGCCTGTTCGGTTATTTCTCGTGAGGTAGGTATCACATCTTTCCTCATATTTTGCGCACAGGTAAGAACCTTAGCTTCAAGTTCCGGATATTTGCCATATTTCTGCCCCCTGAATGATTTCCTCGTTGAAACAGTCTACTTCTACTCTTCTTTTGAAGCAGCCCAATGTCGCACAGTAGATTCACCCAGTCCATACTTTCTTCCGGGCTCCTTTTTGGTTGTGGATTTGGCGTATTATACAACTGTTAAATTTGAAGCTTGCATCGTAACTCCGTCGAAGTCCTTGGCTTGATGGTGCTTTTCGCTCTAAGTGATCGTTTATATGGCATAAATCAGGCTTTCTTACAGCTATCCAACTGAAACTAATTATAAGCCAACTCGTATATTGGTAGACCTACGCAATGTTAACCCCAGTAAAATATCGGTAAAACTTAACATTGTCGCGAGATAAAATGCCTTGTAGCCAATTTCGGTTACAGAGGATAGTTGTACTGTTGCAACTAAGCATAACTTTTTACAGCAAGAGTATGTAAAAAGACAAGTTAGTGAATGTAAGCCGCTCCATAACTTTCCGAGGGTGAAATCTGTATAAAAGGTGCGACTTACTTTCGGAGCAATACATTCATGAGAGATTATTTGTCTTCTGCAGTTCATAACCAAGCTGTCACATTCGAACCTCACCTAGGCTACGGGTTACTCTGTTGATCTGTCTGTCACTACAAGATTCACTTAGTTAAAGTTTTCGTTGCGCCACATCCGCTGCTCTCGCCAACTCGCAACGTGAGTACCATCTTATGGTCTAAGATAGACGTTCAACTACGGTAGGGAGAGAAGAAGAAGAAAAAGAAGAAGAAGAAAGGTGGTTGCGCCACTGTTCAAAGCAGAGGGGTAGTATCGTGATCTTCAACACGTTCGTTATCTCCACTAGACCTACTTAGATATAATATACAACGTGGTCACATCATCTCCACAGTCAATGGACAGCCATCTCCGATAGTCCGGCACGATCTGAGCCACCTACCATAAGAACTAAACGGCTTATTGTAAACAGAGCACACGAACAACACCTAAAAATGAAACATACAAACCAAAATATCGCATACGCCACCTACGTAACATCTGTATCCATGGTTCGAAGAATATACCAATGGCTCTCGACCTCCATGGCCGTAACACAAGTCGACATGAATCTGAAATTTCATTGTAGAGGACCTCTGTCCAGAGAAGTAATGTAACGAGCATTGTTGGCGTAAGTATTGTGTAGGATTGATAATCCTTTCCGATACGTGCGTACATTAGAATGAGATGACGGAAGGCGGTATGTTCAAAAATACCCCCACACATGGACAGGTCAATGAAATGATGGGTGGTCCACTGGCTTTCACTGACATTTCCCACTCCACAGCTCGACCCTCCGTCCGACCTCTAAACACAAAGTGAGGACTCCACTCCGTCTTAAATCGACGGCTGCGTGCACTGCTGAGGCACGCAATGTCTGTCTGGAGCTCAGCGGCGGCTGTTCTACAAGACAAATGGTGCCTCGAAAGAAAAAGAAACTTAGGACCTCGGTTGACAGACGTAGTGTATGTGCGAGCAACTCGAAGGCGGGAATAAACCTCTGGAGGATATTATTTGCTTATAAAACTGTATAAACGAACGTTTATGTTTGTGAAATACGAATCGCTCATAAAAAAGTAATATGAGTGCATACCAGGACGTCGTATGTTCAGGAAAGTCCACCCAGCCACAAGAGATCTAGGTCGCAGGGATATGGCAAACTTAGTAGCACACTCTCTCGTGTGACGGGAGAGATAAATGGTACTACAGTTTTACTGCGTGCAGAGTTGTCAGACTAACTGACAAATTGAAATCGAATACCAGAATACATGGGTGTTCGCAAGGGGAGGTGGTGGGGAAGGGGGAGCAAGATAGGGAACTTACCCTCTGCTGCAATGTACGGTAGATATTTTATTAATTTCCAAAGTCTCACGAAATTGAAGTCTCTGGCACTGCCATCTGGTGCCTGTATGCTCAACACTTCCGCCAAATGCAACTGTTTCAAAAGAACTTCTTTCCTGGACAAATAGTAACGACAACACCAGGGTCGCGCAAGAGGAAGTGCATTGTGTTGCCAACCCGAATCTCCGTGGATCAAAACTCCGCCCTGCTATTAAATTTTGATTACTTCTCTTGTCCAACAAAATAGCAGAAGTTATAGCATCAGAAAATAAGAAGAAACAAGATGGGAGCGTATAGCTGTAGACTAAAAAACTCAAAACAGTTTAGAAAAATACGATACTGCAGTGTCTTTGTTATTCCAGATTACGAAGCAGTGCTCCTTTGGACAGGCCTGCATGGCCGAAGGAACATTTCGTAGTAGTTATGAGTAACACAGGCTCTGAAATATAGTATGTATCCGCCGACACCGGGCAAGCAACTTTCAAGCAGAGTATCTCTCCTCTACGGCAATGTATATAGCCTAACGGGTGTACGAGCTCAGGCCGTAGTCACGTGGTTGACGATGTATGGAAGTTTGGGTGTGGTCGTGAGTGGAGCTCGGATAGCCTAATGGCAGCATATACTCAGCCTTCAGCGGCGCAGCGGTCCCGACTGTTTTTATGTCGCTGCCGCACGTGTGAGCGACAGGTGTTTACGTTACGTGTGAAGCGGTCTGCTACGCCAATGAGATTACATCGTTGTTCCGGGGACGATGCGATGCTTACATTCTCGGCGGTAATTCTAATTTTGTGCTCAGCAGGAAGGACGAAAGGACGAACATCCTAACTGTACACATAACCAAGAACTACGGCAGCTGGTCAACGGGATGGAATTAATCGATACATGGGACCTAAAGTATCGCAACCAACCGATATACACATTTTTACGAGGCACTCCGGAAGCCGTTTGGGTCGGGGGTATGTTTTAAGGGAGTTAGCGATGTCGACGGTGGACGCAGAAATCTGGCAGACAGCGTTTACAGACGATGCGTCATATATTTGTAAGCTTACCCTTGCTAGACAGCAGGTATGGAGATGGAGAGGTAATTGGAAGATGAACGTCTCCCACCTGCGTGATGCAGAATGCCGACGCATGGTGGAGAACACGTGGCATGGCTGCCTCTGTCGACGAAATACTTATGGTTCTGTCCTACAGTGGTGGGTCGAGTGCACGAAGCCAACTTTACGGAGGATGTTAATAGGTCATGGGAAGGAGATTTCTCGACGGCTGCGCACGACCTCTTTTACTTTACGGCCCACCTGAAACTGTGCGCTCAACCACCTACACCAGAACGGCAGTCAGCCGTCCACCGAGCCAAGGCGAAGCTGGTACAACTTGTGACGCCAAGAATGGCGGATACGATGGTACACGCGAGATCGCATGACTGCCTCGATGCATTATGTCATAAAGGGAAGAAGAAGGAGACGAAGGACGTTAATTCATGAGATCGATCTCGGCGATGGCCGTGGTTTTTCAACATAAAGGGGCGTAGCACAGGCGTTCACGGATCATTTTAGCAGATTCTACGCGAGCGACAGAGAGGGCCAGAGGGAGCAGGGGACCGTCCTGGTCGAGACCCCAGGCGAGACGAGTGTGAATGGGGAAGCGGACGTGGTATCTGAAATTACTTGCAAGGAGTTGGAGGAAGCGATTACACGGGGTGCCTCCAACAAGTCCCCAGGACCTGATGGATCCGTGTAGAATTCACGAAAGGCTCATGATACCGATACCCAAGCCACGTGGCGGCAAACTTGATTATCGCCCGTTGACCCTTCTTAATAGTGACCGCAAGATCTTCACGCGCATAATCGGCAGCCGTATCAAAACATCGTTGACGGGTCGAGTACATGCCGATCAGACTTGTCTTGGCGGCGTCAGTAATATCCACTCAGCCTTGGGAGACTATCGTGACGTCGTCGCCCTCACGGCTGCATGCCGCCTTCGGGGGGCTCAGGCTGCTATAGACTCCGATCATGCCTTTGATCGGGTGGATCACGTGTACCTCGTGGCGGTGATGAACAGTATGGGTGTCTCGCCATTATTGACCACTGCAGTGATGCGGATGTTGCACGGCGCCAGATCAGCGACTGTGATCAACGGAGGGAGAACTGAGTATTTTCCGATCTTAAGATCAGTCAGACACGGTTGCCCCTTGTCGATCCTCCTATATGCGATCGCCTTAGAATCCTGCCTCGCAGGCCTTCGCTGGCGACTTGCTGCGATCTCCTTGCGACATCATCATTCAATCTAGAGCATACGCAGATGATATTGCGTCTCTCGTCCAGAATGGGGGGGGGAGTAAACTCGATCAGCACTGGACTGGCTACAGGCGTATGGGATGGAGCTGGCAGCGAGGTGAACTTCCGAAAATCACAATTCATGCATGTGGGGTGTGAACTAGAACCAGGAACGGAAGGACCCTTACCTACGGTGAACACCCTTCGATGTTTGGGTATCACCTTTCATAAGCAGACGTCAGGAACGGCTGCGGACAACTACCGACGGCTGTTGCTCAGAGTTCGCACGTCAGTACGACTAAACGCCCTACGGTCGATGGATGAGCTACAGCGAGTGTCGCTCGTCGACGTTTACCTCGCTCCCATGATGTGCCACCTGACACACCTTCTCCCGTTGACGCGCACGATGGCTTTGAGGATTCAGGCGGCTTTTGGGGACTATGAAAGCTTCGGACAGCTAGGTACAGTACAACACGCTTCCCCTCCCAGCGCGAGAAGGGGGATTTGGTTTAATCAACGTACACGAGAAGGCGTGTGCCATGTTGATTAATACTACGCGCGAAGTGTGGCGCCCCCTTACGGGGACGATCATCGAAGAACTAGTACCATATCGCATCTTTCGCGGCCTGTGGTGGCCATATAGAGACCGGCCAAATAACGTCCCGCGGAGAGTTGCTCGCTGCTCCACGCCAACCGACCGACTGCCAGGCCCAGAAACGGTGAAAGGACCAGATATACGTCGGCCGATGAGACGACCAACCGAACGACCAACCAACGGTCGTCCCGCTCCAATCTCCCACCGTCGGACAGTTCGTGTGCGTCGCCAGCGGTCGGCGAGCACTGGCTGTCGGCGCCTCACCGGCGCTCCGTCCCCCGACTTCACTGCTGCTGCGTCCCGACTGCGCTGCTGGTCCGTCTCCAAGCGACTGCCAGACACACGACGACCCGGAAATATTATCGGTCGCTCCAGAGATGGTACGACAGAGGACTTATATGTACGCGCTGCTGCTGCCGCTCACGGGCAAGTAAGGCAGGAAGTTAGTGATGCCAGTAAATGGAATAAGAAAACGAGGCGGGAGTACCGTAAGAGAAGATGACAAACAATAAGTGGCAAGAACTCGAGCCGTGCACGGCTCACCCACCTTCCTTTAGAAGAAAAAGTCGCAAGAGAATTTTTTTTTTAAGAAAAGTATCGGTAGAGCACTTACTCACGAAAGGCATAAAAAAAATGTAAGGCGACCTTTTGCAATAAGCGTAATATCTTGTTTCGAATCCCAGGCCAGCACAAGTTTTCTTTGTCGTCATTGCAGTTTACAGCTGATGGTTGTCCATATTTGCAACTGGGTACGCGTTCCCTGTAGTATAGAAGAACGTTTTACCCAGCAGTGTGTGTCCAATGGCTGTTTTTGACAGTTTGTGTACTGTATAGACAAGTTATTGATCGTACGTAGGTGGAATGGGCTCCGGTTATCTGACCAAATACAGAAATAAGTAATGTAGACATTCATAATATACATAAAAAACATATTACCACGTAAATGAGCCAAAAAAGGCATCCATTCACAAAAGTACTACGAATATTAACCAATGGATTTACTAAAGGAAAGATTAACAAATGACGTTTTGGCACCAGAAAAAAAAATCCATAAATTCAATAAAACGTTGGAAAATGTTAAAAGAGCGTTTTTCTAAACTACTACAACTGCAGAAAACAGGTTAGCATCTCAAACATTCTGGTGAATTAATATTGATAAATACGGAAGTTATGTATTAAACACGCATAGATACATGTATTACGACTGAAACACCCAAGACTATAGCGTGCATAACCGAGAACCTGTACGCAGTGAAAGACGTGAATGTACCGTCAAGAATACACCATCACCGTCGTGGCTGGAAAATTCACAGTACAGTGAAACAAACACGCTCTACAACGATGAAACTAAATCTCAAACAACTTTCCCCAAACACTACAGGTGTGGTACATTTTTAGTGTTTAGGCACGCATCATCCGTTGCCTGTCTCATGATACCAGT
Organism: Schistocerca serialis cubense; assembly: GCF_023864345.2. NCBI lineage: Eukaryota > Metazoa > Arthropoda > Insecta > Orthoptera > Acrididae > Schistocerca > Schistocerca serialis. The sequence goes on from NC_064643.1 coordinate 123,933,269, forward strand.
CACAGATTTGATGACGTAGACACATCTATAGAAATTAATTATGTTGCTGCCCCCCTTGCTCCCTCTCCTTCCCCCCTTCTCCCGTCCCCCCCTCTCCACCCACCCATCTACCCCCAGGAATTTATGGTAGTATTTATTAATTACAAAATTCTCACATAATTCTAGAAATGGTTGTCTCTAATTCCACTCAATGGCATTCAGTGGCTAATGCATGAATTTAGTAAATATTACACTGTTTTTTTTTGTCAGTTTGTTAACGGGAAATTATACAGCACTGTTGTCGTAGCAGCGGTTTTCGCCTTGCTTCATAATCGTGGGAGACGTGAATCTTTACAGAACATTACCGAAACGGAACAGAGTACCCGATCTTCTCCTCTTCGTAGTACAGCCCTTAATGAGCTACAGAACGAGATAACTGCAACACCTAACACAGTTTAAACATGGTTGTATTATACCTACCCAACACCTGTCCCCAAAACCCACAAAACAGCCCCATGGCTTGCGCGGATCTCAATCTCAAATATTCCTGCGCAAAATTCAAGCCCAGGAACGCCGGTCAGGAACGCTGGAGCTGAGGGCCGTGAAGAAGGCGTGAGCCAGTAGTGTGCTGACCGACCTCTCTACAGGACGACACCGAGACAGCAGCGGCCTCCAGGAGAAGAGAACACGAGGGCCGCTCCACCTGACTGTGGCCCAGTTGAAGACTAGCCGTTCTACGAGCTCTACAGCAGCTACTTAGGAACTGCATTGTTTACTTGTATTTGGAATTGTATATACTGGAGAGAATTCTTATTTGTCTGTCGCCCACTGGTGTGACAAACCACTGTAAATTCTCAAAGTTAAGTACTGTCATTTATCTTACTGTAAGAAAAATTCATTAATACAATTTGCTTGAATTGTTGTCTAGCGATCCGAGAAAGCATGTTTCCTAGGCACCCCGTGTTCGACGAGTAGGCAGGACACAACGTCAACAGTAAATCTGTATTCGACCAGTCAAAGCTTGCTCCGATTTCATTCCAATTTAGACTGTACAACGATTGTAGAAAAGTATAAAGAAGACGGCCACGCTATGCTTCAGGTCTATTGGTCTGTACTTCAGTTGTGTGCCCAAGCACATAGATATGTACAAATATCTGCTCCTGATTAGAGGAAAAATGGTGAAATAAAAAGATCTAAAAGAAGTCTGGATCTTCTTCAACTGTATGGTTCTCAAATTACATGAGCAAAGCTCAGCCAAAGAGTTATAGGTTCTGTAGTTCGGCTGCCATGTCTACACGATGACACATCAAACCAGGGAGAAGAGACCATTTTGATTTGAGAACTTGGCTCTTAAGAGTTGGTTTTGACGATCAATTTGATGGTTGTTTCCGAAGGATTCTTGGATCCATATTCCTATTAATAATACAAAGAGATGTGCTATTGATATACAGATCGTCTGATAAGTCACTCCTTATTTTAAACATTTATGATTTCATTATTTACGAGCGAATTACCTTAGAACTACTTTTGTTACAAGCAGCACTCCTTGAGGTTCCGTTTAACATCATTTTAAATCTCCACGTAAGCTCAAGATTTCTCTACGCATTTTTAAACTATCTCGTACGCGGGATACTGCTTGGAACATGTTAGTGGAAGATTGTTTAACACATTAGATTTTACAGCTTCCAATTCATTCAAGTTCGGTGGTTTTCTATTGTAAACCTCTCCCTTAGTCCCCCATCCCCAAAGCAAAAAATCGCCGTAGGGTTTCGTGTAGGCCATTCAAATGCGCCAATCCAGCGACCTGGGAAATGACCATGCAGCCGTTAGGGAACATCATGTGCAAAATGTCCAAGTGCTCCGTCCTGTATGAAGTGAAGCTGTGGGCTGTTACATTGTAAAATTACTGGACATACACTATCCTGCAGCATTTCTGGGTATTTCTCACCATTCATTGTGTTCTGCAGAAAGAAAGGACCAACTTCGGATGACGTGATACCACGCCATATTGTCACTTTCTGACGCCTCTGTGGTTTCTCAGCACATTCATGTGGGTTTTAGGCTGCCAAACAACGGCAGATATGCCTGTTAACAAATCCTCCAATATGGGAAAAGTGCCTCATCAGTCTACAGAATGTTCTCTGGAAGTTCAGGCCAATCATCATTCCAACCGAATAAAATTTCTTCAAACTCCATTCTTCTGTCACAGTCATCAGGAAACAACTGCTGCACATAATGTGGCACACACAACGTCAAAATGATATCTTTCTTAAGAATCGTTGCAAATGCGTAACGTGAAAGACCACCTTCACGAGATACTGTAAGGAGTGATTTCTTAGGGCACCTCGTGGACATTTCACGACCTCTGGTGTTCTCGAAGTTGATGGTCTTCCTGATCTTACTGCATCGGTGACACTTCCTGTTGTTAGCACTCTGGTACGGCAATATTAACTGGTTTTACATCCAGTGTTGAATGGATTCCACGTTAAGCCCTACACCAACTTTTTACTCGCACCACAGATCTCCGCACCTAGTAACGAGCTGCATTTTTGGCCCGTTCTCGCACAGTCAACACGGGCGTCATTTTGCGACTGAAACAGAAGAACAAATGATGTTAAACACAACCTCAAGGAGTCCTCTTTCTAACAAAAGTAATTCTAAAAAAAAAACTGGTTTAGAAATAAAAAATATATAACCGTTTAAAAATAGGGAGTGACTTATCAGGCCGGCCGCAGTGGCCGTGCGGTTAAAGGCGCTGCAGTCTGGAACCGCAAGACCGTTACGGTCGCAGGTTCGAATCCTGCCTCGGGCATGGATGTGTGTGATGTCCTTAGGTTAGTTAGGTTTAACTAGTTCTAAGTTCTAGGGGACTAATGACCTCAGCAGTTGAGTCCCATAGTGCTCAGAGCCATTTGAACCATTTTTTGACTTATCAGACACCTTTACTGGAAGCCGTCAAAACCTATTGACTTGTTAAGTATCAGACGTTTAACATAGACTTTTACGTACTTCCTGTCAAATTTATTTGTTGGAACATGACATATCATGACATGTTCTCAAACTCAGACAGCTGTATCAAAAATGTAAATTTTTGAATCCTGCCCCATGTTCGGTGAATAACCGCGGGCCCATGTGTGCGAGTCATGGAGTTCATTAGTGCCCTCCTATTTCAAGTGAGGTGCTTTAAGTACCGCTCTTGGCTGCATTTACATACACACATCAAAAACGTTTTGCATCATCTCGGTTCTGAGAGGTCCGGGACCTGCACAGAAAAATGGAACGCAGATCAACATGAGCATAATTTCCGCCCTTTTTATTGCTCATGAAAAACACACATTGCATGTCGTACCACCATACAACGAGGCCTTCAGAGGCGGTGGTCCACATTGCTGCACGTACCGGTACCCCTAATACCCAGTAGCACGTCCTCTTGCATTGATGCATGCCTGTATTCGTCGTGGTATACTATCCACAAGTTCATCAAGACACTGTTGGTCCAGATCGTCCCCCTCCTCAACGGCGATTCGGCGTAGAGCCCTCATAGTGGTTGGTGGGTCACGTCGTCCACAAACAGCCCTTTTCGATCTATCCCAGGCATGTTTCGATAGGGTTGATGTCTGGAGAACATGCTGGCCACACTAGTCGAGCGATGTCGTTATCCTGAAGGAAGTCATTCACAAGATGTGCACGATGGGGGTCGAATTGTCGTCCATGAAGACGAATGCCTCGCCATTATGCTGCCTATATGGTTGCACTATCGGTCGGAGGAAGGCATTCATGTACCGTACAGCCGTTACGGCGCCTTCCATGACCAACAGCGGCGTACGTCGGCCCCACATAATGCCACCCCAAAATATCACGGAACCTCCATCTTGTTGAACTCGCTTGACAGTGTGTCTAAGGTGTTCAGCTTGATCGTGTTGCCTCCAAACACGTCTCCGACTATTGTCTGGTTGAAGGCATATGCGACACTCAGCGGTGAAGAGAATGTAATGCCAAACCTGAGCGGTCCATTCGGCATGTTGTTGGCTCCATCTCTACCGCGCTGCGTGGTGTTGTGGTTGCAAAGGTGGACCTCGCCAAGGGCGTCGGGGGTGAAGTGGCGCATCATGCAGCCTATTGCACACGACGTCCTGTGGCTGCACGAAAAGCATTATTCGACATGGTGGCGTTGCTTTCAGGGTTACTCCGAGCCATAATCCGTAGGTAGCGGTCATCCACTGCAGTAGTAGCCCTTGGGTGGCCTGAGCGAGGCATGTCATCGACATTTCCTGTCTCTCTGTATCTCCTCCATGTCCGAACAACATCGCTTGGTTCACTCCGAGACTCCAGGACACTTGTTGAGAGTCCTTCCTGGCACAAAGCAACCATGCGCTGGTGACCGAACCGCAGTATTGACCGTCCGGGCATGGTTGAAATACAGACAACGCGAACCGTTTACCTCCTTCCTGGTGGAATGAGTGGAAGTGATAGGCTGTCAGACCCCGTCCGTGTAATAGGCGCTGCTTATGCATGGTTGTTTACATGTTTGGGCGGGTTTAGTGACATTTCTGAACAGGCAAAGGTACTGTGTCTGTGATACAATATCTTTCTTCAGGAGTTCTGGGAATCGGGGTGATGCAAAACTTTTTTGATGTGTGTATGTTCGTCACATTTGGACGCGTCAACAGCGTTATCAACGTTATCGAGAAGATTATGACTTTTGTCATCAGTATCCGTTAGTGTACACAGTATAAGGCGTTTTCGTTGTCGTCCGTACCGTTTGCTGGCGCAGTAAGTAAGGGTTGCTATTGGCGTTTCGTGTGTCAGAGATTGTGAGGCGATTTGCAGTCGTCTTAATGGACCAATCAGTGCGTAGCTTTATAAATAACTAACAGACAGCAGCACCAGTCTCAAATAAGTAATACACGTAATGTATAATCCTGATTGTGATAATCGTTAAAGCGTCAACAAAAGAGCTACAGTGGCAGTACAGAGCACAGTAATGAATTCAGCTGTGTTAAGTACGTTAACTGGAAACAAAATTGCCCTGAATAGAATTTCGACTGGGCTGCCTATCAATTGGTCGTCGTCGAAAGAGTTTGTTGCCTGGCATGCTGTAACAAATCACTGCAGTGACTTTTCCTGGTTCTGCCTCGTGAAGTGCATTCTAAAGTCGTGCTGTCACGGCAGCAATCGTGGGTTCCGGGTTTCGTACCTGTGTCTATAATGTGAAGAGAGTAGTAAGCGTAGCTCCCGTTGTTTACTGGCGCTGAACTTATATTAGAGTTGTTTACAATACGTCAGACCATCGATATCTGGATCAGTTCAAGCAAGGATATAAATGTCTTTGTCTACGTCAATTCCAACTCTCATCGTGAGTGTAGACGAATAGCGTTCACTCCTCAGTGGTATTACTATCAATTTTCTGTTAATTGATAGAACCACCACCAACGACAGTCACTTACTCTAATGATGAACACAGTCTTCCAAATACCCAAAAACATTTGATGTCCCACATGCGATTATTTCTAGCTGCTCTTTGCAGTTTTATTTCGAAAATCGTCCCTGCGCGAAGCAGCACCAAGGACCTCCGACGCTGCCACCTGATGCGTGTACGCCAGAAGCGCCCCCTTCAAGGGAACTTTGTGCACAATGAACTTTGCCTAGAGACGGAACACCACCACCACCTCAATGGCGCAGGAGTGAGCGCGTTGGGCTACAAACCCGAACGACGGTGGATCAAAACGCTGCCCTGCCACTGCATTTTCATTACTTACTTTGCGTTATGCAACACTCCAGCAAGATCACACAAGCTACGGCACCAGAAAATAAGAAACAAAATGGGTGTGTACAGCTGTAGACTGTAAAGAACGGAACTGTTTAGGCAGTTGTGCCCAACGTGGGGTTAACTACCCCCTGAGAGGTAAAATGAACGTTTATGAGTTAGGAAACTAAATTATTTTCCAAAGATCATTACAAGTATCACAATTTTGTAAGATTCTAACACTGATTACATAAGTTATCAACAATTACTTTTTCTCCATTAGTAGCATTAATGCCGTGGAGCTCACAGGTTCGTCATGTAGTCCAGTCACTAAAAAACATATAATGTGTTTTCTCCTGTACATTGTACATTGCTGACGATAAAAGTGAGAGATATACGTAACAAATAGTAAATAACTGAAAAAATGTCTTCTTCAAGTTGTAGACAGTATCAGCAGTGGTCCAGAGGTTGCTTCATTACTTACTTCGAGACAGATAAATGAATTAATTGACAGCACGACATAGCACTAGCTACATAAGAACCACTACAGTGCTGTACACTGTGTTATTATTATTATTATTATTAGAGCTGTTAGACGCAAAGCATTAACAGCCTGAAGTAGTCCAATTTCAGTCAGTTCAGGAGTAAGGAGTGCAGCAATCAAGTGATTTACAAACAGTAAGTATAGTGCACACACCTCAATCTGTTTAACTTTAAATGGTATTGCAGTGCGCAGGTCAAGCATGTGCCGCAATGAGGATGATGCAGGGGAAGTATGTTTTGTAACATATTCGAGAAGGTGTCGTGGGTAGCACTTGCCACGAATTCCTTCGTCATTCACTCTAAAACACACACACACATACACATGCAAGCTAAATATCATTCATTTTTCATCATTTTAAAAACAAAAGTGTTTCAAGAAAAGTCTTTCATCCTACAATTTAATTAGATGCTAAGGTCGGTGGTAGTGTGGGGGAGGCAACAGATGGTGGGAGAGAGGCAGGCCGTGGGTACGAGCTAACGTTTCATTGCATTCAGGGGTATTGGTATACGAAAGATTGGCAACCACTGGTTTAGAGAACAGTGAACGTCAAGTGGCTGATTTTTATCGTTTGTGTACTGTGTCGACGTGTCCTTGATGATATATAAGACAAACTGACCGCGTTTCTATAACCAAATCAATAAATTTCACAGAATTACTACAAGATATAAAACAATGGATTATTAAATGAAAGATTTACGAATCATGTGGGAGCGCGGTTCTTTTCTTCTTATTATTATTTGGGGTTTTTTTGCTGTCATTTTCTTGAAATATTTGTATTTGGCACCACAAAAAAATCAGTAGGAAAATGAAGAAAATGAGTGTTTTTCGATATTTACTGTAAATGCAGAAAACAACATGATATGTCAGACATTCTGATGTTTGAATATTTTACGGAGGTGAAAGTTCACCTAGTTAAGATATATTGTTACAGTTGAAATACGCGGGACTTCTCTGTGATATTCATGTTTCATTTCCGCACAGCGCTCATGTGAATAACTGTATGTACCGGAAGAAGTGTAATATGCTGCTAAGAACACACCATCACAGATGTGACTTAAAAAGAACACTTATCATCTCTTTGCCGGCCGAAGTGGCCGTGCGGTTAAAGGCGCTGCAGTCTGGAACCGCAAGACCGCTACGGTCGCAGGTTCGAATCCTGCCTCGGGCATGGATGTTTGTGATGTCCTTAGGTTAGTTAGGTTTAACTAGTTCTAAGTTCTAGGGGACTAATGACCTCAGCAGTTGAGTCCCATAGTGCTCAGAGCCATTTAAAATTTATCATCTCTTTTTCACTGCACAGTGACACACATTTGAATAAAAATTCATGAAACTAGGCTCAAAACGACTTAAACTTAACTGAAAATGCTGTTTGTCGTTCCCCAAGAAGACTGCAGCAAATGTGTGTGATACATTTTTTGTGTTTAGCTTTGGATTGTCCAATGTTTGTGTGAAGAGTATTGTGGTGTGCGTACTGTAAGACCTTTGGTGCACACACCATCAGATTATTTGACTTGTCGCTCTAACGAAGTAGGCGAGTGTCAGCAATATGTCTCGTGGTCTTATCATGGCGTGTTTATCTTCTGCCGTTAGGTCAGACGATAGAAATGCCACTTGCACGCTCAGAGTAGCAGATTGATGGCAACCAACTTTAAACAGAACTTGATTAATTTTCACACACATTTATTAAAATAATAAAAACTATAGATATTACGTAACTTGATTCTGGATGCTGTTTACAATTGACAATCTGAAGTTCCTTTGGTCTTGGTACGTTAATCTTATTCTCACATATCTCTGAAACTTGACAAAGTGTCTATACATTTCTCTTCATGGCTATGATAATTTTATTAGGTGCATACTGAAACGTGACTATAGACTAGTACAGACAAATGCAGACTAATGCAGACTGACTAATCGGAGGTCTGTACATTCGTTATAATACCTCGAGCGTTCAGGTATAACTGCGCGAGTGTGATCCGCGAGGACAAAAGGTTCTACATTAGCAGCAATCTCATTGGCTGCGTGACATATTAATACACGGATCGGTGGAAGCAGAATTTGGTCCGTCTCTAAGACAGCGCCATCTCGTAGTGCGGAGACGGACGAGCGCTGCGCCTGCGCTGTTGTGCTTAGCGAGACGCGCTCTAGTGGGAAAGTTGTGTACGCGCTGACTACGCGGAACTATGTACACAACAAGTATCAATTACAGATTTGTTTCCGAGGACAGTTTCATAGCATCTATAGAAATTAATGATTTTGTTCATTTACGAGACGCTTGTTACTAGCACTTCTTAGTGTTCGTAAAATAAAATCTGTTTTTACACAACCGCCTGCTGCAAAACACAACATACGTTTCAGGCTTCTTGTTTTTTGGACCCAGATACATTTCAGCACTTACGTGACACCTTCAGAGGAGTTCCTCTTCTGCGCATTGTATGCTACGCATTTGACTGCATTTGTATTTTATTATTAAATTTACATTCCTCGAAAGTGTAATACGAGGTGCATTCAAGTTCTAAGGCTTCTAATTAACTACTCACCCGAAATCGATGAAACTGGCGTTACTTCTCGACGTAATCGCCCTGCAGACGTACATATTTTTCACAACGCTGACGCCATGATTCCATGGCAGCGGCGAGGGCTTCTTTAGGAGTCTGTTTTGACCACTGGAAAATCGCTGAGGCAATAGCAGCACGGCTGGTGAATGTGCGGCCACTGAGAGTGTCTTTCATTGTTGGAAAAAGCCAAAAGTCACTAGGAGCCAGGTCAGGTGAGTAGGGAGCATGAGGAATCACTTCAAAGTTGTTATCACGAAGAAACTGTTGCGTAACATTAGCTCGATGTGCGGGTGCGTTGTCTTGGTGAAACAGCACACGCGCAACCCTTCCCGGACGTTTTTGTTGCAGTGCAGGAAGGAATTTGTTCTTCAAAACATTTTCGTAGGATGCACCTGTTACCGTAGTGCCCTTTGGAACGCAATGGGTAAGGATTACGCTCTCGCTGTCCCAGAACATGGAAACCATCATTTTTTCAGCACTGGCGGTTACCCGAAATTTTGTTGGTGGCGGTGAATCTGTGTGCTTCCACTGAGCTGACTGGCGCTTTGTTTCTGGATTGAAAAATGGCATCCACGTCTCATCCATTGTCACAACCGACGAAAAGAAAGTCCCATTCATGCTGTCGTTGTGCGTCAACATTGCTTGGCAACATGCCACACGGGCAGCCATGTGGTCGTCCGTCAGCATTCGTGGCACCCACCTGGATGACACTTTTCGCGTTTTCAGGTCGTCATGCAGGACTGTGTGCACAGAACCCACAGAAATGCCAACTCTGGAGGCGATCTGTTCAACAGTCATTCGGCGATCCCCCAAAACAATTCTCTCCACTTTCTCGATCATGTCGTCAGACCGGCTTGTGCGAGGCCGAGGTTGTTTCGGTTTGTTGTCACATGACGTTCTTCCTTCATTAAACTGTCGCACCCACGAATGCACTTTCGACACATCCATAACTCCATCACCACATGTCTCCTTCAACTGTTGATGAATTTCAATTGGTTTCACACCACGCAAATTCAGAAAACGAATGATTGCACACTGTTCAAGTAAGGAAAACGTCGCCGTTTTAAGTATTTAAAACGGTTCTCATTCTCGCCGCTGGCGGGAAAATTCCATCTGCCGTACGGTGCTGCCATCTCTGGGACGTATTGGCATTTTAAAACGATGCGCATGTTTCTATCTCTTTCCAGTGCGGAGAAAAAAGTTGGAGGCCTTAGAACTTGAATGCACCTCGTATGTGAGTCCTGTGTGTCCCCAGAAATTTTTCCAAAAGCAGGAGAGATTCAAAACGTGTGAGTTTGGATGTATTTGATTCAGTGAGTTTGAAAATGTGTCGTGCCCAAGAACGAAACTTAACACAAAGTTCAAAACATTTATAGCTATCTACCTAGTATTTTTAAAGTGGGTAACTTTGGTACATAAACGGTAAGCATATTATAATAGCTTATTCGAAGCACATCTTTTTACGTTATTAATACGAATTGGCATGTCATCTTTTTGAATCAACAGTCTGAAATTACATCTACGAATGATTAAATCCAGGGCATCCACAAGTTACAAAATATTCACAAATTGAATTCATTCATGTCGCCGTAATGTTAACTTCAATCTGAAAACAAAAGTCAGAAATAACAGAAAAGAAAAACAGAGCGACTGAGATAATATTGCTGGTATCACGAAAAATGCCTGAGTAATTCTTCTCGAAGAGGAAAAACAGCGAATAAACTTAAAAAGACAGAATGAGATTATCGCTCTGCAGCGGAGTGTGCGCTGATATGAAACTTTCTGGCAGATTAAAACCGTGTGCCGGGCCGAGACTCGAACTCGGGACCTTTGCCTTCAGCAGGCAAGTGCTCTCCAACTGAGCTACCCAAGCACTTGCCCGCAGAAGGCGAAGGTCCCGAGTTCGAGTCTCGGCTCGGCACAAAGTTTTAATCTGTCAGGAAGTTTCAAACTTAAAAAAAATTCAATTGTGACGTTATTTACAGTGGTGTCCAAAATTAAAGGAAGAAATAGAAATTTTTCAAGGCTGAGTTTATTTTGCCACGAAACTGTATAAACAGGTGATAGTAAAGTAGAAACAATGTAAAGAATACCGAGCGTAAACAACTGCAACATGCACAACAGTAGACGAAAATGTTATTTCTCTTTCTCCAGCTCAACAGGTTTTACACACACATTCCAGGGACCGGTTAATGTGCTCACTATGGGGTGTGAGCACTTCTGGCAGCAATAGAGGCCTGACAACGATCGAGAATGTTGTGAATAGCGCCATCAATATCACGTTGAGGCAATAATGCCCTTCCTTCCTGCGGAGCTGCTCGCCGGTCTTGGAGAGTGGTGGGTGGATGTTGGCGTGATGCAAGCCGTCTCCCTAGTGCATCCCAGACATGTTCTACGATATTACGGAATTCAAATCGGGGGATAGATGCAGGCCACGTCATGCTTGTTGCATCTTCCGTTTCCAAGACAACATCAAGTTATGGTGTTATGCTCTATGAGGTCGAGTATTATCCTCCATCAGCACGAAGTAAAGGTGCGCAGCCCCTGACAGCAGTTAAACCTTTCCGATTCACCTTTCCCATTCACCTTTCCGATTTCATGAAGAGGTGTTCGAGTAGTCAACATAATCCCTGCCCACACCATTAGCGATCCTCTTCGCTGCCGGTCTGTTTCCACAATGTTCAGGTCTCGAAATCATATTCCACATTGTCTTCAGGTGCGAATCCGTCGAGAATCACTCTCCAGACCAAATCGGGACTCATCTGTGAAAAGAACATTGGCCCGCTCTTCGACGGCCCAGGTGTCGTGTTGACGATTCCACTCTAGACGTTCCCTTCTGTGATGACGCGTCAGAAGTAGACATACGGCAGGTCTCCGACAATAAAGGCCACTCTGCCGAAGCCTTCTGTACACCACTTGCCTCAGTACAACGCTTCCAGAGGATGCTGCTGGGTCAGGTGCCAGTTGCCTTGCAGTACCGAGGCGGTACCGCCGTGCCTTTACAGCCAAATAACGGTCCTCTCTTTCTCATGTCACCTGTGGTCGGCCCTGTCCTCGTCTTCGGGATACAGTGTCGGTCTCTGTAAACTGTCGCCACATTCGAGAAACAACAGAACGACTCACGTTAAGCCATCGGGGCGACATGAGTTTGCGATTGTCCTGCTTCCATTCTTCCTGTGGCCCTTCACCGCAGAGAGTCTGTAGGCGTCTTCTCTGTGCCATACTGCACCGTCTGTGACTGCGTACACAGCGTTGTGGATGTGGAACTACTTGACAAACACTTCTCCGTTTGACAGGTGTCCTGAGGTCATCGTTGTAGTGGTTTTCCGTTGACCGAAATTCCATCTTCCGCGCAGAACACGATCGTACGGACAGCTGTTGACAGTTTGTATGATTATATCGTGGATTAAACACAGGACGTGGAAACGGCGGTTTGTTGCTTTAATTTTGGACACCAGTGTATAACAGTTTGCTTATAGAACTTCAAACCTGCCCCGTTAATAGTTTTATTGCAATACTTTCATCATTTCTATTTTTAGTGTTGTCATAACTGAAGTCGAACAAAATGCGTTTTTTAAGATACTTTTATTTCGTTGGTTAGGTAAAATGTAGCCCAGGACCAGTATACAACTAGATGATAATCTGGAATCTCTTAATACCATTCTCAAATTTACAACTAGTCAGTTTTCAGTAGCCTACGACTGCACTAAAGTAATTCTCATCTCTGTAGTCCGTCTCATTAACATTCAGCATGCCAACAGCTACATCTATATTTCCATCTACATCTAGATCTACAACTTGAAACGCAGAGACTTTTCGAGGGCATACAACGACCAGGGCGCAGCCACAACAACTGTGCTGGACAGTTCCCGTCACAAAGAGAGACGACCGATTAGAATTAATCTGATAGTACAACCACTTTTTCGTGTTGTCTACAAAATTTCCAACTCACTGACAGTAATATGAGACTGGACGGATTTCCAATTAACAAGTCATTAAACTAAATTGACCATTTTATGCAATTATAGTAATTTTCCCGAGCCAGCGAGTATCACCGAAGTATTGCTTACATGGGGGGCCATTTAATGTATGGCAAAAGTTGAGTCTTACATCATTTGATTAATGAAGAAATTGCTGAAAATGGCGAATTTCCTTAAAAGTTCCTGGGCGTTACTTCTGGATACAAGGTGAAGCCACGCAGTGGCGTTGGCACACCAGTTTTCCCCCGTCCGGAGAATTCGTTCTCAAACGGCTGTCCCAACCTGAGAGGCAAAGAGACTGCGCCGCCTTCCGAGGTGAGGCTATACGTCCCTACCGGTGTCAGGTTATTTGCTGGGACCTACTTGTGAACTACCAACGCATTCGGCTGCTGATCTCGAACTCGTTCATTTCACGGAAACTAATATTGCCGAAATTACCGCCCTTCTGTTACCGAAATGTGCTCTCATCACCTGGGCAGCGCTAGTGTGTTAGGGTCGACGGTGTTAGGTCAATCTCATTCGCTTTCGCGAGCTTGCATTAGTCACGTGGATTGCTACCGAGCAATTACACCGCCTGTGCACCAAGTAGCCACATATATCCTGTTGAGTTAAGCTTTGCTGTTTGGCCGCCGCTCCTGTTTCCTTTACCCGGATATCATGGCTATTATCTTATCACTCTCTCCTTCAATCATTCCTCCCCCTCTAGGAACGGGATGTAGTCTCGTTTTATTTTATTGTGTTTTGATGTATTTTCTTGTGTTCATACCTTATGCTACAACATGGCGGCTTAGAGCCAACTCATTCAGATGTGAGAGTGCATGTTAGAAAACTTGTGACAAGGCTACTTCACATTTGTATGTTTTTCTGTAACTCATATACCAAGTTTTATCATATTTACTGAGTATCATGTTCTGTAATTTTCCCTCTGACCATCTCACATTAGCTGAAGCTATGAATTACGTGACGAAACACCTGCCGAGAGAAAAAGTCCGTCGCCTTAAAAGACCAGGGACCGCAGATCAACAAGTGAGTGTAACTTCCTGTTAAAGGAGAAGGCGAGAGGCAAAAGAACAACATACCACATCAGCCACAACGTTCGAACAACAGACCAATATCTACAAACTGGAAAGCAGAATTCGTAGGTTTGTGACTGCATGTGGTGCTGTGTTGCACCCAAATACTTTGAGAAGTTCGCAGTTCTGGAGATCAGATATTTTTTCTCTTTGAAATTTGACGCTTCTTTTCCTTCTTTTCTACCTCAGAAGTCCGCAGCTCGTGGTCTCGCGGTAGCGTTCTCGCTTCCTGAGGACGGGGTCCCGGGTTCAGTTCCTGGCGGAGTCAGGGATTTTCCCTGCCTCGAGATGACTGGGTGTTGTGCCGTCTTCATCATCATCAATCATCCCCATTACGGTCGGAGGAAGGCAATGGCGAACCAGATCCGCTAGCACCTTGCCTAGTACCGAGCGAGGTGGCGCAGTGGTTAGACACTGGACTCGCATTCGGGAGGACGACGGTTCAATCCCGCGTCCGGCCATCCTGATTTAGGTTTTCCGTGATTTCCCTCAATCGCTCCAGGCAAATGCCGGGATGGTTCCTCTGAAAGGGCACGGCCGACTTCCTTCCCCATCCTTCCCTAATCCGATGAGACTGATGACCGCGCTGTCTGGTCTCCTTCCCCAAACCAACCAACCAACCTTGCCTAATCAGCGGTGCGGTTCTCCCGCATTGTCCCCTACGCTCCTCGGAGTATGGGACATCATCATCTACCTCACAAAATGGCGTGTTCTTTTTTCGTCTGCTGGGCTTGGAATTGGGTCATATGTGTGAAAGCTTATGGGTCTTAAAATGGACCAGTCGCACAGTCCATGACTGCAGCGCCTCAGACCGCTGGGCTAATCCGACGCGGTGAACCATTAACACCCAAACATTTGTGACTCGGTTTCAGGTTGGAGGCTTGCACCCTGTTCCAAATTTCTAGGGCCTCAATTCTATAATTTCAACCAACGTTTGTCAGTTATCGGGCATTGAATGGACCATAGATTGTTGTGTATTACATTGTACGCGGTGGTAAGGAGGGGTGGGCTACAGAGCGGCGCAACCGTTGTCGTCGTAGGAAAGCTGGACAGGAGCAGAAATGATTAGTGAACACGTAAATACAGTAAACAGAGATTTTAGTGAACATGTAGCTTCCTCCGAGTTTTGGGAAAAAAATTTAGAAAACAACGAACAGCAATAAAGTGCAGCTGTCACAGGAAGCCTGTGGTGTCACCGCCAGACACCACACTTGCTAGGTGGTAGCCTTTAAATCGGCCGCGGTCCGTTAGTATATGTCGGACCCGCGTGTCGCCACTATCAGTGATTGCAGACCGAGCGCCGCCACACGGCAGGTCTAGAGAGACTTCCTAGCACTCGCCCCAGTTGTACAGCTGACTTTGCTAGCGATGGTTCACTGACAAAATACGCTCTCATTTTCCGAGACGATAGTTAGCATAGCCTTCAGCTACGTCATTTGCTACGACCTAGCAAGGCGCCATTACCAGTTACTATTGATGCTTTAAAACATGTACCGTCAAGAGCGATGTTCACCAATTATGGATTAAAGTTAAGTATTCCAGAAGCTACGTACCTTTCTTGCTAGTCTCAATTCCTTTAACTGTTCCAGACCTCACGCCAGCCTGCGTGAGCTTAAACGTGTGCCTTTCGGCTTCCTTATAGTGGGTTGGATGAACGAAGCTTTCGAGTCCGGATACATTGGGTACGCCTGTACCACCACGTACAACAGCGACTGTTAACCATCCGTTACCGTGGGTAAACGAGTCATTGATGTCAATGCTGAAGTTCAGTCTGCAACCACAAAACACTGCAGGTCCGTCCAGTAGAGCGTGTGCAGCGACAGATTTGATCGTATTCTTTTTCTTGTCGGCGGCAGATGTGGTCATTTCGACGTCTTCAATTGTTTTATATATAGTCTGTCTAGTATTACTAGTGCCCGCGTCCGGGATAAGACTCGGCTGGCACTCTGAAATTTTCTAAGTCCCTTATCTTTCGCCGCGCCAGTGCGCGCCTTTATAAGCGAGCGCTGCCCGCGTAGCGGATCATTCGCGCTGCTGCCGCTGCACAGGCAACTGCATTGAACGCTGCGAAGATGCCTTACAGAAGATACAGTCGCCGTCGTCGTGCAAGACAGACTATATATAAAACAATTGAAGACGTCGAAATGACCACATCTGCCGCCGACAAGAAAATGAATACGATCAAATCTGTCGCTGCAGACGCTCTACTGGACGGACCTGCAGTGTTTTGTGGTTGCAGACTGAACTTCAGCATTGACATCAATGATTCGTTTACCCACGGTAACGGATGGTTAACAGTCGCTGTTGTACGTGGTGGTACAGGCGTACCCAATGTATCCGGACTCGAAAGCTTCGTTGATCGTGACATCATAGCCTATCGAACATATCATGTCACCGAAAATGCAAATAAACATATATGTCGCCCTCACCCTTTTCCTTGTATACACGTAGTAGACGTAAAATATCAATTAATGAAACTGTTTTTATATGGATTAAAGGTAAAGGTACCTGTGAATATGTTAAATTTGTTGGAGATTGTACATTGTCGCGCAGTGTGAGGCTCCAGTTAGGAAAACACGAGCGAACTATCGGAAGCTGACTGAGACTGAAGATTGTCAAGACTGCGAGTGAGATTGGACCGTGTAGCTGCCGCAGGCCATCCTATATTGCGGCGGCAGGGGGCGCTCGTAGTAGGAGTTGCTGAAGGTCTGGCTTAGTGGGCGTGCTGAGCCGCCGTCAGATTACTGTCGGCGTCTGTCGGAAACGTGCATTTCCGTTGCCAACTGTGAGGCGCTGGTAAGGGTGGTATCTATCAACATCGGCTTGTTTCAAGCATTTGCCTGGGGCAAATTAGGGAAAACGCAGAAAACTTAATGAGGGTTATCGGACGCGGATTTGAACCGTCATCCTCGTGAATGCGAGCCCAGTGTGCTAATCATTGCGCCACCTCGCTGGGTCAGATGTTGTTCATTTATTGCGGAATATCACCCTAAATATTGAAGTAAGCATAACGGGAAAATTCATTGTCTTCAAAAATATTATTGTAAGATTCTTTTATTCTGTCGCCATAAATTTCAAGCGTTTCAAGCTCATGAAGATATCGCTCCTCGTTTGCTCCATGCAAAATCTCCAGGTTGTTATTGATTTATGACTACGAGGTGTGGCTAGAAAAAAACCGGACTAGTACTGGTGAAACAATAAAACGAATGCAATAAGGCTGAAAGTCGCGTGGCCTGTCACGTGACTCTCGCTCCGCCTACTGCTCGAGTTTCATCTGCATCCTGCACTCAGTCTGCCCGTGGCGTCTGTTTTAAGTAGTTGACGTTTTGTCTGTGCGTCGGAAAATGTTGAGTGTACAGAAAGAACAACGTGTTAACATCAAATTTTGTTTCAAACTAGGAAAATCTGCAAGTGAAACGTTTGTAATGTTACAACAAGTGTACGGCGATGATTGTTTATCGCGAACACAAGTGTTTGAGTGGTTTAAACGATTTAAAGATGGCCGCGAAGACACCAGTGATGACACTCGCACTGGCAGACCATTGTCAGCAAAAACTGATGCAAACATTGAAAAAAATCGGTAAACTTGTTCGACAAGACAACAAGTCACCTCCTGTTAACTCAGACACTGCTCTGATTGTTAAACGGCGATCTTGTCGAACAAGTTTACCGATTTTTTCAATGTTTGCATCAGTTTTTGTTGACAATGGTCTGCCAGTGCGAGTGTCATCACTGGTGTCTTCGCGGCCATCTTTAAATCGTTTAAACCACTCAAACACTTGTGTTCGCGATAAACAATCATCGCCGTACACTTGTTGTAACATTACAAACGTTTCACTTGCAGATTTTCCTAGTTTGAAACAAAATTTGATGTTAACACGTTGTTCTTTCTGTACACTCAACATTTTCCGACGCACAGACAAAACGTCAACTACTTGAAACAGACGCCACGCCCAGACTGAGTGCAGGAGGCAGATGAAACTCGAGCAGTAGGCGGAGCGAGAGTCACGTGACAGGCCACGCGACTTTCAGCCTTATTGCATTCGTTTTATTGTTTCACCAGTACTAGTCCGGTTTTTTTCTAGCCACACCTCGTATGTGTAGATAAACGTGTACCTAGTCCAGTTTTACTTTGTGTGTTTTAAATTTTCAGCCCGTGTGTCTAATATAGTTCTTTTGGCAGTCATCACATGTTATAAACACCGCAGTGTAAATACTTATTCTCAGTGTGAGATGTTATAGCGAACCGTGCGTCCCAACGTACCATCCATTCTAAAGGCAAATTTTAAGACCTGTTTACATAGGGATATTTCAGTTTTATCAAAATCTGTGTCACGATGTGGGATACTGACAAAATTATATTTCTTCCTTGATTTACGTTCCCGTTGTCTATGTTTTACTCCATTGCATATACTGTACGTGTAGCTGCAGAGTCGTCGTATCAATTTGCTCCTGCAGTCTGCTTCAATAACACAATTTTCTTATTGACCGCGTTCGTCCTGTGCTAAAGGCGATTGCAACTTCCTAGGTAACAATGCGTCCTTGTACCGTTTGGGATGCCATGATTGGATTATTGTATCAGTGCATGTCTGTTTCCTAAAGATTCTAAATTTCTGTTCATCATTAACTTTTGAAATGGGTAAGGGACAGTCCTGTTTGGAAATTTAGTCATTATCGTCATCATCATCAATAGTGTTGTGCCCAAAGGCAGGTTTTCACGTGGTAACTCTCCTGTCCTCTGCCATCCTCATCAGGTTTCCCTCTACGTCGTTTATTGTCCAGTATCTCCTCCTTCCTCCCAATCTCTTCCCACGAACCAGACCTCACAAAGCGTCTGTCAGCAGGTATACGAGTATGCATCTTAATGACAGTCCACCCAATTCTTCTTCCATTCTCTTATACCATGATCCTGGGATTTCCGACAAGGCATATGTGTAACTCAACTACAAAAAATGTAATGCAGCTTTTAACGCGTTTTTCTGGAAACGATGTTGTTCAACTTGACGGTAAACATAATTTTTATAACGGTGCATACTATTTTGAATGGAATTTATTGCCGATATTCTAAACTGAATTCTCTATCAGTATACATAGCCATTTCGATTTCGCGATATCTTCGAAAGTCTATTTTCCGTGCACGCTTTTGTCTTGGATTTTTGGGCGCAAAACAACGCGATCATTTCGACAAGTGACCAATCTGTTATAACATAGTGTTTTCCCATTATCTTATATATTCTGATAGAAAATATATTGAAAATAACATGTATAAAATCATTTTGTTACAGGTCCAGTAGGAGGGTTTCGAGAATTCCCGCCGATTAACAATGTTCCGGCTGTAAAGGGTCATTCAATCTAGCACAGCGGTTACAGGGAGCATTCAATGTGGTCACAAAAATAATTTCTTAAAGAAAAAAGTGTAAGAAATAAAATTATGTCATCAGAGTTAGCAATACTTTTTATGTTGCTTGAAAAAAGAAATCACGAAAATCACCTACACTATGTGACCAAAAGTAATCGAACACCTGGCTCACAATGACTTACAAGTTCGTGGTTCCTTCTATAGATAATGCTGGAATTCAATAAGGTGTCGGCCCACCCTTAGCCTTGATGACAGCTTCCATTCTCACAGGCATACATTCAGTCAGGTGCTTGAAGGTTTCTTGGGGAATGGCAGCCCATTCTTCACGGAATGGTGCACTGATGAGAGATATCGATGTGGGTCGGTGAGACCTGGCACAAAGTCGGCGTTCCAAAACATCCCGAAGGAGTTCTATAGGATTCAGGTCAGGACTCTGTGCTGTCCAGTCCATTACAGGGATGATAATATCGTGTAACCACTCCGCCACAGGCCGTGCGTTATGAACAGGTGCTCTATCATGTTGAAAGGTGCAATCGCCATCCCTGAATTGCTCATCAACAGTGGGAAGCGGGAAGGCTCAGGCTCTGAGCACTACGGGACTTAACAGCTGAGGTCAAAAAATGGTTCAAATGGCTCTGAGCACTATGGGACTTAACATCTGTGGTCATCAGTCCCCTAGAACTTAGAACTACTTAAACCTAACTAACCTAAGGACATCACACACATCCATGCCCGAGGCAGGATTCGAACCTGCGACCGTAGCAGTCGCGCGGTTCCGGACTGAGCGCCTGGAACCGCTAGACCACCGCGGCCGGCCAGATGAGGTCATCAGTCCCCTAGAACTTAGAACTACTTAAACCTAACTAACCTAAGGACATCACACACAACCATGCCCGAGGCAGGATTCGAACCTGCGACCGTAGCGGTCGCGCGGTTCCAGACTGTAGCGCCTAGAACCGCTCGGCCACTTTGGCCGGCGAAGCGGGAAGGTGCTTAAGACATCAATGTAGGCCTGTGCTGTGATAATGACACGCAAAACGACAAGGGATGCAAGCCCCCTCCACAAAAAACACGACCACCCATAACACCACCGCCTCCGAATTTTACTGTTGGCACTACACACGCTGGCAGACGACGTTTACCGGGCGTTCGCCGTACCCACACCCTGCCTGTTGTGTCATACACTTTTAAAAGTAGCCTTTGTGTTAATTCAGGGTATAAGCTAATTCCATTACAAAATTCGTCGTAATTTGTCCAGCCGTTTCAGCGTGAAAGTGTAACAAACATACTCACACATAAATTTTGCATTTATAATATACTAGCTGCTACCCGCTGTTTCGCTCGCTTACCAGTAATTTTATCATGATGAACGATAGTGAGTAAGTAAGCTATAATTTTATGAGAAGTGTGTATATATAGTGATGTTGTCTATATAGTGATGTAGCGACGTATGTACACTGAATCGCCATAAAAACTGGTATAGGCATGCATAGTCAAATACAGCGATTTGTTCAAATGGTTCAAATAGCTCTGAGCACTATGGGACTTAACATCTGAGGTCATCAGTCCCCTAAAATTTATAACTACTTGAACCTAACTAACCTAAGGACATCATACAGATCCATGTCCGAGGCAGGATTCGAACCTGAGACCGTAGCAGTAGCGCGGTTCCGGACTGAAGCGCCTAGAACCGCTCGGCCACACCGGCCGGCTACAGAGATACGTAAAATGGCAGAATACGGCGCTGCCGTCGGGAACGCCTGAGTAAGACAAATGTCGGTTACTGCTGCTGCAATGGCACGTTATCAAGATTTAAGTGAGTTTGAACGTGGTGTTACACTCGGCGCGTGAGTGATGAGACCCAGTATATCCAAGGTAACTATGAACTGGTAGTTTCCCAGTACGACCATTTCACGAGTGTACTGTGAATATCAGGAACCCGGTAAAACATCAAATCACTGACATCGCTGCGGTTTGAGAATGATCCTACAAGAACGGGATCAATGACGACTGAAGAGAATTGTTCAGCATGACAGAAATCCAACCCTCCTGCAAATTGCTCAGATTTAAATGCTGGGCCATCAACAAGTGTCAGCGTGCGAACCATTCAACGAAACATAATCGATATGGGCTTTCACAGCCGAAGGCACACTCGTGCATCATTAGTGACTGCGTGACGCAAAGCTTTACGTCACGCCTGGGGCCGTCAACACTGACATTCTACTGGTGATGACTGGAAACATGTCGCCTGGTCGAACGACCGGATGGAAGTGTACCGGTATGGAGACAACCTCATGAATCCATGGACCCTGCATGTGAGTAAGTGACTGTTCAAGCTGGTGAAGTTTCTGTAATGAATGTTGGACGAGTGAAGTTGGAGTGATGTGGGGCCCCTGATACGTCTAGAAACGATTCTGACAGGTGACACATATGTAAACATCCTGTCTGATCACCTGCATCTACCTATGTCCATTGTGCACTCCGACGGACTTTGGCAATTCCTTTAGGACAATGCGACACACCCCACGTCCATAGTTGCTACAGAGTGACTGCAGGAACTCTCTTCTGAGTTTCAGCACCTCCGCTTGCCATCAAACTCCCCACTGTGAGGAAAGGGGCGAGTTGTGGCGCCCTGAAAATATTCTAAGTTGGGAGTTGAGGTGGCCACGCTGGGGCCTCTCGGCGGGCATCAGCTCATCGACGGCTGCATGGTGCCAAACGTTAGCCGGGATCCAGGGACTGCGTGGCTGGGAATTCGATGGTGACGCTGTGTTGATGAAGAAGACATGCTGGGAATACCAAAGATGGTGGACTTTGTTCGCATAGAAATTAATAGTTGCCAGATGAACAATGATACCTCAAAGAGAAACATGTACCTTTGCATTATTCGCACGTCGATTCTGATGGTGTAATCAGATTTTCAATATCTTTATTAGTTTAAAGTTTGGTATCTGACTATAAGTTATACAAGTAACACACAGCAACGATTTTCCAAAATCTAAACGGTTCGTCCGATTTTGTCGATCGACATGTCTTTAGAAAGCTATTAGTGTAAACCTAAATTGGTATGAATTACAGGCATGTAATCTGAATAGTACATAAGTTATTGGAGGTCAAAGTGGCCGATTACGCTTACATGAAAAAATTTAGCAGCGTGCTTATAAATATATTTATTCATCTATGTCTTTGTTTATATCCGATATATACTATTAATGAAGAAATTGGTGAATTATTTACTGTGTTTTAGAAAGCACAGGAGCATTAGCCTACTGACTTATTACTGTTCTGTTCCTTTGATATGTGTTTATTTGATTTTTTTATGTATTTAGTAATGTGTGTTAGAGCGTGTTTATGGCCAGTCCATAGGAATATTTATTTAATTTCAAGTCATTTAAAGGTAAATACAGTATTTTGAATGTGTTTCATTATGTTTTTGAGTGTGCGTTGGCTTGAAGACATGGTGGGAGCGCTCTAGCCAATCACAGCGCTCGTGAATGGGAAAACTGGGTGGAATGGGAGATCGCTGGACAGTGCAGTGCGATGGACAGTCGCACAGGACACGGAGGGAGTTTTGAACAGTATGGCGTGAAGGACGCACGGTCACGGGAATGACTTGGAGAGTGGAGCAGTTTGCGTGTGGTCGAGAGAGATAGAAATATTTCGTAGTGCTGACGTGTGCACTTGTGAGATTTTTGTGGCTTCTGCAGTTTAGATGTAGCATGGATTTCAAAGTGAATATCCCGCGAGCTATGTGTTTTGCTCATAACTAATCACGTGAAGTAGGAATCTATTGTTCCCTTTTATTCAACTTATATTTTATTTAATTGCTGGACCATCGATACCAATAAGTGTTTAACAGTAACAAAGGGCATTCTTAAAGGTACTTCTGCTATTGTACCCATCATTTAAATTCATTAAAATAGTACCTGCAGAATTTATTTAATTGTGATCTTTCATTAATGAGTGTTTATGTTACGTTAAAAATTCGCAATTGCCGAGTGACAGGAACCTTCAACCATTCGATTCATGTGTATATTCATATTGTGTACTATATACTCAGCAGTATTTGGCTTGTTATTCGGAAACTACGTATTCCAGCCCCTAGACAACCAAACCAGCCAAAACGTTTAGTATTTCAACTCTGAGTCTGAGGGTACGTAGTTGAGGGCCACCACATCATTTCATATACACTCCTGGAAATTGAAATAAGAACACCGTGAATTCATTGTCCCAGGAAGGGGAAACTTTATTGACACATTCCTGGGGTCAGATACATCACATGATCACACTGACAGAACCACAGGCACATAGACACAGGCAACAGAGCATGCACAATGTCGGCACTAGTACAGTGTATATCCACCTTTCGCGGCAATGCAGGCTGCTATTCTCCCAGGGAGACGATCGTAGAGATGCTGGATGTAGTCCTGTGGAACGGCTTGCCATGCCATTTCCACCTGGCGCCTCAGTTGGACCAGCGTTCGTGCTGGACGTGCAGACCGCGTGAGACGACGCTTCATCCAGTCCCAAACATGCTCAATGGGGTACAGATCCGGAGATCTTGCTGGCCAGGGTAGTTGACTTACACCTTCTAGAGCACGTTGGGTGGCACGGGATACATGCGGACGTGCATTGTCCTGTTGGAACAGCAAGTTCCCTTGCCGGTCTAGGAATGGTAGAACGATGGGTTCGATGACGGTTTGGATGTACCGTGCACTATTCAGTGTCCCCTCGACGATCACCAGTGGTGTACGGCCAGTGTAGGAGATCGCTCCCCACACCATGGTGCCGGGTGTTGGTCCTGTGTGCCTCGGTCGTATGCAGTCCTGATTGTGGCGCTCACCTGCACGGCGCCAAACACGCATACGACCATCATTGGCACCAAGGCAGAAGCGACTCTCATCGCTGAAGACGACACGTCTCCATTCGTCCCTCCATTCACGCCTGTCGCGACACCACTGGAGGCGGGCTGCACGATGTTGGGGCGTGAGCGGAAGACGGCCTAACGGTGTGCGGGATCGTAGCCCAGCTTCATGGAGACGGTTGCGAATGGTCCTCGCCGATACCCCAGGAGCAACAGTGTCCCTAATTTGCTGGGAAGTGGCGGTGCGGTCCCCTACGGCACTGCGTAGGATCCTACGGTCTTGGCGTGCATCCGTGCGTCGCTGCGGTCCGGTCCCAGGTCGACGGGCACGTGCACCTTCCGCCGACCACTGGCGACAACATCGATGTACTGTGGAGACCTCTCGCCCCACGTGTTGAGCAATTCGGCGGTACGTCCACCCGGCCTCCCGCATGCCCACTATACGCCCTCGCTCAAAGTCCGTCAACTGCACATACGGTTCATGTCCACGCTGTCGCGGCATGGTACCAGTGTTAAAGACTGCGATGGAGCTCCGTATGCCACGGCAAACTGGCTGACACTGACGGCGGCGGTGCACAAATGCTGCGCAGCTAGCGCCATTCGACGGCCAACACCGCGGTTCCTGGTGTGTCCGCTGTGCCGTGCGTGTGATCATTGCTTGTACAGCCCTCTCGCAGTGTCCGGAGCAAGTATGGTGGGTCTGACACACCGGTGTCAATGTGTTCTTTTTTCCATTTCTAGGAGTGTATTATTTGAAAGCCCGCAATTGAGGGCTCGTCCGGGATTTGTGCCCCGAAAAGTGGTAATTCCTTTGCTCTCTGTTATTCAACGTACTATGCGAAGGCGTAAAAGCCTTTGCAAAACCAATAGAGACATCTGTAGAGTGAATCTCTCACAAAACACAGTGTGAGATGGTTTCTTTTTCGCAAGTAGGTTTCGGGAAATAGTGAAATTAGGCAGTAATTTTCACAACTAACACATGCTATCGATAGAGGTCCTAATCTATCACGTTAAAGGCAATTTGCGTGGGAGCTCAGAGTCTAAATAAGTTGAGTGGAGGGAACAGTAGCGGCTAGAGCGTTTAACGAACAGTTTTATCGGAGACCAGGCGATTTCTCCAGGGGTGGACGCAGACAACAGCAATACGACAGCAGTGTCTTCGAGTACTCCAGGGCAGTTTTCAATGTCGACTTCCACAACAACTGACAGCATCACCGTGGCAGAGGGAACCATCTCAGATCAGATAAGTGCTTCCGCAAATAGTGAGATAGTGTTTGACTCTGACGTTCAAGCTCCACTTATAGATCTCACAGATATAAAATAGTCACCTGGTATGTGTAATCCTGAAAACTGAAGGGAGCCGGGTAGTCCGAGATCAGAGCGCGAAAGAGTAACTAGTAGGAATTCAGACAAGGGGAATGAATGTGGGTGAAAAAATGATTCAAATGGCTCTGAGCACTATGGGACTTAACATATATGGTCATCAGTCCCCGAGAACTTAGAACTACTTAAACCGAACTAACCTAAGGACATCACACAACACCCACTCATCACGAGGCAGAGAAAACCCTGACCCCGCCGGGAATCGAACCCGCGAACCCCGGCGCGGGAAACGAGAACGCTACCGCACGACCACGAGCTGCGGACGAATCTGGGTGAGATATGATGTCTCAGCTAATGAAAATGTCCCAGGTATTGGGAAATAATATGAATACAATGCTAAATAGTATCAGTACAATGGGAAATAACATGAATACAATGGCAAATAGTATCAGTAAAATTCAAACAGTTACGGATACAATTCGGACTGATATGGGTACTATGCAAACTGAAATAGGTTCCGCTGTGAAAGAGGAAGTTAAGCCGGCCGAAGTGGCCGTGCGGTTAAAGGCGCTGCAGTCTGGAACCGCAAGACCGCTACGGTCGCAGGTTCGAATCCTGCCTCGGGCATGGATGTTTGTGATGTCCTTAGGTTAGTTAGGTTTAACTAGTTCTAAGTTCTAGGGGACTAATGACCTCAGCAGTTGAGTCCCATAGTGCTCAGAGCCATTTGAACCATTTTTTGAGGAAGTTAAAAAAAATTGTGGTTAACTTTGAAAAAGCAATTTATGTAAGTTATGAATTTGTAATGAACGAGTGTGTGAATGGCGATAAATGGAAAGATTCAGTTGTTCAAAAAGAAGTTAAAGAGGAGATGAATTTTGTGAAAGCAAATTGTGTGGAGAGTTCTGAAGAGGTATTAGCAAATTGTAGCAATTTCAGTAAGGAATGTGTTGTAGTAGCAAGTATTTGTGAGTCGGCGGAAAGCGTCGACGTTAGTGAAGGCGGCGTAGCTTTGGTCTCGCCAGCTGTAAGTCAGGGTGATTGTGTTTCGGCGGAAAGCGTTAATGTTATTAAGGGAGGCTTAGCGTTGGTCTCGCCAGCAATTGAAGTTAAAAAATGCATCGGCGGAGGTAGATGATTTCTGTTAAAAGAACAGAGTAAGGGTAATTTATGTAATTATGTAAAAGCTACTGGTATTGATACTTCGGAGGAAGGAATTTACGCGTTTCTAGTCAGGAATGAAGGCGAAATGAAACGAATGTAAAGTAGGATCGGGGGTTAATTTGGATGAAAAGTGTGTAGAAACGGCAGTGTGTGCTGTTTTTTGTCCGATCACAGCGGAATGTAGCAAGTCTGGATGTCCCAAAATTGTACGACAAGGTAGCAGCAATATGCAGGTATGTAGTGAATATGTTCCTATAATTTTGCGTTATGTTGAATCCGAGAGGGTGTATTATATTTTTTAATTAAATTTAAAATATTTCGATTCATTATATTCACGCAGAAGTAGAGTTTTTAGAGATTTCTCTGGCTTGCCTGGTACTGGATATGAGATTTTGCCACCAGAGAAACACATATCACCCATTTCTTCCTCCCATTTTAATACATTATAGTGCATACATCTTTGATCCATCCCCCTATGATACTAATTCATGATTAATATGCTCAATTAGTAGACCAGAATTAAATGTAATCTTACCCAGAGCCTTCCACGTTCCACATGGAAAAGGTATAATGTTTCTCTGTTCGTCGTACAGCCTGTAAATCATGCCGTCGTTATACGTCATCAAGCACTCTGGAAACTGAAAGAGACGCGTGGTGCTCATCACCTAAAATGCGACGGGTTTGTGACAGTTGTAATGTCTCTGTACGTCCGCTTGACACTCTGTATCCAAGTTCCGGCGGGCATGAGTTTGCTCTAAGGTTCGTTGTATTCGAGTAACTCTCACAGCTTGAGTTCTCTAAGAACTAAGCGCTAAATCAGACTTACCGTTCGCGAAGCTTTTAAACATGCTTCTCGGACTTACTCTCTGGTATTATTGTATCTCCACTAAAACTCTCCAGTCATGTCAGGTAGTGTAGTAACTCAACATCATAAACCACGCGCACAATAACACTGTATTTGCACTGTCACGCAATAATCTATAGTCACTAAGAGTCGCCGACCATCGCGCCAGCGTTGTCTACATCCCACTCACCTATACCATATTTAAAATGTTAATAATACTGAAAACGATACAAATTTCTAAAGTAACCTGTGCTCTTCCTCGGCGTTCGAACTATCTCTGTACCAAATTTCATCGGCATCAGTTCAGTGGTATAGTCGTGAAAACGTAACAGAGTTACTTTGCAATTAATAATACTGGTATTCGTATGGAAGTATGGGTTAAACACGTTGAGAACTGAATAAACATTGTATTGATTACGTTGAATCACATTTCGTAGAACATATCAAACAATAAAAGCATTTCCACAGTTATTATGATAAAGCTCAAAAGTCAAAGAGAAAATAGCTTTTTCAAAGACTAATGACTTTTCCATATTTCGCTTTATAATATGTTGTAATACACACTTTATTAGGAAACCTATGTTCTTCCTCGGCGTTCAAGCTATCTCCATATCAAATTTTATCAAAATTGGTGCAGCAGTTTAGTCGTGGAAACATAACTGAAAGAGTTACTTTCGCATTCATGACTTTAGTTTGGGTATGAAATCATTTGACACTCCTCTTGTGGATTGAAATCTCGGTCTGATGATGGTTATTATGAACGAAAACGGTTGCCCCCAGTACAGCGTAAATAAATTGCGAGTTGGAATGTTACTTTTTATTTTCGTTGCAAGTACATTCGCTGATGCCAGAGAACGACTTTTTGGTGGTGGGAACAACGATGGTGGCTCCTTACCGTCAAAGATACTAAAAATGGGAAAATGGTGCTAGGTTCTTATCACGTTCCTTAATTAGCTTTGGATCTGGTCCGAGTTTTGAATCCATGATCCGTTTTTATGTTTCTTAATCTGAAAAAATCATTTAGGGCAAGGAATTTTCGTCGAGGTGGCTGATAACAGAATTCTGTGCATATAAAAAAAGGAAAACTGAGTGTTGCTGAAGAAATGCACGTAGGGTTAAATTGAGGTTAAGACGTATAGTGAATACTTTACAAGGCAACGTAAAGGTGATATAACGTTGCAAAATTGTCTGATAAACATTAGAGATTTAGCTGGTACTTAAAACTTTTATTGGCACTTACCTGTATCAACATATTTACGACTTAAAAATTACTGAGCTTACAAGCAAACAAAGCGCAAAGCTCTGGCGCTCCCCAGTTGTTTTTCACTCAGATACCTACAGTCCGTATTATGTCTTGCCGTTATTTCGCAAACCGTAAGTGAAAATAAATAACAAAATAAAGTCGCTGGTGGTCTCTTACGCTGCGCTGAACGTAACACTGTGCGAATCACAATATAGAAAAGCCAATATAATGTTTATATGGCTACCAATAAATATTAGGTGACTGCTTGCAGGTATGTAAATATGGTCTTTATTTACTGCGAAAGAACTGAAGAGCCCGAACGGGAATTACGGCAGACTCAGGCGGCATCGATGCGCAGCAGTCATCGGTGTTTATGGCTTGGCTATGGAGGAAGCGAAGAAGATTATATCGCTAACGTGACGTCAGCGAAGGAAGTCTGTCTCAGTCGAAAGTCTGAATCTTCCCCGTGATCTCTTGAAGTGATTCTCGACAGTTACAGTAACCGCAAATCTGTTCCGATTAAGAATACTTGTCCAGAGAAGAGAAACGCGAAGAAGCGAGTGCTATATGTGGGGATCCTACCGTCGTTGAAAACTATAGACACGGCCGTTGATATACGATGACTGACCATCCTGATCGTTGCCTCTGCATTTTCAAAATTTTAGCACTCCTTACAAGAGCCGTAACAAAACACATTCCGCCTCGCCTATCATATCTATCTCACGTCTCCTACAGGCATCATCAGCCAGTTGACTAAAATGCTCTTTCTACAAAATTTACTCAGACAATTTCACAGTACCTACACTCGCAAATCAAAAACTCATAGTCTCCCAAACCTCTGCAATTTTTGGCTGCTGCCACGCCTGGACCAACATGTCTGACGTTCCCTCCATCTCCATTGCCTCCAAATCCTACCTCCCGACAATTTCAGCAGACTCTAAAGGCGAATATAGACTACTCCGACGTGACGTTGGAACACGTGGGCTCACGTCATAATGCGCGTCATACAAAAATGCAACACTGAGTTTTATTCGCATCCAGTATGTTTATACCGAGCTGACGTGACATCGGAATGAGTTGGATGATGCTATCTTACACGAAACGCCTTATGACGCGTGGGAAGAATATCAAAGATCTAGGTTTTCTTCTGTACTAGGAAGGCGTCAGAAGAGTCAAGTGGTTTCACCTGTACCGTTTCCAGTTATTATTTGAAGATGGTGGAGTTGTTGACTGAGTACATTCTGTCAAATCCGGTGCTGTAAGACCCTAAAAACCGAGATTATCGCAACCAGCACTCAAGAAAAGACGCTCGGGACGATATAGGAGAAAAACTCGGCATTCCTGGTTAGTGAAAACAGTTACTTTTTCTATATATTTTATTAGTTTTTTTTACAATTTATGATAGTTCAATAGGTGTTATATTTAATATTGATAAGAAAAAAGTACGACTCATATCAAATAAAACCAGATATGAATATAACAGATACACTCCTGGAAATGGAAAAAAGAACACATTGACACCGGTGTGTCAGATCCACCATACTTGCTCCGGACACTGCGAGAGGGCTGTACAAGCAATGATCACACGCACGGCACAGCGGACACACCAGGAACCGCGGTGTTGGCCGTCGAATGGCGCTAGCTGCGCAGCATTTGTGCACCGCCGCCGTCAGTGTCAGCCAGTTTGCCGTGGCATACGGAGCTCCATCGCAGTCTTTAACACTGGTAGCATGCCGCGACAGCGTGGACGTGAACCGTATGTGCAGTTGACGGACTTTGAGCGAGGGCGTATAGTGGGCATGCGGGAGGCCGGGTGGACGTACCGCTGAATTGCTCAACACGTGGGGCGTGAGGTCTCCACAGTACATCGATGTTGTCGCCAGTGGTCGGCGGAAGGTGCACGTGCCCGTCGACCTGGGACCGGACCGCAGCGACGCACGGATGCACGCCAAGACCGTAGGATCCTACGCAGTGCCGTAGGGGACCGCACCGCCACTTCCCAGCAAATTAGGGACACTGTTGCTCCTGGGGTATCGGCGAGGACCATTCGCAACCGTCTCCATGCAGCTGGGCTACGGTCCCGCACACCGTTAGGCCGTCTTCCGCTCACGCCCCAACATCGTGCAGCCCGCCTCCAGTGGTGTCGCGACAGGCGTGAATGGAGGGACGAATGGAGACGTGTCGTCTTCAGCGATGAGAGTCGCTTCTGCCTTGGTGCCAATGATGGTCGTATGCGTGTTTGGCGCCGTGCAGGTGAGCGCCACAACCAGGACTGCATACGACCGAGGCACACAGGGCCAACATCCGGCATCATGGTGTGGGGAGCGATCTCCTACACTGGCCGTACACCACTGGTGATCGTCGAGGGGACACTGAATAGTGCACGGTACATCCAAACCGTCATCGAACCCATCGTTCTACCATTCCTAGACCGGCAAGGGAACTTGCTGTTCCAACAGGACAATGCACGTCCGCATGCATCCCGTGCCACCCAACGTGCTCTAGAAGGTGTAAGTCAACTACCCTGGCCAGCAAGATCTCCGGATCTGTCCCCCATTGAGCATGTTTGGGACTGGATGAAGCGTCGTCTCACGCGGTCTGCACGTCCAACACGAACGCTGGTCCAACTGAGGCGCCAGGTGGAAAAGGCATGGCAAGCCGTTCCACAGGACTACATCCAGCATCTCTACGATCGTCTCCATGGGAGAATAGCAGCCTGCATTGCTGCGAAATGTGGATATACACTGTACTAGTGCCGACATTGTGCATGCTCTGTTGCCTGTGTCTATGTGCCTGTGGTTCTGTCAGTGTGATCATGTGATGTATCTGACCCCAGGAATGTGTCAATAAAGTTTCCCCTTCCTGGGACAATGAATTCACGGTGTTCTTATTTCAATTTCCAGGAGTGTATTTATTATATAAATTATGTTATATGTATTTGTAACTAAAAATAACATCCAAAATTGAAATTGAAACTAGGTTACATTGCACTTAAACGGTCGGTTATAACGAATGCGCCTGTTAAACAAATAATACTGGATGCGTCACGGAGCAACTCTACCCTTTCGAATGGAGTGCCATTGCCAAGGACATCTTGCTCAGCCATAATTAGAAACGAAGAACTTTTTGAACTTATCTCTGGTGAAGGCCGCTTCTCTCACGAAATTTCTATGATGGGTTCGATGTTGGCTACACCATGAATGTGTTCACTCTCCATTCGGATTTGTTCCTCGAAAGGGGGAATTTTGGTTGATGTGTTCCGAAGCATGTTGTGTAGACAGTTGTAAGCTAAACTATTATATCGGTAGTTTCTGATTTAGTTTCAATGGGCTTTAGAATTATTCTCCAGCGCCAGGCTAGAATTTCCAACGCATTTTCTACAGTCCGTCAAGCTCCTGAATGACGATAGTTGTGTACCTTCTCTTCGTCAGTTTTAATGGCTGCTTTGCTGCATGGACGCATCAAATAGGTTTTAAGAGGGAAGGCAACAGTTACGTAAGGAAATTTATCCATTGCTGGTAGCAGCTCTAAGTCATGTGGAACGGCGTATTTGTTGTTTCCAAATCTTTTCCCCATCTCAGATGGCACAAAAGTTCCTCCATCGCTACTTTTGCCGTAAGCTCCAACGTCAACAAGCGCGAATTTGCAATTTGCATCTAACAAAGCAAATACAACAATGGAATACGTGCGTTTGTAGTTATAGTACAATGAACCAATACCAGCTCGACATCGGATTTGAACGTGATTGTCGTCCAAAGTTCCTATGCAGTGTGGATAATTCCACGTCTCATCATATGCCTTGGCATTCGTCTTTATTTGGTTTTGGCTTGTAAATCGGTTGTAGAGTTTTCCAAATTACCTCGCAACACTCTTTAACTATTTCTCCAATATTTCAAAATCCAATCCGAAAAGAAAATTACAATGTTCTGTAAGGATTTCCAGTTGCCAAGTACCTGTGAACAGTGAAAAAAAGTCCAATTATTGAAGTATTGTATGTTGTATGTTAACTGGGAACCTAGAAACGACGGAGAGGCTCCGTCCCCGCCGCAGTAGTCCACAACCCCACGACGACTACCGCAGTCCACTTTCACCCCTCCGCCGCCCCACACCAAACCCAGGGTTACTGTGCGGTTCGGCCCCCGGTGGACCCCCCAGGAAACGTCTCACACCAGACGAGTGTAACCCTTATGTTTGCGTAGTAGAGTAATGGTGGTGTACACGTACGTGAAGAACTTGTTTCCGCAGTAATCAGCGACATAGTGTAACTGAGGTGGAATAAGGGGAACCAGCCCGCATTCGCCGAGGCAGATGGAAAACCGCCTAAAAACCAACCACAGACTGGCCGGTTCACCGTGCCTCGACACAAATCCGCCGGGTGGATTCGTGCCGGGAACCAGGCGCTCCTTCCCGCCCGGGAAGCCGTGCGTTAGACCGCACGGCCAGCCGGGCGGGCTACTGAAGTATTATTCTTTACGTTGTCCTTTGGCAAGTAGACGACCTTTTACTGTCTTTGGGTAACAAAGGAAAATAAATGAATAACTAATAGATAACCAAAGACATACGTAGAATTCTAAACTAATTTCTCTGTTCTAGGTAATGAATGTAAAAACAATTGGAATAAACCACGGATTGTGTACATCCAGGCTAAACACCGTAGAGCCACAAAATCAGGTCAAGCAGCAAAGGGTTGGAGAAAATAGAAATCTGAACATGAATTGGCTGTTTTGAATCCAACCATCGTAACAAGAAAAACTCGAGGAAATCCGGAAGACAGCCCCGGTAATGAAGATTATGATGGGACACGGGAAGAGATTCGCTTATGTCCGACTGATGAAACACACTCACATATGGTCTCGCCAGAAAGTTCCCAATCCAACCCACCGAGAAACGACCTGTTGCAAAGTGCAATCTCTGCAATGGTGGAGGCCATCGAGAATCCCACGGCCAACGTGTCAGACACTCCAACAACTTTCACTCAACCTTCAGCAAAGCCCGTAAGGCCTTATGTTGAAAAAAAAAAAAAAAAGAAGTTTGTTGTCATGCGTACAAGAAATGGTTAAATTTATGAAAGACGACCAACGCTTGCGCTCACAAGTACTTCTTAAAAAGTGCACCCGCTGCATCAAGAAACAACGTGAACGATGAATGCGAACTTTTTTTTCCTCCGCAAGGCGAAAAATGTGAACAATTGCGTCCTGATGAGCAGATCAGAGTGAAGATGGAAGTGAGCAACATAGTTTTCGGGACAGCGTTGCAAGATGCACGTGAGAGCTCATTTCAGGTGAACTATGGTTACCAAAATACTCTTCATACAAATCCGTCATCATGCCATCAATCCTCTTCAAAGCTATCTCCTCAACAATTTAACACAGCTTGGAATGCTCAACGGACTCGGCGTTTTCCTACAATCGGCAAGAGAAACAGCAACAAAACTTTACTGATTTGTGATTTCTTTTCTGCTGTATTACAAAACGCACATTGTGAAAAGGAAATGAATAAAAACTCCAAAATGTCACTGTAATAATCTTTTTTTTCCTCCCAGATTTAGTATAATGAAATAATGTGTTGGTACTTACCTCAAGCAAACTGGAAGTCGTATCTCATCCGGAATGCTTTCCCTGATTTGAGTGGAGCGTTTCTCTATTATCATACCAACCAAGCTCAGGAGATGGTAGAATGTAGTTTCTGTCTTTCTGTAATACCACTTAAATAGCTCTTCATCTACTATTAGTTGAGGCATTAAATTTTGGAACTCCCCGAATTCGTCTCGCTCCATATTGATAGGATGCTCCCATTCTCTAGACGAGCAAGCCATTTCTTCTTCTTCTTCTTCTTCTTCTTCTCCCAGCACGTCAAACACAGAGAGTACATTCATGGTAGTAAGTTCAAAACAAACTGTCCGGAAATGCAATGCACACGAAGAAGATGTTTCATGTTGCTATACGTCAGGCCAATGTGAACACCGCTTCATGTCTGACGTGGTCCAACGATGCCTGAAGTGACGTGGGAACACGTCACGTTAGAGTAATCTGTATTTACCCAATCTCCTGACCCAGAAACCCATGCTGACGTTTACTAGCTACAGCCCTCGCCACCATAGCCTTTCCTTAGATCTAGGTTCCAATACTCACCTTGCCTCCTGCCTTACCCTCGCTCCTACCTGTTCCAGCATCCATTTACGCACACCACTCTTCGGCCTTGTATTAGCCAGCAATTCCCAGACATATTGCCCCATCCCATCCATCTGTATTCTGTTATTGTCCTATAACCCTCACCCCTTATGATTCCTAAAGTCCTCGATGTTGTGCGTTCAAATTTCAGACATCACTATACTCTCTCCATGTTCCTTATCCACGAACCATTTAATGAGAGAACTCGCCATGCTGCACTTGCCGCAAGCATCACCACCATCATCATGGTCCTCACCATCACTACCATCGATATAACACCAGTCATGCTACCGTAATGCGTGTTTTACAGCATCTCGTCAAAAGAAATCACTTTGTAGTATTTAATTCTATTAATTTCAGTCCTTTTAACTAGAAAAACTAGTTTAACATCAATTAACTGAAGGGCAGCAATATGGCTGCTACAAGACTCTCAACACCCCCACCCCCTTTAACAAAAAACGAAATAAATGAAGAAAAAATGCACGCATTCTGGAAACGATGATTTAAGGTTAAATTCCGCTGACCGTGAATCAAAACAACTCATTTTTGTCGATCGGGTACTTGTGCCAAATTAACAACTGTCGGCGTAGTATTCTAGATGGCACGTTGGATGTTTCTGTTTGATAAGAACCAGCTCCTGAAAATCCCAAGTAAGTAAAATGATAGACTGTAGAGAGACAACAGGTTTTGCTAAATATCCCGGTACTCATAATTTAATGTAATGAGTATTGATGTAAATGTGAGACTTTTCCTAGTCGTTTCACACACACTCAACTAACGTGCCGTCCAGTTCTTACAGAGAAAAAGCGCAGGATTATTCAACTGATATAAAATGCAATAACGGGTTCGAACAGAAAGAGAAATTACGAACTCACACCCGCAATCACTGGCTCATTAGTGCATATTACATGACTCGGGAAACGTAATATGCAATTCACTCCTATAAAATCAATTTTCCTTGGGATTTTGGACCCATATACGCATTACTGAAGTATATTTCCACCACATCAAAAGTTCAGGATAATTTCGATATCTACCAAGCATTATATTTGAGAACTGTAGCAAGATGACGTGGGCAGTTAATGGCAATAGAGCCGAATAGATCCCATTGGCTTTGTGGCTACACTTGCGCGGAGGAAGACCTTTCGTCCTTGTGTGCTCGGGTGGCAACATTTCAGAATGGGCAACGTAAGAGCCTGGAAGTCACGCCCGCCCCACAGCATAAAAGAGGAGTAGAAGATGTCAATGTATATGTCAGTAAACTTCACTTGTGTTGCTGATGAAGGCAATAACAGTAACACAAGCCCGCTCTTCAGCCCACGCAGATGCAGTCTCGATACAGTTTGGTTTTAGATTGTTCGTGAAAACTGGTACGAAAGTTTGCTGTCATCTTAAAGATAATCGTACTTTGGCTTAAACGATCTTGGGGGGCCACTTGTCTGCACCTTGTACGAGGGTTTGTCTCAATATCCTGTAGAGCTCGGACTTCCACATCTGGTGTACACACGGTCCGCTTCGTCCCTACACGTTCGTCTGTCTGAAGGAACCCGAGATCACGTAAACGCCCAAACGTGGTTGGAAATGTCGTGTGACGTGGTTGGTGTCTGTGAGGGTACTTGGATTGGTATAGCCGTGCTGCCTCTCTACCCTTTCAATCTGCTTGGCCGTACACAAACACCACATCGGCTTGATACCGAAATGAATACCGGATCATTCTGCTGCTTATAATACACTGCGTCAGTCACACAGGCTGGAATACACAAGGAATACACAGCACGTGATGACAGGAACTTTCATTCGTTATCGCCATCTACCGTACCTACGACGCATTTACACAGCAGCTTTTACCCTCCAATTCCAGTCAGGAATCCGTTCCAGCTGTTTACCGGTTTTATTAATGTTCACCCTGTGTGCAGATGGTATAGTTGTAACAATTAGCCATACGAACTTCGTCATAAAGATATAATTTCATTGCGACTTTATACTCCTCAAAGTGTCGACACGTACGCCGTAATGAGGGTTCTTGGTACTCAAAACTGTAAGTTTATGACGAATCTTGCCAATACGACCACTTTTTTCTGCCCGTTTCGTAAAGTCACTAGCAGTGGCCTGTTCCCGCCCAGCTACTTTTCTCCTTGACCATAGAGTTGGCGCATTACTGCGCCCCTCCTCTGTCCTTACACCGTCGGAGGGTGGCACGGAACTTGGAAGTTCCACCGCTACACCTGCGAAGTCCTATGCTCGGCTGTTATTCAGCCGTTGCTTTAAGTCTCCCCTCTTCCCCTCTTAGCCGGCTGGAGTGGCCGAGCGGTTCTAGACGCTACAGTCTGGAACTGCGCGACCGCTACGGTCGCAGGTTCGAATCCTGCCTCGGGCATGGATGTGTGTGATGTCCTTAGGTTAGTTAGGTTTAAGTAGTTCTAAGTTCTAGGGAACTGATGAGCTCAGCTGTTAAGTCCCCTAGTGCTCAGAGCCATCTTCCCATCTTACTTGTCCACCGAGACAGTTGGACCGGATCTGAACCGGTGACGCTGGGTATTAGTAACAGAAAAAAATAAAATAAAATGACTCGGCATACCTACATACCGGTTACACTGTGCACCTACTCAGGTCTACAGGTGGACACCGTTGATTGAAATCAATAACCTGACTGATAAACGCTAGACGTCCATGATGGATTTATTATAAAATCCATATTTCCCCGGATCACTAGAATACCTTATTGGCACTGGGTCACAAGTTGCACTCTTGGCAGCGTCCAGCGGCTGAATCAACACTGCAGCAGACTGATATATCGTCCGAGTAGTTTACTTTCGTATGTAAGAAGCCGCCATTTCCAGACACTTGTACGAATTCAGTCTGTTTCTGTTGACCTTGTGGTCGACGTTCTGTGGACAAAGAGCTATCGTGCCTCGACGAAAAAAAGCTGACTTTCCCCCAAAGAGCTTTCAGAGTCTCGTTAATTGCGCCCCGTTGCTGAATAACGAGGCATCAGGACCAGAGTAAGGACGGCCGTACGGTTGCGCTAATGTATGCGTCGTCTTACAGAACTCGTTTTCGTAGAATCCATTTAGCGGCCCGCTTTAACCGTTCGGGCGGGCGGCTCATGCATCTTCACTTTGTCGTACGTCGTTTTGAAACACGAAGACGAATTCCATTTCGATGTAATTCCTTCCTCAGCACATTTCCGCCTTAAACCTGTTTCGCCTCGATAGGACCAGTGTCCAGTGACCTCGAGCCCCTCGTTGCAAAAATACACCGCGGTTCAAAATAAACAAGTAGCATGCGGACACCGGATACACAGCCTCACTCAGGCGCAATGTGCGACGTTACTGCGGTATTGAGGATACTCCTATTAAAAACTCCTTCTGTCTGTGAACACGAGAAACTGAGGAAACTTTCGTTCGACTGCATATACGCTGAGTCCACGTGAATGATGTCTCTTCTCAAAACTGAATGATTCTAAAATAAACTCCATAATCAATTTTGGAGGCGATTCGGATTAGTAATAAATTCCTCAAGATTGTCACGTTGTTTAGAAGCTACAGGTATGATTGTAAACCTCTGTGAGAGGGAGAGAACCTGTGAAATCAGTAACGCAGTAGTTAGTCAGACCACCTAGGTTTGCTATGATTATTCTGCGAAAATGCGGTGCATTTGCGGAGAAAACTGGGTAGCAGGGGACGAAGAGATATACACTACTGGCTATTAAAATTGCTGCACCACAAAGATGACGTGCTACAGACGAGAAATTTAACCGACAGGAAGAAGATGCTGTGATATGCAAATGAGTAGCTTCTCAGAGCATTCACACAAGGTTAGCGCCGGTGGCGACACGTACAACGTGCTGATATGAGGGAAGTTTGCAACCGATTTCTCATGCACAAACAGCAGTTGACCGGCGTTGCCTGGTGAAACGTTTTTGTGATGCCTCGTGTAAGGAGGAGAAATTCGAACCATCACGTTTCCGACTTTGATAAAGGTCGGATTGTAGCCTATCGCGATTGCCGTTTATCGTATCGCGACATTGCTGCTCGCGTTGGTCGAGATCCAATGACTGTTACCAGAATGTGGAATCGGTGGGTTCAGGAGGGTAATACGGAACGCCGTGCTGGATTCCAACGGCCTCGTATCACTAGCAATCGAGATGACAGGCATCTTATCCACATGGCTGTAACGGATCGTGCAGCCACGTCTCGATCCCTGAGTCAACAGATGGGGACGTTTGCAAGACAACAACCATCTGCAGGAACAGTTCGACGACGTTTGCAGCAGCATGGACTATCAGCTCGGAGACCATGGCTGCGGTTACCCTCAACGGTGCACCACAGACAGGAGCGCCTGTGATGGTGTACGCAACGACGAACCTGGGTGCACGAATGGCGAAACGTCATTTTTTCGAACGAATGCAGCTTCTGTTTACAACATCATGATGGTCGCATCCGTGTTTGGGGACATCACGGTGGACGCACATTGGAAGCGTGTATTTGTCATCGCCATACCGGCGTATCACCAGGCGTGATGGTATGAGGTGCCACTGGTTACACGTCTCGGTCACCTCTTGTTCGCATTGACGGCACTTTGAACTGTGGACGTTACATTTCAGATGTGTTACGACCCGTGGCTCTACCCTTCATTCGATCCTTGCGAAACCCTACATTTCAGCAGGATAAATCACGACCGCATGTTCCAGGTCCTATATGGGCCTTTCTCGATACAGAAAATGTTCGACTGGTGCCATGGCCAGCACATTCTCCAGATCTCTCAGCAACTGAAAACGTCTGCTCAATGGTGGCCGAGCAACTGGCTCGTCACAATATGCCGGTCACTACTCTTGATGAACTGTGGTATCGTGTTGAAGCTGCAAGGGCAGCTGTACCTGTACACGCCATCCAAGGTCTGTTTGACTCAATGCCCAGGCGTATGAATGCCGTTATTACGGCCAGAGGTGGTTGTTCTGAGTACTGATTCCTCAGGATCTGTGCACCCAAATTGCATGAAAATGTAATCACATGTCTGTACTAGTATAATATATTTGTCCAATGAATACCCGTTTATCATCTGCATTTCTTCTTGGTGTAGCAATTTTAATGACCAGTAGTGTACTTCTGTTGCGTAACGCCTGGTACGGCGTATTCGGAACTGTAACAGAGATATTCAGCGAACTGAAGTATTAATAATTGAAACAATACAACGTCTTTCTCGAAACTGTATATAGTAAGTTTTAGAAAATCCACATTCGAGGTAGAATGTGCAATAATTTAAGTGCCCACATGGAATATACCTTATAGAGGAATTGAGGCAAGGCGAATTAGGTCGCGTGTGGAAGAATACCGAAATCATTTCTCCCCACGCATGTGTAGCATGCAACAGTACAGGTAGGAAGTACTGTCTAGCGTGCGCTCCAGAGATCTCTCGCTAAAAAACGAAATTCTGATCATATTCAGCAGGCGATTCGGAGCAGTTAGCGTCCCACGCGTACACTGAAAATATAAATGAGCCCCTTTCACAGCCTTTGAGAAAGATCCACCAGAGTGGGTTCCCCGTTAGCAAAGACAGCCCGTAACGCCCCTACACCCCCAATAGGAAGAAACGGTGTGACCGTAAGACTAACAGTTCGAAAATAAGGACTTGGTTCCGAATCACGACCGAAACGAGATGAGAATGTACTGGGTGGACGAGAAGTTCCAATACCCCTCTAACCCCTGTTTAGTATCAAATTTTATTACGCAGGTTGCTAGGTATGCCACTTCTAATTATCTGTTGTAATCAGTTGGATGTTTTCGCAGTCTCAGTCGCAGTAGAGTTTTAATTTGTAGCCATGGCAGATGTGAGGGGTCGTAGTTATGCTGCTCAGGACGGCTTAGCGACAAGTGTGCGGGTCGACGAACGACAACACACAGCGCAGGCACTGGAGACAGATTATGGGAGAATTCCAGGAAAGATTTAATAAGGCTACACCGCGAGAGGTAACACTGCTGGATTGGAGAAGAGGCACTTTTGCTTTTGGCAGTTTTACAGACAGGCCGCGGAGTGGAAGGAAGAAGACACGAGAAGGAATAAGTGCCTGAGTCTCTGCTTCGATTGAACAACCTGCTATGAAGTCGACGCGTCAATGTGTTTTTTGAGCTCGGCATACCGAAGACAACAATGCGAGATCACATGAGAAGACCTTTATGTCAGACCTTTTCGACCGAAGTTCGTAAACGAGATATCGCTACAGATAGGAGTGAGCGCTGTGTAGCATGCCGTTCTTTGTTAACTTGATTTCTAAATGCAGTGAACCGTGCCAAGGTAACGTTTCTCAGACGAATGTGCCGTTTATCATAGCTCACATACTAGAAACATTGTTGCTTGGGCCAAAGACAATCCTCGTTACATAGTCGAGCCAGAAATCATCTCACATCTCACACTGATATGGGCAGTGATGACATCACAACATCTACTTGGACGGTAAGTTTTTGAAGAGACTGTGAATGTCGCAAATTATGTAGACACGTTACAAACATGGTTAATACCTCAGCTTGAGGGAACGGCCCTCACACGACGCATAAGGATGCAACAAAACGATGCGCCTCCTCAATATGCTCTCGCAGTGCGCGGTTTCCTCAACGAAGACTTTTCGGGACGGTGAATACGTCGTGATTCATGAGCAACAGAAGCTCCCATGAAGTAGCCTCCAAGAACTCTTCACCTCACCACACCTCAAAACTCGTTATGAGAAGTCATTTGGGCGCATATTTCTGCTCATCGTTGTGCTTCAAACGAAGACCTGCGCAATGCCGTTCAAGATGCATTTCGCACTACAACACCGGACATGCTCGAAAATATATCAAGAAGAATATGGAGACGTATAGCAATTTGTTCACACCATGACGGGGATGTTACTGGTGTACCAACCAAAAATATTGTCTAAGTCATCTTGTATCCTCCTACGGTCAGTCAGCGATGGCACCTTACCGTAAACCAGAGTGACATCAGCAACCAGCAGCAGACCGCTGATCACCCACTCCCGTTCTTGTATAAATATATAAATATACATTGAGCATGCTGTAACCACCCTCTTACTAATCGGCCTATCCCGCTTGCGATATAAAATATGACCGTGGATCGCGTGAATGACTAATGGATTTTTTGTAATTGTATGAAGCTATCTTTCCCGAAGAAGTGATACCGATAAGTAGGAGGAAAGTGTACAACCGACCCTTCTGTTGCAAAGTCTACTAAAAATAAAAATAATTAAACGGAACAGGGCTATAATTTGGAAAATGATAGTTATTTTGTGCATTCACTCACGAACAACACTGGACAGAAAGGGGTACCACTGATCATGAATCCAAAAGTTACACTAATGAACAAAAAGGAATCAATTAACGGTCGCCAGCCCACTATGGCAATTTACATACAAAATCATGTACAAGATGATGGGAAAGAAAAACATGTATTATTAAAAAGTTGCCACGTTCTTTTTTGACACTAATTTTAAGTGAGTATGTATGATAATGAAAACTGAGAAGTCACTCTTACTTTATGTTTGGCATTAAATTTTGAAAAAGGCAATAGAGTAATGATTTGAAAATATGCAATTAAACTGTATGTTAGTACTAAACTTCGTTACGTGAACTATGACTTTCAGTGACCTCAGCATAATGTCATCTAAGAAATTTAGAAAAAAAAGCAAGCACTTTTTACTTTGCCGTTACTTATTTTGCAAATTGGATTTCATATTATTGTCTGAACAACTGAGCCTTTTTTACTGACTTGAACAGAATTAAATAGTACAATATGTTCCAAACCAAACAGCCATGTGCTCAAAGCTATACGTACAATAAATAAAACTTCCGCACTCTTAATTTGTGCATTTCTTTAGACTCGGATTTTTTCCATTGATTCATTCTCAAACTTGAAAAATGAAATTGCTTTACTTTAGTCATATACTGAAGCCTCTGTTGTACAACAGTCAATTGAAAGTAGACTGAGGCTAAAATTCTTAAAAGAGAAATTATTCATTAATAAACTGGCTCTAACTATTCAGTTTGTTTCTTATGACACTCAGTTAGCATATCAGGAAAAAAAATGGAACAAGGATCCTGCATGGTA
This sequence comes from Schistocerca serialis cubense, assembly GCF_023864345.2. Taxonomy (NCBI): domain Eukaryota; kingdom Metazoa; phylum Arthropoda; class Insecta; order Orthoptera; family Acrididae; genus Schistocerca; species Schistocerca serialis. The sequence goes on from NC_064643.1 coordinate 123,976,216, forward strand.
ACATGATAACAATATCTTGGGGCAATGAGGACACAATCGCCCAGAGTTTAATTGATTACTATTTAAATAAATCTTATCAATAAAATCACATTCAGTTGTGCTGCTGGGTTAGCCGTTAATACTTTCTACCAATGAGCAGTCTTAGTTCAGTGCTGTGCATACGACGAAACTCGGAGCCGACGACGAAACTGTGTTGCTGGAACTGCTACTGTTGTTGAAGCCTCTGCTGCCCGTCCACTGTCCATACTCCTGCTCTAGACATCTGGCCGGCGCGCGTACATGATGCCGCCGAAAATTGTACTCTCTACCGCGAGAGCGTTAACACTACACTTACGCACACTACAAGCGCTGGAACCCGTCTCTCTCTGCGCACTCCACGCAACAACTTCCCACCCAAATATTTTACAACTCACAAGCACTGCTATTATTGTTGCTGGTCGATGGAAATAACAATTCATTTGGCTTTCTCCCAGAGCTTATAAGTTTCATAGCAAAACACAGATAAATACAATGAAACGTCAACATACTTGTACCTAAATGTAGACATACATTGAAGCAATGTCCTTACTTATTAAAAGAAAGTGTTTAAATTAGAAATATTTACATACAATTAAAAAAAGTTATATATCGGTAGCAGGTGCCATGCATCCTGCATTTTCGGTGTTCAATGCCTTTTACATATTAAACAGTCTACTTGATGTTTCTTATAAGCAGTCGACATCTTGATTACGGTGGTGACGGATGATGATCGTCTCTAACAATCCAGTGTCCTAAAACGAATGCCTATCGATTCGCAGCTACTCCAGGGCGTCTGGCAACCAGTTGTGAGACGTGTCTCCAGCGCACTTCTTCGCGATCAACATCGGAAGAGCCTTCGAGCGGATCTCTCGCAATCCTTTTGGTGTGTTTCCAAGGAACTTTGGGAGCTCACCTACTCCTAACAGTTTTACTTAACAATTCTACGCCGTGACAAATCCCAGTGCTCACATATGTACACACCTTACCAGTTTGAAACACAGCATAAACTAAATACGTCATTTGTTTTTGCAGCATTCGTAAAAAAAACATTAATTATACACATCACACACTTCAGAAAATCAGAAAAAATTAGTAGTTGTGGTTTAAAACGCGTTAGTTCGTTACAAGTGACGTTGTAGGAGCAGACAAGCCGCTCTTTACACTTCCAAAATTTTACCAGTCTCTTCAATATCTAGAACGACAAACACTGCACTGACCTTCTGTTTGTCTTCTTCTTCCCCAAACATCCTCCACCAGCTGACTAAGGTCCCTCATCTCCCCAAACTCATTCGCCCACATCGCGTATTTTATGCGTCCCATATACTTTAAGATGAAAACCCCATTGCCGGCCGAAGTGGCCGCGCGGTTCTGGCGCTGCAGTCTGGAACCGCGAGACCGCTACGGTCGCAGGTTCGAATCCTGCCTCGGGCATGGATGTTTGTGATGTCCTTAGGTTAGTTAGGTTTAACTAGTTCTAAGTTCTAGGGGACTAATGACCTCAGCAGTTGAGTCCCATAGTGCTCAGAGCCATTTGAACCATTTGAAAACCCCATTGTCTCTCCAATCAACGTCAACGTCCAGCTACTGAAACGTCTAAACCAACAAGTCGCCACCTGTCTCCTCCTCGTCACCTCCACATCGTATCGCATGTGTACTCCAAATGGTTCAAATGGCTCTGAGCACTGTGGGACTTAACATCTGAGGTCATAAGTCCCCTAGAACTTAGAACTACTTAAACCTAACTAACCTAAGGACATCACACACATCCACGCCCGAGGCAGGATGCGACCCTGCGACCGTAGCACCAGTGCGGTTTCGGACTGAAGCGTCTAGAACTGCTCGGCCACAGCAGCCGGTACGTGTACTCCAACAGTCTCCTTCCTCCTGTCCCGGAACATCACGCTGATAATTATCCATTCTACCATTTCCAACCATAGCTCCAACAGTCTCTTCTTGGATAAGGGCTCCAAGACTCATTCCAGCCTCCTGACATCCATAATCCTGTCCTTCCACAATCTCGCTTAGGGCAAATGCTGGGATGGTTCCTTTGAAAGGACAAAGCCGACTGCCTTCTTCATACTTCCCTAATGTGAGCTTGCGCTTCATCTCCAAGGACCTCGATGTCTCGATGGTAATCACTAATCTTCCTTCCACTCGCTATAGCTCTTTGGTGTTCCATCCCCCACGTAAGGAATAGATACATTATCTGATCAAAAGTATCTGGACACCACCAAAAACATACGTTTCTCATATTAGGTGCATTGTGCTGCCACCTACTGCCAGGTACTCCATATCAGCGACCTCAGTAGACATCCTGAGAGAGCAGAATGGGGCGATCCGCGGAACTCACGGGCTTAGAACGTCGTCAGGTGATTGACTGTCACTTGTGTCATACGCCTGCACGCGAGTTATTGCCCGCCATCCATGTGGAGCACGTGTTGATATCACAGCGGACTTCTAGACTGAGCCACACACAACTGATTTCACCGAAGTGTAAGGGCCTGAAGATGGCGTTGACGCAACGCCGAAACTAGTAGCGAAGTAAATAAAAAATCTTAATTACAGCTGGAGGAATTTCATTTTAATAAGAATGCATACATATGGTATATACATACATACCTCTGTATGCTATACGTCAAACATTGTGCTCCTTACATGCGCGCCCGCATCTCGTGGTCGTGCGGTAGCGTTCTCGCTTCCCACGCCCGGGTTCCCGGGTTCGATTCCCGGCGGGGTCAGGGATTTTCTCTGCCTCGCGATGGCTGGGTGTTGGGTGCTGTCCTTAGGTTAGTTAGGTTTAAGTAGTTCTAAATTCTAGGGGACTGATGACCATAGATGTTAAGTCCCATAGTGCTCAGAGCCATTTGAACCTTACATGCGTTATTTCTCCTACATAGCAATCCAGGAATCGTATGTTTTATGGAAGCATAATACGACCACTCGCCTAGGGTGACCACCATTGCCCCAGGGTGACCTCCGTTCCCCCTAGAAGGCAGCAATGGTCATGTTATAGTGTGACAGCCGTTACACCTCCGATAATACTGGGACAGTATAATACTGGAACAGCGATGCTTCTTATCTAATATGTGCTTCGGTAGGAATTTTTATATGGTTTTAACTGACAGGTACACTGAATCAGGAGAAAGGTTTGTGTATATAACTTATTACCTCATCGTGAGAAGACCCGTCCGGCATTGACAGTTAGCGCTACCTGTGTGAAGCCAAGCCGGGCAGCTAGTGTGCAAAAAAAGGAACAATATAAAAATCTATCCGGTGCACATGTATGATTGCTTCACATAGCTGTGCTGTAAAACCCTGCTTACACAGATAGCTATTACTGTGCCCTAACACTGCGCACAAGGGCTTGCTTTGTATTTATAATTTGTTTCCAATGCATATTATAGTGGTTGTCCGTCTCTTGTGATATATCATTTAGAAGAACGCACACGATTTTTTAAATAGTCTCTCATTATTGAAAGTGACCGCTGGCTCCATGTAAAGACCCAGCAAATGTTCATATGAATGTCTGTAAAATTGTTAAATGTGTGTTTCGTAATTGTGTTATACGAGGACTGGAATTTTAATAGGGGCAACTATTTCTTTACAGCCCGTACAAAGTAGATACGTGTTTCAAAGTTTTACTGACCTTCAGAGTAGTCATCACCATTGTGTGTAACCCGTTGCTAGCGATGTGGAAGTCGCGGGATACTCTTAGCAGTGCCACCTGTATAGACAGTTCGAGCGGCGCGGTCTATTTCGCGATGAATTTGTAGCAGTTCTGAAGCGAATGCCGTGAAGTGTTTCCTTCAGTTTAGAAATCACATTGAACTTACGAGGGCTTAAGTCAGGGGAGTGCAGTGCGTGGTATAGCACTTAGCAGCCCCATCAGTCAAACAAATCAGTAACAGCTTGCACTGTACGTACTTAAGCATTGTCCTGCAAAATGATGGTCAGGTCCTGCAGAAAGTGTCAGCACTTCTGTCTCTAAGCTGGTCGTAGGTTGTGTTCCAAAAATGAACAGCATACAGACAGAAGTGATGACACTTTCTGCAGGACCTGACCATCATTCTGCAGGACAATGCTCAAGTACGTACAGTGCAAGCTGTTACTCATTTGCCAGCTGCGGTGGTCTAGCGGTTCTAGGCGCTCAATCCGGAACCGTGCGACTGCTACGGTCGCAGGTTCGAATCCTGCCTCGGGCATGGATGTGTGTGATGTCCTTAGGTTAGTTAGGTTTAAGTAGTTCTAAGTTATAGGGGACTGATGACCACAGATGTTAAGTCCCATAGTGCTCAGAGCCATTTTTTGTTACTGATTTGTTTGAGTGATGGGGCTGCTAAGTGCTATACCACCTACTGCACTCCCCTGACAAGCCCTCGTGAGTTCAACTCGATTTCTCAACTGCAGGAAACACTTCACGGCATTCGCTTCAGAACTGCTACAAATAGGTCGGGCAATAGACCGCGCCTCTCGAACTGTCAACACAAGTGGCACTGCTAAGCGTATCCTACGACTTCCACATCGCTGGCAACGGATTATACACAATGCTGGTGACAACTTGAAGGTCAGTAAAGCTTCGAAACACGTATCTATTTTGTACGAGCTGTAAATAAATAGTTTCCACTATTAAAGTTCCAGCCCTGGCAGATGTCATAACTTCACAATGCAGTACGTGCTTGTCTGTGACTCGCTGTGGTGCACGAAAACCTGTCACCTCCGCAGTCCAGAGAGGTTACAGCCCACATTCGTGGCTGGCCGCTGATATCGCAGCCGAGCGCTTTCACTAACAGTACTGAAACTATAAAAATGGGTAGTGATTCCGTACATTTGTTCAAAATTGAATGGTTCCGATTCTTTTACATGCAACAGGTAGGCAGTATCATTCGCAGCGGAAGAAAAGCCGGTTCGCGTCGAGAAGGCCTGAGTCATGAGTACAAGAGTTGTTGGAAGCGGAACAATTTGTGCGGTGAGTCATAAGATACCACAGAGTATATATGTGTTTTCAAGTTTCTTTCTACGGTAAATTTTGGTAGAACTTGCTTCTCTGGTTTCGTAATTGACGAGTTAAGTTTTGCTTAATAGTCACTATTGTGCAGGGAGATCTCTGATTATGGTTTATACTCTGCCGTGCTTACAATTATTTGCAGTTGTTTTTTGGTAGGGGTGTATTTGATGAGCTATAAGGAACAAGACTTCAAGATTCTGAGTTTTGGTCTGAAGATAGCGGACTGTGATCCGTCTGCTCCCTAGCTGTAAATGTATTCGGTAGCCACACTCAAAGATAACTGAGTTGTGAATAGTCCGTTGTGTGGCACACCCTGAGGTAATAGAGTTGTGGCTGTTTCGTTGAAGGTGAACTGGTATCATGGGCCTTTAGGGTAGTAACTCAATAGCGTTATTTTTTTGTGATAGACCCTAGTGTATGTATACAGAAATGTGGCTTGGTCCTACAGAGTCAGTTTGCCCGTGCTTCAGTAAAGATGTGCCCTAACACTGTTAGAGATAGAAGACGAACACTCAAGGAGTCATTCAAAGGAGCAAGTGTACAGGAAAGCTGTCACATATTACTCGTATTGTTATTTGTGTCGAGTGGCCATTAGACCTAGGGATTATAGCGGGATGCGGAACGCCAACAACTGAAGACGCTGTGAGTTTTGAACAAATGTGTAATTGTCTGGATGAAAGTGATGGTGCACCTAATTTTTGTTTAATGATTTTGATACTCTCCGTTGGTGAGATTGTAGATTTTTGCTGCACCCGTACACTTTGACGATTTTGACTGCACTGTTTTGGAATAAAAACAAAAATAGCTCTACGTTACTCAAAAGTTCCCGACTTATAATTCTGAACAGAAATACTTTCTATGACTTATATTTGAAACAAGACGAAGGGTCTTAAGAATATATTTTTTGGAAAAAATGGTATTACGGGAGGCCAAGACAATCAATATATACCAGATAGTTGTAATCAAGCTGAAGCTGTGATAAGGAATTTAATGAAGTTACGACTGTTTAGTTGTGAAAAGAAAAACTATTGTTGCTAGATAAAATTAAATCAGAAGCATGTCTTTAGATATTCCGTTCGAACCATTCCTATGTTATAAACAGTTTTGTTGAAGGTAAAGTTTATAATCGCAACAAATTAAATAAAAGAAAGCCAGTATAGATGGTAAATTACATAGCTGACCTGTACTGAAACGTAATCACTGGTCCAGTAAAGAGCTAAAACTAAGATCGTGATTTCCGCTGGATTTAATTTTTTATGTAACAAGTTTACGTAAGTAATTTTACCATTGTAACTGACACACAATCACAGAGTGAAAGGTTTTATTTACGGTACAGAACCTAGTAACAAGAGTATTAGCTTCCGCCGGCCGAAGTGGCCGTGCGGTTAAAGGCGCTGCAGTCTGGAACCGCAAGACCGCTACGGTCGCAGGTTCGAATCCTGCCTCGGGCATGGATGTTTGTGATGTCCTTAGGTTAGTTAGGTTTAACTAGTTCTAAGTTCTAGGGGACTAATGACCTCAGCAGTTGAGTCCCATAGTGCTCAGAGCCATTTGAACCATTTTAGTATTAGCTTAGATAGCACGATTTATTAATAGAAGTATACGACATACAGTTCATAGTGCGCTCAGCTTAGAACTTGTTCAAGTTTTGCATATCGATGCAATTAATTCCGTCCAACTAGCTATGATATTACTAGCCAGATAACTTCGTTTAACTACATTTTTTGTAATACGCTAACCGTCTGTGAGTGCTTCCCGGTACTCTTACCCCATACCTTGAAATTCACGCAAACATATGAGCATTCCCTAAGAATTAGGAAATCCTTTCAGTTAGCAAAAGAGACAGAAATTTATACTTTAAGTGCGCTTATGCGTATATTCGTTCAATTGTTCTGTGGAACCCATATTGAAGTATGTAGTTGCAGAGGGTTATTTATAATATATCATAAATCGTACTTTATTACTCAGAGGTGGTATAGTGCATTCTTCGATCTTCTCTTCTGGATCCTTAGTAAAATGAGTCTCGATATGTTATAGTGGGGGATCATACGAAATGTCGACATCATTCAAACAAAAAGCGAAAATGTATCGCCGCGAACATTGTTGCCGCGCGGGATTAGCCGAGCGCTCTAAGGCGCTGCCGTCATGGACTGTGCGGCTGGTCCCGGCGGAGGTTCGAGTCCTCCCTCGGGCATGGGTGTGTGTTTGTCCTCAGGATAATATAAGTTAAGTAGTGTGTAACCTTAGGGACTGATGACCTTAGCAGTTAAGTCCCATAAGATTTCACACACATCGACCATTTGAACATTGTCCATATCGCAGTGTCGGTTTCGTGGGTTACAGTAACGACGTCAGGTGCCAGACGACAAGACTGAACTCTTAAATATGGCCGTTACGTCGGAGAAACCAAAGGTATGAACCTTTAGCTGTTCGTGGAAGGCTATCATATCCTTACTGACGGCTAATCGCCATATTTATGGAGTTAGAAATTTGTAAATAAATCGCTTACTGACAGGAATCAGACATTGACGTATCTAGTGGAAGGGAGTAGGGGATATCAGGGGGATGGGCTGCAGCTGACCACTCCCCCCCCCCCCCCACCCCCTCGCCATATTTATGGAGTTAGAAATTTGTAAATAAATCGCTTACTGACAGGAATCAAACATTGACGTATCTAGTGGAAGGGAGTAGGGGATATCAGGGGGATGGGCTGGAGCTGATCCTCCCGTTCTATAAAAAACAAAAGTGTGACCATCAGAAAGTTAAACTCAAATCCTGCTCCATCACACAGTCGTATCCGTTTGAAGAATTGCGTGATACGTAGTGGATACTGATTTGTTGGTATCGTGAAATCTCAGAACTATGTTGCCTCGCACCTTCAAAATAAGACTCACTACCGCCCGCCCCCCAGTAACACCTTTTCCCCCTCTACTTTCTGTCGATGCAGTGACAATTGTGCTTAGCAAAATATTGCGTTGGTGCATAAGCTTGTAGCGTTTTTCACATGTTTAATAAACGCTGAGATTTTAGGTGTCAATAATATATTCTCTTTCAATATTTACAACAGTCTCCCAACACTGTGGTAACTCTCCGATTCCGAGACTGTAGAAGTCACGTGGTTTTGAAGAGAAGAATTGGTTGAACCATCCGAAAAGGAACTTCCTTGAAGGCTGTTCTATAGAGAGCGGAAAAGGTGAAAATCTGAGGAAGCAAGGTCGGGTGAATACGGTGCGTGCGGCATGACTTCTCAACTCAACTCCGGTATAGGGCTTTTTGACAGTCCTGCAAAGCACGGACGGGCGTTACATTCGAGCAGCATCACTTCATGCAACTTTCCTGGTCTTCGACTGCGTCTGCAGAACACCTCAGTTGTTTACAGTAAACGTGAGCAGTGATGGTTACATCTCGGGAAAGCAATTGGTAGTAGACACACCCTCCTGCTCCAGCTGATGCGTAACCTTATGCTTTATGGATGTGCGCAGGTCTTTGTACGGGGGTGGGGAGGGGGGGGGGGAGGGGGGGGGGGAGGTGGCGCGTTGCTGCTTTGTTTGCGCTCAACTAATTCTTTCTTTTCCTTTCGTTAGCATAAAGACGCTTTTTCTTGTCACCAGTAACGATAGAGGTCAAGAATGGTCGGCGTTGTTCACGAGTCGCTTGACGACAAGGAGCCTCTACGTCACACATCATCTTAGAACTTCCTGTCTCCTAATCTTCAACTAATACCCTCAACAGCTTCTCGACACCGTTCTTGCAGCCTGCCCCCCCCCCCCCCCCCCTTTACTTTTCACAGTATTTATTTGGTTTTCGTTTGTCAGTCACTTACGTCGTCCGCCTTGGACTGTGGAACAATAGCCACCGACCGTTTTTTGTGATTGAGGCTTAGAGCACGCAGTACGTTTACACCCCTTTTTTGAACCTGCCCCATTGCATACAAATATATCACGACGGACGAATGATCACAATTCGTCACATCTGCGAGTTCTCGAGTACGCTCACGTGGATCAGTGTGGATTAACACGCTTAACCGATCTTCATTAAACCCCGAAAGTCTTCATGAACGTCGAGAGTCACTAACGTCAAAACGACCCACCTCTATCCAATGGTATTATCCCCAGACGGGACACAAATGTTGCTGTCTGTCTCCAGTGCTGTCCAGTGTCTATTGAACTCAAACAGAAGAACATGCCGGAAAAGTTCCGATTCCTCCACTTCCATTTTCTAGCGTCCACAGCTCCATTCACTATCTCCTAATGACGAAATGACAATATGCAAAGTCAAATAGCAATAGCGAACTACAAATAAAAGCGACAGTCGATAAGTAAACTCACGGGAACCGGACTATCAACAAGCGAAACATAACAGTTAAGAAATGACGTATCAACCTAATAGTGGTGTAGCTAAGTACAGAAGGAGTGTTAGTTTGTGTCCGACAATAATTCGGATTTCCCGCCAGGACGAGGAGTCTGAGCTGCTGGTGACGGCAAACAGACAGTTCCTCGCAGCTGCGTAGACGGCGCAAACCGAGGGTACAGTGGGCGTATACACGCATCTTTACGCTCTGTCACTTTCCTATCACTTCAGACAGTGCCAAGTGACACAGTGTTCGCCTATTCTTTTCTTTCAGTATTCCCCCTGGACTGATCTTGTACCCTTACGACTACCTGCACAGGCTAGGGATCGGTTTACAGCGAGGCCGTTTATTACATGAACTTAGTCGTTGCCGATAACTCAGAACTTCTGTCTGTTGTAGCGACCAGCGCGTCACTGAGTACATAGTTACCCTGAATTTATGCACCCCAACTCGAGTAGGATACCAAAGGAGTATCACGTGGATGGAGCCTTGGGATAAAGCCTGACTACATCCCTTTGTGAGCGTTATTACTGTCATTTTATCTTACTTATGGGACCTTCATATACAATGTCGAAATCGGGCAAAATCACTGATAGATTTCGGAATTGCCTGACTATAGTGCACGTGGTGAGTGGAGATCATGGCTACTGGAGACACATTCATGACTGTTCTTTGGTAAACAGTGAACGCAACTGAATTTGCCAGGAGCATCTAGGTCACACATCAACTTAGAACTTCCTGTCTCCTAATTTTCAACTAATACCCTCAACAGCTTCTCGACACCATTCTTGCAGCCTGTCAGCCCCTTTACTTTCTATAGTACTTCTTTTGTTTTCCTTAGCCAGTCACTTACGTCGTACGCCTTGGACTGTGATTTTGATACTTCAAATGTTTGTAATTTGAACGACAAATTAAAACAGTTACCTGTGTCAGTCAGTTTTCTTTTCTTTCCCGACACATTTCGAGGGCATGTACCCTCATCTCTAGGTGGATCAGTTGGTTAGATTAGAATTATTTCTCTAGATACAGGCACTGAACTGTCTTAACTTTCATTTCGAAGATGTTCTAGGAAAAAGAAAACGCTTAAGTCTCGCTGAATAACAAACAGTCACGAAAGAAAGCAGTCCATGGATGACAAAGTAAACTGTAGATCTGGCCGTAGCGGGAACTGACTTGCGATAGCCACATTACAGTTCAATGTAACGGTCGTTATTGCCCCGCAGTGCAGACAAGGAGAATGATCACAAAAAATTCCCTCGAAGGCAGCCGTGGCGACTTGCTTTTAACCTCATTACGTTCACGCACGATGAGAGGGAAAAAAATGACAGTGCTGATTGAAGAAATGTCAGGACGTGCTAGCAAAATGTGACGTGAAAATTACAGCAGGAGCGACGCGATACTGAGCGGAATGGGATTCAAGTATCTAGCAGAAAAAAAAGAAGCAAACACTGCACAATAATTATTCCACTGACAACGTGGATAAATGTACCATTAGCCAGCAATTTCTGCCCAATTATAAACGACATAAGAAAATTCCAATTTTGCTAACACTTCACGGCAATTTTCCCGCGGCTGGTAAAAGAGCTCTGAGAAAGAATGTTGTGTAAATGGGATAACGCTTTAAAAAGGTGCGGAATAGATAAGTTATGAGCGGAACGGGATGACATACTTTCAACAAGGCAAATTACACACTTAAATTAAAAGTTTTCCATCTCCCCACAGAAAACAAAAATTGGTTCTGAATAACATGTATATATTCATTTGCAATGTGTCCAGATCACCACATCAAACCAATAAACATTTATGTAACGATAACATCGTCTGTTTTCCATGGGCAGTTTCCACAGCACTCCTAAGCAACGTCAATAATTGATGGAACATCCCTTGCTCGGATGCACGCTTGAAAAGCTCGTGGCATATCAGCGATGATATCGTCAAATCAGCCGTGTTCCACGTTGTACCATTCTTCAATGTAGATTCTGTGTAAGTCTTGCAGAGTACGTAGTCGTTGCCGTTCCGAAAGTAATGCCTCCTATTTTATTCATGGAAACTACACGAGATATGTAAATCACAACAGTACAGCTAAACAGAGCAATATTTCAGCTACAGACTGTCATTTTTCCAAGCAGTCACCACCATTTAGTCCATCGTTCAGAGGCCAAAAGAGATGGAGGACTGAAGACGCTAAATCGGGACTTTGCGGTGGATGTGGATTTAGCAATGAGTTTCGTGGTCGCAAAACTGCTGTGGGATCTGGCAGGGGGAAGTTGGTCTTCTTCTCTGACCTTAACCTGGAAATTCTGGCTTTCAGCTTGGTCAGTGTCATCTTGTGGCGTGCTGAATTAACAGTTTCTCCAGGCTCCAGGATATCCAAAAGAAACACAATCTGGCTATACCAGAAGACTGTGCACACCACTTTGCCTGCAGAAGGCTGTGTCTTGAAATTCTTCTTTGAGAAGAAATCGGATGTCGCCATTCCATGGACTGTCCTTTCATTTCCGGCTAGTAGTGGTAATACTACGTCTCATCTCCAATGCCGATGCTATTCGGTAAATTGTCACCTTCAGCCGGCCGGTGTGACCGTGCGGTTCTAGGCGCTACAGTCTGGAGCCGAGCGACCGCTATGGTCGCAGGTTCGAATCCTGCCTCGGGCATGGATGTGTGTGACGTACTTAGGTTAGTTAGGTTTAATTAGTTCTAAGTTCTAGGCGACTGGTGACCTCAGAAGTTACGTCGCATAGTGCTCAGAGCCATTTTGTCACCTTCAGCTTCATATTGGTCCAGCAGGTCCCGACAAATTTCCATTCAATGAGATTTTAGTTTTTCTGCAAGTATACGCGGGACCCGCCTCGCTCAGACTTTGTGATAAAAAAATGTTCAAATGTGTGTGAAATCTTATGGGACTTAACTGCTAAGGTCATCAGTCCCTAAGCTTACACACTACTTAACCTAAATTATCCTAAGTACAAACACACACACACACACATGCCCGAGGGAGGAGTCGAACCTCCGCTGGAACCAGCCGCACAGTCCATGACTGCAGCGCCTTCGACCGCGCGGCTAATCCCTAGCGGTAGACTTTGTGATAACCAAGATGTTCCAACATTGTTTTCAGAGCAATACAGCCGACATTGAGCTTTGCACACAATTCTCTGGTCGTTATCCGCGATCAGTACGGATGAACTGCGAGGGATGGCAGCTGTGCACGGTCGACTGGGTCGTGGCTTGTCATGCGCACCATTTTCACCACCTTGAAAATGCCGTACTTATCGCCTCACATTGCTCACGTCTATTGTATCGTCTCCATACACCTTTAGCAAGCATCGATGCATTTCAGTCGGCGCAATTTCTTCAGCAGTCAGGCATTCAACCACACATCGCTGTTTTATAGGCGCGTCCATATCAGACTCCATTTTGGCGCCAACAACAGCAAAACACCTGCAAATCAAAGAGGGAGGTTCAGGCATTAGTACTACACCAACGATACCTTGCGCGTACATCCAAAGTCACCACTAAAAAATAGGAGGCACTACTTTCTGAACGGTTCTCGTTGCTCGTTTCAATCGACCCCACTCATGTTCGTTTTAGTTAATGTCCGGCAACAGACGGACCACTTCATTCCGGTGATTCTAGAATGCTGAAGAAACGTGTTCACGGGAGCAACACGATGAGCATACGAGTTATCATCTTTCACGATGAAATTGTCACCAAAATGTTGCTGGCGATACGGTTCCACTGTTGGTTGCAGAATCTGGTCCCCGTACTGTGGAGCAATGAGATTTCTCTCAACGACCACGAGAGGTGTACAGAGGCGCCATGTAATGTGGCCCCATTACATCACTCCACCAACACGTTGTCGCACATGTGGGACAGTGCTGGAGGCATTCGATATTTCCTGACTGTCACTAAACACTTTGTCTGCGATAGTCAGGGTACCGGCAGATCCGTAAACAACATACGGTGACAATCCTGGGGCGTTCATTCCGCATAATTTCTTGCCAGTCTGAAACGGAGTCCACTGTGTTATAGTTTACAACGCGGTGCTCGTCATGCTCTTCGGGAATGGAGATTCGCATAATGTAATCGACTCCCAACAGTTAAATGGACACAAGACGTCCTGTAGCCTCTTTGAATGTCAAATTCAGTTCTGAAGTAGTTCCTTTGAGTCAGACGTCGTAGATATGCCCACCTGTCAAACGTGGGCGGCCTGTGTGTGGCGTCAGTCGTCAGCACTACCTGTCAAATGGAATCGATTCTATCTCCGCGCCAGATCACTTTGACTCTGGCACACACGTCAGCAACTTCACTGATAGACAAGCATTCTGCGCTTAACGTGATCATGTGGAGCCGACCATTGGCTGCGATTGTCCTTCGTGGCGTGAGTGTCCACTCTACTGTTCCACTGACATCTGTAACGCTTCTCTACTGGTGCTTTATTTTCAACTGAAATTCTGCCGTCCACTAGAGCGCGTCGTACTAACCGCGGGTAGAGCTCTTTCTAACTGAGCGTATGTTCAAAAACAACGTTGGGGGTGACCTTCCGATGGCTGCAGAAAAACATCGGGGTGTTGCAAAACACTTGTTCAGATGTGTTCATCAGATTTTTAAGAAAAAATGAAGCCTCAGAATTAACTACATATTAGACCGTAAGTAAATGTTGGAAAAATGATAATGCCCAGAAAATTTGCAGATAACATTTAATTGCTGAGCTATATAGTGTACTGGTATACAGATGACGCATGTAACACTTGTGAGAGTTCCGGAGTATACGCTGCAGATGCCTGATCCTCGTGCCTAAACAAGACGGTGTTGCCACGCTGGGCATGTCTGTAGGTCGCTTTGGCGACGTTCTCTTGACTGTTGTTTATGTTCCGTGTTTGAGCGCAATACTTATAGACGGCTGGAGGACCGAGGCGTTCCTAATGATCAACAAAAAGCGCAGGTCTCTGCAGTTTTCAAGAAAGGTCGTCGAAAGTCGAACTAAACTACGCCTCTATACAAGATCAAAAAATTCCGTAACTTTGCCCGCAAAATTTTTCTACTCTGTTCTTGTACTTAGGTATGCATGGTCTCCTTCGAAGCACTCTATTCCACAATTGATACACCGCTAAACTGGTGAGCCGCTCAGTTCCTCCACTCACCGCCTTGTGGTAGATCTTAATCTATGGTCCCAGTATGATGGTAACAGCATGGAAGAACGGTCGATTACTGCTTATATCGATGATGTCAAAGCATGTGACAAAATTATCGATCCCATGCATGATGTCAGTACTGATTTACGGTTTTGAATTAAAAAAGAAACGCCCTACTGAAATACACGGATAACCAAAGAGGAAATATGATGAATGAAGGTTGAGTTCGAAAGTGGTGCATCATACTCGTATTAAATTCCACTGCGTACTAACGAATTTTCGTGATGAAGAACCTTCAGTTGTAATTGACAAACTCAAATTGGGAATTCAGGAAAACGTTCAACTGATAGACGTTTCGCTACTGATGGCTTAAGCTTGCGATTTCCTGAATGGTAGACGATTAGTTCTTCGTCAAATTGTTAGTAGTTATTCGGGGTATAGAACGGTGTGTGTCAGGTGGGTTCCACGACTTTTGACAGATGATTAAAAAAAACATCGAAGGGGCGCTCTGCTGTCATTTTTTCACTAGGTACGACAAAAATGGCTCGGAGATTTTGAACCACATGCTTATTAGTGACGAGACGTGGGTTTCGCATAAGAGTCCAAAGGAAAGCGCCAGTCACTGAATGGCGTCATCCATGATCTCCACCAAAATGACAACGAGCGGTTCTAGGCGCTACAGTCTGGAACCGCGCGAACGCTACCGTCGCAGGTTCGAATCCTGCCTCGGGCATGGATGTGTGTGATGTCCTGAGGTTAGTTAGATCTAAGTAGTTCTAGGGGACTGATGACCTCAGAAGTTAAGTCCCATAGTGGTCAGAGCCATTTGAACCATTTGATTGTTATCTTCACCATAACGTTCGCCCCACTACTTTGACGAAGGGTTTGCTTCGGCTGTTTAAGTGAGAAGTTCCTCAACATCTGCCCTCCAGTTCTATGGAAAAGACGACCATGTGACAGTGCAATTACATCCGTTTCTTTTACTCCCCAGTGACATATTGATTCAGACAAACAAATGATTGCAGTCTCAGTCCCGTGCTGGTGCCCTTTGTGGCTCGGCTGCACCTTCCTCGCACCCGTCGTCCAGGTAATTCTTTCCCTGGGGCTCGAAGCTGAGTGGAAGCTCCGAAGCTCTTAGTCGACGGGAATATGTAACAGATTTTCACAAACAGACTAACAAAACATCTTCTTTCCACTTGCCACACTTGTGCATCATTGAGCAAACGTTTGTAATACACTCTCAGAAAAAGCAATCGACGTACAACGATAGAATTGTCCGAATGGGACGGAAATCGCTAGGTGTGACGTACATGTACAGAAAAACAACTAATTACAATTTCAGAAGAATTGGATGATTTGTTTAAGAGAAAGAGCTCCACAAACTGAGCAACTTAATAACACGTTGGTCCACCTCTGCACTTTATTGATTGAAAAAGATTTTCTCCTAAAGGATATCGTGCCCAACTCTGTCCAATTGGCACGTTGGTTAGTCAAAATACCGAAATGGTTGGAGGACCCTGCCCATAATCCTACAAATGTTCTCAGCTGGGGACAGATCCGACAACCCTGGTGGCCAAGGAAGAGTTTGGTTCAAATGGCTCTGAGCAGCATGGGACTTAACATCCGAGGTCATCAGTCCCCTAGAACATAGAACTACTTAAATCTAACTAACCTAAGGGCAACACACACATTCATGGCTGAAGCAGGATTCGAACCTGCGATCGTAGCGGTCGCGCTATTCCAGACTGAAGCGCCTAGAACCGCTCGGCCACACCGGCCGGTAAGGAAGAGTTTGGCAAGCAAGAACACCAGCAGTGCAAAATCTGGCTGTGTGTAGGCGGGCATAATCTTGCTGAAGTGCAAGCCCCAGATTGTCTTTCCATGAAGGCTATAAAATGGGGCATGGAATATCGTCGACATACTGCAGCGTCATATGGGTGGCGCAGACGACAACCTAAGAGGTCCCACTATGAAAAGAAATGCCGCCCCGAACGTCACCCATGGGTGTCGGGCCATATAATGGTTGACAGACAGGTAGGTATCCCAGCATTGTCTGGGGCATTTATAGACATATCTTCATTGGTCATCGGAGCTCAGTTCGAACCGGGATTCACCAATGAAGACAATTATACTGTAGCCAATGAGATTACAAGCCGAAGATGTGACTGGTATGCCTTGGACATTGGTGGTATAGCTGTAGTATCACATCTCAGTGCCACCCCATGGGCGTCGTAGCGACAGCACTGCAGACGCCGATAGCGGTCGAGCGGGATCCGGCTGACTCAGTGGAGCACACCCGCTGAGCCATGTCTCCAGGGGCTCCGTAGCACGAGCACCCCCTGCCATCGCAACATAGGGCGGCCTGCGGCAGCCACCACGTGCCCTCGCGCTCGCAGCCACTTTGCAACGTAGATGCTTCGCAGATGCTGCCTGGTTGCCGCTCCGCCTTCATCATTCGTGCTTTCGTACAGAGAAACTTTTCCTTGTGAACACTGTAGTAGCTGGACTCTGCTTCTTGTCGTACTATTAGTACTGAGTCTTCGAAAGTTTGAAGAAATACAACTTAGCAGAATCTTCTGTTTATTGTGTTAACTTGTTCGGTAACCATTTCTGCTCCTGTCCAGCTTTCCTGCGAGTACAGTTCTCGCAAAAATTTGTAGCTCACCTCTCCTTACCATTGTGTACCAAATCGTACACAACAATACCGACGATAGTCTGGCTTGCCACTTCATTTCGTAGTAGGACTCCTTTGTTTGTCTTCAGCAGCACCCTTACAGTACAGTGGTAAGTCGACGATACTATAGACCCTGTTTGTTACCTTTCGTCGCAAACCATCCTGGGCTTAAGTTTCAGCAAGATAACGCTCACCTGTGCACGGCGAGAGTTTCTACCGCTTGTGTTCATGATTGCCAAACGCAAATTTTCCATGTTGACAACGTTTGGAGTATTATGGGCATGGCCCTCCATTCAGCTTGAGATTTTGACCATCTGACGCACCAGTTGGATAGAATTTGGCACGGTGTCCCTCAGAAGAACATCAGACAACTGTATCACTCAGTGTCAAGCCAAATAACTGCTTGGATTAGTGCCAGAGATGGCCTGAGGCGTTATTTCCGAATGATGACTGGTGTTCCGAGCACCCGATGCAGAAAACGTAATATCTAGCCAGAAGGCAGCAGTTAAACAAGCGCGCTGTAAGAACGAGCAGCCACGTGGGATTAGCAGAGCGGTCTAAGGCGCTGCAGTCATGGACTGTGCGGCTGGTCCCGGCGGAGGTTCGAGTCCTCCCTCGGGCATGGGTGTGTGTGTTTGCCCTTAGGAT
Organism: Schistocerca serialis cubense; assembly: GCF_023864345.2. Lineage (NCBI taxonomy): Eukaryota > Metazoa > Arthropoda > Insecta > Orthoptera > Acrididae > Schistocerca > Schistocerca serialis. The sequence continues at coordinate 123,994,044 of NC_064643.1, forward strand.
AATTTGGGTTAAGTAGTGTGTAGGCTTAGGGTCTGATGACTTTACCAGTTAAGCCCATAAGACTTAACACACATTTGATTTCTAAGAACGAGCAGGAAAATGACGATGAGAGTGGCTGCATGTTCCTCGTGAGTGATTGAAAGGCGTATATGTCGAGTAATTCCGTGAAGCGGTATGGAACTAGAGTAACCGAGGAGTCGGATGGGAGCTCTCGTGTGTTTGCAGAGGCAAATCGTGAACTTTCTGACGCTGAGTTTGCATTTCGAAGCACTTGTCACTTCGTGAGTCTGGAGTTAGTGACGCATTGTGACCAACGAAGCTACTCTCCCGGTACGGAAAGCCTACAGAACTTTCGATATTGCACTCCCGTCCGCCGGCCGCTGTGTCCGAGCGGTTCTAGGGGCTTCAGTCTGGAACCGCGCGACCGCTACGGTCGCAGGTTCGAATCCTGCCTCGGGCATGAATGTGTGTGATGTCCTTAGGTTAGTTAGGTTTAAGTAGTTCTAAGTTCTAGGGGACTGATGACTTCAGATGTTAAGTCCCATAGTGCTCAGATCCATTTAAGCTCCCGTCCGCGGGCATCAAATTCAGCTCAGGCAATTCTTTGTTTTTCGTCTCCATTGTTGCGAATAATTGGAGTGTGGATTTGTTTGGTAAAACAAATCCTCAGGGCAGAACGTGGAGACATATTTAGCTGGCGGTGTTGTAGGGTAAAACTGAAGGACTTCACTAGAGTTATCTGCACCAAAAACACTCATTTGTTTCCGCGCAAATTTCAGCCTTGCGTTTTGACTGCATTTATCCCCACTGGCTTTGAACTAGACTGAAGCGCCACAGAAAGTGGTATTTCATGCGTATTGAAATACAGAGATATGTAAACAGGCAGAATACCGCGCTGCGGTCGGCAACGGCTATTTAAGACAACAAGTGGCTGGCACAGCTATTAAATCGGTTACTGCTGCTACAATCGCAAGAGATTAATATTTAAGCCTGTTTAAACGTGGTCTTATAGTCGGCGCACGAACGTTGAGGCACAGCATCTCCGAGGTAGCGATGAAGTGGGGATTATCCCGTACGACCATTTCACGAGTGTACCGTGATTATCAGGGATCCGGTGAAACACCAAATCTCCAACACTGATGCCCTCGGAAAAAAGATGCTCCAAGAACGGAACCAACGACGACTGAAGAGAATCGTTCAACATGAGAGAAGTGCAACCCTTCCACAAATTACAGCAGATTTCAGTACTGGGTCATCAACAAGTGTCAAAGTGCGAACCATTCAACGACATATCATCGGTATGATGACTGCACGAAACAAAGCTTTATGCGTCGCCTGGTCCCGACAACACTGACATTGGATTGTTAATGACTGGAAACATGTTGCCTGGCCAGTCGAGTCTCGTTTCAAACTGTATCGTGTGGATGGACGTGTACGACTATGGAGACCACCTCATGAATCCACGGACTCTTCATGTTAGCAGGGGAGTGTTCAAGCTGGTGGAGGCTCTGTAATGGTGTGGGGTTATTGCAGGTGGAGTGACATGTGACCCCTGATGCGTCTAGATGCAACTCTGAGAGGTTACACGTACGTAAACAGCCTGACTGATCACCTGCATTCATTCATGTCCATTGTGCATTCCGACGGACTTGTACCTTTCTAGCAAGACAATGCGACACCCCACGCGTCCAGAATTACTAAAAAGTGGATCCAGGAATACTCTGAGTTTAAACACTTCCACTGGTCCCCAGACTCTCCTGACAGGAACATTATTGAGCATATGTGGGATGCCTCGCAACGTGCTGTTCAGAAAAGATCTGGACCCCTCGTACTCTTACGGATTTATGGACAGCATTGCTGGATTCATGGTGTGAATTTCCTACACCTGTACTCCAGACGTTAGTCGAGTCCATGCCACGTCGTTTTGCGGCACTTTTGCGTGGTCGCGGGGGCCCTACACGATACTAGACAGTTGTGCCAGTTTCTTTCGCTCTTCAGTGTATATTCCTTTTTCATCGTTCTGATAACTATTGGCGTGGGTTGCCAGTAAGCAGCTGGAAGCGCTGTATTGAACTGTTGGCTGTCAACATATTCCAGTCCAGAGACTGAAACTCGGAATCTTTCTTGAAAGTAGTCAAATATGTACAGGGCTCTTACCTGTGAACATGGACATGTGCATGTACACGTACATGATTACTCTGCAGTTCACAATTAAGTGCTTGACAGAGAATTCATCAAACCATCTTCAAGCCATTTCTGCTCCGTTCTACTCTCGAACAGCGCACGGGAGAAACTAACACTTAAATTCTACCTACAGGTGGGCGCCAACGAAATATTTTCTCACTCTGTGGATTGGTGGTTGAAACTTCACGAGTAGATCCTGCCGAAACGGGTAACGGCTTTGTTTTAGTGACTGCCACCCCAATTCGCTTATCACATCCGTGGCACTCCCTCCCCTACTAAGCTACAATACAATGCGAAATGCCACTTTTGAACTTTTTCGATGTCCTGCGTGAATCGCATTTAATGCGTATCTGACACGGCTAGCAATACTCCAGAAAAGGTTAGACAAGCCTAGTGTAACTTGTCTTTTTAACAGAATTGTTCCATTTTCTATGTGTTCAGTCAGTAAATCATTGCCTTTGGTTCGCTTTCCCAACAACATTATCTAAGTGATCGTTCAAGTTTAAGTTATTATAGCTAATTATTTAGTTAAATTTACAGTCTTTACCTTTGTGTGATTTGTCGTGTAACAGAAATTTAGCAGATTCATTACAGTACCCATGTGGATGACTTTACTTTTCATTATTTAGACTTAATTCACACCTTTCGCACCATACATTTAGCTTGCCTGATCATTTTGCAATAGGTTTTGATCATCTGATTAATTTACACCACGGTAAGTGACTGTATCATCTGCAAACAATCGTTTATGTAGCGCAGGAACAGGTAGCGTCCCACACTTCCTAGTGTAACGCCAGATATTACTCTTGTTTTATTCGATGACTTTCCGTCAGTTATTACGACTTGTGACATTTCTGACAGGTAACCACGAATCTAGGCACAGATCTGTGGCAACATTCCACATTTGATTAGAAGTAGCTTGTGAGGAATGGTATCAAAAGTCATCTGGAAATCTAAAAATATGGAGTCAATTTGTCATCCACTGTCGATAGCACTCAATACTTTGTGAGAATAAAGAGCTACTTGTGTTTCACGAGAACGATCTTTTCTGAATGCGTAGTGGCTGTTTGTCAATCAATCCTTTTCTTCGAGGTGATTCATAATGTTCGAGTTTAGTATATATTTGTTCCAGATCCTACTGCAAATCGACATGAGTGACACGGGTTTGTAATTCAGCGAACTGCTCCTGTTTGTTTCTACTGGTGTTGGTGTGACTTGTGCAACTTTCCAGCCTTTAGATACGGATCTCTCGAAAGAAACCTGAATGTATACAACGTATTTTGTAAACCCTCGGTGACAATTTTGTAAAGGCCTCGTCGCTACTGCTGAGGAGGACGAGTTGCCACTGTTGTTAAAGTAGGCCGCTACAGTCTGGAGCCGAGCTGCCGCTACGGTCGCAGGTTCGAATCCTGCCTCGGGCATGGATGTGTGTGATGTCCTTAGGTCAGTTAGGTTTAATTAGTTCTAAGTTCTAGGCGACTGATGACCTCAGAAGTTAAGTCGCATAGTGCTCAGAGCCATTGAGTTAAAACGTTTACTTATCTTTTGACTAGTTGAATAATGAAGTCTGCAACACTGCTTGTAATATAACACAAAAAGGTCCTCAATGGCTAACAGCAAATAATAGCAGGTAAACTTCACAATACATAGCAAATGCAGTTTACAACAATTGTCTGTTCGCTTCTAAGAGTTCATTAAACGACATTCCCTGTCTAAGTAAGCCCTGGACGATGATTTATAACCAAGTGGGCGAGAGCTTCTCGTCTGTCCTCCGTGTAAGCTTCTGTCCGTTGTCGTCCGGTCACTGGCGGATTGTACTCGGCCGGCAACTGGCCGAGGCGAATTCGATATCTTCATCCTGAGCGCCGCCCGAGGCCAGTCTGTATGGCACTCGCCTCAGCCCGCATCTTTGCGCCTGTGGTGCTTTTGCCCTGGCTGTGTCTTATTCGGACGACACAACAACCTGTACTGCAGGCTTTTCCTTAATTAGGTGAGGAGGAGGAGGAGGAGATTAGTGTTTAACGTCCCGTCGACATCGAGGTCATTACAGACGGAGCGCAAGCTCGGGTGAGGGAAAATTCGCGTAGTCGTTCGTCTACTGTTTTGTTTTGAACGGCCAGTGTCGGTTGGTCGCAGTCAGTGTGCTCCCTGCCGCCGTTGGATAAGCAGCTGCAGCAGCAAGTCGTATACTCCTAGCTCACTCATTTGTTACATAGTTTAATTCTTAATTTCTTTGCGTGTTTTTGGTACTTGCATTGTTTAATTCATAAATTTCGGGCGTATTATAGTATTTGAGAGTTGTAGCATCGCACCTGAATAGTGTAAATTCGCGTAGTCGTTTGTCTACTGTTTTGTTTTGAGCGGCCAGTGTCGGTTGGTCGCAGTCAGTGTGCTCCCTGCCGCCGTTGGATAAGCAGCTGAGCAGCAAGTCGTATACTCCTAGCTCACTCATTTGTTACATAGTTTAATTCTTAATTTCTTTGCGTGTTTTTGGTACTTGCATTGTTTAATTCATAAATTTCGGGCGTATTATAGTATTTGAGAGTGTAGCATCGTGTTTTAGTACCTGAATAGTGTAATTTCGCTTAGTCTCCTTCCGCTGCCGAGCAGTGTCAGCAGTGCGCAAGTAGCAGCATTACTGCATTTACTAGGCAATCTTGTATTTTAATAACCGTTTAAATTTTGTCGATTTGTTTGCGCTCTCTGTAGATTAGTTCAGACGTTCTTTGCAAAACAGTTTTTAGCATGGATAGGGACTGCAACTGCTGTGTTCGGATGCAGGCTGAGTTGGCATCCCTTCGCTCCCAGCTTCAGGCAGTGTTGGCTTCGGTCACACAGCTTGAGGCTGTTGCCAATGGGCATCACTGTGGGGGTCCGGATGGGGGTTTGTCGGGGACGGCCAGCTCGTCCCACGCATCCCCTGATCGGACTACGACTGTGGTTGCCCGGGATACTGCCCGCATTGAAGCTGATCCCTCACCTGTGGTAGAGTGGGAGGTCGTTTCAAGGTGTGGCAGGGGGCGAAAGACATTCCGGAGGGCTGAACGGAAAGCCTCTCCAGTTTGTCTGACGAACCGGTTTCAGGCTCTGTCTCAGGCTGATACTGATCTTCGGCCTGACATGGCTGCTTGTCCTGTTCCAGAGGTTGCCCCTCAGTCTGCAAGATTCGGGCAGTCGCAGAGGGTGGGCTTACTGGTAGTTGGGAGCTCCAACGTCAGGCGCGTAATGGGGCCCCTTAGGGAAATGGCAGCAAGAGAGGGGAAGAAAACCAATGTGCACTCCGTGTGCATACCGGGGGGAGTCATTCCAGATGTGGAAAGGGTCCTTCCGGATGCCATGAAGGGTACAGGGTGCACCCATCTGCAGGTGGTCGCTCATGTCGGCACCAATGATGTGTGTCGCTATGGATCGGAGGAAATCCTCTCTGGCTTCCGGCGGCTATCTGATTTGGTGAAGACTGCCAGTCTCGCTAGCGGGATGAAAGCAGAGCTCACCATCTGCAGCATCGTTGACAGGACTGACTGCGGACCTTTGGTACAGAGCCGAGTGGAGGGTCTGAATCAGAGGCTGAGACGGTTCTGCGACCGTGTGGGCTGCAGATTCCTCGACTTGCGCCATATGGTGTGGGGTTTCGGGTTCCGCTGGATAGGTCAGGAGTCCACTACACGCAACAAGCGGCTACACGGGTAGCAGGGGTTGTGTGGCGTGGGCTGGGCGGTTTTTTAGGTTAGATGGCCTTGGGCAAGTACAGAAAGGGCTACAGCCTCAACGGGTGCGGGGCAAAGTCAGGACATGCGGGGACCAAGCAGCAATCGGTATTGTAATTGTCAACTGTCGAAGCTGCGTTGGTAAAGTACCGGAACTTCAAGCGCTGATAGAAAGCACCGAAGCTGAAATCGTTATAGGTACAGAAAGCTTGCTTAAGCCAGAGATAAATTCTGCCGAAATTTTTACAAAGGTACAGACGGTGTTTAGAAAGGATAGATTGCATGCAACTGGTGGTGGAGTGTTCATCGCTGTTAGTAGTAGTTTATCCTGTAGTGAAGTAGAAGTGGATAGTTCCTGTGAATTATTATGGGTGGAGGTTACACTAAAAACGGAACTAGGTTAATAATTGGCTCCTTTTACCGACCTCCCGACTCAGCAGCATTAGTGGCAGAACAACTGAGAGAAAATTTGGAATACATTTCACATAAATTTTCTCAGCATGTTATAGTCTTAGGTGGAGATTTCAATTTACCAGATATAGACTGGGACACTCAGATGTTTAGGACGGGTGGTAGGGACAGAGCATCGAGTGACATTATACTGAGTGCACTATCCGAAAATTACCTCGAGCAATTAAACAGAGAACCGACTCGTGGAGATAACATATTGGACCTACTGATAACAAACAGGCCCGAACTTTTCGACTCTGTATGTACTGAACAGGGAATCAGTGATCATAAGGCCGTTGCAGCATCCCTGAATATGGAAGTTAATAGGAATATAAAAAAGGGAGGAAGGTTTATCTGTTTAGCAAGAGTAATAGAAGGCAGATTTCAGACTACCTAACAGATCAAAACGAAAATTTCTGTTCCGACACTGACAATGTTGAGTGTTTATGGAAAAAGTTCAAGGCAATCGTAAAATGCGTTTTAGACAGGTACGTGCCGAGTAAAACTGTGAGGGACGGGAAAAACCCACCGTGGTACAACAACAAAGTTAGGAAACTACTGCGAAAGCAAAGAGAGCTCCACTCCAAGTTTAAAGGCAGCCAAAACCTCTCAAACAAACAGAAGCTAAACGATGTCAAAGTTAGCGTAAGGAGGGCTATGCGTGAAGCGTTCATTGAATTCGAAAGTAAAATTCTATGTACCGACTTGACAGAAAATCCTAGGAAGTTCTGGTCTTACGTTAAATCAGTAAGTGGCTCGAAACAGCATATCCAGACACTACGGGATGATGATGGCATTGAAACAGAGGATGACACGCGTAAAGCTGAAATACTAAACACCTTTTTCCAAAGCTGTTTCACAGAGGAAGACCGCACTGCAGTTCCTTCTCTAAATCCTCGCACAAACGAAAAAATGGCTGACATCGAAATAAGTGTCCAAGGAATAGAAAAGCAACTGGAATCACTCAGTAGAGGAAAGTCCACTGGACCTGACGGGATACCAATTCGATTCTACACAGAGTACGCGAAAGAACTTGCCCCCCTTCTAACAGCCGTGTACCGCAAGTCTCTAGAGTAACGGAGGGTTCCAAATGATTGGAAAAGAGCACAGATAGTCCCAGTCTTCAAGAAGGGTCGTCGAGCAGATGCGCAAAACTATAGACCTATATCTCTTACGTCGATCTCTTGTAGAATTTTAGAACATGTTTTTTGCTCGAGTATCATGTCATTTCTGGAAACCCAGAATCTACTATGTAGGAATCAACATGGATTCCGGAAACAGCGATCGTGTGAGACCCAACTCGCCTTATTTGTTCATGAGACCCAGAAAATATTAGATACAGGCTCCCAGGTAGATGCTATTTTTCTTGACTTCCGGAAGGCGTTCGATACAGTTCCGCACTGTCGCCTGATAAACAAAGTAAGAGCCTACGGAATATCAGACCAGCTGTATGGCTGGATTGAAGAGTTTTTAGCAAACAGAACACAGCATGTTGTTATCAATGGAGAGACATCTACAGACGTTAAAGTAACCTCTGGCGTGCCACGGGGGAGTGTTATGGGACCATTGCTTTTCACAATATATATAAATGACCTAGTAGATAGTGTCGGAAGTTCCATGCGGCTTTTCGCGGATGATGCTGTGGTATACAGAGAAGTTGCTGCATTAGAAAATTGTAGCGAAATACAGGAAGATCTGCAGCGGATAGGCACTTGGTGCAGGGAGTGGCAACTGACCCTTAACATAGACAAATGTAATGTATTGCGAATACATAGAAAGAAGGATCCTTTATTGTATGATTATATGATAGCGGAACAAACACTGGTAGCAGTTACTTCTGTAAAATATCTGGGAGTATGCGTACGGAACGATTTGAAGTGGAATGATCATATAAAATTAATTGTTGGTAAGGCGGGTTCAAAAATGGCTCTGAGCACTATGGGACTCAACTGCTGAGGTCATTAGTCCCCTAGAACTTAGAACTAGTTAAACCTAACTAACCTAAGGACATCACAAACATCCATGCCCGAGGCAGGATTCGAACCTGCGACCGTAGCGGTCTTGCGGTTCCAGACTGCAGCGGGTAAGGCGGGTACCAGGTTGAGATTCATTGGGAGAGTGCTTAGAAAATGTAGTCCATCAACAAAGGAGGTGGCTTACAAAACACTCGTTCGACCTATACTTGAGTATTGCTCATCAGTGTGGGATCCGTACCAGGTTGGGTTGACGGAGGAGATAGAGAAGATCCAAAGAAGAGCGGCGCGTATCGTCACCGGGATATTTGGTAACCGTGATAGCGTTACGGAGATGTTTAATAAACTCAAGTGGCAGACTCTGCAAGAGAGGCGCTCTGCATCGCGGTGTAGCTTGCTCGCCAGGTTTCGAGAGGGTGCGTTTCTGGATGAGATTTCGAATATATTGCTTCCCCCTACTTATACTTCCCGAGGAGATCACGAATGTAAAATTAGAGAGATTAGAGCGCGCACGGAGGCTTTCAGACAGTCGTTCTTCCCGCGAACCATACGCGACTGGAACAGGAAAGGGAGGTAATGACAGTGGCACGTAAAGTGCCCTCCGCCACACACCGTTGGGTGGCTTGCGGAGTATCAATGTAGATGTAGATGTAGACGGGGAAGGAAAGCGGCCGTGCTCTTTCAAAGGACCCATCCCGGCATTTGCCTGAAAGGATTTAGGGAAATCACGGAAAACCTAAATCAGGACGGCCGGAGACGGGATTGAACCGTCGTCCTCCCGAATGCGAGTCCAGTGTGCTAACCACTGCGCCACCTCGCTCGGTCATTATTAGGTGATCTAAGCCTCTTAGTTACATCGAGGATGTCTACTTATGCGATACTCATGTTAGCAATTGTTCTTGATTCGAATTCTGGAAAATTTAGTCCGTCTTCTTTGTTTAAGGAATTTCGGAAAACTCTGCTTTAGCGACACTGTAATCAGTGATGTTACCATTGTTATCGCACAGTGAAGGTATTGGTTGCATTTGCATACTTTACTTACGGCCAGAATTACTTTAGGTTTTCGTCGCCCGGATGTTGTTTACGGATGGAACTTGAATCTGCTGGTACCGTGACTATCACAGACAACGTGTTTAGAGACAGTCCGGTAATGTCGAATGCCTCCAGCACTGTTCCACATGTGCGACAACTTGCAGGCCGCTGCAGCCGAGCGGTTCTAGGCGCTTCAGTCAGGAACCGCGAGACTACTACGGTCGCCGGTTCGAATCCTGCCCCGGGCATGGATGTGTGTGATGTCCTTGGGTTAGTTAGGTTTAAGTAGTTCTAAGTTCTAGGGGATTGATGACCTCAGATGTTGAGTCCCATAGTGCTCAGAGCCATTTGAACCATTTGAATCTTTAGGTTTTCTGCCAGGTTTACAGTCATACTTTTGTCGTGGAAGTTATTACACTATCGGCTTTGGAGTGGTTATAAGTTTAAGCCTGTCTCGTGCGTCAAAGCGATCCTGGCCACCGTTGTTTTTAAACATGCAGACGTGAGAAACGTGCAGACGTGAGAAGAATGAATTCAGGGCAGCCGACGAAATTGTGGAGCAGTACGTCGCGTCAGTTGTTTCGCACGTCCCCAACGGTGCGCAGGATTCTGGCTGAGGTCGCGAGCGTTACTTTGCGCGACGTGACGGAATCTCCGAGGACAGTCGAAAGCAACGTTTCACACTGTCTCGTAGGAAGGCCATTCTGTTACGAAACGCGAGTTGACATAAATAAGCGAAGGGAGTGCGGAGCGACACGTGAGCGCGCCCGCTATTGAGCTGTCTGCCCTGTGCCCCGCCACCCTTTGTGCCCGCGCCGCTACCTCCCGACACACAGGCCGACTCGCCTCGGCCGTGTTTGCAGATCCCAGCGGCGCTCTCATTAAGAATGTACTCCCGGCCGAGGCGCGACGTGAGAAATGTGTTTTTCACGCCGCCGATTGGCATCTAATCTGCAGCGAGCATCGCGACGCGGCGCTCCGGGTGAAAAGAGCGCGAGACAATTAGCGACGGCGTGCGAGAGCATTGTGCAGCCCGGCCAGGGAAGAGTTGCCGCCGGCTCCTCTGCTCCCCGGCTGTGGCCGTCTTTGTGGCCGCCCGGGGCGCCGCCGGAGGGCGCTGCCATCGCGATAGCGCCTCCAGGGGGCCGCGGGCCTTATCTGGCACGCCGAGTCGGTTACCGGCCGATCCGCCATCAATCTGGAGCCCGTGAGGAACGGCGGCGGCGGCGGCGGCAGGGGGCCGCGCGGGCTCACGTGTGACCTCCCCACTGTGCGATAACTCGCCACCGGCTCTGCTCCTGGCGTGCTCGCCGCTGAGAGGAGGCGAGCGCTGGCGTCGCGGTCAATGCCGTTACCCGCGAACGACAATGGTGATGACGCCCGACACACGGTACTGGGGGCTCTCTCGCCCATCCTAAAGTTGGGTGAGACGAATATGATTAAAACACACCGAAATGGCAAAAGTCATGCGATACTTCCTAATATCGTCTCAGACCTCTTTTTTTCCCAGCCTAGTGCAGCAGGCGACTTGCCATGGACTCCACAAGTACCCGGAAGCCCTTTGCAGAAATATTAAGCCATACTGCTTCTAAAGTCGTCCGTAATTCTACATCTACAACCACATCTACGTGGCTACTCTGCTATTCACAGTAAAGTGCCTGGCAGAGAGCTCAATGAACCACATTCGAGCTGTCTCTATACCGTTCCACTCACTAACGGCTCGCGGGAAAAAAAAAAAGGTTCAAATAGCTCTGAGCACTATGCGACTTAACTTCGGAGGTCATCAGCCGCCTAGAACTTAGAACTAATTAAACCTAACTAACCTAAGGACATCACACACATCCATGCCCGAGGCAGGATTCGAACCTGCGACCGTAGCGGTCGCTCGGCTCCAGACTGTAGCGCCTAGAACCGCACGGCCACTCCAGCCTGCCTCGCGGAAGAAACGGCACTTAAATTTTTCTGTGCGAGCCCTGATTTCTCTTATTTTATAGTCATGATCATTTCTCCCTTTGTAAGTGGGTGCCCACAGAATGTTTCCGCAATCGGAGGAAAAAAAATGAGAAGATCGTACGGCATTGTTGGCCGGGAGACCACACACGGGCTGCCGAAATTGCAAGTCCTTTCGAGCTGACGCCACTTCGGCGACTTGCGAGTCAATGATAATGAAAGACACACAACACCCAGTCATCACGAGGCACAGAAAGTCCCTGACTCCGCCCCAATCGAACCCGGGACCCCGTGCGCGGGAAGCGAGAACGCTAACGCAAGGCCACGAGCTGCGGACGCAATCAGAGGAGAAAACGGGTGATTGAAACTTAATGAGAAGATCCAGTCGCAACGAAAAACGCCATTGTTTTAATGATTGCCACTCCAATTCACGTATCATGTCTGTGACACTATCTCCCCTATTTCGCGATAATACGAAACGACCGGATCTTCTTTGTTCTTTTTACATCTCATGAGTCAGTCCCACCTGATGCGGATCACACATAGCACCGCAGTACTCCAGATTATTTATACTCTGGTAACCTTAGGACATAGCAGTAGTGCCCATAGTGGAAGAGTAACTGAACTAACATTCTTAGATTAAAAAACTGCAGTAGTAATAATTGTATTAGTATCAACTAGGACCCACTAATGTATTAGGTGGTGGGTTGCTTTTGTATCACGCATTGAAGAATAAAGAATTTAAAAAAAACTCTAGAACAGGACGGACAAGCGTGGCGTAAGCAGTCTCTTTAGTAAAGCTGTTGCACCTTCTAAGTGTTCTGCCAATAAATCGCAGTCTTTGGTTTGCTCTACCCACAATATTATCTATGTGTTCGTTCCAATTTAGGTTATTTTTAATTGTAATCCCTAAGTATTTAGTTGAATTTACAGCCTTCAGATTTGTGTGGTTTATCGCGTAATCGAAATTTAGCTGATTTCTTTTAGTACTCATGTGAATAACTTCACACTTTTCATTATTCAGGGTCAATTACCACTTTTCGCACCATACAGATACCTTATCTAAATAATTTTGCAAGTCGTTTTGATCATCTGATGACTTTACAAGACGGTAAATGACAGCATCATCTGCAAACAATCTAAGACGGATACTCAGATTGTCTCCTATGTCGTTAATATACCGGGTGATCAAAAAGTCAGTATAAATATGAAAACTGAATAAATCACGGAATAATGTAGATAGTGAGGTACAAATTGACACACATGCTTGGAATAACATGGGGTTTTATTAGAACCAAAAAAATACAAAAGTTCAAAAAAAGTCCGATCATCTGATCAGAATAGCAATAATTAGCATTACAAAGTGAGACAAAGCAAAGATGATGTTCTTTACAGGAAATGCTCAATATGTCCACCATCATTCCTCAACAATAGCTGTAGTCGAGGAATAATGTTGTGAACAGCACTGTAAAGCATGTCCGGAGTTATGGTGAGGCATTGGCGTCGGATGTTGTCTTTCAGCATCCCTAGAGATGTCTGTCGATCACGATACACTTGCGACTTCAGGTAACCCCAAAGCCAATAATCGCACGGAGTGATGTCTGGGTACCTGGGAGGCCAAGCATGACGAAAGTAGCGGCTGAGCACACGATCATCACCAAACGACGCGCGCAAGAGATCTTTCACGCGTCTAGCAATACGGGGTGGAGCGCCATCCTGCATAAACATCGTACGTTTCAGCAGGTGTTTATCAGCCAGGCTGGGGATGGTGCGATTCTGCAACATATCGGCGTGCCTCTCACCCGACACGGTAGCAGTTACAAAACCAGAATCATGCATTTCCTCTAAGAAAAAAGGCCCGATAACGGTAGAGGTGGTAAATCCAACCCATACCGTGACTTTCTCGTCGTGCAATGAAGTTTCCACGACAGTTCTAGGATTTTCGGTACCCCAAATTCTGCAGCTGTGGGCGTTGACAGACCCTCGGAGCGTGAAATGAGCTTCGTCAGTCCACAAAATGTTACTCAACCAATCGTCATCTTCCACCATCTTTTGAAACGCCCACACCGCAAATGCCCTCCGCAACTAAATCGCCAGGTAACAGTTTATGATGCCAATTGATTTTGTACGGATAGCATCGGAGGATACGCCTCAGTGCCAACCAAACAGTAGTGTATGGAATGCCGGTGCGGCGTGCTACTGCACGAGCGCTGACTTCCCCATGCTTAGACGAACCCGCTACAGTCTCCATTTCTTCCTGAACTGTCTCAGCAGCATCATTCTCGCCACAGGTGCATTTGTCAACGGACCTTTACCCATTCGAATCCTCTTCCTATGGCGATAGGATCGTAACGCTCAACTAGCACATTCCCCGTTCTGATAATACAGCTTCACTAAAAGCGTCTTTTCAGGTAACGTGAACACGCTGCGACTGCTGGCGCATCTGATTCTCTCTCTCATTGCAGCTCCTTTTATACACGATTGTCATGCGCGGTCACTGACGTTTTGCTGTCCAGCGCCATCTGTCGGACATTTTGTGAACTTAGTTTTTTTTTTTTAATTTTGTTCTAGTGAAACCCCATGTCACTCCAATCTTGTGTGTCAATTTTTATCTCTCTATTTACATTATTCCTTGTGGAACGCCGGATATTACTTCTGATTTACTTGATGACTTTCCGTCTATTACTACGAATTGTGACTTTTTTGACAGGAAATCACGAATCCACTCGCACAACTGGGCGATACTGCGTAGGCACGCAGTTTGGTTAGAAGACGCTTGGAAAAGTCTTGCCGGTGCAGCACTTTGTGTTAAACTGACCTCTCGGTTACATCCTATAAGTGTTCTAAGGGATTCATGCTGGGCGATCTGAGTGGCCAAACCATTCTCTCTAGCTGTCCAGAATGTTCTTCAAACCAATTACGAAAAATTGTGGCTCAGTGACATGTTGCATTCTCATCCATTCCATCGTTCTTTCGTTGCAGATATTGTCCAGCAAACCGAATTAATCTTTTCCGGTCAATGATCGGTTCACTTGGATCACAGGATCCAGTGTATTGCATGTAAACACAGTCCAAACCATTATGGAGCCACCAGCAGCTTGCACAGTGCCTTGTTGACAACTTGGGTCCGTGGGGTACTGCACTACACTCGAACCCTGCCGTCAGTTCTTATCAACTGAAATCGGGGCTCATCTGACCAGGCGGCAGTTTTCCAGCCGTCTAGGGTCCAGCCGATGTGTTCACGAGCCCAGGAGAGGTCGCTGCAGGTGAGGTTGCGCTGCTACCGTAGGCGCTCACGTCGGTCGTCTGCTACCATTTGGTATTTTTGGTACACTCTCGACACTATAGATATCGAAATACTGAATTCCTTAATGATTAACGCCAAATTTCGCCGCTTTTCCCTAGCAGGTCGTTCTTTGTATTACTCCCACTGATTTCTGCTGTTATTTGACCTAGTGTTGCTTGTCTCTTAGCACTGACAATCCAGCGCAAATGCAGCTGATCTCGGTCGTTAAATGAAGGCCGTCGGCCGCTGTGTTGTTTGTGGTGAGGGGTAATGCCTGTAATTTGGTATTTTTGGCACGCTTTTGAAACTATAGCTATTTGAATTCAAAAAATGGTTCATATGGCTCTGAGCACTATGGGACTTAACTTCTGAGGTCATCAGTCCCCTAGAACTTAGAACTACTTAAACCTAACTAACCGAAGGACATCACACACATCCATGCCCGAGGCAGGATTCGAACCTGCGACCGTAGCGAATATTGAATTCCCTAATAATTGCCGACATAGTAAGTCATAAATTAGAGTGTAAGGAAACGTAGATGAGAAAGTTAAAATGCAGTAAATCAAGAAATTTTCGTAGCTCACTAAATACTCGATGATTTTTCAGGAGTATAGTCAGTCGTTCAAAAATTGGTTCAAATGGCTCTGAGCACTATGGGACTTAACATCTGAGGTCATCAGTCCCCTAGAACTTAGAACTACTTAAACCTAACTAACCTAAGGACATCACACACATCCATACCCGAGGCAGGATTCGAACCTGCGACCGTAGCGGTCGCGCAGTTCCAGACTGTAGCGCCTAGAGCCACTCGGCCACCCCGCCCGGTGATAGTCAGTCGTCATTTTCTAACAGTCCAGTTACATTCAGCCCCCCTGCCCCTAAAGAAGCAATTTACGACGTAAAGCCAAAGCGATTAACTGAAAATGTTTTTTGAGAGATGGAATGAGAGCTGCATGTGGGGGGGAAAATACATTTATTAATTGTTTCTGTGAAATTTGTTGCACGTAAGCAGTAGAGGCGACGAACGGTGAGCGACACACCACAGTGTCTACAGATACTTTTGTTCTGCTGAAAATGATGTGATTCAAATTATGTACACGCTGGTCTTTGAGATGTGTTCTTCTCCAACAGACTTATATTTTACTTGTGTCACGCCAGAATAAACTCTAATAATTCTGGTACACCTGCTACTGTAGTGAATAATTGGCCTTAACTGTAAACGATCAGTTGCCAAATTTACAGTACAAATTATTAAAGGTTTTTTTATGGTTCAGGTGAACCAAACTAAAAGGAGTCTAACATAAAAATTCCAAGTTATTGGGACTGTTCGAACAGAAAAGTCATAATGGTACTGTAAAATGAGCGTGATTATTGTGTTTTATTGTTGCAACTTTCTATCACAATTAAGCTGCGCCATCTGGCCATGCAACAATTCCAAACAGTAGAATGCGACACTCAAGCAATAAAAAGCTCTCCCAGCTTCACGTAGTAATTACTCACGTAAAATAACCTTCGTATTTGCAGTTAAGAGAAGATAATCGGTCACGCTGTCACTCTTACCTTCTTCTCATGCAAAACAAAAACGATGAATTCTGTGTGTATTCTGCAAAAACATTTAGCCGGACAGGGTGGCCAAGCGGTTCTAGGCGCTACAGTCTGGAATCGCGCGACCCCTACGGTCGCAGGTTCGAATCCTGCCTCGGGCATGGATGTGTGTGATGTCCTTAGGTTAGATAGTTCTAAGTTCTAGGGGACTGATGACCTCAGAAGTTAAGTCCCATAGTGCTCAGAGCCATTTGAACCATTTTTTTGCGAAAACATTTTGTTATAACTACGCCTCACTTCCGCTGGCCAACAGATTTAAATGAGAAGCAGTTATTATGAAGGTCAATCTTATTACTGTTTTTATTGGGCCGGTGCAAAAAAAAAAGGATGGCAACAGCATCAGTGGACTCTGTGCTGTCGGGCTCACTGCTCCTCGCCTCCACCGCTTACCTGGTCTCCGTACAGCCACTACCTTCCTTGGAGTGAGCATCGTGGCGGTAACCCAGACGTTCTTCACATACAACAGGTTTTCTAAAAACAATTAAATAAAAGTATTTTCCCTCACTTGTGGCCCTTACTCCATCAATCAGCAAACGTTGTGAATACTTCGTTTTACACTGAAGAGCCAAATAAACTGGTACACCTGTCTAATATCTTGTAGGGTTCAAATGGCTCTGAGCACTATGCGACTTAACTTCTGAGGTCATCAGTCCCCTAGAACTTAGAACTAATTATACCTAACTAACCTAAGGACATCACACACATCCATGACCGAGGCAGGATTCGAACCTGCGACCGTAGCAGTCACTCGGCTCCAGACTATAGCGCCCAGAACCGCACAGCCACTTCGGCCGGCCATCTTCTACGGCCCGCGAGCACGCAGAAGTGACGCACCACGACGTGGAATGGACTCGACTGATATCAGAAATAGTACTGGAGGGAACTGACACCATGGATCCTGCGGGGCTGTCCATAAATCCATAAGAATATGAGAGTGTGGAGATCTCTTCTGAATATCACGTGCTAGGCATCCCATATATGCCCAATAATGTTCATGTCTGGAGAGTTTGGTGGCCAGCGAAAGTGTTTGAACTCATAAGAGTGTTCCTGGAGCCCCTCAGTAGCAATTCTGGACGTGTGGGATGTCGCATTGTCTTGCTGGAATTGCTCAAGTTCGTCGGAATGCGCAATGGATATGAATGGCTGCAGGTGATCAGGCAGGATGCTTACGTAAGTGTCACCTGTCAGAGTCATATCTGGACGTATCAGGAGTCCCATATCACTCCAACCGCACACGTTTCACACCATTACAAAGCCTCCACCAGCTTGAACAGTCCCCTGCTGACATGCAGGGTCCGTGGATTCCTGAGCTTGTCTCCGTACCCGTACACGCCTATCCACTCGGTACAATTTGAAATGACGCCCGTCCGACGAGGCAACATGTTTCCAGTCATCAGCTGTCCAGTGTTGGTGTTGACTGGCTCGGGCGAGGCGTATAGCTTTGTGCCGTGCAGTCATCAAAGTTACAAGACACTTGTTAAGTATCCAGCATTGAAATCAGCAGCAATTTGCGGAAGGGTTGCATTTCTGTCACGTTGAATGATTCTCTTCAGTCGTCGATGGTCACGTTCTTGGAGGATTTTTTCTGGCCGCAGCAATTTCGGAGATTTGGTGTTTTACCAGATTCTTGATATTCACGGTGCACTCGTGAAACGGTCGAACGGAAAATCCCCCATTCATCGCTTCTCGGAGCTGTCCCATCGTTAGTGCGCCGACTGTAACACCATGTTCAAACTCAGTTAAATCTTGATAACCTGGCATTGTAGCAGCTGTAACCGAGCCAACAACTGCGCCAGACAATTGTATTATAGAGGCGTTGCCGACCGCAGCGCCGTATTCGCCCTGTTTACACATCTCCGTATTTGAATACGCATGCCTATACTAGTTTCTTTGGCGCTTCAGTGTAGTTTTACGCTATAATAAATTGCGTTGATGTGGAATAAAAATGCGAATGTAACCAGACATTCACAATTTCTACCACGAATGGTATCTCATCCGGGCACTTGCCACACAGTTTTGTCGAAGCTTGTCATCGACTGTCCACGTCGCACAATTTATCACAGCGCTGTATGCGGTTTGCGCATGCGTCATGACTGCAACAGCAAGACAGACCCCAGTGCCAGTAGATAGCAACCTCCATAACATTGTAACAGCAAACCATATTTTAATGTTCAACCTCTCTCTTGTAGTGTCTGCCACAAACGCTGGATGAACATCTTTGTGTTGGTTTCACGTTTGCTGTTCTCATTCGGATCTTCTCTACATGCTGCATAATTTCTTTCTGGTACGTGTCCCTGACCAAGAAGCAATATTCAATTGTTAATTGAATATTGAAAATTATTTTGTAAGGTATCTACTTTGTGGGTGGACTACATTTCTTGACGGTTCTTCCAATCAACCTCGGTTTGGCATCTGTCATTCCTACAATTAATTTTATTTTGTTGTCCCACTTTAAATCGTTGTGTACACATTCTCCCAAATATATTGTGGATGTGATTCCTTCCAATGACTTTTCTTCAATCGTGTAATCATCCACTAATGAACCGTTATGCCTATTTATATGCAATACGTTACATTTATTTGTTCAAAATGGTTCAAATGGCTTTGAGCACTATGGGACTTAACATCTATGGTCATCAGTCCCCTAGAACTTAGAACTACTTAAACCTAACTAACCTAAGGACAGCACACAACACCCAGCCATCACGAGGCAGAGAAAATCCCTGACCCCGCCGGGAATACATTTATTTGTGTTGAAGGTAAATTGCCACTACCTGCATGAAGCGTCAGTCTTCTACAGATATTCCTGAAATCACTAAAATTTTCTGGCGTTGCAACTTCTGTTTATAGAATGGCATCCTCTGCGAGAATTCTAGGGACTTATGGCTTTATCCATTATGTCACCTATACATTTTGTAGAGAGTAATGGTCCTGCAATATTCCATAGGGGTACGTCAGATGTTACGTTTATGTCTGAAGGTTTCAAAGAATGACATGCTGCCTTCTGTTTACTCCATTTGGCCTCTAAGAGAGATAGAGGCCTTTCAACAACTATCTCCACATCTACGTCTACACAACTGGCCATTAAAATTGCTACACCAAGAAGAAATGCAGATCATAAACGGGTATTCATTGGACAAATATATTATACTAGAACTGACATGTGTTTACATTTTCACGCAATTTGGGTGCATAGATCCTGAGAAATCATCACCCAGAACAACCACCTCCAACCGAAATAACGGCCTTGATACGCCTGGGCATTGAGTCAAACACAGTTTCGATGGCGTCTACAGGTACAGCTGCCCAGGCAGCTTCAACGCGATACCACAGTTCATCAAGAGTAGTGACTGGCGTATTGTGACGAGCCAGTTGCTCGGCCACCATTGACCAGACGTTTTCAGCTGGTGAGAGATCTGGAGAATGTGCTGGTCAGGGCAGTAGTCGAACACTTTCTGTATTCCGTAAGACCCGTACAGGAACTGCAACATGCGGTCGTGCATTATCCTGCTGAAATGTAGGGTTTCGCAGGGATCGAATGAAGGGTAGAGCCACGGGTCGTAACACATCTGAAATGTAACGTCCACTGTTCAAAGTGCCGTCAATGCGAACGAGAGGTGACCGAGACGTGTAACCAATGTCACCCCATACCATCACGCCAGGTGATACGCCAGTATGGCGATGACGAATACACGCTTCCATTGTGCGTACACCGCAATAACGCCAAACACTGATGCGACCATCATGATGCTGTAAACAGAACCTGGAGTCATCCGAAAAAATGACGTTATACCATTCCTGCACCCAGGTTCGTCGTTGAGTACACCATTGCAGGCGCTCCTGTCTGTGATGCAGCGTCAAGGGTAACCGCAGCCGTGGTCTTCGAGCTGATAGTCCATGCTGCTGCAAACGTCGCCGAACTGTTCGTGCAGATGGTTACTGTCTTGCAAACGTCCCCATCTGTTGAATCAGGGATCGAGACGTGGCTGCACGATACGTTACAGCCATGCCGATAAGATGTCTGTCATCTCGACTGCTAGTGATACGAGGCCGCTGGGATCCAGCACGGCGTTGCGTATTACCTTCCTGAACCCACCGATTCCATATTCTGCTAACAGTCATTGGATCTCGACCAACACGTGCAGCAATGTCGCGATACGATAAAACGGAATCGCGATAGGCCAAAATCCGACCTTTATCAAAGTCGGAAACGTGATGGTACGCATTTCCCCTCCTTACACGACATCACAACAACGTTTCACCCGGCAACGCCGGTCAACTGCTGTTTGTGCATGAGAAATCGGTTGGTAACTTACCTCATGTCAGCACGTTGTAGGTGTCGTCAGCGGCGCTAGCTCTGAGAAGCTAATCATTTGTATATCACAGGATCTTCTTCCTGTCGGTTAAATTCCGCGTCTGTAGCACGTCATCTTCGTGGTGTAGCAATTTTAATGGCCAGTAGTGTACATAGATACTCCGCAAGCCACCGTACTGTGGCTCCCCTGTTCCACTCGCAAAGAGAGCGAGGGAAAAACGACTATCCATATGCTTCCATATCAGCCCTAATTTCTCGTATGTTATCCACGCGGTCCTTACGCGCAATGTAAGTTGGTGACAATAGAATCGTTCGGCAGTCAGGTTCAAATGCTGGTTTTCTAATTTTTCTCAGTAATGTTTCTCGAAAAGAACGTCGCCTTCCCTCCAGGGTTTCCCATTTGAGTTCCCGAACCATCTCCGTAACACTTACATGTTGTTCGAACCTACAGAGAACAAATCTAGCAGCCCACCTCTGAACTGCCCCGATATCCTCCTTCAATCTCACCTGACATGGGTCCCAAACACTCGAGCGGTGGTCTCCTTTACCTGTGAAGCACACTTTCCTAAAATTCTCCCAGTTACCCGAACTCGACCATTAATTTTCCCTACCACAGTTCTCACATGTTCGTTCCATTTCATATCGTCAGTCGCTTAAAAAGACTTTACTAAACATAAATACGTTGTGATAAGAGCATTCTGGAATAAGGCTGTGATGTCACCCTGAAATTTGTTGCCGATCAGTGCCAGTGAATCTGCGAGAGGGACCCGTGTAGAAGAAGAGACTACACTGAGGGTAAGAAAGCGATCTCAGCTGCTTGGACCAAGTGCTCCCGGTCTATTAATGGAGTCTTCCTATTTACGAATGTGTTGGGAACATTTTCCCACAAATCATACCAAAAAGGATGCACGAAGTTTAATAGAATCATATTTAGGGGCACAAATACTGTTTACTGTTGCCTACTATGAAAGACACCCTTTATGAATTTAGGAAGATTGTTCACTCTAGGTGGATCACTAGCATGTGGTCTTAATCTCTTGATAACAGCTTGAGGAAACGAAGAAGAATTTAGTACTGAAGCTCTTCGTTGCACTGGTTCTGTGCGGTTAGATTCAATCTTCTAATGGGCAAGGCCACTTAACAAACTATTTATCTTAACGACATAATGGTTATGAGATAATACTCCCTAAAACATCCCTTATGAAATACACACACAGATATATATATATATATATATATATATATATATATATATATATATATATATATATTCGTGTTGACAATAGAAACTTGACATAAATGTTTTGGTCTTTTTATACGAACACTTTATTTGCCAAAAACGCAGTTGTTTGTACAGTGATGACGAGTTTCGGCAAATATGAATTTCCATTTCCATATTACATTAGTAGGAGCAGAATGACCATTACAGAAAGGCACTTTGCCATAATCGACAATAATGTTACTGCAAAACTAACTATGGCAGGTAATCTAAAAACTTACCACCTTTCAGCCTTTAAAGGATTGGCTTAGGTGAAAAATGAGCTCTCAGGGATAATGTATTAGAAGACTGTTGCAGATACGTGTAGCTGGCTTCTCGCTATAGGAAAATTAATGTAACAGCCACTCGGAAACACACTAAAACCTACAGCTTAGCAGTTTAGATTGACTCTGAACAGTTCACAAAATTTTAAAATGCTTACCACTCTCGCCACGGCATCAGCTAAAATTGAGGGCAGGTCCCCACTTCTACTTACTGCTAACCTCTCTGTTAAAATGTGACGTATTGAAATATGCACTACAATATCTGAGCCGCGCGTGGCTCGTGTTCGTGCCATATCTCATTTGACATCCTGTTTTTACTGTACCGCCACCTCGTTATGTTAATTTCAATTACTGGTGTCACTGAGTTGCCGCCTTGCCTGCCCGTGAGCGGCAGCAGCGGCGCTTATCCATATAAGCCGTGGCTTATTATCTGTGCTGACTGCTATTACTTCCCAGCTGTCGTGCGTTCGGGGTTAGTTCGGATCTGCCAGTGAGTTGAGAGGCGCCAGGAGTGCAGTTCGGACCTGGCAGTGTTTGACTTAGGATGCGGGAGAAGTTCAGTCGGGGCGCGGCTGCAGTCAGGTCCTGACAGCCAAGACTTGCCCGACGGTTGCTGATACATGTCAGTTGCCTGCTGTCCACCCTGGTTAATCGTCGGTCGGTTGTCTTGTCGGACGAGGTGTATGTTGGCCGGCGATCGCTTAAGGGTTGCCTGCGTGTGCCGACTCGTGAATCGTCCTTGTTATTGCACAGTCGCTGCCGTTAGTATTGTCTAGTCATCCTTGCAAGTGTTCGTGAAACTGTGTCTAGCTTGTGATGTCACTGCTCAGTTCTTTTAGTGCTGTCTCTGTGCTGATGTGTGGCAGTCGGTCGGTTGGTGTGGAGCAGCGAGGAAACCTCCGCGGGGCATAGTTTGGCTGGGTCCACTGGGAGTCTCTATGCTCTGTCGGAGTGTGTGGGGCTGTTCCCATTGCTAAGCGGTCCGTGGCTCACCGACCCTGGTCACGAAAGCTGAGTTCGGATTTAACTTACCAGCAAGTCAAGACTGTTCACAGTGTGTCGTTTGGAGTTCGTTGTCAGCTGTTGGGACATTCCCGCGAGAAACAACGTGTGTGTTCGAGTTTGCGAAGGTTTAGCCACCGTCCGGTGGAGTCAACCGTACTTGGTTATTTGCAATTGAAGTGCACCAGCGTAATTTTCTGCCTTGTGGCCGTTAACGTTCCGGTTACCTGTCCTGGCCGTTGACGTAAATTCAGGCAGTGTCCTTTCCTCATCGTGTCGTCGCTGTCCAGCACGGTGTGTAGTTTGACAGCTTAATGTATGCTTGGTTGTGGGCGTCCATGCCTTTACGTTTTGCATTGAACTCCCGCTTGCGTGCTGGTCGAGTGGGGTGCAAGTTACCTTGTCGGTGGGTCCGTTGACTGTCTGTTGGTTGGATTGTCGTCGGACCGAGAGTGGTTGGGCCGACTGCCTTTCTCACGTAAGTGATCGTTAGTATTTCAAGTGCTGGCCAACCCTCAAAACTTCTGAGCGCCGTTAGGTGCACTGCCTTTTTTCATTTTCTGTTGTGTGTATTTGTATGGCTCAAAGCCGGTGGTTTTGAATTAAAGTTGAATTGTTTTTAGTGGTGTTTTAAGTCATGAGCCTTCAGCCGCTATAAAATTAATGTTCCTTGCTTGTCAAGTGTTAGATTGTTTGGGGCCTTCAGCCTAATTTAAGGTAAGGCTTTGTTGTTTAAATTTATTTTACCTTGAGTTTTAAGTCATGGAGCCTTCAGCCGTTTTTAAATTAACGATCTTTGTCATTCGAGCATCAGACTGTTTGGAGCCTTCAGCCTAATTGAAGATAAGGCCTTCTGCCTTGTGTTTTTATTTAATTTTACCTGGAGTCTTAAATCATGGGCCTTCAGCCGTCATTAAATTATGGTTGTTGCTTTTCAAGTGTTAGATTTCTTGGCCTTCAGCCAAATTATAAAACTTACTTAACGCGAGGCCTTCTGCCTTCTAAATAGCCTCTTTGGCGTCTGAATTTTGAGTTAATGGCTTTTAGCGTTTTTTTAAAAATAAAAGTGGTTGTGCCCGTAAGGCATAAGATAGTGTGGCGTATTCAGACGATAACTAAGTCCAGGAATTGGTACTGTGATGTTTGGTCAAATAAATAAATTAATATGTGTTCGAGTGTAACCGACAGCGGTTCATTTTGGCCCCTTTCCACAATTCAAACTACCTGTTCCTGTCCATCGGGTGTAGCAGGGAGTCTCAATATCTCCACAAACTGCCGGGTGCTCTTTTTCGAGCAAGAGCATGTAAGTCAGAGGATAATGACTCATGCAAAGGTAAGTCAGTGCCACTTCATCCCCTCTATACGACCAGAATGAGAATCGCCCCGGTTGGGCAGTTGGTTTCGCAGACTGCAGATTATTTTCGAACACTTTCAGCCACTCTGTCCCTCAATGGCTTATGGCTTTCCGAGTAAACAGCATGGAAATGGCTATAAATGGGACACCACAAGTTTCTGCAGTGTGTGCCTGACAAGCGTACTTGGCTACAATCTCAGTGTCCCCATTTTCATGGATTCCGAAATGGCCTGATACCCATCAAAATACTACTTCTTTTCCTGTTCACGGAGATGAGTCAAGGACTTCCGAATCCACTGAAGCATCTGTGAAATTGCTTGGAGGGACCGGAACATGAGAAAATTATTCCTTCTATGATGCCTGATAAGTCCCAGGACCATCAGGATTTTATATACTTCTACATTATAAAATTTATTAAATTCGGTTCATAGGTGAATCTTTAAGACATGTTGTTAGCTCATGTCACGAATTTTAGATCTACCGATTTTAGATGAAGGGTTGTGTAACCGATCGAAATCCAATACTTTTTTTACGTGCTATATGTGTCAGTGATTATAGCACTGATAACTTATATTGGCCTTACCTGAACGTCCTGCTGAAGAAACTGTTTTATAGCTGGAGAAGCAATTCTAATTCAGCTGATTTCTCCTACAAAAATTAGGCACTTCTGTCCGGAACCGCGCTGCTGCTACAGTCGCAGGTTTGAATCCTGCCTCGGGCATGGATGTGTGTGATGTCCTTACGTTAGTTAGGTTTAAGTAGTTCTAAGTCTAGGGGACTGATGACCTCAGATGTTAAGTCCCATAGTGCATAGAGCCATTTGAACCATCCTACAAACAAAAACTGAAAAACATTTATATACAAATAACATTCATTTGAAACTGTCCTCACAGTTATACCTCTTTAAGAAGTTTTCATTGTCCACTTGACAGGCTAAAAATAATATCATTTGCACAACAGGTCTCAAGTGTAGCTGCTCGAGAGATATTGCAGAAATCTAAGAAGAGATGTGTGAGTTGAATCGTTTTCTTTCCTATTTGTTCTTGTGTAGTGTCCTTGTCTTGCGAGCAGAAATCGCCTTCCGCTCTTTTTTTGTTCTGTATCTTTCTGATGAAGTTTGAAGTATTCTAAACTGAATTTGTGTGAAATTATTCTGACGCTAGTTCAAAGAAAAATAATCGGTCTCCGGAATAAACGAGGCTAATGTTCGAAGTTGGACCATTATGGAGTAAGGAGAGTAGCTTACAATTGGTTCGCCTCTTACTTTAAGAACAGAAAACAGAAGGTAATTCTCCGCAATATTGAGAGTGGTAGTGATGTTCAGTCCCAATGGGGCAATGTGAAGTGGGGCGTTTCCCAAGGGTCGGTGCTGGGGTTACTGCTGCTTCTTATTTATATAAATGATATGCCTTCTAGTATTACAGGCGATTCAAAAATATTTGTGTTTGCTGATGACACCAGATTGGTAGTGAAGGATCTTGTGTGTAATATTGAAACAGTATCAAATAATGTAGTTCAGTAGTTCATGAAATAAGTTCGTGGCTTGTGGAAAATAATTTGAGGCTAAATCACAGTAAGACTCAGTTTTTACAGTTTCTACCTCACAATTCAACAAGAACCGATATTTTGATCAGACAGAATGGACATATTATAAGCGAGACGGAACAGCTCAAGTTCCTAGGTGTTCGGATAGATAGTAAGCTGTTGTGGAATGCCCATGTTCAGGATCTTGCTCAGAAACTAAATGCTGCTTTATTTACCATTAGAACAGTATCTGAAATAAGTGACAGTTCAACACGAAAAGTAGTCTACTTCGCATATTTTCATACGCTTATCTCATATGGTATTATTTTTTGGGGTAATTCTTCTGATTCAAAAAGGGTATTTTTGGCTCAGAAACGGGCTGTTTGAGCTATGTGTGGTGTAAGTCGAGAACCTCTTGTCGACCCCTATTCAATAGTCTGGGAATTCTGACATTGCCCTCACAGTATATATTTTCTTTAATGTCGTTTGTTGTTAGCAATATTAGCTTATTCCCAAGAGTTAGCAGCTTTCACTCAGTTAATACTAAGCAGAAATCAAATCTGCATGTGGAATGTACTTCCTTGACTCTGGTGCAGAAAGGAGTGCAGTATTCCGCTGCATCTATTTTCAATAAGCTACCACAAGAACTCAAAACCCTTAGGATTAGCCCAAACACTTTTAAGTCTAAACTGAAGAGTTTCCTCATGGCTCACTCCTTCCATTCTGTAGAGGAGGTCCTGGAAGAGCTGAAAAATTAAGCAAATTCCGGTGTTACATTGTTGTTTTTCTTTATTTAAACATACGAATTGTCGGCTGAATATGTTACTTATGTTTCATTTTATCTGTTTCTACTATCGTGTTACAATTTCATGTATTGACTCGTTCCATGACCATGGAGACTTCTCCTTAATTTGGTCCCACGGAACAATAAATAAATAAATAACCACAGATCAAAGCTTCGGGGCGGAGAGCTGGCGAGTGATGGGCGCGGGTGGGGGGGGGGGGGGGGATAGGAAGGCAGGAAAGGCTGGTATCGTCTCAGCGGTTTCAACTCAGGTCCGGTGGCTTGGATACTAAATTTTTGAGAAACGTCTCTGCAACTCCTTAGAAGCGCTGACATCAAATCCTACTCATGAATCCACGTCGTGGTCTCTTGAGAGGGAAGGGGTGAAAGGCGAATCGCTCACCCCGACGAAACGGCAGGTCAGGAGACCTAATGTTACTATTTAGTTACACGTAGCTAAATTATATTATGGAAAGTCGAAGTGACCACAAATCAGGCATGTCTCGTGTTGTGTGTTCCTCTCTAATGCATTGAAAAAGAGGTGCCTATATTTGGAATTCCCACTTGCGTCGTTCGGTCTTTTGTGTACAGAAGTCTTTTATTTGAGGTAGCTTTGGTGGCGACCCTCGGCTGTCTGAACAATGCGTTCATTGTCTCGTAATGAGAACAGGATCACGAGATCAGAGCAGCGGGGCGGACACAGGAGCGAGTTTACGGGCGACTTACCCGCCACTTGGCAGCGCTTGGTTTATATGCGGCTGTCCCAAGCTTCTGCGAAGTGATTTGGTTTGAGTCCAACGCTGTGGCCGTGTCTGCTCTGGATCTGGGCGCGGCTCTCACTTGTCCTCTATTTGTGACGACTGTCCCGATGCTCGTGTCCCACTTGCAAAGCCCGGAGTGGAAAAATCATATCTCTCTAAAATCTAGACATGAGTGCGGTCTCGTGATAGGTGAAGACTGCTCAACGGCAGTTGTATGACATACGCAGAAATGGTACGTAACTGGTACTATCAGTAAGTGTGGCAATACCACTCCGAACAAGAAGATTCCTTTCTCTCAGAAACCCTTCTCGAAGCTGTGAAACATGACGGTTTCATAAAATCATAACAACTCCATGCCAGAGTACATCAATCGCAGCGGCAGGTGAGTGGAGGTATGTATATACCTGAGTGATATCTGTTGTGTCGGATATGTTCGACAGACAGACACCACTGAGACTTTCACATTTCTGAAAAAGAGGACACCTGCTCCTCAATGTTTGTTTCTGTGAAAATACACAAATATGGTACGGCAATCAAGATTTGCGAGTGGAGAGTTTAATGGACGAGGGACGCTGCATTGCAGCGTGCGATACGTTGGAAATCAGAGATGGCCAAGGACCGTGTCCGGATGACCGAACTGTTTAAAGTAACGGCTCATGAGAAGCGGCAAATCCGGGTACGAATCCTGGTCCGACGCAAATTTTCATCTTCCGCCATTGCATTACAACAATGTCCCGTGCGGCTAGCCGTCACTATTTCCCAGCGATCCTATCTTTTCCTACATCTCAGGTCGACATGGCTAGTGGCATGCCAGTCTCTCGACAGCAAATCACCAGATGTTTCTAATATATGTGAGATGTGGAGGACGTCCTGATCGGAACAACAGTCTTATAGTCTCTGTATCGAGGCATGTCAGGTAAGTGCAGGCAACACATGGCCGAGTGTTATCGTGTTGAAAGATAATGTAGCGAAGACATGGAAGATAGTCCACAAACACCAGCCTTAACACGTCAGAAATGTGATTTCTGGACTGGCGGTAGAGAACGGGTTAGCGTCGAAGTGGACCGTGCTGGTGCAATTTGCCAACAAAAAAATAACATTTCTTTTAAGACACCAATTTATTTTCTACCAAGTTCTTATGCACTGTTAACGGCTTCCACAGCTACAAGTAGAGATACAGTCCCAGTTATCTACAGAAAATACAGAACTTTGAGAAGATGAACCTGTTACACATGTAACTTGTAATAACAAATACTGAATACTTTAACACTTAAACATAATGAAAATGTTGAACACTTAAAATGATTTTAAACTTTAAAGTGTTACGATTATAAACAAGCAGCTTTCTTTCAAATGTCATTAAAAGCAACTGAGTTGGCACGACTTGGCAATATTCAGTTAATAAATAAAACAATTCAGCGCACTATTGTCGTGCCTTCTAAGCATCATGAACTTGCAGACTACACTTTCGACAAATTCAACGATGTGCCCTAAAAGAAGGTTAAATTTCTTATAAAAGGAGAATTATCGTAGACCCTCTCCCATAGCCCAAGACGGCTAAAAGTGAAAAGAAAAAGATTAAAAAATGCTTGGAACAACAGCTGTAGAAGTGACCAGACAAATCGAACAACAGCTCTTGCCTGCGAACAGCACATGAGTAGCTCAGAAATGCATCATCCTTCAAAGCACACTTTCAGCACACTGCCCGCAGCAACTACATCACAGCCATTTCGGTAAAGCTGATTTCAAACACGACAGAAGTTCAATTACGTCAGCTTTACTCTAAAAATTATGCAAAGCTAAATTAGTCATTCGTTTTATTAAGACAGGTACTGTGACGTTCACAGCTGCGATACATGTGGGGCAAGCACTTGCCCACATCAAAATGCTGACATCTCGATGCTATACCGTCACGCAATAACGACAGACGTAGAAATATACATATTTGATAAGTGGCTGTAAACGTTCAAATATACACATTTCTGTAAGAGCGCGACGGCTCCTTGGCATTGGTGCAGTACGGATGCGCGGATACCGTCCAAACGCCTACAGCACTCAATAAATGCAAGTAGGGTATCAACGGAGAATAGACTCTGCACTGTAAAGTGCGATTAGTTGGAAATTTGCTTCAGTCGGAGACCGTCTTCGCAAGGCAAGCAAATTTGTGTTCGACAGAGACTCTAATCCGGATTTAGCGCTTCTTATGAGCAGTTGCCTCAACCGCTTCGGTTGAGGCAACTGCTCATAAGAAGCGCTAAATCCGGATTAGAGTCTCTGTCGGACACAAATCTTCAATTTTGTCCATTTCATTATCAGAATCCATTGCGTGGCTGGAAGTCATTAATTCCCATCCATCCTCTCCATTTCATTCCCTATTCTCTATTTACACTGAAGTTCCAAAGAAACTGGTATAGGCATGCGTATTCAAATACAGAGATATGTAAACAGGCAGAATATGGCGCTGCGGTCGGCAACGCCTGTACAAGACGAATGTCTGGGGCAGTTGTTAGATAGATAGGTTACTGCTGTTACACCGAGCGAGGTGCCGTAGTGGTTAGCACACTGGACTCGCATTCGGGAGGACGACGGTTCACTCCCGTCTCCGGCCATCCTGATTTAGGTTTTCCGTGATTTCCCTAAATCGTTTCAGGCAAATGCCGGGGTGGTTCCTTTGAAAGGGCACGGCCGATTTCCTTTCCAATCCTTCCCTAACCCGAGCTTGCGCTCCGTCTCTAATGACCTCGTTGTCGACGGGACGTTAAACACTAACCACCACCACCACTGCTGTTACAGTGGCAAGTTTCGAGATTTAAGTGAGTTTGAACGTGGTGTTATAGTTGGCGCGCGAGGGATGGGACACAGCATCTCTGAGGTAGCGATGAGGTGGAGATTTTGCCGTACGATCATATCAGGAATACCGTAAAACATCAAATCTCCGACATCGCTGCTGCCGGGAAAAGATCCTGCAAGAACGGACCAACGACGACTGAAGAGAATAGTTCAACGTGACAGAAGTGCAACCTTTCCTCAAACTGCTGCAGATTTCAGTGCTGGGCCATCAACAAGTGTCAGCATACGAACCGTTCAACGAAACATCATCGATATGTGCTTGAGGAGCCAAAGGTCCACTCGTGTAGCCTTGATGACTGTACGACACAGAGCTTTGCGACTCCCCTGAACCCGTCAACACCGACGTTTGACTGTTGATGGCTGGAAACATCTTAGCTAATCGGACGAGTCTCGTTTCAAATTATATCGAGCAGATGAACTTTTACGGATTTGGAGAAACCTCATGAATCCATGGACCGTGCACGTTAGCAGGCGACTGTTCCAGCAGTAATTGTGTAGCGCATGTGCAGTTGGAGTAATATTGAATCCGTTATACGTCTAGATACGACTCTGACAGGTGACACGTACGTAAGCATTCTCTGTGATCACCTGCATCCATTCATGTCCACTGTGCATTCCGATGGACCTGGGCAATTCCAGTAAGACAATGCGACACCTCACAGGTCCAGAATTGCTACAGAGTGGCTCCAGGAACACTATTCTGAGTTTAAACACGTCCACTGCCCACCAAACTCCCCAGACACGAATATTATTGAGCTGTTTAGAAGAGATCTCCACCCCCTCGTACTCTGACAAATTTATGGACAACTCTGCTGGATTCATATTGTCAGTTCCCTCACTCAGTACTTGGCTATTCGCCTTCACTTCCCTGTCATACTCGCCTATCTTCCGGTCCCGCGCATATGCTTTACATTCCTTGGCGGTAGGCGGAGTCAAGGTAACTGGAGGCAGCACCTTGACAGCGCGCTCTGGCGGATGCGATTAATCGAGCCGCCGATACTCACGACTCCGTGGCTACTGTCCAATTTTCTGGCTACGCGAAGCATGGCGTTGCGTACGCAGTGGCACCGCCTGCTACCAGGTCGTTATAACTGAAGTGCAGCAAGTTACGCAGGTCCAGTGCGAGCTGTAACTATCACATGAGAGCGAAATTTGGTAGATACGCTACAGCGTTAATACAGAACCGTTTTTCGCTAAAAGAAAAGTAGTTCTAATTGTGTCCACCAGGAGCAAATCTGGCGCTGTAGGCTGCTTGTATGATGGTAAGCCATCAATGCTGTCGTTTGACGAGCCATAACGTGAGTGAAAGTGTATAGAGACAGCGCAATGGTAGTGAAACATTTTTATGTGAATGGCAGTAATTACAGAGCTGCACTGAGGAAGTATGGCCGAATGAAATGTCTGAGGGGAAATGACAATGAAATTCGGAAACACGAGTGAGCATCCTGTGGCACCTGGTACAGGAAGGCGTCCTGTCCGCCGTGGGATGTCATTGACGAGTGTTCTGTTGCTGCAACTGACCATGCAGTACGTCCCCCAAACAGTGGTACATCTCGACAGTGTCTCGAGAATTCACCTTCCCATAGTCAACAGTACGGTAAGTACACTGTGTGATCGAAAGTTTCCGGACACCTGGCTGGAAAGACTTAAAATTTCGTGATGCCCTCCATCGATAACGGTGGAATTCAATACGGTGTTGGCCACACTTAGCCTTAATGACAGCTTCCACTCTCGCAGTCATACGTTCAGTCAAGTGCTGGAGGGTTTCTTGGGGAATGGCTGTCCATTTTTCATGGAGTGCTGCACTGAGAAGAGGTATCGGTGTCCGTCAGTGAGGCCTAGCACGAAGTCGTTGTACCAAAACATCCCGAAGGTGTTCTGTAGCATTCAGGTCAGGACTCTGTGCAGGCCAGTGCATTACCGGGATATTACTGTCGTGTAACCACTCTACCACAGGCCGTGCATTATTAACAGTTGCTCGATCGTGTCGGAAGATACAATCGTCATCCCCGAACTGCTCTTCAACAGTGGAAAGCAAGAAGGTGCTTAAAACATCAATGTAGGCCTGTGCTGTAAGGTCATCATTCCCCTGGAACTCAGAACTACTTAAACCTAACTAACCTAAGGACATCACACGCATCCATGCCCGAGGCAGGATTCGAACCTGCGACCGTAGCGGTCGCGCGGTTCCAGACTGTAGCACCTAGAACCGCTCGGCCACCTCGGCCGGCCATGTAAAACAACAAGGGTGCAAGCCACATCCATGAAAAACACGACCACTCCTAACACCACCGCCTCCGAGTTTTACTGTTGGCACTAAACACGCTGGCAGATGACATTCACCGGGCATCGCTTAACCCATACCATGCTAACGGATCTCCACATTGTGTACCGTGATTCTTCACTCCACACAACGTTTTTACCACTGTTCACCAAGCGAGGTGTCGTTTGACATTTCCGGCGTGATGTGTGGCTTATGAGCAGCCGCTCGACCATGAAATTCAAGTTTTCTCACCTCCCACCTATCTGTCATAGTACCTGCAGTGGATCCTGATGCAGTTTGGAATTCCTATGTGATGGTCTGGATAGGTGTGTGCCTGTTACATATTACGTCCCTCTTCAACTGACAGCGGTCTCCGTCAGTCAACAGACGAGGTCGGCCTGTAGGCTTTCGTGCTGTACGTGTCCCTCCACGTTTCAACTTCACTATCATATCGGATACAGTGGGCCTAGGAATGTGGAAATCTCGCGTACACACGTATGACGCAAGTGACGCCCAATCACCTGCTCATATTCGAAGTTCATGATTTCCGCAGAGTTCCCCATTGTTTTCTGTCACGATGTCTAATGACTACTGAGGTCGCTGATATGGAGTTCCTGGCCGGTAGGTGGCAGCACAATGCACCTAATATGAAAAACCTATGTTTCTGGGGTGTCCGGATACTTTTGATCAGATAGTGTATGTTGCGGTCTACTTTACACTGGTGCCCATTCAAGATGCAGACGGTGTAGCAACTGCAACTTCATTATCTGCAGCAAATTTCTTAATTTTCTTTTTGGTTCCTGGCTCGGATCGAAGTTGATGAGATGTGGCTCTTTGGAGTCATGAGCCACATTTTACACTACATCATGCAGTGAGTACACAGAACTGCAGAATTTGGGGTACTGTGAAACCGCCTGTTGTGCACGAAGAGCCACTGCGCTCATCGCACGTGACTTTGTGGTGTGGATCCACAATCACCTTTATTCTCGGACCGTTCTTCCCTGAAGAGAATACAGTTAGAGGTCCTGTCAGGTGTACCACGACGTCTGCACGTTAACGGGCCTCCTTGTGCAGAGTCTGATATGGAAGAGAGCGGCTGTGTGGAAACCACTCTTTTCACTCAAAATGGCGCAACGCCTCATGTCGCTCGCCCAGTGATAACCTGCTTAGTGGAACCTTCCACGAACGCGTTATCTCCAGATGTCTTCCAGATGTATGGTCTGCTAGACCACCTGATCTGAATCCATGTGACTTTTGACTCTGGGAATATCTAAAAAAAACTACAAGGGACATCTTTACCTGATCTAGAGGCGAATACACAGTAATACGTTGCTCAGGTTTCACCTTAACCGCTGCGAGCATCTACTGATCACTTCGTTTTACGGATACAGCATCACGTCGACGTCTCCGGTGCTCGAACTGAACAAATTGTGTAAGTGGTGGTTTGCAATGAAGTCCATATTATACCTTTCTCACTTGTTTGACGTTTTCTGCCGACGTCCCTTTCACAATCATTTATCAACAGAAACACTACTACACGTCTTTTTTTTGTATTCACAGCGCCAAATTCGCACCTCCTGGCCACAAGTGGAACTATTTTTTTTGCCAGTGTAAGTCGGTTCCGCATTAACGCTTTTCCACATCTACCAAGTTTCGCTCCCATGCAATAATTACAGCCCACACTAGACTTTCGTAAGCAGCTGCATTTTAATTACAACCACCCGGTATCACACTAGGTGCCGGGTCCATATGAAGGTGAGGAATGCTGTCTGGCGGTGTCCATTCTCCTTGGAGCCTTTACACACGCATATGTTTATCGTGATACTCTATACAGAACCGGGATTTGCCTGTAAAGAAGACGTGGTGCCACTCCAGTCTTCCAGCGTTGTCATTGGCCGCACCTCTCTCTGCTACAACAACCGTCGCCTTACTGGAAGCCTACGGTACACCATATGTCGTCGCACTGTCCATGTGGATACCTGTCTTAATTCAAACAAACCCATTTCCTTACTCAAAGTACGTGACACGGCTGTACGATCCAGCACGGTCGAGCGATCAATCTGTCTGTCCTCTCGGGCGCTAGTTGCCGGTGATGCTGAAATTCTGCTTGGCGCTGTGTATGGTCCTACTGAACACATCGATTCCATATTGTCATGGCAGTCACGCTATTACGACCTTCACGAGCACCGATATTGCTGAAAGGTAGAGTGCAGTCGCTCAGGGCACGATCCTGCAGCTTTCGAATACTGACACCTGCCAGTGGACGTTAACCTTTGTTACATGAGGCGTAATGTTGTGTTCTCACAAATAAACAACATTCAAATGCCATTTCTGAATAAGAAATCCACTATATAATGTTTCATTACCCACAAAATGCAGATAGTGTAACTGCTACATTGTCTGTGTGCTTGTGCTGAAATGCTAATTATTTGCATATCCTAGCCTGCAGTACACTTCAGGAAAGTTTAATGTTTGTTGTATGCCACTTTCGTAGAGTTGCTACTTTATCACTACTCTTTTTTATTCATTTCGTTCCCCTAATTGATAGTGCTGATGAGCTTCATCTCTTTTCGACTTCATTTATGTTTTTGTGAAGGAGAGCACATTTTTCCCTTCATTTATGTTTTTGTGTAGGAGAACACATTTTTCCAACTCTGTGGTATCTGTTTCCATATGTACCGGCCAATAAATACGAGGGGCGTTCAATACGTAATGCAACAATTTTTTTTTCTTCTCCACCGGTTTTGGTTGAAAAAAATGCGGAATTTTCTTGCGGGACATCGCGCAACATTACCGCTTCAACTCTTATAATTTCATGAAGTTCCGATAGGTGGCGGTGCTGTACGTTAGCGTTAAAAATGGCGGCTATAACGGAGGTGCCGTCCAAACAGAGAGCTGGCGTTGAGTTCCTTTTGGTGGAAAATCAGAACTTCACATATATTCATAGACGCTTGCATAATTTCTACAGAGAGCTGGCAGTGAACAAATCCACGGTGAGTCGTTGGACGACGTGTCTGTCGCCATCGAGACGAGGTCGCGCAAA
Source organism: Schistocerca serialis cubense (assembly GCF_023864345.2). NCBI lineage: Eukaryota > Metazoa > Arthropoda > Insecta > Orthoptera > Acrididae > Schistocerca > Schistocerca serialis. Next base: position 124,029,669 of record NC_064643.1, read on the forward strand.
CTTGTCCGATGTCACGGGTGCCAACCGGCCGCACTCAGCTGTGGCTCCTGTAGTGTAGGAACTTGTGGAGACGCTCATTCGAGGTGATCGACAGATCAGGTACTGACACACTCGTCCACCAGTTGAGGTGCTCAAAGGTGTATGCCCGCTGGGTTACTAGCCGCTAACCATGAAGAGCAACGACCGGTCATTTGTGCGGAATCGTTTGCACTTTACGAGGCTGATCGTGCCAATATTTTGTTGAACATCGTCGCGGAGGATAAAACTTGGGTTCGCCACTTCGAACACCAAACAAAATGGTAATCCATGGAGTGGCGCAACACCATCTTTACTCCAAAGAAAATTTTCAAAGTCACACTCTCACCCAGTAAAGTCATGGCGACGGTCTTTTGGGATTCTGAAGGAGTTATTCTGTTTTGATGTCCTCGCTCATGGTGCAACTATCAATTCTGAAAGGTATTGTGCAACCCTCAGGAAATTGAAGAAAAGACTACAGCTTGTTCGTCGCCACAAAACCGCAAACGAACCTCTTCTTCTTGTTCTCCATGACATTGCAAGGCCTCACAGTGATCTGCGCACCAACCAGGATCTCACAATACTTCATTGGACCGATCTTCCTGATCCATCCTACAGCCCAGATCTCGCACTTTCAGGGTTCCATCTTTCAGCCCAATGGAGGACGCACCCCGCGGGTAGCATAGGTTATTGAAGCAGCAAGACGTTGGCTCTGACGTGGACCAGTAGACCTGTACCACGGTGTCACACAGGTCCTCCCAGGAAGGTAAGGCTGTTGCACTGAGCGGAGATTATGTTGAGAAACAAGGTTTTGTAGCCAAAAGAGTGGGGAATTATAAGGCGTATTCGAATCCTGAATAAAAGAAACCTGCTTTCACAAAAAAAGGTGTGTCAGATGGTTCAAATGGCTCTGAGCACTATGGGACTTAACATCTGAGGTCATCAGTCCCCTAGAACTTAGAACTACTTAAGCCTAACTAACCTGACACCACACACATCCATGCCCGAAGCAGGATTCGAACCTGGGACCGTAGCAGTCGCGCGGTTCCAGACTGTAGCGCCTAGAACAGCTCGGCCACCACGGCCGGCAAAAGGTGTGTCTTTACTTACTGAACGCCCCTCCTAAATAAACATTGTAGGAACGTACGTGTTCTGAATGTTTCATTCAGCGTTTACTGTATCATGTTGTTCCTAAAGTAGTTTAATTACTTGTATGAGGAAATTTAATGGTCGATACTAATGAGGATTTCCGTCCTGTGGTGTGTTCATTGATGTAACACATTCGGAATGTATCGAGCTTTTCAATGATTCTATCGTTTCCAGGTAAATGCTGGACTCTGCAGCTTCTCTACCGATGCTCTGGTTTTGTCCTTTATTAAAATAATGCGTAAACGAACATATGATTCGCTCTAACCAGATTATTTCTGTGCCGTTTCTTTTTCCTTCCTTTTTGATTTCGTTACGTAATGCACAAAATAAATTAGGTGCAACCACCGTCTACGTTAGAGATTTCTTCACTTCATACAACACAATGGCTGACGTAAGTATGGGTGGCACACTTTCTATTGGACGTTCGTCCCTCTCTGAAACAACAGTGCTCTGTCATTCTGTATAACGTCATTGCTGAAAGAATTTTCCTAAGATTCTCTAATTTGTCGAAACAATAATTTTCAAACGTTCCTTCTCTCGTAAAATTTTCAAATATTTATACATTACTATCTGTAACCAATCTTTCTGTTATTTAATAACATCGCTTAGAAATTATTCTTCAATGTGAATCACTTTTCTCTGGTAATGACACTAAAAATACATTATGTTTAGGTACAGAGGTAGGACAAAAGTGTGGAAACGCCAGAAACACAGGAAGTTACCACGCTTAATATGGTGCAGAAGAGCCACTGGTATGTATAAATACAAGTCCTGCACGGTTTTAGAGGAGATCTTACAACATTGTTTTTGCAAAACAGTGGCAAGTTCAGGCAACAATGGTCGAGATGAACATCATGCACGCTCCTCTCCAAATCAGACGCTAAAGGCGCAATAATATTGAGACCTGGGGACTCTAGTGGCCTGGCGAGATGTGACAATTCGTCCTCACTCTCACAAAACCAATCCTGGACGACGTGCGCTGTGTGAAGAGAGGCCCTGTCGTCTTTGAACACAGCATCACACGAACAGAACCTGATCAGTCAAAATGGTCACATAATCCTTGGCAGTAATGCAACCTTGAAGAGTAACCATCGGGCCCAAGGAATATAACGATATGGCTGCCCAAATCATCACTGAACTCTCGTCGTGTTTCACTGTTTGGACGTAAAATAGGTCAGAATTTGGAAACAGTGTGAAACAAGACTCTTCGGACGAATTTAAATTCTTCCATTGCTCCATAGTCCAGGGTTTATTGCTTTGTCGCAACGTTTTCCTGTTACGGTCATTTGTATCACTAATGATTGGCCTTGGAATTGCAGCTATGGTGCGTGTTGTTTTGGTGCTGACAGATTTCGCGAGTGGGACATTCAGATTTGCAGTGGCTTCTGCAGCTGTCGTCCTCTTACTTTTCGTCGCAGCCCTGTTGAATGACCGTCTGTCACGACCACTCAACACACATATTCATCCACATTTTACCTTAGCGGGTGGATTTTTCTCGCTTTCCGTGTATGCGGGTTAAATGTTTGATACGGTTCCTCTTGAAATACCTGACACTTCGTCTACCTTGTTTATGCAAGCACCCACCATACGAGAACCGACAACTTGCCCGTGTTCGCATACACTTTAATCCGACATAATGCACCCAAATGTGCAGAGTACACTACTCTAACAGCGACCAACACCTGCTACACACTGAGGACAGTGCACAGGTGCCGTTCGTGGTCAAACACAGTAGTGCAACCTGCAGACTTGGCTAACATCTGTGTTTACGTCCAAACATAGATTTCCCGTGGTGTTTCCATATTTTTGTTCAACCTCTGTATTGCACTTTGAAACTTCCTACGAATATGTCGTCCTTCGCCTACATGTAGTTTGACTGTTGTTCCAAAATTGCTATTTACAGTGCTTCCCGAGAATCTTAACAGATAGGCACACGTGTATACTTTTTAAGTTACACTGCTGGACCATAAAGTACTTTGTCCATTTATATGATTACTATTTTCCTGCAGAGTGCGGACGGCTAGGTGCGACTTTGTGTTCCAACTGTCCTTATCACATACTCGGTAAATTATCAGAACATCATAATTATCCGTTTATACAGTTATTTAGTCCCAAGGACTTCTTCTGCCTCTGCACTAATTTTCTTTACTTATTAGATCAACAGGATTTGACCTGCTCAAGCAGCTTAACGCACAGCGCACTTGGTCTGCCCGACAGGCGTACTGAGCAACATAGGGATCGAATTTGCGCAGCGGATTAATGAGCGTTGGTCTGGTATACCGGTCAGGGTAAGTGTGTCTGTTAGGTGATTTACCACGCTCGTTTAGACTAATTCTATAGTTGTCCCTTTTCCCCGCTTCAGATAACACGATTCATAAAAAGTTAAAATGCGATACACACTCAACAAAGTTTCGCGGTTCACAGTCAGCTGGCGCACGCCACTTTTCTCCCTTATCTTACCTGACGACTGTGGTAATAGAAAGAGTATTGGGCCGCAAAGTTAAAATGTAAGTGGGCTGTTTAGGTTTTTATGTTGGTAACGCCACGTAGTGCTCTGTATGAAAATCACTGACTGTGCTGTGTGCAGTCTGTAGCTGGTGGAATCATTGTTGGAATATTCGCTATTGTAGTGTTGGGCAGTTGGATGGGAACAGCGCGTAGCGTTGCGCAGTTGGAGGTGAGCCGCCAGCAGTGGTGGATGTGGGGAGAGAGATGCCAGAGTTTTGAGAGGCTGCTATAAGCGGACAATCTGGACGTGTGTCCGCCAGAAAAAGGAAATTTGTAAAGATGGATGTCATTAATTCGTAGATATATATGATGACTTTTAACAGTATTAAGGTAAATACATTGTTTGTTCTCTATCAAAATATTTCATTTGCTAACTATGCCTATCAGTAGTTAGTGCCTCCAGCAGTTAGAATCGTTTATTTAGCTGGCAGTATTGGCGCTCGCTGTATTGCAGTAGTTCGAGTAACGAAGATTTTTGTAAGGTAAGTGATTCATGAAAGGTACAGGTTATTATTAGTCAGGGCCATTGTTTTGTAGGGATTATTGAAAGTCAGATTGCGTTGCTCTAAAAAAATATTGTGTGTCAGTTTAGTGATGATCAGAATAAGTAAAGAGAGAAATTGAGTAAGTTCAGTTTTGCTCAGTTGTTTGAAAATCAAATAAAGTAGAAGTTTACCAGCACAGTCATTCATAATTTTCTAAGGGGACGTTATAGATTGATCAAACAATGAAAACAGCGTGACAGTGTGGTTTCATGTTTGTGGTGCATGACGTCGAGAGAAGGGAGAGGGTGAAACCCTATGCCGGCACATAGCCCACGCCTCTTGAATAGCCCCAAGGGGACCGCCCGGAGTAACGCGCCTATACCATGGACGGATCTCCATCAGCAGTTTCACATGACCTCACTCGATGGGACACTGCACACAGGCTTGGAATTCAATCTAGGGCATCGAAGGGAAGGCTGTTGGTGAAGAGCTTTAAGCCACCGTGTCTCATCCCCTTGCCGTCCAAATATTGACGGTGAAAATTTCTTCTACCACCAGCATTCGAGTCGGCTACGTCCGAATCGAGAATTGTTAGCGACCTCGACTATAGAAGCATGTGGCGACTACCACTACCATTCTAATTAAATCCCAAGCATCATGCAGGTTCCTCTCCAGACATTTATTTTGTAGAGTACGGGTCAGCCACTGTTATGTATTTCCTACGGGATATGTCGTTCAAGGCTAAACATATCCTCTGCAGGACACGTGGATACAGTCTGTAGGCTCCCAAAATTTTTCCTTGAGTATTCGCCTCAATTTTCTTGGACTTACCAGTGACACATTTGCTACTGAAAGACACAGATGTAAGCGTTCCCTCTTGTCTGGTCCATCAGTCTGTTAGCAGGAGTCAGTAAGTGCAATGGATAAGACAATGGACTCAAACGCTGGAGGACGCCGGTTCAGATTCCCTTATAGCCACGCAGTCTCATAGTAGGTTCTTCAGATTTCCTTAAACTGTTGAAACAAATTCCTTTGAAAGGAATCGCACTTTCAAATCCGAGCTTGTACTCCGTGATGTCTAATAAACTTAACGTTCACGGGACATTAAACAGCAATCATAATTTCGTGTCGCTCAATGGCCATGTGCAAAGTCTTCCAATTAGACGTCACTTGAACGACTTTTGTGTTCCTAATGCATCCCAATTTTCCAACCAGAGAGAAGGGACCTACAGTTTAGTGTGGAACCAGAGGTATGTGTCTTTCCTTGTAGCACCCCACATAGCTGAGAAGTGAAGGCTACGTTAAAGACAGACTGAAAATTTCCGTGCTCCGACAGGGATTCGATCCCGCCATCTCTCAATTTCCACGCACGTGCATTACCACTAGACCATCAAGCCCAACACTTTAAATACTAATGTTTATTAGTGTTCTTTTTAGCAGTGGTTGTCAGAAACACTTGTCTAATTGGCTGTCGTCACAGAAATAAACATCTTTTTCATTGTTCTTTGCATAACAGTTCTTTGTGCCAGCAGCGAAAATTACCTACCGATTGGAAAATAGAGCAGGTCATTACCGTTTACAAGAGGTGTCGTCGGATAGATATACGTAATTATAGGCCTGAATCGTTGAAATCAATGTGTTATAGCATTATACAACATGTTTTATGCCAAGAAAATTAGAGATTTGTAGAGAACGAAAATCTCCTCTACAAAAATCAACATGGATTCCGCAAACAGAGATCTAGCGAATCTCACCTCTTTCCGTTCCTCCTGAAATACACTGCGCTGTAGGGAACGGTGCCCGGGTTGATGCTGTGGTGTCACCACCAGACACCACACTTGCTAGGTGGTAGCCTTTAAATCGGCCGCGGTCCGTTAGTATACGTCGGACCCGCGTGTCGCCACTATCAGTGATTGCAGACCGAGCGCCGCCACACGGCAGGCCTAGTCTAGAGAGACTCCCTAGCACTCGTCCCAGTTGTACAGCCGATTTTGCTAGCGATGGTTCACTGACTACATACGCTCTCATTTGCCGAGACTACAGTTTAGCATAGCCTTCAGCTACGTCATTTGCTACGACCTAGCAAGGCGCCATATTCAGTAATTAGAATGAGTTCTGAACAGACAATATTGTGAATCATGAACCGTCAAGAGCGACGTTCATCATTAATGGATTAAAGTTAAGTATCAAACTAATTCCGTCCGCTTTCTGAATTCTAATTACTTGTCATGTTCCAGACCTCACGTCAGTATAGTTCTTCCCTCCTCACGCCAGCCTGCGTGAGCTAAAACGCGTGAATTTCGGCCTCCAGTAGTAACAGGGTGTTGGCTCTTCTGCCAACCCAACAGATGCAGTGTCCCTTGACTTCAGTACGCCATCTGACACAGTTCTGTACAGTTCTGTACTGCTGTTTACTGAAAAAGAATATAAGCTTACAGAATATCGAACCTGATTTGTGACTGGATTCAGGACTTCCTAGCAGGTATGATTTGTGACTGGATTCAGGACTTCCTAGCAGGTATATATATATATATATATATATATATATATATATATATATATATATACGGGGCATGTTTTTTAAGTAAGGTCCGTCTGGTAGTAGACAATAGTAGTTCGCGCGCATACCGCAACGAGCGCGTGCGTCGTGTACCAGCATGCCTCGGGAACAAATGCGCTCAGTTTCAGCTCTCTAGATAACCTGTACGGTTCTGTTATGTGCTTTCAAAATGTTTAAGACTATCAACTCGCCCGCCGCGTGTGAGCTTCGCTCAGTGAGACAGTTCTTTCCAGCAAGGAATCTGTCTGCTGCAGAAATTCATCGACAGATTTGCGAAGTGTATGGTGATACTGTTATGAGTGAAAGAAAAGTGCGTAACTGGGTACGAGAATTCAAAGATGGCCGTGACAAAGTCCATGATGAGGACCGCTCCGGTCACCCTTCTTTGATTACAGAAGATTTGGTGGCTTGAGTTGAAGTGAGGATTTGTGATAACAGGCGCTTCACAATAACAGGTCTCTCAAACGAATTTCCTGACATGTCGATATCAGTGCTTTACAATATTGTTTCTGAACACCTAAAGTTTAGGAAACTGTGCTCCAGTTGGGTCCCGAAACTCCTAACAGAGGACCACAAATACCAAAGATTTGAGTGGGCCATGAAGCTCTTGACTCGTTATTACAAAGACTGTGACTGCTTCTTGAGTCAGATCGTAACTGGAGACGAAACATTGGTTTCGCATATCACGCCCGATTCGAAGCAACAGAGCATGGAATGGAGACACGCACACTCGCCTGTAAAGGTGAAGGCCAAACAGACTCTGTCGCAGCGTAAAATCATGGCGTCGGTGTTTCGGGATAGGCATGGTGTTTTGATGGTCGACTTCATGCAACAAGGAACTACTATCAATGCATAAGCATACTGCCAAACCCTGAGAAAGCTACATAGAGCGATTCAAAACAAAAGACGCGGCATGGGGACAAAGGGAATTGTCCTTCTGTATGACAATGCAAGACCTCACACTGCAGGTCAGACCAGCGATTTTCAGACAGTTTTGGCTGGAAAGCTTTAGACCACCCACCCTACAGTCTTGATCTTGCACGGAGCGATTACCATCTGTTTCTCCACCTCAGTGGCAACTGTTACAATGCTGACGATATATATATATATATATATATATATATATATATATATATATATATATATATGAGGGGGTACCCAAAAAATGGAGTTATTTTTTAAAAGCTATATATTTTCAAATTGTTTACAAAACAGCCTTGTACCTTCCAAAACACTCTCCATTACAACTAATACATTTGTCCCACAGGTGCTCCAACTGTTCAAAACACTTTTTGCAGTCGTCTTTAGAAATGACTGACAACTCCTCCCTCGTTTTTTGATTGACTTCTACAGTGTTGTCAAATTGGTATCCTTTCATATCCCTTCTCAAGCGTAACCATAGTAACATGACTCATCAACACTAATTATCTTTGACAGAAAATCTGGAACAGATGCAAGTTGTTGTTTCGAAGCACGACATTTTTCAAGTCGTCGTTCCTTTTTACTGTTGTGAACCCGAGGAACAAACGTGGCAGCAACCCTTTGCGTTCCAAAATCTTCCATTAAAATTCGCTGACCCGAGCTCCAAGATAACTCACTAATCTCTGACAGTTGTTCATTTGTCCGTAGACGGTCTGTGAGCACAAGCTCTCGATTTTTTCAATATTTTCGTCTATTCGGGAAGCTGATGGGCCTCCAGAACGAGGTTTGTCATCAATGGACATGTCACCATTTTTAAATCGAGCAAACCGCTCGTATACTTGAGTTTTTCTCATAGCGCCATCTTGGTAAGCTGTTTTCAACATTAAAACAGTTTCGGGAGCATTTTTAGCGAATAGAAAACAAAATTTCACAGCTGCACGTTGTTCGCTTAAACTTGCCATCATAAAAAACGAAAGAAGAACATAACAGCGCTAGCAGAAATAATCACTGCAGATGAACAGAAGAAGCCAGATGGACAACGCAGACGGCACTGAACAGGCAATGACTTGCACTATACACAACAATCGGCAGAAATGCGTATTACACGAGCTCTTCTCAAGGCAACGTTATTCCTTTTGTGTGTGTGTGTGTGTGTGTGTGTGTACCTCCTCGTAAATGATCAGTTAGATAAGGTCGCGCACTCCAAAAGGATGGCCGGCCGCTGTGGCCCAGCGGTTCTAGCCGCTTCAGTCCGGAACCGCCCGACTGATACGGTCGCAGGTTCGAATCCTGCCTCGGGCGTGGATGTGTGTGATATCCTTAGGGTAGTTAGGTTTAAGTAGTTCTAAGTTCTAGGGCACTGATGACCTCAGATGTAAAGTCCCACAGTGCTCAGAGCTATTTTTCCCACAAGGATGTTCGGCTGTCTATAAGAAGGCAGCAAAGCCAGAAAACTGTAGCGATTTGCAGGAAGACCTGCAGAGGATTGATAAATGTTTCATAGACTGGCTATTGACCCTAAACATAAATAATATTGCGCATACATAGAAAAGAAATCCACTACTGTGAAGTTACACTATTGATGACAAATTGCTGGAAGCAGTAACTACCGTACAAAATGTGGGAGTAACTATCCGGAGCGACCTTAAGAACAATGACCACATAAAACAAATAGCAGAGAAAACGGATGCCGGACATTCGCAGGAAGAATCTTACGGAAATTTATTTCTCCTATAACAGAAGTGCTTTATAAAACACTTGTTCGACCGATTCTTTTGTACTTCTCATCACTCTGGGACATTTACCACAGTCGGTTGAAAGAAGAGAGAGACACGATCCAAAGAAGAGCGACGCTCTTTGTCATGGGATCGTTTAGTCGGCGCGACAGCGTTACGGAAACGCTAACAAACTACATACGCAGATGTTCCAAGAGAGCGTTGTGCTTCACGAACAGGTTTACTATTGAAATTTCGATACAGTACGTTCCAGTAAGAGTCGGAAAACTTGCTACTTTCTCTCGAAAATTCAGGAAATTAGAGCTAATACAGACGTTTACCGACAATTGTGCTTCCTGCGCGCCATTTGCGAATGGAATAGGGAAGCTGGGGGACCAGTTAGTGGTGTCAGAAGTGCCCTCCGCCACACATATATAGATGACTTGAGGAGAACTAGCAGATGCAGATATCTGCTTCGAAAGCTTAGTCACGTATTTGGTTCATTTACGCGTCATTTGTGGCATCAGTTTCCTTTCTCTGAGACTGTTTAAATGTTTTTCGGACTTCTCGGCTAGCAACGTGTCATTTTTCGTCTCACTTTCCTAGTGAAAGCTTCAAAACAGAGATTTTCTTCTCATTCTCCTCGCACAAAGCGGAGAAGGTATCAAAATAATCTGCCCATATGGAAGGTACAATTATTCATTTATTCGTAGCAGAGCAAGGCAATTCAATTCATTAAAGCCTCTAACTTCGACATTTTGAAAAAGTGGTGTATGCATGTTCACTTTAGTTACCATTTGATGCGCTACGGTAAGCAACGAGGCAATAGACCCATTTACCAAATGTACTGTTGGCATAGTTCCACTGTGTCGTATCTCAGTACGGCTTAGTGAGAGGAGGTAGTTGGGGACGATGCACAAGCTCTCATTAGGGAAGGACGGGGGAGGAAATCGGTCGTACCCTTTCAAAGGATCCATCACGGCATTTGCCTGACGCCATTTAGGGAAATCACGGAAGGCCTAAATGTGGATGGCCGGACCGCAGTTTGAACCATCGTCCTCCCGAATGCGAGTCCATTGTGCTGACCACTGCACCACCTCGCTCGGCTGGCTGTCTTAGAGAGAGCTGTGATTGCAGCCTGTTATGCATAAGGGAAACCCCGTGCCTGGACGCGACAGACAAACAATAAAGCCCAGACAACGATATTTACAGGCCTGTCATCGCAGGAAACCAGTTCCACTACGTTTAGGACCTCACCTGGGCTTTATGAGCTTGGAGTACAGATGCTTGCGGCGAAAGGGCACGAGGTCCTAGGCGCTCCGGTGACATTCAGTGCCCTCCCCCCACCACCCTCCTCTCTCTCTCTCTCTCTCTCTCTATCTCTCTCTCACTCACACACACAGACACACACACACGCACGCACTTCAAAACAAAACAAAGAAATGTGATGTCAAAGTAAATTTAAATCTCGAAGATACATAAGCTATCAACAGATTCGAAATGTCACTGGACGGAAGAAGATATAAAACAGCGTGCGTATGTTCATCACTCGACAAATATCAAAGCGCCAGCCTGTTTTTTTTTTTCGAAGAAAGATATCATGTCGCCAAGGCTGTGCAGTTACGGATAACAATGTTTATAACACGGTAAGCCAATTCTGGCAACAAATGTTCAAGTGGTTCTTTAAAGAAACGTATCAGTGACGTAACTGGTCTGAAATATGTTTTGTAGGGCCGGCAACCACAGCTAAACTTCGACATTCTTTCAAAGAAAATTCCGAACTGGCTGTATCATGATTTTTATTAAATCTGCGACCGGTTTCGCACCACTTATCGGTGCATCCTCAGGGAATCTGTACAAAAAATAATGTACTAAGAGCTCATATAAACTATTCGATCCCTCAATTCCGAGGTATAAACTGGACTTTTAAACAACCAGTTTTTTGAATGAGGCAGGAAAGTACTCACATACGCTATTTATAACATGGTAACGTAGAACGTTGCCCTGTAGCCACTCCCAACCATTCACGTCCAATATACCGTCACCTGGTGAAAGCGGTAGTTAAAATTTAAAAATTTTTAAAATTTTTTTTTAAATGATGGGAGCGGCAGTGACCTAGAAAATAAAAATAAAATACGATACTGATAAAACTCCCCTATACACGAACGACGAAGAGCGCAAACACAGCGGAATTAGGGCCACGTAAACATATCAGAAGTTACCTTCAAAGCTGAGAGGAGCCGCGCAGCGGCGGACATGACTTGACTGACTGACTGGCCAAAACCCGAAAACTTTTAAAAAAGATTTTTAAATTTTAACTACCGCTTTCCCCAGATGACGGTATATTGCACATGAATGGTGGGGAGTGGCTACAGGACAATGTTCTACGTTGTTGTGTTGTCTTCAGTCCTGAGACTGGTTTGATGCAGCTCTCCACGCTACTCTATCCTGTGCAAGCTTCTTCATCTCCCAGTACCTACTGCAACCTACATCCTTCTGAATCTGCTTAGTGTATTCATCTCTTGGTCTCCCTCTACGATTTTTACCCTCCACGCTCCCCTCCAGTACTAAATTGGTGATCCCTTGATGCCTCAGAACATGTCCTACCAACCGATCCCTTCTTCTAGTCAAGTTGTGCCACAAACTTCTCTTCTCCCCAATCCTATTCAATACCTCCTCATTAGTTATGAGATCTACCCATCTAATCCTCATCATTCTTCCGTAGCACCACATTTCGAAAGCTTCTGTTCTCTTCTTGTCCAAACTATTTATCGTCCATGTTTCACTTCCATGCATGGCTACACTCCATACAAATACTTTCAGAAACGACTTCCTGACACTTAAATACGTTACCATGTTACAAATAGCGTATGTGAGTTCTTTCTTGTCACATTCAAAAAACTGGTTGTTTAAAAGTTCAGTTTATACCTCAGAATTGGGGGATCGAATAGTTTATATGAGTTCTTATTATATTATTTTTTGTACAGATTGCCTGAGGATATACCGATAAGTGGTGCGAAACCGGTCGCAGATTTAATAAAAATCATTGATACAGCCAGTGCGGAATTTTCTTTGGTTGAAATACACTGATTCTCCAAAGCTTCATATCATACATTAATGGTAACTAACATACATGCGCCCAATGACAATTAAATAATAACCATTGTAGTGGTAAACATAATAAACCTCAAGAATCGGGGCAGAAAACATGTTTCACTGGTGCTGATGTATTCACAGTCGTTCGTAAAACAGAAGCGACGCTCCTCCGCGCAGCTCCCATTAGTTCTGAATGATTTTCGCAAGTCACAAATCGTAATACTTTCTGACTGTGAGGGTTTCTTTTCCAGTCAAGATTAACATGTGCTTAACAAAATTTGGCATGCAAAAATGATTTTGCCGTTGCAGGTAATTTACCGCTCTTTTAAGTGTAATTTTAATGAACCAGTGCAATTTTACACAATCCGATTATACCGTGAATGAGATTTATTACTGAACTACTTTTAAGTGGTTTTGTAGACGAAAGTGGCCAATACTGTGATGTGATTAGTCTCCACGATCAGTATTTTCAACAGTTTTGGCGAAATAATATTATCAGTCACATTCTGAGGAGTATCGAAACAAATCTACAAAAATTAGGAAGTTGGTTTTACATCAGATCACTTATTCACTCTAAGGAAAGTAACTGAGGAGGCGTGGAAATTCGATATAAATACCCGCACAATTTTTCTATGATAACATACACCGATCGACACTTATTGCGACTTGCATAGTTAAATATCTTACAATAAAAACTGTTTGCCTCTGTCTCAGCACTGTCTTAGGGGATGCTGTCAGTCGGACCTGTACGCATTTCTCAAATAAAATAGTAATTTTTTTCTGATGTATGAATCAGACTAGACTATGTTAGATTGAATACGGGTGCAGTATTCGAAACAATGTTCCGCAAATACAACTTTTAAAGTTGAAGAATTGAAGTTTAATACACACTTGATGCAGCCACTAGCACGCCTGGAAGAAAGGATATTGCGGAGACATGGCTTAGCAACAGCCTGGGGGATGTTTCTAGAATGAATTTTCACTCTACTTCTTCCAAGAGTGCTAGTTCTGCAAAGTTCGCAGGAGAGCTTCTGTGAAGTTTGGAAGGTAGGAGATGAGATACAGGCGGAATTAAAGCTGTGAGGACGGGGCGTGAGTCGTGCTTGGATAGCTCAGTTTGTGGAGCATTTGCCCGCGAAAGGCAAAGGTGCCGAGTTCAAGTCTCGGTCCGGCACACAGTTTTAATCTACCCGGAAGTTTCATATCAGCGCACACTCCGCTGTAGAGTGAAAATTCATTCTAGAAACATCCCCCAGGCTGTGGCTATGCCATGTCTCCGCAATAGCCTTTCTTCCAGGAGTGCTAGTTCTGCAAGGTTCGCAGGAGAGCTTCTGTGAAGTTTGGAAGGTAGGAAATGAGGTACTGGCGGAATTAAAGCTGTGAGGACGGGCGTGAGTCGTGCTTGGGTAGCTCAGTCGGTAGAGCACTTGCCCGCGAAAGGCAAAGGTCCCGATTTCGAGTCTCGGTCCGGCACACAGTTTTAATCTGCCAGGAAGTTTCATACTCACTCAGCTACTCTGAGCGCCTCGCTAGTCTGGGACGCTTGCCAAGTTGATTTACTAAAGGAGGGCGCGTGTCGTCACGGGACGATTTACCAAGCGCGAGAGCCTCACGGAGGTGCTCAGTGTACCGCAGTGACAGACGCTATAAGAGAGGCGAGAGATTCACTTTTGAAATTCCGAAGGCTAAGAATATTCGTGTATCATATTACTTTTTCCACATACGTCCAGCAGAATGACTACGAAAAGAAAATTGGAGTAATTGGAGTTAATACGGAGGTCCACTGTCAGTCCTCATTCCCACACACCATTCGCGAATGGAACTGAAAGGGAGCCAATGACAGTGATACCAAAATAACCCTCCCTTACACATCATAACGTGGGGAGTGTAAGTGCAAATGTAAATCCGTTACGAAGACTCAGCATCATCTTCTTGTGACAGTCTCAGACTTTAGGAGGGCAGCATAGCCGTCATGAACGCAGAGCCATGACATGTTTTGTGGTTTAGTCTTATTTTCTGCGTCAGTTATCCTTATAATCTCTGCGTCGGAACTTGCACTTCTTCAATTTACAGTAGAGTGTGGGGAAATGACAACATTTTCTGTTGTTTGCAGAATGTTGTAAATTTGTGGTAAGATCTTATGCGGCCAAACTGCTGAGGTCATCGGTCCGTAACCTTACACACTGCTTAATCTAGCTTAAACTAACTTACACTAAGGACAACACACACACCCATGCCCGAGGGAGGACTCGAACCTCCGACAGAGGCAGCTGCGCGAACCGTGACGATACGCCTAGACCGCGCGGCTACCCTCCGCGGCATTGCAGAATGTCCCAGTTGATGCAAACAGTTGAAAACGTCGAAAAAAGGTATTTTTGGCAACTGTCTGTAGGAGACTAATATTTTAAAGGATAGTTATCATTACTGAAGATGCAACCATCATTCTTGATAGGGCATTGTACGTTCTTTTAATGGAATTCGACACTTTAAAACGAATAAAATAGTAAATTGTCGCTTGTTAGCGTGCAAATTGCAATAAAAAATAAAAAGGCAGTGTAGAAAAAAGAGAGAGACTTTTGACATCACGGAAATCTACCGCTATTGTCACACTGCAAAACCCCACGTGCGTGACAATTTAAAATGTATCTGAATCTGAAATTAATCAAAAATCAGACTCACCCTTGGTATCCAGTGCTGAGTCTAATGTACGTAACATAAATACAAAAGCGTTAATTCATTACCTCTAGCAGTGAATCTGAAGGTGGAGAATAGACATAACGTTTATCATTTAAAGGAAATGGTTGTGGTAATTAACTTAAGGTTTAAGTGATGTTATGGTGTAATATAAAATACACATGAATTATAATGCAAAGAAACACAATTATGTGATTAAGAACTTTACAGAGATGTACCTTACTATGAGAAATCTGAGTTGGCAAAATTACTGAAACAGATCGAGTTGCAGGAAATTTCGAATCTGATTCTGTTAACTAGGTACAGTATCGTGACTATAGCGATCACAAAGACTGTTTGTGTGGGGTCAAACTCAATAACCCTACAGATCTGAGGAAGCACTCACAAATATGAGACAGTGATAGCTGTCTCGCAGTTGAACGACAAGCCCTTGATTGCCCTGATATGCTGGAACTGTAAGCAATGCTTACCATAATCTTCAGTGTACTGGGAGCAGAGTGCAAACACAATGAGTCCATGACTTGAGAGTATAGCCGCAACTTAGCCTCTGGCACCTGTCTGTGACTTCTGCCCTGGAACACCTCGAGCTCCTGTGTCTCTTCACCCTTCGTTTCCCACCAATAAAACACGACCATTCAACATCTTAAGAAACGTTACAGCCTGCCAATGGTATAATTGCTTCTACGAAAATAATTCACTCCCAGAAAAGGCGAAACGTCAACAAGACAATGAATCGAATTTCTTCCCCTCTTTGTAGAAAGCTCTTCATGACGTCACTACAAATACTCCAACCGGTGCTCATTAAGCCACCAGCTAGCCTCACAATACAAAAAATGTTCAAATGTGTGTGAAATGTTATGGGACTTAACTGCTAAGATCATGAGTCCCTAAGCTTACACACAACTTAAACTAAATTATTCTAAGGACAAACACATACACCCATACCCGAGGAAGGACTCGAACCTCCGCCGGGACCAGCCGCACAGTCCATGACTGCAGCGCCATAGACCGCACGGCTAATGCCGCGCGGCTCAAAATACAGGTTCCATGAAATGTTAAAACGCTTGCTATGAAGCTAGTAGCCAACTCAGCTCCACCATCCATCCGTTAAATAGGCCAGTGCCGTTTTATCAAGTTTTTCGGCAAGTCAGGAGATGTTTGTAAGCCTAAGTGTAACATTCAGCAAGCTCCTAGCACCTAACCCTCCGGCTAACAATTCCGTCTATCTGGAACGAAGGATTTTTGTCTAGAACACCCATAGACCATTCTACAAATGGACAATGGCCTGTCTGCCTACACTCCGTGTGGAAAAACGACTGCCATCCCCTAGCAAGAGGGTGGGCAACCTACCTGCCATTTCTTTTCCCTCTCTTTCTCTGAACTACGGTGTGTCTACGGCCTGTTATGGCTCATTCCAGTCGGGCCTCTCAATGCGTCACCTGTCCCGTATTCAACCACTCCTCACTTTCAAAGTTAGCCCATGAACCAAATGAATTTGCCTAGAACCATGATACACTACCAGGGGTTAAGAAGCCTAACTGAAATCAGCCCATGCAAGCACTGTGATGTCACGACTCCCATTAAACTAACCCAACTCCCCTCCATTTGTACAGTAAATGGTGAACAAAAATGAAATGGCTTGCCGCGTTTCAAAATTTTCATATTGCGTAACGACGCAAGAAAAGCTATGTGTCAGCTAACTTGAACTTTAAATTTAGAATCTGTATGCACCATTTCTACTTCGATATATGGAAAATAAAACTTAGCATTATAAATCACACTGTAAAATCCGTATCACGCTGCTTATTATCATTTGTCAAAGACTTGTTTTGAATATCTTAAATTATTCATAGAACATTAATGCTTCCCATGTTACAGTCGACTATATATACGAAGTGACAGCTACACATTATCACAGCACACGAGATAGCCCAGTGTAATGAGAACGCATTAAGGAGAATAACAAAGGACAACACAGTTGTTCCTTACGTAACAGAAAGATTTAAGATGGAGGAGAACGATTACACAGTCCGCAGGCCAACAAGTCTCAATTGCAAGCAGACTCTGATACATGCTGATAGGAGCGTAAATTCCCCGTGGAAGCCTGCGCTCAGGACGATGTTCATTTTGCTGCTAAGGACTAGAACCTGCTCTGTGCAGTTCCATCTAATTAATGCTAACGGTCCATATCGTAGCCAGATGTTCCCCTTAATTAAACTCAAGGGCAACTACTTTTATCTCCCTGCTAAGCACTACGGAGTGCTTGTCGTTTACAGTGATAACAGTAATGCGTTTTACAACAGAAAGTGAAAGAAATATGATGCTAAACAAAGTGAGTGAAATGATCCCTTCTACAGCTTGCTCGAAGAACTCTTATTTCCACCGTGTAGCAGTCTTAGTGACATGTGAAACGTGCTATTCCGCTATACCGAGCCAAGCATACAAGGAGTGAGCAGGAAAGCATTCTACAGGCCTGCGTGAGCCATTCTCCTCCGTAACTATATTAACTTGTTTTATGGAGGGCATTGGCATCATTGTTATGCTAGAAACTGGGTTAAGCTGCCTCACTTAGGTGTGCTTCCGTCTCACCTTACAAACATGTAAAACGCTAAAAATAACTCACTTTGTAATCATGTCATAGCAGTCTTCCTCAAGGTGTAGACCACAGTACTCTAAGCCAAACCGTCTGTTGTTTCAGTATTTTAACATTTGAAGTACTTTATAAGATGATGTAGCAGTACACTCAGAAGAATATCAATTATATTTACACAGGCTGTGGACGCCTACCTATGTTTACCGGGCTTAATTACGCAGTACTGATTTTGAGCCTTATTGTCATCTGATTGCTTTCGCAACCTCACTTAACCTCGTACTAGTTTCAATCAGCGCCCGTAAGTTTCTGGAAAATAACAATAACCAAACGGAGAAGTATATACGTTAATTTATACAGAAGCAATGCTGTAACTTCAGTTGAATATATTGAGTATAACAGATCCACATCTCCTCCAGCAAACAATTAGCTCTACATAACGTAGAAGTTTTTCGCAGTGGGATATTGTAGAAAATCTTCTCGGTGTCCACACCGGGTCAAACAGGAGTTAAAACTCGAGCTTTTGAAGATTCTCGTACTTCATCAGGAAATGACTGCCTGCAGGAGAAAAGTCCGTTTCCTCTGCAGTGCCAGTCAAGTTTGTCAAGAAGGCGATGTCGCTTGGAATTCTAACTTTGATTGGCGATGTGACGTCAGCGTGAGATTCTCATTCGCGCATGCAGGAAATTTGCAGTGTGGCGGAGCTTTTCCCATCGGGTGGCTACTGAGATACAGAAGGGGAACGTGGACCACGACGGCATCACCTATCCTCTTAAGAGTAACGGTTTTTGGTTGTATTTGTTTGAAGACGCTCCGTCGCAAGTGCTCGTCTCCAGGCACCACGCAGACTATAATCTCCGTCTCTTTTAAAATTCTTTCTACACATGCGAATTCTGACACTCTTTTGTTACGAAATCCCAGTAGGTCGATGCGCGCACTAGAACCGTCGGTTCTTTATAGTTGATTTTGCACCCTTCCTAAGGCTGCTTTCCTCTATCGATGATTTGTCAAGATTTCTATGGTGTCTATGTTCAGTGCAACTCTCGGCTACGCTGCTGTTCGTGTGCCCTACGTAATTTTCGCCACATTCACATAGCATACTGTACACACCAGGTACTAGGCTCTCTTTTGTTGGATACAGCTATCCCTTAATTTTCCACGGAGGTCGGCATACTGTTTCTATACTATATTTTATAAATATGCCCTCAATTTTGCTTGAGGTCGCTCCGCAGAATGGAAGGAATGCTGGGGGTTTTTCTTCTTCCGTTTGCAGGCTGGTTTTGCACTTAGTTTACCAGCGAATGCAGCTCTGGTGTGATATGGTTCTTGCTCGTTGTTCGTAAAACATTCTTAAGGTCTTTCAGTTCAGTCATAGTTGAGCATGCTCTGAAATTGCCTTCGGCTCGTGTAATAAAGTGCTCAGGACAGAATGCTTTTGAAGTGGATGGTAGAAAATGAGCTCACTTAATATAAGACCTATGTAATTCGGTTCTCTATGTGCAGAACGATAATGAGATTTAATTCCGACTTGAAGTGTTCTGAACACAGAAGATTTTATGTAATATGCAGTCAGCATCTAACTAAAGTACAGCCAAGGAAGTTACAGACATCACCCCACATCTAGAAGGCTGAGCACGACACGTCAACTTCTCTCCATGGAAATTCATGTTCGACTGTTACATATTACGAGATCAGTGAAGTTTATGAAAATTTCACTGGGCACACGATCAGTTCTGCGTGTACAGTGTGACTCGCTTTTGACGTACACGAGGAAAATCTACATTTACACATACATCCATACTCCACAAGCAACGGTGTGTGACGGAAGGTTCTATCTTTTTGCGCCTTCCCTATTCCATTCCCGAATAGGGTTAGAGCAGAATGGTTGTCGGTAAGCCTTCTGTGTGCTCACTCTTATGATATATACTACTGGCCATTAAAATTGCTACACCAAGAAGAAATGGAGATGATAAACAGGTATTGATTGGACAAATATATTATGCTAGAACTGATACGTGATTACATTTTCACGCAATTTGGGTGCATAGGTCCTGAGAAATCGGTACACAGAACAAGCACCTCTGGCCGTAATAACGGCATTGATACGCCTGGGCATTGAGTCAAACAGAGCTTGGATGGCGTGTACAGGTACAGCTGCCCATGCAGCTTCAACACGATACTACAGTTCATCCAGAGTAGTGACTGGCGTATTGTGACGAGCCAGTTGCTCGGCCACCATTGACCAGACGTTTTCAATTGGTGAGAGATCTGGAGAATGTGCTGGCCACGGCAGCAGTCGAGCGTTTCTGTATCTAGAAAGGCCCGTACAGGAGCTGGGACATGCGGTCGTGCATTATCCTGCTGAAATGCAGGGTTTCGCAGGGATCAAATGAAGGATAGAGCCACGGGTCGTAACATATCTGAAATGTAACTTCCACTGTTCAAAGTCCCGTCAATGCGAACAAGAGGTGACCGAGACGTGTAACCAATAACACCCTATACCATCACGCCCGGTGATACGCCAGTATGGCGATGACGAATACATGCTTCCAATGTGCGTTCACCGCAATGTCGCGAAACACGGATGCGACCATCATGATGCTGTAAATAGAACCTGGATTCATTCGAAGAAAATGACGTATTATCATTAGTGCACCCAGGTTCGTCGTTGAGTACACCATCGCAGGCGCTGCTGTCTGTGATGCAGCGTCAGGGGTAACCGCAGCAATGGTCTCCGAGCTGATAGTCCATGCTGCTGCAAACGTCGTCGAACTGTTCGTGCAGATGGTTGTTGTCATGCAAACGTCCCCATCTGTTGATGGGATCCGTTACAGCCATGCGGATAAGATGCCTGTCATCTCGACTCCTAGTGATACGAGGCCGTTGGGATCCGGCACGGTGTTCCGTATTACGCTCCTGAACCTACCGATTCCATATTCTGCTAACAGTCATTGGATCTCGACCAACGCGAGCAGCAATGTCGCGATACGATAAACCGCAATCGCGATAGACTACAATCCGACCTTTATCAAAGTCGGAAACGCGATGGTAAGCATTTCTCCTCCTTACACGAGGCATCAAAACAACGTTTCACCAGGCAACGCCGGTCAGCTGCTCTATGTGTATGAGAAATCGGTTGGAAAAACTTTCCTCATGTCAGCACGTTGTAGGTGTCGCCAGCGGCGCCAACCTTGTGTGAATGCTCTGAAAGATGATCATTTGCATATCACAGCATCTTCTTCCTGTCGGTTAAATTTCCCGTCTGTAGCACGTCATCTTCGTGGTGTAGGAATTTTAATGGTCAGTAGTGTATGATAAGAGTGAGGACATAGGGAGGCTTACCGACAACCATTCTTCTCTCACCCTATTCGGGAATGGAATAGGGAAGCCGCAAAAGGATAGAACTTTCCGTCGAACACCGTGAAGTGGCTTGTGGAGTATGGATGTACGTGTTAATGTCACAATACGCCATTCACTACTCATCGTGTTGAAGCTGCATGGGCAGCTGTACCTGTACACGCCATCCAAGCTCTGTTTGAGTCAACGCCCAGGCGTATCAAGGCCGTTATTACAGCCAGAGGTGGTTGTTCTGGGTACTGATTTCTCAGGATCTATGCACCCAAATTGCATGAAAATGTAATCACATGTCAGTTCTAGTATAATATATTTGTCCAATGAATACTCGTTTATCTTCTCCATTTCTTCTTGGTGTAGCAATGTTAATGGGCAATAGTGTATATCTTTAAGGAGAAAGTTGAAGAGACAGACTTGGGTCCTTCCGAAATAGCACTGTCTCCGCCATAAAAATTGCAGCGCTTTTCTGTAGTTCGAAGGTTTACAGCGCCGTCATATGTCAAAAACGTCACGACGAAGACAAAACGAACGTTCCGAATCAATGTTGGTATCGAGTGCCTGGCTTGGCTAAAAATGAGTATATTCCCCGAGAGAAGATGAGGCTGCTTAACCCGCATCCCATGCCCAATATGTGCGTCCTTCAGTGGAGAGGCGGCGCTCACGTGCGCCACAGAGACGCCCACAGGAGCCAGCAGACGGAGGGCGCGTCGCCGGCGATTGCGGCTGCCAGATAGGCCACGTTGCCAGGGACGACGGAATTAGCTGGATAGCGCGAGGCGTGGCTGGCCATGGGGGCGAGGCACGCGCGGCCCACATGCACCCCGCAGGGCACGGCGGCGCGCGCTTTGTGGCTGGCCATCAGCAGCTAATGAGCCGCGGAAGACCGCTGACCACCTACCGGCTGGTGGCACCTGGCACCCGCCGCCCGTCGCCGCTAGCGCGATACTCCACTGACGCTACACCCCACTGCTACTCAGCAGCGCGGCGCTAGCGAGCTGACGTGGCTGGAGCGAACGCATCAAAGTACCGGGCGGACATTCGATCCACCCTTCCTGATCGCGATACGCGATTTTCGTTTACCATTTCAGTCGAATGATTTCGATGGATCTTTTCAACTAAAAGCTCTTCGACTGGCGCTAATATTGAAGGTAATGCGTAGCGCAATTATCCACTTTAGGGGAGACGTTCACGAAATTGACCGAAAATGAAACTTTTCATTTAATTTTTATTTGTTAGTACAACTCATGGATAATAAGTTCCCAAACTTTCGATGGTAAAATCGCATCCGAAGCACGTGAAAAATAATTAAATCTGTGCCGCGACCTTCTTGCCACGCCCTCATTTTGAAAAAATACCGTACTTCAATATAAGCTCGGTGAACAACGATTCTGAGGTCTACTTTCATGAGAACTTGCACGGAATAAATTTAGAAAACTGTGGACACATTGTAAAGACACTGGTTCTCTAGTTCTAAAAAGAACCTTTTAAATAATAAAACATTACCTATACAAGGAATCTGATTACCCCCGTTAGACATGGACGAAAAAAAAATTTGTCATAGTTTTGTCAGAACGCGCAGAATCTTATGTGAGGCCCATAAGACGTTAATTTTAATCTAAATATGGTATGCCAATGTTTACGTAATAAAAAAAAGTAAATTAGGTAATTCAGTACAATTATTATATAGATGCGATAAATCTCTTTAACGGGGGCCAAATGAACAATTAAAGTCAATATAATTCCAGTAAACCTGCAAAAGTAAAAACAAATTATTGTAGGCTAGATGCCCACGAAATACGTAATTTTGTTTTGAAGCTGACAACCACTGAGAAAATAGGTGCAGTTTTCAAGCAGTAATTGCGGACAGCATCAGCTGGTAATATACGTAATTTTATGATAGCTAATTTTACTACACAAAAATAAAATATGTACTCCCTCCAAAAGAAGTTACAAACAAACATTAAAATAAAATTATAATGAGCTCAAAATGTCTGAGAAGAATTCTGAAAGAAAATTATTAATTGAACTTTAATTTGGCCGGTTTTCAACACTGTCTTCAAGACGAAATAATGGAAAGAATATTTATTGGGACTAAACAAAATTGAGATATTGTGGCATTATTTTTAAAATAGTTAATTTAACTGCAATTGTCTTTAATTTTGAAATGAGAGAGAGCGCAATAATTTTCTTTTAATGTCTTAACTGTTGCTGCAGGCAGTGCGATGACGTCAGCGGTGGTCCGCGCGGACGATGCGTGAAGTGAATCCTGGTTCGTGGCGTGAAGATAATGATCGATCATCCTGTTTCATTAATATTCCAGTTACGACGGTGGTCCACGTCTCCGTTGCAGTCAAATCAGCTGTCAGCACTGGCGCGATAATAATAGTTCCAGTATGCGCGTTGTCGTTACGCGCGCGACGTTTTATTATTAAAAGTTTATTAATCACGCGGTGCGGGTAGGTCGGAATTATGCAACGTCTTTAGCATTTAAGATATATATCCGGTTAATGCTAATACTTCGTACAGTTCTTTCACCGTGTTGCCACAGGAAAACAGTCACATGTCTTTTTCACTATAACAGTCCGTTAAACATCAGTTCAATGACGTCGTCGTCTTTACGACAGTTTGGACGATATAATAAATGTTTCTTGATCAAATCACAGCACTATTTTTTTACTTAACATTTTGGTTTGGTCCACTTTCAAGAAATTCTAACAGTTAGTGTCTCCACACGTCAATGGTGTCTCTTTCATGGCTAATTGTCACAAGTTCACACTGTTTGTAAAATCGTCACCGCAAACACTCGATATACTGTTCAGATTTTACTGTTCACTTAATAATGCACGATCTCCTATTAACACAGCGGACGCACTGTAATTAATTCTTCCTCCGCGTATCACCGTCTTTCACGCCGAAATTTGCAACGTTTTACACCCGCGAACCGGCCACGATACCATAACAACCCGCACGCTCTCTATCGATAGTCGTTCGCGCTCTCTCTGACACAACCTACTTACGTCTTTCTGGCCGATCCTGTACTTCTAAAAAATTATGTTCATGGCAAAATCCAAAATCTAAATGGGACTCTGAATTCACTTATATGGAAACGATGCCCTAAAACCACGATTCCATCTGCTACAGTTGTCAGAATTGCAACTTATGATGCAGTTCTTGTATTTAATGATGAGTTCGTAGGGAGGGTGAAGGCAGTAGAGAGAGCGGCCTTGAAGTTAGAGAATTTCAGTCATGACTTCTTCAGAAAATGTAGATTCACGGCGCCTCTCCTCTTTGTAAATGAAAAGTCACTAAAGACCTGATAAAGAAAGGAAGGCAGAAAACAAGAAACCAGACAATCTTTGAAGAAAAAGACAACCGTGAGTATAAATCTGGGACCTCCTGAAGAGGTGACATAAGTAAAA
Organism: Schistocerca serialis cubense; assembly: GCF_023864345.2. Taxonomy (NCBI): domain Eukaryota; kingdom Metazoa; phylum Arthropoda; class Insecta; order Orthoptera; family Acrididae; genus Schistocerca; species Schistocerca serialis. Next base: position 124,054,175 of record NC_064643.1, read on the forward strand.
ACTAAAAATTATTAGGATTCTCCCATGCTATACATTTAAAAAATTTATGGAAAAAATTTGCTATACGCAAAAAGATTAAATAGAGAAAATTTTGCAGAAATGTCTTGAATATTTTCTGATAAAAAGGCACGTATATCATGTAGTGAAACTAAAAACTTTAAATTCCATAAAAAAGTTACACATTTATAATCCAAGGAACTTTACAATAAATGTGATAATATCATGTAAATGATGATGGAAAATTTTATCACCGTATATTCAGAATTGTGGATTTGGTGCATCTTTTAAATAGTGTGTGTTTTTCATGGAAGTCTCCCCTTAACGGATTTCTATAGTCACTCTGCCATACAGCATAGGGAAAAAAACTGAACCTAAGTGAAACCAGACAAAAGTCAGTCGGAGGCAAGAGTTCATTCTTGCGAGTAAGAGCTATCCCGCTGAGTCAGGCTGCATAACATCTTCACTTCATGAAGTGGGCAGCAACTTTTGACTGCCCTGAGAAATTTCACCTCATCTGACGTAATTTTCCTTCCGTCTTTCTAGAAGAGTACCGACTTCACACTTCCATATGATACTACCAGAACCGCTATTGCTGTAGATGTAGATGTATAACCAGTTTTTTCAAGACTTACAAACATATTATACATATTATCCAATGTTTCTTCTTCGACAAGTCCCATACACTGATCAGCGAGAACATTATGACTTCTTCCCTAATAGACGGTAAATACATCTTTGGCACAGATGACAGTGGCAACGTGTCGCAGTATGGAAGCAATGAGACCTTGGTAGGTCGCTGGAAGGAGTTGGTACCACATCTCCACACACAAGTCACCCAATTCCAGTAAATTCCTGGGGCTGGGGAAATGAGGTCTGATGCCACGTTCAGCCGCATCCCAGATGTCCAGATGTGATCGATCCCGTTCATACCTGGTGAGTTGGGGGCTGGGGGTGGGGTGGGAGCAGAAGATCAATTGGAACACGTCACATTGTTCCTCGAACCAATCCACCACACTCCTGGCCTTGTCACAAGTGACATCTTGTTGAAAAATCCCACTTCCAGGGGGAAACATGATCGTCATGAAGGGGAGTACGTGGTCTGCAACTAGTGTACGATACTCCTTGGCCGTCATGGTGCCTTGCACGAGCTCCACTGGACCCATGGATGCCCACGTGAATGTTCTCCAGAGCATAATGCAGCCGCCGCCAGCTTGTCTCCGTCCCGAGCGCACGTGTCAAGGAGATGTTCCCATAGAAGTCAACGGATTCGTACCCTCCCGTTGGCAATATGAAGAAGGTATCGGGATTCATCAGACCATGCAACGTCCTGCCACTGCACCAACTTCCAGTGTCGATGGTCACGTGCCCATATCAAATTATTCAAATGGCTCTAAGCACTATGGGACTTAACATCTGAGGTCATCAGTCCCCTAGACTTAGAACTACTTAAACCTAACTAACCTAAGGACAGCACACACGTCCATGCCCGAAGCAGGATTCGAACCTGCGACCGCATCAGCAGCGCGGTTCCGGACTGAAGCGCCTAGAACCGCTCGGCCACAGAGGCCGGCGTGCCATTTTCAGCCGTAGTTGTCGTTGTGGTGGTGTTCACATTGGCAGATGGGATGGTTCGTCGACTGTGGAAGCTCATGTTTAGAAGTGTTTGGTGAACTGTGTGTTCAGACACAATTGTATTCTGCTCAGCATTAAAGTCTGACGTTAGTTCACCCACAGTTCGCCGCCTGTCCTGTTTTACCAGTCTGACCAGCCTACGACGTTCATCATCTGTAATGAGGGGTGGTCACCCAACTCAAAATCATCAGGAGGTGCTGTCACATTGATTTGCCCACGTGTTGAAGACACTCACCACGGCGCTCCTTGAACATCCGACATGTGGTGCAGTCCCGGAACGCTCGTACTCACCATCCGGGTCGTCACACTCTGCCCTCGGTAAACTCCGATAGTTGCCGCCAACCCCTTTCTACATACGCACAAAACTACATGCACCATACGTGTGTCTGCCTAGCAGGCATTTCTCGTCAGGAATTTCCGATTTATTGCTTCACATTCAGTTGGCTTGCAGCCCCGTAATGTGCATCGAGAAGGGTTGAATCGCCCATCAGGTGTCAACAATGTCAAGGTAACAAGAACGTCATCCTCTTGCTTATCGCACTGAACTGTCGTTTTTGTTCGCGAAATGTGTGAGAATCAGTCAGGTGGTTTCATTGACGCTCTTAAGCCACTCCCTGAGGCCTTCTCGTTTCGATTCTGAGCGACAGTGTGTCTCAAACGTTTTCCTCGGCCATTCGGAAGAAAACTGCGTGATATCAAAGCTAGGCACCGCTGTTCTGACCTCCATCGCAGAGACGTCAAAATAAGGAGTGAAACGTGGATAAGAAGAGCTTTTTCTACCTTCCAATCATGTGACGCGTCCACGGTGTTGAAATTTGTTTCCAGCGTGACATCATTAACCAACGTTACACGTCGCGTGAACTTCTGAGGTCTGGCCTCTTTTTTAGCACGTGTCGACACCTCTCTGTTTGAAGTCTCGTCCAGCAAGAGGTGGACGTCGCAGGGAGCCATACTTCTGCGCCATCACAAAGGAAGTTTGTAGATACGTTTCAGTCAAATTTGAAACGTGTGCGTCGCAATGGGAGACAATTACGGGGTTTCGAAAATATGATTATTTAATCCTGTTGCGCACTGTAGACCGAGAGTTTTCGCGTCAGACTCGTGAGATACTTCGCCAAGTGACACCCACTTGACGTACACCTGTCAGCTGTAACAACGGTCTGTCTACAACTGTATGTCTGCTTGTTAAGAAAGCAAGCGCTGTCCAATAGTTGTTCATCGATGCTGCAAGTTTAGACCCCGTCGATGAGAACTACACCAAAAATGCAAAGAATTTTGAGTACTGGCACAGAATGTCATCAGGACAAGATGTAATCAGAACATCGCTAAAAGAATCGGTCTAAAATACTTCCATAAACTACTCATTACGGCTTATAGTCTTGCATTAAAGTTTTAACACATTAAGTCCGATATTAAAGTCAGAAACTGTGGACAGGTGGCCTGTGGCGGCATGACTCAAGATGCGCCAATTAGCCAAAATGTATATTCAACTTTCAACATAATTTCAAACGTTATTGAATTTTTTCTCGCTGACAGCTGTGCAAAATAATGAAAGGAAAACAGTTCTTCGCTTTCAAAATGTTCGTTTCATAAGTCTATGGGTGAATAATCCGAAGCTAATAAAAGGAACATGGTTTGGTTTAGAATATTCAACCACAAAGATTTTACATACGTATCGCCAAGTACGTAAACATTACCTCATTCGTAAAGAACCCAGACGTTTGAAACTGTTTAGACCATAAATTTGATTCTTTAAAGAATACGAGTTGGAGGTAACTATTGAGATGATGTTATAGTAAAACTATACTGAGTTATTTGTTACCGTGTTTCTTTGGAAAATTATTCACGAACTGGAAGCCATCCAAATCCATCCTGACTTGGGTTCCAATGTTTTTTGCATGGCTGAGTGGTAGCGACCTGTTTTTCACAATCTTCTGTCTGCCGTTAAGTCTTCTGCAATGGAGACCGTGAAGAAGCACTTAGGTACTCGGGAGAAGGAATGTTTCACTGTGCAGAGAAGAGTGCGCTATTTTCGAAACTTCCTCGGATCGGGACGCGAGACCGGGACATCGGCCTTCCGCAGGCAGTGTTCAAGCCGCTGAGCTATCCAGTCGCGACTCACGACCCGGGCTCACAGCTTCCGCTAGTACCTCCCCTACAAACTCCTTAGAAGCTCTCCTGCACAATTTGCGGGACTAGCACTCCTGAAAGGAAGAATGTTGCGGAGAAATTGGATTAGTCATACTCTAGGAGATTGTTTCTAGAATTAATCTTTTACTCTTCAGCAGAGTGTAACATGTTAGGACAGTAATACTCCAGTTACAAACCGCGCTGTCTCCATAATTCTCCTCCAAAAACTAACGGCCAGGCGTATCCACAAGTTTTCCTCATGAACGTCTTTTTACTGGAGGCAAGTATCCACACTCACTGGTCAAGGCCACTGCTCTCCTCGAATACCGCGAGGACGCACCTGGGGCCTTATGCATAAGACTGTGTTTACATAAACGTCATATTCATGAGCGCTTGATAGTGCCATAATATTTCTCTCCTACGCTTACATTAGGGAAAGTTTTATGCCGGACCAGGTCGTACATTACCCTCGGAATAAGAGCCTGCTGGAGCAGGTTAATTTGTCGAAGTCCAGCGTGTAAGCAGGTCGCAGACTCAGCGGGAGGGCCCGGCCCTCTTTCATCCTAGGCCTGGCAGCGGCGCTGAGCGAGTATCTTCCCGTATGATTTACTGTCTTCGCGTTCTTACAAACCGTAGGGGCTTCTCTCACTAAGGAAATATTTTGAATGACTGGTCATGGAGCATACGTCTGAAACAGAAAATCAGGCGTCGATGTCTCACACGTGTTACTGATACGACCAGAGGAAGCTACAGACGTCTAAGCCGTAACTGTGGGTTCTTTGATTGCTCTGCGAGATGTCTCATCGGGACTACAACACATGGAATATTAGTTCACTTTAATAATAATATGGAGTGTTTGATGATTTACAATGCCTTTGACTATTAAAGCGGCACTTAATGTACTTGTTAACAAACTGTTCACATGAAGTACAATGTTCAATATTTACAAAAGTGCATTTTCATCTGGGACTTGAATAACTCTTTAGTCCTACTCAGTGATGTTGATTGCTTCAGCTGAGGTCATGACCTGGAGCGGAGTGCTTCTATACTTGGCTCTTCTTTGACCTCCGTGCCAGAACGCTGCTGCTCTGAGAGAGAGAGCCTTCAGTTTTTCCCTTTCATCGTTGCGGACTGCAGCGCGGTATCGCTACTGTCTGTGGTATCGATGTGCGTTGCTGATTTTGTTGTGGCGGCGCCTTTGGACGATACCAAACTTAAAATAGAGCCAGAAACGTGAAATATGTTCATTAAATGTCAAAATATTTCTTGAACAAGATTCAAAAAAGATGACAGAGAAAGATGACGCTTTAATCGCAAGACATCCGGCTTAGAACAGTGTCCAACCCATAATCAGAAAAGTAACGGAACCGATAATTTCTTTCATAACGATAAAACACAATGAGGGGCCAAGGTCTCTCGGAGGCAGTGTGACACAGCTACATCTACGTTTATAGCGCTTAAGTCACTGCGCGGTGCATGTCCAAGGGCACAGTTCACCCATTTATCGATTTTCTTTCCTCCTCCATTCACCTTTTGAGCTACTGAAAAGTGACTGTCTATAAGGATCTGCACATATCGTACACTCTTATCTTATTCCCATGATCCTTACGCGAGGTATACGTTGGTGGCACAAACTTCTTCGAATACACGTCCTCTAAAATTACTCAACAGGGTTTTGCGAGAACTACATGCTGTTTCTTCCAAGGATTGCCATTCTGGAATTTCTGTTACACTTCCCGGTGGAATATATCTTTCGTAAGCTGTTCTGCAGCTAGAAATTGTCTATAAATGTGGTGTCACCGCCAGACACCACACTTGCTAGGTGGTAGCCTTTAAATCGGCCGCGGTCCGGTAGTATACGTCGGACCCGCGTGTCACCACTGTCAGTGATTGCAGACCGAGCGCCACCACACGGCAGGTCTAGAGAGACTTCCTAGCACTCGCCCCAGTTGTACAGCAGACTTTTACAGAGATGGATCACTGACAAACTACGCTCTCATTTGCCGAGACGATAGTTAGCATAGCCTTCAGCTACGTCATTTGCTACGACCTAGCAAGGCGCCATTACCAGTTAATATTGAGATTGTAAAACATGTACCGTCAAGAGCGATGTACACCAATTATGGATTAAAGTTAAGTATTCCAGCAGCAACGTACCTTATTGGCTATATTAATTACATTGTCCTGTTCCAGACCTCACGCCAGTTTGCGTGAGCTTAAACGCGTGCATTTCGGCCTCCTCCAGCAACACGGTGTTGGCTCTTCTGCCAACACATCAATAATGAGTCATAATGATGGTCCATCGGAGCTGCCTTTTGGTATATTTTTTAATTTTTAGGTTTACATACATCAGTCGGTAAATACGGAAACCTTAAAGCATCACTTGGTTGTCCGTCTGTCTACCTGTCTGTCCGTCCGACTGTTAAAAAACCTTTTTTTTCAGGAAAAGGTTGACGCACCAAGTTAAAATTTATGTTACATTGGCGCTGTAAAAAACTTTAGCTCCTAAGTCAACAAAATCAAAAGATAAAGCTATTTATGTCACTCATTTTGATACTGGAAAATTCACTCATCGAACTTTCTGGGTACCTCGCGTTGGCATACAATCAAGAAATTTGGGGAGCAGCAAGGTTGTACAGTACCGGTAAAGGAAAAAATCCTAAAAGTATTAATTTTTAATTAAATTACAGGAATTTTTTTGTCCTTTGTTATCTGATTGTTCGTCCGTTCGTCTGGTAAGACCCGTTTTTCTCAGGAGCGGGTTGAGGTATCAAGTTGAAATTTATGTGTCGTAGTAAGGCCTGTAGTCCCTTAGCGTTGTAATAAACGCAAGTTACTAAGTCAATGCAGTTGAAAGATGCGGCCGTATCGATACTCGCAAATGCGCTCGTCAAAAACTACAGGGTATAGCGTGTTGGCCTAGAATCATGAAATTTGGCAAGAAGCAAGATTCCGCAGTACAAATACAGGAAAACATCCAAAATTTGTGAGTTTCTAGTTATATCACAAGAAAAAAAAGAAATTTTATGTCAAAATCTGAAACATGGCTGCAAAACAGCGACTGTGTAAAGCTGAAGAGGTTGAAAAATCTGCCAACTAGTTGCAAAACCCTTGACCTAAGTTTCGATATTTGTAAAAATATCTTCTGCAGATGGAGTGGGCCCTAAAAATGCATACAACGAGTCACAAAATTATTTTTACAAGAAAATATCAGAAAGCGTTAATAGTTTTATATTCATGAGGCAAGGGTACTCACTTGTTACATAATATGATGGTACATTAAATTAGATGAAGCCGAGCGGCTCTCGTCATATATTATCCCAAGACGTGGCTTTAGATAGCACCCAGATTACGCATAAATTTTTTGTCATTTGTTATCTGTTTTCTCTGTCCGTCTGTTAAGACCCATTTTCCTCAGGAAGGGGTTGGCGTATCAAGTTGAAATTTATATCACATGCTAAGGTCTACAGTCCCTTGTCGTTGTAATAAATGTAAGCTTCTAAGTGAATGTAATCAGAAGATACGGTCACTTATGCTACATATTTTGACACTCGCAAACTCACTCGACAAAACCTACAAGGTGCTTCCCGTTGGCTTAGAGTCAGGAAATTTGCCAAGAAGCAAGCAAGTAAAGGTGAAAATTCTAAAATAGTACATTTGTAATTATATCACAAGAAGAAAGAATTATTTGTCATTTGATATCCGTCTATCTGTTTGTCCATTCGACTGTTAAGACCCCTTTTTCTCAGGGGCTCAGGTCTTTGGCAGTGTAAAAAATTTAACCAATCAAAAGATAGGGCCATTTATGTCATACATTTTGATATTTTGCAAATATTGGTATTCATAACAGGCTAATATCGTCAAAATTCTCGTTTCCGAAGGTGGATGAACTATCTACATACATAATTAACTCTGTATGGAATCCACGCTGAGCTAGTCCTTCTCTTACTCATCACGATTAATTACATCTGTATAAAAAAGGAATTTTCGTGACTGATCCACTGACTCGTCATCACACAGCCCAAAGCGCTAAGGATAGAAAGCTGAAATTTGGAGAGGGTATTAATCGCTTAAGAAGGGATTTTTCGAAATTCCGCACCTAAGGGGGTAAAATGGGGCACGAAAGGTGTTTTAAAAATATGTCGCTGTGAAAACAATTATAAAGACAGAATTACGAAAATTGGTATTTGGTTTGTCGGTCAGAAATAACACCGAACATGTTCCAACATTTTTGGAAATTAGTCCCCTACGCCGGTGAAATAGCGGGCGAAATATTTTTTGGAAATAAATCATTATTAAGGAACGACTGAAGCGTTTTCGAAGCTACACCTATGAAAACTGGTATTTGACTTTTAAGTTAGAAATAAAAAAAATACGTGTTTCCGTGTTGTTGGAAATGCGAATAGAGGTGAAAACTTTTATGAAAACAAGGATTAAAAGGAATCTCCGACTCCAGCTTCCAGAATCGCATTTTGATCAGAAGTACATTCGGAAAAGACCGTGCTTCCAAAGTCTTGATGGGCGTGAAAAGTTTAGAAGGTTTGTGAAATAAATGAATAGACGCTTGTTACCGGTCACCATGACAAATCGGCTTTGTCAGAACTGGATTGGAAAAGAAATGGCTCCTTAATACATTAATATTTCACCAGGTAAAACATCCATTTATAAAATTATTTTTGATGTAATTACTGCGCAAACGTGGGAGAAGCAGCGAGGTGCAAGTTACGTGTTTCGGTGTTGTTAGAAATGCGAATAGAGGTGAAAACTTTTACGAAAACAAGGATTAAAAGGAATCTCCCACTCCAGCTTCCAGAATCGCATTTTGATCAGAAGTATATTCGGAAAAGACCATGCTTCCAAAGTCTTGATGGGCGTGCAAAGTTTAGAAGGTTTGTGAAATAAATGAATAGACGCTTGTTACCGGTCACCATGACAAATCGGCTTTGTCAGAATTGGATTGGAAAAGAAATGGCTCCTTAATACATTAATATTTCACTAGGTCAAACATACATTTATAAAATTATTTTTGTTGTAATTACTGCGCAAACGTGAGAGAAGCAGCGAGGTGTAAGTTATATATCGGTTTCATACGGGTTTAGACTCGAAACCAGTATGAAATCGATATATATGTTACAAGCATGGCTCATTTTCAAGGGATAGCCAGTAAGTTCGTAAGTGCTAGTTTTCAAATCGGATGTACTTTTGTTTTGCTAGATACGAAAAATAGCGTTTACCATGTTATTGATTACTGCTTGAAAATGTTCCATGGTCGAAACTGGTAACAATAAATAAAGATGTAAATGAGCAGCTCTGGTGGACCCGAACATTAAATGCTTTTTACATTCATCGGATGAGCTATACCGAACTGAGACGTTCGTAGTTGCACGTCTTCGAATTCATTCGAAGACTATCGTCATGTTTACTTGCTACAGGCCCCAAACACTGGCACAGTACTCCAGGATTAATAACATTAGCGTTTTTTATGTGATTCCTTTTAGACATGCGTTTCACTTTCCCAGAACCGTTCCAGCAAATCTATTCCTTCCCTAATACTAACGACTCGAATCGCTAATTTGTTGAAGCCTATACCTTGCATTTGTCTCCATAGTGGCTCGTGACTGATGTCCGGGTCTAGCAGCCGTCCGACGTAGACCATACATCAACGACATATCCACAGTATACTCACGGTATTGGTATTGGGATTCGTGCTGTTAACTTTTCCCCGTTTCGTAATACTCGCCAAGATGTTTAGATACTCACGCGATGGCGTATCTTTCACACAATAACGAACAGCACCAAAATATTTGGAAGGAACTGAAGATAGTGACTTTAAAAACATCCAGCAGATGTTACGCAACTTATTTGTCAATGTCGTGCAGTATACGACCATGGTCCACACTTTTCAGTAGCGTCAAGGCCAGACGTGTTTCTGGAACGACGTCACGACCAAGAACCACCGACTGCCCAGCAACATTACTTTGTCCGAAACCCAAATAGCCACTTTGTTGAAGGTCCGAACTGCATCCAGTTTCAGAAGCAGTGAGATCATCCTCCGCTGCTACGAGGAAGCCAGCAACCATCGCCCACCAACAAAATTCAGATGCAGTGTCAGCCGCCAGTTTCTCACAACATCCAACTGATCCAGTAACTATACCAACAACAACGACTGGCACCAGTAATTCATAAGGCAGATGTATAACAAAACTGGCATCAAGCTCCTGTATATTGTATAAACTACCAGTTAAAAATCGATTCGAAGTTATGGCAGGTTCTTGTGGCAGTGGACGTGAATCCCCGTAAATACGAGGGCCATTCGGAAAGTAAGGTCCGATCGAGCCCGAGATGGAGACTAAAGTGAAAATCGGATGAAATTTTGTACAGACCTATTGGGCAGTGTCTATAGTATGCTGGTGGATCGCGTCACTTCGCTCTTTTCAATTCTGAGCGCACAGTGAGCACCTGACGATACGTAGAAAACAGCGAATTCCGTCAAGTACGAGGGTCTGTTGAGAGATTTCGCTTGATGTCATGCTGCCCATGTAACATAAATGTTTACGTTTCCTTCTGCATGGCCGGCCGCGGTGGCCGTGCGGTTCTAGCGCTGCAGTCCGGAACCGCGGGGCTGCTACGGTCGCAGGTTCGAATCCTGCCTCGGGCATCGATGTGTGTGATGTCCTTAGGTTAGTTAGGTTTAAGTAGTTCTAAGTTCTAGGGGACTGATGACCTAAGATGTTAAGTCCCATAGTGCTCAGAGCCATTTGAACCTTCTGCATGACCAATTCTCGGCGTCACTGTACAGGGGCAATGAAGATGCTCCTGCAACATTTTCGATGGGAAGTGTTTGATCACCCATAATATAGCCTGTATTTGGGTTCCCCTGAGTTCCGTCTCTGCTCACATGAACCGCTGGCTATCAAGACAACATTTTGTCACAGACAATCAGCTGTAGACCAACGTAGAGATCGGCAGAAAGGACAGGCGGCTGCATTCTAGAACCAGGACACTGGAAAGTTGGTACCACGCTACGACAAACGTCGAAATCGAAGCGGTGGCCACGTAGGGAAGTAATTGGAAGATGTAGCTAAGTGCTGTAAATAAAACATATTTATTATTTTCGGAGTGGTTTCCATTTACTTTCAGGATAGCTCACGTAGTAACACTTCGGAAGCAACTACATAAATCAACATCCTCCCCCCCCCCCCTCCGGATCTGTATAAGAAACTGAAAAGTGGAGATACGTAACGGAAAATCTGTACTTGACTAGAGCACAACGAGATGCTAATAAGCATTGCGACAGAGACGCTTGACGATTAAAGAAATAGTGTTAGATAACTGGAAGGTAATCTCATAGAATTCTACTCTTATCAAATCGATGTGAGTAGTAAACCACTAAAAGTTGTCGTCAGAGATCACAACATCTGAGGAGGAGGTTGCTGTTGAATAAACTAATCAAATATATAAGATACGTTCTGTAGTACGAACGAGCTTGCGACACGACAAACGACCATAGCCGTTGTATTTAATAGTATGAACACGTAATACTAAGGCTGTAGACATACATTTCCTGCGAAAGCTGTGTCACATTCCGTCTGTAACCACAGAGATGGTAAATCACGCGTTCCTAGACTTTATCATAGGTGTCCAAGATATAACCACTTATCAGTACACTGGTTGTATAAACTACACGCAAAAGCACCTAACTTCAGAAAGTCACAAACTCATAGAAGCTTCTTGAAGTCTCCTGTATTAACTGTGGTTAAAGCCATCCAAGCCGGCCGCTGTGACCAACCGGTTCTAGGCGCTTCAGTCCAGAACTGCGCTACTGCTACGGTCGCAGGTTCGAATCCTGCCTCGGGCAGGGATGTATATGCTGTCCTTAGGTTAGTTAGGTTTAAGTGGTTCTAAGTCCCATAGTGCTTAGAGCCATTTGAACCATAAAGCCATCCAGGGTCACACAAAGGCTGAGTTGTTTACTAGCAAATATGTTTCCGCCAGCACTGTCAAGTAAATTTTAGTGGACAGCAATATTATTGCACGTGTGAGTGATGTGCTTCAGTCGGCTTACCATGACTTTTTGTCGTAATATTTCATGAGGACACACTAAAACCCTTGACACTATATGCACGACTATCTTGTAATCATTAACAATGCAAAGCGTTCTCCTCAGTCATCACTGTACTTGTCAGGTGTAACGTCAGCGCATGTTTCCGATAGCAGCCACGGGAGGCCAAGTGCAATAAACTTGTGGTCGGATTGCACATTTGCGCAGCCAGGAGCAACCCGACCAACAAAAACACCCAACAGTACCAAACAAGATACGCCCACTCGGGCGGCCCATTCACATTACACCTTTTCGTCCAGGAAATGTGCGACATATTCTGACATAACAAAACACACTCTCCCGCGAAGATCGGCTAATCCACAAGATAAACGATGTATAAGCGTTCTCCGGAAATGCTGCAATCTCCAACACCTCCTCTAACAGATTATTAACATATCATATACAATTTAATAGTGCATCCCAGAATTAAAGATATGTTAAACTGGTTCTGTAGAAGTGTAACAGCCATAAACAATTCACCATAAAATACTGCCAAATCAGAAAATTTTGTCACATCTACACTCCTGGAAATGGAAAAAAGAACACATTGACACCGGTGTGTCAGACCCACCATACTTGCTCCGGACACTGCGAGAGGGGTGTACAAGCAGTGATCACACGCACGGCACAGCGGACACACCAGGAACCGCGGTGTTGGCCGTCGAATGGCGCTAGCTGCGCAGCATTTCTGCACCGCCGCCGTCAGTGTCAGCCAGTTTGCCGTGGCATACGGAGCTCCATCGCAGTCTTTAACACTGGTAGCATGACGCGACAGCGTGGACGTGAACCGTATGTGCAGTTGACGGACTTTGAGCGAGGGCGTATAGTGGGCATGCGGGAGGCCGGGTGGACGTACCGCCGAATTGCTCAACACGTGGGGCGTGAGGTCTCCACAGTACATCGATGTTGTCGCCAGTGGTCGGCGGAAGGTGCACGTGCCCGTCGACCTGGGACCGGACCGCAGCGACGCACGGATGCACGCCAAGACCGTAGGATCCTACGCAGTGCCGTAGGGGACCGCACTGCCACTTCCCAGCAAATTAGGGACACTGTTGCTCCTGGGGTATCGGCGAGGACCATTCGCAACCGTCTCCATGAAGCTGGGCTACGGTCCCGCACACCGCTAGGCCGTCTTCCGCTCACGCCCCAACATCGTGCAGCCCGCCTCCAGTGGCGTCGCGACAGGCGTGAATGGAGGGACGAATGGAGACGTGTCGTCTTCAGCGATGAGAGTCGCTTCTGCCTTGGTGCCAATGATGGTCGTATGCGTGTTTGGCGCCGTGCAGGTGAGCGCCACAATCAGGACTGCATACGACCGAGGCACACAGGGCCAACACCCGGCATCATGGTGTGGGGAGCGATCTCCTACACTGGCCGTACACCACTGGTGATCGTCGAGGGGACATTGAATAGTAAACGGTACATCCAAACCGTCATCGAACCAATCGTTCTACCATTCCTAGACCGGCAAGGGAACTTGCTGTTCCAACAGGACAATGCACGTCCGCATGTATCCCGTGCCACCCAACGTGCTCTAGAAGGTGTAAGTCAACTACCCTGGCCAGCAAGATCTCCGGATCTGTCCCCCATTGAGCATGTTTGGGACTGGATGAAGCGTCGTCTCACGCGGTCTGCACGTCCAGCACGAACGCTGGTCCAACTGAGGCGCCAGGTGGAAATGGCATGGCAAGCCGTTCCACAGGACTACATCCAGCATCTCTACGATCGTCTCCATGGGAGAATAGCAGCCTGCATTGCTGCGAAAGGTGGATATACACTGTACTAGTGCCGACATTGTGCATGCTCTGTTGCCTGTGTCTATGTGCCTGTGGTTCTGTCAGTGTGATCATGTGATGTATCTAACCCCAGGAATGTGTCAATAAAGTTTCCCCTTCCTGGGACAATGAATTCACGGTGTTCTTATTTCAATTTCCAGGAGTGTATTAATTAATGATCGTTTGGTGTCGAACACCACAGCAATAGAAAACCCCAGTCATTTCCTGGAAAACAAGCGACATAGACAACAGCGTTCCAGAACTAAAACTTCTCATCACCTAATGAAACATACTTGCAAGCTTCGGAAAGTTTCAGGATACGATTTACCTCCTATCGCACTTACGTCAGCCCAGGCGAGGTGGCGGAACAGCCGGATTCGTCCGGAAAGACTTCCAGCAGTGGGAATTTATTTTGTCGCATATGGCTTATCTGAATACAATAACATTAGTCTCTGTGCAGCAGCCACCCCGAACAAAGCACTAACGGCTGATCTCACAGGTGCCCAGCCAACCATAACCGAAATATATGATTCATCTACTATAATAACTCCAAGTTAGCTGTCCTTTCACCAAACGAACCAAACTATTAACCCTACAAATACGGCGTCCTCACCGGACTGCTGGATATAGTGTTATATAAAAACTTACTAATCCTTATAAATGTAAATACTCACTGTACACACAACAGTGATCAATCCGATATCAGTACCAGTAGGAGATAAAACGGCAGCCACGAAAAAAATTCAGACAGATGAAAAGATTAACTGCGAACTGTATCAGCAACATATTTAAACTATGACTGAAGACACGCAAACTGTTGGAGACCTGGAACAACATGTGGTATTCTTTACAAATCTTTTGTCCGGAACCTCAGCACTACGCCCTCCTTCAGTCGTAGAAACTATGCTCCTGAATTTCCTTCGTATTTCAATTGTTAGAAAAAAACTAGGTACCATATACGAAAACTTTAAGTATCCGTCATCCAGGAGTTAAAATCGAATTAAATAGGCTAATTATCGAACTCGCCTAAAACGATAAAGCAACGTGTAAACGATGCATGGAACTATAGGCTCAAACTGATAAAAACATGTTCTGTCTCAGTAAAGGTGACACTAACACGAAGCTTGACTTGGATGAACAGTGTTGCTTGGAGCTCAGCAAAGACTATGACACTATCACTTCGACATTTTACTTGCCAAAGCTAGCAGCCTAAATTTCTTGTCAAGTGCAGTGCTATGGTTTCGCTCACATTTGCTGTCTCGCCAGCAATGTGTCTTGTCCAGCACCATAAAGTCACAATGGAAGCAGGTAGTACCAGGAGTCCCATAGGGTTCCGTATTAGGTCCCATACTCCTTTCATTGTATGTCAATATCCATTCAGTTTATGCAGCCACAAAACTGTGGTCTTCTTTTCCTCATTACCTCAGTTAGCTTTGTCATTTTCAAACAGAGCTCTATGTTTGATTTAATTTGTATTCAACATTATTATTACTGTTTGGTCTCAATATTTTCCTTAAAATTCTTCCTTTAACTGTTTCCAGTTTTTCAGGATCCCCATGTCTTGTTACTTTAAATATTTCCTTTGCATACAATATTTAAGGCCGTACCATTGTTTGATAATGTCTTATTTTTGTGTTCCAGGACCAATTTATTTATTATACATGTCTTTTGTCATTTGGAATGCCGTTTGTATTTTATGTACTCTATTTTTCTATGGCTATCTTTTCTTTTATGTTGCTTGTTATCCATTCTACCAGCTATTTAGAACAGTCTGTATTGTGTTGTTTTGAATTTTAAGATTTGAAAGGGTATAATTCATACTTGCCATAAAATGTTTGTTTTACAAATAATACATTTTGCCTCATTTTGTCTGCTTGTTTCTGTAGTTCTGTGATTTCTTTTTTGGCAGTGTCGAGAGAGTCAGCAATTAATGCTATGTCATCTGCAAAATCTAGACGATCTATGGCGATTTTATTTTGGTTTCTTCCTTGTTGAATACCCTTAGTATTGATGGATTTTCTCCATTGTGTTACTCCTTTCCCTAATGCATGGTTAAAAAGTAGGGATGATAAACTATCTTCCTGTCTTACTGCCGATTTTATTTCAAAATGTTTTGGCAGTTCCCCCATAAATTTTACTTTCTATGTAGCGTTTGTTACAGTACCTTTAATTATTTGTTTCATTGTCCAGTCAGAATTCCTTTCTAATGTTGATTATTGCATTTCTATCAACTGAGTCATATTCCTTTTTAAAATCTAGAAAAATTATCATGTATTTTAAGTTCCAGATTTTCCCCATTTTTATTATGTTCTTTAAAGTCAGTATGTGCTCTGCACAAGACTTTCCTAAATCCTGTTTGGTCCTCTCCTAATTGTGAGTCGAGTATTTCTTCAGCTCTCTTTAAAAGTGGCACAGACAAAGTCTTCTGTGTCACTTGCAAGAGGGAGATCCCTGTATAATTGTTAGGGTCAGTTTTCCTTCCTTTTTTATGTAGTGGATGCAATAATGTCGATAGCCATTCTGATCTTCTTTGTTGTCCAAATTTCATTAATGATTTCTGTTAGATGTAGAATAGTGTTGTCACTAGAGTGTATCCACATTTAAAAACTATTTTGTCTTCTCTCGAGGCTTTGTTATTTTCAAGCAGTTTTATGATTTCTCTAATCTGTTCTACTGTTGGTGTCTTTAGGTCTAGTTGTATTTGGATTATATTTTCAAAACGACATTCTTCTTTCAGTGTATCGCAGTTGTGTAGTTCTTCGAAGTAGCCCGCAAGTATTTTGCAGTTCTCCGTGTTACTATATGCAGTATTTTGTGCTTCTGGATCTGTAAACTGCAAACGTGGTGGCATGTAGTTCTTTAAACTATTTTTGAATGTTTTATAGAAGTTACTTGCGTTGGTCTGCTTAAAATGTGACTCACTTGATGTTAGTTGATCACTTATATGTTGTACTCTGATCTTTATTAGATCCCTTGATGCATGTTTCCTTTCTTCTATAAATTTTTCCTGTTCTTATCATTTTTATTTGCGTCTCAGATATTCCAAGCTAGTGTATCTTTACGACTAATTCATCACAATCAACATTCCAGGAAGCATTTTTCCATTTCCTTTCATGAAGGATAGTTTCTTCTGTAGTCTCAGTTATGTCTTTTTGAAGTTGTTCCAAACATTGAGGTATAATATTTATCTATTGCGTTCTGTAATCATTTCCCCAAGATCACTTCTGTATGTCAGACTTTCCAGGATGGTATTCGTTCTTTTTCTTTTTATTGGTCTAACCTTGTATTTAACGAATGATAGGTAGTTACCTGAATCTAAACACGCAACCATAGCAATTTTTTCGTTGGGTTCATCCAGTGCAGAACGTCTTCTTATAGGCATGTGATCGAATTGTCTTTCGCCATAAATCAGATTTAATGATACCCATATAGTTTGTTTCCCAGAAATTTTTTTGAAGAATGTAGATCTTATTACTATGTTTTGCTGCCTGCGTACAGTCAAGAGTCTTTCTCCGTTTGCGTTGGTTCTTTTACGTGCAGGGAATTTTCCTGCTATTGATCTGTGTTGACGTTGTTTGCTTATTTGTGCATCACACAGGAATTCCAAACTGCATCAGGATCCACTGCAAGGAATGCCCGGTGAACGTCATCTGTCAGCGTACGTAGTGCCGACAGAAAAATTCGGAGGCAGTGGTGTTTTTCATGGAGGGGGCTTGCACTCCTTGTTATTTTGCGTGGTACTATCACAGCACGGGCCTGCATTGATGTTTTATGCACCTTCATGCTTCCCACAGTTGAAGAACAATTCAGAGATGGCGATTGCATATTTCAACACGATCGAGCATAATTCACGGCCTGTGGTGGAGTGGTTACACGACAGTAACATCCCGGTAATGGACTGGCCTGCACAGAGTCCCGACCTGAATCCTATAGAATCCTATAGATGTTTTGGAACGCTGGCTTCGTGCGAGGCCCCACCGACAGTTATCGATACCTCTCCTCAGTGCAGCACTCCGTGAAGAATGGGCTGCCATTCCCCAAGAAACCTTCCTGCACCTGCGAGGGTGGAAGCTGTCATCTAGGATAAGGGTGTGCCAACTTTACGTTGAATGCCAGCATAAAATTAGCAGCGATGCAGAACTACTGAAGCATGTCACAACAGATGGCAAGACGTTGGTTGACGAATATAACGTCGCAACTAAGGCACAACCGTCCATATGGAACAATTCTGTATCGCCAAGTAGGTAAAAGCTCGACAACTGCAGTTAAACGAGAAGGTTATACCCGCACTATTCTTCGATTTTAAAAGTATAAGTCGAATTTCTCAATCACATGTAGTGGTCTTGCGAGACCACTACATGTGATTTTTACCTAGGTGCATAAATGCAAACACATAAAGAACATACATTTTTTATTATGGAACGACTATGAGATACGAATTTCTCAAATATGTTACGTAATACTCCTGTATGCGAACATATGAACGTAGACATAAGGTACGCAATAAAAGAAAGTTACTACTATTAAGCAACAACATATATATATATATATATATATATATATATATATATATATATATATATATATACATATATATATGACCCGTTTTCTCGACACACCAATCTGTTGCGACATAGCGGTGAAGAAATGCTGTAGTCCACAAGGTCCAATGAACAGCAGGAGTTGTGTTTAGGAGTTCATTGCCGTTTGAGTGAAGCAGTTTGAAATAAAAGCAACGCTCAGATCTGTGGCGAAACAATTCCTGGCCTTTAGACAAGATAATTCACCTGCTCACATTTCATTGCTTGTTAGTGAATTTTTTACCAAAAATACTACTGTATTGATGCCCCAGCCCCTGTATTCGCCAAACACTACTAATTTGATCCTTTTTGATTCCTAAAATAAGAAATCCTTATAGGACGGTAATTCAGTAGCACATATGAGACAATAATTGCATCACTGAGACAGCTAAAAGAATACCGAAGTCGAGTTTCAGAAGTGTTTCGGGAATTGGGAAGTCGATAACATAAATGTGTAATATCTAATGGAACAATTATAGTATCATCGTCGCTACTGTAGCACCTTGTACCGCAAGAAGTATGTGTGATGATGTTGTTATGGGTGCCCCATATCCTACTTCTACAGCACAAATGCACACGTGAATAAATACGGTTCACTGTTTACATGAACATTTGCTTATCTTGAATATCATCCATATGTTGTCGTACAAGCTCATCACTAGTATTTCTTTTGAATACAATATCGGTTATGTTGCTATACAGACTTAAGCCTTACTGCTATAGGCACTAATCCGATCGCTATGTACTGCTGAAGCCTGTGACATGAACTCAGCCCACCCTGCAACTAACTGACAGACGCCAAATTGGAGTGTGAATGAGTCACTGACTGAGCTCTCCGATCAGCCGCGGCGGCCTAGGTACATGCTGTCGAAGGGGGCGTTGGCAGCCTGTTGCTGGTCGCTATGTCTGTGGCCTCTCTCGTGACAGGCCCGCCTGATCGAGCACCTACTATCGACCTTCTCGCTCTATTTTTGACGATCGGTGTGCTCGCGACGGATAACACCAGCACAGCAATTTTGAAGAGAATGACAGTGGTGTAGACGATTAAACAACATTATTTTCAGAAGCCAAGAATTCTCCTTATTTTTTAACACACTTCGCATTGTAGGTGTAAGGCAATGCGTCACCGCAAAGCTCTGTTACATATATACAGGGTGGTCCATTGATCGTGACCGGGCCAAATATCTCACGAAATAACCATCAAACGAAAAAACTACAAAGAACAAAACTCGTCTAGCTTGAAGGGGGAAACCACATGACTGTATGGTTGGCCCTCTACATGGCGCTACCATAGGTCAAACGGATATAAACTGCATTTTTTAAAAATAGGAACCCACATTTTTATTACATATTCGTGTAGTACGTAAAGAAATATGAATGTTATAGTTGGACCACTTTCTTCGCTTTGTGTTAGATGGCTCTGTAATAGTCACAAACATATTGCTCACAATTTTTGATTAACCGTTGGTAACAGGTAAATTTTTAAATTAAAATACAGAACGTAGGTACGTTTGAACATTTTATTTCGGTTGTTCCAATGTGATACATGTACCTTTGTGAACTTATCATTTCTGAGAACGCATGCTGTTACAGCGTGATTACTTGTAAATACCACATTAATGCAATAAATGCTCAAAATGATGTTCGTCAACCTCAATGCATTTGGAAATACGTGTAACGACATTCCTCTCAACAGCGAGTAATTCGCCTTCCGTAATGTTTGCACATGCATTGACAATGCGCTGACGCACGTTGTCAGGCGTTGTCGGTGGACCGCGATAGCAAATATCCTTCAACTTTCCCCTCAGAAAGAAATCCGGGGACGTCAGATCCGGCGAACGTGTGGGCCATAGTATGGTGCTTCGACGATCAATCTACCTGTCACAAAATATGCTATTCAATGCCGCTTCAACCGCACGCGAGCTATGTGCCGGACATCCATCATGTTGGAAGTACATCGCCATTCTTTCATGCAGTGAAACATCTTATATTAACATCGGTAGAACATTACGTAGGAAATCAGCATGCATTGCACCATTTAGATTGCCATCGATAAAATGAGGGCCAATTATCCTTCCTCCCATAATGCACGCCAAGATCGCTGATGTTCCACTTGTCGCAGCCATCGTGGATTTTCCGTTGCCCAATAGTGCATATTACGCCGGTTTACGTTACCGCCGTTGGTGAATGCGGCTTCGTCGCTAAATAGAACGCGTGCAAAAAATCTGTCATCGTCCCGTAATTTCTCTTGTGCCTAGTGGCACAACTGTACACGACGTTCAAAGTCATCGCCATGCAATTTCTGGTGCAGAGAAATATGGTACGGGTGCAATCGATGTTGATGTAGCATTCTCAACACCGACGTTTTTGAGATTCCTGATTCTTGCGCAATTTGTCTGCTACTGATGTACGGATTAGCAGCGACAACAGCTAAAACATCTACTAGGGCATCATGATTTGTTGCAGGTCGTGGTTGACGTTTCACACGCGGCTGTGCACTTCCTGTTTCCTTGAATAACGTAACTATCCTGCGAACGGTCCGGACACTTGGATGATGCCGTCCAGGATACCGAGCAGCATACATAGCACACGCCCGTTGCGCATTCTTATCACAATAGCCATACATCAACACGAAATCGAGCTTCTCCGAAATTGGCAAACGATCCATTTTAACACGGGTAATGTATCACGAAGCAAATACCGTCCACACTGGCGGAATAAAACGTGATAACACGTACTTATATGTTTGTGACTATTACAGTGCCATCTATCACAAAGCGAAAAAAGGAGTCCAACGAAAACATTCATATTTCTTTACGTACTACACGAAAGTGTAATAAAAATGGGGGTTCCTATTTTAAAAAACGCACTTGATATCCGTTTGACCTATGGCGGGCCAACCATAGCGCCATCTGGTTTCCCCCTTCAAGCCAGAGGGGTTTCGTTGTTTGTAGGTTTTTCGTTTGATGCTTATTTCGTGAGATATTTGGCCCAGTCACTATCAATGGACCAACCTGTATTGAGGATTACATGTATCCAAACATTAAAAAAAGATAACTACTTGATTGAGTTCTAAATACGCTATCTGATCAAAACTACGAAGACAGCTATTAGTGGACGTAATATGGAGTGCCTCCACCATCTGTCTTTATGACAGCTTGATATCTGCTGTGAATTCTTTCATGAGGTGTCTGCATGTCTGTGGAGGAATGGCATGCCATTCTTCTTCATGAGTAGAAACCGTGGAAGGTTGCGATGCTGAACGCTAGAGTCTGGAGCAAAGTCGACGGTCTGACCCATCCAAAAAGTGATCCATTGGGTGCAGATCGAGACTCTGGGCAGGTCAGTCTTGTTCAGGAAAGTCACTGCACTGTCATGCTGATACAGTGATCGTCCCTTCACCTACTATACGCAGTACACACTGCTGTAAAATATGTTCGTTCTTATGCATTTTGCGTTTCCTTGAAGGAAATAACAGGACTGCACCATAACTACGGAAAACATCACTCCCTGCTTCACTGTTCGCACTACGTATGATGGCAGGTCACATACTCTTGGCGTTCCATGGGATTTCCACAGCGTATAATCTGAGTCGTCACTCCAGATCACTCGCCTCCAGTCATCCCACGTCCAGTGGCTTCGCTTTTCACATCACCATGCGCGTCCTTTAGCACTGACAGTAGATATGTGTGGCTTAGGGGGAGCTTTTCGACCATTGTACTCCATTCTATTTGTGCTGGAGTAAGCTGTCGCCAGCGGACTGGTCGGCAAAGACGGAGCGCGAAAATCGATAAGTAAGCGCAGGATCGAGCGCGTCTATCACGAGAGAGGCCAGAGACACACCGACTAGCAACACGCCGCCAGCGCCCTCTCGACAGCAAGTACTTAGGCCGCTGCCGCTGACTGGAGGGCATCACTCAATCACTGACTCACTCTCTCAGTTTGGCGTCTGTCAGTACATTCGCAGAGAGGGCTCAGTTCACGTCACAGGCGACGACAGCACATTGCGACCAAATCAGTAACTTCAGTGGGACCTAGCAGTGACACAAAGGTTGAAATAGCAAGATTACCCATATTGTCTGCAAGAGAAGTATTACTGACGAGCTTGTACCACAACACACGGTCTCTAGTCAAGTTAATTGAATGTTCGTGTAAATACAGAACAATGTTAATCTACATGTGCATTTCTGTTGCAGAAAGAGGATACTGGCCACCCTTAAGAACATCTTCTCTCTTGCTTCCTTGCGATACAAGACACTACAGTGGTGACGACGATACTACATTTTTAACTCCATACGCACAGTCACTCTGCTACATGGCCTGCTGGTAGCACTTGAGAACTCAAGAGTAATTCATTCTGCTGATTTCGTGCGTTTTTTGTAACCACCCCCTGAAATGCTCGACAGTCCCCGTCCATCAGTACATCACGTCTGCCTGGTCTTGGTTTAACTGCTTTTGTTCCTCTGCGTTTCCACTTCTCAATCATGTTACCAACAGTCACCGAGGAAAGCTTTAGAAAGATTGAAACGTCCCTGATGGATTTGTTACGAAGGTGACATCCAGTGACCAGTACACGTACAGCTGCCCATGCAGCTTCAACACGACGCAACAGTTCATAAAGGGTAGTGACTGGCGTACTGTGACGAGTCATTTGCTCGGCCACAATTGACCAGACGTTTTCAATTGGTGAGAGATCTGGATAATGTGCTGGCCTGGGCAGCAGTCGAACATTTTCTGTATCGAGAAAGGCCCGTACAGGACCTGCAACACGCGGTCGAGCATTATCCTGCTGAAATGTTGGGTTTCGGAGGGTCGTAACACATCTGAAATGTAACGTCCACTGTTCAAAGTGCCGTCGAAGCGAACAAGAGGTGACCGAGACGTGTAACCAATGGCACACCATTCCATCACGCCGGGTGATACGCCAGTGTGGCGATGACGAATACACGCTTCCAATGTGCGTTCACCGCGATGTCGCCAAACACGGATGCGACCATCATGATGCTGTAAAGAAAACCTTGATTCATCCGAAAAAATGACGTTTTGCTATTTGTGCACCCAGGTTGGTCGTTGAGTACACCATCGAAGGCGCTCCTGTCTGTGATGGTACGTATTTCCCCTCCTTACACGAGGCATGACAACAACGTTTCACCAAGCAACGCCGGTGAACTGCTGTTTTTGTATGAGAAATCGGTTGGAAACTTTCCTCATGTCAGCACGTTGAAGGTGTCGCCACCGGCGCCAACCTTGTGTCAATGCTCTGAAAAGCTAATCATTTGCATATCACAGCATCTTCTTCCTGTCGGTTAAATTTCGCGTCTGTAGCATGTCATCTTCGTGGTGTAGCAATTTTAATGGCCAGTAGTGTATTCTGCTGTTCCTGCTTCTCTTCCGACAGCAAAAAAATGTTCGCCAGCTTTTATACTGGCAGGTCTGGCTCTCGTGACATCTAGTGGCCAGTCCTTCATTACGTAGGGTGTCCGAATATTTCTGAGGGAGTACACATATCAGACAAGGTACTCTCCAGAGAAACGAAGAGGATATTTAGATGCGAAGGAAAAAAAATTATGGAGACACCACACATTAAAATTCCTAATATTAAATTACGTACGTCGGCCTGAAACCGCCGGTAGAGGTATGAGGCCATTATTATTAATATAATTACCTGCATTTTAGAAAAGCTGAGGTAGTCGCGAACAAACACTGAAGTAGCAGTTTTCCGTAGCCCTTCTCGCGACTAACATTCCCATTTTCCAAGTTTAAATTTTGTGTCACCCCTTTTGGTTCGTTAATGTATGAGTAAGGAACAAACTGTGAAATTTACTTTTGCTATAAAATGGTATGTACTGGTTCTGACATGTAGTTCGATTTTGGTTTTGCTTTTTAGCATTTGGTGTTTTAAGAAATGTATAACTTATTATTTGCTACATTGTTTACATGGGGAAATCTGATGATGGGCGGAGGCGGAAACATGTCAAAAAATGTTTCAAATGGATCTAAGCACTATGGGACTTAACGTATGAGGTCATCAGTCCCCTAGAACTTAGAACTACTTAAACCTAACTAACCTAAGGACATCACACAAATCCATGCCCGAGGCAGGATTCGAACCTGCATATGGTAGCAGTCGCGAGGTTCCGGACTGAAGCGCCTAGAACCGCTCGGCCACAAAGGTGGCTGGAAACATGATATTTGGAATAATTGCACCAAAAAACAACTAGTACCTGTTCTTTGTGACTACTCAGCTTTTCTAAAATCCAGTCAATTATTTTAATGCCTAATATGCTGTAATGAAACCTTTGTAATTCAGAACAGCTTCTAGCCGTCTCGGAATGCATAGAGACAGGTCCTGTACGGTTTTCAAGGGGATCGAACACCGTTCCTCCTGCAAACTAGTGGCAAGTGCAGGTAACGCTGACGGAGGTGCATAGCGAACATTCACACTTCTCTCCAAAGTAGACCACAAAGGCTCAATAATACTGACACCTGGTGACTATGGAGGCCAGGAGAGACGCGATAGTTCATCTTCAGGCTCCCAGTCCTGGACGATGCGAGCTGTGTGAACACGAGCCTTGTTGCCTTGCAAAACTGCCTCAACACTGGAGAAGAAACGTTGTACCATGGGATGGACCTGATCAGCCAAAATGGACACATAGTCCTTGGGAATAATATGACATTGCGGAGTACCCGCAGGGCCCACAGAAGACCAAGCTGTTACTAACACGAATACTTTACAGAAGAATGGAAAAGTTGGCAAAGCCGACCTCGGGGAAGATCATTTTGGATTCCGGAAGAATGTAGGAACACACGAGGCAATACTGCCGCTACGAATTCTCATAGAAGATAGGTTAAGGAAATGCAGACAGGGAGCGGAAAGCTATTTACAATTTGTACAGAAACCAGATGGCAATTATGAGAGTCGAGGGGCACAAAAAGGAGGCAGTGGTGGAGAAGGGAGTCAGACAGGGTTGTAGACTATCTCCGATGTTAAACTTCCTGGCAGGTTAAAACTGGTTGCCCGACCGAGACTCGAACTCGGGACCTGCCAGGAAGTTTCATATCAGCGCACAGTCCGTTGCAGAGTGAAAATCTCATTCTATCTCCGATGTTATTCAATCTGCATACTGACCAAGTGGTAAAGGAAACGAAAGAAAAACTAGGAGTAGGTATCAAAAGTCCAGGGAGAAGAAATAAAAACTTTGATGTTTGTCGGTGACATTGTTATTCTCTCAGAGACAGCGAAGGCCTTGGAAGAGCAGTTCAACGGATTGGGCACTTTCTTGAAAGGAGGAACGTCAACAAAAGCAAAACGAGGACAATGGAATGTAGTCGAATTAAATCAGGTGGTGCTGAGGAAATTAGATTAGGAAATGAGAGACTTAAAATAGTAGATGAGTTTTGCTATTTGGGCAGCAAAATAACTGATGATGGCCGAAGTAGGGAGGATATAAATGTAGCTGGCGATGGTTAGAAAAGCACTTCTGAAGAAGAGAACTTCTTTAACATCGAATATAGATTTAAGTGTAAGGTAGCCTATTCTCAAAGTATTCGTTTGGATGCAGCGATGCATGGAAGTGAAACATGGGCGATGAACAGTATAGGCAAAAAGAGAATAATAGCTTTTGAAATGTGGTGCTACAGAAAAATACTGAAGATCAGATGGGTAGGTCACGTAACTAATGAGGAGGTGCTCAACAGAACTGGGGAGAAGAGAACTTCGTGGTACAACGTGACTAGAAGAAGGATTCGGTTGGTAGCACACATTCTAAGATACAGAGGGATCTCCAGTTTAGTACTGGAGGGATGCGTGCGGGCTAAACATTGTAGAAGAAGAACAAGACATGAGTAGAGTAAGCAGATTCAGAAGGATGTAGGTTTCAGTAGTTACTCGGAGATAAATAGGCTTGCAAAGGATGGAGTAGCATGGAGAGCTGCATCGAACCAGTCTTTGGACTGAAGACCACAACAACAACAGCTGCCCAAATCATCATCGAACCCCAGCCATATTTCACTCTTGGGTCGCAGACTCAAGCGGAAATTGGAAATAATGTGAAACATGACTCATGCAACCAAATGACGTTCTTCCACTGATCCACAGTCCAGGTTTTATGGCTTCGGCACCGCGTTTTCTTTTTACCGGCATTTGCATCAATGATGTGTTGTTTTGGAATTCCAGCTCGCTCCACAGTTCGCAGCTTATGGAGCTTCCTTCGTGTTCTTTTGGTGCTGACAGGGTTCGCAAGTGCCACATTCACTTTCGCAGTGATTTTGGTTGCTGTCGTCCTCTTATTTTTCGACACAGTCCTCTTCAATGACCGTCTGTGGTCATCACCCAACACACAATTCCGTCCGCGTTGTGACTCAGCTTCCCGGTGGTGGCACCGAGGGTTCTGCAGAACTGGGGCGCCTTAAAGGCGATATTTCGCTGCGACTGCCAGCCACAGCGGCGGCCTTAACTGCCTCTCCTCATTGCCTGCGTGCATTTCACTGCGACTGCTCACCGCACCGGCCACGCCAATCAGTGTGATGCCTCTGTGAAACGAACATGCTTATGGATGCTAGTACGTTCTAAGGTTTTGGTGGACGAGGAAGAAGAGGAAGAGGAAATTATGGCAACAATTACAATATCTTGCCCTCACAGCATTTTCCAAACACGGAAAAGTGAAGGAATTTATGCTAACTCAGTAATCGGCCATTTGCGAAACGAAGAACAAAGCTTCAGAAATTTTCCTTGGCTCAATCCATCGCAGTTCGATTATGTTTTAAGCCTGATGAAAGAAGCTATAGCAGGAACACCTACCAATGCAGTGCAAACTCCAATAGAAGCTGATGAAAAAAGGTAGTAACTTTACAGTAAGCTGTATAAAACCATTCGTATTCATCAACATCGGTTTAAAATGGGAAATTTTTGATTTCTGTGAAATACACTCATGCTCATAAATTAAGGATAGTCCTGATACATGTGAAACAACGCTCAGGTGGACGGTTTGCGGGTTTAAATCATCTCGGGGTATGACCATGCGGTGCATTTGACCTGTAGTTGTCGCACGGTGGCGCTGGCAGCAGTCCACATACGCTGCATGTCAGAGTACGGTGCAGCGAGTAAGTGTGCAGATGTTTTCAGGCGTGCTAATGGTAAATGTGTGTTCAAAATGGCTCAAAGAACACATATTGATCAGGTTATGAGGGGTAAAATTCTAGGGCGACTGGAGGCTGGTCAAACACAGCAGGTCGTAGCATGCGCCCTCTGTGTGCCACGAAGTGTGATCTCAGGACTTTGGCAACAATTCCAGCAGACAGGAAATGTGTTGAGGCCCTACAGTACTGGACTTCCACAGTGTACAACACCACATGAAGACCGATAACTTACCATCAGTGCCCGCAGACGGTCACGGAGTACTGCAGGTAGCCTTGCTCAGGGCGTTACCGCAGCCACTGGAGCAGTTGTCTCCAGACACACAGTCTTCAGACAACTGAACAGACGTGGTTTATTCGCCCGGAGACCAGCAATGTGCATTCCACTGACCCCTGGTCACAGGAGAGCCCGTAAAGCCTGGTGTCAAGAACGCAGTACATGGTCATTGGAACAGTGGTCCCAGGTTAAGTTCACGGACGAGTCCAGGTATAGTCTGAACAGTGATTCTCGCCACGTTTTCATCTGGCGTGAAATAGATACCAACCCCTTAGTGTCCTTGAAAGGGACCTGTATGGAGGTCGCGGTTTTATAGTGTGGGGTGGTATTATGATTGGTGAATGTACACCCCTGCATGTCTTTGACAGAGGAACTGTAACAAGTCAGGTGTATCGGGACGTCATTTTGCATCAGTATGTCCGCTTTCCCAGGGGTGCAGTGGTTCCAACCTTCCTCCTGATGGATGATAACGCATGGCCTCCACCGTGGAGGAGTACCTCGAAACAGAAGATATCAGGCGAATGGAGTGGCCTGTCTGTTCTACAGGCGTAAACCCCATCGAGCACGTCTGGGATGCTCTTGGTCGTGGTCGACGTATCGCTGCACGTCTTCAAACCACTAGGACACTTCCTGAGCTCCGACAGGCACTGGTTCAAGAATGGGAGGCTATACCCCAGCAGCTGCTCGATCACCTGATCCAGAGTATGCCGACCCCTTGTGCGGCCTGTGTAAGTGTGCTTGGTGATCATATTCCATATTGATGTCGGGGTACATGTGCAGGAAACAGTGGCGTTTTGTAGCGCATGTGTTTCGGCAGGGTGTTCTCAACTAATCACCACTACCGTGGACTTACAGATATGTGTCGTGTGTGTTCCCTATGTACCTACGCTATTAGCGCCAGTTTTGTGTAGTGCTACGTTGTGTGGCACTACATTCTGCAGTTATCCTTAATTTGTGAGCAGGAGTGTAGAATGGAAGTCTACGAGCAGGCCGCGGTGGCCGAGCAGTTCTAGGCGCTTCAGTCCAGAACCGCGCTGGTGCTACTGTCGCAGGTTCGAATCCGCCCTTGCATGGATGGGTGTGATGTCCTTAGGTTCGTTAGGTTTAAGTAGTTCTAAGTTCTAGGGGACTGATGACCTCCAATGTTAAGTCCCAAGTGCCATTTGAACCATTTTGAAAGTCTACGAGGGTAGCAGGATTATGTGGAAATGACTCACTTGCAAAGTTTGTTCTTTATTTTTACATTATCTTTACACTGTGTTTACATTATTATTAGAAATCATTTTCGAAAGTGGTAACAAAATGGTTCAAACGGCTCTGAGCACTATGGGAGTTAACATCTGAGGCCATCAGGACGGATCCTCAAAATTACAGACCAATATCCTTAACATCAGTTTGTTGCAGGATTCTCGAACATATTCTCAGTTCGACTATAATGAATTTCCTTGAGACAGAGAAGTTGCTGTCCATGCATCAGCACGGCTTTAGAAAGCATCGCTCCTGCGAAACGCAACTCGCCCTTTTTTCACATGATAGCTTGCGAACCATGGATGAAGGGTATCAGACGGATGCCATATTCCTTGACTTCCGGAAAGCGTTTGACTCGGTGCCCCACTGCAGACTCCTAACTAAGGTACGAGCATATGGGATTAGTTCCCAAGTATGTGAGTGGCTCGAAGATTTCTTAAGTAATAGAACCCAGTACGTTGTCCTCGATGGTGAGTGTTCATCGGAGGTGAGGGTATCATCTGGAGTGCCCCAGAGAAGTGTGGTAGGTCCGCAGTTGTTATCTATCTACACAAATGATCTTTTGGATAGGGTGGATAGCAATGTGAGGCTGTTTGCTGATGATGCTGTGGTGTACGGGAAGGTGTCGTCGTTGACTGACTGTAGGAGGATACAAGATGACTTGGACAGGATTTGTGATTGGTGTAAAGAATGGTAGCTAACTCTAAATCTAGATAAATGTAAATTAATGCAAATGAATAGGAAAAAGAATCCCGTAATGTTTGAATACCCCACTAGTAGTGTAGCGCTTGACACAGTCACGTCGATTAAATATTTGGGCGTAACATTACAGATTGATATGAAGTGGGACAAGCATCTAATGGCAGTTGTGGGGAAGGCGGATAGTCGTCTTCGGTTCATTGGTAGAATTTTGGGAAGATGTGGTTCATCTGTGAAGGAGACCGCTTATAAAACACTAATGCAACCTATTCTTGAGTACTGCTCGAGTCGGATTGAGGGAGGAGATAGAAGCAATTCAGAGGCAGGGTGCTAGATTTGTTGTTGCCCGCATCTCGTGGTCGTGCGGTAGTGTTCTCGCTTCCCACGCCCGGGTTCCCGGGTTCGATTCCCGGCGGGGTCAGGGATTTTCTCTGCCTCGTGATGGCTGGGTGTTGTCTGATGTCCTTAGGTTAGTTAGGTTTAACTAGTTCTAAGTTCTAGGGGACTGATGACCTAGGATGTTAAGTCCCATAGTGCTCAGAGCCATTTTTTTGCTAGATTTGTTACTGGTAGGTTTGATCATCACGCGAGTGTTACGGAAATGCTTGAGGAACTCTGGTGGGAGTCTCTAGAGGAAAGGAGGCGTTCTTTTCGTGAATCTCTACTGAGGAAATTTAGAGAACCAGCATTTGAGGCTGACTGCAGTGCAATTTCACTGCCGCCAACTTACATTTCGCGGAAAGACCACAAAGATAAGATAAGAGAGATTAGGGCTCGTACAGAGGCATATAGGCAGTCATTTTCCCCTCGTTCTGTTAGGGAGTGGAACAGGGAGAGAAGATGCTAGTTGTGGTACGAGGTACCCTCCGCCACGCACCGTATGGTGGATTGCGGAGTATGTATGCAGATGTAGATGTAGATCAGTCCACTAGAACTTAGAGCTACTTAACCTAACTAACGTAAGGACATCACACACATCTATGCCCGAGGCAGGATTCGAACCTGCGACCGTAGCAGTCGCGCGGTTCCGGACTGCAGCGCCTAGAACCGCTCGGACACAGCGGCCGGCAAAGTAGTAACAGTATGACCTGCCTGTGACTCGTCGTTTATTAATGGGGTGAAAGTGTACCCATCGTCTTGAACCGACAAAACATTTAATTGTTATGCAGTTCGTTCATGCGGAGATCGACGGAAAGAAAAGCTGGAAGGGCTGGTGGTGGCACAAGAGACGATTCCGAAGAACCTTCAAGTCCCGCAACATAGATTAAAATGTCAGTTTTTGGTTTATTAATCAGGTCAGGTGGTAGTTTCCTAATGGACGCTTCGGTGCTTCTTCTGAATAGCCTTATATAATCTTGGGGCTCCTGCTTATGAGCCAAGCGCTGCAGTAATTCTAGCAGTTGTTGTCCTCTTTTGGTGACTGAATCCCAGTTGGTTTTCCTCGATCTGTGGACTGAGAAGCAAGAGTTGCCACGCCTTCTTCCATTACTTACATAAAACAGAAAGATGTTTTTTTAGTTATATAGTAGTAAAACACATTATTTATATTTAATTTATTGATAATAATTACGGTTTGTGTTACTGTTTTCTAGCTACAGAGGAGAGTTTCGTGTATTTATGGGATCGCTTTCAAATACAGAGCTACGTGAAACATTATAATCTAGCTTGGTACCTACCTTCCTGCCTCCACCAACTGGAGAGACTTTCCGGAAAAGTGTGAGCAAATTCTACACTCTTTGATATTTCCCTAACTGTTGTACTGGTATTGATGGGAAACATACAAGGATACAGTGTCCTGGAAAAGAGTAGTTCTCTTTTCTGGAATTGCAAAGTCTTTTTCTCCACAATGCCTTCGGCATTGGCTGATGCCAACTGTAGATTCGATGCAGTGGACGTAGGTACATGTGGGAAGGAAGAAGACAGAGGCATAGTTAATAAGTCGGCGATGGCGAAAATGGTCATGAACGGAGACGTATTTCAAACAAATGAAGAGCGACGAGCCACTCCTTTGCGAAAGAGTATTCTAAAACCTTACACTCCCCCTCCTGCCCGGCAAGATATATCAAAAGCTACCCTCAATTACAAATTGTCACGAGTGGGGCGTGTTTCTGGAAATGCTTTTGGATTTTTGAGTCAGGTATTTCAAGTGTTTTACGCAAATGTGAATCTCCAACCTAACACATGTGTGAACTCGTTACAGCTTGTTGCTGTCTTCATAGTGTTCTGAGGGACGCCTATTTAGAAAAAAAAAGAACGACGACTGTTCTATGAACTTGGCCGTCACGTGAGTTTAACACAAAACACAAAACATTAACCCGATGCCACGAACAGGGGGTTCTACCAAGCTGAAGAATTACTTCCGTGAATCTACAGATCTGGCAACCGGGAAAAGAACTAAGACTCAAATAAACGAAATGTCTTGTTGTTACTACTCGTAACTACGATCGCTGTAATTGTTCAAATGGTTCAAATGGCTCTGAGCACTATGGGACTTAACATCTGAGGTCATCAGTCCCCTAGACTTAGAACTACTTAAACCTAACTAAGCTAAGGACATCACACACATCCACGTCCGAGGCAGGATTCGAACCTGCGATCGTAGCAGCAGCGCGCTTCTGGACTAAAGCGCGTCGAACCGCTCGGCCACAGCGGCCGGCGCCTTCCCACCCTCTGCCACTGAGTTGCTCTGTCTCGCACAGCTTCACATCTTTTTCTTTCCTTTTACGTGTTGCGTTTTAAGTTTCCGAAAATAATACCAATTGCGCAAAAGGTAGGAAGACAGACTAGAAACAGAGACGAGATTACAAGAGCACAACGAAGGCAGCAGCTGCTGCAGGCACTACTGTCTTTGAAACGTAAGATCCAGCATGTTGGCAAAGAGTCCTCGAAGTAGGGGGAGTTGCAAGTAGGACCAGTAAGTGGAGAAAAGCCAAATGGTCATTATCACCTTCACCAGCAACGACAAAATGTACAAAGAGAACAACAACCAAATTACTGTTTCTCTCTTTGTCCTCGGAAAAAAGGAAGTAGCAAGCAGCAAAATTATATCAGTGGTATATGCAGCTTCAGTTGAGCGAGTGAGGAAAGCCAGTTGCTTCCTGTGCGAGGACCAGTTTGCCAGCTGACCACGACAAGTAAACCGGTGCTGCAGCGTACCTAGGGAGGCACATCTGCTGCATTTATCCGTGTCACTAATCCCGATACGATACAGACCCTCGTTGGTGGATATCAGATTGTTGTCCACTCTTTATCAGGACGAGGCCGCTGCCACTTGATAGAACCGGCGAGCTGATGTTGGCCTACATCATTTTCGAGCATATTCACGGTGATAATTGATTGGGGCAGAGAATCCCTTCCCAGAGGGTCTACAAACATTTGGTCTTGAGCACCGAATGCTGCAATATGTCAGTGCCCAAATAGCTAAAGGCCAGGTAGAACTCGCTAAGGTCTCTCAGCTTAAAATTCAGACGGCTAATATCATCAGGGGGATCAAGACTCACAGAACACACTAACGTGCCCGGGTTCCCGGGTTCGATTCCCGGCGGAGTCAGGGATTTTCTCTGCCTCGTGATGACTGGGTGTTGTGTGATGTCCTTAGGTTAGTTAGTCCCATGTTAGTCCCATGTTAAGTCCCATAGTGCTCAGAGCCATTTGAACCATTTGAACCACACTAAGGTGAACAGCCCAGACTTAAAGGGATATAAGTCTAAGTTATCGTCAAAATGGTGCGTCGAACACGTCAGACAGACGCCTTCGTTTTAATGTCAGAAAGAACCATTGCGCCGAGGGAATGTGGCTTCGTCACAATTTCGTATCGCAACCTGAAGATATGACGCTTCCATAAAAAGCGAGCGGACAAGTGCTTCCGTTTCTTAGCCGTCATAGAGGGAAGCGGGAAAAGTTGTGCGATGTAATAGGCCTTGCACAACACTTAAACTACGTATCCAACATTCTTGCCTTATGAAGAACGGTTGGAGAGTATCGCTCATCTTCCATTATTGTTCCCTGGATCTTATCAGTAACAAATTTCCAGTTGAAAGTCGCCGTTTAGAGCGGACAACGATCAATAACAAGTCTTGATGACTCATGACAATCAACAGCAGTGGCTCGCTCCATCGAAACCACGTAAATTACGGAATTTACTTTTTTCTCTCGGTAAGTCGCGCTTCCGAGACACGTCAGTAATCATCGATAATGGTCTTTACCGGAGGTATGTCTGCACGCCAGCGGAATAAAACCATCGCATCATTAACGTACGCTCTAACAGCAAGAGTCCTTCTAAGAAGCTACCAATCCTAAAGCTGAGACGCAACGTTCTAAACCAGCAGATCCAGAGATAAAACAACAAAAAGATCGAGAGTGGGCTTTCCTGCGGCACTCGCCGACGGATGGGGATCGGGGGCGTCAGTTTTCCATTCACAACTATCGAAGCTGCAATTCCCGTGAACATGTTCTATAACACTCCGCGAGCCTGGATAGGAAACCTAATCATCTCCAAAAGCCGAGGTGGAAAGTCATGACAAATACGACCCAAGATTTATTAAAATCCAAAAAGACAGAGGCACAATTGACAGAAGTAACGGCAGCAACCAAAAGCACATCACGGTATTCGGCCACGGGCATAAGAATAGAGCGGCCAGGGGACAACTCTGATACTAGCGGGCGACAGCCGCCAGAAAGACAGACATCCTGCGTTTTGCCGACCTCACCACTGTCTTATAACCAAAATTTAGTAACGCGAGAGGACGAAAATTGTCAACAGCGTTATGACCAGGATGTTTAGGTATTAACACTATTTTCTTCACCTTGAACGGAAAGGGCACATCTATTTGCCTTATCACGTCGTTCAACACGGACGTAAATGCGACGCCCAAACACGTACTTGGGGATCTCATCCTCACCTTTTGATTTGTGAGAAGGAGAAGTAACAATAAGTCGTATACGTCATCTGGGTGAAAGGTGGTCAAGTATTCGATTACCTGCTCTGGCGTGACTGGTATATTTAGAGTCCCAATAACTGGGTAGAATGGAAAGTCGCTAGGTATATCTACGTCGTAAAGGTCCTCACGGTAGTGATGTAAGGCGCGAAGTACGCCAGGTTGCGCTGTCAGCTGACGGTGGTCACCTGCTGTAAGAGAAGCGGTGGCGTCGAGCTCGATGTCGAAGCACATGGTATAATGAAGCCAACTCCTCCGTCACTAGCGATCGTGCTTTCGATCGCACTCGCAGCCGTTCCAGTCGCCACTTCAACGGCAACAACATTGCTTTAATACATCGTACATCTGGAATCCAAAGGGAGGGTGCGATCCGCACCGTCATACGAGGTGCATTCAAGTTCTAAGGCCTCCGATTTTTTTTTCTTCGTACTGGAAAGAGATAGAAACATGCGCATTGTTTTAAAATGAGGCCGCGTTCATTGTCAATACGTCCCAGAGATGGCAGCACCGTACGGCAGATGGAATTTTACCGCCAGCGGCGAGAATGAGAACTGTTTTAAATACTTAAAATGGCGACGTTTTCCTTACTTGAACAGCGTGCAATCATTCGTTTTCTGAATTTGCGTGGTGTGAAACCAATTGAAATTCATCGACAGTTGAAGGAGACATGTGGTGATGGAGTTATGGATGTGTCGAAAGTGCGTTCGTGGGTGCGACAGTTTAATGAAGGCAGAACATCGTGTGACAACAAACCGAAACAACCTCGGGCTCGCACAAGCCGGTCAGACGACACGATCGAGAAAGTGGAGAGAATTGTTTTGGGGGATCGCCGAATGACTGTTGAACAGATCGCCTCCAGAGTTGGCATTTCTGTGGGTTCTGTGCACACAATCCTGCATGACGACCTGAAAATGCGAAAAGTGTCATCCAGGTGGGTGCCACGAATGCTGACGGACGACCACATGGCTGCCCGTGTGGCATGTTGCCAAGCAACGTTGACGCGCAATGACAGCATGAATGGGACTTTCTTTTCGTCGGTTGTGACAATGGATGAGACGTGGATGCCATTTTTCAATCCAGAAACAAAGCGCCAGTCAGCTCAATGGAAGCACACAGATTCACCGCCACCAAAAAAATTTCGGGTAATCGCCAGTGCAGAAAAAATGATGGTGTCCATGTTCTGGGACAGCGAGGGCGTAATCCTTACCCATTGCGTTCCAAAGGGTAACAGGTGCCTCCTGCGAAAATGTTTTGAAGAACAAATTCCTTCCAGCACTGCAACGAAAACGTCCGAGAAGGGCTGCGCGTGTGTTGTTTCACCAAGACAACGCACCCGCACATCGAGCTAACGTTACGCAACAGTTTCTTCGTGATAACAACTTTGAAGTGATTCCTCGTGCTCCCTACTCACCTGACCTGGCTCCTAGTGACATTTGGCTTTTTCCAACAATGAAAGACACTCTCCGTGGCCGCACATTCACCAGCCGTGCTGCTATTGCCTCAGCGATTTTGCAGTGGTCAAAACAGACTCCTAAAGAAGCCTTTGCCGCTGCCATGGAATCATGGCGTCAGCGTTGTGAAAAATGTGTACGTCTGCAGGGCGATTACGTCGAGAAGTAACGCCAGTTTCATCGATTTCGGGTGAGTAGTTAATTAGAAAAAAAATCGGAGGCCTTAGAACTTGAATGCACCTCGTACAATTTGCGCAAGAGAGAATAATAAAATTCACGAGTTCTCCGAAAAACCCTCACCCAAACAGTACAATAAGTGATACAACTTTAACGGAACTTCGGTTTTAGGCAGAGCAGTCGACAATTCCAGAGTGGTAGAGTACCTCCCATCGGATCGAAGACCACGCTGCCACACAATGTGCATCGCATCGTCGAGAGAAGGGTCTGCCAAGTGAGCGACATTTTACATCCATGGGGAACGGAATAGTTTCAACTGTTGCCGATCAAGCTGAGGAGTGTCGGCCAAAGCACAGTGGTCAAGAAAGCTAGCGCGGATGAGGTCGACTGCAAGGCTGCGATCGCGCATCCAGTCCGATAAATAGAGTCTGTCAGTTGTGCTACTAGAAGTCGCAGGAAATGCTTAAAATTAACCAACGTCGGATATTTACACTTTCAAAAATCTTTCATGTGCGTCGAACGTATCAAGTCGTTTAAATTTCGACAATAATGAAAATCGGGAGACTGTTCAACAGCTCGCAGCAAACAGTTAAAATCACCAAATAGCGATAGACTCCAAGGACTCCCACGTAAAACGTTCATGATCTCCGCTTTATAAAAACGCAGGCGATCCAAAGTGTGACCAGAACTCGATTGAGCACATAAGACAAGCAAAGTGAGGTCTAAAGTGTATAGTCTATTCAAGAACCTCTACCTCAGCAATGGGAATGATTTATCGAAAGAATAATGCAGTTCGGGCACCACATTAAAAACAGTGCAAAATCAAGGAAGAGGGATGCTGGTAAATAAACTTATTGGAGGGACATTATATCCGCACAGGATTCATTTATAAACTGACGCAGCTAAGCTAGGCGTAGATCTGATACCACTCTGTTAATATTTAGTGTGAAAAATGTATACGTCTGAGACTTCAGTCAAAAGAAAAAACATAGAAGCAACAACAGAGCAGCGTAGCTATTCCACCAGTCGCTCGGCGCAGTCCATCGCGGAGGCCGATAACTAATTTGTGAGAGAGGGCCAGTACCGGCCCCATCAGAATCTTTGTTCTTGATTGTTTTTCGCGCCGCTGCACGTTTCGGCTGTACACCTTTCTTAAGCCGGCTGCGAGTCTACGAGCCTCGACACAAGGTGGCGTAGGCGGATCTTGCACCACATCCATTTCAGTCTGTGACATCCCAGGGTCCGAGGTATGTCCTATAGAAGGGTCACTTTACAAGGCATGCCGACTCCCTAATGGAGGCCAGTCAGAATGAATCTCACCGGAGACGGCTCTGGGGCAACAGTTTCCGCTACGGGAGTCACAATAAGCGGCAAATCACGATTCCCATTGTCGACAGCAGACGGAGTAACAGGAGGACATTGCTGTATTAAAGGTTGGACTTGTGGTGGAGGCTGCTAAGGATACGACTCCGACATATAATCGCTCCGGGATGGCTCCATACGAACCACCCCTGTAGCAACAGGAATACGAGATACTGCCTGCACGATCTGCACGTCGCCAGGGCAAACAGTACTGACAGATAAATAGATCTCAGAGGAAGGTGGAACAGAGAAAGGCACAACTGATTCATCACCATCCTGAGTGAGGCGCCGCTTTCTATGAACCACGCGCGCCACCTCTCAAGCGGTGGTAAGAACGGGCTCAGGCCTTGTTTGCAAGGGCGGAAAAACCGTCCGCAATGAAAGTGGAAACTGTCATACGATAGCCAGGAATGACTGAAGATGTTAGAGGAGGAGACAAGGTCAGCAACAGTTAACTTGCGGCGATCTTCCAAGGAAAACAGTAAACAAAAATGTCTTTGCGGTAGGTAGTTCAGAGATGGCCACTTTCGTTGCACAGGAAACAGGTTCCCACCTGTCCGCTGCACCTAGCATGAATACGATAGCCACAAACTTGCAAATGAGACGGAATGTTCTTTTTGATTTGTTTCTCCACCGAACGCATGCTGCTGTAACATTGCAGCTTGTACTGACTTGACCAACATTCACGCCGAATACCTCTCACGTCACCATATTGCTCCAAAACTTCCTTAAGGAGACCACACCATTGTTCAGGTCGAAAAAAATCGATTTTCGGGTTTCATCATACTTCGATAGATTAAGGTTTTATTTAAGTACTCTCAAAAGGATTTGGCTGAAAAACATTTTTTTCGAGCATTTAAAGAGCATTTTCCTACCACGTGTGTTTATGTGCCATGTTCACTTTTGTGCCACCCACTTTTCCGCATATATTTTAGATCTTTATATCCCCTACATGGCACATTAGGGATTTTTTTTACTCCCGAGTGTGTTGGCTATCCTTGGAATGCAACAGTAGGTATTCTTTTGTTGCTGCTGTTTGTAAACAACACGCTTTCAAACACGCTGTTAGTTTTGTTCAAGTATGATTCTAGTAGTTGTTATACTTACGTTTGCAGTGCTTGTTTATGTGTGTTTTGTTGTGTTTATTGCAGATGACGAAACGTAAAGGCATTTTCAAGAAACGACAATTTAGAGGAAACAAGTTTAGAAAGCTTTCCGTACAAGAGGTTATGTCGCCTGGCAACGATGTTTCTGATTGTAATTCTTCAACAAGTGTATCTTCAAAGAAGCTCTCACCATTTCAAGACAGTTACAACGAATTTACTGTAAGTGACAAAGGCTGCAGTAACATTATTATAAATTTGAGAATATTATCAGATGTAACTTCTAAATTTGTACAATGTAGACAGTGTGGTGAGTCCGAAAATTTGAGAGAGTGCCAGTGGGAGAAAATGCCTAGCAATTGCATTGGATTTAATTTGCACTAAATGCTCAGCGCTGATTTCATTTATGAGTTCTTCAAAACCAGATGCAAGTGGCCTTTATGAAATCAATACTAGATTAGTTTATGCCTTACGATCCATTGGCAAGGACATGGCTGCTGGGAGAACATTTTGTTCAGTGATGAACTTACATCAACCACCAAATAAATTTGAAAAACTGACTGCAATATTAGAGGAAGCAGTATATGAGGTCAGTGAGGAAAGCATGAAACTGGCTGCTAGGGAAGCAGTGGAAGAAAATGATGGATGCTCGGATATTGCAGTTGCACTTGATGGAAGTTGGCAGAAAAGAGGACATACTTCTCTGAATGGAGTAGTGACTGCCACGAGTGTAGACACCGGTAAAGTGTTAGATTTGGAGATAATGTCTAAATATAAAAAATGTTGTAAAGTCAGTGAATATAAAGAACACAACTGTGTGGCTAAGTTTAGAGGAACAAGTGGTGGTATGGAAGTTCATGGAGTACAACAAATATTTCATCGCTCCATAGAAACAAGAGGCGTACGGTACGGCGATGGTGACAGTAAGGCGTACAACAATGTGGTGAGCTCTAAGCCATATGGAGATGCCATTATTAGCAAAACAGAATGTGTAGGCAATGTCCAAAAACGTTGGGGAACAAGGCTGAGAAAACTAACTTTTGATATAAGAGGAAAAAATTAGAAGATGGGAAATTGTTGACCGGACAGGTAGGTTAACTAAAATTGTAATAGAAAACTTGCAGGTATACTATGGGCAGGCAGTTAAGAGAACTGAAGAAAATCTGGAGGTAATGAATAGAGATGTTTGGGTCATATTCTTCCATAAGTCCTCTACTGATGATAAGCCATGTTATGGATTGTGTCCATCAGGAGAAAATTCGTGGTGCAAATACAATAGGGCTCAGGAAACTGGAGAATCTTATTCTCGCAAGCATTCTCTTCCTGTTGCTGTTATTAGAGCAATTAAACCTATTTTCAGAGACTTAGCTCATCTTGACCTGCTAAGGAAATGTCTGCATGGGCAGACACAGAACCCAAATGAATGTTTCAACAGCATAATTTGGAACCGCCTTCCCAAAACTGTATTTGTAGGCATGCATACAATGAAACTAGGAGTTCATGCTGCTGTTATTACTTTCAGTTGTGGTGATAATGGAAAGTGTTGGGTACTGAAAAACTGGGAATTAATCCTGGTGACAATATGATCACTGGGCTGCAACATTGCTGTAAAATGAGGATAGCCAATGCACACAGGTGTGCATCTAATATGACCAAGAAAACAAGACAAGCATCCAGGAAGGTGAAAAAGAAGCTGGAAGACCTGATAGAGGCCAAAGAAGGCCCATCATATGCAGCAAGACAGTTTTAAATTAACTGTGAGTAGCAAATTTCAAAAGTTTTTTCTTTAAAGTCAATTTCCCACAAACTAAAATTTTCAGTACATATGCCCCATTATATAAGAAACTACAATAGATAAATGAATGAAATTTTCAGAGACTCTGCATAACATAAAAAGACACCTCTGGTACTACATTCATTAATATTCCCCCAATAGGCAGTTTATAAAAAAAATATTTTCTGCAGAGAAAACTTAATATTTTTTGTTAATAAATTAAAAAAAAAGTATTTCTTAAAAACTATAAACTGGATAAAGTAGACTTTAGTACAGTTGACACTATTAGCATCATGTAACATACAGTACAAATATTAACGTCCTGCATCAAATAGTTTTATCAGAAATGGGTCAAATACTTGCCTAAATTAACATGGGTTAGACAGGCAGGCTGTGATCCCCTTAATATAAATATCCTCTACCTCCGGAGGAAGACGGAATAGTCGAACATTCCTATATTCAATGTCCGCATCCGGAAGCAGCACCATACTAAACGAACAATATCTACGCCTGAAGGGAACCTGAGTACTTTTCTGCTTCTAGGTGATCCACGAATTTCACAAGGAACACACAAATCTCAGTATCAAAACAAGCGATATGCACTTCATCCGAGGTAATATAAAAGTATCAGTGAGCCAAACATGGATCACGGATTTTTAAAGGTCTGAGCTGTAAATGGACACGTATGTCCATTTGCCAAATGAAGAACCTACCGTACCTTTACGTGGAACACTGTTGGACGACATGAGAAACAAGCAGGAGCTGACTAGGCCGCTGTCAGACAGACACCCAACGAAGGTGAGACGAGACAACGACGATGTCACACACACAAAGACGCAACAGCCACTGAAGCGATAAAGTCCCAAACAGTTGCGGGGATGTGGCGGAGTGAATACGTAAACAACGAAACATTCGCTGGGCGCAGAAGGTGGAACTTCCGTTTCAGCGCCACAAGTCTTGTTGAGACATGAGAGGAGTCAACCGCGAAAGACGCCAACGGTTATCGCATTCGACTCTAGGCACTTGTCGTCTAGAGTGTGGTCACAGTTTAGCTGTTCTTTACCTTACACAGAAACGCTTAATGACGCCTGTGATAAAACGTTGCCGTTTTCAGGTGGCGCGAGCAGCTGTTTCGAGTAGGGGCACTTAGTAGCCGGTTGACTGCTGCGATCAAGTTTCGATGTTTCCATGCGGTAGAGGGGTTGGGACAAAAATATCAAAACACCGAGAGACATGCATGCTTAAACATAAATGCATATGCTACCCAAGCCAGCAGGTTGCGCTGTTGTATTTCACCACCAAGAGCTTCCGTGCATTGTCCTCAATAAGGCCGGCCGAAGTGGCCGAGCGGTTCTAGGCGCTGCAGTCTGGAACCGCGAGACCGCTACGGTCGCAGGTTCGAATCCTGCCTCGGGCATGGATTTGCGTGATGTCCTTAGGTTAGTTAGGTTTAACTAGTTCTAAGTTCTAGGGGACTAATGACCTCAGGAGTTGAGTCCCATAGTGCTCAGAGCCATTTGAACCATTTGAACCTGAATAAGTTGCAAGTGTCACTCGTCCCCATAACAGTGTTCTGTGCAGTTTTGAGTGCATTATTCCGGAGCTCAGTCCTTTAGAAAGTGGGTAAATTGTTGTTGCTCGTTTTGTTTGTCCTTCCGTGATAATAATAGTGTATGGAATAGGCCGGCAGGCCCACCTGCGAGGAGCCCGACCACTTCGGTGGGTTGCGCATCGATGAAATTTGAATGGTGTTAGAGAAACACAACACCCAGACCGCGAGAGGAGGAAATTCCCGATCCGGGCAGGAATAAAACCTGTACACCTTGCATGTCATTCCACTGCACTGAACCTATTATTTTTATTTTAATGCATTATGTCGTGATGATCAATCAGCTTTTTTTCTTTTTTTTTCTGTCAGATTGACTTGGTGCGTTCATGAACATTGAGACAAATTATTATGTAATATGAGCTGCAAATTGAGAAAATAAATAATTATTTGTAACAAAACAAGAGAAAAAGATTATGAGTAACGAGGTAATTAACTCACGATGTACTGTCTATTTTATTTAATTTTATTTATTTTTTAATTTTTTGTGTGTACAAGGAAGAAAAGTGATTAAAACAAGATTTTCTTGAGTGGGCACCAGGAACAGGGAGAAATCAAAAGCCACCGGGGAACTCAACCAACAGCCTGTCGACTGAAAACAAGAAAAAGCACATTTGCAAAAGGCCCTCGATAACATGGAACCCGCAGCCACTTGCAATGCACGATCTCCAGATACTGGTGAAAGACACGGTGATCAGAATCGTCCCTCCTTTAACAACAAAGTGAACGTGGTTAGCCAGACGATCGTGTTCGTTTTCGTCTGAGAAAAGAAGGATACGTTTGGATGAATAATAAATTCATTCGAAATAGCGGAAAGAAAAATTTACTGTCGATTAATCCAGAGCCAATGATCCCGTCCACAAGCGACCAGCCTGTGAAGTAGCCTAAGGTATCAGTGTGGTGACATTCGTCATACTGAGAAGTCGGGCGAAAGCCTATGCGAGAAAGACGGTCGCCAGTCGGTATCAAAAGATCAATGACCCTATACCACGACGAAGTAACCTAAATCGGTAACCTAGGAAAAGTAAGATGAGACCAGATAGTTTTCTAAGATGTTACAGGGAAGCTATATCAACAAGAGAGAGGCAAGATGTTTGACCCCAACTGGGATCGTTTCGCCTTCCTTGAAAGGAGCAGGAAGCGGGAGAGGCCGTGTGATTTCATTTACCACTGATGTTGTTGTGCGACCTATGAGAGGCCAAAAAGGACATAAAATTCTTCAGGAACACCTCTTATCCAGGTGATTTGGGCGACTGAGACCCGATAACAACATCGTACATACCGTCCTTGTGGAAATCACTCAAAAAATGTCATTTTATTGAGAGAAGACGACGCTATCCAGCAAAGGGGAAAAGTAGTCAGGAAAATTTTCATCTGGAATGTGGACGTCATACAGTTGAGTAACGTAGTTGAAAATTAAACTGAAAATGTCACGGTCGGACTAGGACACTTGACCATCAGTATTAGCGAGGAATGCAAGCAAACTCCTTTCCTGCGGGACCGCATCCGGATAAGATGATATAGTGAAGTCAGTTCATCTTGCAAAATGGAACGTTGTTGAGATTTTGATTTAACTGTAGTAAACTGGTATCAATTAGCCGTACATCCAAGAACCGTAGAGGAGCTCGCCTAGCGATATCGTAAAGTCGACATAATACGGAGTAATAGTTTTTGTTTCTGTCGGACGCCTGTCGCCCATACGGCACCAAAGCTCGTGAGAGTCTAATGAATTTGTGGGTTGGCATGCAGCGTCCACCATTCCACACTAGACAAGTAGCGTTCTACAGCTTGAGAGCAATGCGCCCACACTCCTTGAATGAGAACACCTAGGGAATGGTTTCATTCAAACAAGGTACCTTTCTGTCAAGCCCAGTTATAATGTGAAAATGGTTCAAATGGCTCTGAGCACTATGGGAATTAACATCTGTGGTCATCAGTCCCCTAGAACTTAGAACTACTTAAACCTAACTAACCTAATGACATCACACACATCCATGCCCGAGGCAGGATTCGAACCTGCGACCGTAGCAGTCGCGCAGTTCCGGACTGCGCCCCTAGAACCGCTAGACCACCGCGGCCGGCAGTTATAATGTGAGTTACGCCTTTCATGTAAGATAGCTAGTTGGCTGGCTATCTTGCAAGTGCCAACGCTTGATTTCTACACGTCATTAACATGATCACTAAATGTAGTTACTACGGATGTTTGAAATAATTCCTACGAGATGCTGCC
Organism: Schistocerca serialis cubense; assembly: GCF_023864345.2. Lineage (NCBI taxonomy): Eukaryota > Metazoa > Arthropoda > Insecta > Orthoptera > Acrididae > Schistocerca > Schistocerca serialis. The sequence goes on from NC_064643.1 coordinate 124,098,392, forward strand.
AAAGCTAATCACAGCGCATTGTTTTTTATAATTCCACACGTTCATCAAAACTGAATATCGCTCTGCTACTATAGCTCGTGTGTGTTTCTCTCGGTAATTTCTGTAGGACTTCTTGGTCGGTCTATGCTATTTATAGAAGCCATTAGGACCAATAAGGTCTAGTATAGGACATAAATAGTCAGATGTATTCACATGAAAATTCAACGACTCAATGTCTGCGAAGAGATAAATGACACGTCATTCCAATTACAAAGGCCAGAACATCTAAAAACATGGTGCGTCCTTGTGTAAAAAATAAACCTGCGGTTGTTCTGCGTACAAATGGACTGTTATTACGTCTGTCTGTTATTGGCTCTCGTGATTAACTGCTTGCTGTATCATTGCATGTCAATTTATCGGATTGCATTATCAGCCTAGTCACTAATGCCTTCGATATTGCCTGTGGGCGACTCGATATATTCTGCAGATCTTGGCAAACACCTCAGTGCAGGCAGCGTCTCATACCGTTACGACACTGCTCGCAAGCAATCGACACAGGGAGTTTATTCATTTACAGCAAAGAAAAGGACTTCGTGTTATTTGCAGTGTGAGACAATGATGCTACTTTTTTCGGTAGAGAACATTTGCTCGTATGAGCTAGGCCTAGAATGCTAGAATGTATTTTATTTTGTTTATATCTTATTTATCTTATTAATGATGTATTATCATAGTCGTACTGAACATTTCCTTACGTATGCCGTATACAATACGTGTACGTCTATGAATTTATATTTATGAGCTATTTTTTATCTTGTTATTCGTTCAGAATCTCACGGTTCTGCAGACGGGAGTTTTTGTTGATATAATCAACAATAGTAGCTTGGAGCTATTACTTCTCTTATCATACTGATTATTAGCGATATTCTTTTTTATGTTTCAATTAAGTATGGCTGTGCGTCATGTGATGATTTATAGTTACAGCATCGTATTCTGTTGATATGTCCTTCCTATTTTTTGAATGTGACTGCATATATTTCTTACGATGCAATTCGATTACCTACATGTTGCACCGTTCCAATGATTTTAAGGACATGCTTTTGAAATAGTTAAATAGTTTCACTTATGCTCATTCTCTATGACTTATACATATTTTATGTGTATGTAGTATCACTTGTGGTGAGTAATGATTGTACTGAAATCTCGTGTGGCTTGGGTGTCCCGTCGGGTAGACCTGTGGTCTGGTGCAAGTATTTTTAGATGACGCCACTTCGGCGACTGGGCGTCGATGGGAATGATATAATGATGAAGACAACACAGCACCCACTCCCTGTGCAGAGAAAATCTCCGACACAGACGGGGATCGAATCCGGGCCCTTTGCATGGCATTCCGCATCGCTGGCCACTCAGCTATCGGGGTGGACGTAATTGTTCTGCCAGCTGTCGAAGTTGACGTGAGTTGTTCTCGTAATTTGTAAGATTGTTTTTTACGATTCTACCTTTACATTTTATGTACCAGTGCTCATGTTGGCAGTGTACAGCTGTTTTTCTGGTACCCGTTCTTCAAATGATTTTGCGATATATTAACAAACATAACTGTTCATACAATGGCAGCTTTCACGGCCGGTATTGTCTTCACTTAAAACTTCCGGGCTGATGGGCCGTGGTCGAAATATAAAACTCTCTCCTGACGTTTCGTCTCCGACTGCGGGAGACATCCTCGGAGGTAAAGCAGTTCGCCGCTTTACCTCCGAGGATGTCTCCCGCAGTCGGAGACGAAACGTCAGAAGAGAGTTTTATACTTCGACCACGGCCTATCAGCCCAGAAGTTTTAAGTGAAAACATAACTGTCATGACTCCCTCACCCTACTGGACAAATTTAGTGTCGTAATATGTACTTTGACAATTGCATATTGGTTGTTGCTTTAGGGTGTGTAGTACAGGCCGTTCGGTAAGCAGTGTTTACAACACTGCAGTTTCGTGAGCGTGTTTGTGATCAACACATGTCACTCGTATATGATCACTTACATAACCTGAAAGATACCCATAACATTACACTTCCAGTTGCTTTAGACATTTCAGGTGGTTCTATTAACGGTCTTTTTACTCAGTTACTCTGAACCACATATTTCCCAGTGTTGTCTTTGTCTTCAACCACATAGAAATGGTGAGGTGTAGCCTTGTTGCATGACAACGTACAGTATGAGTTGTTGGAGAACACTAGCATCATATTAGGTTTCAAACAACTTACAGGAATGCAGCTAGGTGACGTCGTCAGCAGGTGGTCGATGATGACGTCACCTTCTTGCATTCCTGTAAGTTGCTTGAAAATTGTGCATGTCGGGAGAAACTCAGGTTGATCGTATTCGATGGCTGAGAAATAGATTGAAAATACTCATCGTATACATTTTTTTATACAGAGTGTTTCAAAAAGATTCACCTTATTTCATAAAAGTGTATCTTCCTTATACCGTGCCTGACAAGAAGGTGAAGTACCGAGAAGACATGGTCATTATGGGAAGTGGATTCCAAGAATACAGTTCCCCACAGTCGTTTAATGAACAAAGTAAGAGTATATGGACTATCAGACCAATTGTGTGATTGGGTTGAAGAGTTCCTAGATAACACAACGCAGCATGTCATTCTCAATGGAGAGAAGTCTTCCGAAGTAAGAGTTATTTCAGGTGTGCCGCAGGGGAGTGTCGTAGGATCGTTGCTATTCACAATATACATAAATGACCTTGTGAATAACATCGGAAGTTCACTGAGGTGTTTTGTGGATGATGCTGAGGTACATCAAGAGGTTGTGACAATGGAAAATTGTACTGAAATGCAGGAGGATATGCAACGAATTGACGCATGGTGCAGGGAATGGCAATTGAATCTCGATGTAGACAAGTGTAATGTGCTGCGAATACATAGAAAGAAAGATCTTTTATCATTTCGCTACAATATAGCAGGTCAGCAACTGGGAGTAGGCCTTAGGAGTGATTTAAAATGGAATGTTCATATAAAATTGATCGGCGGTAAAGCAGATGCCAGACTCAGATTCATTGGAAGAATCCTAAGGAAATGCAATCCGAAAACAGAGGAAGTAGGTTACAATACACTTGTTCGCCCATTGCTTGAATATTGCTCACCAGTGTGGGATCCGTACCAGATAGAGTTGATAGAAGAGATAGAGAAGATCCAACGGAGAGCAGCGCGCTTCGTTACAGGATCATTTAGCAATCGCGAAAGCGTTACGGAGATGATAGATAAACTCCAGTGGAAGACTCTGCAGGAGAGACGCTCAGTAGCTCGGTACCGGCTTTTGCTGAAGTTTCAAGGACATACCTTCGCCGAGGAGTCAAGCAGTATATTGCTCCCTCCTACGTATATCTCGCGAAGAGACCATGGGGATAAAATCAGAGAGATTAGAGCCCACACAGAGGCATACCGACAATCTTTCTTTCCACGAACAATACGAGACTGGAATAGAAGGGAGAACCGGTAGAGGTACTCAAAACACCCTCCGCCACACGCCGTCAGGTGGCTTGCGGAGTATCGATGTAGATGTACACGTAGATGTAGATGTAGAATCTGATGAGTGGTAGTCCCTGGAATGGGTAATGCCTTTTTGTAGAGTCTGCCATTCTAATTTGGTGAGCATTTCTCTGAAATGCTCTCACGCAGATTAGATAAATCAGTGAAAAATCTCGCAGCTCTTCTCTGAATCTCTTTATCTTTTGTCTCAACACAATTCGATGAGAGTCTCTCACTGACGGAAGTGGTCAAGAAACTGTTGACTGGAGGTAATATAAGCGATCTCTTTCATGCACTAATTACACTACACAATGATTCTCCCAATAAATTGAATTCTGGCGTCTATGTTCGCAAGAAGTGAATACCTGGAACAGGTGACTGTTCTTGGCAATGATTCTCGACCAAGCAGTATACAATATACAATCATTTCACCTGCTCTCCTTGTTATGTGGTAGTTTGTCCCCAATCGTCCTGTAACCTGCTTTATAATTTAATATACAAATCTGAATAGTAAGGCAAGTCAAATCGCCAACACAGCATGGAAAGTGAAAGCAATAATAACTGCTGCCAATGATTGCATTCTCTAATTATTTCTGTATCCCTTTTTATCTTGGTCCAGTGAGTGACTCTTGTAATTACAGCAGCTTTGAAGCTTTTAGCTGGCTGGCGAAAGGGAAAATTTACTTGGGAGAGTAGCAGTAGTCGTAAAGATGTTTTTTGCCGAAAGCCAGTCTGGGACAGGTAAAGTCAATGGAGAGCAGTTCTCCAGCCCAGATCAGAAGTCGTGGAGTAAGGACAGCCAGTATGCAGTAAAGCTTCACTGTGTGATAAGTGCAAGGAATGCTTTTAGCAGTGATTAAAACTTGAAAGACAGGAGAGTGCATGTGGCTATGTAGCTTAGGAGAAGCCTTTATACCAGGATGAGTCCAGCTGGAATATTTGTTAAAATTTTTGTAGGGGCTCTCGGGTTGGTTCATAGTAATTATTTTCGTTGCAGAGAAGAGATCCCAAACTCAGAATGCTTCAAGGGTGGCGAAGGAAATCAGCCATGCCCTGTCAGGGGGACCATGTCATCCTTTGCCCGGAGCGATTTATGGAAATCACATAAAACCTAAGCTGGATTGCTGGAGTTAGATTTGAACTGTCATCTTCCTGATTTCAAGCATAGTGTGCTAACCATTACCGCCTCTGTCGGCTTCAAGTATGAGAGGGTCCCATCCATTTCTACTGGGGAGAGATCTGAGACTCTTTCTAGCGACGGAAGTACCTCAACAGGAGGCAAGACTTCATAGAAATACATACCTTGTGTGAATGAGCATTTTCATATTGAAATAGGGTACCATGACATTGTTGCATCACGGGTAGCGGATGAGGATGTAGGATGTGTGCGACGAATCTCTACCAGCCGTGAACTGAAGACATACCCAATGACTCATGACGCAAGAAGTAACACCACCGAGCCTCTCCAAAACATTGCAAGAACGGAATCTCTGACTAGGTCGTCACCATACACGCTGACATTACTCGTCGAGCGTAATGCAGGACTGTGAATCATTGCTGAAAATGCGACATTATTTATCAGCAGTCCATGCTTCCCAGTCAAAGCATGACCGCAAACGCAGCCATTTTTACAGTGGTGTTAACAGCAGCCTCTGCATAGGATGCTAATTTCCAAATCAGGATATTGGTAGTCTCCGACTAATGCTACCGGATAACACGGAACGTAGCAGGGAATCCGTCTCCTTTTCCTAGATGGCAAAAGCCGATTTAGAGGGATTGCAATGAGCTTGGTTCACAGTACAGTGATCCTCCGTTATGATGCTGAGACGTGGTGGACTGGAAACTGAGGACAAATACAACTCTCCTAACGTTCCTATGTTGTCCAACATCGGGGGCCCATGTCAAATCCAAATATCCAACAAACCTGAATACTACTCGATTCCACCAACCAGCCAAATAGAGACCCATAATGAGGTGTCTTTCGAACTCTGTCACATGCTGACAAGGTTTTATCACACGAGTATATGGCATCTCCGTGTCCTACACAGTAATGGCTCAACTTCTCCCGCCATTCACGTCTCTTATATAGCAGGCCTCTTAGCATTATTAAGCACTACTCTCTGGTGGCCTTTCTGCCTGTGGCAGAGAACTGCAACTCTAATTCTTTACATACGCGCCGATCGTACGTAAGTTTGCGAAGTTACAGTGAATGCCAACCACGACTTTTTAGCGCTTCACAGTTTTTGTCAGGCAATGCATAATGAATAGCAACGGTCGGCTCATGCGTTCTCAAGGAACACCGCATGCTACGCTCGCTCTTCCCCATTAACAAGGGCATATTGTTCGCTCTGAAATTGAAATCCAAGTGGGTATTTGTTGCATACGCAGTTAGAGGGCTCTTCGGTTTACAAGAACGGCGTCGATCGCTTTCTGAAAGTCTAGATATACAGTGTCAAGTTGGGTTACGGTACCTACTGCTTTCTGAATCGCACGAACGAACAGATCAACGATGTTTCCACTTCAGCCTGCGGGAGTGGAAAAGGTGTCGTTCGCGCGAGTGGCAACTCGTTCTTTGTGACGGGTGAGGAGGAGTCTGGGCTGAGCAGTGCTGCGGTTAACACCTCGCTTGCAGTAGCGGTACATTGTGGCTCATATTGCTGGAGCTTTGAGGCCAGAAGAGCTTAAGGGCAGTATTTATGGGCCTCGGATGTTGCATTTGGTGATACTATTATCATGGCAAGGTTTTTGGCCCTATAAATATAATTCCGACGCCAAGAAGACATGTAACAGGGCGAGGCCAACAGTACTGCTATGACCACATCGCCACCAGGTTAACAGCCACTGCAAATTACGCCGCCAGTGCCACCAGCCATCCACTAAATTGTAAATGGACCAGGTGTTGGTGACATTTGATTGATTTCAATAATAATAGTGGTGTTGCTAAAACCTATCTTATACCCGTGATTATCCCAAATCACAACCCTATACAGGAATCCTATCCTATTGAAATTAATTTCGAGTGGCCTAATTTATTGCCAGAAAGTGGTTGAACTTGAATTTAATATTGTGTTACCATTTTCACAGCTAATTGTAACTTTTGAGTATGTCAAAAGACTCTTTATGAAAGCACATTTGTTATTTAAAGAGTTAGAGTTTGTTGTGCTTTATTTAATTAATAATTAGTGATAAGAATACTTACCGTTTCTCATACATATTGGTGTAGTTTTGTTAATGAACATGGTTTATCAAACCATGAAGGTTTAACGATCCTGATGTACTAGGCTACTCAGTTAATGAAGCAATGCAAAGGTTCCTTCAGAGCCAGTGTAGTTAGATTTGCATTCTGTTCAGTTGCATCAAACCGAGTTTAAGAAAGAACTATTTACTGTGTTATGTATTCTAATGCAAGTTGGCTGATGCACAGGCATAGAGACCCTGTACTAAGCAGTGAAGTTGTACATTATGTGCATTAGCATACCCCCTGATTTAAATTCAGAATCATTTGAAGCTTTTTCCTGCTCAGTATTGCTACTAGTTTCATGTGTGTCGGTAACTGGTTTTATAAACTGTTACACCTTGTTCATTTAAGGTATATATTGTTGAGTGGCATATGTTACTGTTTACTATCTCATTGGCCTTTTGTTTGTTAGTAACACGTTTATCTGCAAGGTTAGGTTACTGTGTTGTAGTATGAACAGATATAAGGAAATAGTTTAGAGTGTGTGTCAAGGAAGGTTAGGCTAGCCTTAGCACTGCCTTCTGCTTCATCATTCTGCTTGACACAAGAATGCCTAAGTAGGCTGGTGACTGGTTTTAATTTGTAATGTTACAACTTTCTTTTGTTGGGAAAACGTCTGTTCCAGACCCACCGTTTACTATTGTTTATACTCTGCTGGAGTGTTTCGGAAACGATTCCCAGATTTATTGTTCTGTCTCCTTTAAGTTACCTCACGGTCACAACTTTTAAAAATTCCTCGCATCGATTGCCGTTTAAGGTGGTCGGTGGTGCCGCTACAAGAGGAGACAGTGACGGTGGGAGAGAGAAAGTGGCAGTGAAGGAGAAAGAGAAATGAATGAAGACAATAGCAGTGGCAGCCAAAAACAGAAGACATGTAGTTGGTCAGTGAGAGAATGGTGAGTGGTAGCAAAAGAGAAAAGAGATGGACAGAGATAGAAGCAGTGGGAGCAAAAGAGAGAGGAGGCGGTCGAAATGAAAAATACAAATGAGAGGAGACCATATGCACATAGCATTGTCGGGTCTGGACCCTCCCAGACCAGCGAACTTTAACATAGGTATGGGGGAGGGCCCATTTTGAACTGAGATTTTAAACACGTTGGTATAGGGGAAAAAATAAGTTAGATCCCTCAGAATTTTTGAGCTGCTGAAATGTGATGCCAAACAGTGGCAGTGGGAAAGACAAAAGGAGACAGTGTAAGCGAGGGAGGAGATCTTTTTTCTTAAGTCATCAATCTTCTGATTGTTTTCATGCGGGCCGCCACGAATTCCACGCCTGTGCCAACTTCTTTATCTCGGAGTAGCACTTGCTGCAACCCATGTCCTCAATTATTTGCTGGATATATTCCAACCTCTTGTTTTCCTCTACAGTCTCTCTTAATGTTACTGTCCTTGCTTTTAATTTCACGGAATTTTGCTTTGACCTTTCTATATGCTATACTCCCAACAATCAGTTCTTTTCGATTTCCTCATACTTTTCACGCAGCCACGTCGCCTTAGCTTCCCTGCTCCTCTTTTTTTTTTTTTTTTTTTTTTCGTTCCTACGTGACTTGTATTTCTGTATTCCTGAATTTTCCTCAACATTTTTGTACCATCTTTCATCGATCAAATGAAGTATTTGTTCTATTACCTATGGTTTCTTCGCAGTTATCTTCATGGTACCTATGTTTTCGTTTCCAACTTCCGTGATTGCCCGTTCTACATATGTCCATCCCTCTTCATCTGAACTGCCTACTGAGCTATTCTTTATCGCAGTATCTATACCTTCAGAGAACATCAAGCGTATCTCATCATTCTTTAGTACTTCCGTATCCCACTTCTTTGGGCAATGATTCTTTCTGACTAGTCTCTTCAACTTCAGCCTACTCTTCATCACTACTAAATTGTAATCTGAGTCTATATCTGCTGATGCGTATGCCTCACAGTCCTGTAACTGATTTCGGAAACTTTGCCTGCCCACGATGTAATCTAACTGAAATCTGAAATCTTCCCGTGTCTCCCGGCCCTTTACAAGTGTACCTCCTCCTGTGATTCTTGAAAAGAGTTTTCGCTTTTAATAGCTGATATATATATATATATATATATATATATATATATATATATATATATATATATATATATATTGCTGAACTCAATTAGTCTCTCTCCCCTCTCATTCCTGGTACCAAGCCCATAATCTCCTGTCAATCTTTCTTCTACTCCTTCCTCTACAAACGCATTCCAGTTCCACATGACTATTAGACTTTCATCTCATTTTACGTACTAAGGAGGAGAAGAACAGCGTTTCACGTTCCGTCGACAACGAGGTCATTAGAGACGAAGTACAAGCTCGGATTAGGGAAGGATGGTGAAGGATATCGGCATATGTCTGAAGCAATTTAGGGAAATCATGGAAACCTAAATCAGGATGGCCGGACGCGGGTCTGAACCGTCGTCCTGTCGATTGCGAGTTCAGTGTGCTCACCACTGCGCCACTTCGCTCGGTATGTATTGAATTACCCGTTCAGTATCCTCACATACTTCCTATATCTTCATCCTGCGACGTCGACATGAATACCTGAACAATCGTGGTCGGTGTTTGTTTGCTGTCGATTCTGACGAGAACAGCCGTATCACTGAATTGTTCACAGTAACTCGCTCTCTGCTCCACCTTCCTACTCATGACGAATCCTACTCTCGTTATGTCGTTTTCTGCTGCTGCTGATGTCACGCTATAGTCGTCAGACAAGAAATGCTTGTCTTCTTTCCATTGCACTTCACTGACCTTCACTCTATCTAGACTGAGCCTTAACATTTCCCTTTTCACATTTTCTGGCTTCCCTACCACGTTGAAGCTTCTGAAATTCCAAGCCCCGACTCCTACAACGTTCTCTTTTAATTGGTTATTCCATCTTTTTCATCTTTTTCTCGTGATCATCCCCCTTGGCAGTTCGCTCCTGGAGATCCGAATATAGGACTAGTCCGGAATCTTTTGCCGAAGGAGATAACGTCATGACACTTTATCAGTTACAGGTCAGATGTCCTGCGGATACACATTTTCTACCTCTACATGGATACTCTGCAAATCATAAATGCCAGGCACGGGGTTCATCGAACCTCCTTCACAATAACTCTTTATTTTTCTAATGTCGCCCAGCGCGGTAAAAACGAACACCTGTATCTTTCCGTGTGAGCTCTGATTTCCGTTATTTTATTTGATGATCGTTTCTCCCTACGTAGGTCGGCATCAACAAAATATTTTCGCATTCGGAGGAGAAAGTTGGTGATCGAAATTTCGTGAGAAGATTCTGCCGCAACGAAAATCGCCTTTGTTGCAATGATGTCCATCCGAAATCTGGTATCATTTCAGTGACACGCTCTCCCCTATTTCGCGATAATACAAAACGTGCTGCGCTTCTTTGAAATTTCTCGATGTACTCCGTCAGTCCTGACCGGTAAGGATCCCACACCGCGCAGCAATATTCTAAAAGAAGACGGACAAGCGTAGTATAGGCAGTCTCTTTAGTAGATGTGTTACATTTTCCATGTGTCCTGTCCAGTCTTTGGCTAGCCTTCCGCACAACATTTTCCACGTGTTCCTTCCAATTTAACTTGTTCTTAATTGTAATTCCTAGGTATCTAGTTGAATTCACGGCCTTTAGATTTGACTGATTTATTGTGTAATCGAAGTGTCTTTAATGCAGTAGTTTCCATTGGTTTCCGCATCCTCATGCCGTTGATGACTCTTGATTCTTCCGCCTTTAGCAACGTTTGTTACTCCAAGGGCAGGAGAGCGCCCTGAACCTCTGTCCGCTCCTCCGCTCTTACCGACAATGCCGTTGGCTGAATGAGGTTGACTTCTTATGCCGGAAGTCTTCGGTCTCCTTTGCTGATCATTTTTTATTCAAAATGTACTTGGGGTTAGAACTCAAGACCGAGAACGTTTTGATTACGGATCAAAGACGCTACCGCTAGACCACAGAATTTCCAGTTTCCTGTTATAAAAGAGCGCGAATATGTTCGCATTTCAGAATTTTTGGTGAGAAAGGCGGAATGAAGATCGAGGTAAGTGGTTCCCCACATTTCTGTCGCAGTATTTTGAAGAGGAACGTATTCGCCTGTTTGTGCTGCGACAGGAGCATTTTTCCTCTAATTGAATAACGCTTCGCTCTTCCAAAATATAAATAAACCTACCGAGAAATATGGCTTCAGTGGAACTGGGCAATCAGCACAGTCTAATTCATGCTAAGTACTGGAGCTCAGTTCTTGCCATCAGTGAGACGAAACATTTTAAAACTTACACAGATTCTATTCGTTGTTCAACAGTCATGTAAACTAACACACACTCGTTGATTGATGAGCGAGTTTAGGACACATCGCTATGGGAAATAGGTACATCTTACGTTCGGTATTTTATGGTTATGTTAGGTATTCTATAGTTACGTCTTTACTAATGAATCTCCGAGACACTGTAAAATCAAAAGTTTCTGATAATGACTGTATTGTGTAAGCCATGTTTCTTTTACTTCAGGTTTTAGTGATGTCCGACACCATACTTCCATTCCATAGACGTAGACAAAGTTGATGTAAGTTCTTGATGCTAAGTTAAGCTTCGATCTTAGCAGAGCGTGAGGTTTGGGGAAAGCAGGATGGAGAACCTTTTTGGCAGGTTTATTAGGGAAATAAGAGGGGTGATGTTATCTGTGGGCTACGCAATGATGTCACTATAGGCATACATGTGCACTTATAATCAGCAGTAATGATGAAAATTACACGCAGAAGTACAAGGTTCTGTGAAAGAATATTAAAGAGTTTTTCAAGTTCAAACACATTCATTAAGTAATATACTTTTTTAGTTGACACACAGAACACACGTTCGCCGCACTACTATAGTGACATAGCTGTTATATCACTACAGTTGGCAGAAATCGTTAACAGTGACAGTCGACACAAATTGTACCGACATGTACCGTTAACGACTAGGGAGCCAAACATCACCTTAGCGTCGACAGCTTACAGAAGTCGTGTCACTCCTCGATGCTACCAAACTTTGCATTATAACAGTTATTGTATGTGTTCAAAGGCAAAATGCACTCTCAAATTCATTATAACTAAAAAAACAGCTTCGTGCTTATGAGGGGTGGGGTTTGACACCCCCCCCCCCCCTCTTTTCCCACCTTCGCATCTACATCCCTGAGGGGCACGGAGCTGATCCTAGGCAATGTCCCAGACGTATTCATAGGTTTCAGATGCGAAGAATTTGGTGGTCAAGGCATCAACGTGAGTTCAGTATCAAACTCCTCGAATCACAGTGGCGTGACTTTGGCCTTGTGAAATGGGCACTTACGCAACTGCAAGGTGCAGTCGCCGGCGGTGAAGACATCAAGCACGAAGGAAAGCACGCCGCCCTAAGCAACGTTCACGTCGTCCAGAGGCGTCACGGTCCTTTCTACACTGAAGCATCAAAGAACATGGTACAGGCATGCGTATTCAAATACAGAGATATGTAAACAGGTGCAAGATGGCACTGCTTTCGGCAACGCCTATCTAAGACAGCAAATGTCTGGCGCAATTGTTAGACCGGTTGCTGCTGCTAATATGACAGGTAATCACGATTTAGCCGGCCGGGGTGGCGGAGCGGATCTAGGCGCTACAGTCTGGAACCGCGCGACCGCTAGGGTCGCAGGTTCGAATCCTGCCTCGGGCATGGGTGTGTGTGATGTCCTTAGGTTGGTTAGGTTTAAGTAGTTCTAAGTTCTAGGGGACTGATGACCTCAGAAGTTAAGTCCCATAGTGCTCAGAGCCATTTGAACCAATCAAGATTTAAGTGAGTTTGAACGTGGTGTTATAGTTGGCGCACGGGCGATGGGACACAGCATCTCCGAGGTAGCGAAGAAGTGGGGATTTTCCTGTACGACTGTTTCACGAGTACACCGTGAATATCAGGAATCCGGTAAAACATCAAATCTCCGACATCGCTGCGGTCGGAAAAAGATCCTGTAAAAATGGGACCAGCGACGACTGTAGAGAGTCGTTCAATCTGACAGAAGTGCAACCCTTCCGCAAATTGCTACAGATTTCAGTGCTGGGCTATCAACAAGTGTCAGCGTGCGAACCATTCAACGAAAAATCATTTCTATGGGCTTTCGCAGCCAAAGGGCCAGTCGTGTACCCTTTATGACTGCGTGACACAAATCTTTGCCTCGCCTTGGCCCGTCAATATCGACATTGGGCTGTTGATGACTCGAAACATGTTGCCTGGTCAGACGAGTCTCGTTTCAAATTGTATCGAGCGGATGGACGTGTACAGGTACGCAGACAACCTCATGAATCTATGGACCGTCCATATCAGCAGGGGACTGTTCATGCTGGTGGAGACTCTGTAATAGTGTGGGGTGTGTGCAGTTGGAGTGACATGGGACCCCTGATACGTCTAGATATGACTCTGACAAGTGACACGTATGTAAGCATCCTGTCTGGTCACCTGCATCCGTTCACGTCCATTGTGCATTCCGATGGACTTGGGCATTTCCAGCAGAGTAATGGGACACCCAACACATCCAGAATTGCTACAGAGTGGTTCCAGGAACACTCTTCTGAGTTTAAAACACTTTTGCTGGCCACCAAAAATCCCATACATGAACATTACTGAGCATATCTGGGATGCCTAGCAATGTGCTGTTCAGAAGAGATTTCCACCTCTTCGTACTCTTACGGATTTATGGTCAGCCCTGCAGGATTCATGGCCTCAATTCCCTCCGGAACTACTCAGACATGAATTGAGTTTCTTGAATGTTTCGATCACGAATTTGCCTGGATCTAGTGTATCATTTTGGCAGGCGACATGTTTCCATTGATCCACGCTCTGGTCTCGATGATCTCTAGCGAATTGCATTTGTAACTGACGATATAGCTGCGTCAACGTGGGAGATAGTAGGTGCCGTGTGCTGCAGAGCGCTATGTTCAATCATCTGCACTATGTGGCGTGATCTGAAAGTCTTGCGCCTGCGTCACCATCGTACTCTGTCGTGAGATCTGCCACAGATTTCTGTATATTCTGCTCTATGGAGCAGACAAGCGTACGACCACCACATTTCCGCCAAAACCAGAACGTCCAGCAACTTGTCGCCTACTCGTGGTTTTCACGTCCTCCTACCAACTTCCATAAATGCTCACGACTTACCGCGCGACTAGCTGGCCAGATTCGCCGTTTCCAAAGCAGTGGTTGGCAGGGTCAGGCCATGGCAACGTGCTTTTGGTCAAAGTCGCTTACTTCAGTGGATTAGCCGGCCGGTGTGGCCGTCCGGTTCTAGGCGCTTCAGCCTGGAACCGCGCGACCGCTACGGTCGCAGGTTCGAATCCTGCCTGGGGCATGGTTTTGTGTGATGTCCTTAGGTTAGTTAGGTTTAAGTAGTTCTAAGTTCTAGGGGACTGATGACCTCAGCAGATGAGTCCCATAGTGCTCAGAGCCATTTGAACCATTTTTTTCAGTGGGTTACCCTATTTACTGCCAGCATCGTCGACTGAATGATTCCCCATTCGTCTCTGCTCCACTTGTAGTAGTTTCCTTACCGCGTCAGGTCACTTGAACGCCACCGTACGACTTTCAACGTCAGGGTGGACAACGGACATAATAGACTTCAACATAAAAAAGACACGCACAACGAAAGAATTATCCGAATTGGACGTTATTTTTGATGTACTTGGGCAGACAGTCAAATAATTACAATTTCTGACACATTGTATAATTTATTCAAGAGAAAGAGCTTCGGAAACAGAGCAAGTCAGTAACACGTTGGTCCATCTCTTGCCCCTATGCAAGCAGTTACTGGGCTTGGCATAGATTGATGTAGTTGTTGGATGTCCTCCTTAGGGATAGCCGGCAGGGACGACCGTGCGGCTCTAGGCGCTACAGTCTGGAACCGCGCGACCGCTACAATCGCAGGTTCGAATCCTGCCTCGGGCATGGATGTGTATGATGTCCTTAGGATAGTTAGGTTTAAGTAGTTCTAAGTTCTAGGGGACTGATGACCTTAGAAGTTAAGTCCCATAGTGCTCAGAGCCATTTGAAACAATTGAACCTTAGGGATATCGTGCTATATTCTGTCCAATTACAGCATTAGATCTTCGAAATCCCTATATGTTGGAGGGCACTTCCCATAGCGCTCCAAGTGCTCTCAACTGGGGAGAGATCCGGCGACTTTGCTGCCTGTGATATGGCTTCTCAAGCACGACGACCAGCAGTGTAAGCTCTGGTGATGGGCGGGTATGCATGATCGTGCGGAATGTACGCCCAGAATTGTTTGCTATGAGGCGCAACTAAATGGGGCGTATAGTATTGTCGACGTGGTGCTGTGCTGTTTGGATGCCACGGGTGACAATAGCAGTCCAGACTGTCACTTCTGGTTTTCGGGCCATGAGACAGGTAGCAATCAGGTTTTTCATCCTACCGTTGTCTGGGGCGTCCCCAGACACATCTTTGCTGTGGTTGGGGCTCAATTTTGGAGTGGAACTCATCACTGAAAACAGTCAAACTCTAGTCAATGAGAGTAAAGGCCTGATGACAAGCAAAACCAGGTCTGGAGATGCCCCAGACGCCAGTGTGATACCAACACTAATGTCGCCCGCCATACGACCTGACATCTGGGAATGTTGGTCTGGGGTGTCATTTCATTTGGTAACAGGACCGCTCCGGTCATCATCCGCTGCACCCTTAGAGCATCTCGCTACGTCGACGACATTTTATGCCAATCTTTGTAACCCTTCATGGTAGGGCATGTGCTTACATTTCAGCAAGACCATGCCTACCTGCACACACTGAGAGTTTCTACGACTTGTCTTCGTGTTTCCCAAACCCTACTTTGTCCTGAAAGTTCTCAAATCTGTCCCCAGTTGAGAAAGTTTGGAGCACTATGAGTAGGGCCCTCGAATGATCTGGGGATTGTGACAATCAACCTCCGAATTTAGGACGATTCTACATTCTACATTCTACATGTATGCTCCGCAAGCCACCCAACGGTGTGTGCTGGAGGGCACTTTACGTGCCGCTGTCACTACCTCCCTTTCCTTTTCCAGTTGCGTATGGTTCGCGGGAAGAACGACTGCCGGAAAGCCTCCGTGCGCACTCGAATCTCTCTAATTTTACACTCATGATCTCCTCGGGAGGTATAAGTAGAGGAAGCAATATATGCGATACCTCATCCAGAAACGCACCCTCTCGAAACCTGGACAGCAAGCTACAGCGCGATGCAGAGCGCCTCTCTTGCAGAGTCTGCCACTTGAGTTTGCTAAACATCTCCGTAAAGCTATCACGCTTACCAAATAACTTTGCGACGAAACGCGCCGCTCTTCTTTGGATCTCCTCTATCTCCTCTGTCAACCCGACCCGGTACGGATCCCACACTGATGAGCAATACTCAAGTATAGTTCGAACGAGTGTTTTGTAAGCCACCTCCACTGTTGATGGACTACATTTTCTAAGGACTCTCCCAATGAATCTCAACCTGGAAGCCGTCTAACCAACTATTAATTTTATATGATAATTCCACTTCAAATCGTTCCCTACGCATACTCCCAGATATTTTACAGAAGTAACTGCTACCAGTGTTTGTTCCACTGTCATATAATCATACAATAATTTCTATGTATCCGCAATACATTACATTTGTCTAAAGGGTCAGTTGCCACTCCCTGCACCAAGTGCCTATCAGCTGCAGATCTTCCTGGATTTCGCTGAAATTTTCTAATATTGCAACTTCTCTGTATACTACAGCATCATCCGCGTAAAGCCGCATGGAACTTCCGACACTATCTAATAGGTCATATATATATATATATATATATATATATATATATATATATATATATATATATATATATATATATATATATATATTGTGAAAAGCAATGGTCCCATAACACTCCCCTGTGGCAGACCAGAGGTTACTTTAACGTCTGTAGACGCCTCTCCATTGAGAACAACATGCTGTGTTCTGTTTGCTAAAAACTCTTCAATCCAGCCACACAGCTGGTCTGATATTCCGTAGGCTCTTTGTTTATCAGGCGACAGTGCGGAACTGTATCGAACGCCTTCCGGAAGTCAAGGAAAATGGCATCTACCTGGGAGCCTGTATCTAATATTTTCTGGGTCTCATGAACAAATAGAGCGTGTTGGGTGTCACACGATCGCTGTTTCCGGAATCCATGTTGATTCCTACAGAGTAGATTCTGGGTTTCCAGAAATGACATGATACGCGAGCCTCAGAAGAACATCAACCAATGCCAAGCCAAAATAACTGTTCTCATGAGGGCCAGAGGTTGACCAATGCGTTACTGGTGTGGTCAAGTTGCGAAGCTCCCTCTCCTAATCAATTTTTTGCGTACATGCAGATCACATTTACAGGTTCCCGTCCCATTCGGACAAGTCCTTCATGGTGTGTCCCAGTTTTCCTTTCTTTCCTAGAGTGTATTATCGCTACCTCTCGCACTCACTCTGATCTGGAGCGTAGCTGTGCCTAGTCAGTTGTTAGGGCTGACTCTACGGTTCGCTTTGTCTGACAATAGTCCGGTGTGGCACACGACTCGTTTCCTGCCGCCTCGCCGGTGCCAGCCAGGGCGCGCGGCGCACCTGCGGCGGGCTGGCGACAGCACGCGACACGGCAAGGCTGTCCTCGCGGGCGCATACGAATGACCGCGGAGATGGCCGGCGCCAGATAGCGCAGCCTTGGACCGCAGCGGCGGCACGCGCCTCAGCCAGCAGGAGCCAGCCGCCGGCAGCTGCTCCAGCCGCCGCGACATTGAGGCCCACGCCCGCCGCTTCCGCAACTCTCGGCGCCGCAGCCTCCAGCGGCCGCCAGCTGCTCCGCGCAGCGCCGAGCCGGCCGCAGCACCAGCTACTGGGAGGCGCTTGTCGCCTGCCTCCAGCGACCGCACTGTATGTGTCCCGCTACCTGCCAGGCGTAAAGCCAAGGCACGGGCTTTGTAAGAGACGAGGTAGTCATGAAGATCATGACCGTCCCCCATATACATTTTGCTAAAACCGTTTAAATTTTTATACGAACACTCTAAGACAGGAAAAAAGTGACGCACCACGTAGGAATTATCCGAACGAGGTGGAAATCGGTAGACGTAATGTAAATTTCAGACAAACAATTCATTAGTGTTTTAGAAAAAAAAGGCTGATCTATTCAGTGGAAAGATCTTTAAAAACTGAGCAAGTCAATAACTCGCTGGTCCATCAAGCAATTACTCTACTTGGCATACATTCGTATACACTACTGGCCATTAAAATTGCTACACCACGAAGATGACGTGCTACAGACGCGAAATTTAACCAACAGGACGAAGATGCTGTGGTATGCAAATGATTAGCTTTTCAGAGCATTCACACAAGGTTGGCGCCGTTGGCGACACCTACAACGTGCTGACACGAGAAAAATTTCCAACCGATTTCTCATACACAAACAGCAGTTGACCGGCGTTGCCTGGTGAAACGTTGTTGTGATGCCTCGTGTAAGGAGAAAAAATGCGTAGCATCACGTTGCAGACTTTGATAAAGGTCGCATTGTAGCCTATCGCGATTTCGGTTTATCGTATCGCGACAATGCTGCTCGCGTTGCTCGAGATCCAATGACTGTTAGCAGAATATGGAATCTGTGGGTTCAGGAGGGTAATACGGAACGCCGTGGTGGATCCCAACGGCCTCGTATCACTAGTAGTCGAGATGACAGGCATCTTATCCGCATGGCTGTAAGGGATCGCACAGCCACGTCTCGATCCCTGAGTCAACAGATGGGGACGTTTGCAAGACAACAACCATTTGCACGGACAGTTCGACGACGTTTGTAGCAGCATGGACATGCACTATCAGCTCGGAGACCATGGCTGCGGTTACCCTTGACGCTGCATCACAGACAGGAGCGCCTGCGATGGTGTACTCAATGACGAACCTGGGTGCACGAATGGTCAAACGTCATTTTTTCGCATGAATCCAGATTCTGTTTACACCATAATGATGGTCGCATTCGTGTTTGGCGACATCGCGGTGAACTCAAATTGGGAGCGTGTACTCGTCATCGCCATACTGGCGTATCACCCGGCGTGATGGTATAGGGTGCCATTGGTTACACGTCTCGGTCACCCCTTGTTCGCACTGACGGCCCTTTGAACAGTGAACGTTACATTTCAGATGTGTTACGACCCGTGGCTCTACCCTTCATTCGAACCATGCAAAACCCTACATTTCAGCAGGATAATGCACGACCGCATGTTGCAGGTCCTGTACGGCCTTTTCTGGATACAGAAAATGTTCGATTGCTGCCCTGGCCAGCACATTCTCCAGATCTCTCACCGGTTGAAAACGTCTGGTCAATGGTGGCCGAGCAACTAGCTCGTCACAATACGCCAGTCACTACTCTTGATGAATTGTGGTATCGTGTTCAAGCTGTATGGGCAGCTGTACCCGTACACACCATCCAAGCCGAGGCGTATCAAGACCGTTATTACGGCCAGAGGTGGTTGTTCTGGGTACTGATTTCTCATGATCTGTGCACCCAAATTGCGTGAAAATGTAATCGCATGTCAGTTCTAGTATAATATATTTGTCCAATGAATACCTGTTTATCATCTACATTTCTTCTTGGTGTAGCAATTTTAATGGCCAGTAGTGTAGTTGTTGGATGTCCTCCTCTGGGATATCGTGCCAAATTCTGCCCAAATAGAGCATTAGATCGCCAGTATCCATAGCTAGGTGAAGGACCCATCCCATAATACAGCCCATAATCTCCGAGGTAAGGATGATGTGGGGATTTTTCCGTACGATGATTCACAATTGTACCGTGAATGTCAGGAATCCGGTAAATCATCAAATCTCTGAGATCGCTGCGGCCAGAAAAAGATCCTGCAAGAGAGAGACTAACGACAACTGAACACAATCGTTCAACTTGACAGACGTGCAACCCATTGGCAAATTGCTGCAGATTTCAATGCTGGGCTATCAACAAGTGTCAGCGTGCCAACCATTCAACGAAACGTCATCGAAATAGGCTTTCGGAACCGAAGGCCCACTCATGTACCCTTGATGACAGCGCGACACAAAGCTTTACGCCTCGCCTGGGCCTGTCAGCACCGACAGCGGACTGTTGACGACTGGAGATATGTTGCCTGGCCGGACGACTCTCGTTTCAAATTGTATCGAGCGGATGGATGTGTACAGGTATGTAGACAACCTCATGAATTCGTGGACTCTGCACGTCAGCAGGGGACTGCTCAAGCTTGTGGAGGCTCTGTAATGGTGTGGGGCGTATGCAGCTGGAGTGATATGGGGCCCCTGGTACGTCTACACACGACTCTGATAGACGACACTTACATGAGCATCGTGTCCATTGTGCATTCCGACGGACTTGAACAATTCCAGCAGGACAATGCGACACCCCACACGTCCGAAATTGCTATAGAGTGTCTCCAGGAACACTCTTCTGAGTTTAAACTCTTCCGCTGCCCACCAAACTCCCAGACTTGAACATTATTGAGCACACCTGGAATGCATTCCAACGTACTGTTCAGAAGAGATCTCCATCCCCTTGTACTTTTACGGATTTATGGGCAGCCCTGCAGGATTAATGGTGTCAATTCCCTCGAACACTACTTCAGACATTATTCTAGATCATGCCGCGACGTGTTGCGGCACTTCTGCGTGGTCGCGGGGGCCCTACACGATATTACGCAGGTGTATCAGTTTCTTTGGCTCTTCAGTGTATAATAAGGAGATCATTCACCTGATTTTCCATTCAACCTGTGATAGATATCGAGGACACCATGAAATCTGTGCATTGCTTGAAAATTATTGAGGACTACCTGCATCTGTTTGTGATTGATGTCTTCTCTGTCGGTGGTGACATTTTCCAGTAGGATAACTGTCTGTGTCACAAGACCAGCATCGAACTACAGAAGCTTAAGGAACATGATAGTGAACTCATTGTGATGTCGTGACCACTAAATTCGCCTGACCTGAAACCAATGACCAATGGAAGTTATCTGGGACGCTGTCAGGACTCAGCTTACAAAGTATCCTGTATTGCGGGCAGCCATGTGGGTACCTCTGATGAACTTCTACATCTGACTGTCTCCAAGATGAAGAACCACCCTTCAGTTACATTACTGGGAAATTCACGCGCAATGGAAATTAAACGCGAATGAGAAGATGTTGCTTCTGTGTATCAGTGTACATACAAACACACATCTGTATCGCTACGTCATTTTAGCTGAATGCACTGTGTCATCATAATAGGGCACCTGTACAGATGGATGTCCCCGTGTATGTATGTATGTATAACTCTGAGGAGCCGGCAGCGGTGGTCTCGCGGTTCTAGGCGCGCAGTCCGGAACCGCGCGACTGCTACGGTCGCAGGTTCGAATCCTGCCTCGGGCATGGATGTGTGTGATGTCCTTAGGTTAGCTAGGTTTAAGTAGTTCTAAGTTCTAGGGGACTGATGACCACAGCTGTTAAGTCCCATAGTGCTCAGAGCCATTTGAACTCTGAGGAAGGATTCGTCCAAACGCTAGCGAGTGTCTCACTCTTGTTTATTTTCTATGAACGACGTAGAAACTCAAGTAATCGTTACTCCTTACATTATTTCGGACCATAAAGTAACCTGGAAATTAAATTCTGTAAAATGGCAAGAAATTCTAGAAAATGGAAGGCTTTGTTGAACATAATATTCTTTCCAGATTTTTGTCCTCGTTGATGAACTTGCGTCCTGCTCGCTTGCCGGCAACCTTCCAATCAGATATTCGGCCCATTCACAGTTTAACCGTAGCTGCTGCCGACACAAATCCGACGCGGTTCTTCAGCCCACAGGCAGAGACAGCAAACGACAGGAAGCTGGGTAAGCCAAGACAATAAAGAAAAGATCGCTCTCCACTACCACCTACACTAAGAAAAAAATAAGATAGTGACACACTCCCCAAACGTATCCGGAAATGGCATATACACGCTATCACGAAAGTTTATCCTTCTCTTACTCGGCTGTCTTACTTTGCTCCGCCGGCCGCGGTGGTCTTGCGGTTCTAGGCACTGCAGTCCGGAACCGCGGGACTGCTACGGTCGCAGGTTCGAATCCTGCCTCGGGCATGGATGTGTGTGATGTCCTTAGGTTAGTTAGGTTTAAGTAGTTCTAAGTTCTAGGGGACTGATGACCTAAGATGTTAAGTCCCATAGTGCTCAGAGCCATTTGAACCATTTACTCTGCTCCCTCATGTCACCTTCCTCGCCTGTAGCATTTGTTATTGGGATGAAAACTGTTGTGTCTAGGCAAGACAGCCTAGACACAATGAGAGGAAGCCGAAAGGCACGCGCTTAAACTCACGCAGGCTGGCGTGAGGTCTGAAACAGGATACGTAATGAATGCTATAAAGAAAAATACGTAGCTTCTGGAATACTTAACTTTAATCCATAATTGTAGAACATCGCTCTTGATGATACATGCTTCATAATATTAATTAGCAATTGAATACGGCGCATTGCTAGGTCGTAGCAAAGGTAGCTGAATGCTAGGCTAACTATCGTCTCGGCAATTGAGAGCGTAATTGTCAGTGATCCCCTTCTGGCAAAGTCGGCTGTACAACTGGGGCGAGTGCTAGTACGTCTCTCTAGACCTGCCGTGTGGTGGCGCTCGGTCTGCGATCACTGACAGTGGCGACACGCGGGTCCGACGTATACTACCGGACCGCGGCCGATTTAAAAGCTACCACCTAGCAAGAGTGGTGTCTGGCGGTGACACCACAAAAACACAACTGAACACGGCCCAAAGAACTGTTAATCTACATACGCGCAACTGAATAACGTTTATAAACAAACAGGTGGCGGAAAGTGTACTAACAGAGAGCATACCTCATTCTTACCTATTCCATACAACTCAATTTCGACGTGGTTGGATATCGAAGGAACATCACAGTGAAGATCTTCTTCTCTTTATTATTAGACAAGTTATGGTGTGAAAAAACCCTGGAGATGCTCGGGATATATTCTTATGCAAACAATGAAATGATACTGTAATGTTCAATAACAGTTTTTGCTTTCCCTTCCTGACAGCAGCGGCAAGCGGTTCATTACGCCACTGCATTAAATGCCAGAAAATTTAAAGTACCATCAATTGGAACCCTAATACACAGCGATTTAGATGTATTGGGACAGCAATTTAAAACGATAGGAAAAGGACTCATCGCCGAGGGACTGTGGTAATCGTATGCGTTAAAGGAAAGGGGTCCTATTCTCTCGTATTCTCTTGCATTAATTACTGTAGTCAGAGATATACTCAGAAGCGAAAAGCTGCACAAGGACAACTGTTACTGAGAAATCAACTCACATATAACGAACCCCAACGGTGCATTGGAAAGTAGGATATGAAAACTAACTCTATAGATAAAGGGAACAAGAGGTAACCTGGAATGACTATTAAAACGAAACTCATCCCGAACAGGCCATGAAGACCGAATGGAACCGGCCGGCCGCCGTGTCATCCTCAACCCTTAGGCGTCACTGGATGCGGATATGGAGGGGCACGTGGTCAGCACACCGCTCTCCCGGCCGTATGTCAGTTTCTGGGAATTATTATTGACAAACTGCAATACAGCCACTGCTGGTACCAGCAACAGCTCCACAGAATTAGCGTCGTACCATCAGCACACTACAACAGGGAACGGGAGGGGGGGAGAGGTCAAGGACGTCAAAATATTATACAGGATGACCCAAAAGTCGATTAAAATTTGAAAATGCACTTATTTATGGAATAATATAGGTACAGAGATAAAAGTTGAACACCTACCTGAAACGACATGGGTTTTTAACGAATCAACAAAACTGATGCAAAAACCGTCCAATAGAAGGTGCTGGACAGCGGGGTGTTGCTTTTCAAACTGACAGCATGATACGTGTAAGATAAACCGATATATTACAAAATCGCATCATCCAAAGCATCGCTGATAAATATCTGCTAGGAGGTACGACTTCTATGGAGGATGGCGCTCCACGTGTGAAAGATCTCTCGTGTACCTCGTTTGATGAGAATCGCAAGGCTACTGACATCATCCAACCTAATTAAAAACTAAACTAAACTCCTCCCAGAGAGGCCATGAAGGCCGACCGGCCGCCGTGTCATCCTCAGACCACAGGCGTCACTGGATGCGGATATGGAGGGGCACGTGGTCAGCACACCGCTCTCCCGGCCGTATGTCAGTTTCCGAGACCAGAGCCGCTACTTTTCAGTCAAGTAGCGCCTCAGTTTGCCTCACAAGGGCTGAGTGCACCTCGCTTGCCAACAGCGCTCGGCAGACCGGATGGTCGCCCATCCAAGTGCTATCCCAGCCCGACGGCGCTTAACTTCGGTGATCTGACGGGAACCCGTGTATCAGTGCGGCAAGGCCGTTGGCCATCCGACCTCATTAGTGATCCTAAAAGACAATATCCGGTGACAGTTTCTCACCACACATACTGATATGCTATACAGTGCCGTTAAACACTGTCCGTCGACTACAGATGCTGCTGATAAATGGCAACCGACAATTTGAGCATATGTTACGAAGAACATCGTCTTTGAAAAAATCAATTGTTATACCAATTATTGCCTTTGTATCGTGTGAAGCGCCATCTGTTGGTCATTTTGTGAATTTTTTGTTTCAATAACACTCCATGTCATTACAAGCATGTGTGCTAATTCGTACCTCTCGTCCTACTTTATTACGTCAAATCTTGAATCTTCAAACGTTAACGAACTTTTGGGTCACGCTATAACTCACTGTCCCAGACACAGACAGGAATAAGATTTTCTCGGTCCGGCATTAAGTTTTAATCTGCCAGGAAGTTTCGTATCAGCGCACATTCCGCTGCAGAGTGAAAATCTCATTCAGGAATCAGATTTTCTGATACTTGTTCCGGAAACTCTGTAAGTAGGCGAATGCTAATTTAGGTTTTTAGCATCTCCCATGAGTTCGAGAAACGAATCGCCTTTCTTCATGTACATTTAGTATTCCTTGTTAGTCTGCATTTAATACGGCTTCCACACATTTAAGTAACATTTTAAGAATGAATGCAGAAGCCATTTCCAATCAATCTTCTTCGCCTTTTCCCAGTATGCTGCCAATGAATTGAGTTCTACCATTTTCCTTACTCACTACTAAGCCAATGTGATCACTCCATTTCACATCCCTACAAATGGTTACACCCCGATATTTGTACGAGTTGACTGATTCCTACTATGATTCACTGATAGGATACTACTTGTCTGCGTTTTGTGTATTTCGCAGTTTTACGTTTCTGAACAATTAAAACAATTTGCCAATCCTTACTTTCTTATCAAGGTCTGACTGGATACTTGTGCGTTTTTTTCAGGTAGTACTTCATTACAAATAACTGCATCATCTACAAAAGGTCTGAAATTACTGTTAATATTGTTTGCGTAATTATTCATATGCAACGTCAACAGCGATTGCTCAAAGATGGTTCAAATGGCTCTGAGCACTATGGGACTTAACTTCTAAGGTCATCAGTCCCCTAAATTTAGAACTACTTAAACCTAACTAACCTAAGGACATCACACACTTCCATGCCCGAGGCAGGATCCGAAGCTGCGACCGTGGTGGTCCAGACTGTAGCGCCTAGAACCGCTTGGCCACCCCGGCCGGCAACAGCGATTGTCCCAGTATGCACACTAAGACGAAAAAAGCGATTCACCACAAAGGAAGTAAGTAAATTGGTCACTAATTTATGAACATACAAATGTCGAAGGAAAGTGAAAAACTGTAAACTTTGGCGACTGGTGGATTAAAGTATGACACTTCAGCGCAACTTTAGCGCCCAGCTACGAAGGATAGAAAATAGGGGACATTTCGATACCAGGGCAAAATTCTTTCCGAATTTCAATCCTTGTAATCAGCTGGACAGTAACTATGCCTAGCAGACTGCGTGAGCAATATACGCAGATGTCAGCATATGGGAGAGAACGTGTAGCTGTGCTCCCATAAACCGGTTGGAGTAATCGGAGAATCGCTTGAAATTTGAGTAGGGGCGATGCCACTGTTCGGAGATGTTGGCAGGAATGGGTGAACATGGCCATGACCTAGAGAGACAAGAGAATGTGTGGACCGAGCAATCAGAGGCCCCGGATTGATAGTCATCACCGATCCGACGTGCAGCTGGTGCTTCTGTGAGCCCGAGGACAGTTAATAGGTGGTTCGCAGAAAGGGGATGAGCTCATGACGCCCCTTGCGCTGACTGTAATTGACCCTTGTACACAAATAAGACGTTTGCAGTGGTTTCGGGCACATTCGACATTGTACATTATTGAATGGAGTAGAATTGTCATCAGTGATGAGTCCCGCCTAGAAGTCATCCCCGATGACCAACGAAGAGCGGTGGGATATCAGCGTGGCTGTTGGCCGCGATACGGCACGACAACCAGGAGTGATGGTATGGGGCGCCGTTCCATTTCGTAGATGGACCTCTCGGGTTGTCATGAGTGGCACGCTTATACCACAGCAGGACGTAATATTGTATTGAATGTTTCTAGAACTGTTAGAACTCATTGATGACATCCATATTTTTGAGTATTGCTTATAGAACGGCATGGAAGAGACCGGCAGATAGCCTAAATCCCTCCCGTACGTAAAGTATTCCGCTTATCTCATTGAGTTCCACAATCAAGAAATCCCAAGGTAGACGCAATGTTAATCCGAAAGCTCGATTTGGCTCCCTCTGTGGATGATCGACATGTGTATCGGTGGATTTCCCCAGATCACAGACGTACGGAAAAGTTAGGAGTTATATGTTGCTGGCTGGTACAGAGAAATCATTATCATGTCACAGCTTATTGACCATTATCATGATCTCTTGTAGCTTCGGATCTGTACCACACGATATCAAGACTCAGTCCATTAACGGGCCAAAATGTATAACGTCACAGAATCGAGAAATATGCAACTTAGGTACTTGACTGGAAAGCCATAACGCCTTTAGGTAGCCACAACTGCTGGCGGGGTGATGTTGTTTTTTCCATCACACTAACGCTGCGTCTTAGGTATATTTTGCGTCGACACGTGTGATGATCATCTGCCAAAATCATCCTAGAACTTTACCAGCAGGAACGTCTGAAGGAACGCCTCAGAGGGCTAAGTTTTCTCAGAAAAACTGGAGCCAAGGATTCCCGCTGAGATCTCACACTCCTGATAGCTGCTTTCAGTAGCCTCAGCCAACTCTGTGTTACGCTGGATCAAGGTTACCAACACACACTGGATCAAGGTTACCAACACACACTGGGGGAAGTTATTCAGACTTGCCAGCACAGAGCTGAGATGCCTGCCCCTTCTGGTACGAACTTCCAGCGGCCAGTTGCAGGCGGAAACGATCTGAAGCTAAACTGGATCACGCTGATGCTGCACAAAGCAACTCGTACTAGCACTCCCTCCTGTCCCAGTGCTGAAACGCTACATTCAAGTTACTGGGCATAAATCATCTGACGCACTAGCTAACTTCAATACATTTGCTCCAGAATTTTGCTGAATTTTGTTTTTTCGTACTAAGCAAATGTGTGATTCAAAACATTTTATTGCTCTTTTAATCTGTACATTGACACCCCAAAAAGAACGAAACCGAGATACCGTAATTCAAACTGTGGTTAAGATAAGTGCGACGGAACAGTCGTTCCAGATCACACATTCAGCTTCCTTTTTATAGAAAGACTACCCGAGGCCTTCATAACGGCACTTTTTATCGGAGAATTTTTCTGGCTATCCCTGGCTACCATTTAAAGAAAAAGTCTTCCGGCGATATGTAGATAATATTTTTATTGTGTGGTCCCTTGGTGAAGAAAGCTGGCACGGGTGTGCAGTATTTAATTTATGTCGATGAGAATATCCAATTTTCCATGGAAGTATAAAAATCCAGAAGCCTATCGTTTCTAGACGTCATAGTAGTGGATGGATCTCTAGGTCATTGCTTCTACCGTAATCCCACGCATACAGACCTATATTTGAAAGCTTCTAGCTATCACCACCCTTCTCACTCTACGTACGTCCTTTGAACGTTGGTACACCGGGAATATGTAGTATCTTAAGGAGACAGGCTTGCAAAGGAGCTGAAACATACACAATTCTATTCACAGATAATAGATACTCTCCACATCAGATCAAAATGGTTCAAATGGCTCTAAGCACTATGGGACTTAACTTCTAAGGTTATCAGTCCCCTACAACTTACAACTACTTAAACCTAACTAACCTAAGGACATCACACACATCCATGCCCGAGGCAGGATTCGAACCTGCGACCGTAGCGGTCGCGCGGTTCCAGATTGTAGCGCCTAGAACCGCTCGGCCACTCCGGCCGGCCAATCAGATCAGCACAACTTTGTGGAGGAAGACACATGACCATTTACAAGATCAAGAGGAGAAAGAGCTGTTTTAGGCCCAGGGCGTTTTTCCCATATGTCGGTAAAATTTCTACGAAATTGTATAGAATCCTAATTAAACTTCACGTTAAGGGAATCTTCTAACCATCTACAAAGACCTGGGCTCCCCTCTGTTCGGTCAAGGATGCTCTGAATTTGCGAAAGGCTGCAATCCACCAAAGTACTATTCCAGTGTGGCAAAGCCTACCTTAGGCAGACGACACGCAAACTGCGTGAAAGATGCGTGGAACTGGATCGCCACATTCGTTTTTAGCAGCCCAATAACTCAGCCATTGCAGAGCATTATGTTTCCACAAAACATTCTATGAAGTATTGTGCGAGGAAAATCTTGGCCACAATGTAAGCCTTCCAGGACTCAGTCATTAAGGAATCTGTGGAAATACGTTTGGCAGAAGATCTTACTAATTGTGGCGCTGACTTTCTACCGCTTAGAGCCTTGTGATTCACGTCACATCTCCAGAAAGACAAAATTTTACTCCTAATGATACGTCCAGCGGCATTTAATTTAATTATTTTGATAGCTGAATTTTACCTTTACAGGCCACCAGTTCGGCATGGCGTGCATGCAACATCATCGTTGCGTGTATACCTTCACACCACAAATGGTGCAATATTTGGCAGGAGGCCCTAAACTCAACCGAGAGCGATTACGCAGTGAAAATCTGTGCACATGCGCCACAGCGCCAATTTTCGGTTTAAATTCAGGTGCGTGTGTCAGCAGTCTCCAGAGCTAAACACTCAACTGAAGATGGCCGAATGGTTTTCAACAGAAACATCGTGGCAAAATGTCAGTGTCATCCGGCTGCAATCCCGAAACCTTACGGAACCACCAAAGTACTTCGCGAATACTTATGTTTGAACTATGGTACTGGAGCTACTGTTTTGTGACTTTCCTGGCTTTCTGACTATTATCTTGCTTCTGGCACGATGAAGATCGATTTTGTGTACATATTTATACTCATGTTTAGAAGAAACAGAACACATTCACCAACTAGAAATACGACGTTCATGGTTCAAATGGCTCTGAGCACTATGGGACTCAACTGCTGAGGTCATTAGTCCCCTAGAACGTAGAACTAGTTAAACCTAACTAACCTAAGGACATCATAAACACCCATGCCCGAGGCAGGATTCGAACCTGCGACCGTAGTGCCGGCCGATGTGGCCGTGCGGTTAAAGGCGCTGCAGTCTGGAACCGCAAGACCGCTACGGTCGCAGGTTCGAATCCTGCCTCGGGCATGGATGTTTGTGATGTCCTTAGGTTAGTTAGGTTTAACTAGTTCTAAGTTCTAGGGGACTAATGACCTCAGCAGTTGAGTCCCATAGTGCTCAGAGCCATTTGAACCATTTTTTGCGACCGTAGCGGTCTTGCGGTTCCAGACTGCAGCGCCTTTAACTGCACGGCCACTTCGGCCGGCACGACGTTCATATTCACAGGACTGCACATTAGCGTGTTCTGCAGAAGTGACTTTCATGTCAGGCTCCTCCGTTCAGCATGTGTCCTGTTGCCTAGTAGGCATAGGGTCCACCATGGGCCTGATAACTTGTTTCATGCGTGATGGTATCGGCACATGTAAGGCGCTAATGGCGTCCTGTGGTACAACCATCCTTGCTGCTTTTGCCTGGTTCCAATATTCATCTGTGGTGTTTGGCATTGGGTCACAGCACTGGACCCATCGTTTCACCATATCCCACACATTTTTGATTGGCGACAAGTCTGCTGATCGAGTGGGCCAGGCCGAAAGCCTGACATCCTGTGACACCAGCAAGGCACGTGTTCGTGCGGCAACACGTGGTCGTGAAGTGTCTTGTTGAAAAATGCCATCTTCGTTGTTGTGCAGAAAGGGTGTGGCTATGGGTCCCAGGATGTCATTCACTTAGGTCACACCGGTCACTGTGCCCTGGTCACGAACCTATTGTGATTTATGGCTGTACGCAATGGCACCGCATACCATAAGACCTTGAGCTGATGCTGTATGTCTTGTGCAAATGCAGTCGCTGTGATGACACGGCCCCCCTGTCTGCGACGAACCAAAGTGCGGCCATCATTTTCAAACAAACAAAACCTTAATTCTTCCGGAAACATTGCCTGATGCCATTCCTGTCCTCAGTGACGTCGTCCCATACACCACTGCCGTCTAACATGTTTCTACACTTGCGGCATGTGGACGGCGTGCACGTAACCCATGCCATAACAGACGGCCATGAACTACCACTCCTGATAGTGTACGACTTGTCGCACTGTTCCACTGCTGCGTCATAACTGAGGAGGACGCAGATCTACCCTGCTGTGTCATTGGGATGAAGTGACGATCGTCGGGGTGGGGGGCGAGAGGGGGGGGAGGGGCGGTCTAAGTGCTGCTACCTGACCAATCTCGTCGTGTTCTGCGGCCTTCCGGGAAACATTCTGCACACGCAAGATGCACTGCCGAAACACTTCGTCCCACAGAACCAACAATTTCAGTGATGGACACATCACATTCTCTCATGTTAATACTGCGCTCTTTTTTAAACTCACTGATTTGACGGTACGGCTCACTCATACGTCTGTGAGGCATTCTACAGGTCTGCTCAAAGCACACTGATCCATAACGTTCGGTTTACAGCGACAACGAGAGCCGCAGACACATTTTGGCGGTAGGTGGTGCTGCGCCGCGATATCGATGATGATCTTGAACCCGCGGGCCGATATGACTCAGATGCTAATCATTTCTGCAGAACGCGCTAATGTATATGTCCTGTGAATATGAATGTCTTACCTCTAGTCATTCAAGGTGTTCTGTATTTTCTGAACATGAGTGTATTGGCCATTAAAATTGCTACACCAAGAAGAAATGCAGATGATAAACGGGTATTCATTGGAAAAGTATATTATACTACATCTGACATGTGATTAAATTTTCACGCAATTTGGGTGCATAGTGTGGTGTCACCACCAGACACCACACTTGCTAGGCGGTAGCCTTTAAATCGGCCGCGGTCCGTTAGTATACGTCGCAACCGAGTCTCGCCACTATCAGTGATTGCAGACCGAGCGCTGCCACACGGCAGGTCTAGTCTAGAGAGACTCCCTAGCACTCGCCACAGTTGTACAGCCAACTTTGCTAGCGATGGTTCACTGACTACATATGCTCTCATTTGCAGAGACGATAGTTTAGCATAGCCTTCAGCTACGTCATTTGCTACGACCTAGCAAGGCGCCATATTTTTCAAGAATGTATTCTGAACAGATAATATTGTGAATCATGTACCGTCAAGAGCGACGTTCATCATTAATGGATTAAAGTTAAGTATCAAACTAATTACGTCCACTTTCTGAATTCTAATTCCTTGTCATGTTCCAGACCTCACGTCAGTTTAGTCCTTCCCTCCTCACGCCAGCCTGCGTGAGCTAAACCGCGTGCATTTCGGCCTCCACTATTAACACGGTCTTGGCTCTTCTGCCAACACAACACATAGATCCTGAGAAATCAGTACGCAGAACAACCACCTCTGGCCGTAATAACGACCTTGATACGCCTGGGCATTGAGTCAAACAGAGTTTCGATGGCGAGTACAGGTACAGCTGCCCATGCAGCTTCAACACGATACCACAGTTCATCAAGAGCAGTGACTGGCGTATTGTGACAAGCCAGTTGCTCCGCCACCATTGATCAGACGTTTTCAGTTGGTCAGAGATCTGGAGAATGTGCTGGCCAGGGCAGCAGTCGAACATTTTCTGTATCCAGAAAGGCCCGTACAGGACCTGCAACATGCGGTCGTGCA
Source organism: Schistocerca serialis cubense (assembly GCF_023864345.2). Classification (NCBI taxonomy): domain Eukaryota; kingdom Metazoa; phylum Arthropoda; class Insecta; order Orthoptera; family Acrididae; genus Schistocerca; species Schistocerca serialis. The sequence goes on from NC_064643.1 coordinate 124,130,330, forward strand.
TTATCCTCCTGAAATGTAGGGTTTCGCAGGGATCGAATGAAGGGTAGAGCCACGGGTCGTAACACAGCTGAAACGTAACGTCCACTGTTCAAAGTGCCGTCAAGGTGACCGAGACGTGTAACCAACGGCATCCCATACCATCACGCCGTGTGATACGCCAGTATGGCGATGACGAGTACACGCTTCCAATGTGCGTTCACCGCGATGTCGCCAAACATGGATGCGACCATCGTGATGCTGTGAACAGAACCTGGATTCATCGGAAAAAATGCCATTCGTGCACCCGGTTCGTCGTTGAGTACACCATCGCAGGCGCTCCTGTCTGTGATGCAACGTCAAGGGTAACCGCAGCCACGGTCTCCGAGCTGATAGTCCATGCTGCTGCAGACGTCGTCGAACTGTCCGTGCAGATGGTTGTTGTCTTGCGAACGTCCCCATTTCTTGACTCAGCGATCGAGACGTGGCTGCACGATCCGTTACAGCCATGCGGATGTGTTGCCTGTCATCTCGACTGCTATAGTGATACGAGGCCGTTGGGGTCCAGCACGGCGTTGCGTATTACCTTCCTGAACCCACCGATTCCATATTCTGCTAACAGTCATTGGATCTCGACCAACGCTAGCAGCAATGTCGTGTTACGATAAACCGCAATCGCGATAGGCTACAATCCGACCTTTATCAAAGTCGGAAACGTGATGGTACGCATTTCTCCTCCTTTCAAGAGGCATCACAACAACGTTTCACCAGACATCGCCGGTCAACTGCTGTTTTTGTATGAGAAATCGGTTGGAAACTTTCCTCATGTCAGCACGTTGTAAGTGTCGCCACCGGCGCCAGCCTTGTGTGAATGCTCTGAAAAGCTAATCATTTGCATATCACAGCATCTTCTTCCTGTCGGTTAAATTTCGCGTCTGTAGCACGTCATCTTCGTGGTGTAGCAATTTTAATGTCCAGTAGTGTATGCATGTGTATCTGGAATAAAGTCGACTTGGCTGACATGTCTGCAGCGCGCCTCTTCCCCGCACCTTTAAATTGCAGAATAATGGTTATACAAAATTTTTACCTGGAATTAACTACAGATCATCTATTCTTAAATAGTTCTGTCTTTGTGTTAGTAATTTAATTCGATTAAAATTTTCTGTCCAACGTTTCACGTGCCTGTAGCGTACCATTTATTTCTGTAACACAAACCGCCACATAGGGTCCGACTACTGGGAGCACACGTAGCGTTTCGTATTTCTTAAAGGAATTTTTCCTTAAGCACTTCTAAGAGCACATGAGAACGCTGAATACTGCGTGATTGTTCTTCAGTAGAAGCACGATAGCTACGTACGATCTGTGACACGCCACATCCCGTGATTCCTTCGGTGCATGCTGTTCTTCCAACTTCCACGTGTAGTGTGCGGCCATGAGCAAACTACGTGCAGTGACAGCTGATTTATCCCTCAGACTGCGTTTTGAGGCTCTGTCCTTCAGCCTGCAAGTGCATATTGTTACAAACAGCTTTTGCATTATCCACTACGCAGCATCTCACTTGGCATGAGTTACTTTATATTCTCGTTGGAGTTCATGTTTGTCTGCGTTGCTGCCCACGCTGACATAAATAGAATACATGAATAAATTGGCTATGAGAAATACACGCACAAATACAAACGCACACACACACAAACAAAGAAACAGAGATATGTTTTGAGAACTCGTAGCTGCAAGGTTTCAAGCGAATTTCACGACAGACTGCAACTGTAAATAGACTTCGTCTAGAGCAGAACCAATAGCAACGTGGCTGAAGTACGTAGCCTTACTCGTTGCTGACAGATGGCGTACGTACCGCCTAATTGCTGACTTCTGGTAAATCAACCGTCACTCATCTGCAAAGTTTGTGTGGTTTGACGCAGTAGCCACGAATGCGGTACCTTGCTCTATTCTATTGTATTCTAGATACAACGGTAGACCTACCCCTGACACTTCAAACAATCTAAATCCCCAGTTTCAAGTAGCATTAACAGCGAGCATTTACTAAGCTATAAACTGTTTCCTTTCATTACCTCTTGGGGCTGTCAGCTATAAAATACACAAGGTCTGAGATTATGTCTAGAATTTGTCGGAAATCGCAAAGTGCTCTCATTATCAAACTCTGTAAGAATGTACACTGAGATGGAGAAAGTAATGAAAAAGCGATATGCACACATACATATGGCGGTAGTATCACGTACACAAGGCATATGAGGGCAACGCATTGGCGGAGCTGTCGTATCTGCTCAGGTGATTCATGTGAAAAGGTTTCCAATGTGATAATTGCCGCAAGACGGCAATTAACACACTTTGAACGTAGAATGATAGTTGGAGCTAGACGCATGGGACATTCCATTTCGGAAATCATTAATATTCCGAGTTCCACAGTGTCAAGCGTGTGCCGAGAATATCAAATTTTAGATATTACTTCTCACCACGGGCAATGCTGTGTCCGACGGCCTTCACTTAACGACCGAGAGCAGCAACGTTTGCGTAGAGATGTCTATGGTAGCAGACAAACAACACTGCGTGAAATAACCGAATAAACTGATGTTGAATGAACGACTAAAGTATCCGTTGGGATAGTACTGTGACATTTGGCGTCAACAGACTATGGCAGCAGACGACCTACGCGAGTGCCTTTGCTAACAGCACGACATCGCCTGCAGGGCTCGTGACCGTACCGGTTGGACCCTAGACCACTGGAACACCGTGACTTGGTCAGATGAGTCCCGATTTCAGTTGGTCAATACTGATGGTAGGGTTCGAGTGTGGCGCAGACCCAACGAACCATGGACCAAAGTTTTCAACAAGGCACCGTGCGAGCTTGTGGTGGTTCCATAATAGTGTGGGACTGTGTTTACATGGAACGTACTGTGTCCTCAGGTTCAACTGAACCGACCACTGACTGGAAATGGTTATGATCGACTACTTGGAGTCCATTTGCATCCATTCATGGAGTTCATGTTTCCAAACATATCACCGGGCCACAGTTATTTGCGACTGGTTTGAAGAACGTTCTGAACAATTCGAACGAATGATTTGGTCATCCGGATCGATCGAAATGAATCCCATCGAACATTTATGGAACGTAATCGAGAGGCCAGTGCGTGCGCAAAATACTATACCGGCAACATCTTTGCAGTTATCGACAACTATAGAGGCAGTATGGCTCAATATTTCTGCAGGGGACCTCCAAGGACTCGTTCGAGTCCTTGTCACGTCGAGGTGCTGCATTACGCCAGGCAAAAAGATGTCGAACACTCAGTTTTAGGAAAAGCTAATTTTTCACACATATCCATATTTATGACGTCATAGCTCCTGAACTATGTGTCACATAATGATGTAATTTTGCAGGTACATTCAGGGGTGTATGTAGATATTACCTGCAAAATGTATTGCGAGTAGAGTTAGTACTAAAGAAGCAGTAAATTAAAGCATCATCACTCAGGCTGAAATTTTAGAGCATGAGCAGCGAAAACGTAGTAAGCGATCAACTTTTTGCTTTCATTATTTATGGGGTCGATGAGTGTCAGCGAGAGAAAGTGTAGAAGAGATTTAAAATTCCACGTAAACTTTGGTGGAAGTTGCTAATGGCTCTCATTCTCAAATACTGGATGAACTAGTCTTCGTAACTTGCACGGAATGACTTATATTGCCTCAAGACAAATACACAGTTTTTAACTTTAACTTTAATAATTGTCTTTAAAATAAGATTATACCACTTTATGAGTAGATTATGACAGCATTTTAAATGTTTAAACTCGGTCAATGATTATATAAAATTCTGAAAGGCAAAGTTTAGTTGCCCCTGGCAGACATTAGATAGCCCGAGTGCAACGAGAACCAGGTGAATTTCTGAGCTGTTTAGAACCATAATACCATTAAATCTATTGCTCTGTTAGTATAAACACACACTAAACGAGAGTGCTCTAAATTTTAACTGAGCTACAACGAAACTTTTAAATGTAACACAAACCACTGTAATCGTATCATCAATGCTTTTAGCTTCCTGTGAAATATTGCTTCTAGCTCGTCACACCATCCTATTGCATCTACATGTAGAGGTCAAATGGCCAAAGACTTGCACCGCAAGTATTGCGGAAATGGAAAGTACTATTGATGTCTAGTTTTCGCACGATGGATAGGTAGTCAAGGATCGTATTGTTAGCCAACAAACAGGTTGTAATAATACTTAAAAAGTGTAATTTTTTGTGCAAAGATACATGTTTTTAAGTGGAACAATGCCTGTTGACATTTACAAACTAAAAGTGGGGTAAATTAAATGTGCATAGTATTTGTTACAGAGTCGTTTACGAGGTGTCATATTTTAAAAAGTTACCACAATACCTGCGATAGCACACACTGAAGAACAGTGGATTCTGACCAGTAACGAGACAACTGACCATGACAGGCTGTGTTGAGAATGCACGCTCCCATTCTGGTACGTAACGACTGCTACACGCATGCTAACATTTCTTTGCAGATTTCCGAATAGGCTACAGTAAGACGACGTAGCATATTTCAAATCTTTTCGATCTCTGTAGACAGCGTATTACAGCGTTCCCCCAGAAACTGGTCTACAGTCGTCAAATTTGGTGAATGGGTCGGACAAGGTGAAGGTTACCTGTGTCCAATGTAACGATTTGGAAACAATTCATGAATACATTCTGTAGTGATCTGTGCGCTATGTATTGGACAGCCATCATGTTGGTACCACAAGTTATTCCTAGTCTGCTGAGGACCGTCTTTTATCATCGGTGGAAGACGAGCCTATGAGCTGATGGTTCACTATACCACACACCACACGTTTTCACTCAAGGAACGCTGATGCTCCACCTTACGGAGCCAACGGGGATTGTCAAGAGACCAGCAGCGAACCTTTCGGCGGTTCACCTGCCCCATGTAGCTTGATCAACAAACAAGATACATGATACATCTGGAGTATTCTGTCTTAATGCCAATGTGCATAAGTTAAGACAATTCTTACAATCTTTCTCACGCAGCTCTTGATGGAGAGAGATGTGATAGGGACGGAATCTATGTCGATGGGCGCTTGCCTGACTCATACAAGTTCCTAGTGATATTGCGCGGGAGCTTACATACGGAACAACTGCAACAGCAGCAAGAACATTAATTTCCCACTCATTTGTCGTCACTTGCTCCATTCCATTACATTGTCTAGGTGTTACACTAGCACTTGCACGTAACTGGTTGAAGAGGATGATAAATAACCGCCGAGATCGTTCACGTCTATTGGGATATCTTGCCACATACATCGTACAAGAACGAACTCCATTCTTCCTATGTTCTCCATACACCATAAGCATGTCGGCTTTTCTTGATTGGTAAATACTATCGTCCACTCACGACCTACTGCTTCGACTGTCACACCCTAACTAATTAGTAAATTGCAATACACTCAAGGAATGCACAAGCACAATGAAAGCAAACATAATAACATCGTATCTAGAAACTATACAGGTTGAGTGGCACAAACAAGTGTCGTTGTGGGAACTTTTCAAAGTACGATATATGGTAAATGACACGCACCACAGTTATGAGAAAAACACTACTGACGCACTTTTAGTCTGTTAGCATCAACAGGCATTGTTCAGTTTAAAAAGGGGTGTGCTTGCGCAAAAAAACACACTTTCTAAATATTTTTACAATCCGTTTGTTGGATAACAATAAGAGCCGATGATTACCAACCGAAATTTACAGTTCCGCTATATTTACGGAGTAAATTCTGGGTGATTCACCTTGTATACTCTAAAAACCACGTTCGGTCGACGGGTAAGTGGAGGTTAGGAGAGGGGAGGAAGGGCGCTACAGTAGGTGTCCTGCATCTTTCAAGTAAGAGGAATTGGTAAATGACAGTATGTGTGTCTGTGTAAGTGTCTGAATCGCTCCATATTTTTGATGGAGGCAGCATAATTGTCGCACAGTTCACGTCGAATAACGCTTCTCCAAATTTATGCTACGTGGATTTTCGACGACAGTGTCTCCTTCTTACCAAAGTTTTCCCACTGAGTTCATTCATCATCTCTGACACACTTCGGTATGGGCTACACCGGCCTGTCACGATTCTGGCACTGCGACCCTGAATTCATTCATCGTCTGCCGCTGAGCCTAATTGGTGAAGACCTCAAACACTTCAGCAGTACTGCATGTGTAGAAGAGGTCCAACTAGTGTCTAGTGTACGGTTTCACTTTTCAGTTTTTCGGTTATGATTTTAATGGCTCCTTTTTCACTTTTTTATATCTATGTTTGCAGCTAGATATTTAATGTTTCTGTTTCCTTGATGTTGCCATTCCTTATTTTTAAAATACTTGTTCAATTGATTTCATTGGTCATATATTCTGCATTTCTTTTCAAATAATATTTGCAGACCTGCCATTCCAGCTGTCTCATTAAGAAGTTCTTTGCATTTTGTAAGTTCCATCTATTGCTAAAAGATTTTCTGCAAAGGCCAGACAATTTATATTATAAAAAGAAAACTTCCAAAGGAAAAAAATATGTGCAGAAACGAAAAAGTATACACAATATTTCTGAATTAAGAACATTTGAAGATAGGCGAAATTCGCAGATGCATTTTGAATAAATCCATATGTGTATTTGGTATAGGTGACTCACAAGTTATAAGTAACAACATCCCAATATGGTATGTTACACTTATCCCATGTTAATATATCATATAGCTTACAAAATGGTGACCATGTTGTTTGCTGTCAAATAGATATAAGGCATTTTTCAGTTCATTTACATCACTGAAAAAATATTTATCATTAAGTGTGAAAATGGCAAAAGTAGTTATAGTTTCCAAATTTAAGCATTCAGATTTATTAAAAAATATATGCTCTTCAGTGTTGAGAATAGAATACAGGCAACAAATGATTTAGGTAGAATTCTAAACAAACTAATTAATAAACTACAGGAAACATGAGAACCTGATAGCTGAAAGAAGTTAGTATCTAACTGAAAAAAGCGAGAAGAATGATTTGTGAGATGTATTTATCCACAGAAATGATTGTGCTGGTAGTGCAAATCTAGCTGCTATGTATATGCAAAACACATTGCGAGTTTCATAACTTATTCTATGCAGAAACGAATGGTGGCATCTCTTTGAAGAGGATACTTTTGCTTTTCCCTTACTATGATGTGAAATCAATGTATGAAGACAACAATGAATTGCATTGAAGAGACTGATGATTTTTATAGTTATATAATTGATATAGTAGATGATTATCCAGATAACAATATCTGCAATATTCCCAAAGAGAATTAGAAAGTTTTGGGAAGTACAAAATACAAATGTAAAAGGAGAAATTGTGACTATTTACAGGATTCAGAGCAAAAAGGATTGCATATAATGTTGACAGAAAAAAACTGTATCTCTAAAGCTGTGGTAGGATGCACATAAAGAATAGAATTAAATTAGGAGATCATGAAGAACGTTTATTTAGCAACAAATACAAATATAAAATACTGAATCCAATTATACATGAGAATTATGACATTTATGCTGTAAAAATGAATAAATGCAATATGATTAAAACAGATATATCGTGTAAAATGAAACATACTCATTACTACAAATTTATTACAGAATAAGGGAATTTGAAATAAGGTTCTTAAATTCAAAGGCTAGAAAGAATACCAAAAATATTTGGACACTAACATAACATAAAAATTAATAACGCATCAAACTGTAATGGTCTATTTACTGATGTAAACTTTTAGTCATATATTTATATAATAGTTGTACAATTTCAAAAAATTAATTTTGTTTTCACAGTATTACTATAGAAACCACTGCTATCATACTAATATACACAAGTCTGTCTTGCATAATCATTTCTATTTTGTAAGCATATTTCCACAATATTATATGTCACCTATTTTCATAATATTTTTCTATTAATTCGACTTTTATATCTATTTTATTTTATTCAAAAAGTATTTCCATAATATAATGCATCATCTATTTCTGTAATACGTTTCTCTAATAATTTCCTTTTTATCATTTCTTTATTTTAATTACAATTGATGCTCATAAAACATACATCGCATGTACTGAAACATTTATACCTTACTAACCTTCTGTCATGACATTCCTGAGTATAATATAACATGTCTGACAGAGACATTCTGTGACATTGTTTTCTCTACATAAGCCACAAATTTTGCGTACAAACACCCAGATGAGTAACATATTGATGGGTATCGGTGGTGCACTACCCTGTTTGTGGGTGTAAAGTTCAGAAAAATGTTAAATTTTGCATGTTATTGCCTGAAATATGGAGCAGTGCATTATCAATGGATAGCGCCATTAAAATGAAAAAGAATTTTCAACAACATGATCTCAGTTCTTATTTTACACAGCTCATGATTAGGCCTGATAAAAGTAAGTAATTCTACTATGAGTAGTACCATTTCTTGCTGTAGGGTACTACCAAAAGAAGAAATATTTGTCATAACTACAAACAGGTGAAAGTTTGTATGCAGAATTAGTTAAGTGATGCAATGTGAGTAATCATTTGCTGATGAACCTGCCAATTTAAAACTGATAATAAAGCTACTAAGCAAACTTTTTTAAATAAATAATGCTATTATTACTGGCAGATTGCTCTTCCTCTCATTTTAAGGGCTGAACAGTAGTCAAATGTGGCAGGAGGATGGTAAAAGAGTAGTTGAGAAGCAGTTATAACTCTGTGTTTAGTAAAGTGACGAGGGAAAAGGAAACAATCAGGTTACTTTCCTAGCATTCATAGGCTTAGAAGAAAAATTAGATAATCCAACGCAGAATAATACATCCATAGCTGTAAGTTACAAGGAACTTATGGTATCATCCAAAGGTCATAGTGAGACAGCAAAGTTGACAACGCGATTTGATATCTCAGACATTAGTGAGGATATGATGTAATCCACAACAATTTATGGCAGATGATCCAGAAAACAATGTCTCCCTCTTAGTAACTACAGTACCCTCACACTGAGGTTAATATAATATCGAGCACGCAAGAGCTCAGCCTAAGTTTCAGATCTCAGTGACGGTAGTCAACATTGTCATCTTGGACCAATGATCAGTTACAATTTCAGATTAAGTTGCAGTGTTCTTAATGTTGAACATTGTACCTCAAGAGAGCAGTTTGTTAACTTGTGCATCAAGTGATGCCTCGCAAGTCCTTGACAGTCGTAAATTATCCAGTCCTCCTGTGCCAAATAGCTTTGTCAGAGTTAAATAAATCTTTGATTCATTTATGTAATAAGGTTTCCTAGTATTTCATGTGTTATAGCATAATGAGCCTTCTCCCAGAGCAACTGAAGAATCCACATTTATGGCTAGACTAAAGTAGTTTTGTCTGGTCGTAAGAGAAGTAATGTATGCAGAGAAAAGCAAGTAATCTACTACAACAACAATAACCTAATGTCAGAAATAAAAGTGACCACAGAATAAATACAGACTTTTGATAATGAAGGGCATAAAGTTAAGGTGCTTCTTATCATCAGTATACTTCATCTTGTAGATCTAAGAAGCAAGTACGAAAGTGGAAAAATCTGAAGAGGTATGAAAATGGAAGGGTCATAGGACTCTATTGCTTCAGTTCCAAGACAAAATATCACTTGTGGCTGATAGAAGGAGTTAGAAAATCTCTTGAATTGAATGGACAGCGTACTTTACACACAACACAGGCAAATCAGTTAAGACAAAGGCGACGCTGAACAGTAGAAAAGGCAATAGCAACTTAATTACATAAACATTTGAATTATTGAGATACAAAATAAGTGAAAGAATTCACGTATATAGGAACTAACATAACTAAAAAAATGAAATGATCGTATGGCATTGTTAACCAGGAGGCCCCATTCATGGAGTTCGGCCACTGTATTGCAAGTCCTTTTTAGTTGATGCCACTTCAGTGACTTGCAAGTCAATGATGATGAAAATGATGATGATGGACGCAGAAAACCCAGTCCCCTGCCAGGAATCCAACCCAGGCCCCCTGCGTGGTAGGCAGTAATGCTACTGCTACACTACGGGAGCGGATAACATAACACAAGAAATATAGAACAAAGAATATAACAGAAGCTGACTGACATAAAGACAACTTTCGTTAATAAAAGGCACTTACTTTTATCATATTTGAAAATCTTGAAAGTGTAAGTATGTGGCAGAGCATAATAGGAAAATGAAAACTAGGACATTGAAAATTCAAAGAAGAAGAAACTGAAAACATCTGAAATGTTGTGCTAGTAAGGAAGTTAAAACTTAAGTGGACAGATGAGGTATAATATGAAGCAAACGTAAAAACTGAATGAGAGGTAAGAAGTCCAAGCAAAATCCATAACAGATGTGTGCTAATTGATAAGGAATAGCATCAGTGCAAACATTTCTGAAAAATGGAGATTTTTTATCAATCAGATAATAATATTCTACCAATTTCTTAATACAGTAATCAAACGTTCGAAATTAATTTTATGCTTAAGAGAAGCTGATTCCTTGTTTACTGTCGTTGTGATGGAGCCAATAATGACCTTATTTCTCAGAAGACACTTCTTTTTTCTTTTTTGGATGTCTTCTGGAGTCCATGAGCTAAATTCAATTCACGCCATCTTGTGTTATCTCTTCCTTCCATTCTGTTAGTTTTTCTTGTACTTAACACGTGTTTTCTTTTGTTTCATATCCTGTAAAGTTTCGAAGTCAACATTTTATTACTAAAATAATATGTATATGTTGCTGTTTCTTCATATTTTTTTACGTATCTTCCTTGACTTCTGCATACAGGAAAGTAACGTGTTTACCCATATGTAATTGTAGAAAAATGATTGATAAATGTATTTGTCAACCATTATTTGTAAATACCAAAATCACAATCGGTGTTTATGTTTTCTCCATGTCATATATTTTACAGTCTAATATATATGATTATTTTGTAATTCTCAGAATTTTGTATGTTTGGTGAACTTACTTTCCTTATAATTCTATTTTTAGGTCTCAGTAACTTATGTCGCTTATTCTCTGATTAATTCTGTTATTAATTTATCTTCTCTGACTAATTCTCTGATTAATTTTTCTTTTCGGATTAATTCTCTGATTAATTTATCTGTGATTCTTCTACCAAGAGAGTGAAATGAACTTGTGTTGCTACTAAATCTTGGATGCTCGCTAGCGTGAGCTGAATTAGGAACTTAAGATAGAATACTGGTCCTGGCCCATCTGAATTCCTTTGATATTCAGCTACATGTAAATGATGCTACTACCCTGTTTAGTAATATTGTTGAAAATGGATGTAGCTTGCAAAAGCGATATTCGAGCACGTTTATTATTATTGCCAGCTAACGTGTCACCCATTTTGTGTATTATGCGGTGTGTCTAAGGGCCACTTAACTTTCTTCTGCAATCTCTTTAGTTGTTTTGAGTGAAAAGGAGTTGATATGCAGAATTCTTCTTTCCATATCACACAAATAACACGCTGAATGTTTAACTAAGCACTCATAACAATGAAAATCGCTCCTCCTGACAAGAAACCTAATGTCACCGAAACGATGTGGCCACACAGAGGCACTGTATCCTCGTCTCAAAAAGTAGACCTACGTTTTAGTGACGAGTTAATATATCATAAAAAATAAGATTTTTAATTCATATTGTGCGCTTACATATTTACATACGAATAATCTTACCAGTTGTTTCACTCGATGATAAAAGTACAAACAGAGGATTTGGTGAGAGGAAAACCAGGCCGCCTTGGCAGCTCTGTGACCCAGACAAAGGCGCAGACTTCTCAGCGAAAGATGGCGACCCTGTGAGCTCAGTGTTCCTTTCTCTGACACAAGAAACTGTGGAGCGCGATGCGATCAACGACACGCCAAGGCCCTTCATTTTGGAGTAAAGTTGAAGCTGTTCCTTGGAAGAGCGATGGCATCGTGGTTAAATTTTATATTTTCATTTTTGAACCTGACATTTGAAACGTATGTACTGTAGATACAATCTAACGAAGCCTTACCAGCATTGAAATAGTTCAAATAAGCATGCAACAGCAAATTTATTGAGTAATTCAGTACTCCGGGAATAGAAAACGACCACCAATGTTATCATAACCTATGTACAGGTGAAACAGCCGAAATATTTTCAACTATGAATGTGCGCTGGGTATTCTGGATGTGGTGAACGTTATAATGATCACGAATGGGGAAGTTTCAGTCCCCATACGGTACACAAGCGCTGGTTGCATTGTCTAAGCGTTCCTGCAGACAGATATCGATCGCTACGGTGATTTGGGCATCCCCAACTGGGGTATACAGTGCAGACGCTGACAGTCGGTTGCTCTAAACACCTAGTAACTTTTAGTCGTCCGTTCCCTTTATTGTCAAAGCAACGACACACTGTAGGAACATTAAATGTCTGCATCTGTTACGGATGTATTGTTCCTGTGGAACGTCTGCAACTGCTGTTTCTGTTGTAACGACATAGTGACGATATTTCTTGTAGAAGTCTAAATATAGACATTCTAAAATATTATTGGATAACCTAACTGGAAGAACGTTAACCACACCCCTAAAGAAGAGCTCTGGCACGTTGCAGTCAAGTGACCCTCCACTTCTGACGCAATTCATGCCAGTGAATTTGGCACGATATCCCTTGGAGTACAAGCAACAATTCTGTCACTCAATGCCAAGGCTAAGGACAGCTTATATAAGGAAAAGATGTGGACCAATTCGTTATTCACTCGCTCAGTTTGTGCAGCTCTTTCTCTTGAACAAATAACCAATTGTTCTCAAATTTTAGTTATTTGTTTGTCTCTACGCGTACATCACATCATCAGATTCCGATCCCATTCTGATAGGTCCTTCCTGGCGCGTTTATTTTTTCTGGTTTTCTTTTGTCGGAGAGCATAATCAGAATGCTTGTAACGAAATCCTCAGTGACAACCCTGGACAAGAATGTCACGCCTTGGCAAAGCTGTTTGGTTTCAGACCCGATGTAATTTGCTGCTGTCAGTGAATACCTGTGCATCTCAGCCAGTCGGTTGTACTGTGTTGTTTGGAAGCCCACTAATTATGTTACTGTGAACGTGAACCAGTGTTTATTTCAGCGTCATCGGTGGTCTTTATCTTCCACATTCAGGATGAACATGCTGCGGAGCTGCACGTGTACTCCCCTAGTTTGATGAGCACTCACGCACACTATCGCACATCTGCTGTCCCATAAAATCATCGGATCTTAAGTCCATAGAAAAAAAAAAACTGATAATGTTTGATGTATAGCAATCAGCATAGGTCTAACGTAGCAGCCAGCATCATCGCAATTTGGTAGCTATGCGGCATCTGATCATCACTGAGTGGCTTCAGCTGGATATTTTGCGCCCGTTGTAACCTGTGAACAGTCTTCGTCGTCAAACTGGCGCCAATATATGAGTTTAGCACCATTAACGTGCCATGTCCTGAGGATGAATAATATGTTGTCCGCAACACTTGTATCCATGACTAAGCTTTATGTGCCTCTGCGTGTAATGGCCTCCCGCTATGTACCCAACTCCAAACGTCCGCCGGCCGAAGTGGCCGTGCGGTTCTAGGCGCTGCAGTTTGGAACCGCGAGACCGCTACGGTCGCAGGTTCGAATCCTGCCTCGGGCATGGATGTGTGTGATGTCCTTAGGTCAGTTAGGTTTAAGTAGTTCTAAGTTCTAGGGGACTGATGACCTCAGAAGTTGAGTCCCATAGTGCTCAGAGCCATTTCAACCATTTGAACGAAACGTCCATTACACTTAGCTAACTTCGCAATGTTCGCCTGTAAATTGGCTGAGATGGAACTGCGGTTACTGCCAGCAGCAGTAATTATTATTTTAACAGTGCTCGCTAGCCCCTGTCGGTTAGAACTTTTCAGCGACCATGGCACACCATTCCCCGTAGACAGATTGGATGGTCTGTACTGAAAAAGTGACAAATCAGGCAACTTTGTTCACGGTGTGGGCACGGCCACGTCCATGCACTAAATTTCCGCCAGTCTGTCGCGTCTCTGCGTCGACCCATCTAAGACTAATCACAAATTGTCACGCGTATAGCACGTGTGACGTGACACGACACTACAGCGAGACGCGCACGTTCCGCATGTGTCGCGCGGGTCCAACGCATATTGAGACGCGTACACATACGAGTACTTTGCACGCGCCGGTTGGCGACGCTCTGCGCTGACAGAAACGATGCGCGCGCACACTGTAATCTTTCTCAAACGATTTTACGCAAACTATTCCTTGATTCTAGCGTTATATGTCATCTTCGCAGCTATGGACTGTGTGGCTGGTCCCGGCGGGGGTTCGTGTCCTCCCTCGGGCATGGGTGTGTGTGTGTTTGTTCTTAGGATGATGTAGGTTAAGTAGTGTGTAAGCTTAGGGACTGATGACCTTAGCAGTTAAGTCCCATAAGATTTCACACACATGTGAACATTTTTTTATCATCTTCATGACGAAGTGCCTATCATATCGCTAATGGTCATACTTATTGTGGTATACACGTTTTAGTAAGACGCTACGCAAAATTCGAAAAGTTTGCAATGTAAAATAGGGGTCGCTATGATTGTGCGTTTGACGCGTATTACACGATGCTGCGTATGAAATTTAGCTAATATACTGAATTTTTCTTTACACTTGGGAGGAAGTCTATCTGTCTCCGATCTCGAGAAAACGGATCCTATGTAGGGCGCTCACTCCCGATCTCAAGCCCGCGAGAATGAAATATTCACAACAACCCTCATATCTCCTAAACCCCTCGAGACATCGGAACGAGAGTTTGGCGAACGATAGCACGCAAGGAGGATATCATTTTGCCAGTTCGTAAACACGCGGAACTTTCTTATAAAAAAATGGCTCTGAGCACTATGGGACTTAACTTCTGAGGTCATCAGTCCCCTAGAACTTAGAACTACTTAAACCTAACTAACATAAGGACATCACACACATCCATGCCCGAGGCAGGATTCGAACCTGCGACCGTAGCGGTCGCGCGGTTCGAGACTGTAGCGTCTAAGGCCGCTCGGCCACAACGGCCGGCTTTCTTATATATATATATATATATATATATATACCAGTAGTTATACTTCCTTTTTTATTTTTTTCAAACTCCGGTGACTGTAATTTTTTAAGACCTATCGACAGCTAGTGAAACAAGAGTTTCCTAGTATGAAAATAAACACGAAATTCCTTTATCTTATATTACTGCAAACCGACACTATGAGGTTTTTCGTAAGCTATTGAGCTCTCTGATTGCCAATTAGTTGTTTAATGAGACACTTTGTTCCAGAATTCTGTCGCAATAGCTGCTGTGATATGAGTTTGTGTAAATTAAACCTGTCAGCAAGAGAAATGTGGCCGTTAGTTATAAATGGTGGTGCTGCTTCGAATGGGAAAAGGTTAAGAATTCCCACAAATATAAATTGCCAATTCCGTTGGAATTCTGGTTGAATCCCCGTAACCCATCGTATTTTTAACACTGAGCTGCTAGAATGGAAGGATTTTATTCCTTCGCTTGATCTGAGCAGTATTAAAATAATGACGATCGTTCCCATGAGGCGGAATGGTAGGCTCATGTCAGATGCTGGTTACCCATCTACGGCTTGCCAAACTGGCAATGTGTGATTCGCGAATAAAATAGTTGTTACTGTGAAACATAAACAATTGATCTGTCGCACAACACAATTGTCAGTGTATTGCCAGCAGTTGAGAATAATGCGAGCGACAGGAATGCGGAAGCTAGCCTTGTGTGCCTTGTGAGCGGGAGTTCACGTCGTTCGAAAAACATTGTCATGAAAGAAGATGTGCGTTTGTCAGCTTTACATTTCAACAAATTAAGTATATCTAATCACCACACTGTTTCAGGATATTCCTACTTTCTTAATAATACAGTCCATTTTTTTATTTGTGTAGCCTGTTGTATAATTAGTTTATTAATGCTCATAATGTGTATGCTACTACTGAAATGCTTTTTTTCATCACAGCGAGCCAATTAAAACATTGTTATTTGTGACTGCATTTCGATTGTTTCTAGCTTGCAGTGGAAATGTGATCTCCCCACATGTACACAGCATAATGTCTCTTATTAAAAAAAATTTTAAAAAAAAGGTTCAAATGACTCTTAGCACTATGCGACTTAACATCTGAGGTCATCAGTCCCCTACAACTTAGAACTACTTAAACCTAACTAACCTAAGGACATCACACACATCCCTGCCCGAGGCAGGATTCGAACCTGTGACCGTAGCGGTCGCGCGGTTGCAGACTGAAGCGCCTAGAACCGCTCAAACACTCCAGCCGGCTCTCTTATTACATGCGTATCCAAGTAACGATATTCAAACTTGTGTACTTCCATATTTTGGACGCTTTGTAGTAGAAGCACAAAGGGGTCGCATCTGTGGTAATTACGCCGTTTCGACTTTTTGCAAGAGATCGTAGAGATACGACAGCATAACAGGTATCAAGTAGGTAACCTTGTTTTATTTTCCTGCCTTGCTTCTAAATCACGTGATTTCCTAATATTCCTTACTTCCTTATTCAGTACCCTCCCAATGAATCGTCTGTCCCTTCTTACGATCTGAAAACATTGTAGAAGCAGAAGATATAATCCGAGTGGCTAATGGTTCACCAGCTGTTCTTGACCAAAGAAAAAACAAAACAAAACAACTGTATAGATATATGTAACGGAAAACTATTACGTATTAAGGAAAAGTGATGTTCAAATGTGTGTGAAATCTTATGGGACGTAACTGCTAAGGTCATCAGTCCCTAAGCTGACACTCTACTTAACCTAAATTATCCTAAGGACAAACACACACACCCATGCCCGAGGGAGGAGTCGCGCCTCCGCCGGGATCAGCCGCACAGTCTATGACTGTAGAAAAGAGATGGAGCGCTTAAACGGCGAAAAGCGATACTTTACTGAGCGTTAATAAAATTTAGTATACAGTTAAGGCCGCATTTTTCGGATGCCCGATACCTCCACTGCCCATAAGCGCCATGCTGAAGTGAGCGTATGGTAGGAGCGCCTCCCCGCTCCCCGCCTCACCCCTCCCGTAGTGCTCGCGTGACGCGCGGCGCGAGAAACTGTGCCACAACCACAACGCCGAGCGACCTGGCGCAGGCGCGTGTCGCGTCCCAGTCGCGTCGCGTCGCAATCTGCCCGGTCCCATTTGAATGTGTCTCAATTTGCGCGGCGGAGGTTCTAGTCCTCCCTCGGGCATGGGTGTGTGTGTTTGTCCTTAGAATAATTTATGTTAAGTAGTGTGTAAGCTTAGCGACTGATGACCTTAGCAGTTACGTCCCATAAGATTTCACACACCTGTTCAATTTGCGCCTAGCGTTACTGCGGCTGATAAGACCGACTTGTGCCGGCCGGTGTGGCCGTGCGGTTCTAAGCGCATCAGTCTGGAACCGCGTGACCGCTACGGTCGCAGGTTCGAATCCTGCCCCGGGCATGGATGTGAGTGATGTCCTTAGGTTAGTTAGGTTTAAGTACTTATAAGTTCTAGGGGACTGATAACCTCAGTAGTTAAGTCCCACAGTGCTCAAAGCCATTTGATTTTGAACCAAGACCGACTTGTAAATACACACTACTTCATTGCCAAGAATTACGTCGGCAATGGAGGATCATATGAGGGCCTCGTAGCAGTTCTATGCCCACAGGAGTTGTACAAAAGTACGGAGACAACGCAAGAAATGCATGCCTCAACCTAACTACGGATGCTTGCCTAGCCTGCAGGTTGCGCTTTGTATTTTATCAGAAACCACATCTGTGATATGCCCTTTATATGTAAATATCAGTCGTGGTCGAAACAGTGTTCTTTATAGTTGTGAGTGAGTTATGTCGGGCTCAGTGAATTAGAACGTGAGGCCCGTATGGTGAGTCCCTCAGTAACCGAGGCAGTCGCTGTGTTTGGTGCTTCAAGAGGAACCATGTCGAAGATTTGCACCGCATTGAAGGAAACAGGAGAAATGTCATCTGCTAAGTCATAACACAGACAAAAGTCTGTTTCGAGTGACCATGACGGGCGGTTGTTGAATAGGACTGAGACGAAAAATAAAAGTGACTGCAGACCTGAATCTCGCATTCACGAAATCTGTCAGCACCAAAACAACACGAAAGGACTCCATAAGCAGCGAACTGCAGTGAGAGCTGAAATTCCAAAAGCATCAGTGATGCAAATACCCGTAACGCAAATACACATAACGGGAAAAATGTGGCTCTGAGTTCATAACGCTCAGACGATAGAGCAATAGCCCGCCCGGCTAGCCGCATGGTCTAACGCGCTGCTTCCCGAGTAGGAAGGCGTGCCGGTCCTCGGCACGAATCCGCGCAGCGGGTTAATGTCGAGGTCCAGTGTGCAGGCCAGCCTGTGGCTTGTTTTTAAGCCGGATTTCCATCTGCATGGCGAATGCGGGCTGGTTCCCCTTATTCCGCCTCAGTTACACTACGTCGGCGATTGCTGCGCAAACACTGTCTCCACGTACGTGTACACTGTAATTACCACCCAAAAATTGGGGCTACACTCGTCCGGTGAGAGACGTTTCCGGGGGAGTCCACTGGGGGCCAAACCGCACAATAACCCTGGGTTCGGTGTGGGGCGGCGATGGGGTGGGTGGAGTGCTGTGGCCTACTGTGGGCTACGGTGGGTCGAAGCCTCTCCGTCGTATCTAGGTCCCCAGTTCAATACACACAATAGAGCAATGGAAGAATGTCTCACGGGTGAAACAAGGCTAGGATTTGGTGAAGATGCGAGCAACCGTATCGTGGCATTCCATGGGCCTCGTTGTTGCACTGCGATATTGCATTAGTGCTAAAGGTTACATGACTATTTCGGTTGATCGCGTCCGTCTCATATTTATTCTCCAAAGCTGATGCTGTGTTCGAAGACGATAGGACCCCCATTCACACAGGTAGCAACGGCAAGGGCTGGTTGTGTGAACACGAGGATGAATAATGGCGTTTCTCATACAGACTTTGTGGTCTAGTTTGGAGAGAAGCGTACGTGGTCCGTATCCACCTCCATCGTAGTTATCTGAACTTGGACTATTTTCCTGGAAGAATGGTGTAAAATACCCTTGAAAACCACGCACGACCTGCATTTGTCCATTTGGATGCGACTGGAAGCTGTTTCGAAAGCCAACGGTTATTCTACCCCTTATTAGGCATGCTAATGTGTTCGTGCTGTTTTCATTTTTTTTTTCCGCCCCCCGTATTACAGCGCTCCAAAGCGACCTGTGCACACTATCAAGGGAGCGACTATTACTCTTTTTGGAGAGCTTGCATTTATCAGCCAAGTAACTAATAGTCTCAAGCAAATTTCATCCTACGAATTTTGTTTCTTAAAGTTGTAGCATAATCCGAGTAACTGCAAATGTATTTCTGTTCTGACAGTTTCCATAACTGAAACTTGCAGGACCAAGTGCACTGAGCTTAACGGAGGTCATGAAACAAAGTAATGTACAAAGTTCTAACTGCTTTACCAATAATACGTTCTTGTAGCGCCTTTCTAACTAGATAGCTATATAGCCCAGTATCTCTTAATTCACTCACAGCGGCTTCACGAAGTCATTTAAATCTTTTAACAACGATATGTAATATTTCGCTATTTGCGAATATTTCTTCCGAAATCTGTGAGTTTACATTGTGATTGATCAAGTCAGTATCTTCTTGACTTGTCGAGAACAAGTAAGGCAACTGGTCAGTGAAACATAAGATGTGTTACAAGGAATTCTGTGTGTATCAAAAGAAAAGAAAAAAAAACACGACTTGTAGTGTCATGTACAAGAGGGAACAATCCATCACGATATTGCACTTTCTGCGACTAACTCGTGTTCCAGATGTTGTTGGTAATATTTTGTTGCTCATTAATTTTCACTTAACGTGTATTGACTGAATTTAAGTCAGATCGTTCATTAATATTATTAATCATTATTCATTTAGGGGAATTCGATTGTTTCTCTACTGTTTTCACATCTTATTTCTCATTTGCCTTCGTGGAATTTTCTTGAACTTCTAGATACGGTTGTTTGTATTAAAGTCGTTCATAGAATATGTTGTTTTAGTAAGAGGAGTGGCTTAGATTATTTGTTAATTTTATAAATTGGGTTAAAAGTTTTATTCGTTTAAAAAAAGGGCCTTCATAATTTATTAACGTCGAAAGAATGTAACGTTCATATTGACCATTTCGTGCCCTCAAGTTTGTCAATAGTTCATCGATACTCAAATGGTGACACTCGCCTTCCGACAGTGCACATATCTTCGAGCTTCGCAATTACTCGTACTGATTCATGAGCCCATCCTTCGTCCCTTCCTTCGTCTTCGTGCCGCGAATCCGGTTGTAAACGCTACCGCGCCAACGCAATGGCCCCTTCCTTTTTTTGTGTAGCCAACAAGGTCTTCGGGAGGACCAGCGCACTGTTTTCCCCGTATCAGAGGCGCATCTCTTTTGCAGCAGTCACGCAACTTGATATATTGCTGCATGTTCACTTGGGTGTGAATGCATTGATCACTCCTCTGTTTGCTCTTTCGCTGCAAATGAGACGAACGCTGTTGTAACCTTCCACACTTTTTGTTTTACACGGCACGCTCAATAACGTTTCTCCAACAGTGCACTAAGTATCAACTCTATACTTGAAAGAATTAAGCGGACACCCGGACCACTCCCTCTCCGCCGTCCTTCCACATCTGAACTTGACAGCAACCATCACAATAACTTGTACTGTCACCTCTGCGAATGGATTTGTTCCTGTCGAGGATCCAAAGGTTGCGGGTCTACAATGTTGTCCATCCGTCTCGGTGTGTTCATTCATTAATATGGTTCCAACCAGAAAATAATAAACAGAATACTTCGTAAAGATAGCGGTTTCATTAATATGGATCCAACCAGAAAATAGTAAACAGAATACTTCGTAAAGATAGCGGTTTCGAGGAGAGGACAAAAAACGCCAACCAGGCCGTGGAAAAAGTGTTTCCGACAGAATAGGCAGATACGGCAGATGGACTAAAATGTGGAATCACCGTACACACAAGACATTACCGGAGATGATACGATGAAGGAAAACCGTTGGCATATAAAGCAGCTTCCAGTCGTCTCAAAATGAATACGAAAAGGACTTGCACGGTTTTCATGGGAATCTTACGCCATTCTTCTTGTGAAATGTCAGTAAGTTCAGATAATGATGATGGAGGTGGACTGTGATCGCGAACCCTCCTCTCCAAACTAGACGACAAAGGGTCACTAACACTAAGATGTGGTAGCCAGGGGATACGCGACAGTTCTTTCTCGTGCTAACTAAACCAATTCTCGACGATGCGAACTGTGTAAAAAGGACCCCGTCGTCATGGAACCTAACATCACTTTCGGGGAACAAATACTATACCACGGGATGGACCTGATCAACCAAAATGGGTACATACGCTATGTGATCAGAGGTATCGGGACACCTGGCTCAAAATGACTTACAAGTTCGTGGCGCCCTCCATCGGTAATGCTGGAATTCAATACGGTCTTGGCCCTACTTTAGCCGTGATGACAGCTTTCTCTCTCGCAGGCACACGTTCAATCAGGTGCTGGAAGGTTTCTTGGGCAATGGCAGCCCATTCTTCACGGAGTGCTACACTGAGGAGAGGTATCGATGTCGCTCGCTAAGGCCTGGCACGATGTCGGCGTTCCAAAACATCCCAAAGGTGTTCGGTAGGATTCAGGTCAGGACTCTGTGCAGGCCAGTCCACTACAGGGATGTTGTTGTGGCGTAACAAGACAGCTACGCCACACTGAAGTAGCCGAAAGGCACGCGTAATCTCACGTAGGCTAGATAGAGGTCTGAAACAGGATACGTTATGAATGGTAGCAAGAAAAGTACGTAGCTGCTTTAATACTTAACTTTTAATCCGTCATTGGTTTACAACGTTCTTGATGAGACATTTCACACGATAACTATCAAACTATGTAAGGCTAATGGCGCCTTGCTAGGTCGTAGGCATGAACTTAGCTGAAGGCTATTCTAACTGTCTCTCGGCAAATGAGAGAAAGGCTTCGTCAGTGTAGTCGCTAGCAATGTCGTCGTACAACTTGGGCGAGTGCTAGTCCGTATCTCGAGACCTGCCTTGTGGTGGCGCTCGGTCTGCGATCACACAGTGGCGAAACGCGGGTCCGACATGTACTAAATGGACCGCGGCCGATTTAAGCTACCACGTAGCAAGTGTGGTGTCTGACGGTGACACCACAGATGTTATTGTCGTGTAACCATTCCGCCACAGATCGCGCATTATGAGCAGGTGCTCGATGGTGTTGAAAGATGCAATCGCCTTCCCTGAATTGCTCTTCAACAGTGGCAAGCAAGAAGGTAGTTAAAACATCAATTTACATCTGTGCTGTGATAGTGCCACGCAAAACAACAAGGGGTGCAAGTCCCCTCCATGAAAAACACGACCACACCATAACACCACCGCCTCCGAGTTTTACTTTTGGCACTACACGCGCTGCCAGATGGCGTTCAGCGAGCATTCGCCATACCCACACCCTGCCATCGGATCGCTACACTGAGTACCGTGATTCGTCACTCCACACAACGTTTTTCCACTGTTCAGTCGTCCAGTGTTTACGCTCCTTAGCCGGCCAGGGTGGCCGAGCGGTTCTAGGCGCTACAGTCTGGAACCGCGCGACCGCTACGGTCGCAGGTTCGAATCCTGCTTCGGGCATGGATGTGTGTGATGTCCTTAGGTTAGTTAGGTTTAAGTAGTTCTAAGATCTAGGGGACTGATGACCTCAGAAGTTAAGTCCCATAGTGCTCAGCGCCATTTGAACCATTTTTTTTACGCTCCTTACACCAACCGAGGCATCGTTTGGCATTTACCGGCGTTATGTGTGACTTATGAGAGGCCGCTTGACCATAAAATCCAAGGTTTCTCACCTCCCGCCTAACTGTCAAAGTACTTGCAGTGGATTCTGATGCAGTTTGGAATTCCTGTGTGATGGTCTGGATGGATGTGTGCCTATTACACATTACGACCCTCATCAACTGTCGGTTGTCTCTGTCAGTCAACAGGCGAGGTCGGCCTGAACACTTTTGTACTGTACCTGTCGGTTCACGTTTCCACTCCACTATCGCATCGGAAACAGTGGACCTAGGGATGTTTAGGAGCGTGGAAATCTCGCCAACAGACGTACGACACAAGGGACACCCAATCACGTGACCACGTTCGAAGTCGGTGAGTTCCGTGGAGCGCTCCATTCTGCTCTCTAATGACTACTGAGATCGCTGATATGGAGTACCTGGCAGTAGATGGCAGCACGATGCACCTAATATGAAAAACGTATGTTTTGGGGTGTCAGGATGCTTTTGATCACATAGTGTAATACTTGACAGTGAGGCAACTTTCCACAGTAACCATGGGGCACATTGAATACCACGAAATGGCTGCCCAAATCATCACCGAATCCCGACCATGTTTCAGTCTTTGGACGTTAACTCCGCCAGAAGTTGAAAAGCGTGGAACAAGATCATCTGACCGAGTGACCTTTTTTCCGTTGTTCCATATTCCAGATGTTACATCATATTCTCCTGTAACGTTCATCTGCAACACAGGTAAGTGGTTTTGGAATCGCAGTTCGCTTTACAATTCCATGCTTTTGAAGCTCCCATCGTGTTATTTCGCTACAGGCCGACTTCGCGAGTGCGACATTCAGTTCTGCAGTGACTTCTGCAGCTGTCGTCCTCTCATTGATCGTTAAAATCCTCTTCAATGACGTCCGTCCTAAGTCAACACACACTTTGATCAGCATTGTGACTCAGCGGATGACTTTTCGCTTTCCCTATATGCTGTATAAATATTCGATATGGTGCCCCATGAAGCACAAAGCACTCTGGCTGCCTTGGTTACGGTCGTATCCACCATATGAGCACCAACAACTTCCCCAAGTTAGAAGCCCCTTCGCTTTGACAAAATGCAGTCACAACTCCTCCGAGCTGATCAAATACAATAACGTAACCTGCAGGCTTATATATTTATCGCTTCCATATTTTACTCCGACCCCAGTATGAGGGTCTGCTGGAGCATTATGCTGCGGTGGCGACAGGTCATGCACATCATTTCATCTGGCAATCCCTGCCCAGGATTTTTTAAATCTCGCTGTCAATTTCTGCTAAACCGCGAGGTCATAGGAGTACATTAGTAGTAGGGTGGTGGCCATTGTTGTTGGACACTGACGATGTGACCTGGTTCAACCGCAGCTGATTTGGTCCTGTTCTTTAACATGCCAAAATTATCATCTGAGAGACCAATGTGATTATGAACTCAGCGTCACGGTGTATTGGCTGTATGTGTTTTGTCTGCATTTCGTGCGTTATCAGCTTCGCTGTTGCAGCCAGGCGTTAAGTTGCATGTGCCTAGCTGGTACAGCCAGTCAGATTTGTTGACGGACAGGGGGCTCGCCGATTTACTGTCTTGTGCCTGTGTTTTTTTTTTTTTTTTTTTTGTTTAAGATCACTGGGGTTTCACTAGGCATGGCCTGCACCTCAATAGGTATGGGAAGGGGAGGCTGGCTAAGCTTATAGGTGACAGTGTAGTGGGTGGTGGTGGTGGTAGTGGTGTCACTCATGGAAAAATTCTTGTAGTAGTTGGTGTTAGAGCTGCACCTTTCTTAGACTGAAGTCAGCTGATAGGTATACCTGCTTAAAGGAAGTGCCTCTAACTGAGGGCTCACCTCCAGAGGATGTAATGTTTCCAAGTAGAGAAGGAATTAGCATATTTCATCAAAATATAAGAGGTATTAGAGATAAAGTTAGTGAACTGCTAATAGATTTTAACTCTGAAATTATTGGTATATCAGAGCACCACTTAAATAATTTGATAATTCAGAGGCTTCCTTTACCAGGCTACAGATTAGCTGGCTGTTTCTCAAGGAGTTCCTTGCGGGGTGGGGGAGTGGCTCTGTAGGTAAAAAACAGTATTTCATTTGAGGCCATAGACGTATTACGACACTGAGATGAACAGATATTTGAAAGTTGTGGAGCATTAGTTGAATTTAGTGAAACTAACCTCCTAATTGCTGTTGTTTATAAGTCCCCTAACTCCGACTTCAGAGCATTTTTGCTTAAGCTAGAGAGGGTTCTTGATTCACTTTGTAGGAAGTACCAGAAAGTAGTTATATGTGGTGACTTCTATATTAATTTTGTACATGATTGTGCAAGAAAATGGATGTTGGTAGATCTCCTAAATTCATATGATCTGATGCAAACTGTGTTTTTTCCAACTAGGGTGCAGGGGAACAGTAGCACATTCATAGACAATATTTTGATTCATTCTTCATTACTAGATGGGCATTCTGTTAGTAAAAGGGTGAATGGCCTTTCAGACCATGATGCACAAATTTTAACACTAAAAGGTTTTTGTACTCAAATCAATGTGGTATTTAATTACAAACTACGTAGGAAAGTTAATCCAACAGCAGTAGAGAGTTTTTCAAAACTTGTCGAGGCCACAAGAGTGGCAAGATGTTTATAGTGCCGATAATATAGATGATAAATACAATGCTTTCCATAACACATTTATCATCCTCTTTGAGAGTTGCTTTCCATTAGAACATTCTAAACGGGGTACTAGCAGTAATGGACAGCCCGGTTGGCTGACTAGTGGGATAAGGATATCATGTTGAACAAAGCGGGAATTATAACAAAATGTTAGAAGTAGTCACAATCAAGCTACAGTAGCCCATTACAAACAATACTGTAAGGTGCTTAAAAATGTTATTAGCAAGGCAAAAAGTATGTGGTATGCAAATAGAATAGCTAATTCACAGGATAAAATTAAAGCCATATGGTCAGTTGTGAAGGAAGTGTCTGGTCAGCAGCACAAGGCTGACGATATAAAGTCAGTTTGCAGTAATAATATTTCTGTTACTGATAAATAAGATATATATGTACAGTATTTAACAACCATTTTCTGAGCATTGCTGGTGAATTAAATAAAAATTTAGTTTCTACAGGAAATCATATAAATTTCTTAGCAAATGTCTTTCCGAGATTGACGTCTGAAATACTCCTCTGTGATACAGACAAGAGGGAGATTGAGTCAATAATTAAATCATTGAAGACTAAGGACTCTCATGGTTATGATGGAGTGTCTAGCAGAATATTAAAGTACTGTGCTGCACATGTTAGCCCTGTATTTAGCCATATTTGTAATTTTTCCTTTAGGAATGGTCAGTTTCCTGAGCGATTAAAGTACTCAGTAGTAAAGCCGCTTTATAAAAAGGGAGAAAGGGATAATGTAGATAATTTTAGACCTATTACTATGCCATCAGTGTTTGCAAAAGTTATCGAAAAGGCTGTGTATGTGTGGTTAATTGATCATTTTATATCACACGATTTGCTATCAAATGTACAGTTCGGCTTTAGAAGTCGTTTGACAACTGAAAATGCTATATTCTCTTTTCTCTGTGAGGTACTGGATGGGCTAAACAAAATGTTTTGAACGCTTGGCGTATTTTTTGATTTAACAAAGGCATTTGACTGTGTTGATCTCACAATATTGCTCCAGAAGTTGGACCATTACGGAATAAGGGGAGTAGCTCACAATTAGTTCACCTCTTACTTTAGCAACAGGCATCAAAAGGTCATTATTCACAATGTTGATAACGGCTATGATGTGGGATCTGAGTGGGGTACTGTCAAGTGGGGGGTGCCCCAGGGATCAGTGTTGGGGTCGCTCCTGTTCCTTATTTATATAAATAATATGCCCTCTAGTATTATGGGTAACTCTAAAATATTTCTGTTTGCTGATGACACTAGCTTAGTAGTAAAGGATGTTGTGTGCAACATTTACTCGGTTTCAAGTTCATGGCTTGTAGAAAATAAACTAACGTTAAATCACAGTAAGACTCATTTTTACAGTTTCTAACGCACAATTCAACAAAACCTGACGTTTTAATCTCACAGAACGGGTATATGATTAGTGAAACTAAACAGTTCAAATTCCTAGGTGTTCAGATAGATAGTAAGCTGTCGTGGAAAGCCTACGTTCAGGACCTTGTTCAAAGACTTAATACTGCCATTTTCACTATTCGAACGGTATCGAAAGTGAGTGATACTTCGACACGTAAATTAGTCTACTTTGCTTATTTTCATTCAATTATGTCGTATGGTATTGTGTTTTGGGGTAACTCTTCCCATTCTAGAATGATATTTTTGGCTCAGAAACGGGCGTTTCGGGCAGTAAGTGGTGTGAGTTCACGAACCTCTTGTCGACTTCTGTTCACGAGTCTGGGTATTTTGACATTAGCCTCTCAATATGTATATTCCTTATTGTCGTTTCTCGTTACCAATATTAGTTTATTTCCAATAATAAGCAGCTCTCACTCGGTCAATACTCGGCAGAAATCAAACCTCCATTTGGATCGGACTTCCTTAACTCTTGTGCAAAAAGGTGTGCAGTATACTGCTGCATCCATTTTCAATAAGCTGCCACTCGTATTCAAAAATATTAACAGTAATTCCGGTGCTTTCAAATCGAAACTGAATAGTTTCCTCATGGGTCACTCCTTGTATTCTGTCGAGGAGTTCCTTGAAAAATTAAGCTGATTCTCATTGTATTGCTGATAGCGTTTGCTTAAACTTATGGACTGATTTTCTTTCTGGTTCATGAACATTTATTTTTATCTGTTATTACCTTTATGTTGTAAGTTCATGTACTGACATGTTCCATGACCTTGGAGATTTGCTCCTCAATTTGGTGCTACGGAACTTGTCTAGTAAATAAAGAAATAGGCAGGTCGGGACCCTCCACCGCCCCTATCCCTCTCCCACCCCCCGCCCCCCTCCTGGCTGGTTGAGTTCCATATATGGTTGCGATCGTAGTAATCTAGAGAGTTTCAGAATGAAGAGGTTATTCGAGAGTTTAGAGTTCCTGTACAGTTTCTGAAATGACTACAACCGCGTGGGACTGGAGGCAGGTTTTATTTTAGATGTCCACGACGCTTCTATACAGTGGGACATTGCTTACGATACACATAACCTTGTTCTTTAAGACCTGCAGGTGGCACAGATGTGTTGGAGCTCTGTGTTGTGAGTACACAATCGTCCCGTTCAGCCTTTACAATAAATTAAATAGGTACATGGTTCTGTGCTTTGGGTTTTTCGTGCTTGGTACAGTGGAAGACACAAGCGGCCAGCAACACCACATGCAGATTAGACACATCGTAGAATATCAGAAGGGACCACCCAGAAGGCGAGGACAACGGTCCAGGTGGGCTTCCGCTTGCAGCAAGGACACCAAATGGCTCTCCCACGGGTTGCCTATCGAAGTTTGCGTGCCATATACTGTTTCAGCAAATCAAAAAACAGTGATAATTAGAATAATTAACGTTGAAATTTGTGAAATGGTAGCTTAACATCGAGACAAGTTTGACAGATACAAGAAACCCGAATTCATTGTAAGCAAATAATAAAAAGTAATTGAAAAAGTGGGTAGCGTGGGACATGAATACCCTGTGATTGGCTAGCACTTCTTAAGAACTGTTTACCTAGCGAATCATGCCATTTACAAAGAAGCCCCTCTCACTTCCCTTGGATACGTGGTAGAGCTCACTTCTAGCGCAGATTTGGTGTCTTTCACTTCTCAAGTGGACTGAAGAATGCAGGGTAGTATGCCATCTTGGTCACTGATAGGTGCTGGAACTCGTTTCTGCCCGCTAAACTGAATAGAAACATTTGTGTTTACAGCAAACAGTGAGATTTTTATTGATAGACTTAATATCAGATACGGATGCTGGACAGAAATGTGGGAATACCACGAGAAATGCTCGCTTGAATATAAATGAATATGCTAGCCAAACTGGCAGGTTACATTGTTGTATTTGAGCACAAACGGTACCTGTGCAGTGGTCTCAATACGTTGCAAGTGTCAGTGGTGGTCGCAGAAATTTACTGTGTAATGGTATTACATAGGAGCTAAGTGAAGTCGAACGCGGGCAAATTGTTGGTGCTCGTATGACGGGTGATTCCATTGCTAAGGTAGGCCAAGTATCAGACATACATTGAAGAGCCAAAGGAACTGGTACACCTGCCTAGTATCATGTAGCGCCCCCGTGAGCACGCAGAAATGCCACAACACGACTTGGCATGGACTCAACTATTATCTGAAGTAGTGCTTGAAGAATTTACACCATGAATCCTGCAGGGTTGTCCATGAATCCGTAATAGTACGAGGGGATGGAGAGCTCTTCTCAACAACTACCTTGCTAGGTATCCCAGATATGGTCAATAATGTTCATATCTGAGGAGTTTGGTGGTCAGCGGAAGTGTTTAAACGCAGAAGAGTGTTCCTGGAGCTATCCTGTGGCAATTCTGGACGTGTGGGGTGTCGCATTGTCCCGATGGAATTCCCCAAGTCAGTCGGAATGCACACTGGACATGAATGAATGAAAGTGATCATACATAACGTGTCACCTGTCACAGTCATATCTAGACGTACCAGGGGTCCCATATCACTCCAACTGCACAAGCCCCAAACCATTACAACGCCTCCACCAACTTTAACAGTCCCCTGCTGACATGCAGGGTCCATGGATTCACGAACTTGTCTCCGTGCTCAGACACGTCCATCCACTCTTATACGATTTGAAACGAGATTCGTCCGACCCTGTAACATGTTTTGTCATCAACAGTCCAATGTTGATGGTGACGGCCCCAGGCGAGGCGTAAAGCTGTGTGTCGTGCGGTCTTCAAGGGTAAGCGAGTTGGCCTACGGCTCCGAAAGCCCATATTCATGATGTTTCGTTGAATGGTTTGCGCGCTGTCACTTGTTGATGGTCCAGCATTGAAATCTGCAGCAATTTTCGGAATGGTTCCACTGCTGTCGCGTTGAACTATTCTCTTCAGTCGTCGTTGGTCCCATTCATGCAGGATCTATCCCCGGCCGCTTCGATGTCGGAGATGTGATGTTTTACCGAATTCCTGACATTCACGGTACACTCGTGAAATGGTCGTACAGGAAAATCCCGCTTCATCGCTAGCTCGGAGATGCTGTGTCCCATCGCTCGTTCTCCGACTATAACACCATGTTCAAACTCATTTAAATCTTGATACCCCGCCATTGTAGCAGCACTAACAGTTCTAACAAATGCGAGAGACACTTTTTGTATAATATAAGGGTTGCTGATCGTAGCGCCGTATTCTGCCTGTTTACACATCTCTGTATCTGAATACGCATTCCTATACCAGCTTCTTTGGTGCTTCGGTGCATTCCGGAGCTAAGTGAAGTCGAACGGGGACAAATTGCTGTTGCTCGTATGATGCGTGGTTCTGTTGCTAAGGCAGGCGAAGTGTTTGGTATTTGAAGAGGCACCGTATCGGAGATATAAACCGCATACAGGGAAAACATTATCCGCTAAGTAACAACGCGGACGAAAATTTGAGGAACGGTCACTGAAGAAGACTGTGGCGATTGCAGAAAAAGTCACTGCAGAACAGAATGTCGGTCTCGCGAACCATTCCAGCACCAAAACAACACGAAATGAGCTCCATAAGCACTGAACTGCATTGCGAGCTGGAATTCCAAAATCAGTGATGCAAATGCCCGGACTATGACGCAATGGGAGAATGTCATTTAGTCGGAAGAGTCTTGTTACCCACTGTTTCCATCTTCTGGCAGAGTTTACACCGCAAGAGCGGTGATGATTTGGCAGTGATGGTGTGGTATTCCAAGGGCTCCACGGTTGCTCTGAAAGGTCATACTACTACCAACGATTATGTGGTTATTTTGGATGATTAGGTATATCCATGGTACAACAGCTGTTTCCGAATGCCCAGGTCGACGGAGCGACTGTTTACACAGCTCGCATCATCCAGGACTGGTTCTGAGAGCGCCACAAGGAACTGGCACACCTCCCGTAGTCGCCACAGCCACAAGAACTCAAAATTATTGAGCATTTGTGATCTACTTTGAAGAGATATGAACACCCCTCATTTGCAGAGCGCATTTTACGTTGCTTCCAGTTTTGCTATTTCACATGCGTGAAGTGAGACTTTCAGAGCCAGTGGGATGAGGTGCCGATGCAGAAATCGCTCGTGACGTCAGCAAATAGATAGATTGTGTAAAGTACGTATGTAGAACTGTACAGGGATCCTAGCAAAAGCTCGACAAACGTTACTTACCAAGAGCAATGGAGATGTAACCCCTGTGCGCAATTTCTTGTTAAGCCACCTCACAAGGACAATTATAAATGTATGAATTCCAGGGTCGCCATCAGCCCATGCCGTTCCTAACAATTAAGAAAAGACCGAACTGGAAGTTATCAGTTTAATTAAATTAAGAAATTTAGTTATAAGAATGAAAATTTTTCAAAGGAAGTAACAAGATGAACTGCATTGTATGTCGTACATCAGTAAGCTTGTTTGATTAAATGTGGATTTCTTAATTTTGACACAGTACACCCGTTCACTTAGATTTTTTGACCCATTTTTGTTCATCACAAGGAAGCAGATTCACTTTTTAAAAAATCAGGGAATATAAAATTAATTTGAAAAGTCGCATCAATGAGAAAGATAAAGGACGCAGAATTTATCTTTTATGTAGCACATAGTCTGAATACACATGACTGGTGACTGAATAAGAAATTTAACTAAATAATTCGCCAAAAAATTGTAGAATAGCGCAATTGAAAAGGAAAAAACACACAAAAGGGAATTGGAACACAATAATTGACTCATTCCATCTACATGCCCACGACGGAAATGATGACTATCACCATTATGCTCATGCGCTATCTTTGAAAGAGGTTTATCCGATTCGCAAGGTTTTGTAGAATAGATATACGACATGGAAACCGCGCCCGCCGCTTACGAACGGCCGAACTTCAGCCCGTGTTAAACTTGATTACGAGTTAACTGTTCAGAAATTAGACAGTAAACCAAGCACAAATGTAAGAAATTTTAATGGTGCAATACCAGAATGATTTTGCCACCACGAAATAAAATTGATTCGACAAGGCAGAAACCCCCGCCCCCCCCCCCCCCCCAACCGTTTTAACTTACACGTGGTCCGCTCAGAATCAAACCGTTAAAAACATTTCCTCTATGCACACGAAAAACTGATATTTTACTGAAATTATTGCACACGAAACAAACTGTTGAAATGAAAACCTATTGCAGTGCAGTAGTAGACCAGAAGGATCATAAAACTGCTAGAGCATCTCGACATTACAGGTAGGAAGAATTTCTATGAGTTGGCTCACTAAGCCAATTCAGGGACGGACTGAATTAATTATCGCAAAACTCTGGTGGGAAAGCGAGGCCAGATACACTGTACGCTCCTTATACCACGATCTACTGACTCAGCAGCTAAGCTGAGACACATCTGGAGGTTCAGTACAAGTGGAGGGTTCTTGCAAAGCATGCGAGCTTACAATCCATCTCCATCAACCTTTCCTGACAACACTATTTTGCAATGAAGAGTGGTGTCAGGTTCCCTTGGAAACCATACAGGACCTGTATTTACGCATACCGAGACGACTGGAAGCTGAATTGAATGCCGACTGTTTCCCTACACTATATTAGGAATGGTAGTTTGTTATGTCTATGGTGTTGCCACACTCCCCTGTATTTAGCGGTGTTTTACAGTACTTAAAGATTGATAGAGAGGTGGGTACTGGATATGTAACCCATGGACGAGATCGAATGGTAATAGGAGAATAAGAAGAAAGATCTGTCACACTGAAACAGAAGTAGATGTGAATAGCATCCCACCTGGCAAAGCATTATTCTACACTACTGGCCATTAAAATTGCTACACCAAGAAAAAATGCAGATGATAAACGGGTATTTATTGGACAAATATATTATACTAGAACTGACATTTGGGTGCACAGATCCTGAGAAATCAGTATCCAGAACAACCACCTCGGCCCGTAATAACGGTCTTGATACGCCTGGGCATTGAGTCAAACAGAGCTAGGATGGCGTTTACAGGTACAGCTGCCCATGCAGCTTCAACACAATACCACAGTTCATCAAGAGTATTGAGTGGCGTATTGTGACGAGCCATGTTCGGCCACCATTGACCAGACGTTTCCAATTAGTGAGAGATCTGGAGAATGGGTTTGCCAGGGCAGCAGCCGAACATTTTCTGTATCCAGAAAAGACCGTACAGGACCTGCAACATGCGGTCGTGCATTATCCTGCTGAAATGTAGGGTTTCGCAGGGATCGAATGAAGGGTAGAGCCACGGGTCGTAACACATCTGAAATGTAACGTCCACTGTTCAAAGTGCCGTCAATGCCAACAAGAGGTGACCGAGACGTACAACCAATGGCACGCCATACCATCACGCCGGGTGATACGCCAGTATGGAGATGACGAATACATGCTTCCATTGTGCGTTCACCACGATGTCGCCAAACACGGATGCCACCATCATGATGCTGTAAACAGAACCTGGATTCATCCGAAAAAATGACGTTTTGCCATTCGTGCACCCAGGTTCGTTGTTGAGTTCACCATCTCAGGCGCTCCTGTCTGTGAGGCAGCGTCAAGGGTAATCGCAGCCCTGGCCTCCGAGCTGATAGTCCGTGCTGCTGCAAACGTCGTCGAACTGTTTGTGCAGATGGCTGTTGTCTTGCAAACGTCCCCATTAGTTGACTCGGGGATCGGGACGTGGCTGCACGGTCCGGTACAGGCATGCGAATAAAATGCCTGTTATCTCGAGTGCTGGTGATACGAGGCCGTTGGGATCCAGCACGGCGTTCCGTATTACCCTCCTGAACCCACCGATTCCATATTCTGCCAACAGTCATTGGATCTCGACCAACCCGAGCAACAATGGCGCGATGCGATAAACCGCAATCGCTTTAGGCTACAATCCGACCTTTATCGGTCGGAAACGTGATGGTACGCATTTCTCCTCCTTGCACGAGTTATCACAACAACGTTTCACCAAGCAACGCCGGTCAACCGCTGTTTGTGTATGAGAAATCGGTTGGAAACTTTCCTCATGTCAGCACGTTGTAGGTGTCGCCACCGGCGCCAACTTTGTGTGAATGCTCTGAAAAGCTAATCATTTGGATATCAGAGCATCTTCTTTCTGTCGGTTAAATTTCGCGTGTGTACCACGTCATCTTGGTGGTGTAGCAAGTTTAATGGCCAGTAGTGTAACAGATGAAGTCGTATGACCAGCTTAGTGATCTTGGGTGTACTTGAGGGGCATCAGATGACAACAGAGGAAATGGATGGAGTACAGTGGCACACAATTACAGAAAACTGGTTGAAATAGATCAGTACTAAGGAAACCTCCAGTCAACAGTGTCTACATAATGGATAAAGAGTTCTTGTCACTGTGTCTTCAGTTCCACCCTCTACCTTTTGAGAAGACAGAAACGTTGTGCTGTATCAATACTTGAGTACTCTA
Organism: Schistocerca serialis cubense; assembly: GCF_023864345.2. NCBI lineage: Eukaryota > Metazoa > Arthropoda > Insecta > Orthoptera > Acrididae > Schistocerca > Schistocerca serialis. The sequence continues at coordinate 124,164,758 of NC_064643.1, forward strand.
ACGTTACACGCATGTAGGCGTGCAATTCGGCCGCGTGGAAGTGTTAAGAAGGGCGATGAAACTGCTGTACGGCTGAACGATAGCGGGCCCAGGGCTCAGGACACACCGCAGATGGTCTGGCTACGCGATCGGTGTGGGTGAGTCCAGCAACAAAGACGAGCAGCGTCGCCGGAAATGGGTAATTACGAAAGCTATTGAAAGGGTACAGTACCACCCGACATTGAAAATAGGTACAACATACTTCATTATTTTTGTCAGAAGAACACATTTTTTTTGTAAAATAACTCAATTTCAATTAATACAGCGAAGCGGGATACCAGTGTGGGAAAGAATGACAATTTATTTATTTAATTGATCACATGTGCACTCCCACAAAGTAAATCCCTACATCCAGTTTGGTGAGATCTATGAAATGAATGAATGTATGGTCGTCTGCTAATCGCAGATAGTGAATGTGAATATATGATCATCTTTGAGTCGATCCTTTGGCCACCTTTGGTGGGACCAAAGAGATGAAATTTACCAGAGCTTTGAGCGCCTGAAATGTGGCTGACCAATACGATAGCAAGGTGCTTCCCCCACCTCGACAGAGATGGGAGAGGACCTAGAGAACGGCCATGTTTCAGCACTCTGCCGCTGGATCTTGTGCTGTTAAGACCTGTTTTAGTTGTGCTCCGTAATGACGAAAGAGTGGAGACATGGTATGCATGTGGAATATTTAAGAGTAGTTTGAAATAATAATTTCTCTATTTCAGGAACTTTTGTGGGGAGAATTAAATGTCAGGCAGGTAATATTAAAGGGATTGCAGTAATCTTCGGAAGTGACCAACGGTCACAATGAAACCACGTGTAGCAATAAGTTGAAATACTTCCGTGTGCTTAAGTTAAGCTGAATTACTAGCGTGTGTACAATAAGTTGAAATATTTAAGAAATAGCGTGTGTACCATAAGTTGAAATATTTAAGAAATGGCGTGTGCAGGACTTGAATTTAGGGACGAGTACTTCCACGTGGTGAGTACTGTGTGACTCTCAATCTGTGTATGAGACAAAGGATAAAGAGAAGTACTCGTCCATGGTATCAGTTGAGGACTCGCGTGTGTGATGTTCTTAATATTACTTTGTGTGATATGATTCCGTGTGACGCTTGATTCAAACTCTGAGAGAGAAGCAAGGTGAGTCGGCCGTCTATCCAGCAACGCCACTTGGCTTGCATTGCAGAGGAAGACGTGCAAATATCTCCAGAGTTCATAGTAGGAAAGTAGAATTACAAAGTGGGGCAGTGTCGTGTGAAACTGGGATAAATACTAATTGAAGTGGGAAAGCTGAAAGTGATAATGTTGTGACTATTCTCTGTGTAGTATTTCATGTTGTAGTGTGGTGTATGTCATGTAATTTGGGTATGTGTGGTTTGCATGGGAGAGTAGCGAGGTAGTTTCAAAAGATTAGTGGGTTATGCTTGTTCCTTCGGTACCGCTCGGTCTGGAGGAAAGTTTAGTGATGACGATTGTGAGAGTCGAAGTGTGAGGTACAATAAAAGATCCACCATCCTATCCAGAAAGTGCACTGTAGCGTTAAAATAATTACGAGACCATAATATAGAGATTCACCATTGTAAAGCCATGCCCACTGGGCGGAATTTCTCATGTGTTATTGTTGTAGGTTGTAGAATTTGTGTGTTTAGGTTAGAGAATTTATCGGAATAAATAAGATAGTGAAAAGAAAAATATTGGTGACTTTTCCTTCGAATTGTATGTTGTAATAATGTCCCGAATTTATAATGTGTGCGCCATTCATATTCAGTGCGGTGGTCACGTGTCGATAAAAGCCGTTAAATAAAAGACAAAAAGAAAATGTATTGCCAGTGCGTAGTGTCCAGTCAGAGTTCTGTAAATTACTGATAGTCAGATGCGTGTTTCCGTTGCGTATTAATCATATAGGAGGATAACTTGTAACTTAAGTGTGAGTACTAGAGTTCATGTTACTCGATAAATAAGAATGAATCCACTCGCTTGGCAGACCACTCATCTTGCAGGCCTGACTGCTTGATGCCACAGTATGAGCAAGGCATGTGGGTGCCTCTCACTATAAATTCTGCCGGCTGTTGCTCTTACTCCCTTGGTGCAGGAGATGCACCAAAAATGGTAGACTGTGAGACAAGCTGAAAGATGGCGTCTTACAGTTCTGTGAGAATCTATAATAATGTACAGTGAAGTATTAAAGCAAATCTGAAACCATTCACGGTCTCAGAAAAATGGCGTGCTTCCAGTGACGCAACAATATTCTCAATATCTTGAAAACTATAGAAGTTAACATTACACAGTGAACAAACATTTCACGATAAACATCTGAATTGACAACTTTGAAACGCTTTATGCGATTTCCACAAACAATATCTCAGATGACGGCATTGCCCAATAGCTGTCATCCCAGAAAGCCACTCACCTGTATCCATATTATTTACTGACTTATGGTATATTTTATATCTTCTTTATTACGCAAATGGTTCTGATCATACAATGTAGGATTTCACGGACGGTACTGTCTTCACTTAAAACTTCCGGGCTGATAGGCCGTGGTTGATGTATAAAACCCACCCCCGTGGTTTCGTCTCCGACTGCTGGAGACATCCTCCGAGGTAAAGCGGCGAACTATTAAAGAACTGTGCCAAGTTGAAAGTGGTCATTAGCTTCTGTTAGCAGACCCACAATTGAAAAACAAGACGTTTCTATCAAGACGGCAGAAATGATTGTTTAAATAGCTTATAACGGCAATTCGTTGTAACTTAAGCGCTGGTCATTCCCGTTTTTAAGAAAGGCCGTGAGGCAGATCCACACAATTATAGACCTATATCGTTGACGCCAGTCTGTTGTAGAATTATGCAACATGTTTTATGCTAAAAAATTATGACGTGTTTGGAAAATGAATATCTCCTCTATAAGAATCAACATGAATTCCTCAAACAGATATCCTGCGAAACTCAGCTCACTCTGTTCCTCCATGTGAAATTTGTAAATTTGTGGTAAGGGCTTATGGGACGAAACTGCTGAGGTCATCGGTCCCTAAGCTTATGCACTACCTCCGACGGGGTGCCTCCGTGTGAGCCACAGCGCAGCGGACAACGAGGCTCAGGCTGACGCCGTGTTCCTTGAATTGAGTTAGGCACTTGACATCGTCCCGCATTACCGTTAATTTAAAAAAAAGTACGAGCTCATGGAGTATCGGAGCAGATCTGCGATTGGATTCAAGACTTTCTTGCAGATAGAACTGAATACGTCGCTCTTAACGGAACTAAATCGACAGAGGTAAAGGTAATATCCGGAGTAACACAGTGAAGTGTGATATGACCGTTTCTGTTCACAGTGTATATAAATGACGTAGTAGAAAGCGTCGGATGCTCTTTAAGACAATTCGCAGATGCTGCGGTTGTGTGTACCAAAATAGCAACGCCAGAAGTTAGTAAGAATTTGGAGAACGACCTGTAGAGAATTGATGAATGTTGCAGACTCTGGCAGTAGACCCTGAACGTAAATAAATGTAACATATTGCGCATACATAGGAAAATAAATCCACTACTGTACAGCTACACTACTGATGACAAACAGCTTGAGACAGCGCCTGCTGTAAAATATCTAGGCGTAACTATTTAGAGCAACCTTAAGTGGAATGACCATGTAAAACAGATAGTGGGAAAAGCAGACACAAGACTCAGATTCATAGGAAGAATTTTTAGGAAATGTAACTCATCCACGAAGCAAGTGGCTTATAAGGCGCTCGTTCGCCCTATTCTTGAGTATTTTTCACCTATCTGGGATCTATATCAGGTAGGACTGATACAGGAGATAGAGAAGTCCCAACGAAGAGCGGAGCTTCGTCACGGGATTGTTTAACTGGCAACAGAGCGTTACGGAGATGCTAAACAAACTCCACAGGCAGACGTTACAAGAGAGACATTGTGCATCACGGCGAGAATTACTGTTTTCGGTACAGCAAGTTTCTGGAGGAGTCAGACAACATATTACTTCCTCCCACATACATCTCGCGTAGTGAGCAAATACAGAGGCTTACCGACAACCATTCTGCCCATACACTATTCGCGACTGGAACAGAGATGCAGGGATCAGATAGTGGTACCGAAAGTACCCTCCGCCACACAAATAAGGTGGCTTGCGGAGAGAGATGTAGACGCAACTGGTTTGCTCGTATGGAATGCTGTTTAGGAGAGCAACAGCACTAGCAGTAACTGGTAAGTACCGTCGCAGTACAAACCGTTGGGTAGAAACAAAAGAAGGTCTGTTAGTCATCTGGGCAGTAAGTGGCGACGGAGTACGCAGACATACCAGAAGCCGCTGAGCACTGTGGCTGTCAGGGGTGGGAAGCACGCAAGACGACGCTCATTCTGCATGTAGATTGCTTTCTTGGTGCAGTAGCCTGACCTCCACGAGGGACCACACGTTCTCATTCCCACTTCTGTACTGCGTCCAGCGTGCTTCCTGAGACGGCAGCCAACAAGAAGCCAGCAGAGCGGTCACTTTATGTCGCTGTGGCTATTTCCAACCCAGCCACTAGCCCTCGGCTTACAGCGTCCTACTCGAGACTCTGACAAAGGTCGCTTACTTGTTACCCTTCACTGGCATCGTCACTGCTTTAATCCATTTGCCCATTTGGGCGGAACATGTCTCTTTTCTGAATCTATATCTACATACACCTTCCACAAACCACCGTACTGTGCTTGGCGGTAGAACTCCTGTACCACTACTGTCCTGTTCCACTCGCAAATAGAGCGAGTGGAAAACGACTGTTCTATGCCTCCATAAGAGCCCTAATTACTTTCACCTTATCTTCGTGGAACTTACGGGAAATGTGCGTTGGCGGCAGTAGAATCTTCGGCATTCAGCTTCAAATGCTAGTTCTCTAAATATTCTCAATAGTACTGTTCGAATAGAACGTCGCCTTTCCTCCAGGTATTCCCGTTTGAGTTCCTGGCACATCTCCGTAACACCTGGATGCTCTTCGAACTTACCGGTAACCAATCTTAGCCAGCGTCTCAATTGCTTCGACTGAACTGAACTGGTGAGGACCTCGAACATTCGGGCAGTAGTCAAGAATGGGTCACACTAGTGTTCTACATGTGGTCACTACACTTTCGTAAAATTCTGCCATTAAACCGAAGTCGACAATTAGCATTTCCTACTACCCGCCTGATGTGGTCAGTTGCATTGCAGCGATACGCCAGAATATGTAATCGATGTGACTTTGTCAAGCAGAACACTACTGACCTTGTATTCGAACATTACAGGTTTGTTTTTCCTACGCAGGTGTATTAACCTACAGTTTTCTGCATTTAGAGCTAGCTGTCACCCATCGTACCAACTACAAATATTGTCTGATTTATTCCTTAACCTCCTACAGTCACCAAACGGCGGTAACTTCTTGTACACCGCAGTGCTATAAGGAAACAGCTGTAGACTGATGCTCACCCTGCCCGCCATATAATTTATGTATACAGAAAATAACAGCGGTCCTGCCGCCCTTCCCTAGGCCACTCCTGACGATACCCATCCTTCTGATGAACACTCGCCGTACTAGTTTCTGTTACTTAAGAAGTCTTCGAGCCATTCACATATACTATGTAATCAAAGGTATCCGGACACCTGGCTGAAAATGGCTTACAAGTTCGTAGCGCCCCACATCGGTAATGCTGCAATTCAATATGGTATTCGCCCACCCTTAGCCTTGATGACAGCTTTCACTCTCGCAGGCATACGTTCAGTCAGGGTTCTTGGGGAATGGCTGCCCATTCTTCAGGGAGTGCTGCAGTGAGGGGATGTATCGATGTGGGTCGGTGAGGCCTGGCACGAAGTCGGCGTTCCAAAACATCCCAAAGGTGCTCTATAGGATTCAGGTCAGGATTCTGTGCAGGCCAGTCCATTACGGGAATGTTATTGTCGCGTAACCATTATACCACAGACCGTGCATTATGAACAGGTGTTCGATGGTGTCGAAACATCTTTCGACACGATTGCATCACTCCCTATCCCCGAATTGCTCTTCAACAGTAGGAAGGAAGAAGGTGGTTAAAACATCAATGTAGGCCTGTGGTGTGATAGCGCCACGCAAAAGAACAAGGGGTGCTAGCCCCCGCCATGAAAAACACGTCCACACCACAACACCAGCGCCTCTGAATTGTACGGTTAGGCATTGTGTACCGTGATTCGTCGCTCCACACAGCGGTCCTCCAGTGTTCAGTAGCCCAATGTTTACGCTCCTTCCACCAAGCGAGGTGTCGTTTGGCATTTTTCGGCGTGATGTCTGGGATACGAGCAGCCGCTCGACCATGATGTCCAAGTTTTCTCACCTCCTGCCTAACTGTCATAGTACTCGCAGTGGATCCTGATGCAGATTGGAATTCCTGTGTGTGGGTCTGAATCGACGTCTGCTTACTACATATTAAGAGCCTCTCCAATTGTCGGCGGTCTCTGTCAGACATTAGACGAGGTCGGCGTGAACACTTTTGTGCTGTACGTGTCCCTTCACGTTTTCACTTCATTATCATATCGGAAACAGTGGACCTAGGGACGTTTAGGAGTGTGGAAATCTCGCGCACAGACGTGTGACACAAGTGACACCCATTCACCTGGGCACGTAAGTCCGTGAGTTCCGCGGTGAGACCCATTCTGCTCTCTCACGATGTCTAATGACTACTGTGGCCGCTGTTATGGAGTATCTGGCAGTAGATGGTAGCACAATGCTCCCAATATGAAATACGCATGTTTCTGGGGGTGTCTGGATGCGTTTGATCACATAGTGTATCTAGAAACCTATCCCGTATTCTCGTACCTTCGTCAACATTCTTCAGTGTGGCACCGTGACAGATGCTTTTCGGAAATCCAGTTGGTTATTGGAGACATCACGCTGTCCGGTAGTAGTTTAATGCTTTGGTATAGTCTTGTAGAAAGTTCACAGGAGGAAATGTTACTCACTTGAAAAACACACTAGTCGCTTTGGAGTGCTGTACATCGTTTAGTGCTGATACTAGTCGGTCATGTGACCCTCCACACTGCCCCAGGCCATGGCAATAGAGTCGTGTGTATGTGCCAGTCAATAGTGGCGAATCAGCGCAGTAAGATGGGTTCACGTCGAGACGTGACAGAACGGCAGAATGGAACTGCATTGTTTGGACGTGCCCATGACGACACCGTCAACAAATTGCCCAATCTGTCAGTCTGTCAACCCGGACTATCCACCGTGTCTACAAGGAATGGTGTACCACTCGCTGCCATGTACACAACATAAGAACAATTGTCGTAAAAAGATCGTCACTGTCAGGGACCCGCGACTGGTGTCACACCTTGCCAGTGTCAGTAGTTTTCAAAACGGACAAGAAGTTCTGCTGTGAGTGAATACAGTAAGCGCATACAATGGACACTTCGAATGAGGCGACCTCACGAAAGTCATGACTCACAATGACACATATAGCTGCACGTCTTCACTAGGCAAAATAACGCCGGCCGCGGTGGTCTAGCGGTTCTAGGCGCGCAGTCCGGAGCCGCGTGACTGCTACGGTCGCAGGTTCGAATCCTGCCTCGGGCATGGATGTGTGTGATGTCCTTAGGTTAGTTAGGTTTAAGTAGTTCTAAGTTCTAGGGGACTGATGACCGCAGATGTTAAGTCCCATAGTGCTCAGAGCCATTTCATTAGGCAAAATAACATGGAAATTGGACAGCATGTGACTGGAGGGGTGTATGGTGCTCGCATGAGTCACGATTTTGGCCTTTTTCAAATGAAGAAATGCGTCGAGTGCTCCGATGGCGACGTGGCGCAATGGTCCATGCAGTGGACTCGCATGCGGTAGGATCTCTAGCGCCTCAGTAGCAGTCCTCTGAGAAGCATGTGATGAATAATTCAGATTGGAGTCCTGCAAAGGAAGACATCACTAGCAGACAACCATCATTGTTTCCTTACACTGACATTGAAGAAAGTGGTTGAGTGTCCTCCACAAGGAGAAACAGCCAACAATGATTTGATAGCTCCTGAAAGTTCTGTGGACAGGCACAGTCTGCATATAAATTCGTGGTAATGGATGCTAATGACAGTGAGATTTTCTGTGGGGTTAACAAGAGCAGACAGCAGCGGTAGGGCCGTAAGAATCCTCTGAGACGATAATGGCAAGACTGGTAAAGCTGATACCTGACTTCAAACAAGCAGGAGGTGGGAAGCAGTACTATGGGACACTAATGAAGTAGAGATAAGACCAGACTGTACCCATCTGAAACTGTCAGGCAGAAATATTTTCATGCTGTTCACTTAAAAAGTTGGGTAGGCTCCAAAATAAGGTACTGCAATCAGATGATCAGAAATTTTTAACAGCGTTTAAAAATATGAAGTTAGAAAAGTGAGTTTGCAACTGAATAGAGCTGCTGTTTCTGAGCGCAAATGATGAGAATGGTTTGAATGACTTCGAGAAGGGGCACCACAGAAAATGAGCAGAACAGCTTCTTTATGCTATAAGAAGAGTCGTCCTGAAGACTGCAAGAGAATACATAACTGGAAGAACAGCAGTACCAATGCAGGATGCTAAAGATACAGAGGCTGAATTGTTGAGCTCCAGATGGACAACCAGAACATAGGTGTTACTGAATTAAGACAAAGAAAACGACGACCTGATCAGCTTCAAGGGGAGATGCCTTGAGCAGAGTACTTCAGGGTGCAAATGACGAAATCAGCCAGGAGGTCTGAAAGAGACTCGTGACCAGCAGATAAGGAGCTGCGATTAAAAGGAAATTGGTCTGGAGGTCAGGACGAGGATGAAGTGACAGCTTATGCGCGAAAGTACTTCGTGGGATGATGAGTGGAATGGTATCTGAGTATCGGAGTAATATATTGATGAGGTGGAGACTGCACTTCAGGGCAGCAAGAGGAGACGATGTCAACAACAAAGAAAGAGCTTCAAGACGCTGAGGATATGAGTTCAGAGGAAGTCACACTACCAGATGAGCTCTGTAGTTTTTGATCTCTGGTTTCGTGGACATTGGTTCAGACGATTGGAAGACAAACAGGCAGCTGCAGAATATTAACAATAGTGCGTTAGGGTATTAATTAGGAAAGACTTGTACAGCGTGGTATGGGAGGAGGCACCAGTAATAGAAGCGGCGAATTTATGCCACGTGCTGATGGCAAAGAGTTAGCTATTCACTTCCAATTGGAGAGGCCAGGAGCAGTTGACGATCACTTATTTACGGTGTTGGAATGAAGGAACTGGCACAATGATTTTTCTTAAAAAAATGAAATTTGCGTGTTTCAGGACGCAGTTGACCTGCAAATTGCCTTGGAGGGCACCAAGAGGTAATACAGCCAGAAATACAGATATTATGACCACCCGCTTAATAGCTTGTTTGTCCGTCTGCGGAACGAAATACAAGATTGATTATGCGTATCTGGGATCCGATAGTTCGTTGGTAGGTTTGTGGGGGTATGTGACATTAGATGTCTACTCACAGGTCACGTAATCCGCGTAAATAACGGACCGCTGATTTGCGTACTCGCTAATGGCGCCCGATGGCGGCCCAGATGGGTTCCATAGGATTTAGGTCAGGCGAATTTGGTTTTGAAGACATCAACGTCTGTTCACTAAAACACGCCTTAAACCACTGTGGCATGGTTCTGGCTCCGAGACACGGATAATTACACTGCTGAAAGATAACATCGCCGTCGGGGAAGACATCAAGCATGAACCTCTCTGGTTTCCGGCGGCTATCTGATTTGGTGAAGACTGCCAGTGTCGCTAGCGGGATGAAAGCAGAGCTCACCATCTGCAGCATCGTCGACAGGACTGACTGCGGACCTTTGGTACAGAGCCGAGTGGAGGGTCTGAATCAGAGGCTGAGACGGTTCTGAGCCGTGTGGCCTGCAGATTCCTCGACTTGCGCCATAGGGTGGTGGGGTTTCGGGTTCCGTTGGATACGTCAGGAGTCCACTACACGCAGCAAGCGGCTACACGGGTAGCAGGGGTTGTGTGGCGTGGACTGGGCGGTTTTTTAGGTTAGATGGCCTCGGGCAAGTACAGAAAGAGCAACAGCCTCAAAGGGTGCGGGGCAAAGTCAGGACATGCGGGGACCAAGCACCAATCGGTATTGTAATTGTAAACTGTCGAACCTGCATTGGTAAAGTACCGGAACTTCAAGCGCTGATAGAAAGCACCGAAGCTGAAATCGTTATAGGTACACAAAGCTGGCTGAAGCCAGAGATAAATTCTGCCGAAATTTTTACAAAGGCACAGACGGTGTTTAGAAAGGATAGATTGCATGCAACCGGTGGTGGAGTGTTCGTCGCTGTTAGTAGTAGTTTATCCTGTAGTGAAGTAGAAGTGGATAGTTCCTGTGAATTATTATGGGTGGAGGTTACACTCAACAACCGAGCTAGGTTAATAATTGGCTCCTTTTACCGACCTCCCGACTCAGCAGCATTAATGGCAGAACAACTGAGAGAAAATTTGGAATACATTTCACACAAATTTTCTCAGCATGTTATAGTCTTAGGTGGAGATTTAAATTTACCAGATATAGACTGGGACACTCAGATGTTTAGGACGGGTGGTAGGGACAGAGCATCGAGTGACATTATACTGAGTGCACTATCCGAAAATTACATCGAGCAATTAAACAGAGAACCGACTCGTGGAGATAACATCTTGGACCTACTGATGACAAACAGACCCGAACTTTTCGAATCTGTAAGTGCAGAACAGGGAATCAGTAATCATAAGGCCGTTGCAGCATCCCTGAATATGGAAGTAAATAGGAATATTAAAAAAGGGAGGAAGGTGTATCTGTTTAGCAAGAGTAATAGAAGGCAGATTTCAGACTACCTAACAGATCAAAACGAAAATTTCTGTTCCGACACTGACAATGTTGAGTGTTTATGGAAAAAGTTCAAGGCAATCGTAAAATGCGTTTTAGACAGGTACGTGCCGAGTAAAACTGTGAGGGACGGGAAAATCCCACCGTAGTTCAACAACAAAGTTAGGAAACTACTGCGAAAACAAAGAGAGCTTCACTCCAAATTTAAACGCAGCCAAAACCTCTCAGATAAACAGAAGATAAACGATGTCAAAGTTAGCGTAAGGAGGGCTATGCGTCAAGCGATCACTGAATTCGAAAGTAAAATTCTATGTACCGACTTGACAGAAAATCCTAGGAAGTTCTGGTCTTACGTTAAATCAGTAAGTGGCTCGAAACAGCAAATCCAGACACTCCGGGATGATGATGGCATTGAAACAGAGGATGACATGCGTAAAGCTGAAATACTAAACACCTTTTTCCAAAGCTGTTTCACAGAGGAAGACCCACTGCAGTTCCTTCTCTAAATCCTCGCACAAACGAAAAAATGGTTGACATCGAAATAAGTGTCCAAGGAATAGAAAAGCAACTGGAACCACTCAACAGAGGAAAGTCCAGTGGACCTGACGGGATACCATTTCGATTCTACACAGAGTACACGTAAGAACTTTCCCCCCTTCCAACAGCCGTGTACCGCAGGTCTCTAGAGGAAGGGAAGGTTCCAAATGATTGGAAAAGAGCACAGGTAGTCCCAGTCTTCAAGAAGGGTCGTCGAGCAGATGCGCAAAACTATAGACCTATATCTCTGACGTCGATCTGTTGTAGAATTTTATAACATGTTTTTTGCTCGCGTATCATGTCGTTTTTGGAAACCCAGAATCTACTCTGTAGGAGTCAACATGGATTCCGGAAACAGCGATCGTGTGAGACCCAACTCGCTTTATTTGTTCATGAGACCCAGAAAATATTAGATACAGGCTCCCAGGTAGATGCTATTTTCCTTGACTTCCGGAAGGCGTTCGATACAGTTCTGCACTGTCGCCTGATAAACAAAGTAAGAGCCTACGGAATATCAGACCACTTGTGTGGCTGGATTGAAGAGTTTTTAGCAAACAGAACACAGCATGTTGTTATCAATGGAGAGACATCTACAGACGTTAAAGTAACCTCTGGCGCGCCACAGGGGAGTGTTATGGGACCATTGCTTTTCACAATATATATAAATGACCTAGTAGATAGTGTCGGAAGTTCCATGCGGCTTTTCGCGGATGATGCTGTAGTATACAGAGAAGTTGCAGTATTAGAGAATTGTAGCGAAATGCAGGAAGATCTGCAGCAGATACGCACTTGGTGCAGGGAGTGGCAACTGACTCTTAACATAGACAAATGTAATGTATTGCTAATACATAGAAAGAAGGATACTTTATTGTATGATTATATGATAGCGGAACAAACACTGGTAGCAGTTACTTCTGTAAAATATCTGGGAGTATGCGTGCGGAACGATTTGAAGTGGAATGATCATATAAAATTAATTGTTGGTAAGGCGGGTACCAGGTTGAGATTCATTGGGAGAGTCCTTAGAAAATGTAGTCCATCAACAAAGGAGGTGGCTTACAACACACTCGTTCGACCTATACTTGAGTATTGCTCATCAGTGTGGGATCCGAACCAGATCGGGTTGACGGAGGAGATAGAGAAGATCCAAAGAAGAGCGGCGCGTTTCGTCACAGGGTTATTTGGTAACCGTGATAGCGTTACGGAGATGTTTAGCGAAGTCAAGTGGCAGACTTTGCAAGAGAGGCGGTCTGCATCGCGGTGTAGCTTGCTCGCCCGGTTTCGAGAGGGTACGTTTCTGGAAGAGGTATCGAATATATTGCTTCCCCCTACTTATACCTCCCGAGGAGATCACGAATGTAAAATTAGAGAGATTCGAGCGCGCACGGAGGCTTTCCGACAGTCGTTCTTCCCGCGAACCATACGCAACTGGAACAGGAAAGGGAGGTAGTGACAGTGGCACGTAAAGTGCCCTCCGCCACACACCGTTGGGTGGCTTGCGGAGTAGAAATGTAGATGTAGATGTAGATGTAGAAGCGATGCAGGTGGCTCGCAGCTGTCAGCATGTCTTCGATTACTCTACCACAGGTCTCATGCAAGCCCAAGAGACTGTCTCCCATAGCATAATACTATTACCACTAGACTGTGTCCGTGGCGCGCTGCACGTTTCGAGCCGCCGTTCACCTCGATGACAACGTTTATGTAGACGACCAGCGACCTAGAGATGCAAAAATGTGGTTCATCCAAATAGCCGACACGTTTCCATTGATCAACAGTTGAAACACGATGGTCCCGTGCGCATTGCAATCGTTACTGACGATGTCGTTGGGTCAACATGTGAACACGCAGAAGTGGTCTGCTGCAGAGCTTCATGTTGAACAACGTGCAATGAACAGTGTGCTCTGAAACGCTTATGCGTGCACCAGCATTGCGCTTTTTCGGCAGAGGTGCCACAGATCACCATCTGACCTAATTTACAGAGGAGACAAGCCTCCGAACCCCACACTCTGCGATGAGTCGTGGACGTCCAACACTTTGGTTCCTAGTGGTAGTTTCACTGTCCTTTACCTCTTTCCGTAGATGCTCACGACAGTACCACGTGAACATTCGACCAGCTTCGCCGTTTTCGTGATATTCTTTCACAGCCTCTGCGTAATAATAATCTACCATTTGTCAGACTCGCTTTCTCTATGGATTTCTCCATTTGCAGCCCCATGTAGTAGCTAGAGTGGTCTCCCGCCTGTGTCTGCTCCGCTTACATACTTTTGCCACTGCGTGAAGTGCCCACATCGTCACCAGGTGGCATCCAGCCTCGTGGTGGGCAGTACTCATTATGTTTTGGATTAGCAGTGCATAATGCCTGTGGTCCACATTACTGGCTGGGTAGGCAACCAGAGGTGATCGTGTTGTGTACCCAGTCGCACTCCACGTCATAACGCCAGATGTTGGTCTCATACACCGACGACGAATGGAACGTGGCAACTTTCATCGTCCTCCTCCTCCTCGAGGCTGCACACACGGATACGTTCATCGTGGTGCTGTACACAGAAACATGACTCGTCCAGAAAGACAACATGGAGCCAGTCCTGTAGCTGGCTGCATCACTGACAGCGAACCTCGCTCTGCTACTGCGTCTTCCGAAGCCACAACAACGGTCGCTGTGCTGACAATCTGGGTTGCTCCAAATGTCACACTACCTATGTGAATATTTGTATTGCTGCAAACAAGCCCTTCTCGTAAATAAAGATACGTAACGATGCCATGCAATGCAGCACAGCTGAGCGAAGAATATATCCTCTCTGGCGCTAGTCACGTGTGGGACCACTGACATCCTACATGGCGGTGAGTGCGGCGCCCCTTAAGTCCATCTATTCCGTATTTGTAGGCCAGCCGTGGGATCCCCAGCAGTGTGAACAGTAATATCGTGGATGAAAAGCCGCCGTCTCCATAGACTGCTACCCTGCCACTTTAAATTCAGGCACTTGCTGGTAGAAGTTTCTCCTACATAAGTCAGGCATAGTCCGCAGCCCGTGGTCGTGCGGTATCGTTCTCGCTTCCCACGCCCGGGTTCCCGGGTTCGATTCCCGGGAGGGTGTTGTGTGATGTCCTTAGGTTAGTTAGGTTTAAGTAGTTCTAAGTTCTAGGGGCTGATGACCATAGATGTTAGTGCTCAGAGCCATTTGAACCATTTGAAGTCAGGCATAACGTGATATTCTAACTAGCAAGCAACATTTAAATGAGGTTGCTGAATTAGACTCCTGCTGCGTAACCATTCCCTACGTACAAAGTGTAAATCGCGTTGCTCGTTCCTACTTTGTGTTGTTGCTCTAAAATGCAAGTCATCTGGATATCCAACCACGTGGTACACTGTATGCCAGTTTTACGTCTGCTGGACTCACCTTAACAGTACTGCAGTGCAGTTCTTCCAAGTTTCCAAGCTGTAGTCGTTAACGTAATTGGTGAAACAGGTCACTTAGATTATGCAAATCGTAAATAGAATACCTAAACAGTAAGCTTCTTCAAGGTATGTTCCGTCTCTTTTCACACTGAAGCTCTTCCTTCTAGTTATAAATTGTCTTAAGAATGTTAATCTTCAAAAAATGGTTCAAATGGCACTGAACACTATGGGACTTCACACCTGAGGTCATCAGTCCCCTAGAACTTAGAACTACTTAAACCTAACTAACCTAAGGACATCACACACATCCATGCCCGTATTAATCTTCAATCATCGCAGCTAAACATGAAGACGTCTTATGAGGTAGCTTGCGAGGTGCCGGGGTGGAGAAGAGTTTGTATCTCTTTAATTACGACGAATTTTGCATGAGAACGAGACATGCTCTCCACCCCCTCCTTATCTACCAGCTAATAAATTATGCCCACAACGGTAACAGAAGGATATGACGGTGGACCCTGCTAGTTGGTAAAATAAGGAGTATACAGTCACAATAATTTAATAAAAATCGTAATCTACTAAAAAAAGAGAACTTTATCATAATAAACAACAGCAAATGGGCTTCAGCCTATATCTACGAAATGATATACGGATTAAATATCACAATGACATTTATCTATCAGAACATAAATGTACATGATTGTCAACACACACAGTAGATTGAAGGATAGGGTATACTGAACTATTGTGAGAACAAGAGTTGGTTCGAGAATAAGGGGCTCCTACTCTGTGAGGCAATAGAGTGACGATAATGACTGGAGGTCCTAATGA
The DNA here is from genome assembly GCF_023864345.2 of Schistocerca serialis cubense. NCBI lineage: Eukaryota > Metazoa > Arthropoda > Insecta > Orthoptera > Acrididae > Schistocerca > Schistocerca serialis. The sequence continues at coordinate 124,180,377 of NC_064643.1, forward strand.
ATCAAATATTAATCTTCCAACTATATAGCAGTATCACAATTAGTAGTGAGAGCTCAAACGGAATCACATGGAGAAACAAGCAAGGTGGACTTGTAGCAAAGCGAGCGCGCGTCCTGCTGAGGGATTCAGTATATAATTGATAAGGTCCTACAATGCCGGAGCCGCAAGATACTGTACCAGTACTGAAATCTCCAGCACGTCGACGGTAGACAGCGTCCTGTTGATGTAGGCGCCGACTTCTGCCGTGCAGCAACTCTGTGTCAACCCCTGGCCTCGAAGGCTGTCCGAGAATTCTAAGTTCTTCCGAAAACGAGAGACCAAGTCGCAAGACTGTCTGACTCCGACGAAGATCAGATCCCGAATCCCCTTGCCCGTTCAACGCAAGAGCGAAGCGAACATTGCTCTACTCCCTACTCTCCTCAAAAACTGTGAATCAGCATTCAGTTCTGCCTCAGAGCATCATTCGCGCCTATAGCGACCGTTCCCTCCAATTTCGAGCAGAGCTTTATGACGTCAAGTAGCCTCAGTTTGAAACGTCCCCTTAGAACAATTTATACAAGACTGTGCTTAAACTGACATACAATATTTTTAGCGCAACGCAATCTGACTTTCAAAAATCCCTGCAAAAGAATGGCCCTGAGTAACATTAAACTATACCTTTCAGAAATCACTTACCTCACAAAAATCTTCATTACTCGAACTACTGCAGTACAGCGAGCGCAACTACTGCCAGCTAAATAAAAGATTCAAACTACGGAAGGCACTAACTACTGATAGGGATAGTTAGCAAATGAAAGATATTAATAGAGAAAAAACAATGTATTTACCTTGATAGTCATAATATATATAGCAGTTCATGACAAATTACAAAACTCCGCCATCTCTCTCCCCACATCCACCACTGCTGGCGGCTCACCTCCAACTGCGCAACGCTACGCGCTGTTCGCATCCAGCTGCTGCTGCCCAACACTACAATGGCAGACAACAATGCAAACCAGCCACAGACTGCACACAGCACAGCCAGTGATTCTCACACAGAGCGCTATGTAACGTTGCCAATAAGAAAACATAAACAGCCTACTTACAAGTTTAAGTTGACCAATCATGCCTCTCCTATTCAGCTGAGGGCACTGAACTTGCCATTTGACTGGCTACGAAAACAACCTGCCTAGACCACCAGCCATCTGGTGCCAGACAGTCGCACTCAGCAGGGCACAGTCCACAAGTTTTCTCCGAATCAAGAGGACAATGCAGTCAGTCGGTGCCAGGAATCTTCGTTTCGGGCGCACCGGAACGGTAAACACACAAACTTTGGCGACACTCAGATGCCTCGCAGGTCGTTTCGCCCTGCGTACAATAGGCGAAACTCGACCGACGTCAGTCGTTCCGCCAGGCGCTTAAGCCTATTGTACGAACCCCACAGAATTCAGGGAGGTGCAGACCCCAACCGGAAACGCAGTGTGCCGCGTCCTCCGATGCTCGCCTCGCACAGGCCACCCAAGGAAGTGAAACATGTTTAGGAATCAAGTGAAAAATTTTTTGAGCTCTCAGTACAATAAACTTATTCAGTCTGTTACGACCGGGCAATGACGTAGAACATAAATAAAATTGATGAAAATGAGAGGAGACATGCAAAAGAGGGCATGGAACCTCTCAATACTTCTAGATAAGCACAAGTTCTGTGGTATGAATGGGACAGTGCTCAAATGGTTTAAATCATACCTAACTGGAAGAGTGCAGAAAGTTGGAAAAAAAACAGTTCACATAATATGCAAAAAACTGGTGATTTCTCAAACTGGGGAACAATCAAGAATGGGGTGCCGCAAGGTTCGGTATTGGGTCCTCTGCTGTTCTTAATATATATTAATGACTTGCCATTCTATATTCACGAAGATGCAAAGCTGGTACTTTATGCCGATGATACAAGTATAGCTATCACACCCGACAGACAAGAATTAACTGGTGATATTGTAAACGATGTTTTTCAGAAAATCATTAAGTGGTTCTCTGCAAATGGGCTCTCATTAAACTTTGACAAAACACAGTATATACAGTTCCAAATGGTTCAAATGGCTCTGAGCACTATGGGACTCAACATCTGTGGTCATCAGTCCCCTAGAACGTAGACCTACTTAAACCTAACTAACCTAAGGACGTCACACACATCTATGCCCGAGGCAGGATTCGAACCTGCGACCGTAGCGGTCACGCGGTTCCAGACTGACGCGCCTAGAACTGCACGGCCACACCGGCTGGCAATACAGTTCCACACGGTAAATGGAATGACCCCATTAATAAATATAGACTTCGATCAGAAATCTGTAGTTAAGGTAGAATATTCAAAATTTCTAGGTGTATGCATTGATGAGGGGTTAAGCTGGAACAAACACACTGAGGATCTGCTGAAATGTTTGAGTTCAGCTACTTATGCTATTAGGGTTATTGCAAATTTTGGCGATATACATCTGAGTAAATTAGCTTACCACGCCTATTTTCATTCTCTGCTTTCGTATGGCATCATATTCTGGAGTAACTCATCATTGAGTAAAAGAGTGTTCATTGTACAAAAGCGTGTAATCAGAATAATTGCTGGAGGTCATATATATATATATATATATATATATATATATATATATATATATATATATATACACTTATGAAATTTGTTATTAACAATCCGAACGAATTCAAAAGTAATAGGAGTGTACATGGCTATAAAACACTAGGAGAAAGGTTGATCTTCACTACTCAAGGTTAAATCTAACTTTGGCTCAAAAGGGGGTAAATTATGCTGCCACAAAAGACTTTGGTCACTTACCTAATAGTATCAAAAGTCTAACATAGCATTTAAAAGGAAATTAAAAAAATTTCTTAATGGCAACTCCTTCTACTCATTAGATGAATTTATGGATATAGTAAGTGGGTAATTTCCCAACCTCCACAAAAAAAAAAAAAAAAAAAAAAAAAAATATTGAGTGTCACGTAATATTTTGTCTAATGTAATATCTTGTTTAGACACCTTTTGCTAATCTGACACGTTCCACATCATTATGAAGTGTCGTATTCATGATCTATGGACCAAGTACTAATCTAATCTAATCTAATCTCAAGCTTTCTAAATCTCAACTGTGAAATAACGATGAGCGCAAGTGGCTTGGCTTGCACCTGCCGAGCAACACAGAATGTAGAGTATAGCTTCATCGCAGTTACACTTGATCGTTTATGAACTGGAAAGATTCCCTCCTCAAGCTACACAGCCGTGACACTGGTCGTAAATAAACGCGTTGCGCCAGCCGCGGCCCAGTGCCCGGCACAGGGTCGTGAAGATACCGGCACTGCGGCCGCGACTGCCGACCTCGGAATTGGGGACGTGTTTACGGACAGCGGTTAACAGGGCTGCTGGCGCGCCGCGCCGCTCATTAGCATTCGGCTGTGCTCGAGATAAGTTACGCGCCGGCCATAAACAACAGCACAGGTGTGTACTCGCAACGTGGCGGCCAGCCGCCAACAGGCGACCTTCTTCGTCTCGTCGGCGGCGACAGTCCGCACAGACAACGAGTCCGTAATGGATGTTCCGCTCGCCGACTATCGCCGATTCCCCGATCGATGGCCGTAAGCGGCTGGTAGACCGCTGCACGCCGATACCTATAGATCAATGAAACTGAAAGAAGGCTATCGTGGGGCCCTGACTGAGGCACTTAGCTGTAGAGTAATAGCCATTGTTGTAGGGTTTAGGAGACACGAAAGCACAAGCGGCCGCTGTACTTGCTTCGGGCAACAGCATATGGCGTAGTTTCATCCTTCGCCGCCAGAGAGAAGTACATTAAACGTTTTATGATTATTGCCTTGTCACAGATTTATACTGGCAGCTGATGCTAATGCACTAAGTCGCCATGTCTAGACGCTACATATTCATCTACATCTACATACATACTACGCAATCCCCCATACGGTGCGTGGCGGAGGGTACCTCGTACCACAATTAGCATCTTGTCTCCCTGTTCCACTCGCGAACAGAACGAGGGAAAAATTGCTGCCTATATGCCTCTGTACGCGCCCTAATCTCTCTTATCTTATCTTTGTGGTCTTTCCGCAAAATATAAGTTGGCGGCAGTAAGACTGTACTGCAGCCAGCCTCAAATGCTGGTTCTCTAAATTTTCTCAGTAGCGATTCACGAAAAGAACGCCTCCTTTCCTCCAGAGACTCCCACCCGAGTTCCTGAAGCATTTCCGTAACACTCGCATGATGACCAAACCTACCAGTAACAAATCTAGCAGCCCGCCTCTGAATTGCTTCTATGTCCTCCCTCAATCCGACCTGATAGGGATCCCAAATGCTCGAGCAGTACTCAAGAATAGATCATATTAGTGTTTTATATTCTTCAACAAACCAGAAGCAAAGTGACCCACTCTCCAAATATGGTGTGGTCAGGAGGCAACTTAGCAGAGAACGGCGCTCCTCACAACCAGCTGGCAGTTAATTAGCTGACACACCCTTTTTTACGCATTGTTCCACAGCTGCTGTAAATTCCTTAAAGTAAGCCATCTTCCTGCGTCGGCTTTTCTTTCATTTCATTGTTTATCAATTACCTAATATCGTCACCTTGGGATTCATCAAGCTGCACCACAATCTTGTTCTTCTTTCGCTTACGCCATAGCCCTGCAGCGATCGCAGGGTCGGCGTGGTTAGAACGGATGTGGCGAGGTGAGTTTTAGGGGTGGCCGGATGCCCTTCCTGCCGCCACCCCGTACCCCCAGGGATGGAATCAGTGTATCCCAGCTGTCTGCATCTAGTGTAAATCGTGAAAAAGTGCGAACGTGTTTCAAATGTCTGCGACGCGTGTCACTGAGGCGGAACGTGGGGACCAGGCCGGTATTCACCTAGTGGGATGCGGAAAACCGCCTAAAAACCATACCCAGGCTGGCCGGCACATCGGCCCTCGTCGTTATACCGCCGGGTGGATTCGATCCGGGGCCCGCGCGACTACCCGAGTCCAGGAAGCAGCGCGTTAGCGCTCTCGGCTACCCTGGCGGGTCAAGCTGCACCACAATAAACGATTTTAGGCTTACAGCATGCTGCGGTCCATAATTGGGCCAGTGCGGGAGAAAAACCAAAATGTGATTCTAACTTTAATTGAAGTTTCCCACAGCCATAATGGGCTCTGGCACAAGTGTCGAAAATGTGAAATCCATACGTAAAATTGAAAAAGTGTAACCTTAATGAGTGTTTTGCGACTGTACCAGCTTACATAACACATTCATTTGGACACAGTCATGGCACAGTCTGCGTCCTAGAACAAAAAAAGACCTATCGGCGAGATCACTGTGGTAAATATTCTAGAACAATCCTCATACTGCCAGGCGGAACTGACTCCAATGGCCAATGGTTCTCGTCTTGCCAGTTTTACAATTATTGTGCAGCCATGCCATGCCAAATCAACCGCAGAAATCGCTATGTTGCACGTCGTGTAGCTTGGGGACCCAGCTCCGGAAAGGGTATCTTTTCGACCTTGACGTGTCGCACTTCTTACTCCACTTCTAGTGCAATAGACTGTATTTCTTCGATCCAGCTGATGCTCTGAGATGTAATACCGAATTCAGGGACAGTAACTCTTGACGGTGGTTTATGCACAGACAAACAGCACCTACTGTTGTGATCAAGCAGTGCAGAAGGTGAAGGGGTGACATTTTTGGAATTCAGAACGGAATCCTGGTAGGCAATTTTGATATGGGCTGAGTATTGTTGCAGATCAGGAAGGGCTGTACGAGAAAATAACAGAGAAAGGATTGGCACTGTAGTTCGGCTGTGCTCTGTAAAGGCTCACTTATTCCACAACTGCAAAACAGTACCGAAACTGCCACCGTGACAAGAACATGACAAAACTGAACGTCAAAAGTCTGATAGCCAAACAAATCAAACCTCTGCAGTAGTTGTCAAGGTATGGTACACTACAGAGCCAAAGAAACTGGTACATCTGCTTAATATCATGTAGGACCCACGAGAGAACGCAGAAGTACCGCAACACGAGGTGGCATGGACTCGACTTATATCTGAAGCAGTGCTGGAGGGAACTGACACCATGAATCCTGCAGGCCTGACCATAAATCCGTAAAGGAACGAGGGGATGGAGGTCTTGGGGATCTCTTCTGAACAGCACGTTGCAAGGCATCCCACATATGCTGAATAATGTTCATGTCTGGGGAATTTGGTGGCCAGCAGAAGTTTTCAAACTCAGAAGAGTGTTCCTGGGGTGACTCTGTAGCAATTCTCGACGTATGCTGGAATTTCCCAAGTCCGTCTGAATGCACAATAGACATAAATCGACGCAGGTGATCCGACAGGATGCTTACGTACGTGTCACCTGTCAGAGTCGTATCTAGACGTATCAGGGGTCCCATATCACTCCAACTGCACACTCCACATACCATTACAAAGCCTCCACCGACTTTAACAGGCCCCTGCTGACATGCGGGATCCATTGGCTCATTGGGTTGTGTCCATACTCATACACATCCATCTGCTAGATACAATTTTAAACGATACTCGTCCGACCAGGCAACATGTTCCCAGTCTTCAATAGCCCAATGTCGGTGCTGACGAGCACAGGCGAGGCGCAAAGCTTTTTGTAGTGCAGTCATCAAGGGAACATGAGTGGGCCTTCGGCTCCGAAAGCCCATATCGATGATGTTTCGTTGAATGGTTCGCATGTTGACAGTAGTTGATTGCCCAGCATTGAAATCTGCAGAAATTTGAGGAGGGGTTGCATTTCTGTCACTCTGAAGGATTTTCTTCAGTCGTCGTTGGTCCCGTTCTTGTAGGACCTTTTTTCGGCCGCAGCGATGTCGGAGATTTCATATTTTACCGGATTCCTAAAATTCACGGTACAGTCGTGAAATGGTCGTGCTGGAAAGTCCCCACTTCATCGCTACGTCGGAGATGCTGTGTCCCATCGCTCGTGCGCCGACTATGAAACCACCTTAAATTTTGATAACGTGACATTGTAGCAGCAGTAACCGATCAAAAATTGCGCCAGACGCTTGTGGTCTTATATAGGCGTTTCCGACCACAGTGCCGTATTCTGCCTTTTTACATATCTCTGTATTTGAATTCGCACGCCTATACCAGTTTCTTTGGCGATTCATGGTATTTCCCTTCAAGCCAGTATTACTACATCTGCGGTATAGCAGAATCTCACTTTATACAAATGTGTGAGAATTCTGTCACGAATGAAGTGTGTAGCCCACATTCAAGGAGGGAACAAGTGTACCCTGTTGCCCGTCCCCGCCTCGTGTCCTGAATCAGACGTGTGTTTTGTCTTTTGTCAGATGTACCTGAATGACCTCACGTTTAAACTACCAGGCAAAAAGGAAGTGAGGCGCACAGAAGGAGAGGAGAAAATCAAATGAAACTCACGGGTAGAGAGGGTATGTGATGTTATTTGAGTGAATAGAATACTGAGTTAAATTTACAGAAAAGTTGATAGTTTGAGCTCATTGATCACTGTAACGTTTCACCCCCTGTGGCCTTGATGCATGCCCTGATTCGGTTGGGAAGGGAATCATAAAGCAGTTGTGTGCTCCTGAGGGTTTCTGACGCACAATTTTTGTCCCCGTTATCCTCGTTACGAGAACTTGGACAGAGTTGGTGCCCGAGCTGGCCCCGCCCATTTCTGTCGGGCACAGATATGGGGATCATGGTCATGGGAGTATCTCATCATCACGCGGACAGTTCATAGGTATATGTACCACGTGTATAAGAGCAATTCCCTGTCGAAAAATGGCACTACGACACAGTCGCATCAGAGGTAACATACGAAGACACTCGGTTCTGTGACCTAGCACTGCGCCGCCTGAGTTCCCTCAATCACCAGCAGCCGCGGTCGAGTCACAGACGGGGCTCCCCACACCTTAACCCAAGAGGCAACACCGCTGTCACTTTACAGAGTGATGGAAGACTGGGATCTCTTACCAGGTCGAGACCATACTCACCGACGATGGTCATCTGGGCTAGTGCAGAACTGCGATTCAACGTTGAACACAATGTGATGCCATCAACTTGCAGTCCATGCTCCTGGTCATGGCACCACTCCAAACGAAGCCGTTGGTGTTGTGGTGTTTACGACATCCCACACATTCGTCGGTTTCCTTGCCTTGCTGATGCTAGTCTCCGATAAACGGTATGGGATGTCAGGGATTCCATCACTTATTCTCGGATGGCAGACGCAGATGTGAAGGAACTACAGTGTGCTTCATTCACAATAAGGCATTCTTCCGTGAGATGACAGCGCATGGTCGACCAGAATTTAGAGGACGAATATGCCTGCATGTAATCCAACATCGAGCCACTGTGAAATTCGAATGCCTCACAGATCTAGATACGGTATGATTCAACCAGCCAGCCGAATCGAGACCCGCAATGAGGTTCCTTTCAGATTCCTGTGAGGTGCTGATAACACAGCCCCACACGAGTACACAGCATCTCCGTGCCCTTCACAGTGATCACTCAACATCTGAAGCTGGTCACGTTCATTTATATCCCACCACTCCTGGTAACAACATTCATCGCGAGCTAATATACCTGTTACAAGAGAATTGGAATTCTTAATCGTTTACATGTCATCCGATGGTGTGTAAGTGTATGAAGTTACATTGGTTTCAGACCATAACTCCTGGGTGCTTCACTTCTTTTGTCAGCCAATGTGTCTTCTAATGTAACTCACCAACGTCTTCTCCACCATTCAAAGACTTAATGAAGTGTTGGACAATGACGGATGGTGAAGTTCACATAAAAATAAGGTTTCATCATCTTTACATCCTTTGAAGCGGTACAGGTAGTCCTTTTTCATGTGAGTTGACAATTCAGACTACCCGAGTGTGTTCACAACACATTAATCACACGGGACATTACTCATTTACCGTTTTGACTAACTTCTGGAGGAAGTACGAGTTAGAAAATGTATTTATCGTTTACTAGCTGTTACCCGCGCTGCGATCGCACATCAGTAGTTCCATTATGATGAGTGATGGTGAGGAAGTAAGCTGGTAATTTATAAATGTCTCGGTATATAGTGGTCCATAATGAACGTGTTTATTTTTGGTCGTATGTCGAATTTTAGTTAAAATATTAAAAACTACAAACATTTTTCTTTCGTATCAATTATTTATTGCAAGATCTTAACACAGTTGTGTAAATAACGTTTTTGGTCTTGCCTTCTTTTGCAAGGACTCACATATTTTATGGGTTGGGTATGCTTGAGTACGCAGCATAAAATTGTCGATGAGAAAAACACATTTTTATCTAAAAGCACACCCACAGCTTTGAATATGTCCCCTTGGACTTTATTTATGGTCATTCGAAAAGCAATTTTTAACGGGAATTGCAGTATTTTATATTTATAAGGCAAATCGAGATTCGTTTAATCAAAACACTTTATCCTTTAACTCAGCTACTAATTATAGACCGAGCGAGGTGGCGCAGTGGCTAGCACACTGGACTCGCCTTCGGGAGGACGACGGTTCAATCCCGCGTCCGGCCATCCTGATTTAGGTTTTCCGTGATTTCCCTAAATCACTCCAGGCAAAAGCCGGGATGGTTCCTTTGAAAGGGCACGGCCGACTTCCTTCTCCGTGTTTCCTTCCCTAATCCGATGAGACCGATGACCTCGCTGTTTGGTCTCTTCCCCCAAAACCAACCAAAACCAACCAACTAATTATAGCTGCCCTGACAGTATGTGTGTAATTTGGAAGCACGTACCGTTACAAAATTTGTTCCCATCAAGATTTCTCGTTAAAAGGACTGGAACACTAACCTTTAACCTCAGTCCATGGGAAGGCACCCCTGACAATTCCAACTCTCTACAATATCTCCTTCTACTTCTGACGTGATTTTTTTTTTCAATTATCTGTCTCACAAATACATTAGTTTGCGCCAAAATCGTCCTTTGACATAGCTGTTCGTTATTTCCCATGTTTACTTGTAGTTCAGGAGAAGCTTTGCTCATTAACTCTTATGTACTAGGAACATTACAGAATTTAGGCTGCAATGTAATTATGCCCCTTGCTTCGGTATCTGTACGATCGTCGCCGATTTTCAGAGGAGCATCCCACACATTGTGCAGATTGTGCAGTTGCATGCGGATGCTTGCAGTTAACTTAAATTTTTTAACATGTTGATGCCTTTTAAAATGAATTTACTTCATTTGCCTGTGTCTGTAAAGACAATGCACACGCTCCCGTCCTCCCTCGGGCATGGGCGTGTGTGTGTGTTGCTTTTAGCACAAGTTAGTTTCAGTTTAAGTAGTGTGAAAGTCTATGGACCAATGACCTCTGCAGTTTGGTCCTTAGTGATTCACACACGCACATAAGACATTGTACACCAGGGCCAACGGCTTAAATTGCTGAAACATCCGTCCACGACCGCTATTTTTATTCATGTTACGAACAGATATCATCTACGGGAGCTAAGTTCAACGGCAGCTTACATACTGAATGCGTTGCAGCTATTCCTGATAAGCCTACTGCAGCAGCAACTCTTATATTTTCCGTATTAGGAATAAGAGAGAATTAAAGTCTTACCAGTTCCCCCCCCCCTCCCCCTCCCGGGGCGCTTGGAGCAGGTATTTTCATTTGACACCATTTCGGTGATGATAACACACGCACTCGCAGTCGAGAGCGGAAAGTAATTCTACCTCGTCAGCGATCGAACACGGAACTCCACGACTGAGAGTAAGCAAGAATAATCCCACGGCTACGGCCTATTGATGTTTAGTAGTGCACGTCTCAAAAGCTAAAAGAGATGAAAGAAGTTGGGTGGCTAAAATGCGATGGCTAGCCACTGATGTTATTGTGGAAGTCTGGATTAAACACGTAGGCGATTATACACTGGAGAGCCAAAGAAACTGATACACCTGCCTAATATCGTGTATGGCCCCCGCGAGCACACAGAAGACCGCAACACGACGTGGCATGGACTCGACTAATGTACGAAGTAGTGCTGGAGGGGACTGACACCATGAATCCTACAGGGCTGTCCGTAAATCCGTAAGAGTACGAGCGGGTGGAGATCTCTTCTGAACAGCACGTTGCAAGGCATCCTACATTTGCTAAATAATGTTCGCGCCTGGAGAGTTTGGTGGCCATCGTGAGTGGTTAAATTCAGAAGAGTGTACCTGGAGCCACTTTGTAACAATTCTGGACATTTGTGGTGTCGCATTGTCCTAATGTAATTGCCCAAGTCCATCTGAATGCACAATGGACATGAATGGATGAGGGTGATGAAATAGGAAGCTTACGTACGCGTCATCTGTCAGAGTCGTATCTAGACGTATCAGGGGTCCCATATCACTCCAACTGCACACGCCCCACACCATTAAATATCAGCTTGAACAGTCCCTGGCTGACATACAGGGTCCATTGATTCATGAGGTTTTTTGACGTGCAGTCATCAAGGGTACACGAGTGGGCCTTTGGCTCCGAAAGCCCATATCGATGATGTTTCATTGAATGGTTCGCACGCTGACACTTATTGGTGACCCAGCACTGAAATCTGCAGCAGCTTGCGGAAGGATTGAACTTCCGTCACGTTTAACGATTCTCTTCTGTGGTCGTTGATCCCTTTCTTGCGCGAGCTTTTTGCGGCCGCACAGATGTCGGAGATTTGTTGTTTTACCGGATTCCTGATAGTCAAGGTACAATCATGAAATGGTCGTACGGGAAAATCCCCACTTCATCGCTACCTTGGAGATGCTGTGTCACATCGCTCGTGCGCCTACTATAACACCACGTTAAATCTAGATAACCTGCCATTGTAGCATCAGTAACCAACTGCGCCACACTCTTGTTGTCTTACATAGGCGTTGCCGACCGCAACGTCGTATTCTGCCTGTTGACATATCTCTGTATTTGAATATGAATGCCTATGGTAGTTTCTTTGGTGCTTCAGTGTACAATTATTGTATTCATTACGATGAACCGTAGTGTGAAGAACATATCAAACACTAAAACCATTTTCACAATTTATATGATAAAGTTCTAAAATTAATAGCTTTTGCAGAGGGTAATTATTGTTCCAAACTTCGTGTTAAATTCTTCAAATCAATAAATATGTTGTACTACACACTGTCTAAAATATCGTATGTTCTTCCTCAGCACTCAATCTATCTCCGTATCAATTTTCATCAAAATCAGTTCAGCGATTTAGTCTGGAAAGTGTAATAGACAGGATGACTTTCGCATTTATAATATTAGTACGTACTAGCAACCATTTGATTCATATCCCTTCCTGTACATCGTTTTGAATAACTGGACGAGTGAGTGAGTTTATTTTGATATTTCCACTGTGATCAGAGTGTTAAATCTCTGTACGCATCTGAGTTTTGCCAGCCTAACAGGACTCTGGTAACTGAGTACAGCAATGAACTCGGGCCAGGCCGGAGGTACACCGATGTCAAAAAAAAAAAAAAAAAAGTCTAGGCGAATGTCGGTACTAGGCAAAGAGTCTATCCTCCCATCCACCTTCCTTCCATAAGGGTGACCTGTGAAAATCGTCGTCGACCAAGTCCTCTTTTTCCAGGACGTGTAAGATCGTGATACGTGAAGTTTACTGCTACATTTTTGAGCTATTATGTCCCTCGTTATCTTTTATCAACACGCGATGCGCCAAGAAATCCTCTGAATTCACTTTCCTGTTTGTTTCTGAATTTGTACTCCTGTGCTCTTGTCTCTAATTGCAATGATAATCGTCTTCTCCTGTTGTAAAAATAAACTCATATTGCAGTGCATCGTAAGAGCGATTTCTTTCTGCAATACGTTGTAATCCTCTTCTTCGCTCAATAATTATGTCGCGACTTGTGAACTAGTTGTCCACGATTACAACGGCAGTTCCGCTGACTTTAGATGTATTTAATGAATGTTCGTGCTCTCCAACTGGTCTTTTGGTGGCTCTAAACACAACTTCATGTTCATCAGAAGCCATTTGATCCAATGCTGTTTTGAATAAGTTAACCAATTGATTGTCCTTACGTAAAAGCCTTTGGAATTATTCACTTATTTTCCATCTCAGTCCACTTACATTCACGCAACGTTGATCGACTTCTGTCCGTGCATCCCCAATGAAAACACTGTTAATACATTGATCCGACTGTGAGACAAAACGCTCAATGGCTTCATGGAAAAACATTTGCTGTTGCCTATGGAACCATGTTTGTACCTAGATGTGAACCTCTTCCTCGGAACCAAATAGAAGGCGCGAATGCCTTCCTCCAAGGTTCCAAAAATACGTAAATCGCTTGGAGAGAGATCGGAACCGTATGGAATCTGTATAAGGACTTCCAGTTCAAAATTCTGCAGTGTATTCAAAGCAGGCTTAGCAACATGTGGCCGTGCCCACAATCATGGAACCGTAGGCAAATGCAAACATTTTTCCATGAAGGCGTTGGCCGCCTTCTCTCACAATAGGATCAAGATATTAAAATTTATGGCGATTACATTTGAAATAACAAAAAGTTCTCTGACATTTTTTCCGGTTGTCTCGTTTTAGTTGACTGTCTCTTACGCAGCTGTCCTTTAATCAAAAACAGAAGATTAAACTGATGGTTTTCACTGCGAATGGTGTAGCACCGAAAGGTGTCATTTGAAAGCAAACGTTCTGCACTGGCATATTTTGCAGAAAATGTTTTGATTCAGGAGTTACTCCTCTCATGTAATGAAATACAACTGGTGAATGCACCTACTGAGGTGGCAATCGAATTTTTCCACTCATACAGTTCATTCCGGGTGCTCCTCTGCTGAATTTCGTGGCATTCCAGAACAGACACACTTGTTTCATTTCGCCGTGTTTGTGTTTTTTGTGCACTTAAGTGGAATCTTAATGGTATGCTTCAGCTGCCGAAACAATCACCGCTCCTTCTGCTTTGCACTTCACGTACCACACATTAATGTTTTGCTCACACGTTTGCGGTCGTTGTCTTTCTCGAACTTAATTTATTTAACTCAGCTTAGTTTATTTCGTAACCTTATTTCCTCATCAGTTACTCTATTCTGCTTGCTCAGTATATGACTCGACCTTCTTCTCTAATTCCATGTCGTTGTTCATCTGTTACGTTTTCTCTCACTCTATTCATTCTCATCCTTTGTGAATCTAAACGTTATATTCGCTCATGTCTTCGCTATTTGTTCTGTTCAATTCACCACTAGCAAGATTTCCTCATCTTTTACTTTTCGGCATTCTTCTAAATCGTATTATTAACACACTAAAATTCCTCTTAATACATTGCTCACTACCTTCCACAATCCTCTTCCACTTAATTTTGTTTCACTTTCCATCACCTTCACTTTTCCTTGATCCGTCCTTTTCGATTTCCTAAAGTATACTGATGCATCCGTCGCGCCATCGCCTTTGCATACCCTTCAAAGCTGGAACGTTTCTCCAACACGGTAGGATAATGGAACATCTGAGAACAAATATTCAAGAACATTGTCGAACATTCTTAAAAATTTTTACAAAATTCTGGAACATTCTATAGCATTCTGGAAGCTTCTGAAATACACTCCTGGAAATTGAAATAAGAACACCGTGAATTCATTGTCCCAGGAAGGGGAAACTTTAATGACACATTCCTGGGGTCAGATACATCACATGATCACACTGACAGAACCACAGGCACATAGACACAGGCAACAGAGCATGCACAATGTCGGCACTAGTACAGTGTATATCCACCTTTCGCAGCAATGCAGGCTGCTATTCTCCCATGGAGACGATCGTAGAGATGCTGGATGTAGTCCTGTGGAACGGCTTGCCATGCCATTTCCACCTGGCGCCTCAGTTGGACCAGCGTTCGTGCTGGACGTGCAGACCGCGTGAGACGACGCTTCATCCAGTCCCAAACATGCTCAATGGGGGACAGATCCGGAGATCTTGCTGGCCAGGGTAGTTGACTTACACCTTCTAGAGCACGTTCGGTGGCACGGGATACATGCGGACGTGCATTGTCCTGTTGGAACAGCAAGTTCCCTTGCCGGTCTAGGAATGGTAGAACGATGGGTTCGATGACGGTTTGGATGTACCGTGCACTATTCAGTGTCCCCTCGACGATCACCAGTGGTGTACGGCCAGTGTAGGAGATCGCTCCCCACACCATGAAGCCGGGTGTTGGCCCTGTGTGCCTCGGTCGTATGCAGTCCTGATTGTGGCGCTCACCTGCACGGCGCCAAACACGCATACGACCATCATTGGCACCAAGGCAGAAGCGACTCTCATCGCTGAAGACGACACGTCTCCACTCGTCCCTCCATTCACGCCTGTCGCGACACCACTGGAGGCGGGCTGCACGATGTTGGGGCGTGAGCGGAAGACGGCCTAACGGTGTGCGGGACCGTAGCCCAGCTTCATGGAGACGGTTGCGAATGGTCCTCGCCGATACCCCAGGAGCAACAGTGTCCCTAATTTGCTGGGAAGTGGCGGTGCGGTCCCCTACGGCACTGCGTCGGATCCTACGGTCTTGGCGTGCATCCGTGCGTCGCTGCGGTCCGGTCCCAGGTCGACGGGCACGTGCACCTTCCGCCGACCACTGGCGACAACATCGATGTACTGTGGAGACCTCACGCCCCACGTGTTGAGCAATTCGGCGGTACGTCCACCCGGCCTCCCGCATGCCCACTATACGCCCTCGCTCAAAGTCCGTCAACTGCATATACGGTTCACGTCCACGCTGTCGCGGCATGCTACCAGTGTTAAAGACTGCGATGGAGCTCCGTATGCCACGGCAAACTGGCTGACACTGACGGCGGCGGTGCACAAATGCTGCGCAGCTAGCGCCATTCGACGGCCAACACCGCGGTTCCTGGTGTGTCCGCTGTGCCGTGCGTGTGATCATTGCTTGTACAGCCCTCTCGCAGTGCCCGGAGCAAGTATGGTGGGTCTGACACACCGGTGTCAATGTGTTCTTTTTTCCATTTCCAGGAGTGTATACTATAACATTCTGGAACATTATAGAACGTTCTGGAATTTTCTGGAAGATTCTGTAACTTTCTAACACATTCTACAGCATTCTAGGACATTTTAAAAGGAACATTCTGATCATTCTCGACCACTTCAGCACTTGATTATCATCTGATCCACTGGCATCCCATAAGAAGGCCTCTGGTATGATGTCTTCTTTTGACACTTGAAACTAAACTTAACTCCTTCCGAACAGGCCATGAAGGCCCAACGGTACCGACCGGCCGCCGAGTCATCCTTAACCCATAGGAGGCACTGGATGCGGATATGGACGGGCATGTGGTCGGCACACCGCTCTCCCAGCCGTATGTCAGCTTCCGAAGCGTCTTTTGACACTTATATCTCCTAATCCAACCCCAGAACATCCAAACTGACACCGTCTTCATGAATGAGGGATGGAGGACTACCATATTATGTTGCTCTATAAGCCTCATGGGGCTGCAGGGGTGGGTTTCGGGGTTATAGTAGCTGGCACAGGAAAACCATGCACACATCTATTTGAATGTTGATGGTAACGTATCAAATTTGCCATGAAAAGATGTAATGAAAGATTCACTGTACGCTGTATATGTTGTCCATAGATTATACTGTAGTAAGGCAGAGATTTGGAAACAAAATTTTAAACCGCATAATTTTTCCAATAGTGATGGTGACTCTGGCCGTAATTTATTGGTTATAAACAGCAGTTTTAAATGGAAGACATTGCAAGAAGTAGGAAATTAAGGAGGTGGGATCTGGTCAAACTGAAAAAGAACATTGGATGTTGAGAGTTTCAAATGGTTCAAATGGCTCTGAGCACTATAGGACTTAACAGCTATGGTCATCAGTCCCCTAGAACTTAGAACTACTTAAACCTAACTAACCTAAGGACATCACACAACACCCAGTCATCACGAGGCAGAGAAAATCCGTGACCCCGCCGGGAATCGAACCCGGGAACCCGGGCGCGGGAAGTGAGAATGCTACCGCACGACCACGAGCTGCGGACGTTGAGAGTTTCATGGGGAGAACTAGGCAACAGCTTACTGACCCAGGCATACAATAGCAGCAAATAGACAGCTCACATGACATACTTATTGGACTGACGAAATGAGAAAGCAAAAAATAGCTCAAAAGAAGCAGGGAAAAGAAAATACAGATGTCTCAAAAATCATATTGACAGAAAGTGAAATATTGCGGGCTGGACCATGCGAAAGATTGACTGTACCTATGACAGATGAAACAGACCTTTGGAGGACAGCAGCATCTTTATGAATATTAAGAGTCTGGATAAAAATCCAAAACTAAACAAAGGATGGAAGACGGGTAGGTGGAATGAATTTATAGAAGGACTATAAAAGTGAAATCTACTTGGAGATAACATTGTAGAAATAGAAGAGGAAGTAGATGAAAATGTGTGTGAGATATGATACTGCGAGAACTAACTGATAGAAACCTGAAAGACATATTTAGAAACAAGGCACTTGGAGTATATGACATTGCCTCAGAGGTACTGAAAACATTTGGAGAGCTAGTCAAGACGCATTTCCTTGAATTACGTTCCTTTCACTTATCCAAATAACCAAGTCTTTAGTCTACTCACTGTAATTTTCATTCCATTTCTTTACTGTAAATTTAATTACATACATGTGTGATAAACTGAGTCTGTTGAGATTTTTGACTAATATCATTGTCAGACGAATTCCTTTATCATTGTCTTGATGGGTGATGATTTGCATATGTCAGATATACACCACTGAATTAAGATATTTAATTACAGATTCCAGTCAAAATACTCCATTTAAAACTCACACGATAGCGCATAATGTTACAAATTGGCGACTCTGTTCATGATATGTTTACTTGCAAACTCCTGACGCCGCACACAGATCCGCGTGACAACATTTCTTTCAAGTAAAACTTAGTTTTGGTGAAGGATCTGCATAACCATTAAATTAACTATAATAAACTACTTTAAGTTGCTAGCGTGTAACCATTCCTTGTCTTTTATTTCCGAACACGGGAGGTTAGTATATTTTTATCATTGTACAGCTGAAGATCATCGTTGCACATTTGGAGGAGATTATGTTTGTTTTTCTAATTCCTGCGAAATTTGTGCAAATTATGTTAGGACGGTATTGAATCGTAGAGCATGGGTAGGTTGGGAGCATTTCATTACAGATTAGCATGCTCCGTTTAAACGCTAGGAGAACTGAATTTAGTGATTCTATTAGGGCGAGCCGAAGTTTACAAGGGTGCATGTTTGAAGTTTAGCGAGAATGAGTGAGGTAGAGAGAGAACTTTCATTTAATTCAAAAAGAGTTGACAGTGGATCAGAAATGGAGGTAAGCAGGAGAATGTTCAACATGCAGATTTAAATGAAGACTCACAAAGTCAAATGAATGTGGAAAACGAGCAAAGACAGCGACAGGTTAACGAGAAAGTGTCAGAAGTAGAATTTAGAACAGATGAAAATACAGAAGTTTCACGAGTAGTAGAGACTTTGTAACTCACAAGCAACGAAAACGCAACGCAGAGTGATGTTAACACGTGGGCCTACACCTCAGCAACCAGCAGGATTCAAACTTTACAGAGTTTTCTCGTTGCACAGTTCAGTAAAAGCAAGGATATATTAAAGAGAAGCGAGGAGCAAAATGATGCACAGTTCAAAACAGAGGAAGAACAATTTGAGAAAAGCGAAAATTTGCTCCAGAAAAGTGAAGAAATATTAAAAACAGATAGGAAAAGAGGGATGCACAATTCAAAGAGAGTGGGAAACAGTCTGAAAATCTAAATAAAAATATATACAAACAAGTAAGGGCAATGAATAAGAAACTCTGTGATCACACAAAGAAATGAGAGGAACAGATTAAATTCCGAGACAATAAGATTGATCAGAAAGCATAAACAGCTCACAAAAGACACAGATGAGCAGGCACAATATCTTAATAAGAAAACAGATACGTTGACGTAGAATACAGAAGCTGTTGACACCAACACACAGAAATTGATACTAATGCATGGAACATCGACCTATAGATGAAAATGTTAGGGAAAGTCTTCTAAGAAGTCAAAATATTAATTACCACCCTCAAGCAGAAGCAGTTGTCAATACTTAGAGATACTACGTCCGATAGGACTGTCCCAGTGAGCGAACGAGAACATGAAGAGGTTTGAGATTCATTACAGTTCAAAGAGACACAGGTCCGTATCGAAGCAATAGGTAAACGTTAGATGCGCTAATGAAAGAGAAGGATAGCAGTAGAAACTCGAGAAGTAATGGAAGATAATAGGCGATGAATCAAATTGCAATGGGGAAAATATCCGGAGGAATAGCTATTAAGAGATCTTGCGGACAGCGTATGTCATATGAGGGGAGCGCTAACACATTCAGCTCCACCAGTAAATACCACTACAGACGTCGAAACTTTATCGTACGAAGTACATGCAGAAGAGATTAGAAAGTAGTTTGTGTCAGTGTAAAAATTTTTGTTATTTTCAGATGCATCGAACCACTTATATCTAAAGATTTGGCTTGAGCAGTTCCCAGAGAAATTACCTAGATTGTGGTCCCATGTCTTGAAGAGCAACTCTGCCTGTGTACGCTTCTAAGAAGGGGCAGAAGAGAGAATGATAGTGACTGCAGGAGAGTATAAGATGTACAAGAGTTCAGATGAACCCTCATTCATGGCTTTCATGAATAAGGGTCGACAGTGAAGCAGAATCAAATTAAACTGAGAGTGCTGATGAATAATCGAGGTTGTGGGACCCAGGACAGTGCTTCAAGGATATGGTCCACAAAAATCACTTCTTAGACGAGCCTTATGAGCCGGCAGAACTACTCCGAATTCGTACGACAAAACCACCGTGTCAAATACAGAGGTAAATTGTAATCACCAGTGGAAAGTGCACGATGTATGATTCCAACATTTGTAGCACGGAAGCGAGGGAAACTGTGCTGATCCACTTTCCGCCTGAAATCAGCAGCATAATGACAAAAATGGGGAATCAGACGTCCACAGCAAAGGAAGGGAAATGGATGGGACAGGAAAACGATAATAAACAGTGTGGACCACAGTATTGCACAGATGATAGGAAGAATAATTAGAGAGGTAACGAGCAGTGAGGAGGATGATGTGAGGCAGTGGAATTATGTGGTCCTAACCCAAGGTACAACGAGAGGACTGAAGAATGAGGGAACACACTAAGAAGCAGATTAGTAATCTAAGCTCTGGCATCACATGTAGTAATGATAAGTTTATCAGGAGCACTATTTATAAACTGAGACAAATTGAAGGATAAGTTCAGTGACAGGAATCAAGAAATTTGATTGTAGAACAGAGTACATCGCTTATCCGATCTTCAGCGTGAACATGGCGGAAGAGGTAATGCAGTGTATACGCCACCTGGAAGATAAGCGTAGGTGTTGGACAGGGAACTCTATCAACCATGTCATAAAGAAAAGAAGTGGTTTTTATTTAAAATGCAGGTTGTGAGAATACGAGGTACAGTGAATGGAAAATGTGCAGAGTTTAAGGAGTAAGACCCAGAGTGCCTGTCATAGATATTTAGTGCGAATTTCCTAGTTGCGCAGAATTTGATAGTGAAAGTAATAGTAGGTCACAATTTTCTGAAACGTAACCACATCTTGCTACACTTGCAGGACTGGTTTTCTCCGGTGAATTTGAAGGGCGAAAAGATTAAACTGAAATTCATAGAGAGCCGTCAATCCACGATAGAAACGTCGTGAGAAGGAAGTTATTCAATAGGTCTCATTCTCACTGCAGAAGTAGAGGGAAGGACGTTAGGGAAAGAAGTGGAACAAGTGAAAGAAGCAGTAGCTGAAGTTAACAACACACCAACAAGAGAATGTGAGGAGTTTCCGATAGGTGATTTGATGGTAAATGTGACTCTAGCTTCAATAACAGAAATCAGGGAAATAGGGGAATTGAAGGATGAAGAAGAATGAGGGAATACGTGGACCAGAAAATCAGAAGAGGGAGAGATGGAGTACGCAAGAAGCAACGCAGTAGAAAATGAAGAAGATCTGTAGGCACACTGTTAAACACACCAGAATAGAAAGAGGACACCAGAGAGGACGAGAATGTTTCAGACGGTGGAAAATACTCAAATGTGCTAAGAAGGGGAAGAACAACAAAGAGGAAGAGGATAGGGATTGTGACGAGTGTCTGTGGTGTAGCCTATTCAACAGAAACAATCAAACAGTCAGTGGAAGATGGGGATTTTCTGTAATGTGAAGGAGCTTAGTGTGGCCACTCTGTGGGAATACTGGACGGCTAAACTTGTGGGTATGAGAAAAATTAGGTAAAGAAGGTTAATGAAGTTGTCAAAGTGAAAGACTACATACTTTTTAGACCATAACAAAATGAAGAAATACACTCCTGGAAATTGAAATAAGAACACCGTGAATTCATTGTCCCAGGAAGGGGAAACTTTATTGACACATTCCTGGGGTCAGATACATCACATGATCACACTGACAGAACCACAGGCACATAGACACAGGCAACAGAGCATGCACAATGTCGGCACTAGTACAGTGTATATCCACCTTTCGCAGCAATGCAGGCTGCTATTCTCCCATGGAGACGATCGTAGAGATGCTGGATGTAGTCCTGTGGAACGGCTTGCCATGCCATTTCCACCTGGCGCCTCATTTGGACCAGCGTTCGTGCTGGACGTGCAGACCGCGTGAGACGACGCTTCATCCAGTCCCAAACATGCTCAATGGCGGACAGATCCTGAGATCTTGCTGGCCAGGGTAGTTGACTTACACCTTCTAGAGCACGTTGGGTGGCACGGGATACATGCGGACGTGCATTGTCCTGTTGGAACAGCAAGTTCCCTTGCCGGTCTAGGAATGGTAGAACGATGGGTTCGATGACGGTTTGGATGTACCGTGCACTATTCAGTGTACCCTCGACGATCACCAGTGGTGTACGGCCAGTGTAGGAGATCGCTCCCCACACCACGATGCCGGGTGTTGGGCCTGTGTGCCTCGGTCGTATGCAGTCCTGATTGTGGCGCTCACCTGCACGGCGCCAAACACGCATACGACCATCACTGGCACCAAGGCAGAAGCGACTCTCATCGCTGAAGACGACACGTCTCCATTCGTCCCTCCATTCACGCCTGTCGCGACACCACTGGAGGCGGGCTGCACGATGTTGGGGCGTGAGCGGAAGACGGCCTAACGGTGTGCGGGACCGTAGCCCGGCTTCATGGAGACGGTTGCGAATGGTCCTCGCCGATACCCCAGGAGCAACAGTGTCCCTAATTTGCTGGGAAGTGGCGGTGCGGTCCCCTACGGTACTGCGTAGGATCCTACGGTCTTGGCGTGCATCCGTGCGTCGCTGCGGTCCGGTCCCAGGTCGACGGGCACGTGCACCTTCCGCCGACCACTGGTGACAACATCGATGTACTGTGGAGACCTCACGCCCCACGTGTTGAGCAATTCGGCGGTACGTCCACCCGGCCTCCCGCATGCCCACTATACGACCTCGCTCAAAGTCCGTCAACTGCACATACGGTTCACGTCCACGCTGTCGCGGCATGCTACCAGTGTTAAAGACTGCGATGGAGCTCCGTATGCCACGGCAAACTGGCTGACACTGACGGCGGCGGTGCACAAATGCTGCGCAGCTAGCGCCATTCGACGGCCAACACCGCGGTTCCTGGTGTGTCCGCTGTGCCGTGCGTGTGATCATTGCTTGTACAGCCCTCTCGCAGTGTCCGGAGCAAGTATGGTGGGTCTGACACACCGGTGTCAATGTGTTCTTTTTTCCATTTCCAGGAGTGTAGTAAAATGTGTACCGGAGAGGATAAGTGCGCAAGTTCAGAAGAAGAAAGACAATCAGAGAGGACAGAAAAAGAGGGATTCAGCTTACTGTGGATTACAAAGTTTTCTAACAGTCATGGAAACGATCCAAGATCTGATATCTCAGCAGCAAATTCTCTGATATGTTTTGAGGAGATTATGGTTCAGAGAAAATAATTCATCTTGGCATGGTAGAGTTAGAAACTAAACGAACTCACAAGGCAATTGGAAAACAACACTTTAGCCATGTCTAGACTTTCAGGGAATGAGAAGATCTGTAGAAACGAGCAGAGGCACGATATTCAATCTCAGGTCTCTTGTAAGGAGGAGTACCGACAATATGAAGCAATCCTATGTAAATGTGTCATACGTCATGAGAGAGAGTTTTACGTGGAGCAATTCCAGTTTCATAAGGAGAAGTCAGGAAGATGCAGTATGAGATAATGAGAAATGAAGCATTAAATGGATCAGTGATTGTCGTTGGCCACTGATGAAGATGTGACTATCGGTAGAAGTTTTTTTTTTAATATATTGTCATCAGATGCGAAGGAGCACTGAGCAAGAAGCCATTCAGCTTGATGATTTATGTTCGTGTGAGTGATGCCATGTAGCAATGGGAAGAGAAGAGTTAGATGATAGCAGACGTAAAAGAACACTGCTCGCTGAGGATATAGTTGATGAGTAAAAGTACACTGAAGCGCCAAAGAAACTGGTTTAGGAATGTCTATTCAAATACAGAGATATATAAACAGGAAGAATGTGGCTCTGTGGTCGTCAACGCCTATAAATGGTTCAAATGGCTCAGAGCACTATGGGACTTAACATCTGAGGACTTAACATCCCCTAGAACTTAGAACTACTTAAACCTAACTAACGTAAAGACATCTCACACATCCATGCCCGAGGCAGGATTCGAACCTGCGACCTTAGCGGTCGCGCAGTTCCAGACTGAAGTGTCTAGAACCGCTCGGCCACGCCGGCTGGCGGCAATGCCTATACGCGACAAGTGTCTTGCGCAGTTGTGAGATCGGTTACTGCTGCTACAGTGGCAGGTTACCAAGATCTAAGTGAGTTTGAATGTGGTGTTATAGTCGGTGCAACGAGCGATGTGACACAGCATCACTGAGGTAGCGATGAAGTTGAGATTTTCCCGTACGACCATTCCACGAGTGCACCGTGAATGTTAGGAATCCGTAAAACATCAAATCTCCGCCATCGCTGTAGCCGGAAAAAGATCCTGCAAGAACATGACCAACGTCGACTGAAGAGAATCTATCAACGTGTCAAAAGTGCAGCCCTTCCGCCAATTACTGCAGATTTCAATGCTGGGCAGTCAACAAGTGTCAGCGTGCGAACCATTCTACGAACTTCATCCATATGGGCTTTCGTAGCCGAAGGTCCATTCATATACCCTTGATAACTACACGACGCAAACCTTTACGTCTCGACTGGGCCCGTCGACACCGGCATTGGACAGTTGATGACTGCAAAAATCTTGCCTGGTCGGGCGAGTCTCGTTTCAAATCGTATCGAGCGGATTGACGTGTACAATCTCATGAATTCATGGACCCTGCATGTCCGCAGGGGACTGTACCAGCTGATGGAGGCACTGTAATGATGTGGAGCGTGTGCTGTTGGAGTGATATGAGACCCCTGATACCTCTAGGTAAGTGTCTAACAACTGACACGTACATAAGCATTCTGTCTGGTCACCTGCATCCATTCATGTCCATCGTGCATTCCGACGGACTTGGACAACTGCAGCAGGAGAATGCGACACCCCGCACGTCGAGAATTACTACAGATTGGCTTCAGAAACACGCTTCCGAGTTTAAACACTTCCGTGGCCACGAGACTCACCAGACATGAACATTATTGAGCATATCTGGGACGCCTTGCAATGTGCTGTTCAGAAGAGATCTCCATCCCCTTGAACTCTTATGGATTTATGGACAGCCCTGCAGGATTCATGATGTCAGTTCCCTCCAGCACTACTTCAGATGTTAGTCGAGTCTACGCTAGGTAGTGTTTCGGCTCTTCTGCGTGCTCGCGTGGGCCCTACATGGTATTAGGCAGGTGTACCAGTTTCTTTAGCTCTTCAGCGTATATGCCAATTCACACAAGCATTTGCTAGTTTGATGGTAGTATGATGTGTGAAACTTTTTGAGGTCTCCTTGCACTGTTGACGGGACAGATACATGGACTTCTATAGGAAGACCATGACGAAAGGCAATACATAAGAGATGATAAAACACTGGACTGGACATGGCCACGAAAGAATGAAGAGTAAGATAATAATGCATCTGAGATCATAAGATGGACAGACCATATACCATTGCGAATATGAAACAACGTAAGCAACCGTAATACTATAACAGTAGATAAGAGTAAACCACCAAAACAAATAACATGTAATGTAAGAAGACTTGTAATTTTCTAGTACGAATAGAGAACCATATTTAGCAAACCAGCAGTGTAGGAGAGAAAACGAATTCATAAGATGAAAGGCGATGGAAGAGCGTAGAATCTACCATATTGGCTAAACGTAGTGAATGAATTTAAAACAAGGTGGATACGATGGTAAAATGGTAGAATGTGTTGGATGACCACAGTAGATTTGGGATACAGGTAACTATGGCAAGCAGAGGATTTTGCGAGTTATCTACTAAGCGTCGGGAGACCCCTGCGGGACAACCCAGTAGTCCGTGTGAATATAAATAACCACACGAACATAACTAACCAAAAACATAAAACTCATTTGAATTCATAGGGGAAGTGAGTGAGGAATAAATGAAACTGTCGTTACATAAATGAAAATTTTAAGTAAGAAAACTATAGTTATGACTTAACTGTCACGATATAAACTGGATGTATTCGGATGAGTATTTGGAGGAATGAGAGTCCATTTAAGAATTAAATAACGTGCTTTTTTTGTTAAAGAAAGATAGAAGCAGAGATGTGCTTGTATATTTTTTCTCGGATTGTAACATTATCGTATGAATTGTTAAACTGTTCAGTTCACATCAGTCACATGTTCGAGGATGGCACGACAGAGTTGCAGACAGAGCAAGACAGAGGGAACAAGGAACGAGTAACAGACGCATTATTGCCCAGTGGTGTTGGCCTGATGCACTCCCAGTGACATGAGAAACCAGTCCAGAAGGTCGCTCAAGTGTGGCACTCACTTATCATGGCTCTCATTGCCGTCTGCTCACCCAGAGAAGGCGCTGTCAGGACAATGTTCGCTACCTGCTTGCTGCTGACCGAACCCCACTCAGCTGCGATCCCAAGGCCATTTCCAGGATCCCGTTGGCACATCGCAGTGAACGAACGAACAGGTGGTCGTCTGAGGTATAACAACAAGACAGGCGCGCTCTTGCAGTCCTGTTTACTATTCAAGATGATGATGTCATGTGGGACTCTGCATGTAGTTACTGTCAACGGTCCGTTGCACGTTGCCCATGTGATGAATGCACTTGTTTCTAGACATCAAGAACACTGAGACAACTACAACCATATTCACGATTCCCGAGGTGATGCGTAGGAAGAACGCACGCTTTTGATTTTAACACAAAGTCTTGTGGATAGAGTAAATGATGATGTCAAGTGGGATCTGCTTGTAATTACTGTCAACGAACCAGTACATATTGTTCATGTGATGAATGTACTTGTTTTTAGACATAATGAGCACTGAGACAACTACAACCGTATTCACAGTTCCCACCGTGATGAAAGCGAAGGACACAGGTTTCTGACTTAAACACAGTGCCTTGTGGAGAGAACGTTATGTCGAATGAGAGGAGATCACCGACGGCTTCTCAAACAGTAATGACGAGTCAGAACATTAAGTGAAATACACTAAACCACTCTGTTTCCGTGAATCTTGTGACACTATTAAACAAGGAAGAGACTTTACTACAACTTCGTTCTTACACATATACTGACTTCATATCAAAGACTAAACTCTATTAAAATAAGATTGTGGTTACCAGTACTGTGAACACCCGGGTTAACAATTTCGTAAGTGTGTGCAATAAAGGAAATAGGGAGAAACTTTATGTTGAGAGCCACTACATATTTCAAAAGCTGACTTTCCTGTCAAACCAGAGTTAAAGTGTCACTAACAACGATACTCGTTGCAGTCAATCTGGAGCACAGAAACTAATACTTTACCTCTCGTACCAAACAATTGAGTATCCTAATATGGTATCGTGAATTGCTTTTCTGCCTCAAATCGACGGTAGTATGTCATGTAATTTTGTTTTCTTTCAGGAACAATTTAACGTATCTTTATATGTCCTGAATTTGTTTAACAGAGGCTGACCTATACATCTTCATCAAGAAAAGTTAGCACTATTGGTATATCACGTTTCAACAAGTCAAAAGTCAATGATTGACAGTATTGTGATAAACGTGTATAATATGAAATGCAACTTAAAAATTTTCTTCTAAGTCATTGCTTAAACTATAGTCTTATATGGAGATTAACGTTTTACTCCCTCATTTTGTATCACTACTTACTTAATGTTTGACTATACCATTTCGTAAAACTCCCGTCCTTCACCACACAATCAGTGCCAAAATGAGCACACACTTCCAGTGCCACATTAGGACTAACTTCCTTCATTCATTCGTGCTGTATCATTTTCCAACGCACTGCATCTGCTTGAAGCTGAAAAGAGGAAGAAAGGGCGACGTTATGCTACCGATTTCTCTAAACCGTCCTGCGACTTAAGTGAAAAAGATAAGAAAGAATCAAATCTAATCGCAATAAATTAATCTCCAATGGTTAATGAAATGATAATCAATAAAGTGATTGCCAATACTTAAATACTTATATTGCGATTTTCTTCGCTGAATTTCATTCATAGCTACATGAGAAGCCAATGTGAAAAATACGAGGGCGGTTCAGAAAGTAACCTCCGATTGGTCACAGTGCGAGTTGTGGGGGGAGTAGCGACGCCATCTGTGCGTTCACGCGCTCAACAGGTCAGTCGGCATCAAGCCGTGGACGAGTGAACGTCGTACCCGCGCTAGTTTAGTTTTAGTGGCAGTTTGAAATGTGTGCTGCAATAGAAAACCCCGCCAAATGTGAAGTGCGTGCTGTCATAAGGTTTTTTACAGCCAAAGGATATTCTGCAGCAGCTATTCATCGTGAGCTTTGTGCCGTGTACGGACCAAGAGTTATGAGTGAAGGAGTTGTCCGTGAATGGGTACGTTTATTTAAAAATGGACGAGAAAACGTTCATGATGAAGAGAGGAGTGGTAGACCATCATTGGTGACTGACGAACTCGTTCAGACAGTTGATGCAAAAGTTCGTGAAAATCGACGTTTCTCAATGTCGGAGTTGTCTACTGGTTTTCCATGGATTTCTAAGACTCTCTTGTACGAGATAGTGACAGCAAGATTGGGTTACCGTAAGTTCTGTGCACGATGGGTGCCCAAAATTCTTACCGACCACCACAAAACTCAAAGAATGGCCTCTGCATTAGACTTTCTGTCACGTTATGAGGACGAAGGAGAACCATTGTTAAACAGAATCGTGACCGGTGACGAAACCTGGATTAACTACGTGAACCCTGAGACAAAAGAACAATCAAAGATGTGGGCACATTCAAATTTGCCTACCAAACCAAGAAAAGCCTCGCAAGATTTTTCTGCCAGAAAACTTATGGCAACGGTGTTTTGGGATGTCAAAGGGGTGTTGTTGGTTGAATTCATGGAACGTGGTACGACCATTAATCAAGACGTGTACTGTGAAACAATAAAAAAGTTACGACGGGCTATACGACGGGCGATACTTCCGGTATCGTTTTTTTGCACGATAACGCCCGTCCTCACTCTGCTCGCAGAACAACGGCCCTTCTTGAGTCCTTCAAGTGGGACGTTATCAACCATCCACCTTACAGCCCAGACCTGGCGCCAAGTGATTATCACCTCTTCATGCATTTGAAGAAATGGCTCGGGTCACAGCGGTTTGATGACGACGAAGAGCTCAAAGATGCGGTCACAGGCTGGCTCCAGGCACAAGCGGGTGATTTTTATGCAGAAGGAATTTCAAAGCTTGTGAAGAGATACGATAAGTGCCTCAATCGCTATGGAGACTATGTAGAAAAATAGTACAAAGATGAAGTTGTAAGATGCATATATTAAAATATTTTTATTTAACTTGGTGTATTTTTTTAAATCAACCGGAGGCTACTTTCTGAACGGCCCCGTTGCACTTTGCGGAGAATAAGGGAAGCACAGTAGGGCCACAAATTGCAGGGAGTCAGTCTCCCACCCCCATCCACAGAATTGCTGCTCACTTCCGTACAAAGGAAAAGGCCAGCCAGGTATAGTATCAGGCCGGGCTGTGGTTTGAAAGGAAGCCGTCCAGGCGCTGAGCATCAGAAGTCAAGCATTGCACGTTGTATCTCCAAGATTTGTGGAAGAAGTGAGACTGTTTTTCTCATACTGTGTGGGCACGAGATGCGTACCGCTAAACAACAGAGTTCCGGATATACTGCCATTGTGGAGAGAAACAACAGGCAGTCAAAATTCGCTGAAAAACATCGGCTGTTAAAATAAAATCTTAGAAATTGGAAGGGCGATAGAAAGTTTAGGGACCCTTTGAAGACTGTGGGATGCTGACACCTCACCCAGGTACCGCTAGATCGGATGATTTAGGACCTGTAGAAACGGCTACCATTGACTCATTTTAATTCATTAGAAGTGGGAGAAAGGAGTGTTTCCGTGCTTACAGAGGTACTTCCATTACGGCCAGCGCATGAAAATAGACAGAGGGTGAAATTCGGACACAGTTTGGAGTGGAAAGATTAACAAATTCTTTAACCGGTTAACCACTTGAAATACAAATTGAAGAGAGAGACCAGAGTTTTGCAAGATAACTTCTTACTGGATGGAACTCACAAGAGTTAGTATTCAGCCCTTCATAAGTCACACGACACCTGGGAACATAGAGCACAGAATTTTCCTTGGCGAAAGCACTCAACAGCAAATAATTTCTCACGCTAGAGACTTCGGGGGCAGAGCTCATATTTCCGTGCCTTCTCTGACAGGCTTCTCCATGGGCACGCTTCGGTTCCAGACAAACTCTCACTGTTCGTTTGGCACGAGAGGCTCTCATACGGTTGAGTTACATTTAGGGGCAGACAGAGAGAAGCTATCGGTACAGAGCCGATGACTGATTCTGGAGCCATGTCACCAGTCACTTGTAGATTATGAGTACGGTGAGATTTAGCCCTAACAGCGAAGCGAACTGTAGGGAGAGACAAATCATTTGTAACGACATTCAGTAATTTCATTCTTCCTTCTCAGGGCTCGTCTGCAGTTAGAGGTTCAATGTGCTTCCAAATCTGACAATAGGAGTACACGTATGTCCTTCTGTAGCATTCTCTACGTCTGTGCACTGATCTTCAGAAATCATGGTATGACATCCACGCATCTAATTCTGTTTGTCAAGATATGCGTTTACTTGAATCTCATTGCTGACCCATAGACAAATTGCCAAGGGACTAGTATACTTACTATAATGTTCACAACATTTTTTTATTGCCAATTTACTTCTGTGCATGGGTAATAAACTGAGTTCGTGGAGATCTTTGCCTAGTATCGAAGTCAGACAAATTCTTTTTCCATTGCGTTTATGGATGTTAGTATATTTATGTCATATTATCATCATCAGTTATCTGCTATATTAGCAGGTCCTTTGCCTCTCCATTTTCTGCGATCCATTGCTTCCTTCTTAAGGCTGCTGTATGTTGTACCATCCATCATGTCATCCAGTATCTGGAATCTCTTCCTACCTCGCTTCCTTTTCCCTTCTACATAACCTTCTAAAACTGTTTTTATCAGTCCATCATTCTTTCTTAATATACGCCCAATCCAATTTCTTTTTCTTCTCTTTATTACATCTAGTAACTGTCTTTTCTCTCCCACTCTTCTCAGTACTTCTTCATTTTTTACTCTGTCCATCCAACTTATTCTTTCCATCTTCCACCATGTCCAGATCTCAAAAGCCTCCAGCCTTTCTCTGTCTATTTTCCTCATAGTCCATGTTTCAGCGACATATAGAAGAACACTCCATACAAGACATTTTATGAGTCTCTTTCTGAGTTCTCTGTCCAGATCGCTGCAGACGATTCTCCTTTTCTTATAACACGCCTCTTTTGACATTGCTATCCTTGTTTTAATTTCTGTGGTGCACTTCCAGTCGGTGTCTATCCTGCTTCCAAGATACTCAAAATTTTGCACCTGTTCTAGTGTTTCTCCATTCAGCACAATTTTTATTTCCTTATTTCCTCTTATTGCCAATACTTTTGTTTTATTTGTGTTAATTTTCATTCCATATTTTTTTCCGTTAGTTGCAATGGTGTCCACCAAATCCTGTAATTCTTTTTCCCCTGTGGCTAGAAGGACCATGTCATCAGCAAATCTCAAGCACCCTACTCTTCTTCCTCCAATTTCTACTCCTTTGTCATCTAATGAGCATTGGTCAATCATATTTTCAAAGTACAGGTTGAAAAGAGTAGGTGATAAACAGCATCCTTGTCTTACTCCTTTCCCTAGTCTGATCCAGTTTGTACTTTCTCCTCTCACTTTAACTGAAACTTTTTGATTAAGGTATAATGAGTTTATAAGTCTCCTGGTTTTCCAGTCCACTCTCTTTTCCCTCATAATAGTCGCCAGCTTGTCCCAAACCACATTGTCAAATGCATTTTCTAAATCGATGAAGCACATATATAGGTCTCTTCCTTTTTCAATAAACCTTTCTCCCAAGATTCGTAGGAGCCCTATTGCATCTCTGGTGCCCGTATTCCGTCTAAAGCCAAACTGCTCCTCGCCGAGATTCTCCTCTATTACTTTTTCAAGTCTTTTATTAATTATTCTTAACATCACTTTGGCTGCATATGAAATGACGCTGATTGTCCTGTGCTCGCTGCATTTCTTGGTTCCTTGTTTTTTCGGTAATGGAATCATTACTGTTGTCAAAAAGTCCTCAGGCCATTCACCACTGTCATATATTTTATTACATAACCTCAATATTTCTCTTATTCCATTGTGGTTCAAGCATTTTAGTATTTCTCCCGGTATTGCATCTGTAGCTACTGCTTTGCCACTTTTCATTGCAGCAACGGCAGACTTTACTTCTTCCATTATGATGGTCGGTCCTTTCTCTTCATCACTTACACTGTTGTGTGATTCAAGTTCCAGAGTTTCTGGTTTGCTATTTGTGTCATATAGCTCTTTTATATATTCTTCCCATCTCTGGAGGACATCGTCACGATCTTTGTACACTACCTCTTCGTCTTTACTCAAAATTTCCATACTAGCACTTCCTGCTCTGTTTTGTTCCCATGTCATAGTCTTTACTCTGTTGTATAGTAAGTCATATCTTCCCTTCCTGTCCAGTTCTTCAATTTCATCACATTCCTCTTTTAGCCATTTTTTCCTAGCCTGCTCTGTTTCTCTTCACAGTTCGTTATTTAACCTTCGGTATATCTTTCTTGCATCTTCAGTGTTCTTGTTTTTCAATTTTCTACTCTCCTCCATCTTGGAAATCATTTCTTGTGTTACCCATGGTTTTTTTTACCTTTTCCCTTTTACATGTCCTACATTTTGCTGTCCTGCTTTAATTATTCCTTCTTTCAGCATATTCCAGTACTCGTTGGTATTATCTGGTGCTTCTTTGTCTCGTAATGTGTTTAGAAAGTCCCGAGACAGCATTTCTGTAATTTGTTCTTTGTTGGACCTTATCTTCTCTAAATCCCACTTCTTCACCATTGTCGCCTTTTTCAGTTTTTTCATTCTTATTTCTATTTCTGCCATAAGTAAGTTGTGGTCACTATTAATATCTGCACCTGGTAATGTGTGCACCTTCTTGATTCCATTCCTGTATCTTTCTTCTACCAGTATAAAATCGATTTGGTTTCTGTATTTATCCCCTGGTGATTTCCAAGTGTAGAGCCTCCTCTTATGGTTCTTGAACCATGTGTTTGCCGCTATCAGGTTACAGGAAACTTCAACGAAACATGGGACATGCGTAACACCATAACTCTAGCGCTCTACTGATTTATTTTGCTTTTGTTGCATTTAATGTTACATCGTTGAGTTTCTGTAAATATGTTTGATTGAATCAATAACACAAAATTGTATGCTCCTTTCTTTGTAAAAACTTTGGATGTCATGGTTTGATTCTATGCTATGTAGTGTATCTATCATTTAAATTCTTTGTCCCATTTGGAGGGAACAAAACTTACTGTACATAATTGTAATTTCTGTGTGAATAATTTTTGGTAGAAATGTCAGTATGTGCAAATGTTCCGTTTTATTTAATGTATTTGGTTGCTGTTATGTAAATTGCTGATCCTCACTTAGGGTTCTTAGTTATCCTGTATGTAAAAGGTAGTGTGGCTCCCCTCAGAAACGGAACTTAGTAGCGCGCCCAAATTGTGGTTGGCTAGGTAGGAAAGGTGGAACAAAGAGTCAGTCGGGGCCGAGCTACCAAAGTGTGCACTGCCCATGTAAAAGTTTTATATTGTGCTGGTTCCGAGAGAGGCTTTTCCTGCCAGTTTCCAATGTCTCAGATGGATGGATAAACAGCTGGAACGATTCTGGAACTGGTATCAATCATCGCCACCAAGAAGGGACAGAGTCCATCAATTCTGCCTGCAAATCCACCTACCAACATGCAGTTGCCACCACATTGCGCAATCACTGTAAAGGAGTACTATAATAATGTACAATGAAGGATCAGCTTATTCGGTGTTTTAGTGTGCACAAATATAAGGCAAATTATAACTGAATTTATGTACCTACCTTGATTTTTTCCCTATCAGAACACCTCTCAGGTTCCTCTCCATTTGATCGATGATTACCGAGAGTCCTATTTTGTGGAAAAAATGAAAGCCTCAAAGTCAGACAGTTAATTACATAATGTTGTTTGATCTTTGATAAGAAGTGAATATTCAGATTTACTGTGGATTTAGTGAAATTGTGGGAGGCAGTAAATGTAGTTTTGTGAAGTTTCAAAGTCACCTATTTAATCATTTACTTGAAAGTAGAAGACTGTGGTAATAAAGACAATTTGCTGTTTCTTTTAAAAATTAAAGTTCTTAAAACTGAGGCTTATAAAGTTTTCCTTAGTTAATGATCATAGTGCTGTCTACAGTAAATTTTGAAAGTTGAGTTAGTTTCTTGTAAATTTGTCAACATTGTGTCTCACAGCAGTAAAAGTTGTGAATTGCAGTTGCGGAAAGTTGGATGCTTGCTAAGCACTTGTTTCTTTTGG
The DNA here is from genome assembly GCF_023864345.2 of Schistocerca serialis cubense. Lineage (NCBI taxonomy): Eukaryota > Metazoa > Arthropoda > Insecta > Orthoptera > Acrididae > Schistocerca > Schistocerca serialis. The sequence continues at coordinate 124,214,488 of NC_064643.1, forward strand.
GTATTGAAAAGTGCGTATTAATAGTGTAATAAGATCCACCGGTTATCTATTACCACTATTTATGAAAACAATAATTTCTTTATTCAAAAGACAGTGAGAAGTAACCTGTTAGTAAATTCTATTTAACTTTCATTCTAAACTGAATAGTATTTAGTTGAGAGATATTTAACATGTGACCAGGTCATAATAATGCAGTGAACTACATTTATAGTTTTATGTCAGCTAGGAAAATATTTGAACAATAATACTGAACCTATGCCCAACTAATAATTCTGCAGTGAATGTTAATAGTAAAGTTATAAAGACCATTCAGTTTGAATAAGCCCTGAAAGTAATGTGTGTTTCATTATCTGTTATATTTATACAAATAGTCTGTCCTGCTCTGTCAGCTTCCAATCTTAACCGTGAACATATGCAGATGTTAGAGTTCATTGCACTCGCTTGTGATAAAGTATAGGTTGTGTTTGTCCGTTAAAGTTACTAATAACTATTGAAAGGTGGCTACACTGTGCCACTGCGCCAGAGATTGCGCCAAAGGTTACTATTAAGCCGCCTCCACAGTGCTTGTTGAGAGTTCATAGCGGTCAGTGGTTGTCGAGAGTTCATAGCAGTCAGTGCTAGTAGAGAGCTCGTAGAGGACAGTGTGTGTTAAGAGTTCGTGCCGAGATGTGCTAGTGGGCACTGCTTGTCGTGAAGTCGGAGTAAGATGTTGTAGTAAAGAGTGTTGTTCCATGTTTTATGCAGTTATTTGATGGGAGAGATAGCAGATGTTATTGTAATGAGTGCATTTCGTCAATATATATGAAGGTAAAAACTACAATGTTCTTTTATTAATTGTGTGTCTGAAATAATGCGTCACTACAGGTTCAGTCAACAAAGCATCTGGCTTGTGTTCTTGTATTAGAGTGAATTCTGGTTTTCTTGCGTAATTATAGTTTTTCTAAATTTCTTTTGTCACGTCAGTATAGTTGGTATTTAAAAATTCTTGTCTTGTTGGAAAAGAACCGTGCCACATGTGGACGTTGAGTCACACTCCCACATACAGAACAGTGACTCTTGTGCTTATTGGTTTTGTTGGTTTTTTTAGTTGCTGGGGACTTAATTAATTAACTGTGTTTACGAAAATTTTCTTACATTGTTTGTTGCAGTCAGATAGCGTAATAATAATGGTCAGGGCCAGCCGATTACGAGACTTGCGTAATCGGACATACAGCTACTAAAAAGAAAAATATTTTCAATAATAATATTTAATTAAGCCCCCATGCACGTGGCGACCGCTGCTTCGGATCGTCCCTTGGATTCTTCTGATTGTGAAAATTGTAGACTGTAGTATTGTTGTAGTAATTTGTAGTTAGTAATTGTAGTCTATTTTGTATGTGTAGATTTGGTAATTGTCATTCTTCTAATGGTATTTTTTTTTTCTCAGAATTAAATTTGTTGTCTTGTCAACGGGTTTGCCAATTTAGTGCAATTATTTCAATTGTTCGATTGATCGTGTTTGAGGGAGTCATTGCATTTGAATGGTATTGTTGGAGATAAAGAGTCACCTTGTGTAATTTTCGTACAGTGACGAATCTTTTGTATATTTTGTAAATGATTACGCGATCAATGAAAAAGGCAAAAATGATGAATAGTGAGGACGAAATTGTTGACATGGCGAACTCGCCAACAGAGGAAAACAGTATGATGGATAATGAAGTGGAAAACAATGTAATAAGTCGGGAAGACAGTCCGGAACCATTTCAAAATTTTTCTCAATCGGAAAATTCACAGAATCTGAGATTAACGACAGAAGATTCTGAAATAGTATCGAACACAGATAGCCTTACAGCTGTGACGAAGGAAGTTAGTTTTGCGGGAGATGTTAGGGGCGAAAAGAATTCTGAACAATTTAATATGGAGCAGTTGATGAGTGTAATATTAAATTTTCAATCTGAATTAAAAACTGAGATGGGAACAATTAAAACTGAGATGGGAACAATTAAAACTGAGATGGGAACAATTAAAACACAGATGGGAACTTTACGGGCTGAATTAAAAACTGATATGGGAACAATGGAAACACGGATAGATTCACGAATAGGGACATGTTTCAAAAATATGAAAGATGAATTAAAGAAAGAAATCAGGGAAGAAGTACAACCGATTCTGAATTCTCACAATAATAGATTAATTGCAGTAGAAATCAGACAAAGGGAACAGGATAGAGAACAGGAAGAAAGAGATCGCGTGATAGTACAGAATTTTTCAGAGTTAAATTTACAACGTGCAAAGGATAAGGAAGAAATATTTGAAAGAATCGAGGAATCCGTACCAAATGACAGAATAAATAATCTAACACGACAATATGAACAGCTAGCTACCAAATGTGACAATACTGAAACCCGAGTCGCGACACTTACGGAAGACGTAAATAAACAGAAAGAACAATTAGGTGACTTATCGGAAAGAGTTGAGGAAATTTCAGATAAATTGACAAATCTTAGTTTACATGGGGACAGAGATTCAGGTGATACAGCTCCATTGCCATTTGCAGAAACCGAAGAATACCAGAACATAAATAAGCATGTTGAAAATCAGGAAAAATTTAATGAACGCGTGAAAAGGGAATTTGAGGCATTACGAAAGCAAGTCAAGCAGATCGAAGGCGAAATTGTAGGAAAAGATAGCAGAAGAAATTTAGAATCACAGATAGCAGAGGGGTATGAAGAAAGTAATTTATTTCATTTACGAGAAGCAACAAGAGAGCGCCAGGCGCGTGAACTTGACAATAATCGACATTCGGACTGGGACAGACGCGGTAGGTCTTTGTCGCCACGAGGCGAAAACTTTGATTATAAACACTTTTTGACTGTTCGGAAATTTAAGATCTTCCGCAATTCTAAGAATGACATACATCCATGTGCATGGTTAGATCAATTTATGTACGCACTTCCGCCAAAGTTGCCACTAAGTCACAAACTAGAAATTATGTGCGGCTATTAAGGTCCTCAGGGGATTCACTACTCTAAGTGAATATGTGCCGTAGCGAGCATAGGGCCCCGAGCTGTAGTGGTGCTATTTCTCTTTAGTTTTCTGGACCGCTGCCTACTCTTTTACTATTCTTTGCATCTGTCAAACCAGCTCTTCGACTATCAATCTATCTAGACAGTAGATAAACAGTAACCGGATATGAGTCCTCAGGGGATTCACTACTCTAAAGTGAATATGTGCCGTAGCGTGCACAGGGCCCCGAGCTGTAGTGGTGCTATTTCTCTTTTAGTTTTCTGTACCGCTGCCTACTCTTTTACTATTCTTTGCATCTGTCAAACCAACTCTTCGACTATCAATCTATCTAGAGAGTAGGTATGACTAATTTACTCAAAAGTGACTTTGGAAATTACCATTTGGACTTATTGTACCTTCAGCAGCATTCATTCGTAGCTTAAATGAAATTTTACCTGTTTATCTTCGTAACAATATTACTTCATATGCTGCCGATATTCTTATTGCTAAATGTTCTTGGAGTGAACACAACAAAATTTTGGATTCATTATTACGTATTTTTGCACGAGTTGGCATTACTGTGAACTTGGAAAAATCTGAATTTGGTCGTTCATAGGTGAAATTTCTCGGTCACATTATTTCTACAGAAGGTATTCTTCCCGATCCAGAAAAATTAAACGCTGTTCGTAATTGTGCTGTTCCTACCACAAAACGTGAGGTTCGTAGTTTCCAAAATTTTTGTGGAATGATATACTTTTGAAAAATTTTTGTGGAATGACATACTTGTGAGAAACTAACAGCTAGATGTAAACATGCGGAGAGTACAAGGATACCGCGCTGTGTTTTGGCGGCGGCACATACTCAAAGCAACAGTCAAGTCTGCGCGCCGCACAAGGCAGTCGTTGACCGCGAACAATTGCTTCCTACGTCACGCGCCTACAGCTGATCGAGCGCTCAGTGCGAATGCACTGACAGCCGTAAACAAATACACAGTCTAATTTCTCCGACTAAATTCAGTATAAAGCTATAGTGACTTGATGAATTGTGTTATTAACATTCAGTATTTTGCAGGATACGGTTGTATAAAGTATTTAAGAACTTCAGGTAAATTCTGTGCGTGTCCGACGTTAAGACGACCTGCTATCGAGAAATTTTCAGGAAGAATATAATTTCCAAGAAGAAACTAATTAACTAAAAAAGGTAACTATTAATTGAGTTTATTTTTCAGGTAACATAAATTCACTTAGGTACGTACTTTAGACGTAATTTGCTGCTCGCGATTACGTGATTCATACTTTGTGCTAATTTCATGTTCTATGAATTTACGTGTGAAGCGACGCGCTTGCGTACGTTAACTGAATTTGACAATGATTATTAATGAACTGGGTTGTAACTTGTATATATTATGCATCGCTTGGCTGCACTGCTTTTTCACTGATGTCATATTTTTTTTTAATTATGTGCCTGCTGTGCTTATTTATTTAAATTATAATTGTCACCTGATTAGTTGTGCTGATTATGTATGTAAGTTATACTTTGTGATTTATCTGCTTCCGCCTTCATGTTTACTTATTAAGATGACATATGAACATTTATTTGCTTAGGCTGATATGATGCTAATGACCTGTTTATTACGTAAGATATATGTTTACTGCTATGCGTATGGATTGCATATTTATACATTTCTGTTTGTCGTCACAACTACTCTTTAATTTGGTATGTAGCAATGCTGATGTACAGTGTACGAACATAGAGTTTAGGTTACACTATGGTATAGGTTACAGATTGTTCGCTTGGCAGAGCCTCGTTGTAAGAATTGTGCTGCATCCACTTGTTGACATTCTGTTCACTACTGGTATATTTACTCGCTATTGCTTGTTTTGCTTACGCTCAGTGCCTTATATTTTTAAGATAAGAAAATTAACTGCTATAATTCGACGAACGACATTAGTACAAGAAAGTCATTGAAGTCACATGAGCTAAAGTTTTATGGAAGCTGTATAAATTTATGCTAATAGGAAGGAAGCTAACGACATGACAGACCAAAACTAGGTTTAGACCATTGACAATTATTACACTGCATTTTTCGTGAGCAATTGAAATAGGAAGTGACACTTGACACAAAAAATACTCCACATGTTTGCTTCTGCTATGATTCTTGAAGTGGTGTACACACTGTGAAACATTATGATCATTCACACTCCGTAATCGTACTTAATTACTGAGAGTTATTCGAACTAAGTCTGTTAGAGGTCAGGTATGCATTTCTTTTATTTAATGATGGACAAGGAACCAAAATGTATCTTATAATTTATAATGAGTAGAAAATTTGGGTTAGATGGATTACACAGAGGTTGTGTGTGGACACGGTGTCTTCGGATTGTATGGGATGCTGAATTGAAGTTGCATTACGATTTTATCTGTACTTGTTCGAGGAGACTGACTAGAGGAAAGAGTTGTTATCGAAGTGAAATGATATTGGTGCTGAGGTTTATATTTATCGACGTATTATTGAGGTATAGAGATTATATGAAGTTGATGATTATTGGAGTTTTTGTGGACAAGAGGTAAGGTAAATGATATTGATGATAAGACGTATTGAAGAGGTATTATTGAGGTATTATTGAGATTGTGTGAAGCTGATGATTATTGGAGTTTTGGTGTATAAGAGGTAAAGTAAGTGAGGAGCATATTTTTTTTGTTGGTCTTATGGAACAAGAAGGATGAAGATAGCAGACTAGAACACTCAAATAGAAGGAAGATTGTCTATACACACTTTGTTAAATCACTAAGCAGTATATACTTTTTTTTTGAAGAGAGGAAGTATTTGCATATCTTGGCTCACTGACAGTTGTTCAACAACAGTACATTTGATCTGGCTTGGCAAACATTGGTCTTGACATGATGACTATGACGTTGACTAACTATTATTGACTGTTATACATTGCTGCCAGTACTACTTGATACACATGATGAACATCAGATTTAGACAGAATTTCATTTACACAATTAACACTATTCAATTACACAGTAGTATTTAATGTGAATGAAAGATGAGTGAGTGTGTTTTGTGTGTTTTCCTTTCCTAATCCTACCCACCTATCTCGTAAATATTATTTTATTGTTGGTAGTGGCTTGCACTGACACCCATGAATATTATAGGTTTACTGGTATTTGTGTATTGTAATAGTTAATAGGACAATTATCTGACATCATTTGTGTGTTTGTTATGATTTGTATGTTACTGTAAAAGCATTTGTATGTGCATTCAAACTATTGTTCATGCCTGAACTGTCTGATTAGTGAAGATAAATATTCTGAACTGTTACCTGCACTTTTTCAACATGATGTGTGACATTTAGTCATGTTTAATTTCTGCTGAAGAACTGTGTGATTAGTGATTCTAAAAAATTATGGACTGTTATTTGTACCTTTTCTACATGATTGGTGCCACTAGGACATGTTTAATTTGTGCTCATAAACTCTGATGAACAGTGCGATCAGTGCTAGTGAGTTTGATGGAACTGCTTCTGCTGAGAGATGTGACTTTTTGCTGTCTGCACCTACTCAATATTGCTGGGTGCCACTGACAGACTGCGTCTACTGAAGAGATGTCCCCTGTTGCTGTGTGCACCTGATCAACATTGCTGATGCCACTAATGGACTGCTTCTACTGAAATGGTGTCACTTGTTGGTGTCTGCACCTACTCAACATTGCTGGGTGCAACTGATGGATTGCTTTTACTGAAATGAAGTCCCTTGTTGCTGTTTGCACCTGCTCTCAACATTGCTGGGCGCAACTGATGGGCTGTTTTTACTGAAATGATGTCACTTGTTGGTGTCTGCACCTGCTCAACATTGCTGGGTGCAACTGATGAACTGTTTCTACTGAACTAATGTGACTTGTTGCTGTGTGTACCTCTGCAACTTTACTGGGTGCCACAGATGGAACTGCTTCTACTGAAATAATGTCACTTGTTGCTGTCTGCACCTGCTCAACATTGCTGGGTGCAACTGATGGACTGCTTCTACTGAAATGATGTTACTTATGGACTGCTTCTACTGAACTGAAGTCACTTGTTGCTGTCTGCACCTGCTCAACATTACTGGGTGCCACTGATGAACTGCTTCTACTGAACTAATGTGACTTGTTGCTGTGTGTACCTCTGCAACTTTACTGGGTGCCACAGATGGAACTGCTTCTGCTGAAATGATGTCACTTGTTGGTGTCTGCACCTGCTCAACATTGCTGGGTGCAACTGATGAACTGCTTCTACTGAAAAGATGTCACCTGTTAGTATCTTTTTTTTTGTATAAACTAATCATTGAAAGCATTTTATGTGAACATTTGTATAAACTGATTTTTTGTATATTGTGTAAACTATTATGTAAAGCCACATGCATGAAAAGAAGTTGTATTGCTTACTGTATTTCATATGTTAGGTTAGTGAAAGGTCAGTGCAAAGCCAAAATTTTTAACTAATTATGTGATACTTAGGTATTAATATTATCTTTTATTTTTGTCTGTATTTCTCTGGACGAATTTGGTGGTATTTTCACCACCAATGCTGGCAAAAATACCATCAAATTCTGGCCTGTGGAGGAGGGGCATATGAAAGGTGGCTACACTGTGCCACTGCGCCAGAGATTGCGCCAAAGAGTACTATTAAGCCGCCTCCACAGTGCTTGTTGAGAGTTCATAGCGGTCAGTGGTTGTCGAGAGTTCATAGCAGTCAGTGCTAGTAGAGAGACAGTGTGTGTTAAGAGTTCGTGCCGAGATGTGCTAGTGGGCACTGCTTGTCGTGAAGTCGGAGTAAGATGTTGTAGTAAAGAGTGTTGTTCCATGTTTTATGCAGTTATTTGATGGGAGAGATAGCAGATGTTATTGTAATGAGTGCATTTCGTCAATATATATGAAGGTAAAAACTACAATGTTCTTTTATTAATTGTGTGTCTGAAATAATGCGTCACTACAGGTTCAGTCAACAAAGCATCTGGCTTGTGTTCTTGTATTAGAGTGAATTCTGGTTTTCTTGTGTAATTATAGTTTTTCTAAATTTCTTTTGTCACGTCAGTATAGTTGGTATTTAAAAATTCTTGTCTTGTTGGAAAAGAACCGTGCCACATGTGGACGTTGAGTCACACTCCCACATACAGAACAGTGACTCTTGTGCTTATTGGTTTTGTTGGTTTTTTTAGTTGCTGGGGACTTAATTAATTAACTGTGTTTACGAAAATTTTCTTACATTGTTTGTTGCAGTCAGATAGCGTAATAATAATGGTCAGGGCCAACCGATTACGAGACTTGCGTAATCGGACATACAGCTACTAAAAAGAAAAATATTTTCAATAATAATATTTAATTAAGCCCCCATGCACTATTTCCTTGAACAAGAATGTTAATCATTCTCTTGACTAATTAGGCTGGCGGCCGTTTTCATTGTTCTCTAAACAGTGTAGCTAGGTAAAACATTATTTGTTATTGTCTGAATATTCACGTAATTCTGACTTTCACTTCCGATAAGCCACCTCCGTTAGGTGCAATGCGGTCAATATAACAAAATTCCTCTCAGAGAGTAACACTGCTCTGTTGCGTTATACCATAATTGCTTTAACAAGATAGTTTTATTTCACAACCTGCCTCCAGATTTAGGGTCATGGTACAGCAGTAGCAGACGGTAGTGCTATACGTGGCTTTTCCGTGATAGGACTATTTGTTCTGTTGGGGCATAGTAAGTGCCTAGTAAACCAAACTTGGTATTTGATTGCATAAGCTACGTAAAATGCTGTTGCAGTGTTATATGTTACAGTGTGTATTTGAAGTAAACCTGATTTGCTTCCTCATAGTGGAGCTAGTAGCTTCATTCTTATGCAGTTGACGCGAAGTATGAATAGACATCATCTTTCAGACGTAGAAACACGCTTACCAACTTTCGTTATGTTGGACAACTCCTTCTTGGTGTTGTGATTTTTTGCCGTCAACGTAGATTATGGGGCGAGACACTAAAATAATGAATGATGTATTGGAATTTGGGCTTCAAAGTAAGTGACAATTTACGAAATACAGAAGTGGATGAAGGGACTGGCTTACGTGCCTTAACGATACAGTTATTACAAATCAAACTTTAGTCTGTAATATATGATTCCTTATTAGATATCACTGGCATACTGTTCTTTTACTGTGTGTGAAAGAATGAAGTACTAACACTCATTACTCTTAACCAAACCCGTCTTACTATATTTTCACTGACTATTGTTCTTTCGGAGTGACTCGGAAGTGAATAGCTGTCTGCTCTGCACTACTGTATGGCCAAGTCTCTCGTCTTCACTTGTTAATAAAACATAAACTAAAGTTCTCTCACGGTGACGCTCAACAACTCATACACAGGCAGGTAAAAATATAATATTACATAATGTATAGTATTTACTGGTAAGTAGGTAAAATGGTCTACGTCTCGATCAAAGCCACTGAGTACTAATGTCGCTAGTGCAAATTTGCTAGGTGAAGCTTTAAACGTTTGACCTGTTTTGACCGTATTGAAAATTTACTGAAGAATCTGTGCGTAATAAACGTTAAGTGAACTGAAACTGTAGTGTGAAATAGGTATTACTAAGTTCCATTTAGTGTGTGTGTAGTCATATGCACCAAGTGTTGTCTTTCATTAACACATCAACGTAATGACACAATTAAACTCATATTTATGCGAACTTAGAACCGAACGATTTAACACTTCTTCTACATTAAAACAGTGTTTCCTGCTGGAGTTATACACGGTTATATAGAGAATCTCACTATGACAGATTTCTTAACTTTCTCTGTAGAACTGAATGTATTTAGTTTTATTATTAACTTTCGAAACAGTACGTATTTTACTGTTGGCTGTATTGAAATACAGCCAGTGGCGCACTACGAAACTCGCTTATACACTCTCAGGTGTTTGTTGGTACGAAAATGGCTGCCCGAAAAAGTAGATCATTCATCTCACCGGAGATGTATTTGCAGCGGTGGAAGATGGCCGCTGAATCTGTGGCGTGGCGGACTTTTGCAGCACTGGAAAGTTGACAATATCATGACGCGTCTTCAGTTCAGGCGCTGAAGCTTTGGTAAAAGAAATTCTTCCTCAGATAGCTGCTTCAAAAAAATTCGATGGCGTGATAGCACGAAATCACTTCTGATGACTTATTTTATAAGCACGCACAGTTTCCTGATCACAACAATGGTCAATGGTTGGCGCGGCATCAGTTCATCAAATATTTTCATTTCCAAACGAAATTAGTGCTTGGCCCTCACAATAAACGCTCCGGTAATACTCGCACGTCTTCAAGGTAGCCCTCCGTAGCACAAAGCTCGTGCAGTTGTCATTTCTATTTTCACAATCCACTTCTCCATTCAATTCGCTGCCTTTCCTCCTCTACCACACAAAAGAAATAGCTGTTTTCTCCTCAGTACTGATGAGCATGTTTCCAGAATGAAGTTTTCACTCTGCAGCGGAGTGTGCGCTGATATGCAACTTTCCTTCAGATTGAAACTGTGTGCCGGACCGAGACTCGAACTCGCGACTTTCGCCTTTCTACATACTCACGACCCGTTCTTACAGCTTTACTGCCTGTGCACATCATCTCCTTCGATTCTCGGTCCGGCATACAGTTTTAATCTGCCAGGAAGTATCATGAGGAAAAACGTATGTGGAGTTGTACTGTTTACTAGCGTGGAGAGCTGTACCAGACCAGTCTGCGCATTGAAGACCACAATAATACTGATGAAGCAATAACGGATAGTTATATTTGTCGGAGGCATTTGTGTCGACGTATTGAATTCGATTAATTCTTGTTACACACTTAATTAAAAGTGGTATTAATGCGCAGAAAGGCCGTTAGAGACGGAACAAAAGCTTGTGTTGGACGGGTATAGTTAGTTACATCGATCGTGTTCTTTTCTAAGGAACCACCCCGGCATACACATTGATGAACCTAGACAAACAATGGAAATCCTAAAACAGGATATTTTCCAAGAATGAGGATCATGCTGCTCCCAAATGTGGAGTAAGTGCCTTAGCACTCGAGGTAATCATTAAGTAATCGTGTAATGCTACTCTTGTGTGTTGGCTATCCTTATCCTAACAACCCAAACCAGTTGTAATCTTTACAGATATTTTGGTCTTACGTTTGAGGACCTATTCGCAGTGAAGAAGTGCATGTTGCGAGTAATTAAGATCGTGGATGTCCCTAGGATCGGGAGTGATCATGCCACATGAGTGACCTTACATTTTGGGTTAGTTAAAGCCAACAATAACCACAACAAAAAAAGAAATTGAGCTGGATCGTTATTACGAGATTCACGAAGAAACATATGTTCTATAGATTAGGATATAAAACGTGATATCATATGAACTACCAGAAATATTTTAAGGGGGAAGTATATATGTGTATCATTAAGTGATGTTGCCACTTCAAGTACTGAGTCAGGTGCCTCAGCAACTCCTTCTTCTATGGGCGATATTCAGCCAGTTGACTCCAGTGATCTTCCGCAGCAAGTCTCTGTGCCATCGACATGGCAATTTTCTTCGTGTTTTCTACTTGATTTTTGAGCTCCATTGCAGCACTGCTTCTATCCATCAGTCGTAATTTCTTCTAGAAAGCCGGCCGCTGTGGCCGAGCGGTTCTAGGCGCTTCAGTCCGCAACCGCGCTACTGTTCCGGCCGCAGGTTCGAATCCTGCCTCGGGCACGGATGTGTGTGATGTCCTTAGGTTAGTTAGGTTTAAGTAGTTCTAAGTCTAGGGGACTGATGACCTCAGATGTTAAGTCCCATAGTGCTTAGAGCGATTTGAGTCATTTTTTTTCTTCCGGGAACATGGTCTCCTGACTGCTATTTCATAGTGGATGTTCTCTCCAGAATGTTCCTGACATCGGTGATTGACTTGATATCTTCCTCACCCTTTTTTATTTTTATTTTTCTGCCAATCCCAATAAGGACATTCCCATGCCTTGCTTTGCAGTTCTAATTTTCCGTCTTGTATTGATGAAGCGCTCATGACTCACGGTCATAAGCCGACACGGAAAGGACACACTGATCAGAAGCTATTTTTTTCTGTTTTACTGGCATGGCCGACCCGAAGATCGTCGAATGTCTTCCAAAAGGTTGCCAGCCTAGCTTGATGCATCGAAAGATTTCACATTTCATGTCTCCACTCATATGTACAAGCTGCCAAACAGATGTCCTGAAGTCAGTACTTGAAGAGGCTACATCACTTAATGATACACATGTATAGTGGCCCCTTAATCTATTTCTGGTACTTCATATGATATCATGTTTTGTATCCTAATCTAAAGAAAATATACTTCTTCGTGGATCTCGTAATAACGGTCTAACTCAGACCTTTTTTTAAATAGTGTCCAGAAGTGCGTTTTTGAGGTGTACGTTTTCTACAATGCTCAATTTACTGACCCAAAACTTTGTCTTGAAAAAGTTACTTTCAGTTGCACTGCCTGACATTCGAGGCAAAGTCCAATACCAACGTCAGTAGATCTTAAAAGTCATTTGCCAACAGCATAATGTCAGCTGCAAATCTCAGGTTGTTGAGTCTTCTCGTTGATTCTAATTTATTTTTCATCAAATTTGTGGGTCAATGGTGTTTTTTGCAGGATTCTAGTGCGAGTTCTTTACGAGAGATCGTATTTTGAAAAGTTCCCATACGATACTTGTTTGTTCCATTCAATCAGTGTATTTTCTAGGTACGATGTTATGTTCGCTTACAGTGTGCTTGTGCGCTCCTACAGTGCGTTGCTACTTGCTAGTCAGTTAGTATGTGGCGGTCTAAGGAGTAGGTCGTGAATGGACGATGGGATTTATCAATTAAGAGAAATCCGTCATGTTCATGGTATATGGAGAGATAGGAAGAATGCAGTTGATTCTTCACAGTGTATGCGGAAAGACATCCCAATAAATGTCAACAACCTCGGCAGTTATTTATTAACCACTTCAACCAATTACGTCAGAGAGGTAGTGTAGCACCTATACAACGGAATAGCCGGAAACAAGTGAAGACAGAGGAGGGGGAAACTATTGTTCTTGCTGCTGTTGCAGTTGATCCGTATGTCAGCTCCCGCGCAATTGGACGAGGAAGTGGTATGTCAGGCAAATGTCCTACGCATACGCCTACGAGATAGGTTATATCCTTATCACATCTCTCTCCTTCAAGAGCTGCATGGAAACGATCTTGTACATGGGCATCTTGTACATGTACATGGAACTTCTGTACATGGCCATTAAGACTGGATACTCCAGATGTATCAGATATCTTGTTTACTGATGAAGCCACGTTTAGCAAGCATGGCCAGGTAAACTGCCGAAACATGCATTACTGGTCTGTTGACAATCGCCGTAGTCTACATCAGGTGGAGCGTCAGCGTCCGTGTAGTACAAAAGTATAAATGTGTGGTCTGCGATAGTCAACCATCAGCTCAAAGGCCCGATGTTCATAGACGGAGCACTGAATGCGCACAGGTATCGCAACCTCCTAACAGACTAGCAGAAACGTGATACCAACCTCCAGCGCGAAGTACTACAAAATGTATTCACGAATTGTTTACAAATCGTTGGACTGGACGCAGTGGACCCATATCTAGGCTGACCCGTTTCCCGTTTTTGACGTCTGTAGACTTCTTTTCTGTGGGGAAGCTGAAAGACGCTGACGACTAGGACATACCAACTAGACCCGATTATGATGGTCAATTGTCTCGTTATCAGTCAGAATCATACAATTAATTTACGTATTTGTATTGTTCTGTAGTGCTTGATATCTCAGGTGTTGTACGAGGGTCACTGTGGGAACTTTTGAAAACAGGATCTCTCCTAAACGACTCACACAGGTATCCTGCAATAAACACCACTGACATTCTAATTCACCCCACTTCTAGTTTGTTAACGTCAATAAGCATTGTCCCATTTAAAAAGCGTATGACTGCACAAAAAATACACTTTCTAAGTATTATTACAACCTGTTGATTGGCTTAACAATAGGAGCCGCTGACTACCAGTGTAATCTGTGAAAACCGCGCGTCAGTGACGATTCCGAATTCCACTATATTTGCGGTGGAAGTTGTAGGTGATTCATCCCGTATGTGGTACATGATTTAAATGTAGGTCTCCTCTACCCCGTTGCTCAGTTAAGGCTTTATCATATGACTTGTTCAATATTACAATAACATATATTGAGGTATTTACATTTTTTTGAACATTAGTGTACATGTTTTCTGTTGACACCGACAGCTCGAAAGTAAACGATGTGCTGTGCTTCCGTGTGAAAATTTTCGGTTTCGTTTTCTTTCTTGTAGTCGGTTTTAATTATGATAGTTTAAACTCAGTGGGTCAATCTGTTGACATTTTAGTCTGTGGATCTGTGAGGATAGTAGCTGCGATGACATCATTTCACATAGTCTTGTTCTGCGATTGTGTAGCACTCGAAGGATCTGGATTGTCTTGCATTATTTAATTTTTTTTTTAAACTTGTGGTTAGACCCTATGGGACAAAACTACTGAGGTCATCGGTCCCTAGCCTTAAACACCACTTCATCTAACTTACGCTAAGAACAACACACACACCGATGCGCGAGGGATGACTCGAATCTTCGACGGGGTGAGCCGCGCGAACCGTGGTAAGACGCCCTAGATCGCGCCGCAGTTTAATTATAATCTGATAAACCACAATATAGCTTTTCATATACAGGGTGTTTCCGTAAGAGCGTGCAAAAATGTAACAGGACATAAAAAATGATCGACTGAACAATTTGAGTTAGGAAACCTCTGGTCGAAGGACCCAGCTTAAGGAGATATGGAAGTAAACTTGTCTACCGCTTTTTCTAACACTACTGTTTTCCAGATTATTTACAACTAACATTCTTTATTTCCTCCAAGGAAACAAGCAGGACGAGCCTTATTGCTAGGAAGTCATAATGAAGATTTCGTTTACTTTTGTTGTCATTAAGGTGACTCTGTTCCATCGTTGATTCGTAGCACGTTCTATCATGGGACAATGTAAATATGGTACCACATGACAGTGTACTGCCTCACTTCAGTATAGATGTCCGCAACTCCCTCAGTGCTTTATTTCGCGGTCGCTGGATTGGACGAGGAGATGCTAGTCCACTGCCTGTGAGGTCACATAACCTGAATCCTCTTAATTCATTTCCTACGTGGATATCTGAAGTCATTTGTGTACGACACCCCAGTGGATGCGCATATGGAATTAGTTTCCAGAATTGTAGCTGCCTGTGAGGGCCATTGTGGCCGATCGGTTCTAGGAGCTTCAGTCCGGAACCGCGCTGCTGCTACGGTCGCAGGTTCGAATCCTGCCTAGGGCATGGACGTGTGTGATGTACTTAGGTTAGTTAGGTTTAACTAGTTCTAAGTCTAGGGGACTGATGAGCTCACATGTTAAGTCCCTTAGTGCTTAGAGCCATTTGAACCATTTTGTAGCTGCGTGTGATGTGATTCTAAACACGGAGTTAGTTGCCACAATTGTCGCTGACTGTGATTCGAAACACACCAGGGATATTTGTCATGTTGCGCCAGAAACTTGCATTGAGGTTGATGGCCGTCAGCTTCATCACATTTTGTAAGATACATTACAAATGGTAGGTTCATTGTGTGAGTGATGGCAAAACAATCAACCACACCCAAGTTATGGAAAAATATTAATCCTAGATTTGACGAGATTAGTGATTCCGATGACGAAGAAGACTGCTCTTTAACAACGTTAGCTGCTGTTTTGAAAAGTACACCATGGTGCTAATGTGTTGACAAAGAAAATATTTCTGAACGATTAGACCGCACAGAGCCCGATCATGAGGTGTTGACAGCGCTACTGTTTAGCGACTACAAGGGAAATACGAGGAGGCGAATAACGGTGACGAAAATGACAACATTCATCAAATTCCAGAAACGGTAATGTCAGGCATCAGCATGCCAATGGACCGAAGGGTTACTGGACTACCTGGAATAGCAAAAAGATTCTCATATTCTGACAGCTTGGTGTTGCGTGAGATTCTTAGTGTGATAAGTAAAAGACAACGAACCTCACTGAGACAGAAATCAATTCAAGACTTTTGTTTCAAAGTCGTTTAGTGTAATATGAAGTCGGTTTGCATTCTTGTCTTTGTATGAACTGCATTCTAGCACATAATACGATGAATAAAGTAGAATTTATTACAAACGTCAGTTAAGTGATTTTAATTATGGCACTGCGGTTAATTTTTGAACAATTCTAATACAATTCCGTGTGCTTTATTTGTGGGTTATCCGTGGAATTCGATTATCCGCGGTTGCCAAGTCCCCAATTGTCACGGATAATCGAGATTACACAGTAGTAAGATTATAGGTTCGTCAAATAATTAGGTAATAAATATAGTACATAATACAGAATGTGCCAGAGCATCTGTGTATTAGACTTTTGCGTCACAAACCTCCTGACATCTTGTCTTTGGCAGTACAAGACGTAACGTCACAACTGGTGAATAAAAATTGAGTCCTTCTTATGGCAAAGAAAACACATCACTTTTCGTGGTACAAAGGATAAATCTTCTTGGTAATATTTTTCGCTTAAAAGACTGCTTCTGTGTTTTCATTTGATTCACCAGTCGACGAAGGTGTTGCTTCTTACAAGGACACTTAACATCGGAAAAGAAAAGTACGATGCAGTGAAAGGGGATAGGTCCGCAGTTCGAAACGCTGTTAAAGCCTACAGTTGTATTGAGACTCAAATGATTGACGAGCGTGCTTACCTTGTAACACCCAGGGGGAATACGCGGGCGCCGTTCGGAGACGTTAAAAAATAATTAACGTGACGTGACAGGTACATTAGGCAAGGTGTATGAAGAATCAACAAGCATTGTGCCGGTAATAGAAATTTACAGCGGGAAGGCAGGCGGCCGGCGACTGCTGGTGGTTCGGTAATGCTCGCCAGCGTCTCAGCAGCCTAATCGCCGAGCTGCTACGCGCTGATTAATGACCCGAGAGCCGCCGCGGAATACACAAGGAGCGACCGCCCAGTGCGTCTAAAGCCAGCTGCCGTACACACTGCCCGCAGGCGCCGAGGGCAAAATGACACAGAGGTCCTATCGTGGCAGACACGAAAATGCTATATTTTTCAGTCTACTGACGTTGTACTACACCGCCGGAAAAATTAGTACACCTGCAAAGACGACGTCGATACTGATGCGATGACGTCATGTGGCACCTGGGGATGGTAGATGTAGTGATAATGGTTTCAGTGTCTTCCGCCAACAGATGGCGTAAAGGCACAGCTACCAGAGCGCCATCTTTGTCTTCCCTTTAATAGGAAACGCTCACAGCCAGAGGCTCAGTGCATTTCAAACTGTGAAGGAAGCAAGCAACCATGCCACGGACACGCACTCGTACTTCCTACAGCCAGCTGAGCGATTTTGTAAGGGTCAAATTGTGGCCTTCCGGAGCGAGGAACTGCGATGTTATCCCTACGTCTGGGTAGATTACCCATTAATACGGGTGCATCTGGGTGACAGAAGTGGTCGGAAAAGCTTGACAGAATCAAGCTTGAAAGAAGAGCGGTTTAAAGGGTACAGGGAAAAAAGTGCCAAGGCAAGTGCAAAGGGAAGAAAACCTCTGCGACAGTGTCAGGTTGGGTAGTAAGGGCAGTAGCGGTTTCTTGCTATCTGCGACAGATCGTGCAAGGTAAGGTTACATTAGCGGTTGGGTATCATGCATCAGTACCATAGAATTAATGCCAGATTGTCATGGAATGATCAGTCCTGTCGAGGAGGTGAGCGCTGCTGCTGCTGGGCCGACGATGTCTCCTGGGCCACCTGCTGCTCCTGTAACATAGCCATGTCGTTAGAGGTTTGTCAGCTCGATGGTCCTCAAAGGAACTGGCAGTGTGATATGTGTTGGGGGTTTGTTTCTGAGACGTGTTTGGCTTCCCTGCGATTGCCAGTTCTCATGGCAGAGGCTCAGCTAGCAAGCTAGTCAGTGGCTAATGTGCAGGGGCTCGCCTCATTGTGTCGTTTGCGTAGTTACGAAGTTACTATAGATGGTTAGTCCCTAAGGAGTGTCTTTGGGCCCTTGTGTTTCCATCTATGGTTGTGATCGTAGTTGTCCAGGTGTAGGATGTGAGGATTGTTCGAGTGAC
This sequence comes from Schistocerca serialis cubense, assembly GCF_023864345.2. Lineage (NCBI taxonomy): Eukaryota > Metazoa > Arthropoda > Insecta > Orthoptera > Acrididae > Schistocerca > Schistocerca serialis. The sequence continues at coordinate 124,232,635 of NC_064643.1, forward strand.
TTGATTTCTTGTACAGTCGTGTGGCAAGTTTTTTGAATACCTCCTGGAGAGTGTCCAGTCGGTATTCTCGGTGAAGGTCCGCTGTCCGTGTGTATCGGGGAGCATTGCTTATGATACGTAATACCTTGTCCTGTATTTTCTGGAGGCGGTCCAGGTGTGTGGACGCTGCGTATCCCCAGACAGGAGCTGCGTATGTCATCAGCGGTCTAATTAGTGTCATGTATAATGTCCTAGACACCCTCCTATTCAGTGTAGTGTTCCTGTTGAGCATAGGATAAAGTTGTTTGAGCCTCGCGTTTGCCCTGTTGGTCATGTATTGTATGTGGTCCCCCCATGTGACCTTCCGGTCTAGCCAAAAACCGTGGTATCTGACTTTCGCAGCGAAGCGTATTGGGCTTGCGTGTAGTGTTATTGGTCTGCAATTTTGGTGTTCGCGCAGTAATTTCAGCCTGCGAGTGAACAGAACTGCCTCGCACTTGTCGACGTTTACTTTAATACTCCACTTCTCCAACCAAGGCTCGACGGTTCTGAGTGCTTTCTGTAGTCTGTTATTAGTGTTTGACGGTTTCCAGTCTTGCGCAAGGATTGCTGTGTCATCCGCGTAGATGGCAACAGTCGTGTTTCGTGTCGTTGGAATATCATTAATGTAGAGATTAAACAAGAGGGGCCCTAGGATGCTACCTTGGGGTACCTCTGCTTGGATAATTTGTTGTGTCGATTGTTTACCCTGAATGTCAGTGTTGAAAGTTCTGTTGGTGAGGTACGAGTGTGCGAGACATACGAGTCCGTCGAGGAACCCGGCGTCCGTGAGTTTGCAGATGAGGTCACTGTGCCAGAGACGATCGAAAGCTTTCTCGATGTCAAGGAACACTGACCCAGTTGCTTTGTTCGTGTTGTAGCCGTGTGTTACGTACTCTACGACTCTCAGTAGTTGTTGTGTTGTCGAGTGGTGGTTCCTGAATCCGAATTGCTCCGGGCGCAGGGTGTCATTGTCAATGCAAAACCGAGCGAATCACCTTCTCAGCGGCCTTACTGAGCGCGCTCAGCAGGCTGATGGGTCGGTAATTTTGTGGGAGGGAGTGGTCGTTCCCTGGCTTCCTGAACATCAGGACTTTGGCCGCCTTCCAACAGGCAGGGAAGTGTTGGTGTTTCAGGATGGCATTCGTAATGTAGGTGAGATATTGTATGGCTTTGACCGTGAGCTCCTGGAGAACGCGGTTCTGAACGCCATCGTGATCAGGGGCTTTCCTAGGGCTGGAGTGCATAATAGACGATGTGAGTTCATTTGTTGTTGTGCGTCTGATTTCGGTGGACGGTGGCTGGGCTACAAGCTGTGTAACCACATGGTCAGTTTCAAGTGGGTCGGAAGGAGCCAGGTTCGGTGTGAAAGACGCTGCTAGTGTGGTGGCCATGAGCTAGCTCCACCTTCTCCTCCGCAGAGTAGGCGGGGCCGTCCGGACCCTGTAGCGTTGGGGTGTAGTGCTTTTCCCTGGTGAAGTGTCGGGCTAGCTGCCACAGTCCAGGACGCGTCGTATCCATCCCAGCGAGTTTTTAATCCCACTGTGTTCTTAAATGCGCGTATTTTTTCCCGTATGACTCCCTGGGGCCTGTTAACGTGCCGTTTATACAGGAGGTGCCGGGTCCTCTGCCAATATCTCCTGAGACGGTTTGTCAATGAGATAGTATTCAGTATCTCCTCGGGCAGCGCCGCTGAATGATGTTGTGGTGGATGAATTGGTATGGCGTCAGCCATTGCGTCTTGGACAGCAGTGGTAAGAGCTACAACAGCCGCATCGATTTATTCTGTCCGAGCGTGGAGGGGCTCACACCTGGGGGGGGGGGGGGGGGGGGGAGAGAGGGACACGTCCTGCGTCACTTGTGCAGCGATGCTTGTACCAGTGGTCACGTGAACATTCTCACACCCCTAGACGAGGTTCTGGACGTCCGTGTAGCACAGACGTCCGCCGGGATCGTCGTATTGTAAGGGCAACAATCGCAGATCATACAACAGTCGCAGCATAGATACGACGGATTGTGAGCACGGACGTGCCAACACGAACTGTTGCGAACCTGTTGGTAGCAGTGGGACTATAGGCCTGCACACCTCTAGCCCATCTTCCACTGATGCGTCAGCAACGACAAGCACGGCTCGACTGGTACCGTCAGTGGATCACCAGGAAGATCGAATGTCATGCCGCGGTCTTCAGCGATGAAAGTAGGTTCTGCCTGCACGTAAGTGATGGTCGTTTGCGAATACGACGCTGGTGAGAGCTGTCTAGTAGAGGGCACACTGATCTGGGGAACGATAAGTTACACCTCTACTTCACCTTTAGGGCTTCTCGACGGGACGTTAACCAACGTGCGGAATGTTATCACACCCATTCTCTTGCTGCTGACGCCACAGGAAGGTGATGCGTCATTCCAACAGTATATTGCTCGGCCATACACTGGTCGTGAAGCTCAACGTGCTCTGCAAGACCTGCAGCAACTTCGCTGGTCCCCAGGATCTCCAGACGGGTATCCGGTTGAGCACGTGTGGGATGTGATGGAACGAGAAGTGGCTGGTGCGGCTCGTCAACCAACAACTCTTACCGAACTACGTGAACAGATCGTGTAGGTGTGGCACATCGTATCCCAGGACAGTATTCGCGATCTGTACGTTCGGTTCGATGCCAGAGTCAGGGCATGCGTTACTGCGTGTGGAGACTACACCACCTACTAACAAGAGTGTTTCAGCATGGGTTGATACCTGATACCTCAGAGCCGCTGGTGTTATCGATCTATAAATTTAATCGTTTCTTGTTCTCTATACGTAATGTTGTAAGGATAAAACTCTATTGAACTGGAAATCTCTAAAAGGGTGTACAATTTTTTTCCCGGCTGTGTACATCAAAAGCTCGCTAGCAAAAAACGTAATTCGTGCTCACTCGATTCTTATCCTCACGTGCCGGCCGCAGTGGCCGAGTGGTTGCAGGCGCTTCAGTCTGGAACCGCGTGACCGCTACGGTCGCAAGTTCGAATTCGGCCTCGGGCATGGATGTGTGTGAAGTCCCTAGGTTAGTTGGGTTTAAGTAGTTCTAAGTTCTAGGGGACTGATGACCTCAGAAGTTAAGTCCCATAGTGCTCAGAGCCATTGGAACCATTTTGATTTATCCTCACGTTTCGAATTTGTTGGTGTTTAATAAGCAGAAAATCCTTGTTAATCTTTGGAATATCCTATGACAGTGTCTCCTTATTTCGCATAATACGAGGGCAGTTCAATAAGTAATGCAACACATTTTTTTTCTGAAACAGGAGTTGTTTTATTCAGCATTGAAATACACCAGGTTATTCCCCAATCTTTTAGCTACACAGCACTATTTTTCAACGTAATCTCCATTCAATGCTACGGCCTTACGCCACCTTGAAATGAGGGCCTGTATGCCTGCACGGTACCATTCCACTGGTCGATGTCGGAGCCAACGTCGTACTGCATCAATAACTTCTTCATCATCCGCGTAGTGCCTCCCACGGATTGCGTCCTTCATTGGGCCAAACATATGGAAATCCGACGGTGCGAGATCGGGGCTGTAGGGTGCATGAGGAAGAACAGTCCACTGAAGTTTTGTGAGCTCCTCTCGGGTGTGAAGACTTGTGTGAGGTCTTGCGTTGTCATGAAGAAGGAGAAGTTCGTTCAGATTATTGTGCCTACGAACACGCTGAAGTCGTTTCTTCAATTTCTGAAGAGTAGCACAATACACTTCAGAGTTGATCGTTTGACCATGGGGAAGGACATCGAACAGAATAACCGCTTCAGCGTCCCAGAAGACTGTAACCATGACTTTACTGGCTGAGGGTATGGCTTTAAACTTTTTCTTGGTAGGGGAGTGGGTGTGGCGCCACTCCATTGATTGCCGTTTTGTTTCAGGTTCGAAGTGATGAACCCATGTTTCATCGCCTGTAACAATCTTTGACAAGAAATTGTCACCCTCAGCCACATGACGAGCAAGCAATTCCGCACAGATGGTTCTCCTTTGCTCTTTATGGTGTTCGGTTAGACAACGAGGGACCCAGCGGGAACAAACCTTTGAATATCCCAACTGGTGAACAATTGTGACAGCACAACCAACAGAGATGTCAAGTTGAGCACTGAGTTGTTTGATGGTGATCCGTCGATCATCTCGAACGAGTGTGTTCGCACGCTCCGCCATTGCAGGAGTCACAGCTGTGCACGGCCGGCCCGCACGCGGGAGATCAGACAGTCTTGCTTGACCTTGCGGCGATGATGACACACGCTTTGCCCAACGACTCACCGTGCTTTTGTCCACTACCAGATCACCGTAGACATTCTGCAAGCGCCTATGAATATCTGAGATGCCCTGGTTTTCCGCCAAAAGAAACTCGATCACTGCCCGTTGTTTGCAACGCACATCCGTTACAGACGCCATTTTAACAGCTCCGTACAGCGCTGCCACCTGTCAGAAGTCAATGAAACTATACGAGACGAAGCGGGAATGTTTGAAAATATTCCACAAGAAATTTCCGGTTTTTTCAACCAAAATTGGCCGAGAAAAAAAATGTATGCATTACTTATTGAACTGTCCTCGTATTTGAGACGGCAGAACTGTCTGACAACTGTGCAGTGGCGCTGCTGGAATCATACACTGTCTGATGGAAAGTACCCCGACATCCCGCTAGATGTCACGCGAGGCGGACCCGCTGGTACAAAACGAGGCGGTTACTATTGCGTTGTCAGTGAAGAAGCAGTAACAGCAAGATACTACGGTCAGGAGAGCTCACTGACCTCAAACGTGGACTGGGCACTGGATGTCAGCTGAGTAAGAAATGCATCAGCGACATTTCAACCTTTCGAAAGCCGTCCAGGTCCAGTTTCGCTGATGCGATTGTGAGGTGGCAAGGCGGAAGAGCGACCGCAGCTAAGCCGATCAAGCAGGACCAACTGCACTGACGGATAGCGGCCGCCGAGCATTCTGGAGGGTGGCTCTTAAAATAGGATGAAACCGCAGGAAGGAATAACTCGTGAATTCAAAGAGCAACCAGCAGTCCAGCTAGCATACTGACTGTGCTTAGGGAGTTACAATGAATAGCGCGCAATGGTCCCGCAGCTCCTAGTAAGCAACACACTTCTGCAGTCAATGCTATGCGAGGCTTGATGTGGTGTAAAGAGCCACGCCAGCGGGCAGTGGACGTCTCCAAACGAATTATATGCGGCTATGAATCACGTTGTATCCTGTGGTAATCCTGTGGAAGGTTTTGGTGAATGCTTGGGTAACGTTACCTGCCAACAGTCAAGTACTGAGGAGGTGAAGTTACGGGATTGGGTGGCGAAGGTGAGTGGGGGGGAGAGAAGAGAAATTTTTGGAAATTTGTGGTAAGGTCCTATGGGACAAAATTGCTGAGCTCATTGGTCCCTAGCCTTTCACACTACTGAATCTAACTTAAACTAACTTACCTAAGGACAACGCACAAACATATGCCACAGGGAGGACTCGAACCTCCGACGGGGTGAGCCGCGCAAGCCATGGAAAGGCGCTTTAGACCGCGCTGCTACCCCGCGGCAGGGAAGTGGTCGATTACGTTGTTAGCGCGTGGTCCTCTTACTGCACGTAAGAAAACGCTAACTGCTGAAGGATATGAACACGGTTTAAGCGTTGTCCACTTCTTACAGCAGAACAGCATTTCGGAGACGACGATCGTATCATCACGGTTATGCACCCTGTCTGAAAGCAGCATCTGCGAGGCAATAGTTTGCGGACAGCAACATTCCTGAAAGGAAACTGAAACCAGCCTTTCGGTTTAGGTAGAACGCTGACTACTTCCCTGACCAGGCCATCAAACATCACTGCCTCGTCTGCTTACGGCTGCTGAGGAAGAATATGCTGCCATTGCTCCATAGACAATCAGACATTCAAACACCTCACTGAAAGTCCCCCCAGCAGCGTTGAAACCGTGAGAAGGCGAAGGGTGGACACACCGCTTATTAATGTCCTTTAACAGGTGGCCGGATGAATTTTAACAGATAGTGTGTATCAAATAGTCACTGACAATGAAACGTAATTTGCTCTCACGCTTCAAAGCTAGAACACAGTTAATATACCGAATATGCTTACTTATCTTGAGATAGTCCGACGGCACTGCTCCTTATCTGACATAATAATTGAGATACAGGACAGCGGGATAGCTGTGTAGTGGAGGTGTTAGAACCATAGTTCTGTACTTGACATTGTATTACAAATTTACCTCTCAGGTTTTCTCTCACTGACTGATAAATGGTGTGCTTCCAGGTGCTGAGACGAGCTGTTGTTTATCTTCTATGAATATTTCAAACCCACGCCTTAGTTCCCCAAGGAGATGGATCGTTCCCCTCCTGTTCAAGGAGTCCAACTCTGCAATAAAAAGGAGTAGGGTATCAATGTAAAGTATCTGGCTTTCGCAGACGATCCCGTTGTCCTAACAAACGACAGAGAAGCCAAACTTTCCATGGAGAAACCACAAAAAAACTCACAGAAAAAAAATGGTTCAAATGGCTCCGAGCACTATGGGACTCAACTGCTGAGGTCATTAGTCCCCTAGAACTTAGAACTAGGTAAACCTAACTAACCTAAGGACATCACAAACATCCATGCCCGAGGCAGGATTCGAACCTGCGACCGTAGCGGTCTTGCGGTTCCAGACTGCAGCGCCTTTAACCGCACGGCCACTTCGGCCGGCTTCACAGAAAACTGGCGTACAAACTACCTACTAGAAAACATGGAAAGGAAGCGTGCAGATAACTTCCTCATTATAGCTCGGTACGGGTAAGTGTCACTAGTTAGGCAGTTTAAATATCTACCAACAGAACTGAACACAATAGCCAATCAACAGCGAATGTCAAAATCACAGGAAACATTTAAGCTTACGCGATAACTCTACAATAAAAAAACTGTATTATCAATGAAAAACTAAGGCATTACAACGCAGAAGTTCTGTCTGAAGCACTCTACGCTGCAGAAACCTCGGTGATCCATGGGAAAACAAAATTCAGATTCACGAAAAAGTTGAAAAGGAAAATTCTCAGGAAAATATTCGGAGTAGCTTTTCATGAAGGAATTTGTATAAAGAGGCCGTTAAAAGAAGCCTACAAACAGACAGAAAAAATAACAGACACATTTAGTAAAAGAAGGATAAAATTTTATGAACATATCCATAGGGTGTACAAGACAGAAAACACTAGCAGAAATAAGACAAAACGGATCACTGAAACACAACAAGATATTTAACAAGCGGGATTCACACAAGATAACATAAGTAGTCGAGAATATTTGAGAAACAATTCACAAACAAAAACACACGGAAAGAGAACAGGAAATTAATCGCCAGAAGAACGAAACAGTGACCACAGCGAGTGTATGGAGGGAAGTTGGGAAGAACGGAGGAACAAGAAAAAAAACAAAATCAAGTTCAAAGGCTCTCTTACAAGTGATTTTTCGAAAAGACAAACATCAAAAAAAGTTTTGCATCATGTTGTTACGTAGTTCACTTGTGCTGCTATTGTGACTGTTCCCCTACTGATCGGAAGGCCACCCGTGACGTTGTTTGTAAGCATGCACACAGTTACCAAGAGCACTACTTACGAGTGGAACGCCGTACTCTGATAGACAGCAGCATTTCAGCTGAAAGTGGAATACCAGCAGGGCAAATTAGAGACGTCTGTGGAACGGTAAAGTAAACATCCATCACGCCACGAACGACAGACATGGCGAATGATCGGGTCCACTTCATCACGTAACGCGCAGAATGCTTCTCAACCAGAGAGGATGCTCAGCGTGTGCACCGGAATCAAAGTGATGAAGTGCAGACATGAAATCCGTTCCAAATGATAGGTAGTGTGGAGGACTTATACCAACAGGCCGTCCACGTTAAACAGGTGCACAGAATGATTGATATCTACGAATTTTGTGTTAAAGTAGACGTGGGCTTAGTGCTTCAGAACACAATTTGACGTTCGAACAGGCTACAGGACGTTATGCTACCCATCACCAACCAAACTGTCAGGAGTAGAATACATGATGCGAATCTCCATTCCCGACGACCACAGTTAGCACCACGTCGCATACCACAGCACCAAGACAAATTTCGAACCTTTACAGCACTACTAACGGAAACAAATCAGATGTGCAGCTTTTATCGACCTTAGAGCCACGTATGACACCATTAGCCATAATAAGTTAATATTACAAATGTATAACACCACGAAGGATTACCGACTTGAGCAATTCATCCACTGCCTGCTGCAGAACAGGCGCTACTTTGTTTCGGTGCAAACAAAGAGGAGCCGATGACGGACCCAGAAAAATGGACTACCCCAAGGTAGCGTCCTTGCCCCTCTGATGTACATCTCCCCCTACGACTAGCCGATTACTACAGATGCTCGCTCCTTCTTCTACGCGGATGATACAGTCATTGCTGCTCAGGGAAAAACATTTGAAGAGGTGGAAAAAACTAACAACAGTGTTTGAGAATATAGCTGACTACTATGACGATAACCACCACAAGCCAAACCCAGCAAACATCCAGGTCTGCGCTTTTCACCTGCTCCGTAGAGAGGCCAGGATAAAATTCGACGTAACCTGGAGGGGACAGCACCTGGAGCATCTTGGAGTCAAACTCGACCACGCTCTCACCCTAAAGGGTCACTGTTGAGAAACAAAGGTGAAAGTGTATGCCAGGAACAACATCATCCGCAAGATTGCAAATAGTAGATGGGGAGCATAGTTCATAGCTCTTCGTACGTCAGCTCTAGCATTATTGTTTCTCCACTGCGGAGTACTTGGCACCTGTATGGCAAAAACCCACCCACGCAAAACAAGTAAATATAGCTCTGAATGAGACTTAAATCAAGTAAGAGTTTTCTACAAACAACTGATCCAACCCCTTTACCGCCTGAAGCACGACGAGAAGAACTGTGGCGAAACTCGGAACCAGGATGACGAGGGAATAGCTCCGGAGAAGAACCTACAGCTGGCTTCGAACTTCCACACGCGATCTGGAAAGCCTTGAATAGATTAAGAACGTGTGTATGACGATGCAAGGGAAACCTGAAGAAATGGGACTATATCAGTACAGACGAGCTCTGCGAATACGGAAAACTGAAAGACTCACAACACGTACTAGTATGCAGGAAATTGGGCGAACTTTGCGCGATACACGACCTACAGACAGAAAATGACAATGCCCTACAAGCTGCAACGTACTGCGCTTCGCATGGGATATAAAGATCGTAATCCCAGATAGAATCAAATAATTATAACCTTCCTTGCGTAAGTACGTTAAAAACATCGACTTTAGAAACGTGTAAGAGCTTTGCAACAACTGCTCAAAAGTAGCGAGCTCATAAAATAACGAAAAACTATTTATAATTTACTTTGTGACAGCTACATGCAGTCATAGGAGCAAGGACGTACATAGTAAAGTAGAACATTAAGGGAACCTGGACGTGAAATGACTGAAATTTTCGAAAAAAAAAATTTTTGTCACCATCAGAAAGACAATTTTATCCCCTTTCAAAAAATGAATTTTTATCTACTTTTCAGTTATTGATTTGGTCTCGAACGCTCTTTGAAGAAACGTCTGCAAACCAGCCACGCTCATACCACAGGCAAGGAATATCGCCATAAACACCTTCAGCCTGCCACAGTCATGGATACAATAAAGTCAATATACAGGGACCTTGCAGATAAAAAATTACTTAGCAAATGTCTACATGGTCGTACACAAAACCCTAATGAGAGTTTCAAAAGCTGCCTGTGGCAACGAGTACCAAAAACAGTTTTTGTTGGATGCACAGTACTCAAAATGGGTGTGATGGATGCTGTCATCTGTTTCAGTGACGGTGTAATCAGCAGGACAAAAATAATGGACAAATGAGGCATGCAGCCAGGAAATATGATAGATGCTCTGACTGCCATAGATCGTGAGCGACTAGTTGAAGCTAAAAGGGCTGTGGAAGCCACCACTAAAGAGTCCAGAGTAAGGAAAAGGGTCCTGAAAAAATGTACAGAGGATAAAGAAGCAGCTGGCCAGAAAGATTATGCTGCTGGAATGTTCTGAAAGAGGCATACCGTGCGGGAAAAACACTATGAACATTATTTTCTCATTTTCTCGAAACTACATTTTGAGAACAATAGGTACATATAACTTGACAATGGTTTTATCCATGTTCACCAAATTGCTCTCAAGTGAAGAATCGGATAGCATATTTGTACTACGCCTAATACATCGCAGAAATGATCTATGTTTCTGTATATAATTTTAGCAGTGGTTTTTAGACAAAATAGTAATGTGGTATAATAAGGGTTTTTCCATCTCCTCAGATATACTCAAAACTACTTAACGAGAGGCATAATGTGTTCCTATGAAACTTGACAGGAGCCTGCCACAGTGTGAATGCTATTAAACTGATGATGGAGCAGAAAATGGTACCAGAATGGGAACGTGTATTATAAAAACATCTATTAGGCAAAATACTGTAATTCTTAAACTATGATATATATTTCAATAAATTTCCTTTTACAACTGGAATTAATGTCAATAATTGTTGGTAAAAATCCACGAATTCCTCCTCATTGTAGATCAAGAGTAATGTGTACTGAGAGCGAGGTATAAAAATGCAGCCCCTTCATGTGCAGGTCCCCTAAAAGAATCTTCCATAAAATGTCATAATACGCCTAACACATCTTGAGATATGACTTGCTCCTAAATTAAAGTCATAAGTAATACTAGTACGTCCATTGTGTAATGCTTCCGTGTTAGATATGTGAAAATGGCCTAAGACCTCAATTGTACAATCGGACATCAAATAAAGAGAATGGCAGCGGAAGGTATCACGAAATCATTCAAAAAATTCATGGCAGCTCCAGACCCTATTCTGTGAAGATTATAACATTGCAAGTTCATTAAGATGATAAACAACCATGAAGACAAGGCTATTGTGATCCTATTTGAATTTCCTTATATGACAGACTGAGACAGACAGAGCACACCCGGAAAAGATTTCTAAACTCTTTGAAAAGATTACCACAAAAAACCAGCACTAAACAAATCTTACAGAATTATTAACACTAAACTAATACTAACAAATACTCTTATAAAGTGTTAAAGGGAACCTAATCCAAAAGCACCTATACAATAATGTAACATGTCTGTAATAAATACGAGCTAATACGAGTAACAAGAAAGGAGAGAACAGTTACAAGCAGCAGAGCTCTTAATCTCAACAGCAGCTAAGGGGGGCCAAGTGATTCACTTCAAGAGCGGTCCTCATAAGTTAGGAAAACAGCGTGTGCTTCCATCATATCAACGTACCACACACCATCCTGAAGTAAAAGGCAATCTGATGAGGACAACGGTATTCATCCTTTCTCTGTCCTGTTGCTCTCACTGCTCACAGGCACTTATACCGACAATGGTATGCACGCGGCAGACTCTGCGACCCAACTCTGTTTATACTTTTAACCTGGAGGAGCCTCTTGACCGTGGGGGTATAATAAGGACAGTTGTCACAAAATTGAAGCCAACGTCAGCCATACCACTTGCCTCAAACATTACCTTCTGGCGGAAGCGTTTTGATACGATAATGCCATATTGCGTCTTTTACGGGTTATGATTATATTATAAAGTGTAGAGAAATCACATTTCATTCGTATGTGGAGTTGTTCAAACGACATTTTCTATTATATACATGAATTTTGGTAGCACTGATTATGTTTACTGTTGTGGTTTCATTTCTGCCATTTGACTTAACAAGTCCTATCTGCCCAACTCGAAAAGATCTCTGAGTGAACATCGCAAGAAGGAAAGATTGGAAACTGACAGAACACAGCAAAATACGTTATCATTTTCGGGAAGAGGACTAGACGGAATATCGGTCTCGTCAGTTTCTACTGAGGAAAATGCTGCATTACGAAAGCAACCATTTCACACCACATAATTCAAAAAGTATACAAAAAAAGAAAGTTACATTAATAAGACCAAATACGTCGCATTACTGGATGAAATATGCCTTTACTCACAAAGCAGAGTAACGACGAAAGTCATGGGGGACCTCCTAATATGGTGTCAGACCTCCTTTTTCCCGGCGTAGTGCAGCATCTCGACGTGGAAGGGACTTAACAAATAGCTATAAGTCCCCTGCAGAAATATTGAGCCATGAGGACTCTGTAGCCGTCCGTAGTTATGAAAGTGTGGCCAGTGCAGGATTTTGTGCACGAACTGACATCTCGACGTTCGATGGGATTCATGTCGGGTGATCTGGCGAGCCAAACCATTCGCTCGAATTTTCCAGAATGTTCTTCAAACCAATTGCAAACACTTGTGGCCCTGTGTCATGGGGCATCGTCGTTTGGGAACATGAAGTCCATGAACGTCTGCAAATGGTGTCCAGGCAGCAGAACATTACCATTTCCTATTAATGATCGGTTCATTTGGATCAGAGGATCCTATTCGTTCCATGTGAGCACAGCCCACACCATTACGGAGCCGTCACCAGCTTGCACAGTGACTTGTTGACAACTTGGATCTATGGCTTCGTGGAGTCTGCGCCTCACTCGAACCCTACCATCAGCTCTTAACAACTGAAATCGAGACTCATTTGGCGATGCCACGATTTTCCAGTTGTCTAGGGTCCAACCGATATATTCACGAGCCCAGGAGAAGCGCTGCAAGCGATCTCGTGCTGTTAGCAAAAGACACTCGCGTCGGTCGTCTGCTGCCGTAAACCATTAGCGACACATTTCGCCTCAATGTCCTAACGGATACGTTCGTCGTACGCCCCACACTGATTCCTGAGGTTACTTCACGGAGTGTTGCTTGTCTGTTGCCGGCCGGTGTGGCCGTGCGGTTCTAGGCGCTACAGTCTGGAACTGCGCGACCGCTACGGTCGCATGTTCGAATCCTGCCTCGGGCATGGATGTGTGTGATGTCCTTAGGTTAGTTAGGTTTAAGTAGTTCTAAGTTCTAGGGGACTGATGACCTCAGCAGTTAAGTCCCATAGCGCTCACAGCCATTTCAATTTGCTTGTCTGTTAGCGCTGAAACTCTAAACAAACGCCGCTGCTCTCGGTCATCAAGTGAAGGCCGTCGGACACTGCATAGTCCGTGGTGAGAGGTAACGCCCGAAATTTGATATTCTAGGCACAGTCCTGACACTGAGAATATCGGAATATTGAATTCCCTAACGATTTCCGAAATGGAAAGTCGCATGCGTTCAGTTCCAACTAGCGTTCCGCGTTCAATGTCTGTTAATTCTTGTAGTGCGGCTATAAACTCTTCCGGAACCTTTTCAAATGAATCAGCTGAGTACAAATGACAGTTCCCCAAATGTACTGTCCTTTTATGCCTTGTGTACGTGGTACTACAGACGTCTATATATGCGCATATCGCTGTCCTATGACCTTTGTCACCTGGGTGTAAAGCAACTGTTTCGTACACACGACAGAAATCAAGTAAACATTACGCTGCTAATGTTTAGGGGCTACACCATGGCGGCGCCGGCTTCAAAGCAACGTGCAGCGTAAGTCTCTAGGGCCGACTCACCTTATTCTACCTCCAGGCTCTTGACGTACTTGCAGCTGACAACCCAGGCGCGGCGCGGTTATCTATAACCGCCACGCTGGTCCCGCCCCCGGTTATGCTCTCACAGTTCGTCATCTCCCAGGTGGAACTAACTGCAGCTGCCCACGTCGTCGAGTCGTCGGCCTCCTTGCGCAACACTGGATAACGAGACGTTACCGTAGTAACGGCTCAATAATATGACAGCAATGGTAGTAGCCACGAGCTGCTACATTTTATCTGCTCTTTTACGAGGAACCGTCTGGGTCAACGATATTCGGTCTCTGAATGAACCACTTCATACATACGAAATTATAATTTTATATTAATACCTTCAGTTGCTGACCGGCGTTGATATGTATCAACGGGGACAGGTGAAAATGTGTGCCCCGACTGGGAAGCAAACCCGAGATCTCCTACTTACATGGCAGACGCTCTATCCAACTGAGCCACCGAGGGCGAAGAGGATAGTGCGACAGCAGGGACTATCTCGCGCACGCCTTCCGCGAGACCCACATTCCCACCTTATATGTCCACACAATACATTCGTAGTGTCACTACCCAACACACTCATTACTCGTAGAAGACATTCTTACCAAGTTCCGTAAGAGTTCGGGGAATATGTGTGCATCCGCACAGAAGACGAAGATCATGGCTGGTATTGCCAGAACTATATACTTATATGGATATGGTGTCTGTTCTTTTAGACATGTCCGAAAGAACAGGCGCCATATCCATATAAGTATATACTTCATATATAGTTCACATAACGCTGATTAAAGCTTTATACAAAAAGAGGAGAAAACAGGTTGTTCACAGTGAAATAAGCAAGTAAAGAAACGCAATACAGCTTAAATTTCTGAACTATGCTGGATATATTCCGTACCGTACCAAATAAAAAAAATGTTTCCACACCCAAAGCTTTCAACGTGGGTTTGAAAAACTGATGTTCATTATCCACATGCTTCAGTTCATGTAAACGTCCACAGAAGGTGGAAATAGGGTTCAAAAACTGCCCCCCCCCTCCCCCCCAGATAGTAGTGACGATTTCTTCTTGCTAAAAAGTATTCCATAACGTTTATTTCATTATTTCAGTCAGTGTTCGAAGGATTGTTTAGTGTTTACACTGGTTTCCACGGATAACAATTAACAGCAGTTCATAAATATCACTTCGCCGATGCTCCTATCAAAACACGCTCGGAGTCAGCAATTCATTGTACATTCCTAGCATCTTTTCACGAAACCATAGCCCAATCAACATTTATGGGCTATTAATAAGGAATAGACCGTGGAAACCGGATAGCCGCTGAAAAGGACTTTGCGAGCATTGACTGCAATTAACTTCGAAGTGAAATGCAATGAGTCATTCAATAACATATCAAAAATGATCAAATAATATGCTTCTTGAATGTCCATAGTGTATGAGGTTTTTCATGTTTCGTGGAGCAATTCAGTGCAAACAAGCTTTCGCGGTTTCAGTGTCAGCGTCGTTGACAATGGATATTTTTCTTATAGTTAAAATAGTGGCTCTCAGTTCCAGCGCAAGAGCTCTAAATAGACACTTTCGAGAAGGCTTTTCATCTGTCCAGGACTTTACGTGGACACTTCACCACTCTTCGACGTTCACTTTACTTCTGACCACAATAATTGTCATCGAGACACAGCCTGGAGCCACCTGCTAAAGTCCAGCTATGGCCATAGCCACAATACATTCACTGCACGCCAAGTTGTTTGTTAGCACTCAAAGAGGCACAATTAGATAAACACCAACGAAATATGATGTAGGTTTCCAATTCTTCTTCTTCTTCTTCTCTTCAGGTATTAGGCATAATTCCCTATTACGGTAACCATCGGTGCCGGGGTCTTCCTATATCTCTTATTCCTTGGCAGTTTAAAGGGAGTCTGCCACTCTACATTCTTTCTAGATGTTCGTATCATTTTCTCTTATAATCTCGAATGTTGTCTTTTAGAACAAATATTTTTAAATCTTCTCTAATATCTTCATTCCATAGTCTGTCTTCAATTGAACAACCGGTTTATAACTTCCCTGCACGCCGCGTGGTTCTTTAGTGGGTACAGTAGCGAGGAATGGATGGTGTTTTCCCCAAGACGTTTAAGTCTCATGTTTATCTACGATAATCATTTGAGCTAATTCGTGCAGCAGTGTTAACTATGGTGCTGCGGTGGTGTGATTGTCAGTATTCCTGCCTAATTAGCAAGAAGACGCGTGTTCGAGTCCCAGCAGTGGCACAAATTATAATTCATTTCTACAGCTTCGATGATTTCTGTTAATTGTTTCATATATCCGGCTGAATTTATTAAGTTTAATGTATGTATCTTTGCAGTAGCCATATGTCTCCTCACATCCCACGTAATTCAAGTGGTTTACTTCCTTTAAAATCTTCTGATCTACCTCTGTTTCGGTTCTAATGTCTTCTTTCCCCCTGAAGGCCACCGGCTCAGTATTTTGGTGTTGAGATCTCTATGTAAAATTTCTCACATATTTCATTCAGTAAGTAAATTCTTTTCTGAAGCTCCTCTCATTTATCTGGTAGGATCACTGCATCGTCATTTTACAGCAAGTTATTTAGGAGAGTCCTTCTATCAAGGTATATACATTTTCGAAATTCAGGTTTCAATATAAGCATTATTTCATTTATGTAAATGTTAAGATTGTGGAGATGCAGCAGCCTTGTCGTGTTCTTTGTTTGTTGGTATCTCATTAGTCATTTTCCCATCGTGATCTAAGGAGACAGTCCTATTCTGATACAAACTTTTAGTCGCATTAGTTAGATGTTTCGGATATCTGCAGTTCTCCATTATCTTCCAAACTTTCTATCTATAGTCATTGTCAAAAGCGTCCTGTTTTTAATCGATGAAAGCAATGTGTGTTTCTTCATCATATTTCTGTGTTTTTGGATTGTCTGCTGTGAGAAACTGCAGATATTGTAGAGCGTCCTTTCCTGAAACCCATTTGTTTCTAATGCAGTAAAGTAGCCCAAAGCAGGAAAGTTACTTTCGGAAATTCTTCCTAAGTCTTTGCTCGTATCGGTCATCAGGCACTGTCTGGCAGAGAAAATTGAAAGGGACGAGGAAATGAAATGAAACATCACGGGCTGATGTGGCAGTGACGTTATACCAGCGGATACAAAGAACTTTCCAATAAGAGCACACTTATCAGTATGACATTGCACCAGCTCTGGCCTCAAAGCACGCCCTAATTCTTTTGCCGAGAGTAGTTGTGTGTTCTCCTGAGCCAAACTGACCCACAACCGTTGTAAATGATCCTTAATTTCCTTTAAACTGGCAATGGTCGAGACGGTTCTAACATGTCCTACCTGGGACAGATCTGGGGACATTGTTGGTCAGGGAAGTACATTAAAATCGTGTAAACAGTTCCTAGCAACACGTGCCACGTCGCGGCGGCCTTTGTTCTGATAAAAAATAGCACCACGATGCTGTCGCATGAGAGACAGCACAAGTCATGAGATCGCAGTATGTCAGCGATGTACCATTGTGACTTCATAGTTGTCTCAGTCCATACTAACTAGCAATACGCGATGGCTCCAAAAACCATGGTGCGAGGAGTAAGACTGTTGTGCCTCTCCAAATTATGGGAGCACTGGGACCTTCCCACAGGTCACCATCCCAAACGCAGCCATTTGTGTTCTTGGGGCGGTAAGCTGCTGCTAGTCTCCGACTAACGGCGCGGGATGACACAAAAGGTTGCAGGGGGACCTTTACTTGCTCTCACATGACACCACCAGGTATGAAGGGGCTATTATGTGCATGGCGCACAATATGGTAAACCGGAAACTTGGGGTCGACTATGTCTGTCCTCACACTCCCTTGGAGTCCACCATCCCGCCACTGTCACTTCTGAACGCCCTAAAAACTCGGATATTGCACGATTCGAACAGCCGGCCAAATGGAAACCCACCACGAGGCCTCTTCGAGTCTTTGTCTGGGGCTGGTGACACAATCTCACACGATTACGTGGCGTCTTCGTGTCCTTCGCAGTTATAACCCAACACACTCAACATCTGACTCTGTCCGCGTTGCTTATACACCCTTCCAGATCTAGTAACATCTCTAAACACGAACAACAGTAATGCAATCTGGTGGCCGTTTTATACGCCACAGTGGACTGCAACTCTAATCGTCTCCATGCCCTCCATAGTGTGCGCGTATATAAAGTTACATTGAGATCTGACCATGTCTTCACTTTTTTTATCAGTCAGTGTATTTCATTCTTCGAGTATATGGTGTGTCCATATTGCAGTTCCTCTGTGGACATCTCTTGTATCTTTTCAACTACACTCCTGGAAACTGAAATAAGAACACCGTGAATTCATTGTCCCAGGAAGGGGAAACTTTATTGACACATTCCTGGGGTCAGATACATTACATGATCACACTGACAGATCCACAGGCACATAGACACAGGCAACAGAGCATGCACAATGTCGGCACTAGTACAGTGTATATGCACCTTTCGCAGCAATGCAGGCTGCTATTCTCCCATGGAGACGATCGTAGAGATGCTGGATGTAGTCCTGTGGAACGGCTTGCCATGCCATTTCCACCTGGCGCCTCAGTTGGACCAGCGTTCGTGCTGGACGTGCAGACCGCGTGAGACGACGCTTCATCCAGTCCCAAACATGCTCAATGGGGGACAGACCCGGAGATCTTGCTGGCCAGGGTAGTTGACTTACACCTTCTAGAGCACGTTGGGTGGCACGGGATACATGCGGACGTGCATTGTCCTGTTGGAACAGCAAGTTCCCTTGCCGGTCTAGGAATGGTAGAACGATGGGTTCGATGACGGTTTGGATGTACCGTGCACTATTCAGTGTCCCCTCGACGATCACCAGTGGTGTACGGCCAGTGTAGGAGATCGCTCCCCACACCATGATGCCGGGTGTTGGCCCTGAGTGCCTCGGTCGTATGCAGTCCTGATTGTGGCGCTCACCTGCACGGCGCCAAACACGCATACGACCATCATTGGCACCAAGGCAGAAGCGACTCTCATCGCTGAAGACGACACGTATCCATTCGTCCCTCCATTCACGCCTGTCGCGACACCACTGGAGGCGGGCTGCACGATGTTGGGGCGTGAGCGGAAGACGGCCTAACGGTGTGCGGGACCGTAGCCCAGCTTCATGGAGACGGTTGCGAATGGTCCTCGCCGATACCCCAGGAGCAACAGTGTCCCTAATTTGCTGGGAAGTGGCGGTGCGGTCCCCTACGGCACTGCGTAGGATCCTACGGTCTTGGCGTGCATCCGTGCGTCGCTGCGGTCCGGTCCCAGGTCGACGGGCACGTGCACCTTCCGCCGACCACTGGCGACAACATCGATGTACTGTGAAGACCTCACGCCCCACGTGTTGAGCAATTCGGCGGTACGTCCACCCGGCCTCCCGCATGCCCACTATACGCCCTCGCTCAAAGTCCGTCAACTGCACATACGGTTCACGTCCACACTGTCGCGGCATGCTACCAGTGTTAAAGACTGCGATGGAGCTCCGTATGCCACGGCAAACTGGCTGACACTGACGGCGGCGGTGCACAAATGCTGCGCAGCTAGCGCCATTCGACGGCCAACACCGCGGTTCCTGGTGTGTCTGCTGTGCCGTGCGTGTGATCATTGCTTGTACAGCCCTCTCGCAGTGTCCGGAGCAAGTATGGTGGGTCTGACACACCGGTGTCAATGTGTTCTTTTTTCCATTTCCAGGAGTGTATATTTAATGAGTTTCCGTCTAATAGACACCGTATGCCAAAATTGAACGTAAATACAGTACACTACAGGCTCTCATAATTTTGGCCTGCAGAAAACCGAAGCCTCCATCTGGAGACCTATGCATGCAGCTCAGTTACTGGTCGGAGTTGCAGGTCGCCACTGAGGACTGTTGCCGTATCATTCTCCTGAATTCATCGCTTTTTAACAGTCAAAGATCGATATCAAGCATCCGATAAATACCTGATCGATTACTGAATTTACACACAGTAAATGTTGGTTCTGCTCTATCGTAGGGCACACTTTCAACTACAATACAGAAATAGTTTCAATTCCTGTGTCTTTTGATAGGAATTTTGATATATTTAGTCTTTCAACGATCATCATACGACTCAATCTTTCGTTTTAGCTTTCCTTTTTGGAATCATGTGTGATATTGCTAAGAATTACTGGAAGTCGCCGTGAGATACAAAGTTTGTCAAGCGACAGTTCACGTGAAATTATTCCACATAACCTTTTATAACACTCCAGCACCTGTTTTCAACGTTCTTTTTGCAGACACAGCCTTTTGAAATAAATCAGTAATCACAACCAACGTAGGATGTGAAAATACCTCGATGAAAACAACTGTTTTCTCAGGCAAATCGATGTTTTAATTGATTAAAATATCAGTGAGGATACATCTTTTGTTTTTGTTAAATGTTGTCTGTATTAACCTGATACGAGATTCATATACCTGAAAGCAAGTGCTATCGCTTGATATTCATACGTATAATTTATTAAATTGTCATGTGACCAATTTTATGGTAGGTCGCCCGTTTCTATTGTCTTTCAATGAACCACTCATAAAATCAGCGTTCAGTTTAAATTGACAACAATAATAAAATATAAAATGCAATAAACAGCATCGGCCAGTATTTTAAAGCAAACTCCGTCAGATGAACAATGGAAGTGTGTAACAGTCACATGCAGAGGCGTCATGTGTGGTCCTCAGTCACTTGTCTAGGTAACACGGTGTTCGTGTAACGGATATCATATTTCTGACGCTAATGTCGGCCATTTTTGTATTGCACGTTGCCTATAACAGTTCGCATGTTTTTAGTTTTCAAGTACTAAGTAAAGGAACTTTACATAAGGCTATCTTTTAAGTTATTCATAGACAACACGTAAACAAAATACCCTCAAAACCAAAAGAGAATTTATGGAACTTCATTTCTAAATAAAATCAACAAACTCGGAAATTACAAATATTAGTATGTTCATGGGAGTTATGGATTTTCGGTTCTTCATATTTTTATTCATTGGGAATCGTATTTTTCCCATATAAACTGTGTGAAGGAATAAAAAGTCGGGTTAATTATCACGAAGCCCTAACAATGAGGATGTCTTTGCTTAGTTGAGAGTATTCAAACACCGCCACACGAAGGACCTCCGACAAAGACCGGAGTCCACTTATTCGCCCTTGCAAAAGCCTTTGGTGCTACGTGATGTGGCGGTGACAGTCGCTGATGGCGACGTGCGCGTTCCGGTTCAGTGTCCTATTAATTCCAGTAATTGAGATACAGTGTCGGTTTGCAGCCTCACCTAAACTGTGTTCTGCCGAACCGTTATCCATTTCTGATAAAGGACTACAGCGTCAGAAACATTTGAAACGGTATATTACGGCCGGCTTCCCACCAGAAGGTTACAGAATTAATTCGGGGCGTGGACCAGCACCGACGTAGTTGAGCACTCAGTGAAAGTGTGTGACACGGCACGAACCGGAAATGACGAGATGCACTTACCACAAGGCGACCCAGTCCAAGACACAGTTATTGTGTGAAGGAGTAATGTGATTAAACCTTCCTGCTTAAGCGGGGCGCTGTTCCAGAGTGAGTCTTAAAATGTAGCTGATGCGGCGATATCGGACCCTTCCGAGAGCGACACTGCACCAAAAGTTACGACTGCTGCTGCTGCTGCGAGACATGGCCTCTACATGTGGAAAGCGGAACGCCCTGTTTTAGTGCGTTCTGAATCGACGATTCGTCACTACACCTTATGTGTGTATCTTAGGCGGCCTCGACAAGCTGTAAACGTCACGTTATTCTGAAACGCAGTTCCTGTTAAGATAGTAGGAAAACTGGTCGACATAGTACCCGGCATACCTTTGAGTCAATCAGTTTGGTAAAGGTATCCTCAAAGTAGATTTTTCAGCGTTTAAGGAGGATAGGTTATAGCTCTATGTCGTACAGACAGGGAGGTCATTAGTAAAGATTAGACTAGGGACAAAAGCACCCGATACCATGTTGAAGGAACCATCTCGGAAGGGAAATCTCAGAAAATCTAAATCGGTATGACCCGGGGTAATGGCCGTTCACTGAGTGACAGCAGGCAGTTTGAGCCATGCTCAATCGCGAGCACATCTCAGAACTATAGTGTCTAACTCTTCTGAATGACCAACGACAAAAAAAAAAAAAAAAAAAAACCCCGAAGGTCATAATGTAAGTGAAGAGTAGATCATTTCTGGATAAATTAATTTTTATTTTTTTAAGCAGACCATCTACGTCATCTTAATCTATAAACTTTTCCTTGAAACATATGAGTGAGAACTTTGTCTACAATAATGATAGAAACCAAAGATTACCTATGTCTGAGGTACAGACAGGATTTTCCCATTACGTCCAAAGCAGGGCTGCTGTTCCAATACTGGAGAGCCGTGGCAAGAGTGACGAATTAAAAAGGGGAAAATAAGATGAAGACGTGGATTGAAGTTAGTGTTAGGGAGGGCACTGCACTAAGGTAATCCGTGCAGCTCTCCTACCTAAACTGCTACGGTGGTGTAATAGTTAGCATAACCGCCTAATGAGCAAGGAGATCTGGCTTCAACTTCTGGTCCCGGCACAAATTTCAATTCATTTCTTCAGCTTCTACCACTTTTCAGTGTAGTCACCATTCCTAGGATTCTGAAAATTTCTTTGTGCTAGGAGATCGGTCTGGCTGCGGAAGACACTGACGCACCACTGATTGCCTGCAGTGGCTCGTATCGTTGACCTCACAGGTGTCCTTTCACAGGAAAAATGGTAGTTTGACGGCGACAGATAGGAATACTTTCCCAACCAAATGTCAGAATTTTCTCCAATCTCACACGAAGAGTGTGAGGCCGAGCGTGATCGAGCTGCAGAGTGATCACCTCGCCAAAGTGTTTAATATGCAATGCACGATGATACTTGAAAGGTATCTGGACGTAGCGGACAGCGTGTGCAGTATATCCAGTTTAAAATACATAAATCAGAATGAAACACCTTGTATCACAGACAACGCTGTCTTAACTTTCCCAGCAGTTCGAAACGACCTTGCTTTCGATTGGCAGGTGAACCCAGTCACTTTTTTAATTTAATACGATTAATTGTACCATTAATTAGTTTTAGAGTCACTCCTCGCATATCTTCAAATGGTGGTGTTAAAGAAACGTTATTTTCTGGACAAAGTGCAGTTAGACGCCAGGGCGAGGCTCTGGCGAAAATAATGCGAATACTGATAAAGAGATCTTTACGAATCGAAAAAGTCGTTCTGTTTTATTATACCTACATTGCACTGTCTTGTGATATCAGCCACAAATTCATTCCGACAATGTGCATTGCATCAGCTCACACAACCACCTTCCTACCCACACATACATCCTCACACATACACACACACACACACACACGCACACACACACACACACACACACACACACACACACACGCACGCACGCACGCAGTATTTAGGGGCACTTTGTTTAACAATAAACGACGAACGAACGTAAGTAGACAACTGAGAAATGAAACTGCTTCAGCTGTAAAACTGTTTTATTCTTTGGCGCTCCCGGTTTCAGGATCCTTACAGCTGCATCTTTAAGTGCATATCTGTATATAAGTGGAAAAACAATAGAGTAGGAAAATAAATTATCCCAAACCTAAGATGAAACCGTAATGAGAAACGTGCTCACTGGAGTCATATCATGATACACATATCATATTCAGAGAAAACTCACGCTCATACTCCGCTGTGAAACCAGTAGTGGCTAAGGATAAAAGGATTTTACAGCTGAAGCGGTTTCATTCTCAACATGATTTACAGTGACTGTGGTTACACGGAGTGTAAAGTTTTTTGTAAGCAGAAAGACTAGAAAGATGCTAGATATCACGGTTTTCCACATAACGATCTCTGTCATGAGACAATTTAAATTGCAGAATAAAATATTTGCAGGCGTAGATAATGGACGTAAATGATCATTGCAATCTGCAGTTGTACCCATACAAAAAAAGAAATTCTACGTTCAACATACGTGAGAACAAACGGGCACTAAATCTTTGATAACCGAACCTCTGAACCATTTACTGAACTGTAGTATGTTCGATTACCTCTATCGTTGCCATATCATTCACAGTGACACGTCCGTCTTCCGTAATGAACTAGACAGCTCTTTACGTGCTGAGTATAGTGGAACTACACTGAAGATCCAAAGAAACTGCTACACCTGCCTAATATTGTGCAGGGCCCCCGCGAGCACGCAGAAATACCGCAACCCCACGTGGCTTGGGATCGACCAATGTCTGAAGTAGTGCTGAAGGGAACTGAAATCATGAACCCTGCAGGGCTGTCTATAAATCCATAAGAGTACGAAAGGGAGGAGACTTCTTTTGAACAACCCGTTGCAAGGAATCAGAAATACATTAAATAATGTTTATGTCTGGAGAGTTTGGTGGCTAGCGGAAGTGTTTAAACTCAGAAGAGTGTTCCTCAAGCTACTCTGTAGCAATTCTGGATGCATGGGCTGTCGCATTGTGCTGCCGGAATTGGCTAAGTCTGTCGGAACGCACAATGGACATGACCGGATGCAGGTGATCAGACAGAATACTTACGTACGCGTTACCTGTCAGTCGTATCTAGACGTATGAGGGGTCCCATATCACTTCAACTGCACTCGCTCCACACAATTACAGAGACTTCACCAGCTTGAACAGTCCCTTGCTGAGATGCAGGGTCCATGGATTCATGAGGTTGTCTCTATACCCGTACACTGCCATCCACTCGATACAATTTGAAACGAAACTCGTCCAACCAGGCAACATGTTTCCAGTCCTCAACAGTAGAACGTCGGCGTTGACGGGTCTAGGCGAGGCTTAGAACTTTGTGTCCTACAATCATCAAGGATACACCAGTGGGACTTCAGTTCCGAAAGCCCAAATCGATGATGTTTCATTGAATGTTTCGTACGCTGACACTTGTAAGTGGCCCAGCATTGAAAGACGCTGCAATTTGCGGAAGGTTTGCAGTTATGTCACGTTGAATGATTCTCTTCAGTCATCGTTGCTCCCGTTCTTGCTGGATCTTTTTCCGGCCGCAGCAATGTCGGAGATCTGATGTTTTACCGGTTTTACTGAAATTCACGGTACACTCGTGAAATGGTCGTGCGGGAAAATTCCCACTTCATCGCTACCTCGGAGATGCTGTGTCCCATAGCTCGTACGCCGACTATAACACCACGTTCAAACACAGTTAAATTTTGATAACCTGCCACTGTAGCAGCAGAAACTAATTTTATAACTGCTCCAGACACTTGTTGTCTTATATAGGCTTTCCCGCCTGCAGTGCCGTATTCTACCTGTTTACATATGTCTGTGTTTGAAGATACATGCCTATACAAGTTTCTTTGGCACCTCAGTGTATAAACCACAATAAAAAGGAGACAGATGGAGATTAAGTAAGTAACCTGTTCATTATTCCAAAAGTTATCCCCTAAACTGTTAACACATTTATCTCGCTGAGAGGTAAGACGGTCAGTATCTTAATGGGAAAGTTTTTCCGGTTGCCTATGGAACCGTGATTGCACCCAGGCGGTCCGAAGCAAATCGACTGCCACGAATGTCTTTCTTCACAGCTCCAAAATCATGGAAGCTGCATGGGGAGATTTCGGGACTTAATGGAGCACGTGTAAAGTCTCCCAGAGAAACTTCATCAGCATAGCCGAAACAAATTTGGTATCACGGGTGTCCAATGCCCATCAGGGGAAATTCAACCAGTCTAAAGCTGCCAAATTCGATGTTTGGTGATGTTTTTGTGAAGTGGAATGGCGAAGGAAAAACAGCTGGTTGACCAAGACCAGACGGATCTGATGCACTGACGGACTGGAGCTGCTGAAGCTGGTTGTAAAAAATTGCATGAAATCAGTGGAAGAAATCATTCATGAATACCATAGTCCTACCACCAATCCGGCTTTTGTGTGCAGGTAGTTAAAAAGAATGGGACACGATCGTCGGGCAGATCCTCTTAAAGGGACGTTTTATGCATTACTAAAATTGTACTGCGGGGCATGCTATTTCTTTCAAGTACTCAATTTTTTGACACAATTTTGTAAATAAATGTACATAAAAACAAAACAATTCAGTATATTTAAATTATTTTAGTATCCATATCTGTTTCATATCGCACACTTGGCGTGCTATGAAAATTTCATGTGTCTACCATCAGTACTTTTTTAGAAAACGGGTCATTTATTGCAAAATATGTAGTTCAGAGATATTGAAGTTAAAACCTTTTCTTTATTACAAATTCTTATACAGGCTTACATTTCTGCGTCTTTTATACACTATAATTCCCCTGGTCCATAGTCTGTGTCTTCCTCAGCGTCACAACAGCCTAGTGCAGGCTCCTCCTTTTCTTTCTTGCTTCTTTTGTCATTCGATGAACAGCTAACTCTACTCCACAAACACGAAGCTCATCCAGTTCCCACACTCCTTTAGCTGTATTCTGTCCAAATCTTACCCATAACTTCTCCAGAAACTTAAGTCTTTGATAGTTCCCACCACTGAAAGTTATTGCAGCATCAGACACTGCTAACTTTAGAGTCATAAGGCCAACAAATCCCAAAGAAAGCAGGTGTTGACAGATGTAAAAATTACCGAACTATCAGTTTAATAAGTCACAGCTGCAAAATACTAACGCGAATTCTTTACAGACGAATGAAAAAACTGATAGAAGCGGACCTCGGGGAAGATCAGTTTGGATTCCGTAGAAATGTTGGAACACGTGACGCAATACTAACCTTAAGACTTATCTTAGAAGAAAGGTTAAGAAAAGGCAGACCTACGTTTCTAGCATTTGTAGACTTAGAGAAAGCTTTTGACAACATTAACTGGAATACTCTCTTTCAAATTCTGAAGGTGGCAGGGGTAAGATACAGGGAGCGAAGGGCTGTTTACAATTTGTACAGAAACCAGATGGCAGTTATAAGAGTCGAGGGGCATGAAAGGGAAGCAGTGGTTGGGAAAGGAGTGAGAAAGGGTTGTAGCCTCTCCCCGATGTTATTCAATCTGTATATTGAGCAAGCAGTAAAGGAAACAAAAGAAAAATTCAGAGTAGGTATTAAAATCCATGGAGAAGAAATAAAAACTTTGTGGTTCGCCGATGACATTGTAATTCTGTCAGAGACAGCAAAGGACTTGGAAGAGCAGTTGAATGGAATGGACAGTGTCTTGAAAGGAGGACATAAGATGAACATCAACAAAAGCAAAACGAGGATAATGGAATGTAGTCAAATTAAATCGGGTGATGCTGAGGGGATTAGATTAGGAAATGAGACACTTAAAGTAGTAAAGGAGTTTTGCTATTTAGGGAGTAAAATAACTGATGATGGTCGAAGTAGAGAGGATATAAAATGTAGACTGGCAATGGCAAGGAAATCGTTTCTGAAGAAGAGAAATTTGTTAACATCGAGTATAGATTTAAGTGTCAGGAAGTTGTTTCTGAAAGTATTTGTATGGAGTGTAGCCATGTATGGAAGCGAAACATGGACGATAACCAGTTTGGACAAGAAGAGAGTAGAAGCTTTCAAAATGTGGTGCTACAGAAGAATGCTGAAGATAAGGTGGGTAGATCACGTAACTAATGAGGAGGTATAGAATAGGATTGGGGAGAAGAGAAGTTTGTGGCACAACTTGACTAGAAGAAGGGATCGGTTGGTAGTATATGTTTTGAGGCATCAAGGGATCACAAATTTAGCATTGGAGGGCAGCGTGGAGGGTAAAAATCGTAGAGGGAGACCAAGAGATCAATACACTAAGCAGATTCAGAAGGATGTAGGTTGCAGTAGGTACTGGGAGATGAAGAAGCTTGCACAAGATAGAGTAGCATGGAGAGCTGTATCAAACCAGTCTCAGGACTGAAGACCACAACAACAACAACAATGCCAACTTCTGAGACGTAGCAGTAGCCACAAAACAAAGCAATTCACAGCCTTCTAGCCTATGTAGTTCTCAATGTATGACTGCTCAACTGTGGCAGTATACGTGTAGCCGCGAAATTTGACAGTCACATGTCAACATTCAAAATAATTATTTGAAGGTCTCACAATTGTCTGATTTTAATGTACTATATACCAAAATGTTCAGGTAAGTCCCAAGTACATTATGGAGTAGAAAACAGACAATGTCAAATTTCAACGAATTTCACGTGCAATGTCCCATTAAGCCACATATATCTGTAGTCAGTGGTAAACGACGTTTGAAGTGGTCTAAAAAGCAACGCCACTGGGCGGTGGATGACTGGAAACAAGTGATTTGGAGTGATGAATGAAGCTGTATCTTGGATCAATCAGACGGAAAGGTTTGGGTTCGGCGAATACCTTGAGAACGTTACCTACCATCAATTGTAGCATTAACAGTGAAGTGCGGTGGTGGTAGTGTTAAGCTATAGGAATGTTTTTCGTGGCTCTGTTGTCGTCCCCAAACGGTAAACGCTAATGGAGATGTATACATTTAGCAGAATTGTGTATTGGGTACGGCAGAGAAGGAATTCGATTGAGATGATTGTTTGTATCGTCATGACAATGCGCTATGTCGTGAAGCAGCATCTGTGAGGCGATGGTCTGTGGACAGCAACGTTCCTGAAATGGACTGGCCTGCACAGAGCACAATTGAAAACCTTTGGGATGGATCAGAAGGTCGGCTTTGCTCCAAACCAAAGCGTCCAACACCACTACCTCCTCTTGCTTTGGCTCTTGAGGAAGAATGGGCTGCCATTCCACCCCAGGCAGGCAGAAACCTCATCGAACCTGTCCCCAGTAGAATTCAAGCCGTCATAAAGGCGGAGTGTGGACACACATCGCATTAACATCCACTAATAGATGTCCGGATACTTTTATGTCATAGTGTACGTCTCCTGGACACCATGGCGAGAACAGACCTTAGCACTGCTACGGGATCACTCCCCGCAACCAGTTTCTCAACATGCATTCCGGCCCTCGGAAATATGCTGAGGAAAAATTAATCGACTTCTTATGCTCAGTGACTATTTCCCACTTTGGGGACACCCATCAAGCCGAATAGCAACCAAAACAATAGCTGTAAAAATTAAATACTGCTCTCCCTCCTCAAACAAGAGAGGGACTTAGTAATCTGTTGTTGTTTAATGGTACACTATCGATAATGTCTGACAACGGTTATCTGTGACTGTGTGATGGCGCTGGTGTGTTTCACGTTTTCATGCTCCTGCATGTGCTCGTTTTTGATTTACTGGTTGACACAGGTCCACCCACCGGGGCCTTAAGTTAGCATGCACAGCAATCCCTCGTTTTTTTGTGCCTTGGAAATAACGGTGTGTTCACCTGCCAAAATACTGGAGGTTACTGAACGTCAAAATAAGCGTTTGTTAAATATACTAACGGAAAGAAAATCGAAAATCGCAACGCCAAAAAGTAATTAAAATAGAGTAATGAAATTTCGGGAATTCATTTATTTGAGTAACATATATAACTTACGGGTTAATGTCAGCGCAATATAAGTCACTGCAAATTTGAACTGCTGGTGCATTAATAACCGGTGTAACTGCCAGAACGTTGAACGGAATACGCATATATTTTGTGCCGGATGTCACTTTGCGGGATTGAGTTCCATATCTCTTGCACTTGGTCAATTGCGTAATGCCATTCGTGGATTGCGTTGTAGTTGTCTGATGATGTCCTATATATGCTCGATTCGAGACAGGTCTGGCGGTCGAGCAGGCCAAGGTAACATGACGACACTGGGTAGAGCAAGTAGGGTTACACTAGCAGTATTTGGGTGAGCGTTATCCTGTTGGAAAGTACCCCCTGGAATGCTGTTCATGGATGTCAGGAGAACAAGTCGAACCACCAGACTGACGTACAAATTGGCAGGCATGCTGTGTCGGATAACGATGAGAGTACTCTTGCTGTCGTGCGTAAAGGCACCCCTGACTACAACGACAAGTGTCGGTCCAGTGTATCTAGCACGTACGCAGGTTGGTTGCAGGACCTAAACTGGCCTCATTTCAACCAACACACAGCAATCACTACCGCGGACAGAACCAACGTTCATCACAAAACACAGCAGATAGCCACCCTTCCCTCCAGTGAACTCTCACCTGTCACCGATAAAGTCCCAAATGGCGGTGATTTGGGTCAGTGAAATGCTCGCTACAGGGCGTCGCCTCGGACTTGTCCTTGTAGTAAGCGATTTGTAACAGTTCACTGCGTCACTGTGGTGGTATCTGCTGCACAAATTGCTGCTGTACATGCGTAGACTCATACGCCGAACACGACGGTCTTCCCTCTCGGTAGTGCCAAGTGTCCGTCAGAAGCCCGGACCTCTTGAGGCCGTACATTCTCGTGACCACCGCTGCCAGCAATCATGTACAGCGGCTACATTCCTGTCAAGTCTTCCTGAAATATCGCAGATCCGTCTCCTGGTAGCCCTGTTAGACGACTTCGTCCATGTTGTCTTAAAGGCACTCTTGACTATCATCAACTCACAACATCGTCTCAAAAGCAACTAACGTACACGACCGTTATCTACATCTACATCTACGTGATTACTTTGCTATCCACAATAAAGTGCCTGGCAGAGGGTTCAGTGAACAACCTTCATGCTTTCTCTCTATCGTTCCACTCTCGAACGGCACGCGGGAAAAACGAGCACTTAAATTTTTCCGTGCGAGCCCTGATTTCTCTTATTTTATCGTTATGATCATTTCTCCATATGTAGGTGGGTGCCAACAGAATGTTTTCGCAACCTGAGGAGAAAACTGGTGATTGAAATTTCATGAGAAGACCCCGTCGCAACGGCAAACGCCTTTGTTTTATTGATTGCCACTCCAATTCAAGTATCGTATCTCTGACACTATCTCCCCTATTTCGCGATAATACAAAACGAGCTGCCCTTCTTTGTACTTTTTCGATGTCATCCGTCAGTCCCATCTGATGCGGATCCCACACCGCACAGCAGTACTCCAGAATAGGGCGGACAAGCGTAATGTAAGCAGTCTCTTTGGTAGACCTGTTGCACCTTCTAAGTGTTCTGCCAATGAGTCACAGTCTTTGGTTTGCTCTACCCACAATATTATATTTGTGATCGTTCCAATTTAAGTTATTTGTAATTACAACCCCAAAGTATTTACTTGAATTTACAGCCCTCAGATTTGTGTGACATCGCGTAATCGAAATTTAGCTGATTTCTTTTAGTACTCATGTGAATAACTTCCCACTTTTCTTTATTCAGGGTCAATTGCCACTTTTCTCACTATACAGTATCTTATCTAAATCATTTTGCAAGTCGTTTTGGTCATCTGATGACTTTACAAGACGGTAAATGACAGCATCATCTGCAAACAATCTAAGACGGCTACTCAGATTGTCTCCTATGTCGTTAATGTAGATCAGGAACAATAAAGTGCCTATAACACTTCCTTGGGGAACGCCGGATATTACTTCTGTTTTACTCGATGACTTTCCCTGTATTACTACGAACTGTGACCTTTCTGACAGGAAATCACGAATCCAGTCGCAAAACTGTGGCGATACTCCGTAGGCACGCAGTTTGATTAGAAGACGCTTGTGAGGGACGGTGTCGAAAGCCTTCTGAAAATCTAAAAATATGGAATCAATTTGACATACCCTGTCGTTAGTATTTATTACTTCATGAGTATAAAGAGCTAGTTGTGTTTCACAAGAACGATACTTTCTGAATCCGTGCTGACCATATGTCAATAAATCGTATTCTTCGAGGTACTTCATAATGTTCAAACACAGTAAATGTTCTAAACCCCTACTGCAAATCGACGTTAGTGATATAGGCCTGTAGTTCAGCGGATTACTCCAACTTCCCTTTTTGTGTATTGGTGTGACTTGAGCAGTTTTCCAGTCTTTAGGTACGTTCTTTCTGTGAGCGGGTGGTTGTATATAATTGCTAAATATGGAGCTATTTCACAGCATACTCTGAGAGGAACCTGACTGGTATACAATCTGGACCGGAGGCCTTGCCTTTATTAAGTGATTTAAGCTGCTTTGTTACACCGAGGATATCTACTTCTGTTTCTCATCTTGGCAGTTGTTCTTGATTGGAATTCGGGAATATTTACTTCGTCTTGTTTGGTGAAGGAGTTTAGGAAAACCGTGTTTAATAACTCTGCTTTAGTGGCACTGTCATGAGTGGCTTCACCGTTGTTATCGCGCAGTGAAGGTATTGATTGTGTCTTGCCACTGGTGTGCTTTATGTATGACCAGAATCTCTTTGAGTTTTCTGCCAGATTTCGAGACAGGACTTCGTTGTGGAAATTATTAAAAGCATCTCGCATTGAAGTACTCGCCATATTTCGAACTTCTGTAAAACATTGCCAATCTTGGGGATTCTTTTAAATTTGGCATGCTTTTTTCGTTGCTTCTGCAACAACGATATGACCCGTTTTGTGTACCATGGGGGATCAGTACCATCACTTATTGATTTATGTGGTATATATCTCTCAATTGCTGTTGATACTATCTCTTTGAAAACATTCCACTTTTCTACACTTACATGATCAGATCTGAAGGACTGAAGACCGTCTCTTAAAAAGGCGTTAAGAGCATTTTTATCAACTTTTTTAAATAGATATACTTTGCGTTTCTTTTTTATGTTTGTAGGTGTTACTGTATTCAGCCTAGCAGCAACTACATTGTGGTCACTAATCCCTGTATTCGTCACAACACTCACCATTTGTCCAGGATTATTTGTTGCCAAAAGGTCAAGTATGCTTTCGTAACCCTTGCGCTTCGAGTGGGCTCATGAACTAATTGTTCAAAATAATTTTCTGAGAAAGCATTCAGCACAATTTGGGATGATGTTTTATGCCTGCCGCCGGCTTTAAACTTATAATTTTTCCAGCATATCGAGGGTAGATTGAAGTCACCATTGACTATAATTGTATGAGCGGGGTACTTATTTGAAATGAGACTCAAATCGCGTATTTAAAACAATCTTGACTTGATCCTCATTGTGGCGATACTGGCACCACTATTATGCAACTGGCGCGAGATTTTAATAGACATGATCTTTCAGATGTAGAAACATTCCTACCAACTTTCTTTAATGTCGTACAACTCCTTGGGGCTGCAATTTTTTGCCGTCAGCGTGTAGTAGGTGAGAGATGTAGATATGTAGGTATTGAGACCGCTTCAAAGGAAATGCAGAGTAGTATCGAACCAGTGGAAAAACTGAAGACAAGAATAGGCTCGTGCTAGGAGTAGCGGTCCCTGGAATGTCGGAGACAGCTTTCTCCAGCGGGCAGCCTGGCTGGACGTGCTGCCGCCAGGGCTCTCCAGTGTTTGTCCAGCCGTCGATGATTACCATTCATCACTGTTGCCATTAGACAGCAATCGGCGTGGCATACACAATGAAAGTACGCGCAGGTACGCGACGCGCGCAGGACCGCTTGCTTCCAAGGAACACTCTCCCTGGAAACGTATTTCGTATTCCGTGATGCGGATTGCCGCCTGGGTCGTTATTCGTGTCCTTGGTGCTCAAACACCTGCCAGCGGCGGGCGGACCGCGGTTTCGGTAAAGGCTTCGAATACAAGCGTGCCTCTGATGAGCTGCTAACCATATACACACAACCAATTACTTCGAACTTCACACTTAACTTAGCGGCAGAAGGCAATTTTCATCAAATTATCCAACGATTCCGCCGGCACGTTCTCTCATAAACAAAAACGAAATGACTCTAAAAATCTCCATTTTACACTCCCTCGCCTATGCTTCTCATTCCCTAATTACAAACGACGTGCCGCATCCATGAGACGTGATTGCACACCAGTCATCCAGTACCACTACTCGGAAGGTGCAGTGTAGGAGAAGTCGACACGGAACGAGTATCGAAGCTCAGTCGTGACTAAACCGCGCGGCAGGCTTACGGCCATTCGTAGAATCTTTCGGGAACTGTAGATCGACTGTGAAACATTTGTTCTCCAAAGCGACCTACTTCTTGTGTTTGTTTAAACGTATGCGACAAGACTGTCGTCGAATTTTTATTATGTAGTTTCAAGAACAGCATTCAAATACAGGTGCTAGAAAGATTATTTAAGCTGCTATGCTGTATATAGCTCTCCCGTAGCATCTACGGAGGAAAAATGGTTCAAATGGCTCTGAGAACTATGCGACTTAACTTCTGAGGTCATCAGTCGCCTAGAACTTAGAACTAATTAAACCTAACTAACCTAAGGACAACACACACATCCATGCCCGAAGCAGGATTCGAATCTGCGACCGTAGCGGTCACGCGGTTCCAGACTGAAGCGCCTTTAACCGCACGGCCACACCGGCCTGCTGCGGAGGAAAGATTAAGTCAACTGTTATATGAAACAATGGAAATTTGTTTTGCTATAATAGAGCCGTGCAGCGAAGATACTTCTTTTCTAACACCGAACGGTGATTTTCAGTAGAGCAAATGTAGCTTTACATAACAACAGGTACATCCAAAAGCGGCTCTAGAATTTGGCTGCAGCTCGACTTCCAAATAGTACAAACCTTCAGCCTTATATGAAATATATTAGCGTCTAGACCGAAGCACACGATTAATTACGGACGTCAATCGTAATATGAGAAGAATGACGTACGGAACCCAAGAGATGGAGATAGAGTGTATGTAAGCAGTCAAAGAGAGTGTTGAAGTCACATTGCAAAGACATGAAACCATCCACGAGTTCCGTACGAGATAACCAAAATGTGGAAGTCATTAAGTTAGAAGAAAACCTGAATCTCGATGACCGACTAGAGGTAAACACAAGATGTCGTCACATTCGTTCACACCAAACATGGTAGTCAATACTCGCCAAAACGTCTCAACTTTGGCCTTATTAAAACCGTAGCACTCATTTCTTAGCTTGTTCCGAAGCTCAGCAGAGAAAAGAAGATACTCTTGTAGATAATTTTCACTTTAGAGCCCTCGATATACAACTGAATATACTAATTTTATCATGTCGCACGTGTTTCACTTTTATTTTTGAAAGGTATCATGAGTGGTCTTAAATATATACATACTTATGTATTCATGCTATACGTGTTTCACCTTTATTTTTAAAACGCATCATGAGAAGATTTAAATATATAAATATTTATGTGTATACTGTTTTGTTTTACATACTACACACTGCACAGTATGGTTAAAACGGTTTAGCGAGAACTGATTTTCTATGACGTAATAATAGTTCAGGTGTTTACTTACAAGGTTTGCAGATGTTGTTCAGTACGTCTTTTTATTTTTCAGTCATTCGATTTTTCACTAGAACAGCACTAAGAGTGTGAACATACTTTTACTTCATGTTATTTTTGGAATGTTGTTGCCAACTACTGAATGTTATTGCTAATTCCCGAACGTTATTATTAGCTGTTAAATGTGTGTTTGTTGTATCTATCTTGTTTGTGTGCGTGTGTGTTTGTGTGTATGTACGTGTGACTGAAAGAGAGAGAGAGAGAGAGAGAGAGAGAGAGAGAGAACTGGTATCTGTTTCAATTTATTTAAATATATACATTATGTGTAATGGTATTCTTTTGATTTCAGCCGGCCGAAGTGGCCGTGCGGTTAAAGGCGCTGCAGTCTGGAACCGCAAGACCGCTACGGTCGCAGGTTCGAATCCTGCCTCGGGCATGGATGTTTGTGATGTCCTTAGGTTAGTTAGGTTTAACTAGTTCTAAGTTCTAGGGGACTAATGACCTTGGCAGTTGAGTCCCATAGTGCTCAGAGCCATTTTTTTTTTATTTCATTTCTTTTGTAAAGTTTAGCAACATACCACAGGGTCTAATATTTCCAAAAAGTTCTCACAAAACACTATAAAACAGAAACTAATAGGACGGTGAAGAACACAGGGAATGTAACTGCATGCGTACAGAAGTTAGATGTTACACAGTATCACTGATTTCATTTGGAACAGAAAGCATGTACAGTCGTGGACAAAACGAGCGAGACTCCTCGCCTTGTCGTTATGCTGATCCGCACAGCTTTAAAGTCCGCTACACAGAATAATAGGCGACGAAGTGCTACCAACATACTATGCACAGGCGTGAAATTAACAAACTATCCGAATTTTCTCAGACTGTTTTCAATCATGTGTATGACTATATTAATGCAGGTTAGTGTGTTAAACATGTTAAACACAACACGTAAATATAAGATGTAAATGAAAGAATAAACGTACAACACAATGGAAAACCTCACTGGCTCTGCATGCACCAGATGGCCAACCGCCTCTGCTGGCCGGCGTGCGAAATTACCACTGCTCCTTGCTGTGAGCTGAGCATAAATCTCAGCCGGCCGCGATGGCCGAGCGGTTCTAGGGGTTTCAGTCTGGAACCACGCGACCGCTACGGTCACAGGTTCGAATCCTGCCTCGGGCATGTATGTGTGTGATGTCCTTAGGTTAGTTAGGTTTAAGTAGTTCTAAGTTCTAGCGGACTGATGACCTCAGATGCTAAATCCCATAGTGCTCAGAGCCATTTGAACCATTTGAGCCATAAATTTCACGTATGTAAATAGCAAAACTTTAAACAAAGTAAAATACGCTCTTACGTGAAAATAAGGCGCACCTGACACGCTGCAATACGACTGCGCAAAGTATCCCACGCATGTTCGATGGGATTTAACCAGGGGAATGGGTATGTCACTCCATTCGCCGATATCCTCTCATTGCAAGAGCTCCAGTACCTGCGTAAAACCGAGCGAGGTGGCGCAGTGGTTAGCACACTGGACTCGCATTCGGGAGGATGACGGTTCAATCCCGTCTCCGGCCATCCTGATTTAGGTTTTCCGTGATTTCCCTAAATCATTTCAGGCGAATGCCGAGATGGTTCCTTTGAAAGGGCACGGCCGATTTCCTTCCCAATCCTTCCCTAACCCGAGCTTGCGCTCCGTCTCTAATGAACTCGTTGTCGACGGGACGTTAAACACTAACCACCACCACCACCTGCGTAAATCGATGCGGTCGCCCATTGTCATCCATAAAAGTAACGTCATGGCCAAATTCACCTCCGAAAACGAGCACATGCGGAAGAAATAATGTTTCAGAATAATGTAGACTGATGAGTGTATCGTGATCAAAGATCTGCAGGTCAGTACATCTATGCAACAGTATGCCTCCGTAAACCATAACACCTGTACCAACAAGACGACTATGTTTGTCAATACTGGACCCACCCCCATATGACGGAAGGTGGGAACATGTAATGTGCCCAGGAATATTGCCAAATATGATCCTTTTGGTGGCCCAGTGTTATGATGTGTGGAAACACAATGTCACATGGACGTACTGGCCTCCAAATCATTGAACATGGTGGTCTCACTGGTGAACGTTATTGTGACACCCAAGTCCTCCTCCATGAACATCGTTTCAGGGCTTCATTTGGCCTTGACTTCATTGTTTGAATGACAACGCCCGTCTGCGCCGAACTGCGCAGGTGGAGGAGATCTAGGAACGAGAGGGTATTCGACGAATGGACTGGGCAGCACATCCCCCCTACTTAAATCCCGTCGAGCGTGTGTGGGATTCATTGGGAAGTTGTACTGCAGCACGTCAACAGGCACCAAGGACCACCCACCAGTTGTCAAACGAGTTGGTAGAGAACTGGAGCGCCCTACCACAGGAATCCTTACTGACGTTGTAGAGAGCACGGAAGCACGTTGCAGAGCGTGCATCTCTGTCCGTGGTGATCACACACCCTTTTGATAATCATGTTCCAACTTTTTTTTAATGTCGAGGGGACGACCATAAATCGCGGTCATGTCAGTGTAGTTATCGTCTTGGAATAAAAGTGTCACTTCTGCTCGTCTCATTGCATATTTCTTTCAATTTCCTTCTGTACTCTATAGTACCTGTTCTTTTTGTGTATGATCTAAGTTTCAACTTGCTATGTTATGTGACGGTGACAGATCGTGCGAAAGTGACTTTCTTCCGTAGGTTCTGCACGCCACTGGATTATCCAGTACTTGTTACTACAGAAGCTCCAGATTACAAGGATCGCGAATTATCAGCGAATGTATTTTCTAAGAAACAGAAAGAACGAATCTGGAAGTATTCTGTTGTTGTTAGAGGTAACATATTTCTGTTTGTGAAGGATACGACGAAAAACTCCACAATGGACAAATAGTGATGCCTGCGAACTAGGGTTGGGGCAGCTAAGTGACGCAACTGTAATGAACAAAGTGTTTTAAAGCTTCCTTCCTGTTGCTTTCCCTCCAAAAGTTGTGAAGCCAGTCGTCTGTTGAACAAACCTCCTACGTCCATCTGACATCACAGAGCAGACGACCTGTCAGTGGAATCACTTAAAGAGCTCGATTTGCTGTACTCCGCGAGAAAGTAGGAAGCTGGGCGGGAGGCTACTATCCCACACTTACAGCACTCCCCGCACTCTCACTCTCTGTCGGCCGTTCGCAGAAAAATATTCACGGCTGGCACATCTTATTACAGGGCGAATTCGACACACTATAGACGCCATTACTTCAGACGCACCGCTCTTTCGTACTCCGGAACGAGGGCTGTTTTCAACCCTCGATAGGCGCACATCAAAAATAGTTTCGCATCACCCCGATTCCCTGAACTCCTGAAGATAGACGTTGACTGTGGATATTGTATCACACAGTCCCTTTGAGCCGGCCAGTGTGTTCTAGGCACTTCAGTCTGGAACCACGCGACCGCTACGGTCGCAGGTTCGAATCCTTCCTCGGTCATGGATGTGTGTGATGCCCTCAGGTTAGTTAGATTTAAGTAGTTCTAAGTTGTAGAGGACTGATGACCTCAGATGTTAAGTCCCTTAGTGCTCAGAGCCATCTGAACCATTTTTAGTCCCTTTGACTGTTCAGAGATGTCACTAAACCCGCCCAAAGATGTAAACAACTATGCATGAGCAGCGCCTATTAGACTGAGGGGGTCTGACAGCCGATCAGTTCCAGTCATTCCACCAGGAAGCAGGTACACGGCTCGTGTTGTCTCTAGTTGAACCATGCCTAGACGGTCAATACCGCATTTCAATCACGTCCGCACTGTTGCTTCGTGCCAGGAAGGGCTCTCAAGAAGGGAAATGTCCAGGCGATTCGGAGTGAACCAAAGTGATGTCGTGCGGACACGGAGGAGTTACAGAGAGACAGGAACTGTCGATGACATGTCTCGCTCAGGCCGCCCAAGGGCTTGTACTGCAGTGATTGACCGCAACCTATGGACTATGGTTGGTAGTAAAAAAAATGGTTCAAATGGCTCTGAGCACTATGAATCTAAACTTCAGAGGTCATCAGTCCCCCAGAACTTAGATCTACTTAAACCTAACTAAACTAAGGACATCACATACATTCATGCCCGAGACAGGATTCGAACCTGCCACCGTAGCGGTCGCGCGGTTCCAGACTGTAGCGCCTAGAACCGCTCGGCCGCACCGGCCGGCGCTCTTAGTAACCCTGACAGCAACGCCACCACGTTGAATAATGCTCCTCGTGCAGCTACAGGACGTCGCGTTACGACTCAAACTGTGCGCAATAGGCTGCATGATTCACAACTTCAATCCCGACGTCCATAGCGCGGTCCATCTTTGCAAATACGAAACCAAGCACGCAGTATAGATGGGCCCAACAACATGCTGAATGGACCGCTCAGGATTGGCATCACGTTCTCTTCACCGATGAGTGTCGCCTATGCTTTCAACCAGACGATCGTCGGAGACGTGTTTGGAGGCAACCCGGTCAGACTGAACGCCTTAGACGCACTGTCCAACGAGTGCAGCAAGGTGGAGGTTCCCTGCTGTTTTAGGGTGGCGTTATGTTGGTCGGACGTACGCTGCTGATAGTCATGGAAGGCGCCGTAACGGCTGTGCAGTACGTATCCACCGACCGATACTGCAACCATATTTGCAGCATGCTGGCGAGGCATTCGTCTTCATGGGCGGATATTCGCTCCCCATCGTGCACATCTTGTGAATGACATCCTTCAGGACAACGTCATCGCTCCAGCATGTTCTCCAGACATGAACCCTATCGAACATGCCTGGGATAGATTCTAAAGGGGTGGTTGTGGA
Source organism: Schistocerca serialis cubense (assembly GCF_023864345.2). Lineage (NCBI taxonomy): Eukaryota > Metazoa > Arthropoda > Insecta > Orthoptera > Acrididae > Schistocerca > Schistocerca serialis. The sequence continues at coordinate 124,272,300 of NC_064643.1, forward strand.
CGACGTGACCCACAATCCACTCTGAGGGATCTACGCCGAATCGCCGTTGAGAAGTGGGACAATCTGGACAAACAGTGTCTTGATGAACTTATGGATAGTATACCACGACGGATACAGGTATGCATCAATACAAGAGGGTATTAGAGGTACCGGTGTGTACAGAAATCTGGACCACCAAATCTGCAGGTCTCTCTGTATGGAGGTACAACATGCAATGTGTGGTTTTCATGAGCAATAAAAAGGACGGATATGATATTTATGTTAATCTCTATTCCAATTTTCTGTACAGGTTCCGGAAATATCGGAACCGAGGTGATGCAAAACGTTTTTTGATGTGTGTACAATGCACGGCGCCAGGCCTCGAGGTCACTGGCCCGCTCTCTGGGCCTCAGTATACAGAAGGACACTAGGGAGTCGTTTCGGTCCTGAGCCGCACCGTTAGCCTGTCCTCAGAATCCACAAAGCTCACGGCTGACTTTCAGATTCAGAACGAAAGATTTCCAGCACCAACTTATTTGGCATGTTAACTGAAAAATAAAAACTCCACTACTGGCCATTAAAATTACTACACCAAGAAGAAATGCAGATGATAAACGGCTATTCATTGGACAATATATTATACTAGAACTGACATATGATTACATTTTCACGCAATTTGGGTGCATAGATCCTGAGAAATCAGTACCCGGAACAACCACCTCTGGCCGTAATAACGGCCTTCATACGCCTGGGCATTGAGTCAAACAGACCTTGGATGGCGTGTACAGGTACAGCTGCCCTTGCAGCTTCAACACGATACGACAGTTCATCAAGAGTAGTGACTGGCGTATTGTGACGAGCCAGTTGCTCCGCCACCATTGACCAGACGTTTTCAATTGGTGAGAGATCTGGAGAATGTGCTGGCCAGGGCAGCAGTCGAGCATTTTCTGCATCCAGAAAGGCCCGTACAGGACCTGCAACATGCGGTCGTGCATTATCCTGCTGAAATGTAGCGTTCGTAGAAATCGAATGGAGGGTAGATTCACGGGTCGTAACACATCTGAAAAGTAACGTCCACTGCTCAAAGTGCCGTCAATGCGAACAAGAAGTGACTAAGACGTGTAACCAATGGCACCCCATACCATCACGCCGGGTGATACGCCAGTATGGCGATGACGAATACATGCTTCCAATGAGCGTTCACCGCGATATCGCCAAACACGGATGCGACCATCATGATGCTGTAAACAGAACCTGGATTCATCCGAAAAAATGACGTTTTGCCATTCGTTCACCTAGGTTCGTCGTTGAGTACACCATCTCAGGCGCTCCTGTCTATGATGCAGTGTCAAGGGTAACTGCAGTCGTGGTCTCCGAGATGATAGTCCATGCTGCTGCAAACGTCGTCGAACTGTTTGTGCAGATGGTTGTTGTCTTGCAAACGTCCCCATCTGTTGACTCAGGGATCGAGATGTGGCTGCACGATCCGTTACAGCCATGCGGATAAGATGCCTGTCATCTCGAGTGCTAGAGATACGAGGCCGCCGCGGTCCAGCACGGCGTTCCGTATTGCCTTCCTGAACCCACCGATTCCATATTCTGCTAACAGTCACTGGATCTCGACCAACGCGAGCAGCAGTGTCGTGATACGATAAAGTGCAATCGCGATAGGCTACAATCCGACCTTTATCAAAGTCCTCCTTACACGAGGCATCACAACAATGTTTCACCAAGCAACGCCGGTCAACTGCTGTTTGTGTATGAGAAATCGGTTGGAAACTTTCCTCATGTCAGCAAATTGTAGGTGTCGCCACCGGCGCCAGCCTTGTGTGAATGCTCTGAAAAGCTAATCATTTGCATATCACAGCATCTTCTTCCTGTCGGTTAAATTTCGCGTGTGTAGCACACCGTCTTCGAGGTGCAGCAACTTTAATGGCCAGTAGTGTACTATGACCAACCACTGCATGCACCTGAATAAATCTAACAAATTAATCTCATATCCGCACCAACGTAATCTTCTACTTTCCGATCTCATTGTGCACCACAATAATGGTAAAAAGTGAACAATTATGAAACGAGATACGCCCAATGGCGTTCCACATTTCATTATATCCCATCAAAATTTTTTTGTGGCAGATTTTCCGCTTAGGGGTGATAGTGCAGGATCTGCGAGCAAAATTTATCAACCCATTAGTCATCGTTGATAATGGCAAGTTAGAGCTTATTTTATTGGAGGATGGGGCAATAAGACATTACTATAATATTCGCGCAACACACAATCATTGTCAGAGAGACAACCGCACAACTACATTACTTTAGAGGCTGAACATTTCATCATAAATTGCATGTGTAATAAATCAACGGCGCACAAAGATATCAGATGAACTAGACTTGAAATGATCAAGGCAAAGACAAAAAAATTATGTTGATAGTGTATGAGACAATGTAGTGACACGGTAATTGTGTCAAACATAAATGAGAAAATGTATGTCTGTAGTCATGTTTGCTTCATAAACCAATTAGCTCCCAAGGCTAATGTGTCACTAAGTTTGGTTTACATGATACGAAAAACGATGAAATTTTTTAATAAACATTAAAGTGTATGCCCTACAGTGGAGGCCCATATTCGTGACATTACACACACTTCTGCATACGTTTTAATCTGCGAAAATATGCAAATAATGTAACACAGGATCAAAATGCACAAATTATAAATGTGTCTTCGGAGTCTTTCGCGACGGCATAAATGAATAAAACGTTATGGGTTTTCAAGCTGCGCCAATTCGTATAACATCCTCGAGCTTTCGATGACCATCTCCGCCATAGTCGGCAGGAGTTCACTGTCTGCCGGGGGCGCTACGGTTTCTCGTTTGTATAGGCATGATAACTTCACCAGTAGCCAATCAGATAGACCCAATGCGGCGCGCTCGCGTGAGTCGACCCTGGCAGCTGGCGGAACCATTGCCCGTGGCAGCACCGGTGACGTCAGGCGGCGCCAGGGTCAGGCGCCACGTTTGAAACTGCCGCTCCCGCGTCGCGCATCTGTCTCTGCTTTCTTTCGATGTCCAACGCCCGCCCCCATGCCCTGCTGAGTGTGTAACCCTGGTCTCTGTTGAAATTGTTGTTGTTTAAGCGAATCTTGGCCGCTTCCTTTATAACGGAGTCCCAATATGTAGACGCATGAGCCAACACTTTTGTATTTTCGAACTGTATTTTATGCCCGTTTTCTAGGCAATGCTCCGCTATGGCCGACTTGTCAAGCTCCCTTTGTTTTACATGGCGCTTGTGCTCGGTACAACGCTCCGCAACCGTGCGAATTGTCTGTCCAATGTACATGCTGCCACATGCACAGGATACACCAAAAACGCCGGACACTCGAAGACCAATGTCGTCTTTAACAGGGCGTAACATATCTCGTATCTTGGGGCGGGCCGGAGCACTGGTCTTAGCCTATGTTTCTGCAGCAGACGTCCTAACTTACTGCTAGTTGCTCCACCGTATGGCAGGAATGCAGTCCGTTTGGCCTCTTCTACTGATTCACCAGGTGCCTTTCGGGGGCGGCCCTTAAAAGCGTTTGCGAAGTCTCTTTTGCTGTATCCATTTTCCCCGAAAACACGTTTTAGGTTCTGCAATTCAGATTGTAAGCGGTCGTCGTCAGAAATAATCATGGCTCTATGAACCAACGTGTTCAGCACCGCCTTCTTGTGAACAGGATGGTGGAAACTATTGGCGTTCAGGCACCGATCAGTGTGTTGGTTTCTGGTACACTGAATGACCAAGCTGGCCTCCTTCCTTCCGCTCAACCAAAACATCCAAGAATGGTAGTTTGCCGTGCTTCTCCATCTCGACAGTAAATTTAATGTTGGGATGGACACCATTCATGTGATCGACGAACTGCTGAAGTGTATCTTCACCATGAGGCCATATCAGGAAGGTGTCATCATGTGATCGACGAACTGCTGAAGTGTAACTTCACCATGAGGCCATATCAGGAAGGTGTCATCAACGTATCGTAGAAAGCAAGACGGCCATGATGTCGAAGTTTGCAGAGCTTGCTCCTCAAAGCGCTCCATGAAATAATTTGCGACTGCTGGAGACGGTGGTGATCGCATGGCTGTCCCGTCCGTCATCTCATAATATTCATCGCAGTACAAAATGTACGTTGTCGTTAGGACGCGACGGAACAAGTTAATGATTCCAGATGGAAAATGTTGAACCAAAAGATCCAGCGTATCTTGTATTGACACCCTCGTAAAAAGTGACACAACGTCAAGGCTAACCATTAGGTTACGCCTCGTGCCGCCAGACCTCCCAGGCTTTATGGATTACCAAAGATACACAAGGAAAGTATTCCTCTGAGGGCCATTGTTAATGTAATCAGTTCGCCCAGCTACAGACATGCTAAACATCTGGTAGGATCATTAGCACCAAAACTGGGACATTGTGAACACCACGTTGTCAACTCGCAGAAATTTCTTGAGACACTCAAGAGAATGAAGGTAGACCCAAACGACCTAATGGTTAACCTGGACGTTGTGTCAGTTTTTACGAGGGTGTCAATATAAGATACGCTGGATCTTTTGGCCCAACATTTTCCATCTGGAATCATTAAGTTGTTCCGTCACGTCCTAACCACAACGTACTTTTTGTGCTGCGGTGAATATTCTGAGATGACGGACGGCACAGGCTCAGACCAAGTAGCTGCCTGCTATTATAATCAGCTTGTCGCCCGCCAGTCGCTAGCCACAGTCAGCTGGTTGCCTTCACTTACCCTTCTGTGGTGTTCGGCCTGCCGCCGGAAGTTGTCATCCGTGCTGTGGCCACCAGCACACCAGCGCCTTTTGTCTCGTTTGCTCTTGCATTCCCTTCTTCTTGTTGTTGTGCCTCGACCACCATCATAATCTGCACAGCACTGGACAATTTCGTTACAATACAGCAGACTAATCGTAATACTGAGCTGGCTCTGAGCACTATGGGACTTAACTTCTGAGGTCATCAGTCCCCTAGAACTTAGAACTACTTAAACCTAACTAACCTAAGGACATCACACACATTCATGCCCGAGGCAGGATTCGAACCTGAGACCGTAGCGGTCGCGCGGTTCCAGACTGTAGCGCCTAGAACCGCTCGGCCACCACGGCCGGCATTCCTAATACTCATATTACATATACGAATACCTTGATTTCTGTTTAGTAACATACCTTTTTTTAAAGTGAGACGTAATTGAAGCATAGATGATGATGTTTAGTTTGGAAGGCACTCAACTGCGCGGTTATCAATGCCTGTACAATTTCCCACCCGTTTCTCAGTCCAAACTCGCCACTTTCATGAATGATGATGAAATGGTGAGGGCAACACAAATACCCAGTCATCTCGAGGCAGGTGAAAATCCTCGACCCTTCCGGAAATCGAACCCGGGACCCCGTTCTCGGGAAGCGAGAAAGCGACCGCGATACCAAAAGCTGCGGACAGTTGAAGGATAGGCATCACAGATTTACACCTACCATTCATATGGATAAGTTACTAGATAACTTGTTACTGGGGTACGGTCGGTTGGGTACGTACATAATCAATGATACTCAAGTCATCGTATTTATGCTACATTATTACATGTACATCATGCTGTCGCCAGTTATTCCCTGTCACCAATTCTTTCAAGGTTACGTGCCGTAAGGGAGCAAGACCGTCACCGTAATTCCGGCAGCAAGAAATACCACACGTTGTCCATTTTTCCAGTTCAATTTTATTTTCTTGTTCCTTCAATGCCCTTACATCCTGTACATATGGCTACAAAGCGCTCTTTTCATTTTGTTTGACACTTGGCTGTCGTAATTGAGCGGCTTCTACTCCATGCACAGCCATTGTCTATAAGTAAGGCTGAAGGTCTGAAGATGGTAAAGTGATGATCAAAACCGGTCATCTTTTAATAAACGTGCGATCCACACTGTTTTATAATTAATTTCAACTAATAACTGCATCATAAAAAGAACTTTTACTCTGTCACGTTGGCTGCAGTATCTATTTTTAACGTTTATCATGGCCGTACTGAATCGGAAACGATAATTACGTAGTTAGTTTCATGTTCCATGGATTATTTTTCACGTTAAATAGTAATGGTGTGGAACGATCATGCTACATTCCATCACAAATTAATATTTAAAATTGTTTCCATGCTTAAAACACATAAGTTTATTTTTTTAAATATAAAGATGTGAGTTAGTAATTCTTACCTACCACCTTTTACTCATTACAATAACAGAAATTCCTCTACAGAAAAGAAGGAGTTGTCAAGAAGAAACTTTCTCACTTCGTTTTCAAATTTTACTTTGCTGTCTGTCAGATATTTTATATCCGTGGGTAAGTCATCAAACATTTTTGTTGCAGCATCGTGCATTCCTTTCTGTGATACGGACAATCCTAATGTGGAGTAACGAATGTAATTTTTCCGTCTGGTGTGTAATTATCTACAACATTGTTCCTTTTGAACTGAAGTTCATCATTTGCTGTCTGACTCGAAGAGTGGTTCACAGGAAAAGTAAATCCAGCAGGAGCCGATGTTCGTCTTGCACAAAGCAGCAACAAGACGGTCTATTAATATAAAATACAAGATATGGCTACAATCAAAATAGTTCCAACAGAACACACGTCTTCTGTTTAACTGGGCTGTATTAAACGAAACCATCTGGAAAAAGTTTCTGACAACTTACGTTCTGAAAGTCCTTACCTTTAACCAAATTATGATTATATTCTCTGTTACGCTCGAAACTTTACTTCTAATATAGCAAAAAAATAATTAATGCAGAGCTCGTATTGTTATATATGGTAATCAACAGCGTATTCATGATACTTTCGCCGGCCGGTGTGGCCATGCGGTTCTAGGCGCTTCAGTCTGCAATCGCGCGACCGCTACGGTCGCTGGTTCGAATCCTGCCTCGGGCATGGATGTGTGTGATGTCCTTAGGTTCGTTAGGTTTAAGTACTTCTAAGTTCTAGAAGACTGATGACTTCAGATGTTAAGTCCCATAGTGCTCAGACCCATTTTAACCATTTTTGAACCATGATATTTTCAGTTTTCAAACCACTAGAATTTACATATACTGCTCAGCAAAAGTATCGAATCCTATCGTAAAATGTAGCGTACGATACTAGCGGTCTCATTGACCTAGGCACTTCATGGACTATTCCAGGCCGGCCGATGTGGCCGAGCGGCTCTAGGCGCTTCAGTCTGGAACCATGCGACCGCTACGGTTGCAGGTCCGAATCTTGCCTCGGGCATGGATGTGTGTGATGTCCTTAGGTTAGTTAGGTGTAAGTAGTTCTAAGTTCTAGGGGACTGATGACCTCAGATGCTAAGTCCAATAGTGCTCAGAGCCATTTGAACCATTTGACTATTCCAGGTAGAGTCCATAACTGGATGATGTTTACTACTAGCATGCTTCGTGGTAGTTTCCGAGCCATGTAAACATACCGCTGACGCAGCGGCACACCGCTAGCAGTCCAGTATCAAAAAATGGTTGAAATGGCTCTGAGCACTATGGGACTTAACTTCTGAGGTCATCAATCCCCGAGAACTTAGAACTACTTAAACCTAACTAACCTAAGAACATCATACACACCCATACCCGAGGCAGGATTCGAACCTGAGACCGTAGCGGTCTCGCGGTTCCAGGCTGTAGCGTCTAGAACCAGTCCAGTATCAACAACAGCTTCACTCAGTTTGTTCAAATTCAAATGGCTCTGAGCACTATGGGGCTTAACATCTCAGGTCATCAGTCCCCTAGAACTTAGAACTACTTAAACCTAACCAACCTAAGGACATCACACACATCCATGCCCGAGGCAGGATTCGAACCTGCGATCGTAGCGGTCGCGCGGCTCCAGACTGAAGCGCCTAGAGCCACTCGGGCACCAGCGGCCGGCTCACTCCGTTAGTGTTCAGCAATGCAATAACATGTCACGTAGAGGCGTACAACACTTTGACTGTATCAGGATAGTGGCTTTATTTTCAGCATATCATACACAGCAAGATGTTGCCGATCGGTTACCAGTCACTCAAAGTGGTGTGTCTAAGGTGTGGAAGAAGTACAGAGAGACGGGAAATGTGAACGATAGGCCTCGTATGACAACACCAATGCAGGATCATTTCCTCCAACTGTCGGCTCGCAGGCGCCCGACATCAACTGCCAGAAATATTGGAAATGACTTTTCCCGCGCGATAGGGATTCGTATCTCAGACCAGAAGACCAATGCCAAGTTTTGCACTAAACCAACGGAATGGACGCAGTCGAAGTACCTGTAATCCTGTACATCAAAATTGGACCATTGCAGAAAGGACTAAGGACATGTCTGCTGAGGGGACGAGGATTGGTTTGCCACCGGTCACTAGACGTATTAGGATTTGGAGAAGCGCTATACGACACCATGAACGCCGATACGTTCAGGAAGTCCACCCGTTTGCAAGCGGATGTGTAATGTTCTGAGTGACAATAATGATGGATCGGCAGACCCCTCTAATTCCACATGTACGGCAATTTGACCGGTCTCCGATACCTACAAAAGGTGCTACAAACGATTTTAAGGCTCTATAGACGTGAAATCGATGACAACTTCGTCCTAGTCGATTACAGTGGAAGGTCTCGGTATCTTCAAAGATGCAACATCAACCGAATGCATTGACCAGCACAGTCACCAGGCATGAATGCAACTCAGCATGCATGGGGCCTATTGAAGGAGGCAATTGCACAGTTACCAAATCCACCTGACAAGCTTCAGGACCTGAGTGAAGCTGCTACTGAGGAGTGGGATCTCATATTGTAAGTTAAACTGTATGGTCTAATCCAGAGCATGCCTTACGGAGTGGGGGGGAGACATACTCACTGCTAGAGGCTGATAAAGATCACCATGAGATAAAGATTTTCACTGCTTTTGTTTTCAAGAGGTACACTTAGGAATTATGTTTATTTTATTAATAATGTAGAAATCTCAATAGATGTACCATTAGAAGTCGTAGTAATAAACTCCATGATAGTCCACACTTTTGTTGAGATGTTTATTTTCGCGAGGAAAATAAACGATGTTCTGAAACGTATGGGCAAAACTTTTACCCAACTTTCAGCTTCCAGCAGTGTGCAAAATTTTTATGGTGGTATTACGCCCTCTCCCTCTTCCTGCTTCTCTCTCTCTCTCTCTCTCTCTCTCTGTCTCTCTATTGTTACCAACCCTCTGACCAGCCTGATACGGTCCGCCACGTCTTTCTCTCCTGTGCCAACCACCCTTCATCTCAGAATAGCAGTTGAACTCAATGTCCTGAATTATTTGTTCGATGTATTCCGGTCTCTGTCTTCTCTTCCTCTCTTACAGTCTTTACTCTCTACAGCGCCCTCTGATATCATGGGTTATTCCCTGATGTCTCATCAGTGAATGTCCTGTCACCCATCCCGTCTTCCTCGGCCATTCTGGGGTAAACTTCCTCCATTTCTTGTCTTATCAGCCCATCTAATTTTCATCACCCTTCTGTAGCACCACATCTCAAAACGTTTCGATTCCCTTCTTTTCTGGCTTCCTCAAAGTCTGCGATTCACCTCTATACTCCGCTGCACTCCAGGAGTACGTCCTCAGAAATTTCTTCCTCCAAAAGGACATGATTGATCCTGTTAAATTTCCTTTCATCAGGAACGTCCTCTTTGCCTGTGCTAGTTTACTTTTTTATGTCCTCCTTGGTACACGTGTAGTATGTTATTCTGTTCCCACTGTAGCACAGTTCTTTCACTTCATGCACTTCGTTGTCCGCAGTTACTCCTAATCTCATTTCTGGTGCTCCTCATTTTTATTTTTTACATTTATTCTCAAATCACTTTCCGTGGTCAACAGACTGTTTATTCCATTCAGTACCTCCTGTAATTCATCCTCACTTGCACTCAAAATATCAATGTCATCAGCCAGTCACTCATTGATATTTTTTCACCATGAATTTTAATCTCATCACTGAAACTGTCCTATATAGTTCAATGTACTTGTTGAACAGTAGGGGAGAATGACTACAGGCCTTATCTTATATCCTCTCTAATCTGGGCATTTTATTCTTGGTCTTCCGTTCTTATTGTTCCTTCTTGGTTCTTATACATGAAGCATACTACCCGCATTTCGCTATAGCTTAAACTTTGACATTTTCAAATATTCTGCTCCATTTTACATTGTCGAAGGCTTTTCCTTTGTCAATAAATCCTGTAAAGACGTTTTAGTTTTCCTGATATCTTCCTCACCGCTCGAATCACTTAAACAGTTAAAATGCAGGACTGAGGGACAAGACGTTACGTTGACGTCCATCCAGTGTGAATAAGACGCCATTTGACGGCGACGTTCCCTTCCGTCGGCGTCTAGCGCGGCTCCGCCTTAAATAGCGGCCAGCGCGGCGTGTTGTAGGAACAGGTTCTGCAGCACAGGTCTGAGCCGTCAAAGGCCCGCCCGTAAATAACGAGCACAAAGGGCGCTTCTCTTGAGCCTCTCGCTAGGCTGGAACGCCTCTAAGTACCACTGGAGGCCGCTGGAGGGGTATAAAAGCCGATATCAATAGGAGTGTGGCTACTACACCACTCTAAAGCCACATCGCGTGCGTGGGTTGGGCCTGCATAGAGACAAGAAAGGATTACATCGTCAGTTTTACAGCCAAGCACGCAATGGCCCAACTCCTCCAAATGTAGACGGCTAGAGGTCGTTTTGTCAGTAGTTACACGAGAAGTGCCCCACCTGTTTACAAACAGATTATCCAACCTGTAGTGCAAGGAACTTAGGCCTTGATGGGGAGCACTCAATTAGGTTGAATGCCTCAGCAGTGATTATTGTTCGTGGATGTTAGGAGCTCACTACTTCAATCTCGTGGTTGCTTAATAATAAAGTAATGAGATCTCACCGTCACAACTGTAAGATGGCTGTATTCTCGGAGACATCAGATGTCACCTCACATTCCTATTAATACACAGATGACTAAAATTCGTTACATGAAAATGAATATCTAAATTTTTCCTCTGAACTCACGAGGGAAACTTTGCGGCACTTTTATAATGAAACACCAACATCAGAGGGGCACTGACAACAGAAACTCTCCAGCCCACCGCACTCAGATTTAGGTGGTGATATGGACCAGTGGATACCGCGTCAAAAACTCAACAGAGATCAAGCATGAAAACAAGAAGAAAGTGTACTGAACTGTGAAAAAAGAAGCAAAATCGAAACAGTCCACAACCAAGATCTGCGTATCGAACGATCTCAATCGCCCAAAGCGTCGTGGTTAGGTTGTCACCGTGTTGGACTCCGAAAGGCGAGATCCGTGTTCTAATTATCCCTCATTCCCAATTTTTTTTTTTTTTTTTTTTTTTTTGCAAAATTATGAAGAGTTCGTCCGGTCATTGACGTATCTGTGTTGCTGTGTCCAAATTTGTGTGTATCGTGTTGTAATGTCCGTTAGCGACAGCGAGGTGTAAGGAAAGGACATAAATACCGTATGTTATGACTTTTGCGCTACGTTTTGGAAGTTTTGACTTTGAATTCCTTTGTTGAAACATAGTTCGCTTCTGTGAAAGGTCTATGAGGAATCTCGCCTGCTCTCACTATTCATCACATTTCCTTGCGGTGGTAACATATTCTTACCATTTGACTCATATTCCATAACTAACGTATAGTATGACAACTGCCAAGACTACCGAAGGAAATATATGGGGTACGAGGGAGATTGAGAAGCAAAGTAACTGATGATGGTCGAAGTAGAGAGGATATAAAATGTAGACTGGCAATGGCAAGGAAAGTGTTTCTGAAGAAGAGAAATTTGTTAATATCGAGTATTGAGTTAAGTTTTAGGAAGTCGTTTCTGAAAGTATTTGTATGGAGTGTAGCCATGTATGGAAGTGAAACATGGACGATAAATAGTTTAGACAAGAAGAGAATAGAAGCTGTCGAAATGTGGTGCTACAGAAGAATGCTGAAGATTAGATGGGTAGATCACATAACTAATGAGGAGGTGGTGAATAGGATTGGGGAGAAGTTTGTGGCACAACTTGACTAGAAGAAGGGATCGGTTGGTAGGACATGTTCTGAGACATCAAGGGATCACCAATTTAGTATCGGAGGGCAGCGTGGAGGGTAAAAATCGTAGAGGGAGACCAAGAGATGAATACATCAAGCAGATTCAGAAGGATGTAGGATGCAGTAGGTACTTGGAGATGAAGAAGCGTGCACAGCATAGAGAAGCATGGAGAGCTGCATCAAACCAGTCTCAGGACTGAAGACCACGACAACAACAACAACACGAGGGAGATCTGAACACGGATCGCCCGCTATGCAGTCCAACACTGTGACTGCACGACCAAGACGTAGTGATTCTTGGAAAGCGCTCGGTGTTGCACATCTTGAGCTTGGACCTTTCACTGTTTCTGTTTTGCTTCTTTTTTCCACAGTTCAGTAAACCTTCTTCCTGTTTTTGACGGGCTATCCACCGGGTCATCTTACCACTAAATTTGAGAGGGTGCAGTGGGAGTTTCCCTTGCCAGTGCCCCTTTGACGCCGACGTTTCATTATAAAAGTACCGCAAAGAAAAGGGTTTTTCCAAAAAAGCACTGCCCATTTCTGACGATCACATAAAAGCGGATGGTTTCTTACTTCAACCCCTCCGCGTTGTTCACGTGATCACAACGTGCGGCATGGCGGAAGTCAGAGTCGCACGGTAATGATGAAGGGAACTACGATTGTTGACTTGAGAATGAGCGTGAAGTATTGATGAAATCAACAACGGGTAAAATCTCGAGGGTGCAAGAATACGTTCCGCCTTACATCGTATTGCACTTACCAAAGGCTACGGAAGACCCTTCCTCAGCAGGACCTGGAATAGCTTGGTTCTGCTTAGCTTGTAAAATGATTTTTAACTGTCAATAAAAAAACAGAACTAAGTATATCAAATTCTCTGTGTTTTTCTGACTTAAACCTTATTCCTCTAAAAAAAGAGAGAGAGCAGAGGGGGTCGGGGAGAGAGGGGGGGGGGGGTTGAGAGAGGTCGATGAACCTTGGTTCGTTATCACACGTTTGGACCGTGGTCTTCAGTCCGGAGACCAGTCTGATCAAGAGCTCCCTGCTCTAGTCTATCCTTTGCAAGCTCCTTCATTCCTGGATAACTCTTGCAACGTACCTTAATCTTAACCTGCTTACTGTACGCTAGCTTTAGACTCCCTCTACAACTTTAACCCCCCCCCCCCCCCCGCCATCCCAGATTCGTTGGTGCCTCAGGATTTATATTCTCAACTGACCTCCTCTTCAAGTCACATTTCTTTTCTCACTAATTTGATTCAGAAGCTCCTACTTAGTTATCTAAGTTACCCATCTAACCAATAATGCCCTTCTGATGCATCACGTTTCAAAACATTTTACTCTCTTCGTGTCTCGACTGTCTATCGACCACATTTTACCTCCATTGAAGAAAAAATTCCAGCCAAATATCTTCAAAACAGATTTCTTAACACTTAAATTTATATTAGATGTTAACAGACATCCCTTTTTGAGAGATAAGCTTCTTGCTATTGTACATCTCCATTTTATATGTCGTCTGTAGTTCGACCATCATGTTCTATAGTCCTGTCCGCATATCAAAATACATCTACTACTTTTTCGCGTCTCATTTCCTAATCCAATTCCCTCAGCATCACCTGATATAATTCGACTGCATTTCATTACATCTGTTTCACTTTTCTTCGTGTTCATTTTATAACCTCTCTTTTTTGAGAATGTTGATGGCATATTTTGTGATTTATTGATAATGATAAAGATCAGGATTGCTGGACGCGATTCCACGTTGTATGCTACAAATTAAAATAGGGAAGACGGAGGCAACGTTACATAGGCGACAAGAAAATAACAATAAATTTATTGATGTGGCGTAAGTTTATCTGTGGGGCAATCAAACCTTTTCTCGTCGGTATGTTGAAATTTTTAGAACGAATGGTTATGGCTGGAAAATAGTAATCCCGGTGAGTCCTGACCGTGTAATTGTTACCGTTAAAGCAAAAAATCAGTTTTGAATAAAAATACCAATGATAATCTGACTTTTTGTAAGATGCAGGCTATAGGCTCGAACGAAGCACGTGGTAGTTTGAATACGATGACGTGCTAATGGCGCACCATCGTTGTGACATCAAACCGACAACTTCCTACCAATGTAACAGACGAATATTCATGAAAGAGCTTATATCAGTGGATCATGGTGCTGAGTGCTCTACTTAAAATAAAATGTAACGGATTTTCAAGCATTTACCTATTTTTTCATTAGTAATTATGATGACAAAAAAATACAGAAGCTTCTCGTCTGGAAGCTCTGACAGGAAGAAAACTGAACGAGATGAATGTAGCGTCAGGACACAGTCGTCTGCGAGGTGTGTTGTGGCGTTGAGGCAGCTGAAAGTTTTCATTACGCGCCGCCAGCAGCAGCAGTAATAATTTATTCTTTGAGTTTAGCATTCCGTATACCGCTCATCGTAATGCGTATATTGTTACAAAAGTCCCCGTTACGATCTAATGCTCATCACTCAGGGGCAGTTCTACTTTCAAGTACAAGGTCTCACAATCTGTCCACCGTTCTGGGCAATTACAGGTTGATTTTTAAGCCGACGGAAAATAAGCCACAATCACAATGCGAAAAAAATATCACAAGATGACAGACAAACCAACTCTATCAAGATCAGCCGAGCGCTTACCTCCATTGCGGCCACATAGCCCTGAACTATGGTTCGCGAAATCTGAAGCAGTATTTACGACGCCGACATCCTTGCTGATTCAACAGAGTTTTGCCCTAGTAGTGAGCCAGCTAGATCATCATTTCGCCGACGAAGTATAGGACGTCATATCTTCACCAACGGGAGCAAATCCTTACGATAAACTCAAGACAGGATTAATTCGAGGAGTCACTGCCTTGTAGGAAGACGAAATTCGTTAAGTGCTGATGCAGGATGATGTCACAGTACTTTTGATGTCTAAGAAGGACGGCGAAAGACGGTGTTGTTTCAAATAATTCGCTGCGCACCATTTGGAGCAGCAGCCCACCAAAGCGATAATTTTGTCCCAGACACAACTGCCATTTGACGGCGCTCCAGATCTTGCGGACCGAATTCGAGAAGCCATTGCTCTTGCTCAAGTTAGCGCAGTAACAGACCGCGCGACAGTACAATAATGCCAGTAGTAGTTAAGAACGCAAAGGCTGAGTTATTGAGTAGACAAATCAGCAAGCTGTTGTCTCATAGCGGTACCGACATCGATAGACGGCGATACCGCAGGACATCAAGGAACCGTTTATCGACTAACGCTACGTCTTCTAATGCAGAGCACCCCACATGCTTGTAAACTGCAAATGTACTGCAGCGTGTGCACGTCTAAATGTGTGTTCAGGCAATCCTAGGTTACTTTCCATGGACATCAGATATCTTCTGCAGGCTCCATGCCACTATCATATAAGGCTGAAGCTGTTCTGGAGATACCGAAACCGAACACCGTTAAAGAATTACGCCAGTTCCTAGGAGTGTTGAATTTTTATCATCGCCATCCACCGCCTTTAGCAGAACTTCAGGAAGTGTTATCTGGAGCACTTGCTGGGCGGTCGGTTAGAAACAGTACTTTAGCTTGATGCCCCCATGGCATTAGTGGTGGACGAAAGTCAGACAGTTACCGCTGTGGTGTTGCAACAGTCGTCATATGGCTCGTCGCAACTGCTTCTATACTGTTCTTACAAACTGTCACCGTCACAACGGAAGTGGAGTGCCCATGACCGCGAACTTCTACCGATTTATGAAACAGTGAAGTACTTTTGGTGACGAATAGTGTGGTGTCACCGCCAGACACCACACTTGCTAGGTGGTAGCCTTTAAATCGGCCGCGGTCCGGTAGTATACGTCGGACCCGCGTGTCGCCACTATCAGTGATTGCAGACCGAGCGCCGTCACACGGCAGGTCTAGAGAGACGTCCTAGCACTCGCCCCCAGTTGTACAGCCGACTTTGCTAGCGATGGTCCACTGACAAATTACGCTCTCATTTGCCGAGACGATAGTTAGCATAGCCTTCAGCTACGTCATTTGCTACGACCTAGCAAGGCGCCATTATCAACTGCTATTTATCTTGTGATGCATGTACCGTCAGACCGATGTTCACCAATTATGGATTAAAGTTAAGTATTCCACAGCTACGTCCTGTTTTTACTAGTTCATTTCCGTGTCCTGTTCCAGACCTCACGCCAGCCTGCGTGAGCTTAAACGCGTGCCTTTCGGCTACCCGTCATTGTCGATTGGCTGTCTTGCCAGTCCACAACAGATAGGACAAACGGAATTTACCACCTACAGTCTACACGGATCGCAAGCTACTGAAATTCCGCTTCAAGCGGAACAGCAACTACTCGCCTTGTCGGTGTAATCACCAAAATTTATAGCTCAATTTAAGACCGACATCAAGCACATTTCCAGAACTGACAGTGTAGCTGCTGGTTACTTCTCATGCATCAACAGTGGGTCAAGTCGTATTGATTTCACACAACTCGCATAGGCACAAAAAAGCCGACCAAGAGCTCCAGAGTTTCCCAAGAGAAGCTACGTCTCGTTAGAGTTGCAGATTGTAAACTGTATTGCGATGCCGCTCAGGGAAGAAGTCGTTCTTTCCTACTAGCTGCATTTCGCAGACAAGCCTTCGCAGACTACGCAACTTGTGTGATCCTGGGGCCGTTCAACATTTCGCCTGCTATCGAAGCGTTTTGTCTGGCCTGGGATCGAAAGTCACTACAGTAAGTGGATACGAACACGGTCTGTTCCAAAAATTCGTAATTTCGTGCCAATGGTGTGTTGGAGCGACATGTAGCGGGCATCACTGCACACGCCTATGTTTAACGTGTAACTACCGCAAGTTTCGGTGTTGTACGTCTGTTAGTTGTTGTTCAGTGTTGCATTGAATAGAACGTTGTGTCGCACATTGCGACTTTCGAGATGGCAGAGTTAGAGGAGCAACAAGTCTGCATTAAATTTTTGCTTGTAACTCAAGGAAACCTTTACAGAGAGAAAACAAATGATGAAGGAAACCTTCGGTGATGAGTGCTTTATCCGTACTCGGTGTTACGAATGGTTCACACGGCTTAAAAATGGCCGAACGGAAGTTAAAGATAACCCTCGTCCAATACGCCCTTCCACGTCTACCGACGACGTTCATGCCAGAAACATCAGTGAAATAGTACGTGCAAATCGAGGACTGACTGTCCGAGGGACTGTAGAAGAATGTAACGTTCTAGTTGGATCATGTCATGAAATCCTGGCAGAGCACCTTGGAATGCAAAGTGTTGCCACCAGGTTCCTCGCGCGGCTGCCTCGCAATCTGTGAAGAGCTCATGGTTGCATAAACGAGAACGAGACCTTGCTTCAGAAAATCATAATTGGTAATGATACGTGGTCTACGGCTATGATGGTAACACCAAAGTTCAGTCTTCATTGTTGTTGTTGTGGTCTTCAGTCCTGAGACTGATTTCATGCAGCTCTCCATGCTGCTCTATGCTGTGCAAGCCTCTTCATCTCCGAGTACCTACTGCAACCTACATCCTTCTGAATCTGCTTACTGTATTCATCTATTGCTCTCTCTCTACGATTTTTACCCTCCATGCTGCCCTCCAATACTAAATTGGTGATCTCTTGAGGCCTCAGAACATGTCCTACCAACTGATCCCTTCTTCTAGTCAAGTTGTGCCACAAACTTCTCTTCTCCTCAATCCTATTCATTACCTCCTCATTAGTTATGTGATCTACCCATCTAATCTTCAGCATTCTTCGGTAGCACCACATTTCGAAAGCTTCTATTCTATTCTTGTCTGAACTATTTATCGTCCACGTTTCACTTCCGTACATGGCTACACTCCATACAAATACATTCAGAAACGACTTCCTGACACTGAAATCTATTCTCGATGTTAACAAATTTCTCTTCTTCAGAAACGCTTTCCTTGCCATTGCCAGTCTACATTTTATATCCTCTCTTCTTCGACCATCATCAGTTATTTTGCTCCCCAAATAGCAAAACTCCTTTACTACTTTAACTGTCTCATTTCCTAATCTAATTCCCTCAGCATCACCCGACTTAATTCGACTACATTCCATTGTCCTCGTTTTGCTTTTGTTGATGTTCATCTTATACCCTCCTTTCAAGACACTGTCCATTCCGTTCAACTGTTCTTCCAAGTCCTTTGCTGTCTCTGGCAGAATTACAATGTCATTGGCGAACCTCAAAGTTTTTATTTCTCCTCCATGGATTTTAATACCTGCTCCAAATTTTTCTTTTGTTTCCTTTACTGCTTGCTCAATATACAGATTGAACAACATCGGGGAGAGGCTACAACCCTGTCTTACTCCCTTCCCAACCACTGCTTCCCTTTCATGTCCCTCGACTCTTATAACTGCCATCTGGTTTCTGTACAAATTGTAAATAGCTTTTCGCTCTCTGTATTTTACCCCTGCCACCTTCAGAATTTGAAAGAGGGTATTCCAGTCAACATTGGCTTTCTCTATGTCTACAAATGCTAGAAACGTAGGTTTGCCTTTCCTTAATCTATTTTCTAAGATAAATCGTAGGGCCAGTATTGCCTCACGTGTTGCAATATTTCTACGGAATCCAAACTGATCTTCTCCGAGGTCAGCTTCTACCACTTTTTCCATTCGTCTGTAAAGAATTCGCGTTAGTATTTTGAGGTAGTTCGGTAATTTTCACGTCTGTCAACACCTGCTTTCTTTGGGATTGGAATTATTATATTCTTCTTGAAGTCTGAGGGTATTGTGCCTGTCTCATACATCTTGCCTACCAGATGGTAGAGTTTTCTCAGGACTGGCTCTCCCAGGGCTGTGAGTAATTCTATTGTAATGTTGTCTACTCCCGGGGCCTTGTTTCGATTCAGGTCTTTCAGTGCTCTGTCAAACTCTTCACGCAGTATCATATCTCCCATTTCATCTTCATCTACATCCTCTTCCAGTTCCATAATATTGTCGTCAAGTTCAGTCGTCATAAAGGGTCGTAAATGTTTTTCCAAGACCAAAGAGAGCTCGTCAGGTAAAGTCAAATATCAAAGCCATGCTGATAGTTTTGACATTGAGGGATTAGTTTATCGTGAATTCGTGCCTCAGGGACGAACTGTTGATTGATGGTAGTACCGGTGGGTGTTGCGACGCCTCCGAAGAAATGTGAGAAATAAACGGCCTGAAATGTGGCAAGACAGTTCATGGCTCTTACATCACGCTTCCGCCCCCGTACGTTCATCCCTGTTCGTGCGTGACTGTTGCACAAAGAACAAAGTTACTGTACTGCCTCATCCTCCGTACTCTACAGACCTGCCCCCTGCGACTTCTTTCCATTATAAAAGAAAATTCTCAGAGAGCGCTTTCGCAGTCCACACAGCAGGCGTATCAAAGCTGCTTCTGGAAGTGAAAACGGCGTTGGGAGAAGTGTATCCGTTGTAGAGGAGAGTAAGGAGACCCTACACAATAAGTAACAGGTAAGCGTAGAAAAATAGTGTGGACAAAGTTCCGGAATTTTTTGATCAGTTCTCGTACATGTTTGCAATACGAACGTAGCGAAGCGTCTCGCCACGTGCACGCTCCAACCGGTGATTTCTCCTACAAAACTTTACATGTTTCGTTCAAGTGTACACTGTTGGCCATTGAAACTGCTACACCACGAAGATGACGTGCTACAAACGCCAAATTTAACCGACAGGAAGAAGATGCTGTGATATACAAATGATTAGCTTTTCAGTGGATTCACACAAGGTTGGCACCGGTGGCGACACCTACAACGTGCTGACATGAGGAAAGTTTCCAACCGATTTCTCGTACACAAACAGCAGTTGACCGACGCTGCCTCGTGAAACGTTGTTGTGATGCCTCGTGAAAGGAGGAGAAATGCGTACCATCACGTTTCCGACTTTCATAAAGGTCGGATTGTAGCCTATCGCGATTGCGGTTTATCGTATCGCGACATTGCTGCTCGCGTTGGTCGAGATCCAATGACTGTTAGCAGAATATGGAATCGGTGGGTTCAGGAGGGTAATACGGAACGCTGTGCCAAATCCCAACGGCCTTGGATCACTGGCAGTCGAGATGACAGGCATCTTATCCGCATGGCTGTAACGGACCGTGCAGCCACGTCTCGATCCCTGAGCCAACAGATGGGGACGTTTGGAAGACACCAACCATCTGCACGAACAGTTCGACGACGTTTGCAGCAGCATGGACTATCAGCTCGGAGACCATGGCTTCGGTTACCCTTGACGCTGCATCACGCACAGGAGCGCCTGTGATAGTGTACTCAACGACGAACCTGCGTGCACGAACGGATAAACGTCATTTTTTCGGATGAATCCAGGTTCTGCTTACAGCAGCATGATGGTCGCATCCGTCTTTGGCGACATGGCGGTGAACGCACATTGGAAGCGTGTATTCGTCATCGTCATACTGGAGTATCACCCGGCGTGATGGTATGGGGTGCCATTGGTTACACGTCTCGGTCACCTCTTGTTCGCATTGAACAGTGGACGTTACATTTCAGATGTGCTACGACCCGTGGCTATACCCTTCGTTCCATCGCTGTGAAACCCTACATTTGAGCAGGATAATGCACGACCGCATGTTGCAGGTCCTGTACCGGGCTTTCTGGATACAGAAAATGTTAGACTGCTGCGCTGGCCAGCACATTTTTCAGATCTCTCACCAATTGAAGACGTCTGGTCAATGGTGGCCGAGCAACTGGCTCGTCGCAATATGCCAGTCACTACTCTTGATCAACTGTGGTATCGTGTTGAAGCTGCATGGGCAGCTGCACCTGTACTCGCCATCGAAACTCTGTTTGACTCAATGCCCAGGCGTATCAAGGACTGTTAGGATTAGTCGCTGGCCGGAAGCGGTGTCAGTAGACAATATTTCTGCAATCGTTAAGCTCCGTTTTTTTATCGGCGTCGTTTTCTAAGTTCGATAACCCACTGCCCATTACTGCCGACCGCGACCACCAATATGAGTCTGACCTGCTCGTCTAGCTCGCAAAGTTCTGCAGATACGCGCACTACCAAAACCATCAGCTGTCATCCGGCAAGTAATGGCACGATCGAGCGATTTTCAAGCTGCATTCATTTGTCACGACGCTAACTTGACGCCCGCTCTCCCGATAGTTCTACTTGGTCTGCGAAACACGGGCAAGCCATACATAAACAGGTCGTCAGCGGAACTTGTTTGTGGTGAAGCAGTACATCTTCCAAGAGAATAAATAGATGCAAATTCTCTGCAGTCATCCACTCACGACCAACCAGACTTCATACTTCGTCTAAGGGACCACGTTTCCCGCATTCGTCCCCACAAAGCTTTCACATATGGCACGCCACCCAGTGACGTGCATCACGATGTGGATAGTTGCTGCCGGCCACTGTGGCCGAGCGGTTCTCTTCAGTCTGGAACCGCGCTGCTGCTAAGGTCGCAGATTCGAATCCTGCCTCGGGCATCGATGTGTGTGATGTCGTTAGGTTCGTTAGGTTTAAGTAGTTCCAAGTCTAGGGGACTCATGACCTCAATTGTCAAGTCCCATAGTGAATAGAGCTATTTGAACCATTTTTTTGATAGTTGCTCTCAGATAATGCCAAGTGTGGACGATGAACTGGGTGTAGTTATCCTAAAGCAGCGTTTGGGTTGGGCCATAATGCAAGAAAGCAGCGATCATGCATAATTGTTTATCTAAATAAAAGTGAGCAATCTTGTGACGATAGTAAAATAGCTTTTAAAAACAAGTAAGACGTTAAACAAGTTCTTGATTATTAACGAGGAAATGAGATTAGCAATTAACATCAGCAAGGGATATTATAAACAATTTAGAAACTATGCAATTTTTCAAAGATTAACAGGTATCTGAAGTCAGCCAGAGTATATATTAATAATCAAAGCCTTAACACTTACAACATCTTTCAATTGGCTTTTAAATATAAAATCTTAAATGATTGCAGCAAATTTGGAAGCGATTGACAATAGCCACACAAGACAACATCCGTTTGTGAGATAAGTTCAGATCTAGGAGGAGAAGTTATACAGACACAGTTCAGCATCGCGATAGACGGGGTAGCCCGACGGACGGGGTGGGTAGTGCGAACTCACCACCGACAGGTATGTGGGTGGATGGGGTAGGTCCTGTACAACGTGAACAACAGCAGACTAAGAACTAACCTTAGCAAACTAATAACAGTGCACTGCTTTACAGAGGGCGACACATATTTCATTATACTATCATTTAAGGGCCAAACATAAATAAATGATCAAAGATCTACCCGGTCATCGAATATGATGATGATCAACAAACGAATTAACAACTGGGTAGCACTTTGATTACAAGAATGAGAAAACATTTAAGGCTTGTTACCCCCAAAATTAATGGAAAACAGTTACTTGTACTAATTACGCAGCAGTAATAGTCACTAAAAACTATTTTGAATTTGAAGAAAATTCAAACTTACTGACTTCTAACATGCTTTGCAATAAAGTTACTTTGCCATAAGTAACGAATCGGGCAGCTCTTTGCAACGTAAACTCCACTATTTAGAGTAGCTAAGCAACCGAATCTCAGATGACAAGCTAGGTTTACAAGGCTGCCTGCGACAACGACAGAGGAAAAGTACGTTCTTATTTTAGCAGAATTACCATAGAAAATCTGAGGGCGAGTCAACTAACAACCTCACCAAAACGTTTTACAAATACTTAACTAAAATGACTACAGTGGAAAGGCTCTCTGATTAAATTAGACTAACTTATCTAAACTGTCTTGCAAATGCTTACCAAAAATGATTACAGTGAAAAGGTACACTGATTAAATTAGACTTCACTGTATTTAAAAGGAAGAAGAGCACACAGTTCAGACCTTAACATGTTCCACGGTAAGCCACCCGAAATATGACCAATTAAAACAGGCAGTCCTGATTTACGTAACTCCACTAACTCTGTAACACAGATCAGGGAACTTTCATACATTTCACAAACAGTTGCGACTAACGGCTGTTATGAAACAGGGTTGCTTCCGTTAAGGTAAACTCCAGTTCTGTCAGAACAAATCCCCATAAACAGCAAAGACAGCAGATTCTCCGCGAAGGAGAAAATAATCGAAGCACTACGACTTTAACAAAACAAGCGCAGAAGCCACAGAAAGAGTCTCACCAAAATATTTGATGACTCAGTAGTGAAGTGGCACTCAAAATCTCCACATGCTAGGCACAGGAAAATTTCATGAGTCTCATCTCCACCGCAGCCAACCAAAACACCGTCTTCGCAGGATGAGATCTGCGCAGAAGCCGTTTACTGGTGCCTCCAGATGGCGGAAGTAAACCGGACTCGGGCCCGCAAGTCTCCTTCCGATTCGGCCCGCAAATTCTCTCAACCTTAGCGCCGGTGAAAGTTCCTCGCGCGGAGAACCACCAAAGATTATGCCCCACAACCGCGATCTAGCAATCGATTGGTCGATGCGAGCCGGCACAGCTCAGACGGTGTAAGATCTTCGTTACAACCTCCTTATATTGGTCCACACCGTCCTTTATGAATGGCAGGAACACAACCGTTTCTCGCAATCGCGTCAAGCCAGCGTACATCTTCCAGCACCCACCACAAGTTGAAGAAGCGCGAAGACAGTAGCAGCACCACAACCACAAGTGCAGATGCAACAACCCCCGACACAGAACTGCAGGCACTGCGCGTGATTTGATCCGGACGTCGAGTATAGTCTCCTGTGCGTTTTCTCGACGGCGCTCCGCCTCCACTAAGGGGCGGCTGTAGCATCAAATAGCCATTGTCTGCAACACGTTTTGTGCGTGTTGTTGCCCCAGCTTCTAGTATGACAAAAAAATTAGGTTAAATATATTTCAATTCTTTCAATTTAAATCTGTGTTTCGTACTAGAATGTCGTGTTCCCAGTTTGGCACAGCTTTGCCACAGGAGACACGAAAGCGGTCGACGACGTCCGTCTTCTGGTCGGCTCCTGGTCGTTGTCAGAAGGAGGCTAGTTTTTGATTACGCAAAGACTTCTATTATCTGGAAAAGAACAATCCGGATTTCTCTCCGTAATCTGTATGAATTTTATCAATACCTAAGGGACCTTTAACAATGAACAGTAAAAAAAATTGCATTTGCAAATGAAATCATTAATAAATGGGGCAGCTATGAGTTGTATAGAAGACAAGGGGCGGCCTTCTGTACACGACCAGGATGCCGCAGTATTCTCTGCTGTAGCAAAGGCTGTTTGACATTTATAAAAATAATATTGCATGGAGGTTAAAAAAGTATAAAGGAAAAGAACAGAATAAGAAACCTGGTAAACACTAAATATATTCAAACAATTCTCACTAGCAAATTAGGGCTTATTTATCAACAATATAACTTACATAAGTACTTTTCTAACTGTATGGTGCGATCAGATTTCAGCCTGTCCTGTGCTTCGTTAAAGACAATTCTTGCACTGTTCAACACCTTCATAACAATAACTTGCCGATTTACAGTTTCGAACATAAATTACTTGAATTTTATTAATTAACAATGTTGTCTGCACGCTGGCAAGACCGCTCACTTTTCTAGCTTAAAGTCGACTTTCTTCACGTTTTCACATTACAAGCAGAAGTACATTAAAATCTGAAGATCTACAAAAGTTTTTTTACTGTCGTCTTTTATTTAGATCGAAGCGGAACGTCAGTTCAGCTTCTGTTAAACTGTTTCTTTGACTACGCAATCGATGTATTAGCGTACACGCTAGATGCGCATCTTTACAGTTCGTAAATTATGTAAAACAAATGTCTTTCAAAGAATAGGTCTCATCTCATAAGTTGGTCATTTAATATAAAGATAGGTGAATGTCTTTCCAAGGGTACTCACAGCTTTCATACTACGGAACTTCCAATAATATTACAAGCTGTTAGATTTAATTATGCACCAGCAGTAGCAGTAGCGGTGACAATTTATTCTTCCACTGCCGCGTTCCGTATTTCATTCACTGTGATGTGTGCATAGTTACAGAATTTTTCAGGGACGGTTCTACTTCCATTGCTTGGAACTGTTAGGTGTTGAGTGTGTTTATTCTGTTCAATGAAATTTCTACTCTTCACGGGTCACGAGACTGATATTTCAAGCAGTACCACTTGGGTTAATGAATACGCGCTATTCAAAGGTCGGACAGACGTAATTTTAGCTGCACCTGACAAGTATATTATTTTCATCTTTTAAGACACTAAAAGAAACGAAATTGCTAATGACAGTGGAATATGCACCTGAGATGAACTTCTGACAGTACAATAAAATCTTTATCATTTAGTTAGAATTATGTGTTACATCGTGCCTTTGAATGGAGAAGACAATGTTTACAACAGTAACTAGATTCGCCATTCAACTTTATTTTCCAAAAGGCCTTTATACTCCACAACTCACAGGATCAAAACATTTGACGATGGGATCAAGTATGAAATGTTGTTTTAACACGTAATCTGTTAGGCATCGTTACCATAGCAAGATAATTTTGGCAAAACGCATATTTGAGTCTTTCCATATCAAAGATGGACATCTACCTCGAACATAGTTTTCAGGAGAGGTTTGATTTGAGGTGTAAAGGGACCAAACTACAGGGTCATCCATCTTTTCAGGAGAGGTAATTTATTCTTTCGTATATAAGCTGTAAATATTATTCGGAAACTTTCACACCTAAATTAGCTTCACCCACGCAGAAGCACTTAAACCTGTTATCGATACTACTTCACGTTAAATGTTTCACTTTTATTGTTGAAACCCAAGACTTCCGATTTTGTTTGGGAATTTGTTGTTTGTCCGTTTTTGATTCGAAACTAGCAACAGAAGTCCCTTTATGGAACTAACATGTTTAGAGTGTTTTATTCAAAAGTGAACATTATCATACAATTTGATTATTACTCCTAAATTACATGGACTAATAAGAAAATGTTATGCTTCAAATAGAGTGCACACTCTTAAGAATACGTATGAAGTACAACTAATTTTAATATGTTTTTAGACTTTAATGAATAGACATAAATAATAATTAATAAAATGAAAGTTAGTTTCAAGTGCGGTAAAAAAATATTCACGAGGTGCCTATGAAATTAATCCTGAAAACTAAGGAAAATTTGAAAAACTTACGTTTAATTTTTAAAAATTAATTAACAATTAACTGTCATGGTCACAATCTCCACATGGTCAGCAAACCCTAGATCACTTAACTAGTCACAATCACCACAATTTTCATCGTTACCAGGGGTTCTTCTCGTTGCTGTTACGTACATCCGTGTACCACTGCAGCTTTTCTATGCCTCGCCAAGCTGTACCAAAACGCTTCTGAAGAATTTTATTCACATTCTGCAGTTTGTCTTCTATCACAACGATTCCGCGACCAATCTCAGAAGGTTTAACGTCGTGGAAATACTTTCTTCATATATTATTGGCTTTGCTGTGCCAGTTTCCAAGTTACATGGTAGTTCACCTTGAAATGTTCCCTTTCCAGTTTTACTGCGGTGTCTTATCTGGAGCCGCTTCATCTATTGAAGATTCCACTTTTAACAGATTGGTACTAAAACTCGGAACAGAACGTTTACCCAGGAACAAACTAAGAACATCTACTAGGTCCATACATATCATGACAAAACATAATAGTAGCTGCCATGACAGTTTTGGGCAGTAACGTGACAGGTTTATAACAAGTGTACGCTTTTAGTTGAAACTATACGGTCGTATGTCCGCTTTTGTTAGCATTACTGCTGTTTATCATTCTTTTTTTTTATATTTATGTTCGGAATAGACGCAAATAATTAGCACCATTCGACGCAGCATACAAGCATATAATTTTCTCTAGGAATCAACTCGTGCTTCAATTCCTATCATACGAACGTTTGTCTGTCTTTGATATGGATCGACTCATTTTGTACAAGTATAATCAGTAAATAATAAGTGTATCTGCTTGTGCAACTTGCACTTCTCTCTAAAGATTTTTCTTTCACGAAGTTTACACAGATCTACAAATGTTAGGTATTGTTCTAAAATTTCTGTTCATTCATTAATTAATATTCGTAGTAAGGTATGTGTAAAATTCAAATTTGTTCTTTGCTCACTTTCTTTATAAATGGCAGATGCCAGAAATTAGGAGGTGCGGCATTCTGATGACGGTTGGTGCTTCTGTTGGTCATTGTGAGGCAAGATGGACACAAAGACAGGAGGCGAACTGCGTTTACAGTAGTTTCAGGACCCATATTGTATACTAATATGAAAATGTCTTTTTGTACTGTATTTATAAGAACTATTATTTACACTCATTTCAGCTAGTGCTTCAACAACACGAGCAGTGCTCTGTCTGTAATCAGTTAATATGACTCATGTAATGAGTGGGCAAAGGTTACCTGTCATACATGATAACTTAAAAAGTTTTCTTCCTGTAGTCGATATTTAGGCACCAGTAGTACTATTCATATAGCCTTCTGTCATTTCATATGGATATCACATATAAATGTGGCTCCAAAATCTTCTACAAACCTTACCAGTTACAGTAATTGCTTAATCACAATTAATAATTCACATATGTGAAATCATTTGTGAAATATTTCATATAACACACATATAAAATTAATCATCTATGTAAGTATTTTCTAATATCATTGTGAGCATACAGCCCCCCTAATTTTGTTGTTTTTGGATAAGTTAGTTAGTAGCATCCCTCGCATGGAATACTGACTGTTGTATATGGACTTTTATAGGGTGTCTACCATTTACACTTCCTTCGTCATAAGAATGAATATTTTAGGAGGGTTTTCAAAAGTATACTTTCTCCTACCTGATACCTTTGCACCTGTCTTAATTCCTTGTCATAATAGCCTTTCCATACATGTGCTCGTTCTGTGAGGATAACTAAGGTTTCCTTACGTTTTCTTCCCAATAGCATTCTTCTTTCTGAAGACATGGAAGTAGATCTGTCCATGTTCTGTCTTGCATGCTAGTTCAACTAGAGTGTAGTGTGTTGTGTACAGTGGTAAATTATTTACGAGCTGTTCGAATAACTTCAGATATCCTATCCAACATGTTTTTTATCTGGTTCGTAAGTATGTATGGATTCACAGAAAATCTCTCCCTGAAAATGATTTTTGTCTGAAATCTTGATAGCAGTATTAGTTGAATCTGAGTTTCATGTACAAACGTTGTCCATACTCAGATAGTGAAGTTTGATATGCTGTCAGAGAGCAAAGCCACAGTCTTCCGAACTGCAGGTATGTAATCATTAATAATTCTGTCAATAACTGGACATGCTACAGGTATACGTTGCTGCATATAACTTGAAATACTTTGAAAAAATATAATAGGAGCATAAAGTGCCACTAAGTACTTAACTTCTCCTCTAGCTTAAGTTAGAGACCCTTCAATATCAATAGATACGATGTGTGGTGGTTGAATTGGTACTATAGTATGTAACTCTGTATGACAACTTTTCTTCATAGGTTTTGTTTTCTGACATATGAGAAATGTTTTAGTAGCTGTTGAATTCATCGCCTCATATGAGAAAGCTAGTAGTACAGATTAATCCCTGTTGTACATTTCGTTCTGTCAAATGCCCCCATGTGTGATGTATGTATGAATTGAAGATCCTCATTTGCAGCTGGAATACAAAAAGATCGTGTGTCAGATCATACACCACTTCTATAGTGTGGAATCTCATTATGAATTTTTAATCTTGTTTTAAGTTTTCAGTAGGATGCTGTGAAAAAATTTTTTTTTGTCCTTACACCAAATCTGGTCAGCATTGTGAAAATCATTCATATTTTTGCACATATCTAAATAACACTACCCGCAATTACTGTCTTTCAATACCAAGACATGATAATCAGTGATTTGTTCAACAAGTTCTGTGTTCTCAAGTAAACCTTGTGATACACATGACAGAGCATCTACCACTACATGAGCTTTTACAGAATTATGTGTTATTTCAAAACAGTTCTCTGATAAAAATATTGATCCATGTGACAAGCATATATGCGGTACTCTGCTTAACATAAGAAAGCTTAATTCCTGTTGATCACAGACGACTTTGATGTTTTCTCCATCAATATAAAGGCCCAAACTATGGCTACAATTTACAACTTGGTAGCAGAGTAGGCTCTTTCACACTCAGTTAATGTACAGCTAGAAAAACTTATAATATGAACATCCTGTTTACCATCTTCTTCATCAATCTGAAATCAATATGCTCCCAAATCAGCAAATGAGGCGTAAGCAACAACATAAAATTCTTTGAACATATCTGGATGACGTAAAATATCAGAGTTAACTAAACTATGTTTTATAGACTCCAAATCTTTCTAGCAGTCGCTTATCCACACCGACAGTGCATTGTTCTTTAATATGGTCAAGAAATCTGCGCAATTCAAAAGTTGATTAGGTATAAATTGTCTGAGAAATGTGGGTAAGCCAAAAATAGTCTTACATTGTTTTTCAGTTCTGTGATAAGGAAAACTCTTTATTGCACTGGTTTTGTCTGGATCTGGTGTTATCCCTATAGAAGAAATTATATAGTCTAGAAATTTAATGTTATCTGATAGAAATTTTGACATCTATAATTGTGCTGTAACCCTGAATATATGTGTAGTGTTCTTTCCAAGTAATATATATGCTCCTCTCAAGTAGAGCTGGATATTAATAGACGATCAACATTCAATGTTACCTTATATCATAAGTCGGATGAAAATACTATGTCAAAGGCTATAATGAATTCACCTAAAATTACATTTGAGCTGAATGGCAGCGCACAAAATTGATAACTCTACCCTCCAAATATAAAATCAATATAATTAGTGAATTCTTTTGATAGGCTAACTTGTCAATAGGATCTCTCAAATCGATTTTGGCAGAGTACTTAACGCCATGAAACTTTTGAAATTGTTCATCTAAATTCTCTGGTCTAGTTCCAATAGGAATCATGATTTTGTTTTAGTCCTCACATGTAATATCACCTAAACACTTCCAGTCCATGGTATGGAGCATTTATTCTGACAGGATATATCATGGGGTGAACTTCCATGCGATATTTGTATATCCGAATAATATCTGGTTTTTTTCCCTCAAAACCATTAAAAGCAAATTCTTTAATTCTGCCTGTTGTGAGGAGTCAATGGTCATACTCCATAACCTTTTCTTTTTATTTGAACTTCATCATTCTCAACTAAACTAGAGTGAGGAGGCGTACCGTGGGTGTATCCAGCTTTTGTTCTAACTAATTTTACCTTTAAGCTTTGGCAGTATTTACTACGCTTAGGCCTTCTCTTTACCAGGTCAATAGCAATGTTCCTGCTATCGACGTTCAGAAAACACCTCCCTGAGGAGAAGTGGATCACTGCATCCTTCTCCCTTAGGAATACAGTGTCGAAAATGGATTCTACTACTAACCCACTTACGATTAGCAATGGGCATTTTATAACTCCATTTGCTTGTACAGCTTGTACCTGTGTCTATGTTTTAACATCTCATGAACTGATACCTGTAGCCCCAATAATCTTACAATTCTGTGCAGGAATGTTGGTACCCTAGTGCTTTCATAAGTCTTACTAAATGAACTGGCTGACATAAGATTCAACAAAGCACCTTTGTCCAGAACAGTAGTAGTCAGTACATTTCTATGATAACATGTACAATAGCTTGAACATTTTCTTCACTATGATCGTGGCCTTTGTACTGGCAGCAGTCAATTCGTCAGTAATGTCTGAGTCATTATCATAAGACATTTACCGGATTACTTATTTTGCGTTCACGCCATTCGGTGATCTATTGTTTGTGGTTGATTCTATGTTGTTTACTGTATTCATTAGTGTGGATCAAGGAGCTCCATTTACCTCATTACTATTCATGGCAGGATTCTGTGTTGAGCAGTTTGTATCAATGGTACAGTTTTGTACATGGCCTTCTTGCAAGTGTGTCATGTTTACTTTCAAAAAGTTTTGGTTTCCGTGCGAGGAACGCCATAGCCTTAGTATTGTCCTATACTGACATGACGATAACCGGGTTGGTATCTGTTACCAGCTCTCCTACTCTTAATAGAATTTGGTCGGCCACGTTCAACATGCCAAGCACAGCATTACTGAGTCATTGCCACCTACATCGCAGGACTGAAGCGGTAATTTTTTGATCTGTTGCAACTGTAAAATTTCACACCTGATGTTATTTGCACTGGTAGTGAATTCCTGAAAATGTTCGTACTTGAAGAAGCATTCACTTACTAAAATTGTCTCTCAGGAAGATTCTGTCCTAACCTTATAGGATATATGCTTCAGTGACAGACGTGTATGATTATTTTTCTATACATATCTCCAGGTGGTGTAGGGCTAATATTTTCACTATTGATTCTGTCAACAGAGGGTAGTGTTTCACGTAATGTTTGCTTTACATCAGAAAACTCATGATGTACGTTACTGATTTATGATGTAACACTGTCTCACCAGTCCAGTAAATCTTTGCTTGAGTGAGTTTCATATGGGTTTCATTTAATTTTAAGTACTTCTTCCAAATTGCCTTTCTGAGCTGAGACTTCAGCATCAAAGTGCTTCTGCACTGCATGTGGCAGTTCTCAGTGTAAACGTTCATTATGCTTGATCTACATCTCAGAGGACATTGTTTCTTGTTTAGGTAACATATCACCCAGTGTATTTAACATTTCACTTTGCTTGGATGTATTTCGTTACATTTAATAGATATTTCATTGTACTTAGTGGACATGTCATTATGTAACTCATCTTCTTTGGATGACATTTCATTACGCAATTCATGGTGTGTGGATGACATGTTCTGTTGTTGCAGTGATAGTTGTTCAAAATATGTTTTTTATGATTTCTTGTAAACTACCGGTTACACATTATTATAACTGATAGTTGTAGTTGGATTAATTTCCTCGTTCTCCATGTTCACTTCTGTTCAGCTTAGGGTTCTATCCTTTCAATTGTTGCCTCAGCGAATTCTCTACCAGCAGAAATGGATTCTGTCTCATAACGCATTTCAATGTCCATTGTTGTGGGCTTCCCTATCTTTCTTTACAATAACTAAAAAGGCGTGTAAAATCACTTGTCTTAATTTAACACCAGCATACCAATAACTACACTGCTGAGCATGAACCTTCTGGAAAGGCAACATTAATTTGTTGAAACAATAAAGAAGCACTGCGCCTTTCTTTGCTCTCGCAAAACAAAGTCAGGCATTTAATGCAAATCAAATTCACTATTTTTACGATTAGTTACTACAGAAATTTTTAGAACCATATGAAATTGGGCATCAAGTGATTAAACATGTTTAGCAGAACCTGCCATGTGTTCAGACAAAGGGGAATAAACGATGCTGCGCTGACCTTTGGTGTCATGTCGTGACGTAGATCACTGCCCACATTTTATTCTATATTTGTCAGTGCTGGTGCGTCTGGTACTTCCCATTACATTAAATTTTCTCTTCTTACAATATTTTGGTTCTTTCAGATTTTCTCAGTTTTCTGGTTCATCATTCGTTAATCATGGTTCTTGAATTAGATAAATAAAATTTGCAACACTCCGATGGCAATAAATTTTCATACACAAATGCACATCAGACCCGTCCCTGTACATCAGATATGTCTATGGAACTATGCCGACAGTGAACCGGTTCAAATTAACAAAGGGAAGATGGAGTAACGTTAGATAGCTAATGTGAAAAGAACAATGAATTTAATGATATGGCGAAGTTTATCAGCATGGCTATCGAACATTTTTTCGTAGAAATGTTGAAATTTTTATATCTGAATGTCGCTGTTAGAAAAATATTAAGCTTGGTGAAGACTGATATTGAAATTGTTACCGTTAATGCAGAAAGCTAAGTATAAAAGTAGAGATGACAACCGGACTACGTTCAAAAATACGGACTACAGGCTCGAATGATGTACGTAGTATCTTGAGTACGATGGCGTGTTAATAGAGCGCCATCGTTGCGTCACCAAACCGGCCACTTCCGACTAATTTAAAAAGTTCATTATACGTATCAGTGGAGCACGGTGCTGATTACATTTCTTTAAATAAAATGTAATGCACAATCAAGTAGTTATTTACTATTTCGTTGGTAAGAAAAGAAAACTGAACTTTCACATTTGGAAACTCTAGCAGGAAGAATAAGAAGAGATATGTACATCGTTTAAATATTTAAAGACAATAGACAAAGTAAATTCCGATCGATAGTAGAATTTGCATCAGAGGTGAACTTTTTACAGTATAATTAAATCTTTGACACTGAATCATAATTAACAACGTGGTTTCTCATTATTATCGTGTAACGAAACTGGCGTCCTTGAATTTGATCTTCCACGTCCATTGCCGCCTCTGACCGAATTAAAATGTCATCGGAAAATCTTAAAGTCTTTATTCCTTTTCCTTGAACTTTAGTTAGCTATTGTCGTAGCTGGCTGACAACAGTGTTGCAGGACAGGGGACAGCCGGCAGGAGTGGCCGAGCGGTTAAAGGTGCTACAGTCTGGAACCGCACGACCGCTACGGTCGCAGGTTCGAATCCCACCTCGGGCACGGATGTGTGTGATGTCCTTAGGTTAGTTAGGTTTAAGTAGTTCTAAGTTCTAGGGGACTTATGACCACAGCAGTTGAGTCCCATAGTGCTCAGAGCCATTTTTTGACAGGGGACAGGCGCTTCTGACTCCAAAGTGAGATGTCGGGACGCTGTGGGATTGGATTCTGAGTTCCAGACAGAGCGCTAAGAATTATTCGATGCTTCCGTAGAGTACGTCGGTGGCTGCAACCCACATGGCGACCATAGCTGATAGGCAGTGAGTGACGTTGAAAGCAGGCGGTCGACGCACCTTTCACACAATTTGGTGGTTTTATCAAGTTCTACAGAGTGTTGTTTCTCTGCTTTTGTTTTCTCATTATTTTGTTTCCTGCCAGGGAGGAAGATCACGCTGAGAACCGAAACTGAGTGTGTTTTATTTTCATCTTTATTACGTTTAATATTCAGCACACTGACACACACACAGTGGTTACGGTTACTACAAGCCACACCACAAATTGGGAAACGTGGCCAAATTTCTAGTAGTTTACTGTCGAGTTGAGATTTCACAAATGTTTTATTCGTATCTTACAGAAACTAGCAGTACTGCAATAAACAGCCTTTTAAACACGGCTCTAACGGCAATCAAAGTAATTTATAGCAATACAACAATTTTTACAAAACATTTTAAGAACATTAGTAAACAGGCCACTAAAGTAAACACAGAAGTTTGTTAATAAGGTACGGTTAGGTAGTGAAGCTACCAACACCGCTATAAAAAAAATTAAACAGGTCTCAGCAAACACACGATTAATGGCAATAAAAGGAATTTACAAACTTGGAGGAATTTAATTTTTTTTTAAACGAAAGTGTCCTGGAATATCATTAGAACGTAACAGATATGACGGACCTGTGTAAGGCGGCCACAAATCACCCACTCAGGGATGCTCAGGCTAGAGAGAATACTGACCAATTTAAATACTCCCATAAACACAATTGCCACTCTCAGGATGGTCACTGCACCGACTTTTAGCCAGCGAAAACTTGTTATAAAATGGCTTAACTTGCTGACAGAATTAGAGCTAACCTCGTGCAAGTAAACATTACACCACACAGTCCTAAATGACCGACCACATGATCGACTAACAAGAAGCATGAATTGACTCATAACCCACGAAAGAATAGCGAAACAATTAAATTGCCAAAACTACACCTCCCATCGGACAGTAACGACCGGAGGAGGAAAGATCACTGTCTTCAATTACACCGGTGCCAGGGACAGGAAACCCGGTCGCCGGAGGCCACAAGGCAGAAGAGACGCTGGTTACACAAAATTATTACTTAATGATTAAACCTTCCACGAACTTAACTTGCAATTATGCTCGAACAGGCAGTACACGACCTCCGATGGCAAGGATCCACACATCCGACCGCGCACGCGTCGCCAGCGTACCCAACACGCCGCAGTCACGCGACAACACGCTCTGTCACCGGAGTTCACGTCTTCTCTGCAACGTTGACGGGTAGTGACCGCTCCTTCATGTTAGGTGTCTCCTTTTAAACTCCAGTGTTGAAATGGAGGATTTAAAGAAGCTTGTTAACGTCCCACCAAGGCGAAATGAACAACTACTTGTGGGGCGATTCTGAATACAACCAAGACGCGGGGAGCTCTTCCGTCAACTCGACCCGCTCGTTACACACAACCGACATACATCACGTCGCGACTCGGTAGAACCGACCACGCCTGCTTCGCGCCAGAGAGCCACACTGCCCTCCCGTGTCCACCAGACTCTCTCTGCGCGCAACGCCCCTACTTCCGCGCCACCACACGATGTTACAACTGGTCAAAGATCTCACTTCCCGCATAGCAGTTTCCCGGAAGCAAAAACGCAGATATCGATAGCAGAGGGAAAAGACAACCAAGTAGCCACTTAATGACAGACAAGATATCAAGCAAACATGTCAGGATAAGAAAAGGAAAACCAAAGCTGTCTAAACACAAGGTGTAGCACGAGTCGATACGCGGCTGACACACCATATACCAGTAAACACTTGTTCTAGAGATGAATGATCGCCAGATTGAAGCAATATGGGTGTAATTGCAAACCCTTGCACCTGAGTGAATTCAGGTGATCTTTTTCGGTTTAGCTTTGCAGCAGCGGCTTGGGAATGGCAGTTGAGTTCCACTTTCAAAGCTGCCTTGAGGCACCACTCAAGTGTAACATCGTGGATTTGTGATGGGTCACGTCGTGATTGGCTCTTACAGAACTATGCATCACGGACACGTTCATTCAACTTTTAGACATTATGAGAGAGGATAAGTCACTCTCCCACCTGTTTTTCGCATACGGAAAATTATTAAAGGTCTTATTATAGCCTGACGCACCTTGAGCAAGGCTCCAGAAAGTTAACGACCTGAGCAGACGTTGATGGAGCCTGGTAGGGCGCTAAAAGCACGGGGTATTTTTATGATTCTAAGCTCATAGAAACGGCTTATTGGGACTTGAAAGCAATTGCCGGTGAGCCCATCCCTTAGTAACTCTTGCCGGACAGCCCACAGCCGTGCAGGGAAGACAGGGCAGCCCCTCATCGAGACAGGACTCCAGGAGAACAATGCTGCAGTACCTGTCGTGGCACCAGCAGAAGCCTGGGCTGAGGGCAGCAGTCTGAAGGAACGCGTCTACCCAGTGGAGTCATAAACTGGGCACTACGTATAAAGCCATGCATAACGAAAATTCGTTTTCGTATTCGCCAATAGTGCAAGTGGGCCAATAAACCACTTCCATTGGCTGCCTTTGATGTATAAGTAAACTCCGGCATCTGAGAAGCGTTTAGAATCTTTATTACACCCCATAGCTCATAGCTAGGACTGGCAAGCTCCAAGGCACAGGCGATTTAAATAAAGATCTTTGAGATTGTACCTGTTCGCTTGTTCCCATGGGAAGCAACACAACTTCAGAGAAAATGATCTCTTCACCCTCTGCGAAAACTTGAAAACTCTTTCCCTGTTTCGATATGAGTTTGTACCGTCGTGTCAGAGGGGAGATTTAGCGCCTCTAGAGACTTATGACTGGCTCAAGACGGACTTCACGTCTGAGCGTACGTGCATCCGTATTGCGCCGCTGATCTAGCCTAATTCACGTTGAATAATAGTGATGAATACTGTTTGCTCTTACGGAACCATAGTGTTAGGATTTTACGTACGTTCCATGTCTCATGCAATTCGGGAGTGTCCTCTTTGTAATTCAATGTCCTCTGTTTCAATTAAATTTATTAACATTTTCCCCAGTGTGCATACGAGCACACCACAGTTTCTCCCGTTATCACTGATCGCATGTATTCTTTAAGGGAAAGTTGCTAGGGAAGTTAATCAAATGAATACCGACACTAGCTGCTAGTGGGCATTGAAATAAATCAATGGGGAAAGGTGGAAATTTGTGCCAGACCGGGAGTCGAACACGGATTTTTCTGTTTCTCAGGAACAGTCGCCTTGACCGCCTTGTCTCCGCCTTAATCACTTTCTTTTATTTTCTTACAGTAAAACTTTATGTTGTTTTTTGTTGTTGTTGTTGTGGTCTTCAGTCCTGAGACTGGTTTGATGCAGCTCTCATTGCTACCCTATTCTGTGGAAGCTTCTTCATCTCTTTAGTACTTACTGCAACCTGCAACCTACATCCTTCTGTTGTACAAAATGGAATATAAAAGGGAAAACATACGAAAAGTTCATACATTATGTGTGATCATCATCAGAATAACAAACAATTAAGATCAAATAGGACGCCCTCCAGGCGAAAATAATGAAAACTAGAAACCGTAAGAAACAAGTTTCTTATATTTTTTATTTACTTTTTTAAAGCAAAACCTCTCAGTATGTGAGAGTGACTGTCTAAGAGATTCACATCGATGTGAAGCTTCAATAACAAGCAAAACAGAAATGGAAGTAAGGATGCCCTCGCAGTAAAACAAATGAAATGGCATCTGCACTCTGCCGACTTGCGGGTTGATGCAGTCAGAATCCCCTCTCGATCAGGCATGTTCTGGGCACATCTTCTGAAAGAATATTCCATTTTGCCAGTACAGTGGTCCAAGCCCTGGTATTACACAGTCACACTGAAATCACCCCAGATTCAGCGAGAGTCCAAGAAGACACTACCCAAAAAGTTAGTATAGCACTTATTGTATCTCGAA
The DNA here is from genome assembly GCF_023864345.2 of Schistocerca serialis cubense. Taxonomy (NCBI): domain Eukaryota; kingdom Metazoa; phylum Arthropoda; class Insecta; order Orthoptera; family Acrididae; genus Schistocerca; species Schistocerca serialis. The sequence goes on from NC_064643.1 coordinate 124,310,060, forward strand.
TTTTGCACGATAAAGGTAAAACGATGTTGCGGGAAAGTCCGAAAATCAACAATGCGCTTATCTCCTTCATGAAACAAGTAAGAGTTTGACACTCTTTTACCCAATGCACTGCATTTGTCTTCGTACGTGGGAAGTAGGTCCTATCTGGGAACAGGAGTGTCTTCGTTTAAATGGTATGGGAAACCGTACATAGAAGAAATCCATGCATTTCCCGAATCAGTTGCCCACTTCTGCAGAAGATCAACACATCAGTCGACGTTCAGCCGTGTCAAGCGTGTGAAACTGTGGGCAAAGTGGCGAATCTGTCATGTTAATGGCACGTAGATTAGGTTGTGTCATGTATTTCCCATTAATAACCGGATACGAGGTAGCACGAGCGTTCATGATGTACAGAACGCCACATCATTGGTCATGCAACCGCAGTATACCGGTGCTCCATCACGTTTCGGGCGTGATGTCTCATTAGGCTCTAAACATTAAATGCCATAGGGTTCCAGATACAAGGCAAGACCCCATCAACATAAGATATTCGATCAAAAGGCTCTGACATGGCGATATAAATATGTGCTGGTGCAACAGGCGGCACTCAGAAAGGGATAGCCAGTTCATTAATCTTAGATCCTGTTATTCCAGGTCAGTGGTGGGTCACGATTTAACCATCGTGCTTACATAAGGGACAGCTACTCTTGCATGGACTTTGACAAGACCAAGGACATAGTCTCGAGAATGAGGAGTTACCATGTTATAGCAGACTTTGATGATGAGGCTCGCACCTGCATAGTAGCCAAACACCGCTTGCAGTCTAAGTAGATGCCGTGTTTCTTGACTTCCACAAGGCTTTCGATACAGTTCCCCACAGTCGTTTAATGAACAAAGTAAGAGCATATGGTCTATCAAACCAATTGTGTGATTGGATTGAAGAGTTCCTAGATAACAGAACGCAGCGTGTCATCCTCAATCGAGAGAAGTCTTCCAAAGTAAGAGTGATTTCAGGTGTGCCGCAGGGGAGTGTCATAGGACCATTGCTATTCACAATATACATAAATGACCTTGTGGATTACATCGGAAGTTCACTGAGGCTTTTTGCAGATGATGCTGGGGTGTATCGAGAGATTGTAACAATGGAAAATTGTACTGAAATGCAGGAGGATCTGCAGCGAATTGACGCATGGTGCAGGGTATGGCAATTGAATCTCAATGTAGACAAGTGTAATGTGCTGCGAATACATAGAAAGATAGATCCCTTATCATATAGCTACAAAATAGCAGGTAAGCAACTGGAAGCAGTTAATTCCATAAATTATCTGGGAGTACGCATTAGGAGTGATTTAAAATGGAATGATCATATAAAGTTGATCGTTGGTAAAGCAGATGCCAGACTGAGATTCATTGGAAGAATCCTAAGGAAATGCAATCCGAAAACAAAGGAAGTAGGTTACAGTACGCTTGTTCGCCTACTGCTTGAATACTGCTCAGCAGTGTGGGATCCGTACCAGATAGGGTTGATAGAAGAGATACAGAAGATCCAACGGAGAGCAGCGCGCTTCGTTACAGGGTCATTTAGTAATTTCGAAAGCGTTACGGAGATGATAGATAAACTTCAGTGGAAGACTCTGCAGGAGAGACGCTCAGTAGCTCAGTACGGGCTTTTGTTAAAGTTTCGAGAACATACCTTCACCGAAGAATCAAGTAGTATATTGCTCCCTCCTACGTATATCTCGCGAAGAGACCATGAGGATAAAATCAGAGAGATTAGAACCCACATAGAAGCATACCGACAATCCTTCTTTCCACGAACAATTCGAGACTGGAATAGAAGGGAGAACCGATAGAGATACTCAAGGTACCCTCCACCACACACCGTCACGTGGCTTGCGGAGTATGGATCCAGATGTAGATGTAAGTGCTGTTGCCTTTGGCATCAGTAAAATCTGAGTCAAATGGGGCAGTTGTGACGCCAGATGACCATTAACAAAATCTACTGTTTGTATCATGACTAATGCCTGCAGGAGGTTGCTACAAACGTTGGTGCGGATCTCTTGAGCGATGCACTTATAATTAATTGAGGCCTTTCGCTGTATGCCATGCTTGAAGGTGATCCCCAATCGTTTGAGCTCGTCCAGTAATGGCAATGGGGCCGCATTCCCTGTTGGAAGACCATTACCAGTGATCGTCCCATCAGACTTCATCAAATTCTCACAGCTGCCCGCAGCACTCCCATATTGTGTGATCTGTTCCAGCGGCTGTCCCATTGCATCCCCAATCAAGAACATCTGTTCTGTTAGGAGTATAGCCATCCCACTATCATTCCCAACACATGGCGTGAGATAAGCAACACAGCCATAGATAGCCAGAAACGGCTCTAAGCGATCTTCTTGGAGGAGGACAACGTCAATGTCCAGCGACCTGAACATTTTGAGGAAGAATTGTAGTTTGTCTGGTATGCGAATGCTGTTGTCATTGATTGAGTCAATTCTGCAAGCTTATCTCGGAATTACGATTACTTGGACATCGGAGATGAATCGCTTTCTGGCCAAATGTTCTTTTAACGTAGGGAACAGGTGATAGTCACTGGGCTCCAAGTCAGGACTGTAGGGTGGGTGGGTGATTATGTTCCACTGAAACTGTTTGGCGAGCGATGTGTGGGCGAGCGTTGTCATGGAGAATGTGTACGCCCTTGCTCAACATTCCCTCTTCTCCGATTCTGAATTGCCCGTCTGAGTTTTTTCAGAATCTCACAGTACCTGTCAACGTTAATTGTGGTCCCAGCGATTCATCTCCAACGACGAGGTGAAAGAAGAGGTTTTATAACTTTCTGAACAGCATGTCGGTGAGTTGTATGACATGGGCATACAAAAACTGCCACAGCGTCTATAAAAATGCATCGACAGAAATGGAGATTATGTCGAAAAATAGCTAATGTTCAAGCTGTAAACTGATGTAAACCATTGTAGAAACAAACAGGTGTATGTACTTGCAAAAAATAGGAGACCTTGCTTTTGGGATTACCTTCGTACATGAAATGCAAGAACTGTTGTACCAATCTTAGATGCGAAATGAGATGGCGTAAATTAATTTTGACATTATCCTGTGCGATAGCTAGCCGCCGATTTGAGTGTAGGGCGTCAAGGACCCGTTACTAATGGGTCTACGCAAGCAGGGTGTCCCAGAAGGAATTATCACTATTCAGGGATATGAGAGGAACGATCATTCGGAGCAAAAAAGACTAGTAAATATGGTCTCTAAAATGCGAACCTTAGGAGCTCTAAGTATTTGTTCATCTTCGATACTGTGAAACAAATCTGTTCTCGTACAAGCTCTTTGCCCTCCATATGTTGGGAAGAGATAACATGGACCAAGCGTCCTTGGAGCAGTGGTATCGCCGGTACCCGTCACATTACAGAAGTTAAGCGCTGGTGGGTTTGGCTAGCCCTTGGACAGGTCACCATTCAGGTCTGCCAGTACTGTTGGCAAATGGATGCAGTCAGCCCTTACGAGGCCAATTGGGGAGCTACTTGGAGCAGTAGCAGCACCTGTCATGAAAACTGACAGTGGCGAGTTGACTTAGTAGTGCTACACTGGCAGGTTATCACAATTTAAGTGAGTTTGAACGTGGTATTAGTGTCGGGGCACGAGCGATGGGACACAGCATCTCCTAGGTAGCGCTGAAGTGGGGATTTTCCCAGTGCTATCATTTCACAAGTATACCGTGAACATTGGGAATCCGGTAAAATATCAAATCTCCGACAACGTTGCGGCCGGAATACACTGCAAGAACAGGACCAACGACGACTGAAGAGAATCGTTCAGCGTGACAGAAGTGCAACCCTTCCACAAACTGCTGCAGTTTTCAATGCTGGACCACCAAAAAGTGTCAGCGTGCTAACCAGTCAACGAAACATCATCGATATGGGTTTTCGGAACAGAGGGCCCACTTCTGTACCTTTGATGGCTGCGTGGCACCAATGTGTACGTCTCTCCTGGGCTCGTCAGCACCGACATTGGACTGTTGATGACTGGAAACATGTTGCCTGGTCGGACGAGTCTAGTTTCAAATTGCATCCAGCGGATGGACGTGTACGGGTATGGAGACAGTCTTATGAATCCATGGACTCTCAGCATGGTGTTCAAGCTGGTGGAGGCTCTCTAATGGTGTGGGAGTGATATGGGGCCCCTGATACGTCTAGACACAACTCTGACAGCTGACACGTACGTAAGCATTCTGTCTGATCACCTGCATCCATTCATGTCCATTGTACGTTCCGACAGACTTGGTCAATTCCAGCTGGACAATGCGACATCCCACACTTGCAGAATTGCTAGAAAGTGGCTCCAGCAACACTCTTCTGAGTTGAAACACTTACGCCTGCCACCAAACTCCCCATACATGAACATTGTTGAGCACATCTGGACTGCCTTGGAATGTGCTGTTCAGAAGAGATGTTCACCCCTTCGTACTGTTACGGATTTATGGACAGCCCTGCAGGATTGATGGTGTTAATCGAGTTCATGCCACGCCATGTTGGGGCACTTCTGCGTGCTCGCGGGGGCCCTGCGCAGTCTTAGGCAGGTGTACCAATTTCTTTGGGTCTTCAGTCTAATGTCATATGCGAACGGCAAATCCAGAACAGCTAAGAATCTATCACTTACGAAGGTGAGGAGTACTGTGACACCGGCCGTAACATCTTCAGCTGTGTGCTGCCGATCGTTAAGTTCCTTCAGCATGTGAACGGTACTCATCCTCTTCCTTTGTAAGGCGATAATGTGAGGAACGGACTCGTGACAACCTCGTTAGACTGCTTTCTCAGCCCCGGTAGGCATTCCGTCCTACGACATTCATAGTCCCATTATTTCTGGTCATTATCTCGATTTTCCGTCGGCCAGAGTACTGCGAGATTTTCGATGGTTGCCAGAAACATCTGCTGTCCGGGACCGCTAAAATAATGGATGGAGACCTTGCGGTGTTAACCTTGCGCCTTTCCAACAACTCATACAGCGCAAAACATTCGTTCTGCAAATTAGAGAGGGAACTTGATAGCATTTGCCGAATCAGGAACAGCACTGGAACATGGATGACCTTACACGGCATGGAGGAACCTCTGTCGACGAAGGACTCCTGGTGGTGCGGGGAAAGGTTACGCGAAACTGTAAGACACGTGGACGTTCCAAGGCTTTGCCGCCATTACTTCCAAAATTAGGAGGAATAGAATAAAAAGAGAGGAAACCAAAATATTCTTTCTGGTGTGCAGCGCAGAAGAAAAAAAGCGTAGACTGTGCGTGTGAGCCGTTGCATTATCTTCGACCTTTCTGAGATGAGGTCGTGGTCTGTGCATCGCCGGCTGCTGTAGCACCCTTAATTGCTGTACGGTCTCGGATTCACGGTTATCCAACGATGTTCCGCTCCGGGTGCATTACTGCAGAAAATGAGAGTAGTTCGACAGCCTATGCGAGTGCCCCAAAGGCGTAAGAAAAGGAATGATACATTCCTTTCCCGTTCTCGAACATGTAACAATAGGAAACTCATATCTGGAACCAGGAATAGTCCCCTCTTCCAGTACCGAGTTCGCAGTATACAAGAAATTTGAGACCTTCACGAAGTTTTCGACGCGATTCACAGTAAGACGAAAGAAACATACATTAGGTACGCATGAGCTTTCGGAATGGACCATCTGCTGCATTTTGTTTTATTTCCTGCCACTTACAAATGACCTGCGATGGACTTACTAACGTAGGTCGTGTTTCCACAATACTAAACTGTACATATACAGAATACGAAGCTTATTTGGTTTCTTGTTACTTTTATTAAAGCTTAAAGACGTTACAGCTGTAAATACTTGTAAACTTAAAAGTAATTACGAAACGAAAATGCTTAGAATCACCAATTTATGGATTAAGAAGATAGCAAAGAGAAAGAAGATAGAAAAGAGTTTACGTTTATAGAATGCAACCACTCTTGCTGTCCAAGAGGGTGTACGTTAGGAACATACTGAGCCATTCATTCTTGGCTGCCACCACACGATCTACTACTACTTGCTATTCGATGACGAGGTTCTCAGTGGCACGCTGAGTCTCTCGCCCTCATGCATCTAGATTAGGTTACTCAACACGGCAGCATATGCTGCCCTCTATTTCTGCATTTTCCTTCCAATCTAATACATGGCCCAGTTACATTAATGTGACTACCACCTGTTTTCGGGGTCAACGTTCAATAAAAAAAATGGTTCAAATGGCTCTGAGCACTATGGGACTCAACATCTGAGGTCATCAGTCCCCTAGAACTTAGAACTACTTAAACCTAACTAACCTAAGCACATCACACACATCCCTGCCCGAGGCAGGATTCGAACCTGCGACCGTACCAACGTTCAGTAATCACTCGTAGATGGCAGGGGGCAGCGCTAGCAGTGGAGGGTTCAAAAATGGTTCAAATGGCTCTGAGCACTATGGCACTTACCATCTGAGGTCATCAGTCCCCTAGAACTTGAACTACTAAACCTAATTAACCTAAGGACATCACCTACATCCATGCCCAAGGCATGATTCGAACCTGCGACCGTAGCAGTCTCGCGGTTTCAGACTGAAGCGCCTAGAACTGCTCGGTCACATCGGACGGTGCAGTGGAGCGTGTATAAAACTTATCGGGGGGACGCGGAAAACAGTGCAGTCGTTGTCGTAATGAGGAAACGGAACGATTTGTAGAACGTCAAAAAGGGCATGATTACTGGCTTTCGGGAGCGAGGCTGAAGGATAACCTAATAGATAAGTTTGTAAAGTGGTCGCTTGCTGTCGTAGTTGAAGTATACCGTTGATGACAAAATGGCGCTGTCGAAAACCGTAGCCGAGGCAACTGTGAGGTACAAGAGCCGTAGGTAACTAGAGTGAACGATAGCTGCAGGGACGTTTACGGGCGAACAGTCATGCAACTGTTGACCAGCTGACCTCCCAGATGAGCATAGGGGCTACCAACAGTGTCTCCTCAACGACCGTTCAGGAAACGATGTGTGGGGCCCTCCGCAGGACGTGCGTGCTTCACTCATGCACCCACGCCGCCAGTGGTACATCTGCGACGAATGCTGGTATTCGCACACCAGTATAACAATTGGACGTCCACTCAGTGGCCTTTTTAGATGACACATGGCTATTGACGCGAACGACGTGAAACGACTGAAAGAAGATACACTGCAACAATCGTCAGAAGGGTGTAGGCTGGGGGGGGGGGGGCGTTATGGTCTGGGGAATGTATTCGTGGAATTCCCTGGATAATCCTGTCATTCTGGAAGGCACAACGGATCAACACACGTATGCAACTGTCCTTGGGGACCATGTCCACCCGTACATGCTGTCCGGTTCTCTAGAGCAAGACGGCGCTTACCAGCTGGACAATGCAACGTGTCACACAGTTCGCAGTGTACGTGCGTGTTTTGAAGAGCAGCAGGATGAAATTATCGCACTCCGTTGGCCACCAAACTCCCCGGATTTATACCCAGTCGACAATATGCGGAGCCACTTGTATCGCCCTTGGGTCCTCAACCGAGAAACCTAGCACAGCTGGTGACGGTACTGTAGTCGGCATGGCTCCACATCCTTGTCCGCACCTCCTACAATTTAGCTGACTCTCTTCCTGCACGTCTTGCAGCGTTCTGCGCTCCAGAATGTGATTATTCAGGCTTTTTACAGGTGGGCACGCACATTAATGTTACTGGATAGCGTTTTACATCTACATCTACAGAGATACTTTGCAAATCACACTTAAGATCCTGGCAGAGTGTTCATCGAACCACCTTCTCAATAATTCTGTATTATTCCAATCTCTAACAGCGTGTGGAAGGAACCAACATCTATACCTTTCCGTGTGAGCTCTGATTTCCCTTATTCTATTATGATGATCGTTTCTCCCTATGTAAGTCGACATCAACATAATATTTTTGCATTCGGAGGAGAAAACTGATAACTTAAACTCTGTGAGAAGATTCCGCCGCAACGAAAATCGCCTTTCTTTTAATGATGTTCACCCCGAATCGTGTACTCTCTCCCCTGTTTCTTGATATTACAAAACGTGCTGCTCTTCTTTGAACTCTCTCGATGTACTCCGTTAATCTGGTAAGGATCCCAGAGCACGCAGCAGTACTGTAAAAGAGGAAGAACAAGCGTAGTAGGCTGTCACTTTAGCAGATCTGATACATTTTCTGAGTGTTCTGCCAATAAAACGCAGTCTTTCACTTGCCTTCCCCACAACATTTTCTGTGTGTTGTTTCCCATTTAAGTTGTTCGTAATTGTAATTCTTAGCTATTTAGCTCAATTTAGGTCCTTTAGATTTGACTGATTTATCGTGTAACCAAAGTTTAACTGATTTCTTGTAGCACTCATGTGGAATGCCTTACACTTTTCATTAATTAGGGTCAGTTGTCAACTTTTGCACCGTTCATCTTCTGATGACTTTACTAGAATATACATGACAACATCATCTGCAAAAAACGTAAGACACTTCCTCAGATTGTCTCCTAAATCGGTTGTATAGATAAGGAACAAGAGAGGGCCTATAACACTTCCTTGCGGAACGCTAGAAATCATTACTGTTTTACTCAATGACTTTCCGTCAATTACTGCTAACTGTGACTCTTCTGACAGAAGATCACGAATGCAATCACATCACTGAGACGATATTCCGTAAGTACGCAATTTCACTAGAAGCCGCTTGTGTAGTACAGTGTCAAAAGCCTCCTGGAAATTTAGAAATACGAAATCAATTTGAAATCCCTTGTCAATAGCTCTCAACGCTTAGTTTGGGTAAAGTGTTAGTTGTGTTTCAGAAGAACGATGTTTTCTAAATCCGTGTTGACTGTGTGTCAATAAACCGGTCTCTTCGAGGTACTTCATAATATTCGAACACAATTTATGTTCCAAAAGCCTGCTGCATATTGACTTTAAAGATATGGGCCTGTAATTTAGCGGATTACTCCTATTACCTCTCTTGAATATTTATTAGTCTACGTCTGAGGTGGGAAGATCAGGTATCGTGGCCGGCGGGGACTGTGGATTATGTAATGATAGACATCGTCTCGTTGTCGGCGAATGACGCGTCAGAACATGCGGAAGGGAAAACTGTAACGCAGCAAGAGGCTATTACAGTGCTGCAAATGGTAAGGTCTACACCACGAAGTGCCAATCCGATATTTACCAAAATTTATGAAGATCTCGATCAGATAACGGCTTATAAAAAATTAAACTTTCATTCCATTTGGAACTGGTGTAGATTGCCAGTATCAGTAGGAATTGTAACGCTGCGTGGGGTAGCCGCGCAGTCTAAGGGCACCTTGCAACGGTTCGCGCGGCTCTCCCCCGTCGGAGGTTCGAGTCCTCCTTCGGACAGGGGTGTATCTGTTGTCCTCAGCGTAAGTTAGTCTAAGTTAGATTAAGTAGTTTGTAAGCCTAGGGACCGATGACCTGAGCAGTTTGCTGCCATAGGAAGTAACCACAAATTTCCAAATTTCCGATTTGTGTCTCCAGGGACACGAATTGTTTTTGGAATGCTGCAGACAGTGTCCAATGCTTTATAGATGAGTTTTCTGCCGTGCCCGATCACATGCTGCATGAGTTCATGAAGATCGCTGGCCAGTATATGTCTTCCAATCACATCCTATACCTGTTCTGTGAGTAACAACTCATGGGACAGGCCAGGTCAGTTAAAGATCCGCACCTTCTGCAAGGCGCTTGTGTTTTGAAATGTAGTGAGAGATCTTGCATTATCCTGCTAGAATATGTCATTTGGTACACTGGTTATGAAGGCTATGACAACAGGTTTACCATTCTTGTAGCGTGCTGGCAAGAATTCAGCCTCCTTTGCACAATTATCGAATCAGTCCTGTTGTGCTATACGCTACCTCCAAAAAAAAAAAAAAAAAAAAAAAAAATGGTTCAAATGTCTCTAAGGACTATGGGACTTAATATCTGCGGTCATCAGTCCCCTAGACTTAGAACTACTTAAACCTAAGGACATCACACAAATCCATGCCCGAGGCAGGATTCGAACCTGCGACCGTAGCAGCAGCGCGGTTCCGGCCTGAAGCGCCTAGAACCGCTCGGTCATATCGGCCAGCACGGTACCTCCATACAGCAAGATACCAGGTGAAGGAATTTATGCTACCGCCGCATGGTGCTCTGACTGAATAACGCTTTATTGACTATTCGTTTTGGTTGGAAGTCTACATAAAAATTCATCATGACAAAAACATCTTGTGAAGATAGGTTAACACGTACATCCAAGTCAACACCTGTCTTGATAAAGAGAATTTACATCAGAGCTCTCTGTACTGCTGTCGTATGCTCTTCACACCAGATAACAACACAATTTTGTCACATCTGTACGACGTACATCTATAGTATAGACCTTCTCGAAGGACCCGTGCTTACTGTTCTTGTCACATTATTGTGCTTTGTCCATCTTTTCGTCACAAGTTCTGCAGCCAATGTACTCCAGCCAACTGTCTGTGAGTCCTGACGCTTCCGTATCCCTCATCCCAACGATTCTATCTTTCTGAATGTACGACAGACGGCGGTAAGTTGCACGTGTGCGTCCTCTGGTCATGCTTCGTTCCTGTCTTCACATGAAAAGTTCAACACACGTTAGACTCATCCGATAGGCACCATGTACACACATCATTTTTAATCTGTAGGACTTCCTTTTTTCTACCCTGAAAATACTGGAAATAATTTGACGTAGAGATGAAATTTAAATCAGCATATCCCAGAGGTATAGAGGTACTGGACTATTGTTGGAGGCTTTCGGTGAAGTTTCCGTGGTATAACGCTTTCCGTTACCGGCAATGTACACTGATATGACAGAAGTCATGGCGTATCTCCTAATATAGTGACGGACCTCCTTTCGCCCGGCATAGTGCAGGGACTCCACGTAGCATGGAGTCAATAAGCCACTGGACGTCCCCTGGATGAGTATTGAGCTATGCTGCCTCTGCAGCCGTTCGTAACCGTGAAAGTGTTGCCGGTGCAGGATACTGTGCACGAACTGACCTCTCGACTACGTCCCATAAACGTTCGATGTTAAATATGTCGGGCGATATGGGTCGCCCAACCATTCGCTCGAATTGCCCAGAATGTTCTTCAAACCAATCGTGAACAACTGAGGTCCGGTGGAATGACATCGTCGTTTGGGAACATAAAGTCCATCAATGGCTGCAAATGGTCGCCAAGTAGCCGAACACAAACCATTTGCAGTCAACGATCAGATCAGCTTGACCAGAGGACCCCGTACCACGTACACGCAGCCCATATCATTACGGAGCCCCCACCATCTTGCACAGTGCCTTGTTGACAACTTGGGTCCATGCCTTCGTGGAGTCTACACCACACTCGAACTCTACCATCAGCTCTTATCAACTGTAATCGGGACTGATCTGACCAGACAACGGTTTTTCAGTCGTCTAGGGTCCGACAGATATGTTCACGAGTCCAGGAAAGACGCTGCAGGCGGCGTCGTGCTGTTAGCAACGAGAGTAGCGCCGGTTGCCATATCCCATTAACATCAAATTTCACCGCTTTGTTGTAACGGATACGTTCGCGGTACCTCCCACATTGAATTCAGTAATTATTCCACGCAGTGTTGCTTATCTGTTAGCTCTGAGAACACTACGCAAACGCCGCTGCTCTCGGCCAGTTAAGGCCGTTGCCATTGCGTTGTCAGTGATGAGATGTAATGTCTGAAATTTGGTATCCTCGGTATACTCCTCCCATTGTGGATCTGGGACTACTGAAATCTCTGACGATTTCCGAAATGGAATTCCCCGTACATCTAGCCCCATCTACCATTCAGTAAAAAGTCTGTTAATTGCCGTCGTGATGCCATAATGACGTCAGAAACCCTTTCACATGAATCAGCTGAGTACAAATGAAAACTCCATCAATGCACCACCTGTTGTGTATGAAGCTGAACTATGGGCCTTATGGGCTGAGTCACGCAATTCGACTCTTACTCAGATCACGAGGTGTGGCCATTAATTGCACCCGTTGATCACGTAGGCTGACGTGAGGATCAACGAACTATACCTGACGGGACGTATCTGGAACATCTTAGGTGATTAGAAACTAGTCGACAGGAATACAATTAAGTACTGAGCTTTAATTCAGCATCAGCCGTGAACGTCGATCTTGACTCCCTATAATAATATTTACAAGTGAAGTTATAGACTGAACTGCGAATACTCCTTTACATTTCTGATTGCTTCACACATATTGATCAACTGGCAATGCATAAACTGTATGTGGCGCCTGGCTAGGTCGTAGCTACTGACACAGCTGAAGGCTATGCTAACTAGCGTCTCTGCAGTTGAGATCTGCGAAACTACAACAAGTGAACCATTCCTATTCAAGTCGGCTGTAGAACCGGGCAGTGCGCTAGCTTGTCTCGTAAGACCAGCCGAGTGGCGGCGCTCGGTCTGCTACCGTCGAGCCCGCAGCTCGCGGTCGTCCGGTAGCGTTATCGCTTCCCACGCCCGGGTTCCCGGGTTCGATTCCCGGCGGAGTCAGGGATTTTCTCTGCCTCGTGATGGCTGGGTGTTGTGTGATGTCCTTAGGTTAGTTAGGTTTAAGTAGTTCTAAGTTCCAGGGGACTGATGACCATAGATGTTAAGTCCCATAGTGCTCAGAGCCATTTGAACCATTTTGATACCGTCGACAGTGGCAACTCGCGGGTCCGATGTGTACTGACGGACTGCGGCCGATTTGAAGCCTACAACCTAGCAAGTGTGGTGCCTTGCAGTGACACCACACCGCCGTTTTAAATCTTGTGTACGCGATACTACCGTCATCTGTATAAGTGCATATCGCTATCCCATGACTTTCGTCACCTCATTGTATAAATCGTTAACTACAGACATATATTAAATACCAGATTGTATAGTTGAATCGATATTTTACAGCAGTAACAATGTTTACTTGCCTTCGGTACGGTAGCATTGTCTCTAGTTACAAGCACCTACGAAGGTAGGAACGAAGAACGTTCCGCCGGCGGCGAGGTCATCTACGTCTACATCTACTCGTAGTTCTACATACGCTGCAAGCCACCATGCGGTACATGGCGGTGTGTACCTGCTCCAGTCGCAAACAGAGCGAGGGAGAAACGACTGTTTATAGGCCACCGCATGATCCCTAAATTCCCTCATTCGCGGTCCTTACACAAGATTTCTGTTAGCTGCAGCATAATCGTTCTACAGACAGTTACGAATGCAGATTCTATAAGCTTTCTCAGTAGCTTTTCGCGAATTTTTTTTTTCTTTCCTCAAGGGATTCCTATTTGAATTCATGGAGCATTTCCATAATACTCGCGTTTTGGCCGAACCTGCCAGTAACAAATCTAGCAGTTCGTCTCTGGATCTTATCCACGTGGTGATTCCAGGCACTTGAGCCGTACTTACGAATGGAGTGGTTAGAGACGGTACAAGATCTCCGATTGGGGACGGATGGGGAAGGATATCGACTGCGTTCTTTTCAGACGAATCATTCCGGGATTTGTCTTAAACGATTTAGGGTAACGACGGAAAACTTATATCCGGATGGTCAGACAGAGATTTGAACTGTCACTCAGTGTTTTCCCAATACGGCATCTGGTTTAGTCGAGTTAGTGGCCGTAACCTCATGTAATTATAAAAAGCTCTATAAAAATGTACATTAAATGAACACTTTTCTCTAAGAGATTTCCAGTTCTAATTCCCAAAGTAAATTGATCAAAGACATCGGCATAGGAAATGAAAACTCAAATTATGTTCGGGCAATCATTAAATAACCTGGCTAACACTGATTGTTAAACAGATGAAAGAATTCACGAAGGGTGAAGGGGAACTTTAGACTGGTCTATATATTCGTTGCTGTAAAGATGCAACGTTATTAGGCATTTGTGAAGTGTTCAAATGAAAAACAAGAGCGGACAAAATTCATTTTTTCATTGACATGGGAAACGATAGGGGCTAAAACCAGGATCGTGGTGTACAATTACTTCTACATCATTCATAACATATATTTATAATTTCTTCTTCTGCGTGATGATAGCGGCCGTCGTTACTGTATAATTGCTTAAGTTATCCAGAAGCCTGTGTTTTCAACCACTAAAAATGGGTAGCTATTCTGCCATACATCACTGGTTACATACTCGTCTCATTTTTCGTATGGCCGAGCGTGTCATCTGTGTGCACATTTCATATGTACTAGCAAATAGTCTGTTTATTGTCCAAACGCGTATCCGTACTTTTGTAATGTTATAAGTCATAAGCCAATACTTAATTCAACTCACGTCTATATAATACGAGCATGCGCTACGTAATAATTATTGTAACAATAATGCGTCTAAAACCCGATTATATCAATTGTGATTATAATTTTTCTTTCTAGAATTTCAAGTCCAGTAAAAATACCTTCTCATTATTCTATGGCTTACCATTTGGAATGAAACGTTGTTATTGTGAGCTTAGCAGGTAAGTTAGCGAATAATTTTGTCTACAAGCATTATTCTGTTGACGAAAATATTTCGCGACTATGTTTTGCAATTGCCTATACTTACTTTCGTGGTATCTGTCCCCATCTGCATTATCATCTGTTGTATAAATACAGATAGAGACATGTTACCACGCTTTCACTGCTTCACACTAGTAAATTACAAAATCAAAATTTCACAAAAATTCAAAAAAACATAATTTTTGTGTTGCTGCTGCCGGTTTGGACCCTCTTCGATGTTTAATCTTCACGATCCTTCTGGCGCCACATCTGAACGTTGTTTATATTCTCCCTCTCTCTCTCTCTCTCTCTCTCTCTCTCTCTCTCTTTCTCTCTGTCTCTCTCTCTCTCCCTGTGTGTGTGTGTGTAGATAATTACTATAAATTAATATTACTAATTTGTGTGTATTGTGTATACAAGGAAACAGATTTAGATGGCAAAGAGCATGTGTCCATAAGTTTTTCCTAGGAAGCGTATCTTCGTCGGTGTGACGTATCGTGGCATTTTTTTTATGTCGTCTTCATATCAGCAATAAATTTACTATAGATTTAGAAAAGGTGATATATACCCTCTGTTCGTCGTCTTGATCCCAGTGCCCTGGAAGCAATGGTAACTATATCTTTGGTAGTGCTAGCCACCGTTGCTAGCATTATCGTGCTCGTCAGAAAAGAAATAAAACAAATAAAAATTAACAAATAAAAAACACGAACTTTGAATAAAAACACATTCAGTCACAATTTCTCTGTGTTTTCTTAAATTACACGTAGCATTTCGGACCCCCTGGGTCCATCTTCAGGTGCAAATCGGCCAATACTTAATTTACATTTGTCCTTGAGTGAGGTGCAATGAGTTTTTCTATTATGAGAAAGTTACATTTTAGGTTGCGAATTTCGTGAATCGAGTGCGGAAATATGTGAGAAACAGTGTAAAAAAAACGGTGAAAAACGAACCGAACAAAGAAGGAAGAACATTTACCGTTGGCTTCATTGCTTAGTACTATTAAATTGTTCTGTGTTTTGTTGATCACATTTATGGTTTCCAGCAAATTTTGTCCAATAACAGATTTTTCAAAGTGTTTGAGTATGAAAGCATCAAACAGGCGTCTGCAGAGATCCCAAGACGAGAACACTTTCTTTCGCTATTTTCAGTTCTTGTTCCTGTCTCCTCTACGTGTGTCTTGAAATTGGTTTTCCTTTTAATATTTACGCGTGAAAACCGAAACCTCAGCATTGCACACTCATTTAGGACGCCGCTGCTGTCTGTTCCAAATTATGTCGCCGTGATAAGTCAATGGAGAGGCGTAGCAGCAAGAGTGAGTTGCTGCGGCCAGCTGAGTGCGTACGCCGACGAGCAACTGAGGGGCAGATCTGCACGGTTCTCGTCTGGTCGGGTCGGGCGGTGCCCACGCGGCGGTCGCGGGGAATTCCCCTGCTCCTTGACCCAGAGCGCCGGCACCTGCCGCTAATTGCTACCCTCATGTCCGGTAACGGCTGCCGCGGCGCTGCAACCCATCTCCGCCGCCGCTTCTGCGCATGCGCACGATCTCGCGCACGCGCCGGGTGCAGCAGCCACCAGAGATCCAGGCAGCCAGCAAGCACAGGTGCGCCGGCTGGGTCCAGGGACCATCTGCTACCGACACCTTATAGCTTGCACGTCCAACTGCTCTGAAACCATCCACACACCCCATATCGTATTCACAGCTGTTCGATGAAATTGCTGATCATGTCAAATATACACCAAGGCGACAAAACCTCATGGGATCCCTCCTATTATCCTTTTACCTGGCGTAGTTCATCAACTCAATGTGACATGCACTCAACAAGTCGTTAGAAGAACGCTGCAGAAATACTGTGCCGTGCTGCGTCTATAGCTGTCCATAATTGCGAAAATGTTGTTGGTGCAAGATTTTGTCCACGAACTGACCTCTCGATTATGTACCATAAATGTTCGAAGGGATTCACGTCGAGCGATCCGGGTGGCCAAATCATTGGTTCGAGTTGTCCAGAATGTTCTTCAAACCAGTGGTGAACAATTGCTGTCCTGTATGCCTGTGAACCTGTGAACCTAAAGTCCATGTACGGCTGCAAATGGCCTCCAGGTAGCGGAACACAAGCATTTACAGTCAATGATCGGTTCAGTTGGATCAGAGGACGCAGACGGAGTCCATGTATGGCTGCAAACGGTCTCCAAATAGCGGAACACAACCATTTACAGTCAATGATCGGTTCAGTTGTATCGGAGGACGCAGACCATTCCACGTAAACGCAGCCTACACCACCCATCAGCTGTTACCAACTGAAATCGGCACTCATCTGATCAGGCTACGGTTTTCCAGTCGTCTAGTACCGAACCGATATGGTCACGAAACCACGACAGGCGTTGCAAGCGATATCGTGCTGTTAGCAAAGACACTCGAGTCGGTGGTCTGGTGTCATAGCCCATAAACGCCAAATGTCGACGCACTGTCCTAAAGGATGCGATCGTCGTACGTGCAGCATTGATTCCTGCGGTTATTTTACGCAGTTTTGCTTGCCTGTTAGCACTGACAACTCTTCACAAAAGCTGCTGCTTTCTACCGTTAAGCGAAGGTCGTCGGCCACAGCGTTGTCCTTGATGAGAGGTAATGGCTGAAATTTGGTATTCTCTGCACACTCTTGACATTGTCGACCGCGGAGTATTGAATTCGCTAACGATTTCCAAAATACAATGTCCCATGCTTCTAGTTCCAACTACCATTCCGCGTCCACAGTCTATTAATTCCCGTCGTGCAAAAACCTCCCCACATGAGTCACCTGAGTGAAAATGGCAGCTCCGCCAATGCACTGCCCTTTTATACCTAGTGGACGCAGTACTACCGCCATCTACATGAGTGCAAATGGCTGGTTCAAATGGCTCTAAGCACTATGGGACTCAACATCTGAGGTCATCAGTCCCCTAGACTTAGAACTATTTAAACCTAAGTAAACTAAGGACATCACACACATCCATGCCCGAGGCAGGATGCGAACCTACTACCGTACCAGCAGCGCGGCTCAGGACTGAAGCGCCTAGAACCGCTCGGCCACAAGGGCCGGCTTGCATATGGCTGCCTCATGACATGTGTCACGTAAGGTATATTCTGTTTATTACATAACTGTTTCTCGTAAGCAGTTTTTTTGCTGTTACATCTCCACACAGTGGTCGATTGGCGCATATGTACGCTGCATCAGCTGCACTTTTGCCTGCATGAGATCTTCCAGGCGAGAGTGGCTTCGGCCAATTAGCAGCAAGGGCACGCTCGCCGCACTTGGCTTGCCACTTTTGAAGGGAATCAAAGCTTTCTCTTTCATGGCTGTCCCGTTTGGGCTGCTCTGGAAAAGTTGTGTTTTGTTCGTCTGTGACACAGTGTGCGCTTGTACTAGGCTGTATTCAATTACGCTGTGGTACATGGAGATCGATGCCTAAGAGCAGCCTACGGTTTGTACACATGAGTATTACTGACAATCGAACATACACGTTCCAGTCATATTATCTTGACCACTGCCAACGTTTGACGTCGACGTGCAGTAACCTCTCACAGATGGCAAGTGGTAGCACTAACTCTGGTACCAATGGTTCAAATGGCTCTGAGCGCTATGGGAGTTAACATGTGAGGTCATCAGTCCCCTAGACTCAGAACTACCTAAACCTAACTAACCTAAGGACATCACACACATTCATGCCCGAGGCACGATTCGAACCTGCGACCGTAGCAGCAGTGCGGTTCTGGACTGATTTATCTGACGTCCAAAAGGTTATGATCATTGGCTTTCGGGCCAGAGGTGGAAGTGTTTAAAAACGGCTAATCTAGTAAACTGATCGCGTGACGCCCTGTTTAATGTATACCGTGCACGGCCAAATGGAGCTATTCAAAACCGGCGCCGAGACTGCTGTGGTCCATCACCGACCGTGGATGACAGAGATTAACGACGGTCGCAGAGGTGTATACGGACGAACAGACGTGTAACTCTGGAGCAACTGACCACCCAGATGAAGAAAGGCGCTGTCAGCGACCGTTCAGTGGACGTTGCTGCGTATGGGCCTCCTCAGCTGGAGCCTGGTTTACGCACCCACACTGACTGTTGTTGATCGGCGACGAAGGCTGGAATTTGTACGCCAATAGTGCAGCTGGGAGCTTATTCAGTGGCGGCGGGTCGCCTTTTCAGATGAATCACGATTTGTGCTCCATCGGGCAGATGGGCGTTGGCGCATTTGGCGTGAAACGCCTAAAAGCAAACTATCTAGCCGGAGGAAAGAGCGGTATGGCCTGCGGAATGTTCTCGAATCATTCCCTGTGAGATCTCATCATTCTGCATCAACACAAATATGCATTGCATCTATCCTTGGCGACCCTGTGCACCCCTACATGCAATTTTTTTTTTTTTTTCCTTGGTACGATGGCATCTATCAGCAGGACAATGCAACATCTCACATTCCTCGCGTCTACGTGCGTGGATGGAAGAGCACCAGGATGCTTGCACCGTACACCCTACTCGTCGAATTTAAACCCAGTCGGGATGTGTGGGATCAACTCTGTCGAGCAGTTCGTGCCACGTATCCCCAACCGATGAACCTAGCGCAGCTGGCCACTGCGCTGGTGTTGGGTGTTTTCACGATAGCCATAAGAGAAATCCTCTTAAGAGTCTGACGATGGACCAAGGCCCAGCTCTTGTCACAGCGAAATAAATTCAAATGTTCAGATGTGTGTGATTTCTTAGCATAAGTTAGTTATATGTGAAATACTGATGCACGAGCTATCTCATTATAAATCATGGAGCTGCATGTCAACTATCAAAATGGTTCAAATGGCTCTGAGCACTATGGGACTTAACATCTGAGGTCATCAGTCCCCTAGAACTTAGAACTACTTAAACCTAACTAACCTAAGGACATCACACACATCCATGCCCGAGGCAGGATTCGAACCTGCGACCGTAGCAATCGCGCGGTTCCAGACTGAAGCGCCTAGAACCGCTCGGCCACACCGGCCGGCTGTCAACTATCAATGAAACGGACCTCTACGATTAGTGTACAAAATTGCTCTTCTAGAAAAAAAAAGTGAGATATATACGAAAAATCCTGTCTGCCTTGTACCGATGCTCCACGGCTCGAAGCTAATTATAGCGGAATAAATCATTCATTCAAAAGAATTAACAGTTTGGGTTTATTTCTCAGTGACAGCCGGCTGCTGTGGTCGAGCGGTTCTAAGCGCTTCAGTCCGGAACGGCGCTGCTGCTACGGTCGCATGTTCGAATCCTGCCTCGGGCGTGGATGTGTGTGATGTCCTTAGGCTAGTTAGGCTTAAGTAGTTCCAAGTCTAGGGGACTGATGACCTCAGATGTTAAGTCCCATAGTGCTTAGAGCCATTTGGACCATTTTTGTTAGTGATATTTCCGACAACAGTTGCAGCGTTCACAAGCTTTTTTATTATTATCATTATTATTTTTTTTTACTGGGCCTACGAAGAATCCCGTTATTATATGAACCTCTTCATCTCGGAATGGCACTTTCACCCCAAGTTTTCAACTATTTATCAGATATATTGTAACGTTGTTGCTTTAATTTGCTATGAAAGCGGTACTGATAAACAATAAAAGCGGTTTAAAAGCTGTGAGCTATGTGGGGAAGTTAACCTTGCATTACTGCGCAACTGTTTCACCAGGTATCGAGTCTAGCTTACCAAATTCCCGACCAGACTAATATTAATTATAATCTTTTAATAGTCATACGACAACTGGTGATATATATATATATATATATATATATATATATATATATATATATATATATATATGTGTGTGTGTGTGTGTGTGTGTGTGTGTGTGTGTGTAAGGGAATTTAAATAAAACGAAATAAATCAGTTTATATTTGGAAATTTATTTTAACATTGATCATTTAAATATCAGCATATTAAACTTGAAAGGGTATGGTACCACCCGACATTGAAAATAGGTACAACATACTTCATTATTTTTGTCAGAAAAACACATTTTTTTTGTAAAATAACTCAATTTCAATTAATACAGTGAAGCCGGATACCAGTGTGGGAAAGAATGACAATTTATTTATTTAACTGATCACATGTGCACTCCCACAAAATAAATTCCTACATCCAGTTTGGTGAGATCTGTGAAACGAATGAATGTATGGTCGTCTGCTAACCACAGATAGTGAATGTGAATATATGATCATCTTTGAGACGATCCTTTGGCCACGTTTGGTGGGACCAAAGAGATGAAATTTACCTGAGCTTTGAGCGCCTGAAATGTGGCTGACAATACGGTAGCAAGGTGCTCCCCCACTTCGGCAGAGGTGCAAGAGAACCTGAAGAACGGTCATGTTTCAGCACTCTGCCGCTGGATCTTGTGCTGTTAAGACCTGTCTCAGTTGTACTCTGTAAAGACAAAGGAGTGGAGACATGGTATGCATGTGGAATATTTAAGAGTAGTTTGAAATAATAATTTCTCTATTTCAGGAACTTTTTGTGGGGAGAATTAAATGTCAGGCAGGTAATATTAATGGGATCGTAGTAATTTTCGGAAGTGACCAACGCTCACAATGAAACCACATGTAGCAATAAGTTGAAATACTTCCATGTGCTTAAGTTAAGCTGAATTACTAGCGTGTGTACTATAAGTTGAAATATTTAAGAAATAGCGTGTGCAGGACTTGAAATTAGAGGCGAGTACTTCTACGTGGTGAGTACTGTGTGAGTTTCAATCCGTGTATGAGACAAAGGTTAAAGAGAAGTACTCGTCCATGGTATCAGTTGAGGACTCGCGTGTGTGATGAGTATGTTCTTAATATTACTTTGCGTGATATGTTTCTGTGTGACGCTTGATTCAAACTATAATACTCTGAGAGAGAAACAAGGTGAGTCAGCCGTCTATCCAGCAACGCCACTTGGCTTGCATTGCACAGGAAGACATGCATATATCTCCAGGGTTCAGAGTAGGAAAGTAGAATTACGAAGTGGGGCAGTGTCGTGTGAAACTGGGATAGATATTAATTGAAGTGGGAAAGCTGAAAGTGATAATGTTGTGACTAATTATTGTGTTGTATTCCATGTTGTAGTGTGGTGTATGTCATGTAATTTGGGTATGTGTGGTTTGCATGGGAGAGTAGCAAGGTAGTTTCAGAGGTAGTGGGTTATACTTGTTCCTTCTGTACCGCTCGATCTGGAGGAAAGTTTCGTGATGATGATTGTGAGAGTCGAAGTGTGAGATATAATAAAAGTTCCACCATCCTATCCAGAAAGTGCACTGTAGCGTTGAATAATTACAAGACCATAAGGTAGAGAATCACCAATGTAAAGGCATGCACACTGGGTGGAATTTCTCATGTGTTATTGTTGTAGGTTATAGAGTTTGTGTGTTTAGGTTATAGAACTTATCGGAATAAATAAGATAGTGAAAAGAAAAATATTGGTGGCATTTTCCTTCGAATTGTATGTTGTCATGATATCCAGAATTTATAATGTGTGCGCCATTCATATTCAGTGCGATGGTCACGTGTTGATAAAAGCCGTTAAATAAAAAAAGAAAAAAGAAAATGTGGTATTGCCAGTGCGTAGTGAACAGTCAGAGTTCTGTAAATTACTGATAGTCAGATCTGCGTTTCCGTTGGGTATTATTCATATAGGAGGATAATTGGTAACTTAATTATGAGTACGTGAGTTCGTGTTACTCGATAAATAAGAATGAATCCACTCACTTGGCAGACCACTAATCTTGCAGGCCTGACTGCTTGATGCCGCAGTATGAGCAAGGCATGTGGGTGCCTCTCATTATTTCGACCCTGCCAGGATTTTCTGCCAGGATAATTTTGCTGTTAGGGTTTGCTATTAAGATTTTTTTTTATGGTATATATTGTGATAGCGCTAAGAAGTAAATTTTTTTTTGTTTGCAATTTCTTTCTGGATTGGTGAGGATCTTTTATTTTTTTATGTAATTAATTGCTATATCGTCCAAGGCTGGAAGATCGTTGCATAATTTCTTTTGCGTAATGTCCGTAGTAACTAGGTCGTAGTCGAAAAGTGTAGTCACCATGGAGAATAGTGATTCTGGGGTGAACGTAGCAGTGCAGCAGGAAGTAGGTGTCGACCTTGGGTTAATGAGCGAGAATGGCAAACACTCGGAAGGGGCTGAATTGTTCAGCGGACCGCGGTTAGGTGATCCTTTATGCGGCGGGCTTTGTCCACAAACGAGGGCTTTTCCCGACGACGCGGGCGAGCCGGGACTAGGTCAGGTATGCAGTGAAAGTGAAGCTACCCTTGGCGAAGCTACCGTTTCTCAGGCGAACGAGGTGAGCGCACCGAGAGTAGCAAATGACAATCTACTACTGCAGTTTTTACAGAGGATGGATAGAGATAATAAGGAAAGATTGGAAGCAATGAATAGAGATAATAAGGAAAGATTGGAAGCGATGGATAAAGATAATAAGGAGAGAGATAGGGAGAATAAGGAAAGATTGGAAGCAATGGATAGGGAGACTAAGGAAAGATTGGAGGCAAATAAGGAAAGATTGGAGGCAAATAAGGAAAGATTGGAGGCAATGGATAAGGGAAATAAAGAGGCAATGAGGAAGCTACTCTCAGTTATCGATGAGCGTCTGCCCGTAGTTAATAATCGGTTAGATGAGGGGGAGAAGAATCTGGGTGCGTTGAAGCAAGTATGTGACGCCGTGAAAGAAAAAGCCAATAATTTGGAGGTACGAATATTTGCAATAGAGAGTGATACTACAGAACGTAGGGACGTGTTGCCGGATGAGCGAATCAAAGATGTAGTGGTCAGAATGAATACGATTAGTGCAGAGGTAGAAAAGATCAGTATAAGAGGCAAAACAGGCTCTGACAGTACACAGCGAGAGGTTTATGCCAACCAGGGGGAGATAAAATCACTATTACAGCTTAAACAGGCGCAATTAGAAATAAGTAGGAAACATAGGGAAGAACTAGCACAGTTACAAATAGCGTGCAGTAGCGAAGGTGACACGCCACCAGGTAGATTGCTGAGGGAGAGTGAGATAAATTCAAAAAACGAAAATAGGCAGAAAGAGGAAGACGAACTCAGAGAGTTAGAAGAACGGTTGTGTCGGATAAAACAGGTGGCAAACCCAACTGGGTATAGCCCAAGGTCGGAAAACATAAATGCGGAAGAAGAATGTAGGAGGCACTTTGTGTCGGTACAAACGTACACTTGTTTTCTGGATCCTGATAATTACCAACATCCATGCCTGTGGCTGTCTCAGTTTCAAGATTCATTACCTTCATCGTGGGGACCGCTCCTCAAAATGAAGTTTGTGTGTAACCATTTGAGGGACGAGGCTAGAGCGAAAATGCAGGAAGTTATTAAAGACTGTAGTAGCTACAAGATATTTTGTGACAAGTTTTTAAATGAATTCTGGTCGAAAAGTAAGCAGGACCAGGTTAAGCAAAGCATATTGATGATGCCAAATTGTATCGAAGGTGGTATAAGAGATCCAGTGTCGTGCTATCAGGAAATGCTGAGACGAAATAGGTATTTGGATGTGCCATACGAAACTGGGGAGCTCATTAGGATCTGTATAACGAAGTTGCCAGTGAGATTGCGCAGAGGTGTAGTGATGGCAGGCAGAGGATTAGACGATTCCGCGTCATTTCAGCACTTGTTACAGGAACTGGGTAATGAGAGCAACATTGTGAACGGCGACACGACTCATAGGTCAGACAGAGTCGAGGATAGGAACGGCAGAAACTGTCAGAATGACAGGAGAGCATGGAATCAGAGGAATGACGGAAATGGAAGATGGCGAGGAAATAGGGGGCAGAATTCATGGGGATATCGACCGGCAAACCGGGAAAATAGACGATGGGACAGAGATGGAAGAAGAAGGGAAAATGAAAATGAGGGGCGAAGAGAGGATAGGCAGTCATTGGGTCCACTACAGGACAATCACTGTCACAATGACGGAGGGACAAGAAGGTGACTACATGATAGACGGGTACAAACCAGGACTATTAATGATGTAAATATTAGGTATATCGATACGGAAAACTAAGGGAGAATCTGTTAGAGGAGGCAGGAGATGTGGGGAGTGAAGTCCACCCAATAATTAGCGTAGAAATAAATAATATAATCGTACCTTGTGTCATCGACACAGGCAGTGTAATGAGTGTTTTGAGGGAAGATGTGTTTAAGTGTTGTAGCCTTACAAAACCATGGCCAACCTTGCCATTGCAAAGGACAACAGTGAGAGGGGCAGTTACAGGAAAGGGAATTGAGGTGAAGTTACAAGCGCAGGTAGACTTTGTGTGCCAGGTGAAGAGGTTTAGTACAGTGTTCATGTTGTGTCATCTCTAGCTGTTGAAGGGATATTAGGCGCAAATTTTTTGAACCAATATAAAGCAATCGTTAACATGAGAAATGGTTCGATGGAGTTGAAACGAGATTCGGAGGAAATTACATTAAGATTCGACGATTGCTTATATGCTAAAGATAACGCACACTGGCGGTAAAGTCCGGTAGACAGGCACAGAATACGGGGTTCGAACAAGAGAAGAAGGAAATTCATAAATGTTTTTAGGAGGAGATCAGGGAGAAAATCTGGCATTTACGAGGAACCACGGTCTACGGGGAATTGCAGAAAATTTTATACGAGAATAGAAAGGTATTTAAACATGCTGCGGGTACAATAAGAAATTTTGTGTATAGATTCAAGGTCAAGCCTCATAAACAGTTTAGGGCCGAAGTGTACCCGATACCTGTTGTGTACAAAGAAAGAGTGGAAGCTGAGAACGAAAGCATGCTACAACAAGGGATTATCGAACCAGCATCCAGTCCGTACAACAGCCCTTTAGTTTGTGTCGAAAAAAAGAATGGGTCAATTAGATTAGTTTTGGACGCAAGATAATAGAGCCAGAGACAGATCGGCCGCTGACACTTGACGAATTGCTACAAAAGTTTCACGGGATCAGAGTTCTCAGATCAGTTGATTTGAGAATGAGTTTCTGGCAAGTGGAGTTAGATAGGGGGTGTAGAAAATACACTGTTCTCTTGTGCTACGGGAAATCGTATCAATTCCGGAAACTACCATTTGGGTTAAATGTATCATCCGCGGCATTTATCAGAGCGCTAAATACTGTCATTCCTAATGAAATAAAAGATAAGGTAACACAGTACGTGGATGATGTCCTAATAGCCGAAAGAAACTGGGAAGACCACAATAGAACGTTAAGCATATTGCTCGGTGCATTGGAGAGACATGGGGTAACCGTGAATTTGGGAAAGACAGAATTTGGACGAAAAAAAATCGAGTTTCTAGGTCACATTGTGACACCAGAGGGAACACGACCAAATCCAGACAAACTCGAAGCAATCAGAGATTTTCCCGTGCCAAGAACAAAACGTCAGCTACGGGGTTATTTAGGATTAATCAATTTTTACAGGAGGTTCATTAAGATTCGGGGTGCAGCGACACCCAGACTATGACAGCTGACTGGAAAGAAAACGGTATGGAATTGGGACCCTGTCGCGCAGGAAGAGTATGAGGCGTTAAAGAAGGCACTGCT
The DNA here is from genome assembly GCF_023864345.2 of Schistocerca serialis cubense. Classification (NCBI taxonomy): domain Eukaryota; kingdom Metazoa; phylum Arthropoda; class Insecta; order Orthoptera; family Acrididae; genus Schistocerca; species Schistocerca serialis. The sequence goes on from NC_064643.1 coordinate 124,336,126, forward strand.
ATCGGCACCCCTTCTCGGGCATCCAGACCTAGGGAAAGAGTTTTGTATGGCCACGGACAGTTCCCGTAGTGGACTTGGGGTAACATTGTTCCAAGAGCAAGAGCAAGGAGGAGAAGTAATACAACAACCTATTGCATTTGCGAGCCGAGTGCTTAGCAAAGCTGAGAGAAATTACACGGTAACTGAGCTTGAAGCTTTGGCAATAGTATGGGGTTTTAGTAAGTTTAGATACTATTTGTATGGGAGGCATACTAAAATCTATACTGACCACAAGTCACTACAGTTTCTGATGTCTGCCAAACTTAACCATAGATGACTCGCTAGGTGGGCATTCTATTTACAGCAGTTTCAGTTTACGGTCATGTATATTCCTGGGCCACAGAATATAGTGGCAGATGCGTTGTCAAGGAACCCAGTGGTCATGGTCAATGCTTTGATGAGGAGGTAAACGAGAACAGATATGATATATTGTATATGCAGGGCGTGCCGTTCGAGAAATACATAGGGGCGGTACTCACAAATATCGCGAAAGAGCAGGATAAAGCCGCGTCATGGAGAATGGTGAAGGACAGAGTTAGAGCGAACTTAGATGCCAATATAGCGCGCTTTAATACAGTTCAGAACGGGGTCCTTTTCTACCGTAGAAATCCGAACACGCAGGACTGGGTGTTGTGTATACCAAGTGAAATAGTCACCAAGTTGATCTGGTACACGCACCTAAGTTACGGGCATTACGGGGCAAGGAAATGCTGTAAGAAGTTAAGGGAATCAGTTTATTTCATTAGTATGGAGAGGAGGATCAAGAACGTGCTTGGTAGTTGCAGATTGTGCCAGAAGGCAAAATCGTTAACTATCTCATGCAAAGCACCGCTTTTTCCGATAGTGCCAGGTAGATTGAGGGAATTCGAAGCAACAGATTTGTTTGACCCGCTACCTAAGTCAGTGCAGGGATGTAGATATGTTTTAGTAGCAGTGGAATTGGTGTCAAAGTATGTGACTTTTACCGCCTTGAAACGTGCAACGGGAAGGACAGTGGCAGCAGCGATCGTTAAAAACTTTTTGCGAGAAGTAGGAACTGTAGAAAAGTTCATAGCTGACAATGGACCACAATATAGATCCAGACAATGGCTAACCACACTGAAGAGAAGAAGGATAAAACCGGTGTTCATATCCCGATACCATGCTGCAAGTAACCCCAGTGAAAGAGTGGTAAAAGAACTGGGAAAGTTGTGTAAGATCTATTGCCATAGGCAACATAGAAGCTGGAGTATTTTTCTCAAAGATTTTCAGGACATCCTCAATGAGCTACCACATGGAGCAACTGGTTTATCACCAATTACGGCACTAAAGAATGAACCACCACCAGATCGAGTCAGGGAGCTGGTAGATTTTCTGCAATCAGGAAAGCTGAGGCACACAGAAATTGTCAAGGTTGCGATAGAGCGTATTAAGAAAGCAGCTAAGGACAGGCAGGAGAAGCAGAAAGGAAAGATCCGTAAGATCGAATTGGCAGTAGGAGACAAGGTTCTAATTAAAACTCACCGATTATCAAAGAAGCACAGATTCCTAACTAGCAAATTCTTTACGGTGTATAGTGGACCATTCAGAATGAGGCAGATTGTCCATGAAAATGCTGTACTGATTGAGACGATCAAGGGAAAACAATCTCGTGGGCTTCATCACATTTCTAACATCAAATAATGGAAAAGTTAAGGATAGATCGAAAGTAGGCAATTTATGGTAGATAGTCAGTGTATTTATTTGTGGTGTGTAACGTTGTGCAAGTTCAAAACGAACATAAGAATTTTCAGGCGGGATGTCAGGGAGTATGACGGAATAGACTGGTCGAATTAGTCATGAACAGGAGTCGACAGAGTGGTGTATGTACGTATTTTTTGTCATATGAATAAGGATCAAGCAGACACGACGTAATGAGTAATGAGTGGATAAAGATTGTAGATAATGAGGGAAGCGACATAATAAATAGTAGTTGATAAAGGTGATATTTAAGGAGAGAAGTGACGTGAAGCAGTGTGATTAATAAAGAGAGATTCAACGTGATGAAACAGTGGTGAATAAAGGTGAGTATAATTAATAATGTGGAGATGTCTTAGATGTATGTTACAGAGAGGCCTGTGTATGCTGCAATCGAGATTGATGCCAATGGCGAAGGAAGACCAGGAAATGATGGAGTAATGGACGGACGGAGAGCCGAAATACGAATGAAGAGAGGAGGACAACTGCACAACGTGAAAGGACATAAAGGGAGTATGAGATCCAGATGGTGAACGTTGTGGAATACTGACGTAAGATGTAATATAAGTGTAAATCTAATTCTTACCATAACATTTGCAACATGAAAGAAAAGTAATTTTTGTTGTTGTTATTGAAGCGTGGTGCCAGTATAACTATTCAAAACGGTACCAAGAATATGTACAGTTATTTTGCAGGACGAATAATTTGTGTATTTTTTGTTCTTAGATGAAATGTCGCAATTCTAAGTTGATATTTAGCAGGATGAATAATCGATAAAGTGAATGCAGAGGTAAGTCGATGGAGAGAGGTGCCAGAGTGAAAGGACGAATTCGGAGACTGGAAAATAGTCTCTGAAACAACTTCATGTGTTATGTGGTTGAGTATAAGGGAGCAAAGGTATGGTATGTTGTCGTGAGTGTGGTGGTGTTATGAGTACAAGGGAGCAAAGGTATGGTATGTTGTCGTGAGTGTGGTGGTGTCAAGGTTAGCTGACTTCTAGACCTATTCTGTTAGTGTATTAATGGATTGAACGAAGGAAAATGTGATGTCTGGTGAGTGAGAGTCGTAGAGTAGTGTGATCAATGCGCACACTCCTGTAAAGGGGATGCTACCGATCCATAACTAAAACATTATCGTGCTTGTTTGATTTGGATGAACCTCGATGGCAGGTCAGGATCTGACATCATGTGGATGGTTCATACATGTCCTACAAATGTTGTTATATATAATAAAAAGGTAAAATATATAAAGAGACACTAATTTCAGTCTGTCACAAGCACAAAGGTGCAGTGTATGTTGTAGATTTAGAGTCATCAGTTTCTAAAATGTTTATTGTGTTAGGATGTTAAAGCAGTTTACTATTTAATAACATGTGGTAGGTAATTGTGAGCTGTGTAGATTATTTCTTATTTTTTTGTTAGAACACTTTCAAGGGGTATTAATTTCAGCCTGTCACAAGCACAAAGGTTCATTGTATATTGTAGTTTTAGAATCAACAGTTTCTAACATTTTCACTGTGATAGGATGTTAGAGTAGTCTACTATTTGATATTGTAATTATGAGCTGTACAGATTGTTTCTTATTCCTTGTTTTTTTTTATTTACACTTTCATGTTTTGTATGAGGAACGACAGGTACAATCAATAGCACAAGTGTGGGCTGTATATAGAAAAGGGATAAATGTTGATGCTGTATGTGTAGAAAACTAGTGTGTATGATTTTATGTTTTTTGGAACAAAGATTCTTTTATTACCAATGTATCTAATAGATCATAGATGTAATCAATGAGTATTTAAATACTGTAAGAATATCCTTTTGTCTGTAATGTTGCGAGATGCACGGAAGGGTCTGACTGATTGGGTGTCGTAGCGCTGAGGGGCTACACAGAACGCGCCCGTACCACGTAAGACAAGCAGACGTTGGCATGGGAGAGGCAACAGAGCCAGTGCACTCCCCACTCCACTGCCGGTCGAGGTACACTCCACGCGCCCGCTACAGCAGGTCAACGGCCTGGGGCGAATCGCACGTACCACTGGCCATTCATAAGTTCTGCCACGCTTACGACTGAGGAAAGTATCCCGCGGAGGCAACAGCAGGTGGTTTCTTCTGCTCAACGGCTCGCGCGGCGGCGCAACGGCAGAGTGAACAACGCGAGGCAGAGCATGGCGGGCTTTTTTTACCAGCAATTATTAACTAGTACTGGACTGTGGAGCCGTGAAACAAGATAACTGCTCGTATGTCTCCATAAGGTGGAAAGTGAAGGACTGGTGTTTCCACGTTGGGAGTGGTGGAAAATATTTTGTCTTTAGCAGACAGGACGATTGTTTTGTTTTGTCTTGACCACTGAATGGTGGGATCCATAAACTTTTGGCAGTGACTTGTTAAGTGTGCTTTGTGAATTGCATGTGGGACGCTTGGTATACTTAAAGAGGACAGTTGTCGTTTGGTGACTAATTATTGTATGAAAACAAGAAACTAAAGTGGGACACTGACATTTGGATTTGTAGTAGGAGACATTTCTTTAATTGGTGTGGGAATAAGTGCTGTTTGTTGGAACTTACGACTTTTAATTACAGCATGAACTGAAAGGACAGAACCGTGGGTAATGGTAGTTGTAGGGCCGTTTCTGGACGACCAGATTCGTGTGGATGGTACGCTGAGAGTGACTATGACATTTGTGTTTAATGTGAGATACAGTGCGTGTTCAAAATGCCGATTTGAGTGACTTCAAGACTTTCGTCCGGGTAACCACGGGAGAGTTTTGACACCGAGACAGTGTTTCTAGGGAACCTGTCAGCAACTTTTTTGACCCCAAGAAAATCACAGAATGAAATGATTCCGTGTGACTCGCAAGATAGGGAATAATGTATTTGTACTTGTAATTGTGTAAATTTTTTTATATATTTCATTCCTGAAGGGACAGCAAGTGTAATTGTATTTCATTAACATTTGTGTTTAGAATAGTTAGTGTTTTTTTTGTTTGTTCTGGGTTACCAGTTCACGTAGCATGTTTATTAGAATATTTGGTACAATGATGCTTTAATTATTAGCCAGTGGCGTAATACTAACGTAGCGGCTCTTGTTGCATTGATCAGTAAGGTTGTCACAGGGGACAAGAGTTTGCATTGCACAACAAATATCGGAATTAACTGATGCATTTCGATGTCATGGACAGTAGTGATCTTGTTGGTGTGTTGACTGAAGCTACTTATTTGCATTATCACAGTGGTGATATTTCACATTAAAGTGTAACGAAGGCTAGTCGAAGTGCAAGTTCTTGTCGTCTAAATGTGTAACAATAGAGAAATGAGCAGTAGAGTAAGATACGAGAGCTACTGGTGGATTCAAGCACTTATTGCTAACTATTTATTGCGTGTATTGATCAAAGTTGATGGACTGACTAGCTCAGCAGCAGGTATTTGTACTGGTGGACAAGGATAAGGTTAAACTCACAGTCGAGTAGTGGTGGCAATTGGTTAAGTGCTGATAGTTAATGAAGTATGACATGATGTCTTAGATTAACCATATTACGTAACCAGTATATAACTTGGGGTATATATCACTGTTTTTCTTCTCAGTTTTATTTCTCTGTTGGTTTGATGTATATTTTAGAGTAATGGTATGGAGCCTGACATTCTAAATGCAACTAGTGTACGCAATTTTTTTTCTTTTGTTGATTTTGTTTTGTATTTAGACATTGCCGTGTAAAGATTATTACAACACAATTTATGAATGTCAGATTACTTGTTCTGTGTTTGGATAGTGAGCTATTTAAAATTTCATGAGTACAATTAGTATTTTTTTTTATTTGTCCTAGAATTAGTGAAGTTTGGATTACTCATAAAAACAATGAAGATCCCAGTAACTAAGCAAATTTTTATCTCAACATTATTTTTTTATTTGTATGATGTAATGTTTTATTTGTCATGTGTATTGTTTTATTTGTCATGTGGACTGTTGTAAATTTGTATGTGTACGTTACTCCGGATTGTGGAGAGTACAATAATGCAACAACTGTGTCAATACTTTGATAAAGTAACAGCATTTGGTCGTCTATTTGAGGTCACCAGGGGCTAAGGTCTCCTCCTGGTTATTCTGATGACTTGCTACGTTTGTTCTAATACAGTTTTCTTAAAAAAATGTTCGGAACTACCCTCGCATTGCAAGGATAGTACCGTGACACTTTTTTCTGCATGGGTAGCCGGTGGTGAAAGGGTACAGTACCGCCCGACATTGAAAATAGGTACAACATACTTCATTATTTTTGTCACAACAACACATGTTTTTTGTAAAATAACTCAATTTCAATTAATACAGCGAAGCCGGATACCAGTGTGGGAAAGAATGACAATTTATTTATTTAATTGATCACATGTGCACTCCCACAAAATAAATCCCTACATCCAGTTTGGTGAGATCTGTGAAATGAATGAATGTATGGTCGTCTGCTAACCACAGATAGTGAATGTGAATATATGATCATCTTTGAGACGATCCTTTGGCCACGTTTGGTGGGACCAAAGAGATGGAATTTACCTGAGCTTTGAGCGCCTGAAATGTGGCTGACAATACAGTAGCAAGGTGCTCCCCCACTTCGGCAGAGGTGCAAGAGAACCTGAAGAACGGCCATGTTTCAGCACTCTGCCGCTGGATCTTGTGCTGTTAAGACCTGTCTCAGTTGTACTCTGTAAAGACAAAGGAGTGGAGACATGGTATGCATGTGGAATATTTAAGAGTAGTTTGAAATAATAATTTCTCTATTTCAGGAACTTTTGTGAGGAGAATTAAGTGTCAGGCAAGTAATATTAATGGGATCGTAGTAATCTTCGAAAGTGACCAACGGTCACAATGAAACCACGTGTAGCAATAACTTGAAATACTTCCGTGTGCTTAAGTTAAGCTGAATTACTAGCGTGTGTACTATAAGTTGAAATATTTAAGAAATAGCGTGTGCAGGACTTGAAATTAGAGGCGAGTACTTCCACATGGTGAGTACTGTGTGAGTCTCAATCTGTGTATGAGACAAAGGTTAAAGAGAAGTACTCGTCCATGGTATCAGTTGAGGACTCGCGTGTGTGATGAGTATGTTCTTAATATTACTTTGCGAGATATGTTTCCGTGTGACGCTTGATTCAAACTATAATACTCTGAGAGAGAAACAAGGTGAGTCAGCCGTCTATCCAGCAACGCCACTTGGCTTGCATTGCACAGGAAGACGTGCATATATCTCCAGGGTTCAGAGTAGGAAAGTAGAATTACGAAGTGGGGCAGTCTCGTGTGAAACTGGGATAAATATTAATTGAAGTGGGAAAGCTGAAAGTGATAATGTTGTGACTATTTATTGTGTTGTATTCCATGTTGTAGTGTGGTGTATGTCATGTAATTTGGGTATGTGTGGTTTGCATGGGAGAGTAGCAAGGTAGTTTCAGAGGTAGTGGGTTATACTTGTTCCTTCTATACCGCTCGATCTGGAGGAAAGTTTTGTGATGATGATTGTGAGAGTCGAAGTGTGAGATATAATAAAAGATCCACCATCCTATCCAGAAAGTGCACTGTAGCGTTAAATAATTACAAGACCATAAGGTAGAGAATCACCAATGTAAAGCCATGCCCACTGGGCGGAATTTCTCATGTGTTATTGTTGTAGATTATAGAATTTGTGTGTTTAGGTTATAGAACTTATCGGAATAAAGAAGGTAGTGAAAAGAAAAAGATTGGTGGCCTTTTCCTTCGAATTGTATGTTGTCATGATATCCAGAATTTATAATGTGTGCGCCACTCATATTCAGTGCAATGGCCATGTGTTGATAAAAGCCGTTAAATAAAAAAAGAAAAAAGAAAATGTGGTATTGCCAGTGCGTAGTGAACAGTCAGAGTTCTGTAAATTACTGATAGTCAGAAGTGCGTTTCCGTTGGGTATTATTCATATAGGAGGATAATTGGTAACTTAATTATGAGTACGAGAGTTCGTGTTACTCGATAAATAAGAATGAATCCACTCGCTTGGCAGACCACTCATCTTGCAGGCCTGACTGCTTGATGCCACAGTATGAGCAAGGCATGTGGGTGCCTCTCAAACTTGATTCATAACTAAACTGGTGCCTTATTTAGGATTGTGAAAATGTGGGATTGTTATCTTACGGAACACATCAAATATGGAGCTGAGATTGGGAGACTGCATACAACACTGCATTCATAAAATAATACATGAAGAACGTTGAAACATATGCAAGAGGAAATTAACCACAACCAACCGATTCAATTTTCGCCCAAAGAAGTTACGTTCGTAGCGCAATCCTGTCCGTCATGTAATTACCACACACTGGTATACTAAATTCATACTAACTCTCTGTGAAATCTTCCCGAAAAGAATAGCTGAGGGCTACTTTGATGATTACACCACATGCCTCACGTGGTCAACTTGGTTTACACGAAGAGTGTGACTCCACAATAATATTGATAATTAAAATAAATTAGATCGAAAAGCAATTTACAAAAGAAAAACCTCGAACTGGTTACTATCGTCTTACTATTAACCTGATGGGTCAAACAATTGTATAAGCACGTGGTACTGGTCTCACAAAGTACACCCCACGTGGGTTGAACATAAAGAAAAGTTGCTATATTGAAAAATATTGTCAAGACGAGACGTTATAATCTCACGCACATTCGCATTGAAGATTGATGATGCTAGTTAGTGTTACTGATCAACACGTGGTTCCACTTTACTCACAAAGTAGTGACAAAGCAACTACCGGAATATATTCTGAACTTCACACTCGAATTACACTGCTTTACAATTTAAGATAGCATTAGATATTTTAGAGCTAAACCTGAAATAAAGGTGATTAAATTTTCAGTTAGGCTGAACTTAAGAAATCCATTGTCCTACAGACTTAGCAGACACGCGCTTAGCCGGAGATCCTACCACTTCAGACGCTCGCCGCGGACAGACTGCCGTGGTCCCTTCCTGAGGGTGGCTCACAAATACAAACGGAAGTGGCTAGAGAGGCAGCTTCCTATACCAACATGACAAGGGACGGACAGGACCATACTAAGAATAGAAACCTCTCTGCTTTGAGAAAGCGTAGCTACCTGTTCCGACGTTGGTCCTACTGTTCTCTAGCAGACAGGCTTGTCTGCTACCCTCAAGCATGCAACTAGAAATACATTTGCTCATTCATTCTTTCACACATAAGGGAAGGGGGATGACAGTGTCTTATCATATACAGTATATAAAAGAAAGCGGATGTAAGTTCTGTATGAGACATGAATTACATATAAACTGTGTTTTAAAGCGTAGTAGTGTGACAGATCGTTCTTGTTTATGTGTAAAAGTAACACGTTCCGCTACTCAGTCTCCTCCCAGATAGTCAGAAACGCCACAGTAAATTTAGAAGAGGAATTTATGCCGCAAATGACAACCGATTTAAGAAATTAACATGAAAGGAATCCAACAGAGACCTTTCAATATTCCCTACCCGTGTCGTCTCCTACAGTTTGTACCCTCTAACAACTCCCTCAACAGCCATGACAGCTGATCGCCCATGTTAACACATTTCCTATCATCCTGTTTCTTCTACTTGTCGGTATTTTCTGTATGTTCCCTTCTTCATCGATTCTGCGGAGGATGGGGCCCCTCCACGCCCACACCAACGTGGTGACCAAACCAAAAGTTCTACTGTCACCTCCATATGACATGTTAGTTTTTGAATCAGGCGTCACAGGATGCGGGCTGTTATGTTATCCATGCGTCTGGGTAAGATTACTCATTTACGTGCTCCATCAGGATATAGAAAGTGGTCGAAAGCGATCGAAGGGTAGCGCTTGTAAAGGCAGAGGAAAAAAAGTGCCAAGACAAGCGCCAAGGGAAAAAAAGCCTCTGCGACAGTGGGACGGGTAGTAAGGGCAGTAGCGGCTTGCTATCTGCGACAGAGCATGCAAGGTGAGGTTATGTTAGTGTGAGGTTACCTTTGTCACTGCGTGTACGTTATGGCTGGGTCAGTCCGGGTGCTGCAGCTGGGCTCGTGTGGAGTCTCCTGGGCCTGCTGCAGTGGCTTCGTCCCTGTAACAAGGGAATTCAATGCGGCAACGCACGCGTTGCCATTACGCCCTCTGCTGCGCCGTGTCGTCAGTGACTTGGCACAGCTTCATCAGGCTGGTGCTGAACGCCGTCCTCCTCTACTGCATGGCGCAGTTCTTCCGTAGCTGAGCCTCGAGCAGCTCCACTCGATCAGTGATTCGCGCCGCTTCAGCGTCGGAGTAATGCATGCCGCTTGCGCGACGAAGGCTGCCGCTTTGGCTTCTCGGTCCTTTGCGGGGGCCGTGTGCAGAGTCCTCGGGCGAAGTTGCACGCAGTTGCCTGGAGGCCTCTTCCTTCTCTGTCGCCACGGCGGCTGTGAAGGCAGCCCTCTCATCCACCATGACGGCTTTGAGGGCTGCAGTGCCCTCCTTCACAGCAGTGCCGAGTTCGAGCCCACAGTTCTTCTCGGGGGCGCGAGCTGCATCCCGACTGCCCGTCCCCGCTCCTGGCAGGTGGAGCTGCTTCGGCTTTGAGGGCTGCAGTGCCCTCCTTCACAGCAGTGCCGAGTTCGAGCCCACAGTTCTTCTCGGGGGCGCGAGCTGCATCCCGACTGCCCGTCCCCGCTCCTGGCAGGTGGAGCTGCTTCTGCGCTGTCCGTCAGCTGGGCCGGGCTGGTCTGCGGCCTACGCCGTTGACGTCGTCTTCTCTTCTTCCGCTGCGTCGGTGCGGCAGCGGCTGCGGTTTGAGAAAGCCTGGCAGCCGCGCCAGCTGGCGACGTGTGGGCCGCCACACCGGACGCAAGTCGGCAGAACGTTACTGCCGCGATCGAAGGGGCGGCTGTCGTGCTCGCCGGAGCACTTAACGCACCGCGCCGCGTTGCGGCAATACTTCGCGACATGGCCTTCGCCCTGGCACCTGAAGCACGGCCGCTGGAGTGCATGGCGGTCGGGAGGGCCTCTGTCGTGACCGGGAAGCCCAGCAACTTCCGCAAGCCGGCGGCCGTTTGCGCGGTCACGGTACAGAGCGGCGCCCTCTTCGTGTCGGTCCGCTTGCGGTTGTGCCGGCCGTTGTGGCCGAGCGGTTCTAGGCGCTTCAGTCTGGAACCGCGCGACCACTACGGTCGCAGGATCGAATCCTGCCCCGGGCACGGATGTGTGTGATGTCCTCAGGTTAGTTAGGTTTAAGTAGTTCTAAGTTCTAGGGGACTGATGACCTCAGATGTTAACTCCCATAGTGCTCAGCCATTTGAACCTTGCGGTTGCATTACCAAACCCAGCTCGCAGTAGCCCTTCCCGGACCGCTGACTCTTCACAGCACCGAGGTAACCCCTTTGGTCGTCTTCTTCCTTCCAGCGGAAGGTGCCTTCTCACGCGCTGGCGGCGCGTCGACACTGTGGTCGGCCACTGCGACCTTGATCGCCCTGTGGTCAGCCACGTTTGTGGCCCGAACGCAGATCAGCGAGTCTGTATCGACAGACTGGTAGACCACCTCGTTCCGACGTAACTCGTCATTATGTCGAACAGCACTGTCCACCCCCCCCCCCCCCCTTTGCACTTCCCGTATAAAGGGGAGGGACAGGGCGCGACTCGTCTTCTCGGGGCTTCCTTGCTGGGTCGGCAGACTCAGCGACTTGCACAACCGAAGGACCCTTCGTAGCAGCAGGTTTCCTCTGCGAGTACTTCTTTCCCATGCTACTGGGCGCAGAACACGACAATCTTGCAGGTGTTGTGAGAACAACACACGACAATTTGCTTCCCGCGGCGCCCACAGCACAGAAACCTCTTCACGAGCTCACAACGGCCGAGTAAGCGTAGCGCGCAGCGGCACCGATGCGCACAGCTCGCTAGCTCAGGCCGCTCTCTGCGGAGAACCTCCTCGTTCCTTATATTGACAATCCACCTAATTTTCAACATTCTTCTGTAGCAGGACTCTTAAACACTTCGATTTTCTTCATGTCCGTTTTCCATACTGTCCCTGATGCACCACAAATCAACCCGCGTTCCAAACGTACATTTGTTGTGTACATAGTTCCGCGTAGTCAGCGCGTACACAACTTTCCCAACAGAGCGCGCCCCGCTAGCCACAACAGCGCAGGTGCAGCGCTCGTCCGTCTCTGCACTAATAGATGGCGCTGTCTTAGAGACGGACCAAATTCTGCTTCCGCCGATCCGTGTACTAATATGTAACGCAGCCAATGAGATTGGTGCTAACGTAGAACCTTCTCTCCTCGGGGATCGCACTCGCACAGTGATACCTGAACGCTCGAGGTATTATAACGAGTGTACAGACCTCCGATTAGTCAGTCTGCATTATTCTGCATTTGTCTGCATTAGTCTGTACCAGTCTGCATTAGTCTGCATTTGTCTGTACCAGTCTATAGTCAAGTTTCAGTCTGCACCTAATAAGATTACCATATTCCTGTACATTGCCATGAAGATAAATGTATAGACACTTTGTCAAGTATCAGAGATAAATGTGAGAATAAGATTAACGTACCAATACCAAAGGAACTTCAGATTGTCAATTGTAAATAGCATCCAGCACCAAGTTAAGTTATTTTTATGCTGGTTATTATTTTAATAAATGTCTGTGAAAATTAATCAAGTTCTGTTTAAAGCTGGTCACCGTCAATCTGCTACTCTAAGCGTGCAAGTGGCATTTCTATCGTCTGACCTAACGGCAGAAGATAAACACGCCACGATAAGACCACGAGACATATTGCTGACACTCACCTACTTCGTTAGAGCGACAAGTCAAATAATCTTATGGTGTGTGTACCGAAGGTCTTACAGTACGCACACCACAACATTCTAAAAAATCCTAGTACAAAGGCCCATCTTTGATATCAGTGCACTTCTTTTGGGCAAGAGTATCCTCTTTGCCTGTGCTACTCTACTTTGTTTCGTCCGCCGCGCGTTATTTTGTTTACAGGGCAAATTATTCCTGAACTTCATCTATTTCGTAGTCACCAACTTTGAGTTAAGTTTATCGCTGATATCACTTCTACTACTCATCATTATTTTCGTTTTTCTGGAGTTTACTTTCAGTTCACACTATGTATGCATTACACTGTTCATTCCATTCAGGAGGTCCTGTAATTCTTCTTTACTTTCAGTTACGATAGCCAGATCATCAGCAAATCTTATGATTGGTGCTTGTCTATCTGAATTTCTCTCCAAACTTGTTTTTATTTCCTACACTGCTTCTTTATTGTACAGTCTGAAGACTGGGAGTGAAAGACTGCACCCTTGTCTTACACCCTTTTCATTCTGAGCGCGCCGTTTTTAGTCTTCCACTCTTATTGCTCCCTCTGCGTACTTCTACATATGGTACATTACCCATCTTTCACTATGGCTTACTCCTATTATTCTCAGAATTTGGAGCGTCCTGCACCATTATACATTGTTGAACGCTTTATCTTTGTTCAAAAAGACTCTGAGCGTGTCTTTATTTTTCTCAACTCTTGTCTCCATCATCAAGCGCAAAAGCCAGATTTGCCCCTCTAGTGCCTTGATCGAACTTATCGCAATCTTACAGTAATTCGATTTTCTTTTCAGTTTTCTGTATACTGCACAAAATGTGGTTGGCAGGACATTCGCAACTGAGTATCATGGAATGAGGTATTAAACCGCTTCAGCTGTAAGAGATTTATTGGTTCAATCACGAGATACCTATCTTGCCTTTACGTGCTGCTGTCACCAGCCTCGCAGTCTGGTGTCAAGTGTGTCTCATGGATATTGTTCACCTGTAAATGGACTTTTAATCGCCCGGAACCGGTCGTGATTGAACAAATAAATCTTTTACAACTGAAGTGGTTTATTATTTCTAGCAACTTGGACACATTATCTGTTGAAACATCACTGTCACATATCGCTTTATGACGATTGTTTCATCACTGCTACCATTGCTTGGTAATTTATTGTTTGAGCTTGGCACTTTTGATGAGAATGGAAATTTATTCCATTTGTCCCAGGAAAGAAGTGAGTTTCTAGAGATGGGCGTTGTACCGCTTGGTCAGCAGAAGGCTTTCACTGTGACAAAAAACAGGGTGTGACATCCTCTTGGCATGTGCCCCGTTGTCGCAGTAAGATCCTGTTCCATAAAACGTTATTGTTATTAGTACCTGGGCGCTAATCCGTTGCACTTGAGCGTGAAATTTGCCTGCCTGCAAATCAAAAAGAGTCAGATACAAATGCTATCCTGGCCCCGTGAACAAGTTCGTTGTTTACCCTCAAGTTTACGGACTTTTCGATCCAAAATATCGACCTAGCCACCAGACATGGCATGAGTGATGCTAATCAATGGAGATAGATGGTCTGGTGTCTGTAACCTAATCAGTCGTAATAAACATTTTTGTACGGTTTGGGTGGGAATATTTCTGTTGTACCCCTCTCTTTTTAAGTGGGTAAAGAGACGTTTATGTTCGTCCCATTGGCAGTAGCATTCAGTCACCATTACAAGTGGAGTCTGCGAATTTTGGGCAGTTGAGGAGAGAGTACTTGGATTTGGTATAGATTCCCTTTTCGTTTCTCATCTTACAGTGACTGGCACTGTGACTGGAAAATTTAACTGTCGCTCAGGCTGCAGAGCAATCCCTCTTTTGAGCAGCTTGTTGTTAGCCAGTCTTGCCTCTTGTGTGCTCAGTTCTTTGTACTTAATATTCATTTACCCTGAATTTGCGAGCTGTCTAGAAAACGAAGTTTTGTAACTTTTTCGTTCTGCAGTCTTCTAGTAAAAATGCAACTCTCACAGTGCTTAGCGTCATTTTTAGCACATTGCTCTGTCCTGTTTTCTTGTCTGACGACAGCAAGTAAATTTTTCTTTTCACAGTCTTGACTTACATTTTGAGATCCCTAATCTATTACAACTTCCCCATGACTAGGCAACCTTTAAATAATAAATATAACCAGCTGAGTTTTCAGGATTTTGGCGCAGTGTGACAACACACATCACACTCATCCATGTCCGTGGCAGGATTCGAACCTGCGACCGTAGAAGCAGCGTGGCTCCGGACTGAAGCACCTATAACCGCTCGGCCACAACGGCCGGCCGCAATAGTTCGTGCGCTGTCGTTGCTGTCTTCGGATTTGCGTAGATTATATTTTTTCGGACAGTCTCAAGCTATCATTGATAAAATAGGAGTTTGTACCTTTTTTTATCTCCGGCCGGGAAAAGATTATCTGTTCTCAGTTTGGCAGCGCTCTGGAAATGGGACACTACGAACTTCCCCTCACCAATTTCGTTGATATTGACAGGATCAGGGTAAGTGCTAAGTTCCATAAGTGGATGGAATCTCGATACTGATCTTTTTTTCCCATTCAAATGTAATTCTAACAACGAATATGCGTGGTACGCCACAAAATTGAGTCATGACCGAGGACCGTTTATGAATGTAATCCAAGTTTGTTTTGCAATAGACACACTGAAAAATCATGCACATGCAAAAATTGTTGTTTCTCATATTCCTACGATTAGGATCATCCTTGTTCATAGAGTGCTCTACAGCTCAGGCTTATATTTGCTACAAATGTGCAAATAATGATGTAAATAAAATGAGTATATGTACTGATTTCATTAACAGCTCTTGTGTATCGTTATGTTATTTTCAATCACCTTACGAAAACTTTTTGTCCCTTTTTCAGGACAAAGATTACGAAAATGATAAATGATTCATTAAAGACTGATAATACGCAGGATTGAAGAAAAGGAAGTGCTGGATGTTCAAGCCAAAGATCTCGTTCTCATAGAACTAACCGCTAGACTGCAGACTCCTTTAATGCTGTCGCCCGTACAAAGTGTCTAACGACACGAAGGATTTTCAAACTCGTAAACGGTTGAGAGTTGCGTTTGCCTGTTTGCACGTGTTGAAGACCTCGCCGTGCCCTGTAAATCCTGTCAATATGAATCAAGTTGGTGAGTGGAAGTTCATACGCTGTCCTTGTACGTGGACCTGTGGCCTCCTGGAGGTACTGGAAGGAGGAAAAATCCCCGCTCCGACCAAGGTTTGAATCAGTACCCACCAGGTCCGGAGTCAAGTGCTCTATCAATTGGATTGGACCGTGATTTATTTTTAAAGAATATTCTTAAGACTTTATTTTATTTACTAGCGATTCATCAAGAAAATTAGCACATTTAATCACACTATGTAAGCATGGAAGTATTTGCCAGAGAGTAACTGATGAAATCATAACCAAATTCCTTTTAACAAATGGGAATTTTATTCACTTTAATAGTGCCTAAAAGCATTTGTTAAAAGAAATAGATTTAAAATTATAATCAGAAAGCACCCTCTAAATATCAAAGTTACAATTTATTCAGAGGCAGAAAGAAACAAGTTTTGACTGTATGAGCTTTCGGGCAGAGAACCTTGCCGCTCCCTTTTGACACGACCGTAGTTACGACCGCTCACGACAGTCTCTGAAAGACTACACTGGTGCAAGCCTGCAACACACCAGACAACTTTGAACTAAGAGTTTTAACAATTTACGCAAGCACACAAACTATGCACCCCACCCCCCCACCCCCCACCCCGCCACCCGTAGGAGGGATGGAAATGGTACAAAACACTAACAATTAAAATATTAACCTTGCCACCAAAGGTGCAACTTGATTTTACCTTCTAAGAAAAGTCTTACCGTGAAGGGGTGGCAACTTTATATACTAAAATGATCATTTAAATAAAAGCCCATGAAACGCAGTCTTATACAAAATTCTACAAGGTTAGCCAAACAATAGTTAAGATACTCTACAGTACATAGATACCCCCTCTTAAGATCATAGGCAATAATATCAAACTTTCCAAAGATCAAAACATATTTCAGGTACTAGCCCGTTACACTCCAAGCAATAAATTCGTTAACACACCAAATCCGACAAACATGACAGAGGCAGCTACTAACGTACGGTTGATTGATAGGGAGATTGCCGAATAACCTGAACCGCAGGTTGTTCTAACCCGCCCCTACTCCACAAGGAAAAAACGGACCACAAAATTTATAAACAACCACCTTCCGGCGGGTAGGCAAACGGAGAAGAAAGGTGGGAAGACCCCAAAGCAAAACGGCTGGTGACGTCACCAAGAGAACAAGTACAATTTAACAAGAGTAAATCAAACAACATATCACCAATCACTTAACTTCTACTAAACTGCGATTTCTCGAGAAGACCTGGTACGGCACCCCTAAATCGCTCTCCCGAACCGTCCGCTGTCAGCCTGTTCAACGGACGCAGGAAGACGCGCCGATCTCCCGTCTCACGGCGTCGCAGCTCGCACCGGCCAGACCGATGTCGTAGGTTGACTCCTGTTCTGGTCGTGCGGTAGCGTTCTCGCTTCCCACGCCCGGGTTCCCGGGTTCGATTCCCGGCGGGGCCAGGGATTTTCTCTGCCTCGTGATAACTGGGCGATGTGTGCTGTCCTTAGGTTAGTTAGGTTTAAGTAGTTCTAAGTTCTAGGGGACTGATGACCAAAGATATTAAGTCCCATAGTGCTCAGAGCCATTTGAACCATTTGACTCTTGTTGCTCTCGTGTCGACCGCGAAGCCACTACCCCTCGTTATACGCCACGGCCCACTGGACTCACGTGGCGACCTCACATGCGCCGACGCTCAAGACGGACAACTCATCTTGTGTCCCAGTGCGCGACCGACCAACCGATCGATCGAACCGCCAATGACCATTGCCTCAGCAAACTCGAGCAGACTGGCGGCCTAATGCGCAAACTCAGATGCAGGAACTAAGCCACGACCGGGCGACCACTCGCTGAGTTCTCTTACCGGCGGAGTGGAAAGACTCTCATTTCGCCGGCTTTAAAGGTTGATCCGAACGACAGACAGACACTAACTGCCTAACAAATGCGGATGAGAGATACAGACCAGTAAACTGAGGACGAGAGACTGACCGACTGGCGAGGTTTTTTTTTTTTCCTTTATTGAATTTCAATTCCCCCCGAAGGGCGCGGGCTGGCAGCAGCTTAGTATGCCGCTCTTCAGCCTACAGACTTTGGTAGAAAGATGAAGAGAACAAATAATAAAAACAGGCGATAAAATCGGAGACTTAAAGAGTAACATGGCGAAAAGAAATCGTGGAACTTAAAACAAAGAACAGAGGGATGATGACGCTAAGAAAATACATACAAAGCAGACAGGTAAAACAATAGACAGACAATTAAAAAAACATGGCGACAGTCTGGTTTCTGTTCGCAAAAGACATAAAATTCACACCCAGCGACAGCATGGTTTCTGTTCGCAGCACGAGAAAGACCAACAACACCGAACAGTCACTGGAACACTGCACTAAAAAGTTGGCAAATGTGACACCACAGTCGAGAGCAGGCGGGGGGAGACTGGACAGATGATGGGAAAATAAAAAAGGGGGGGAGCCGGGAAAGGAGCTGATGGAGGATGAGGACCCATAAGAGGGGTGGGGGGCGCTGGGCAGACGTGACAGGGAGTGGGGTAGGCAGAGGGGGGGAATACAAAAGGTCTCGGGGGGGGGGGGGAGAAGGGAGGTGAACTGGCGAGCTGATAGCGCCCCTTAAATGCACGTGAACAGGCAACCTTTCCCCTATCCCACCAGAGGGAGACACCAAAGCTGCGATTCCGACAGCGGCGCCATCGCCAGAAACGGAGGGCGACTGCTTCACACTACGCGCTGCGGCGCGCTCTTGAAAGCAGCAACTTTTATCACGGCTCATGGATCATCGAGGCCTCATTGGTAAAACAAATGGAAATTAATTTGTTCCGTGTTCTAGTAAGAAGATTATTGTTTACAGTGAGGTAGCAAATTGCTTCTGGTATGAGAGACACCCACGAGTGCCGCTAACCCCGGTGTAAGCTGTTAAGCGGTCGCAGGGCCGCGTGTACTCTGTCGCCGGCAGTGACTGCTGGCGGCGCGACGGCCCGCCGCTGGTGCAGTACCAGCTGAATAATACATGGAGGAGCTCGGCGCCCGACGCAACAGCACCGTTCATCACGCGTGGCGCCCGCTCGCTGGATTCCGGGGCCGACCCACAATCACTCAGGCGCCTCGCTCACCGTCTGCTCTGAGCGGCGCCGGCTTCTGTCCACTGGGGATTTATGCCCAGCCCTGGCACTGGAATACCCAGCCGCGACAGTGGAATTCCCAGCCAGGTTTCAGTTCTTAATGGCTCCGCTCCGGCAGAGAGCGGTGTCGTTATTAAGAGGCGCCTTGATTCTGTCTGACATGGCGGGGAATAGGCTGCCGGTTCTAGAGCGACAGAACGAGCAGAAGGAAAACGACAGTTTTTTACGTGTGACACATTTCCAGCAGCTCCAAGAGGTAGGGTAATGTCTTTTGAATCCTGTGCAAGACGACTTTCCATTCGTCAGATTACTCATAACAAGTGTTTCCGAGATGTGTTAGGGACACAAAACATTACGTGGCAATCTAGTAATTACCTGTTGTTAAAATAACAGTAACAAACAAAAAATTAGTAACTTGCAGGAGAGCTCACGCTGCGTAACATGACCTCTAGCTTTGATATGGCCTTCATTTGTCGTGGAAGTAATATCATAATAATCTGAAGCCACTTACCAATGATCAGATCTGCCAAGTGGCGAAGATGTCCATTGCTACGTTTGACCCATTGTCCAAAATACAAGACTATAGAAATGCCGCGATAAATGCTAGCCAAACCTGCAGGTTGAGCTGTTATTTTTCGTCACGAACAGCACGTGTTCAACGTTCTCAATACTCTGCAGTTCTCAGTCGCGGTCAGAGTAGTGTTGTGTGTAGTTATGAGTGCATTGTGTCACAGCTAAGTAAATTCGAATGCAGACAAACTGTTGGTGTTCGTATGGTGAGTGCTCCATAACCTCGTACTTGAAGTCTTTGGTGTTCAAAAAGACACCATACCGCATACAGGAAAAGCGGAAGAAAAACGTCATCCGCCCAGTCACAAGAGGGATGTAATTATGTGTCTCTGAAGACGATTCTGAAGAAAACTAGGAGGATAACAGTTGAAAAAGTCGCTGTGGAACTGAAGGTCACACTCGAGAACTCTGTCAGAATCAAAACAACACGAAGGCAGCTTCATATGCTGGGAAATGCAGAACGAGCAGGAATTGTAGTACCACGCATCACTGTTGCAAATGCTTGTAACAGGTAAATGTTGAGCCGAAGGCATAAATCTGGACTATGGAGCAAAGGAAGAAAGTCACTTGGTCGGATGAGTCTTGTTTACACTGCTTACAACATCTGGCCGAGTTTACATAGCAAGAGTTGGTTGGGTTGGGTTGTTTTGAGGAAGGAGACCAAACAGCGAGGTCATCGGTTTCATTGGATTAGGGAAGGGCGGAGAAGGAAGTCGGCCGTGCCCTTTGAAAGGAACCATCCCGGCATTTGCCTGGAGCGTTTAGGGAAATCACGGAAAACCTAAATCACGAAGGCGGGACGCGGGATTGAACCGTCGTCCTCCCGAATGCGAGTCCAGAGACATAGCAACAGTGAAACATGGTGGGGGTTCAGTGATGATATCGTCAACCGTATGGTGGTGTTCCGTGGGCACCATGCATATTCTATGAGTTCACCTCACTGCCAGGAACTATGTGCCCATCTTGGCTGATAAGGTCCACTAGGCGGTAAAAATGTTCCTTACTCAATGTTCCCCCTGTGTTGCAAGAAGACATGACCCCTGTTCACACAGCTCGCATCATCCGGGACTGCTTTTGTGAGGACGAGTATGAATTTTTGCATCTCCCCTAGCCGCCACAGTGACCAGGTCTCAGTATTATAGAGCGTTTGTGATCTACTTTCGAGAGAAAGCTGTGTGATCGCTATCCCTGGACTCGTCACTATTTTGCAAGAAGAATGGTATAATATTCCCTTAACAATCATACAGCGCCTGTATTTATCCATTCAATGACTACTACAGACTGTTCTGAATCCCAACGACATTCCTACACCCTATTACGCATTGTAATATATTGTGTTTTTTTTTGTGTCGGCCCCCTGTCGGCCCAGATTTTTTCTTGAACACGTGCACTTTTACGTAGCGCTCTGAGCAACGGCCTTTTGCGAGGTACGCCAGATGCCCATTCCACACAATTTCCTTAGTAATGTCGGCACAGAAAATGCACTGCATGAAAAAAAGTTGTACACCTGGAAAGGCGACGCCGATATTGATCCGATGACGGCATATGCCACCTGGAGGATAGTAGATGCACTGATATTGGTTTCAAAGCCGTCCTCCAACAGATAGCGTGGAGGCATAGCTACCAGACCATCACCTCTGTCTGCCCTTTAAGAGGGAATGCTCACAGCAGAAGGCTCAGTGTGGTGTAAATGTGTGAAGCAGGCAGGCAACCATTCCACAGAAACGCACTCGTGCTTCCTGCAGCCAACTGAGCGAGACTGAAAAGGTTCAAATTGTGGCCTTCCGAGTAGCGGGATGGTCCTTTCGGAGAATTCCCATACAAGTGGGACGCGCTGCATCAGCGGTGCAGCGGTGCTGGTATCAGTGGTCACGTGAACATTCTGACGCCTGTAGACGAGTTTCTTAACGTCCACGCTGCACAGACACCCGCCAGGATCGCCCTAGTGTTAGGGCAACAGTGGCAGATAGTACAGCTACCACAGCACAGACAAGGGCGCTAGTGAGAGAAGATCTGTCTACACGAACTGTTGCGAACTGGTTATCAGCTGTGTGACTGTGGGCAAGCACTCCTCTATCCCGTCTTCCACTCACGCCACAGTATCGATATGCACGGATCACTTGGAAGACGGAACGGCTCACGTTGGTCTTAAGCGACAAAAGCAAATTCTGCCTGCGTGCAAGTCACGGTCGTTTGGTCGTTTGCGCGTACGGCGTGCGTCTGGTGTGTGATACCTAGAGAGTGCGTTCTTCCAAGACACACTCGGTATATGTACAATGTTGTTACGCTTGTTCTTTTGCCAGTCCTGCATCAGGAAGATAACCTGCTGTTCCAACATTATAATGCTCGTCCAGAAACTGCCCGTGAAGCTAAATGTGGTTCAAATGGCTCTGAGCACTATGGGACTTAACATCTATGGTCATCAGTCCCCTAGAACTTAGAACTACTTAAACCTAACTAACCTAAGGACAGCACACAACACCCAGCCATCACGAGGCAGAGAAAATCCCTGACCCCGCTGGGAATCGAACCCGGGAACCCGGGCGAGCTAAATGTGCTCTTGAAGACGTGCAGCAGTTTCCCCGGCCAGCACCATCTCCAGACTTATTGGAGCGAGAAGTGACTCGTGAGATCCGTCGACCAACTATTTTTACAGAACTACGTGAACAGGTCGAGCAGGCGTGGTATAAAGTATCCGATGACAGTATTCGCCATCTGTCCGATTGACGGGCTGCCAGAGTCATCGCCGGCATTGTCGCCTTTGGAGGCCACATCACGTAGTAATGTATGTGTTTCAGCAAAGTTCGATACCTGATACCTCTTAATAATTTGTGCTATTGATCTTTAAATGTAATCTTTTCATGTACTCCATATGCAATGATGCAGATTGAGTAAATTGGAAACCTCTAAAAGGGTGTAGTATTTCTTTTTTCCATCAATGTGGATAGATTTATATAAACTGGCAGCAGCAGTTCCTATTGGGTTACAAACCGACTACCACTGACAAGATATGACAGTCTCTGTAAGTTAGGACTTTTTACAACTCATTACTTCTTCCAGATCAAATCCCTTCAGTCCAGTATTGGGTCAACTACTAATAGTCTACACGCAACTGTGTGGACAGTTTGGACAGGCCAGGAGATGTTTCTGGTCTCGCAAAGCACCACAATCGCACTTGTTGTCATCAGCGTTACCAGGACCTCACCCGATCAAGTTTGTTTCCACTGAGACCACTCCTGCTCTTACGCGGTTCAGGGTCTTCCATGTTTTTCAGTCTGTTGTTGAGCCACCAGGCACTACCCATGCTGGTGGATAACCAGGTAGTGATTCGTCTATGGTCTGCGTAAGAACCATTTACGGAATCTCGGTCGTCCAAGCTCGCATGCGGTGGAAGAGAAAGGATGTCGAGCATCGATGGTTTGTCACAGCCTCTCTGTGAATTTTTGAGATTCTCTACAGCAGCTGGGACTTGCAAGACCAGCGGGTTTGCGAAGCTTTGGTAGGCGCATTGGTTTCGTATACTCCGTTGTTAAAGATTACTTTGACTTTCTTTGCGTGGGTCGATCTGGATACCAGGCAAGTGAATTCGACCATAGAGAAACAGAGTAACGGTGGTGTCTATATCCAACGTCGCACCCAGATAGATTGGTTTATTTGTGTGTTCCTATACGGTGTTATTCCAGGAAACACCGAGCATTCACTTTGCTTGCCAAGAATGAATGTGCCACCTGCTTATTTGAGTCTTCATAGGATTCTGTTTAAGGGAGTTATTTTGATTTCATACTGCTGACAAAAACCAGTACACCCTTTTAGAAGTTTCCAGTCCCTCAAGATTTATTATTGCCACAGTGCATACAGAGTACATGAAATGACTGCGTTTACAGATCAGGAGCACAAGCAGTTCTGAGGTATAAGGTGTCATCCAGTCTATCGTACAGATGTCGAATATTGTCCTGGGATACGTTATTCCACCGCTGCTCAACTTGTGGACGTAGTTCCGTAAGAGTTGTTGATTCATGAGTCACGCGGGTCTCTTCTCGTCACATCATATCCCGCACCTGCTCAATTGGAGATAGGTACGGAGTTCGTGCTGGCCGGACAAGTTGCTTGCAGAGCGCTTTGGGTTTCGCAGGAAATGTGTGGGACAACACACTACCTTCCTGTTGCAAGAACGACAAAAGAGGGGTCTAATGATATTCTGCACGTACCGAGTGCTGGTAAGAGTCCCTGCCAGAAACACCAGAGGTGAATGGGACTTGTTGCTCATCGCACCCCAGACCACAAGGCCTGGGATGGGGCCAGTATGTCTTGGACGATTGCACTCTACAAGACAGACCTCACCAGGTCTACGTCGTACATCCAACCGATCACCACTTGCGTGCCGACAGAATCTGCTCTCATCGCTGAAGACCACGGCGAGCCTTTGTATCTTACACTGATCCTCTGACGGCAACTGCCGAGCCGTGCTCGTCCATTCATTGGCGTGATGGTAGACGGGACAGAGGTGTGCTCGCCCATAGTGCCAATGCTAATAACCGGTTCGCAACAGTTCGTGTCGACGTCTGGGTCACAACCCGTTTTATCTATAAGGGGCCAGCTGCATACGATTTGCCACTGCTGCTCTTACAATACGACAATTCTGGCGGGCGTCTGTGCTGCGTGGGCGTCCAAAACCTCGTCAACAGCTCTGAGAATATTCACGTGACCACTGATACCAGCATCGCTGCACAACTGAGGCAGGTCATCCAACTTCTGTAGCAATTCTCCGAAAGGACCATCCCGCCACTCGGAAGGCCACAATTTTACCCCTTTCAAACTCGTTTGGTTGGCTGTAGGAAGCACGAGTGCGCCCCCGTGGCATGGCTACCTTCTTGTTTCACACGTTCACATCACACTGAGCCTTCTGGTTGGGATGGCGCTCTGGTAGCTATGTTACTGCGCTATTTGTTGATAGACGACGTTGAAACATCTAACATCCCCTAGGTGGCATATAGCGTCACCAGATCAAAATCGACGTCATCTTTCCTCATGTACTAATTGTTTTTCCGGCAGTATATTCTGAAAGATTTCTGAGTGCTTTCTCCAGCTTCCGCTTTACGCCGTCGAAAGTCTTTCCCTAACTGTGATTTACAGGTCATTTGCATATAGAAAGAGCTTAGTATGATTAATTGTTGGCTGGTTGTTATAGATCGAAAAGGTTGGCGGCCAGAACGCTTCCGTGGACGAGTCCATTTCTTTGCTTCCTCCATCTGATTATATTGCCATGCAGGACGACGTAAAATTATCTATTTGCAATAATGAGTCAATGATTTTGACAAACTGGTATCTCAGAGTTCGTTATATAACCTCTGGAAGAGCAGTCTATGGTTGACTGTATCGTATGCAGAGCTGACGTCGACCAGTGCTAGTCAAGTAATAGGTCGGTAGTTCTTTGGTGAATCTGATTCCTTCCCAAGCCTCAGGAGCGTCACTCCATCTTAGGAATCTGATAAGTTCCGTGGCACTGGTAGACGGCCGGCAGGATCCACGTGTTGGCGCCTGGGCCAAAATGTTTGATCATGTTCACATCATCCATCTAGCCACTTTACCATTTTTCATAGTATTAACGCCCTGGTTGAGTTATTTCATTGCGAAAGGCGCTGAGGACATGTGTGTTTCCTGTTGTAGGACCCTGTTGATTTTTACTTTGTTGGTGCTTTGCACTGGACTTGCCATTCAGGAGGATTTGATGGGTCACTCAGTTAGATATTACCTCAGCTGGCCTTTTTGATCCCTGTTGGGCATTTGATAAGATTCAGGTTACGTTGCTTCAATGTGTCATGTCCATCCTCTGCAAGGTCTCACATCATCTGTTTTGCTTCGCTTCACTTAGAATTTCCATCAGTGCTGTACTGCATATTATAGTTTCTTCATTAACATTGACTTTTTGATACAGTATCTCACATTCAGCAAGGAGCTGTGAGAGAGACCTGGGATAGACTACTGTCTATACCTCGTGGTATATGTTTGTCGTGGGATTCTCAGATGTAGGGGTGAAGTTCACAATGGCTTTGTCAAGTTCCTCCTGAAATGTCCATTTGGTCTTCCTGATGTTAAATCTTCTGCAGAGCGGCACTCCAGTGTTCTTCACTACGGCATAGACCTGTATTCCAATTGGTCCACGCGGGGTTCGAAGAATGGGTGGATACACCATTGTAACACAGCACTGTTGGATGTTAGAGCTGATGGTACAGTTATTGGGGTCGAAGTCATACGTCCATATTTCACCCTTGAAGGGGCAGGGAAGTTTTGGGTCATGAAGGATAGAGAAACCCTTGTTCTTGCGCCTCGTTACGTGGCTGTGAGTGGTACACTGTAGGATGTAGAATGCTGCGCAGGTCGTTTTCATATAGAGCAGCTTCAAGTGGTCTTGAGCATGTCCAAACAGGTAGCTCCTCTCTGCCGTTCTCCCACGTATCCACGTCAATGAATCTTCTCGTGCTGGTTCCACATAATTCACTGACACATAAACACCAGTTTAATGTCACAGCTTACGTGTCACGTGTCACGTCTTTTCCTGGTACCAATTTCACACTAACTACAGTGCTTCAAAGCGACAAGCAAGTAAAGAGACTGTGTAACATTTTGTCTTTTGAGCAAATGGGGCTTGAGACAAACTGTCCGCTATTATTACACTGGACAGAGAAACCAACAATTTGAATTTCGTAAAAAGTCTTGTCCTTAAGGCTTTAACGAAGATCCTTTCAACTCAGCTGTCTTTGTATATCTTTCAAGCTAGAGTTGCTCGCTTAGGGTAGTGCACTAGATGCGAGACAGAGGAGCGAGGTACTCCGAAATGGAAATCCTGTCGCTCGTTTGGATACCGTGGGACGGGTACACAAGCCAGCTTCATTTCTTATAGTTTTTGCATAATAGAGTTAGACGATTGAGACACATCTGTCACACACCACTTTCAAACAGGATTACTACAAGAAGAAGAGAATCTGTTTGCAGACTAAAAATTAGAATAATTGTCCAATCGCGAGTGGGAGATTTCCCGACACCAGTGGCCCCTGTGTCGGCGGAACGAAAGCTGAATAGTAACAAAGGAGATATCTCTTTACAACCATGTCAATAATATATTGCAGAGAACCCTGGGATAACTTACACGATCAATAGAGGAGAGAATTATGTCACGTTTAGTGTAAGTGGCTGTTAGAATCTTGCTGAGGAAACTGCGATCGACTGTTGTTTACAGATATTCGCGGAAGTAGAGTTGTGAATTTTTCGTAAAGGGATACTACTGTGTTTTGGGGGGGGGGGGGGGGGCAGTTCATATCAGAGTACTCTGACGTGTGGTTAGTGACACAACTATTTATTTATAAAGATGACTCCTGAATGATCGAAACACGTAATCTAATTAAAAATGTGCAACTCAGACGGAACAGTAAATGCGAATTATCTTAAAATCCTGTATAGTTGCTGAATCTCTCCAGATGATTGCGTCGGCTATAGTGAATAAAACAATCCGCGCTGAGATGGTTACCTTCGAGGCTCTGAGCACTATGGGACTTAACATCTATGGGCATCAGTCCCCTAGAACTTAGAACTACTTAAACCTAACTAACCTAAGGACATCACACAACACCCAGCCATCACGAGGCAGAGAAAATCCCTGACCCCGCCGGGAATCGAACCCGGGAACCCGGGCGTGGGAAGCGAGAACGCTACCGCATGACCACGAGATGCGGGCGCTGAGATGGTGAATGTGGCATTGCACTATCGTGTAACACAGTGGTTATGTAGCTTTGACGTTTCCAATGTGTTCAAACAAGTGTGTATGATGAATAACGAACGAATTAGTAGGCCATCTCTCCATGAAGTGCCGCGAACCTAGAGACTCATGTCGTGGTGCATCAGTTTTCAACATCGTCCATGAATTTTCAACGCGACTTTAGTCGCCGTCGGCTGGGTTCCGTGATTACTCATAGCCCCTGAAAAAAATCCAATCATCCGGGGCAGCAGCGAAAACATTACAGCTGCTCCGTGCCGATCCAGATGGCTTCTTTAGCCACCTAATCACGTTGTATAAGTGCTGAGTGTATGACCATGACCGCTAGACAAATGAGGAAAACACTGAGGTGACAAAAGCCAGATGGCTTCTTTAGCCACCTAATCACGTTGTATAAGTGCTGAGTGTATGACCATGACCGCTAGACAAATGAGGAAAACACTGAGGTGACAAAAGCCATGGTGTACCTCCTAACATCGTGTCGGACATCCTTTTTACCAGCGTAGTGCATCAGCTTCACGTGGCATGGACTTAACAAGTCGTTGGAAGTCCGCTTCAGAAGTACTGAGCCATGTTGCCTCTATAGCTACCCGTAACTGCAAAAGTGTTACTGGTGCGTAAATGTTGGATGGTATTCGTGTCGGGCGTCATGAGTGGCCAAACTATCTGCCCGATTTGTACAGAATGTTCTCCAAATCGCTCGTGAACAATTCTGGTCCGGTGATGTGGCGCATTGTCATCCATAAAAAGTCGATTCCTATTTGGGGATGCAGAGACCATAAATGGCTGTAAATGATCTCCAAGTAGCTGAACATAGCCATTTCCGGTCAATGATCGGCTCACTTGGACCCGAGAACTCATTCTATGTAAACACATTCTATGTAAACACATTCTATGTAAACACAGCTCACACCATTATGAAACCACCACCAGCTTGCAGAGTGCCTTGTGGACATCTTGGGTCCATAGCTTCGTGAGGTCTGCACTTCACTCGAACACTGCAATTAGTTCTTACCTGCCGGCCGCGGTGGTCTAGCGGTTCTGGCGCTGCAGTCCGGAACCGCGTGACCGCTACGGTCGCAGGTTCGAATCCTGCCTCGGGCATGGATGTATGTGATGTCCTTAGATTACTTAGGTTTAAGTAGTTCTAAGTTCTAGGGGACTGATGACCTCAGATGTTAAGTCCAATAGTGCTCAGAGCCATTTGAACCATTTGAACCGCTTCATCGGTAAACAGGTAGAACTCAACGCATTCTCTGTTAATGCCCATTGACAGAATTGCACTCGATGATTAAAGCCATCACCATGTAATTGCTGATGTAGCGACACATGAAACGGGTGAAAGCGGTGACGATGCAGTATGCGCATGACACTATTTTGGCTCAGTCCACCGGCTCTCGCAATGTCCCGTGTACTGATGTGTGGGTTCATGGCAACAGCAGCTAACACACCAACTGCACCCGCTTGTCCTGTGACGGGCCTGTTACGGACCCGTTTGCGGGCAACGACCATACCTGTTGCATACAGTTGGCGGTAGATGTTTTGCAATGTGCGGCACGTTGGATGCTCTCTGTCCGGGTACCGTTCTGCATACACCCTGCAGGTTTCAGCTGCATTTAGTCGACACTCGCCATAGATGGGTATCATCTCCGGCTTTTCAGAGTTCGAATACACCATGGTCACACTCCCTACAACACTACACTATCACAGACGTCTGGTAACACGGTGTACTACAGTTGGTCTGCGTGCGGAGACGAATGCAGAATAACAACAGCAGCAAGCGCTACATGCGGACACTGCGACAGCTAGACCAAACCACAACAGTGCACTACAGCCACACTCGTAAACACGGTCGTCATCGTAAACATGTCCCTGCAGATGCTGCTCGCCGACCGTGGCCCGTGTTTGTTTCAACACGCAACTGAACGTCGGAGGTTTCAAGCGTCAACTTTAGGTTACAATATCTCCGGACGTAATAAACATTTTACAATGCAACAAACGGCACTGATTACGTATTTGTTTATATGTTCAGATGTGCTAACAAAATTAACGTGGTTCCATTTAAAAAACGTAGGTTTGTGTTAAAAAACATACTTCCGTGCATTTTTGTATGGTTTGTATTAAACAATTACACTAGCCCCTCTCCTCACGTTCGGTCTGTGGGATCGGTTCGTCAGTATTTGATGTGGTTTACGAAATGTATCCAGCGGTAACGTTAGGTGACTCACCCTGTATAAGTTAAGTGTTCACATGAGAGTTTCTCATTTGTGGACAGTTAAAAGTTAAATGTAACTTACACACGAGGGGGCAGTTGTTTCTACCTCAGCTTTGACATACGTGACTTATGTTGTCATTTGCTGACATCGGTTGTTGACTAGTTGGAGAATGACCCTTTAGTTTTCCATTCTGATTATTTCGACGAGCTCCGCTGCTGTGTTTATCCACTCACGACTGTTATTACGAAACTACTTCGTCGTCGCCCTGATGGACGCGACTGTAACCCGAGCCGCTGCCTCAGATACGGTATCCCTGACGCACCAGGCAGCCGGCCGGTGGGCGTGGCGCCAGCCAGTAATTTCCAACGGCGGCCCGCGCGCGAAGCCGCAGTCTGCCTGCCGTGGTACGGCGACGTACAGAAATCCCCTCGCTCATTGTATACGTAAGTATTCACTAGGCCGACGTTCAGTCTCTCCAGGAGTGAATATTAATTTGAGAGGCTGCTCGGTACTGTAGAGGGATACACTGTTATTTCTGAGAAGAGACGTTAACGATATATTAATTGCAAGCTGCGGGTTCTATGCGCTTTACTGTTAACTACTTATGAAAACAACTAAGCACTGCAATACAGACTTCACATGATTAATAACGCATATGAAAAGCGAAAATTGCTTAAGATTTTAGTTTTTGTATGAGATGGTGTACGAGTAGTAAAATGCCGTGCAGTTGAAGGCCGCTTAATGTTACCCAGTAGATATGTCCTCACAGGGCAGTAACGGAGTAAATGCATCACATCGAAAGTCTAATGGTCCTGGTATTTACCAGTATAGTTAAATACTCAACGTAGGCTACCTTCGTTTTCTAACAAAAGAAGCTCTAAAATGAACATCTGTAAAAGCAATACGTAATACAATGTAGAGGTATTACACTGCTGGAAAAAATTAGTGCATCACTTCAGAAATTTCCAATTCACTCAAGATTTATCGTTGCAACAGGGCATATGGGGTTCACGAAATGATTATATTTACAGATCAATAACACAAGCCGTTCTGAGAAGCCAGGTATCCACCCACGCAAAAGCATCCACATTCGTATGTGGTGTGGCCTACACGGGCGCCAGTGTAGACAATGATTGGAGTCCAGTCGATCGTACATATGTCGAATACTGTCATGGGATACGTTGTGCCATGCCCGCTCGACCTGTCCACGCAGTTATCTAAGAGTTGTTGCTCGACGAGTCGCAGGAGTCACTTCTCGTCCCATCATATCCCACACGTGCTCGATTGGAGATTAATCCGAAGATCGTGCTGGCCAGGGAAGTTGCTTCACGTTTTGTGGAGCACACTGAGTTTCTCGGCAGTGTGTGGTCGAGAATTATCCTGTTAGGTCTGCACATCACTTTCCTGTTGCAAGAACGGCAAGAGAACAACAACAATCTGAATGTACCGGGACCTGGTTAGCGACCCGTCCACAAACACCAAAGGTGAACGACAGCTGTAGCTTATCGCAATCCACACCATAATTCCTGGGGTGGGGACATCTTGTCTTGGACGAATTCACACTACGAGACATCACTCACCAGGTCTACATCTTACGCGCAGACAAACATCACCTGCATGCAAGCAGAGTCTGCTTTCATCACCGAAGACCACGATGTCATATTCTGTCTTCCAAACGATCCTCTGACTCCACCAGTCGAGTCGCGCGCGTCGACGCTGTAGTGTGAGGGAAAGACGCGGTAGAGGTGAGCGTGCCCGTGATCCCATTCCTAATAACTGGTTCCCAACATTTTTTGTTGACACGTCTTTGATCACAAGCCCCCTTACGTGTGATGTGGTAGCTGTACGATCTGCCACTGCTGCCCTTACAATACGTCGATCATGACGGTCTTCTGTGCTGCGTGGACCTCCAGAACTTCGTATGCAGGTGTACGAATGTTCACGTGACCACTGAAACCAGCTTCGTCGCACAGCTAACACAGCACGTCCAACTTGTTTGGCAATTCTCCAAAAGGACCACACCGCCATTCTAAAGGCCATAATTTGACCCCTTTCTGTATAGCCCTGTTGGCTGTAGGAATTACAGGAAGTATGAGTGCATCTCCAAGCCATTGTTGACTGTTTGCTTCACATTGTTGCACCACACAGCCTTCTGACTGAGCGTACCCTATTAAAGGGTACACAGAGATGGCACTCTGGTACCTATACCATTATACTATCTGTTGGTGGCCGTCCTTGAAACCATTATCAGTCATCTACTATTCCCCAGGTGGCAGATGCCGTCATCGAATCAGAATCAATGTCGTCTTTCTAAGAGTACTACATTTTTTTTCATTTTCTTTTTTTTTTTTTGTGACAGTGAAATATGAGGTAATGCTGGGGGAATAACATTACGACATAGGACATGGCACACCAAAAGTACAAGATGGGTTACTCCTACTCCAATGGCGCATTCACTGAAGGATAAATGATCCACTCTATGCTACTGACGTTTGTCGCCCACCTTATTATTTTAGTTCCTGAGCGAGATATACAATTTTGAGAGTCGAATAGTCGTACAACCTTTTTCTAATGTTCCTTACGTTCATCCAACTGGTCTTTGTGAGAATCACTTTATCAGCCTTGCAACGATTGTTACTCCTTCGTATGGACTACATGGATCTGTGACGATCGTAGCAGCGCCTATTTCTATTCATCCTATAACTTATCATGCTCTCTTGATGAGGACTTCAAACATTCAACAATACTTACGAAAGATCATACTAAAGTATTGTATGTGATTTCCTTTACAGATGCATTTCAGTATCCCAAAACCTTCCCACAAATCTGTCCTCCAGCCACCTTCCCAATACAGATTTTACATGATCATTCCATTTTACACTCATTCTTAGTCTCATCCCTTAATATTTATACAACTTGACGAACTTAAACTGTTCATCACTGTTCTTGGAAAGAAGAATAGAAACCCCTGAAATGTGGATTTGGAGGAAGATGGAATGGGTAAAGTGGATAGAGAAAGTGGGAAATGTGGAGATGTGGAGACGCTAAGACTAATGTGTGTGGGGGGGGGGGGGAGGGAAGAGAGAGAGAGAGAGAGAGAGAGAGAGAGAGAGAGAGAGATTTTTAACTAATCAGGAAGAGAAAAAACAATTGGCTTAGGCAGTGGATGAAAAGAGATTGTTTTCTGATGGATGCTTCAGAGCAAACGGTGAATGCCAGAAGAAGGAGGGGGCACATAAGATACCAAATGGTGGTTAGCTTAAGGATAGCGAACAATTCTGAGAAAACGAAGAGAGTACCTAATGACATGAGTGTGTGGAGAGTTACATGTGAAGACACTGATGATGATGGTTCTTGGAATCGGATACTGTTGGTTCTTTCTCTGTCTTACAGCCATATTTATCAGTATAGAAAGAGAGCGTCCATTTTTTATTCAAACAGAAATTTAGCCCAAGCCTTTCTGCAGTTCGTTACGATTGTCGAAAGAGGATACTGCCTCGTCAGCAAACAATCTGGTAGGGCTGCTCATACTGTCTGATAAATAGTTTATGTATACTGAGAATATCATAGGTCCAATTGCAGTTTCTTTGGGCACATCCACGGGTACTTTAATTTCTGACGAACTTTCTACATCCAATATAATGTACTGGGGTCTACCAGTTTAATTTTCCTCGAGCCAAACATCAGCGAAAATACTCCACAAGATTGTGGCTTGGTTAGAAGCACTCTCTGACAAAACGATGTGTCCTTTAGTTTTATCAGGCAAATACACTGAAGAGCCAAAGAAACTGGTATAGGCATTCGTATTCTAATTGGGGGACAAGGAAGGAGCCTCCACGCGTGCACTATCTGAGATTAGAGACCGACGTCGCAATAAAAGACAACAGCCAATCCTTCCAACACCGGAAAAGCAAAAGGAATGGGCCCTTCTCAGAGCCAACTCTGACGATTGCAAGCCTAAACGTAGAGGGTATCACCAAAAACAAACAACAAATCATATCACAACTTTGCCGCACACACAAATGGGACATACTGTGTATACAAGAAACACACAAGAAAGAAGGGGCAATAAGACCAGAAATGGAAGGAATGAAATTAGCCATAGAAAATCCACATCCTAAATATGGCAGCGCTGTCTTCACAAAACCTGAGATGGCCATAATATCAACTAACAGAACTACATACAATAACATAGAATTACTGACTGTTGAGTGTAGCACCTTCACCGTAACTTCAGTATACAAGCCGCTCGGAAAGGAGTTCAACTTGACTTTGCCGCCAAACTTCAACAACCAGAAAACACAGTTCATCTTACGAGACTTCAACTGCCACAGCACATCATGGGGCTACAAACATACAGACGACAACGGACATAAATTAGAGCAGTGGGCGGAAATAAATAACTTATCCCTGATCCATGATCCCAAGCTACCATGCTCGTTCAGCAGCAAAATCTGGAAGTGCGAATACAACCCAGATATTAGTTTTGTAAGCGCAAACGTGGAAGACCGATGATTAAAAACTGCATACGAACCTCTTCCTAAAACACAACTCCGACCTATCGGAATCCAAATATACGCTGCTTTGAGAACAACAAAAATACCAATCTGCAGACGCTTCAACTTTAAAAAAGCTACATGGACAGAATATGCTGTGGAACTGGATGAAGAAATAAAAAATCTACACCCAATTTCAGAAAATTATCAAACTTTCGTAGAAACCCTCCAAAAGATTTCTCGAAGACACATACCCTGAGACTGCAGAGAGCATTTCATCCCAGGTCTCTCTGATGAATCAAAGAATATCCTGAGGGAATACGAAATGCTTTACGAACAAGACCCCTTTAGTGAAGAAGTAGTCCAATGTGGAGCAACACTAATGGAAATGATTAGTGAATCAAGACAAAGGAAATAGGTCGAAACTCTGGAAGAATGGATATGACCCACAGTAGCAAAGTCGCTTGGAACTTAATAAAAAACTTAATTGTGACTTTGGGACAGCTAAAGAATGCTCTTCAGTAACACCCAACCAAATTGCCCATGAGCTCCTATTAAATGGAAAACCCAACAAGAAATATCAGAAAATAAAAAGCAGCAGAATTCAGAGTCAAGAGTCAAGCACTTTCGAAATACCATTTACCATGAAAGATCTTAATCATGGAATGAACTCAATGAAAAACGGGAAAGCAGCGAGAGTCGACGATATTTGCGTGGAACAGATCAAACAGCTCGGACCTAGTGCCAAGCAATGGATCCTGCAGCTCTTTAATCATTACTTAAAAACGTGTAAGATTCCAAAGATGTGGAGGAAATCAAAGGTAGTGGCGCTACTAAAACCTGGGAAAGACGCAGGTCAACCGAAGAACTACCGCCCAATTGCACTCCTGTGCCATCTGTACAAACTGTACGAACGAATAATCCTAAACCACATAGCAAATATCGCAGACCAAAAGCTCATTCCCCAACAGGCTGGATTCAGACCCGGGAAATCATGCACCAATCAAATCCTAGCACTCACAGAACACATAGAGGAAGGGTTTGAAAATAAACAAATAACAGGTGTAGCATTGGTGGACTTAAGTTCTGCATACGACACCGTCAGCCACAGAAAGCTCATGGTAAACCTGTACTGTACATTTAAGGATCATCAGTTCACAAAAACCATTGCATCTCTGCTGTAAAACAGACAGTTCTATGTAATGCTGGACGGAAAAAAAAGCCGATGGCATCGACAAAAGAACGGTCTCGCCCAGGGCAGTGTGCTGGCCCCACTACTATTTAATCTATACACCAATGATCAACCAACACCGGAACGTACTACCCATTTCTTATATGCCGATGATCTGGCCATTACAGCGCAAGGAAATAGCTTCGAGGAAGTAGAAGGGAAATTAGAAAGTTCGCTACACGTAATGTCTGAATACTATAAAGAGAACTCCCTCAAACCAAATCCATCTAAGACACAGGTTAGCGCTTTCCACCTCCGCACAAAACAGGCAAACAGGAAGCTGAACGTCACCTGGAATGGCAACAAACTGGACCATACGAACAAACCAACATACCTTGGTGTCGTCTTGGATAGATCACTTACGTACAGATATCACTGTGAAAAACCCTGCCAAAAAGTTGCTACCAGGAACAATATTTTAAGAGAACTGATGAATAGTAAATGGGGAGCTAGTCTGACTGTATTACAAACAACTGCTCAAGCACTGTGCTTCTCCACAGCAGAATATGCATGCCCTGTATGGTCCCGATCCACAGATGCGAAAAAAGTCACTACAGTCTGTAATGAAACATGCAGGCTAACAACAGGATGCATGAAACCCACTCCACTTGGGAAAATATACAAAGCAGCTGGATTCTCATCTCCTGAATCCCGAAGAATTGCGCACGAACACACAGAAAAATTTAAACAGATTTTCGACGAGCGCCACCCGCTGCATAGTTCTTCATGTGGACGTAGCAGACTTAAATCCCGCGAGAGATTCCTCACTAGTGAATTGAACGAGCCTCTGAAGGACTACCCTGCCTCATGAGAAATACCCAGCGGCAGTAAATCAAGCTGGAAGATTTGAACACTGAAACGCATCAGAACAGGCGTAGCACCAGTTAAAGCAAACCTAGTCAAATGGGACTTCAAGGACGAAGGAGACAACAAACGACTCTCGTGAAGTTCAGAATATGGAACACCTTCTACAGCGTTCCATCTGCCCCACAAGGTGTACCCTTGACAAACTATGGCTTGAGAAGAGAGAAACATTGGACTTGGCCCGACATTGGGCTGAAAGGCTTTGAAACAAATCTCTGGACACGAAAAAGTAAGGTAAAGTCAAATACAAAGATACGTAAACAAGCAGAATACGGCGATGCGATCGGAGACGCCTATATGAGACAACAAGTGTCTGGCGCAGTTGATAGATCGATTACTGCTGCTACAGTGGTAGGTTATCAAGATTTAAGCGAGTTTGAACGTAGTGTTATGGGACACAGCATCCCCGAGGTAGCGATAAAGTGGGGATTTTTCTGTACGACCATTTCATGAGTGTACTGTGAATATGAGGAATCCGTTAAACATCAAATCTAAGACATCGCTGCGGCCGAAAAAGAATGGGACCAACCACAATCAAAGAGAATCTTTCAACGTGACCGAAGTACAACTCTTCCGCAGAATGCTGCAGATTTCAATGCAGGGCCATCAACAAGTGACAGCATGCGAACCATTCAACGAAACATCATGCATATAGGCTTTCAGAGCCGAAGGCCCACTCATGTACACATGATGACTGCACGTCAAAAGGCTTTATGCCTCACCTAGGCCTGTCAACACCGACATTGGACCGTCAATGACTGGAAACATGTTGAGTGAATGGACTAAGCTCGTTTCGAATTGTATTGAGCAGATAGACATGTATGGGTATGGAGACAACCTCTTCAAACCATGGACCCTACATGTCAGCAGGGGAATGTTCAAACTGGAGGAGTAGGATGATTTTGTATGTTCAGGCACACTAACACCAAGTTAAAATTAAATTCTAAAATTTATAAGTAAGACAACCGATTTTTAAAAATTAAAATTTAAAATTCAGTATGTTTAACTAAATCAACTATTTTATAATGTTAACTAAATTCCTAATTTTTACAGTAACATAACTAATTATAATAACTAACGGATTTTTAACTACATTATTTAATTTACTTCATGACTGTACCAAAATAACATGTATTAGCTACAAAAAGTAAGTTATTTTTAAGAAATTACATTGTGAATGTAAGTAAATAATTAAAATGTATTAGTTAATAGAAATACATTATTTTAAGAAATCGCTTTGTGAAGATAAGTAGATAAATAAAAATATATCAGTTAAAAAAAGAACATTATTTAAAAAAATCACATTGTGAATGCAAGTAAATTAATTAAAAAAATTAGATAAAACAAAAGTAAATTATTGTAAAAATTTACATTGTGAAGCCTATATCATGAAATTCATTATTTGTATTTTTAAGGGTCTTCATTCCTTTATATGTCAATTTCATTTGCCCTTT
Organism: Schistocerca serialis cubense; assembly: GCF_023864345.2. Taxonomy (NCBI): domain Eukaryota; kingdom Metazoa; phylum Arthropoda; class Insecta; order Orthoptera; family Acrididae; genus Schistocerca; species Schistocerca serialis. The sequence goes on from NC_064643.1 coordinate 124,373,547, forward strand.
TTTAATTATTTCAAAATCAAAATCAACAATTAATTTAGACAATGTATTTGGTAAAATAACTTTAAAAATCATTTCTAAGTTCTCGACAAAATTGTTTTCCAGATCTAGTTCATAATATTATGTGTAAAACATTTATCTCTAGCTCATTTACTCTTTTAATTTATTTAGAAATATTTACATTGTTGAGCTTCTTGATTAAAGTAGTTATCAATGATATAGAAAAAATTTTAATTAGTTTTACAAAAATAAATTTATGGTTTGTATTAAACATATTTTTAAAATTTGTATTTTTTAACTTATAGTTAAATGATTCACTGAAAATTTTTATTTTTTATTTTTTTATAAATCTAATAAAATTATTTCTTTTAAATGGAGAACCTAAACGAAATGTAAACTAAACCAAAAGACACTTATGAACTAATTGACATATGTGAGGAAGATATTGATTGTCCTATTTGTCTAATGTACATAATGAAAACAATAATAAATTTTTTGAAACAAATTGCAATAATATTTTTCATAAAGATTGTATTGATAAATAATTAAATTGTCTACTTTGTAGAACTATTATTAAAAATAAAGTACCAGAGAAAATTGCTCAAGATGAAATAATTGATATTTTTGATATATTTGGTGATCAAAATGATGCAGCAAAAAATTTTTGTGGTTATTATAAAGGCACATTATATGGCTATAATAGTGATTAATTATAAAAATTATAAAAATTACAAATATTTACTTTTTCACAAATCTAATAATTTTTTGGATATATAAATGGAGCAAGTTCAACAAGAATCTTCTATGAAAACTAAATTTTGTAAATATTGTAATACAGAGAAATCAATTAATAATTCAACTTTACAAAAATATACAAAAGATGGTTATTGTACTATATGTAGACAATGTATGAATAAATATCATGTACAAAATAACCATAAAAATCGAATTCCTTGTGTATGTGGAAAAGTGTTGCTAAATATTATTTCAGAGAAAATTTATGGCAAAATCCAGCTGAAGAACATACAAAAATATTATTAACAATGGATAAAAAAAGAAAAATCTACATCTACAATGAATAATGAAGAAGTTGTAACTCAAGGAACACCTACATCTACAAAGAAATGTAAAAGGTGTCAAGAAATTAAAGGTTTAAATTGTTTTTACATATATCCTTCACACAAAGATAAACTTAATAATAAATGTAAGAAACGTACTTTTAAATATATAAAGAATAAAAAGGCTAAAGAAGAAGAAGCATCTTGAAGCTTATGATAAATAATATATTACATAAATTCTTTAAAAGTAATTGATTGTTAAACTAATTGTTTCTTAAACTAAATAGTAAACTAATTGATTGTTAAATTAAATATAAAACTATTTCTCTTAGAAACTAATTCTTCTTATTTTTACCAATGACCAACCAATGTTTGAAAAATAATTATTAAACTAAATAATAAACTAATTCTCTTTTTGATTAATTACCAATTAAATAATAATCCTTATCCATCTATTAAATAAATACCATTTTGCTAAAAATTATTTTTTACAAATATAATGAATGTTATCGGTAATAAATTAAAGAGTAAAATGGATAGTTACATTGGAACTCAACAACTAGAACAATTTACTGTTGCTAAACTCCGTAAATTTTGTAAAATAAATAATTTATGGGATATTCAAATCTACTGATTTAATTACTTTTGTTATTAGTAATCTTTCAATTATTGTTAACGATTTTCAAAATATTGTTACAAATTACATACCTGAAGTAAGTGGAAATAATACAAATATTGTTAAAAATTATACACCTGAATGCAGTTCTAAGACTGCTACAGCTGTCGCTGAAGTAAGTGAAAACTATAAAAATATTGTTAAAAAGTGTATATCTGAAGTAAGAAAAAATTATACAAATATTGTTAAAATTTATACACCTGAAGTAAGTAAAAATAATACAAATATGGTTAAAAATTATACAGCTGAAGTAAGTAAACATCTTTGGAAAAAGGTACATATTATAATATTTATGATGTTTTTCTAACTAAAGAAGATAAACCATTAAAAAAATATTTACATTTTCTAGAAATATATTTGTAAAACAGAAATCAAGCCATAGAAATACAATTAAAGATTACTTAGCTGATAAATTATTTGTTAACTTATTACAAATGATAAATTTTGAAAATAGTATAGAACTACTTGACTTTTATCATTTCTCAGCTACAGTAAAAATAAAAAATTTTTAAATTGGTAAAGATCATTTGAAAGTATATCATGGTTTAAAGATAAATTTTAATTTATATTGTGAATATAAACTACAAACAAATGAAAAAGTTTGAGAATTTGGCCAACAAATATAAAACTATACTAATCTCACAGAAAAAGACTTCAATAAAAAAATTAAACAAGGTAAAATAGATACTTTAGAAAAAATAGCTAATTTTGAAGCACAAGGACCATGATTGTCATTCAATACAATTATTGGTTTAAAAGGATGATATTATATTGATTTACCTAAAATAATAAAAAGAAAACAAGTACTAATAAAAAAATTATGCTGAAAAATGTTTTCTATGAATTAAACGCTACATTGTTTCCTGTAGATAAAGATACTGAAAGAATAACAAAATATAAAATGTTGGTCTTGATCTTGATAAAAAACTTGAAATTATTGAATCTCCTGTATTAGTTGATCATATTCGAAAAATAGACAATATAATTAAGGTATCTGTCAATGTTGAATCATTTGATGATCAAGAGGAAAAATATCAAGTGTATCCATTAAAAATTACAAAATCTAAAATAGAAAAACATGTAAATCTACTTCATTTCAAGAATGATAATGTTGTTGTTGTTGTTGTTGTTGTTGTTGTCTTCAGTCCAGAGACTGGTTTGATGCAGCTCTCCATGCTACTCTATCCTGCGTAAGGTTCTTCGTCTCCTAGCACCTACTGCAACCTACATCCTTCTAAATCTGTTTAGTGTATTCATCTCTTGGTTTCCTTCTACGATTTTTACCCTCTGTGCTGCCCTCCAATATTAAATTGGTGATCCCTTGATGCCTCACAATATGCCCTACCAACCGATCCCTTCTTGTAGACAAGTTGTGCCACAGACTTCTCTTCTCCAATTCTGTTCAATATCTCCTCATTAGTTATGTGATCTACCCATCTAATCTTCAGCATTCTTCTGTAGCACAACATTTCGAAAGCTTCTATTCTCCTCTTGTCTAAACTATTTATCGTCCATGTTTCTATTCTATACATGGCTACACTCCATACAAATACTTTCCGAAAAGACTTCCTGCCACTTAAATCTATACTCTAGTTTAACAAATTTCTCTTCTTCAGCAATGCTCTCCTTGCCATTGCCAGTCTACGTTTTATATCCTCTCTACTTCGACCATCATCAGTTATTTTGCTCCCCAAATAGCAATACTCACTTACTACTTCAATCGTCTCATTTCGTCATCTAATTCCCTCAGCATCACCCGATTTAATTCGACTACACTCCATTATGCTCGTTTTTCTTTGTTGATGTTCATCTTATATCCTCCTTTCAAGACCATGTCCATTCCGTTCAGCTGATCTTCCCAGTCCTTTGCTGTCTCTCACAGAATTACAATGTCATTGGCGAACGCCAAAGTTTTTATTTCCTCTGTGTGGCTTTTAATTCCTACTCCAAATTTTTCTTTTGTTTCCTTCACTGCTTGCTCAATATACAGACTGAATAACATCAGGGAAAGGCTACAACCCTGTCTCACTCCTTTCCCAACCATTGCTTCCCTTTCATTCCCTCGACTCTTATAAATGCCATCTGCTTTCTATACAGATTGTAAATAGCCTTTCACTCCCTGTATTTTACCCCTGCCACCTTCAGAATTTGAAAGAGAGTATTCCAGTCAACATTGTCAAAAGCTTTCTCTAAGTCTACAAACGCTAGAAACGTTGGTTTGCCTTTCCTTAATTTATTTTCTAAGATAAGCCATAGAGTTAGTATTGACTCATGTGTTCCAACATTCCCACGGAATCCAAACTGATCTTCTGCAAGGTTGGCTTCTACCAGTTTTTCCATTTGTCTGCAAAGAGTTCATGTTATTATTTTGCAGCTGTTACTTATTAAACTGATAGTTTGGTAATTTCCATGTCTGTGCACACCTGATTTCTTTGGGATTCATACATCTTGCTCACCATATGGTAGAGTTTTGTCAGGACTGGCTCTCCCAAGGCTGTCAGTAGCTTTAATGGAATGTTGTCTAGTCCTGGGGTCTTGTTTCGACTTAGGTCTTTCAGTGCTCTGTATAACTCTTCATGCAGTACCATATCTCCCATTTCATCTTCATCTACATTCTCTTTCTTTTCCACAATATTGTTCTCACGAATATCGCCCCTGTATAGACCCTTTATATACTCCTTCCACCTTTCTGCTTTTCCTTCTTTGCTTAGAACTGGGTTCCCATCTAAGCTCTCGATAATCTTGCAAATGGTTCTCTTTTCTCCAATGGTCCCTTTAATTTTCCTGTAAGCAGTATCTATCTTACCCCTAGTGATATGCGCCCCTACATCCTTACATTTGTCCTCTAGCCATCCCTGTTTAGCCATATTGCATTTCCTGTTGATCTCATTTTTGAGACGTTTGTATTCATTTTTGCCTGCTGCATTTACTGCATCTTCATATTTTCGCTTTTCGTTATTTAAATTCAATATCTCCTCTGTTACCTAAGGATTTTCATTACCCCTTGTCATTGTTCCTACTTGATCCTCTGCTACCTTCACTATTTCATCTCTCGAAGCTACCCATTCTTCTTCTACTGTATTTCTTTCCCCCATTCTTGTCAATCGTTCCCTAATGCTCTCACTTATGATCTCTACAATCTCTGGTTCATTCAGTTTATCCAGATCCCATCTCTTCAAATTCGCAACTTTTTGCAGTTTCTTCAGTTTAATCTACAGTTCATAACTAGTAGATCGTGGTCAGAGTCCACATCTGCCCCTGGAAATGTCTTACAATTTAAAACCTGCTTCCTGTCTTACCAATATATAATATATGTGATACCTTCTAGCATTTCCAGGCGTCTTCCATGTATACAGCCTTCTTTCATTATTCTTGAACCAAGTTTTAGCTATGATTAAGTTATGCTCTGTGCAAAATTCTACCAGTAGGCTTCCTCTTTCATTCCTTAGTCCCATTCCATACTCACCTACTACGTTTCCTTCTCTTCCTTATCCATCTATCGAATTCCAGTCACCCATCACTATTAAAATTTCGTCTCCCTTCACTATCTGAATAATTTCTTTTATTTCATCATGCATTTCTTCAATTTCTTCGTCATCTGCAGACCTAGTTGGCATATAAACTTGTACTACTGTGGTAGGCATGGGCTTCGTATGTATCCTGGCCACAAAAATGCATTCACTGTGCTGTTTGTAGTAGCTTACCCACATTCCTATTTACCTATTCATTATTAATCCTACTCCTGCATTACCCCTATTTGATTTTGTATTTATAACCCTGTATTCACCTGACTCTTGTTCCTCCTGCCACAGAACTTCACTAAGTCCCACTATATCTAACTTTAACCTATCCATTTCCCTTTTTAAATTTTCTAACCTACCTGCCCAATTAAGTGATCTGACATTTCACATCCTAATCCATATAATGCTAGTTTTCTTTCTCCTGGTAACAACGTCATCCTGAGTAGTCCCCAGTTGTAGATCCGAATGGGGGACTATTTTATCTCAGGAATATTTTACCCAAGAGGACGCCATCATCATTTAACCATACAGTAAAGCCACATGCCCTCTGCAAAAATTACAGCTGTAGTTTGCCCTTGCTTTCAACCATTCACAGTACCAGCACAGCAAGGCTGTTTTGGTTAGTGTTACAAGGGCAGATCAGTCAATAATCCAGACTGTTGGCCCTGCAACTACTGAAAGGCTGCTGCCCCTCTTCAGAAACCACACATTTGTCTGGCCTCTCAGCAGATACCTCTCCATAGTGGGTGCACCTACGGTACGGCTACCAGCGGCAAGGTCCATGGTTCATGGGGGGAGAATGATAATAATTCACACTATTGTTATATAAAAAATTTATCTAGACTTATATTAAGGCAAATGACTAAGCATACTGAAGTAAAATTATTTCTGATTTATGTTTACTACATTAATAGTAAAGAAAAATTAGATAATCATACAGCAAGTTGAAATGCCAAATTAAGGAGAATGTGCATATTTTAAAAATTATCAATATATATAACTGCGAACAAAATCCAGAAAAAACCACATACAATGAAATATAAAAACATGAATCAAGTGGATTTTGGTATTATATTAAATACATGTATGGAAATTATAAGGAAACTGTTGTTTATAGTGGACCAAATTGTCATAAAAATTTATTGAATTTATAACAAAAGAAGATGAAGAAATTGGATAAATTTATTCTGAAATTGATGAAATGAAACTGCTTACATTTGAAGAAAACAAAATACACAATAATTCTATATTTTGTACATTATGTAAATGTAATTACACAAGAAGCACTAAAAAAATTCATTACAATGATCATCTAACTGGCAAATATATTGCTCCATTGTGCAATAATTGTAATTTAAATCATGATTTTGTACCTATTTATTTACATGATTACTCTGATCATGACTCACACCTTTTTGTAAGAGAACTTGGTCATGATAATAAAAAAATTGAACTAGCACCCAAGAGTGAATATAAATATATTAGTTTTGGTAAACATACAAAAAAATTAAAAATGAGATTTCTTGATACTGTTGTGGACTGGCAAGACTGCCAATCCACAGTGACGGGTAACCGAAGGGCACACGCTTAAACTCAGGCAGGCTGGCGTGAGGTCTGAAACAGGATACGTAATGAATGCTATAAAGAAAAGTACGTAGCTGCTGGAATACTTGACTTTAATCCACAATTGGTGAACATTGGCCTTGTTAATGTACATGCTTCATTAGATACATAGCAAAGGATAAATGGTGCCTTGCTTGGTCGTAGCAATTGACTTAGCTGAAGGCTATGCTAACTATCGTCTCGGCAATTGAGAGCGTAATTCTCAGTGAACCATGGCTAGCAATGTAGGCTGTACAACTGGGGCGAGTGCCAGGACGTCTCTCTAGACCTGCCGTGTGTCGGCGCTCGGTCTGCTATCACTGATAGTGGCGACACGCGCGTCCGACGTATACCAGCGGACCGCGGCCGATTTAAAGGCTACCACCTAGCAAGTGTGGTGTCTGGCGGTGACACCACAGATACATTTAAATTTGTGGCTTCTACACTTGATAAACTTTCAACAAGTTTAAAGGAACAGCAAATAAGAATATTAAAAAATGTTTTTCTGCAGTATTATTTAATTTAGTATTTAGAAAAGGTGTTTATCCATATGATTATAAGGATTCATGGAAAAAATTTGAAGAAACAAAATTACCAACACAAGAAAAATTTCACAATAAGTAACATATCTGATGAAGATTATGATAGCTTGGTGAATATCATGATTTGTATCATAACTGACATACTTTTGTTAAGTGATGTTTTTGAAAATGGTAGAAAAATTGTAAACCAAACATATAATCTAGATCCTTCTTGGTATTTTAAAGCTCCAAATTTATCTTAGGAGGCAATGTTAAAAATTACTCAACAAGAACTTTAATTATTATATGAATATGATATGCTTCCAACTGTTAAAAAAGAGTAAGAGGAGGAATTTCACAATGTTGTAAATGATATGTAATAGCAAATAATAAATATTTAAAATATTATAATAATAAAGAAATATCATATTATATAGCACAGACGAAAGGTGCCTAATATGAGACACACTTTTGTAACCACGATTAAAAGACCTAAAAGTAAGTGCAATTGTATTTTTTATGATGGTAATAGTATCTTGCATTATTTAATTTTATCATGCAATTATCGCATTTACAATAATAAACAATCTTTCAGAGTAGTAATTAAATCTTCACAAACAAGGCATTTCGTAGAAATGAGATAAGGGTTTCGTTATATGATGCAGTAATAATATTTTGCTTTAATTATTCCATTACATAATAATGATGGATGAATATACATCTTTATGTGTTCATTCATTTCTGTTATCCTTCACTCATTTCACACTACTTAGGTTTATATTTACGACATCCAGGGCAAACAAAATTGTCTTCTGTGACACCGTATTCTTCATGAGCCCAGCGATAACATTTTGTGCACTGTGCCCATGTCTCCTCGTGTTTGTCTTCAGAAACGGGCGCAGTACAGAACAGACACGCTGCATCATCGTCGTCACTGCTGTCTGAATCCCCACTGTCCTCAAGATGGGCATCGGATGCCGAGTCACTAGACGATTCTTCTGCTTTAGGTCACTGATTTGAAGATTTTCTACTCTTCTCCCTAAATAACTTCGTGGCTGCTTTCTTAGCTTCAGCCTCTGATTACTTCTGTTTAGATTCTTGCAATTGCTTCCCATAAGGAGTTGAAGGTAGTAAACCAACAGAGCATGAGCGCGATTTTTGACCTACTTGACTATCTCCAGGTGGTTTTCCGATGTGTGGGAACGGTCTGATTTCTGCCGGGCTGACAGCTTGATCATCACCATCAGTAGTTTCATTTTCGTTTTTGGCATCTCTTTTTTGAGGGCATCAGCATGGTCATGAATTGAAAATTCATGTTCCGTAAAGATGTTGCTGTTGCAGGGGATGAGACCTGTTTTTCTGAAGGCATTCACAAATGCTTCCATTGTTGCTGCTCGGTTGTAAGCTGCCCCAAATAACCTGGCTATTAATAATGGGGTTATAATACGACCTGGGTCACTTGGCAACCATGATTCTATCTCTTCGGCATAGTAGGTTTTCAAAGGCCCCATAAATCCAATGTCAAGTGGCTGCATTTTATGGGTTGAGTGAGGTGACAAACATACAAAATGGACATTGTTTTCAAATGCTTTATCTAACACATCGAGATTCTTTGTGTGGGCATAATGCCCATCAAGAATCAAAATGACAGGGTCATTTGAAGATGGCTTTACATGACTCACAAAATGATCAAACTACTGTGTAAAAATGTCAGTTTCTATCCAGCCACTTGGATGACAAGCTGATATTGATCCTGCAGGTGCACCGTCCATCTATTCCTGCTTTACATTCTTCTTTGGGAAAACGATTAGTGGTGAAACATAAGTGCCAGCTGCGTGGTGGTGGTTGTTGGATGTTTAAGGGGGACTAAACAGCGAAGGTCATCAGTCCCCCAGCCAGCTGCGTTCATACACGTTACAACTGTGATGAGGTTTCACCTTTCTGCTGAAGTCAAGGCAGCAATTTGCATCTTCCCTTTTATAGCAATAACCTTGCTGTGTTTGTGCTGCACAGATGTCGACCCAGTTTCACCAACATTCAAGACTCGATGTGGCTTATGATTCACTTTAGATAACACAGATTCGTAAATATGAAAAAATCTCCCCACATTTTCTGGAGTGAAAGTTTTCACTCCTGCTGCTGCAAGATCCGGAGGAGTTCTCATTGATAAAATGGGATGTCTCTTAAGGAAAGCCCGGAATCATTTCTTTCTTGCTGAAGCCTTTTCTGATTCTTGAGCCTATTCCTGACAGCTATCTGTAAGGCCTTGCTTCGTATGTCCTTACATTTAAGAGCATAAAATCGCTCTTACATTGCAAAGCAGTATTTCACTAGTTCATCTTCCAGTTGAGATGAGGGAACAGGCCTTCTGCCAAGATTACGCCAACCAGCTTTTAGGGTGTACGAGTTTTATCCTTCACATACCTTTCCAAACTATGTTTTGGTACAGCAAAAACTTTTGAGGCATTTAAGTACCCCATCTCGCCATTTGTCACACTTGCAATGTCACAAACCATGGCATCTTTATCCCACATTTTCCTTTTAGGTGCCAATGCCATCTACAAAGAATAAATTCAATAATCAGACATACTTCTTAAAGGACTTCAACTTCTATGATTTTATTTGTTAGTTTATTTTTTATAAGTACAGTGAACGGAGTAGCATTGATCAACTTCTGAACAAAATACTGCCATGAAAGAAAGTTCCAGAAAACATTCCAATTTCTGATCATAAGACTAGTCAAAGCAGTCCCTGATTATGATAATTTATCTGATTCAAAGAAACTCAGTTGCCAAAATTTTACCACAATAAATGATAAAATATTTTTATCTCATAATAGTATTGCATAAATTACATAAAACAAATAGTGAGAGAACGAGTTCCCCCAATATTCGATAGGTATCATAGTATGCGACACTGTCGCATATTTGGATCCCCATACTATCGCATTTTAGGAATTTCGCCATCTTACACAAAGAATCACGCACTTGCTAAGAACGTTCATTGTAAAATGAACTTAATTATCAATAATAATAGGTAATACCGTCACAAATAACAACAATAAAATAGTACAGTAATATCCATTCACTTTTAAGATGAAATATTGTCTTAACACCAGTGTCGCAACAACTCCAAACACAAGAAATTTTGTATCAACCTCTACATACTGTGTCTGGCTCAACTATGGCGTCCTAATTGCTGTGTCATCATCTGGCATGCAATAGATATGTTTCAGAAACTCTCCACCAGAGTGTAATCCCTAACATGAGCACAGATGGGGTGTCTCGTATTAGGGAATTATCGCATAATAGGCACCTTTCGTCCACCAAATGCAAATAATTAATATGTTTATGCTAAGAACCATTATCTACCATATGGTGTATTTCAATGAGATGAACAAAATAACCTTGATTTACAAAAATTAACGAAATAACAAATAATTGTGAAAATGGTAATATATTTGAAGTAGATTTAGAATATCCAAAAGAATTACGTGATTTACATAAACATTTACCATTAGCTCCTGAATCAAAACTTGGTCCAGGTAAAAATTAAAATAAATTAATAACTACTGCAGAAAAAAAGCATAATTATGTAGTACATTATAGAAACCTTAAACAATATTTATCTCTATGAATGAAACTTACAAAAAAACATAAGGTTTTAAAATTTAAGCTAACTAATAGATTAAAGAAGTATATAGATCTAACCACACAGTTAAAATATAAAATAATTTTGAAACGATTTCTGAGAATTAATGAATAATTCTGTATTTGGTATAACAATGGAAACAATAAGAACTAGATAAGGTATAAAATTAGTTTCAAATAGTTAAATATATGATAAATTTGTAGGTAAACCATACATTAACTGTGGAACTATATTTAATGAAAATCTTGCTGCTATTCATATGAATAAAACTAAAATAACATTTGATTAAGCTATTTATGTTGGATTAAGTATTCTTGATTCATCTAAGGAATTAATGTATGATTTTCTCTATAAAGTTATGAAACCTAAATATGGACAAAATTTTGAATTATGTTATCAAGATACAAATAGTTACATTTGTAGTATTAAAACTGAAAGCTCCTATGAATATATGAATTCAATGATTGATTACTTTGACACAACTGATTATCCAAAAGATAATATGTACAATATTCCATGAGTAAACAAAGAAGTTGACCATATTATGAGAGATTAATGTAGTGGAAAAGTAAATGAAGGATTTTGTAGTTTAAGAGCAAAAATGTATGCTTATCAAGTTGGTTACAATACAGAAAAAAAGTAAATGAATTAAGAAATGTGTTGTTAGAAACGAAATAAAATTAGAACATTTGAAAGATTGTTTGTTAAACAATATAGAACAGTAAAGAAACATTAATTTAAATAAAAATGAAAAACATGAAATATATACAATTCAGGTAAGTCTTCATGATATTAAAAGATGTGTATTGGTGAAGAAAATAGTTACATTACCATATGGTCACTATAAATTATTAAAAATTAATAGAATTATATCTATATATAAATAATAATTTTTTGGATAACATTTTTCCATATAAATTGAAAATTTTTACAAAGATCAATTAAAACACAAATATTTTTGTACACAACAGCTACTAAGATTGAAAAGATTTAATTATGAAATTCATAAAATAAAAGATCATAAAATTAGAACTAAAGATGAAAGTATTGAAGCAAAAGATGAAAGAATTAAAGTAAAAGATCAAATACTTGATTCAAATGATGTTCAAATTCAAAATTTGATGGATATATTTGATACTTATTTAAAAACTAATTGATTGTTAAACTAAATATTGAAACAATTATTTTAAAAACAAATTGTTTGAAAACTAATTGATTGTTAATCCAAATAGTAAACTAGTTCCTTATAAAATTACTTTATCTTTATTTATCCAACTGTTATGTGAATTATCAAAACCTAACCATTTAACATAAACATTATTATCTTTCATTCTTAAGACTTTTTCAACTAAGTATACATCTGTATATTTTTTCTGTACTTCTTGTTCATTAAAATTTCGTTTTATATTTTTTATCTTATGTGTAATTGAATTAGAATGAACACCATCTTCAATTTCAAATATTTCTCTTCACCAATTAGCTTTGTAACGTTTTTCCAAAAGCTTTTTTGTTTACTAATTCTATTTCTATCACCTTTTTTAAATTTTCATTAGATATAATGTTACCTATATTTAAATTTTTTCAGTAACTTCTATTGGTTTCATTTTTATTGTAGAAAGTTTTTATTATTTTGTTCATCAAGTAGACTTATAGGTATATTTAATCATTTATAATTGCGATGTATAACTAATTTTTTCCACATTTCTTTAAGTGTTCTGTTAAATCAATCAACAATATATGCTTTTAATTCTGAAAAAGTTGAATAATAATTAATGCTATATTTTTCATTAATACTTTAAATTATTCATAGTAAAATTCTTTACCAATATCTGGTTGCAAATTATTTGGCTACCTAACTATACAATTTTTTTTTGAATAGCATTGACTATATTTTTAGATGTTTTATCTTTCATAGGAACAGCAAATACATATTTTGAAAAAACATCAATTAATGTTAATAAATATTTTTGAGCTTTATTTATGTTGAAAATTAATTTTTAATTATCTGAATCCATTTCAAGTAGATCAGCTTGCCATAAATCATCAATGCATATAGAAACAACATTTCGTCTTTTAAGATTTTTCTAATAGATTTATGTGATTCATTAATTATGTTTTTATGAATGTTGTTGAGACCTTCAACATTTACAAAAAAAATTATGAGTTTGGTCTTTTCAGATTTACAAATTGTAAATTACTGATGGTATTGTATAAATACCATTAATTCGTTGTCTTACTTGTTTAGTTGTTAAACTATGTGGATTATGTGTTTCTGTAAAATTTTTACACTTTAAACAATAAATATGTTCGTCTTTATGGACTAAATGTGATATACACTTTATACAGTTTAAAAAAATGATATAGATTACGAAAATTATATAGATAAACAATTTATATAGATTAAGAAATTTAATAGGACTGAAATTAATGTAAAACCTTATTTCTTCTATATCTTTACCTTCTTTTTTTGTAAGCACTTTTAATTTGTGATTCTAATCTTTTTTAGTGAATTATTGTAGTTAATGTATTAAGGAGATTTGGTTGCATTTTGATTATTTTATTATTTTCTTCTCCCAATATACTTTCAATAATACCATCTATTTGCTTTATATCTTTAAAGAATCTTGTTATAACTTAACATAGTTAATAAATTTTGTTACAATGCTTGTGTATTCTCGTTATGTTACAAAATTTAATAGTTAATTATCAAATTAATGTTTGTTAACTATGTCTTTCTGATCAGTTGGATCATTTAAATTAACAGGTCTGCTATTTTTAAAACCAATATAAGCCTTAGTTAGTTTTTTATACTGTTAAGTTTTGATCTATTGATGATTGTAGTTTTTTAATATTATTTTCAATTTTTTTAATTTTTCCATTTTTTTCTAAATCGAAAGTTGTTGTATTAATTACTTGTTCATTTTTTTAGTTAGATGTATCTTGCTTCCAAAAATATAAATTATTAGGTGTACCAAATCATTTAAATCATGATTCTCTAACATCAATTTAAAAGCAAATAAACGTAAATAACCACTTATTACTTCTTCAAAATCTTGTATTTAATTCGTATTGAAGTATGGTTCTTTTTTTCCTACACAGATAAATAGTTGCTTTGGTATATTACCATGAAATGAATCAAAAACAAAATTTTTATCATTTTTTATAGTAACAAATCCAATGACAATAATGATTATCAGATTATCTAAATTTACTATACCACATTCAATTTCTAATAGTTTATTTACTAATTCATCAATCTTGTATACACCATGAAAGTTCTTAATTTTTAATTATTTGCGAAGTTTTTCTTCATCAAAATTACTTAATGCATTAGGATATTTATCGATTACTTTTCAATTTTTTTTTTGTTTTCTTTACTCCATTTGCAAATATTTTCCATTTCCTAATTATGTCTTTTTTGTTCCTCTAATTCTTTAGCATTTTTCTTTTTGTTTAATAGTGCATTTGAAACTGCTGCTGATCCTACAGCTAATTAACAAGTTGTTGCTAAATATGGTAATGCAGCTAATAATAATGGAGGAAAACCACTTTCTAGTTCTGTTAATCCTTTACCTCCATTATTTTTTATTAAAAACTCAATAATTTGTTTTGCAACAGGAATAGCTAATGTATCAAGTAAATTTCCACCAAATTTTTACCCTTCCTTTCTGGAGCACCTGTTAAAAATGGTTCAATTGCATTTAGTTGTTCAGTATTTACTTTTAATTTAATTGATTTTGCTTTCGTTTTACCACTAGGTAGGAAAATATAATCAATTGTAAAGATATTCATTTATATAGTTAAAAATTTAATAACAAATTTTTATATAGTTAAAAAATGAGCAAAGATTTTTTATATATTTTAAAAATGTATAAGGATTTTTTATATATTTTAACGATTTTTATAATCCTGAACCATTTCCATCAATATTAACACTATTTCCAATACCTAATTTTCTACTTCCATACATTATTCCTCTAACAGCTCTTGCAGCAACTTTTTCACCAAATGAAGCATCGTTTGCATACATTCTTTCTTTTGCAGCTAATCAAAGTTCTTCATCTGCAATATATATATTTTTCTAATTCTTTATCAGCAATATCATGTTTTTTAGAAGCTTCATCGTATGTATTTAAAATTTGATCACCATTCGCTAATCTTCCTTCCAATTTTGTACCTGGAAAACCATAATTATAACTTGGAAGACTCATTACAAATTATAATTTCTTAATTAATGTTTTTACTAATCCTTTTCCGTATGTATTACTTTTCCAAAATGTATATTGTAGCTTATTTAAAAATCTAATTAAATATAGGATTTCTTTTTGATTATGAACGATGAAATCATTAAATTTATTTGTTAACATTTATGAAGTACTTAATTGTTCACAAGGAAATTTTTTATTTCAGGATAATTCTTCACCATGAATACTGCTAATCTATCAATTAATTGTGAATTTTCATTTAACCAAACACATTCAATTGATTTATTGGTAGATTTTTTAACTGAACCTTCACTTCCTTTTTTTACGGATCTTAGTTCTGAAGAATATATAATATTTCAGCATAATTTGATAAATCCAAATCATCAAACTTTTCATTTAAATAGGCTATAGTAATTTGTTTCTCAGTTAAAAGTCTCATTAATCCATCAGTACCTTCATTTTTTTCACCAGTTTTTAATTTATTACCATTAAATTCTACAGGAAAATTACCAACATTTCTAAACATATCAACACGTTTTAAATCAAATACATTATCTTCACTATGGTTAATATACTTCAACATTCTTTCACTAACATTTATCTCTTTTGTTTTATATATCTTTTTACTTCCTTTTTCTTCTTTAAAATTTTTATATGTTTATTGATTTTCTGTTTCACTTAATTTATAGTCATATTTTCTAGGAATATCATCAGACCAATTTGTTGATTTTTTATTTGGTGATAAATCCCCAAAAATTCTATATTATGATGATATGGAATCATTTGTTTTTTAACTTCTCCATTTTCTTCAATTGCTTTTAAAACATTATCACCTAAGCCTTCAATGCCTTGTTTTACTTTTCCAATAGCAACAATAATAGGTTGAGCCTCTTTTTTATTTTATTATTTTGTAATCTGTTCATGGTTAATTTTTTCCAAGTTTAAATTTTTCCTTTGGTTCTTCATCTTTCTTTCTATTTTGTTTAGCCTGTTTCACAACTTTCACAAAGTACATTGCAAAAAACTTTTAATGAAGAAAAACATTAACTATGTTTATGTATATTTTTATGTTTATGTTTAAGTTTTGTTTAATGTTAAAGTTAATGTTTTATGTTTTTATTTAATGATAAATTTAAAGTTAATTTAAATGTTAATGTTTTATTTATTGTTCATGTTGTTAAGAAATGTTGTATTTTATTTCTAAGCTTAACTTTCTAGACATATCTATTGTTAAAAACCAAATTCATCATTCCAACATTTACTACATAATTCGTTACTAAACTTTAAATGTCCACCAACAAATTCATGATAAATACGATTTAATTTTGTATCATCTTGTCTAAAAATATGTGAAATCTCTAAATTGTCTTTAACTACTTGTTTTGGTATTTTTGAATAAGATTGTGGGAAATAAAAGCAATCTACATCTTTTTCTCTACCTCCAGTAAAATATTCTTTTACGCTATCTTGATTTTCCAATATAAAATCGTCAAATACAACAGCTGAATTGTCTTCACATTCATATGATGGTATAATTTCGTCATTATATTCAATAAAACTAAAAATGTGTTCATTAGTTTTATCTTCAATTTTTTTACAATGAATTAAAAATTCTTGATATTTTGGTTGTTCTAAACCTCTTGAGTAATGATACAAATGTTTACTTTTGTTCCAGTTTCACCATTCTGGAGTTAAAATATAGTTATCAAACATTACTGTTGTTTTCCACAGCCACTTGGTCCATTTATTACACATCTTATAGAATTTGGTAAACATTTACCATGTCTGTTTATTAAATAATTTTCTGGAATTCTGACTTTAAATTCCCAATCTACTTTGTTCATTTATTAATAATTTTTTGATTTATTTATATTTTTTCATTTACTAATAATTTTTCAGTAGTGAATGTGTAGATTATCTCAACTTAGTGATAACTTTTCTATACTTAGAAAAGATTAACTGTTCCAATATTTGATAATTATACTGATGTTTCATTAGCAGGTTTTTATTCATCATTTTTAACACCTATATTACATCAGAAAATGATTAACTTTGTTGTGATAGAGAAACATTAGAAATTCCTGTAGGTCAATACAGTTTTAAAAATTTAAAAAAAATTAGACTTTTGAGGAAATCTAATATATACATTAAAGCAGATGAAATTTTAAACAGTATTATTATCGAAAGTGATGTTAAATTGTATATGGGTATAGCAGATAGTATTCGATGTTTACTTGGTTTCAATTATCAAGTTGTTTGAGCTACTGAAAAAGCTATAGCTAAAATGTTCCTAATATAATTCCTTTCGAATTAATAAATATTAATTTTAAACTTGCTGATGGAATGTATGTAAAACAAAATGAACATTTTTAAAAAGAAACTAATATTATTACTTCATTTAAACATAATGCAGATTTTTGTGTACAAATAATTTATGAACAAAATTATCCTGTAAATGTTTCTATTTTTAACACAATTCAAGGTTTAGAAGGTACTGTAAATGATGAAAATGACAATTTAGTAGACTTCAATGGTGTTATTGTAACAGTTATTTTAAAAATAACTTAATACATTTCTTCTTAATATATCATGAATAAAATTGAAAGTTACCAGGTTTGATCATTTCCTGTTTTTTATTGAAAAAACTAAAAATGATTTAAATTTCTGTAAAAAAGATACTGAAATTGAAATAAATACTGGTGACAGTTGTATGCATCGAAATCATGCACAATTTACGTGAATATTAGTATGATTGGAAATGATGGTACAGATTATCCAACTTATGATGGAAAATCAAACAAAAAATTAATTAATAATTATGTAACTAAATCGTTCGACTTTATACCAGTAACAAAAGGAAATAATATATTATCTAGAATTGAACATCCTCTAATTTCATCAACAGTTTTATTACATCTAACTTCATCTGTTACTGACAAAATAAGTGTAGAAGTACATATTCTTAATACAGGAAAAGTAAATAGTAAAAGAAAAGAAATACTTTATCCATTATCATTACTTGGTGGATTTTTTAAAGATTATATAAAAATTATAAAGAAAGTATGTTCGAAGGAAACTGAACTGTGGGTGTTACATGTAGTTCATCTTCAGGAGATGCAGTTATATGTTGGTTTGGTAAAAATGATGCTGGTGTTGAAATGAAAGATGCACTTCCTAAAGAAGAAATTATTGTAGAATCTATGGAAATTCGTGTATGAGATGTTAAATATGAACCAAGTATGAACTTGAACAATGTGAAAACATTTTCAAAATCCTAATATTCCTATTTCTCTTTATGGCATTCAAACAGAGGAAATTCCTGGTTTATCTAGTAAAAATAGTTCCAAACTAGATATTACTAATTACTATAATTCTATAGCATTTGATATGCCATATTTTGTTTGTTGTATTTCAAACAAATCGTAAAAATAATCAATTAGTTGATTCATCATTATTTGATCATGTTAAACTACAGAATATATATTTAAAAATAGTAGGAATGACGTTTTTCCCCAAGAAATGTGGAATATTAATCCACCAACTAATTTTCTAAAGCAGGTGATGCATTTCTAGATTTTAAAATAATTACTTTACTAAAATCAGATATCGATATTAATCCATTTAGTTTTATAACTAATTATCCAATTTATGTAATCAATATGACATGTAGAAAACTGTTTTAAATACACAAAAATCTTTCTACAAATTTTAACTTATAAAATTCAAATCAGTACACTTGCTTATGTAATTACATATGGTAAAAAGAATCTTACATATGATGCGTAACATAGATTACTTACTGAAAATTTTTAATTATTAACATTTGCTTTTATATAAATGAATGAAAATTTAAAAAATTTTTAAACATGTTAAATTCATGTTTTTATACATTTCTGAAACATTTGAAGAAAGATAGAAGATATTGAAAATATTAATATAATTTACATTTGTTAACTATTTCATTTTATTTATTTTCTTAGCATGGATGCAAGTGTAACTGTTGGTTACACTCTAATTCTATATCATTTTTAATATAACTTTATTTTCTTAACTAATACATTTTAATTAATTTAGTTAATTACACAGTTTTAAATTTTTTTAAATAACTTACTAATCTAAACCAATAAATGTTATTTTGCTACAATCATGTAGTAAATTAAATAATGTAGTTAGAAATCAGTTAGTTATTATAATTATTTATATAGCCATAAAAATTAGGAATTTAGTTAACATTATAAAATCAGTTGATTTAATTAAATATACTGAATCTTTAATTTAATTTTAAAAAAGCGGTTTTCTTACTTATAAAATACAGAATTTACTTTTAACATTGTGTTAGTGCACCAGAACATACAAAATTATCCTGCTTGGAGGAGGCTCTGTAATGTTATGGGCTGTATGCAGTTGGAGGGATATGGCACCCTTGATATGTCTAGATACGACTCTAACGGGTTACACATATGTAAGCATCCTGTCTGATCACCTGCATCCATTCATGTACATTGTGCGATCCGACGGACTTGGGCAATTCCAGCAGGACATAGCGACACCCCACATGTCCAGTAACACTCTTAGTTAAAACACTTCCACTGGCCACCACACTCTATAGACATGACCATTATTGTGCGTATCTGGGATGCCCTGCAACGTGGTGTTCAGAATAGATCTCCACATCCTCGTACTCTAAGATATTTAGGGACAGCCCTGCAGGGTTCTTGGTGTCATTTCCCTACAGCACTGGTTCAGACATTAGTCGAGTCCATGCCACATCGTATTGTAGTACTTCCGCATTGTCGCAGGGCCCTACACGATATTAGGCAGGTGTACCTGTTCTTTTGGCTCTTCAGTGTAGAAAACCTAAAATATTAGCTCATTTAATTACAATACAGATATGAAGATTAACGTATCATTGTACAACCCATTTCCAAAGTAATGTTCTGGCTATTTACAACTGTCGCTGAATATTAAAGTATCACTTGATACAGACAGATTTACAAGACTCTTCACTAGAAAAATAACTGACATAATGTCCACATAATGTTGTCCATAAACATTTGATACGTTGGTGGTCTATCTAAAACTATGCTGTAGTCTTGCTCGCCGGTTGTGAACAGGACAGAGCATTCCTGTCTCTGCTCAGCTGTAAGTAGACGACCTGTTTTTCTGGCATGGAGAAGCTGTAGATGTGACAGCTACACCAGTGTTTCTCCTTCTTTGGTGCGCCATGGTTTCGTAGCGAGGTGCCAACCTTGCTTTGGCACCCCACTTTTCGGACTACGCCACACATCTTATTACATACTGGAATATACACTGGCGGAAAAATATTGCAGCAGCGAGGAGGAATTGTACACCATAATCCAAAGTTGGTAGGTGTGTTTCTACATCTGAAAGATGAAGTCTGTTCATATTTTGCGCCAGTTGGAGAAGAGTGAGAGAGTGGATCTACTATGAAGATGAAAATTACGTTTGCTTTAAATACACGTTGTAATGGTTGCGAGCGTTAGTTAATTTTGAGATTGGACATGTTGATTTGATGTTAGTAAAAGTGGCTTTAAGGCAACAAAGCCGTCTTTATCAACACCTCACTGAGTGTGAACAAGGTAGTGTAGCAGCGCTATTGGAAACTGGATGTTCCTCCTGTGCGATTGCTGAAAGACTTGGCAAGATGGTAGCCACGGTACTTGATTGCTGGCTGCAGTGGTCACGAGAATGTACAGTCGCAAGAACACTGGGCTCCTTACAGCCACTTGGCACTGTACACTGTTGTGTTTGACATATGGCCCTGGGTGTCGTACTGCATCTGCAGCAGTAATCTGAGCAGCAGTTGGCACCACAGTTTGGCCGCGGCTGGCTCATGCTATGCATTGGATTAAACTTTGATTGCTATTCTGTGATTAGTCTTCAGCAGTTATCGCGATTATGCTGTTATCCTCTCTTTCTGCAGGTGGCAGCAGCGGTGTGTTTCGATATTCGCACCTTGGACTATCTTTGGACTGGCGCTTATAGTTTCCAGCTGGGCTGTGTGCGGGCAGTTGTTCGGTTGGCGTGGAGCATCGAGGATATCTCGGAGGTGCATAATTTGGCCAGGCCCGCTGGTGGCCTGTGTGCAGTGTGGGGGTGTGTGGTGCTGTTCCCATCGCTACGAGCTTCGTGGCTCACCGATCCTGGACATGAAATTTGAGTTCTGGCTTAATCTACCAGCAAGTCACGACTGTTCACATTGTGTCGTTTGATGTTCGTTGCCAGCTGTTGGGATATTCCCGCGAGCAACAACGAGTGTTCTTAAGTTGGCAAGTTTTAGCCACCCTCCACTGGAGTTTAACTGTGTTTTGTTATTTGAATTGAAGTATAGCAGCGGAATCTTCTATCTTGTGGCCGTTAACTTTCTGGTTACCTGTCCTGGCCATTGATGTAATTTCAGACAGTGTCCTTTCCTCGCCGTGTTGTCGTTGTTCAGCATGGTGTGTAGTTTGACAGCTCAATGTATAATTTGTTGTGGGCGCCAATACCTTCTAAGTTGTTCCCTTGAACTCCCTGTTGTGTGCTGGTTGGGTGAAGCGAAGGTTATCCTGTCGGTGGATCCATTGACTGTCTGTTGGATGGGTTGTAGTCGGATCGACAATGGTTCGGCCGACTGCCTGTCTCACCTAAGGGAGAGTTAGTTTTTGAATTCCAGGCCAACCGTCGGAACTTCTGAACGCCCTTGGGTGTACTGCGTTTTCTTGTTTGTTCTTGTTGTTTCTATTTGTGTGGCTTCTAGCCGATTCTTAGATTAAGGTTGTTTTCCCCTTAAGGCCTCAGACGGTTTGGTCCTTCATACTAATTTAAGAACTGTATTAAGTAAAGCCTTTGCCATTTTTAAAATTAATGTTATTGAGTCTTAAGTGTTTGACCCTCAGCCGATTTTGAATTTAAGTTGTTTGTTCTTAAAGTGTCAGATTCTTTGGACCTTCATCCTAATTAAGGAACTGTTTTAAGATAAGGCTTTGCCTTTTAAATTTCTGATTTTGTTTGATCTTTAAGTTACTGGTTTTCAGCCGTTTTCAAATTAAAGTGGTCTTGTCATTAAGGCATGAGACTGTACAGCGCATTCAACCGCTAATTAAGTTCCAAAACTAAAGCTGTGGTTTTTTTTAAATTTTTTTGGCTGTTGTAATGTTTGATCAAATAAAAGGTTGTATGTTCGAGTGTAACTGACAGCCGCTTATTCTAGCACCTTTCCACTACTTAAACTACCTGTCCTGTCATGCGGGTTTAGCAGTGCGTCTCAACAGTGACACAACAAATCGTTACAAATCGGTTACTTCAGGAACAGCTCCGAGCCAGATGCCCTAAAGCGTGCATTTCACTAACCTCATCTGCGATTTCAGTGGTGTCAAGAAAGAGGTCACTGGAATGCAGGGTGGCGGTTGTTGTGTTTTCTAATGAAAGCTGGTCCTGTCTCGGTGGCAATGATGGCTGTATGTTGATTAGAAGGAGACCAGTTGAGGACCTGCACCGAACCTGACTGCATGCTTGACACATTGGACCTACACCTACAATTATGATCTGTGGTGCGATTTCGTATGATAGCAGGAGCACTCTCGTGATTATCCCACACATCCTGACTGCAAAACTGCACCTTAGTCTAGTGTTTCGACATGTTGTGGTGCCATCCATGAACAGCATTCAGAAATGTTCAAATGTGTGTGAATTCTTAAGGAACCGAACTGCTTACGTTGACGGTCCCTAGACTTACACACTACTTAAAGTAACTTAAACTAACTTATGCTAAGAACAACACACACACCCATGCCTGAGGGAGGACTCTAACCTCTGGCGGGAGGGTCAGCGCAATCCGCGACATGACGCCTCAAACCGTGCGGGCACACCGCGCGGCCATGAACAACATTCAAAAGGGTGTTTTCCAACAGGATAACGCTCGACCACATATCGCTGTTGTAGCACAATGTGCTCTACAGTGTGTCGACAACCTACGTTGGCCTGCTCGATCACCAGATCAGTGTCTCATCGAGCACGTGTGGTACACAATCGAACGAAAACTGTAGCGCCATCCACAACCAGCATGTATTGACCGGCCAAGTGCAACAGGCATGGAAGTCCATCCCACAAACTGACCTGCGGTACCTGTACAATACAGTGAATCCACGTTTGGAGTTTTATTCAACATTCTGGCCGTTACACCGGTTATCAATGAACCAGTATTTCACATTTGCAATGGTTTATCTCGTGCTAACATAACCTGTGATCTTGCAATGTTTATCACTTAAATATGCAACCTATACCGATGTATTCCTGAAATTTCGATACTTTACATTAATTATTTTTTGGTATTGCGACATTTTTCCTTCCGTGCAAAAGAGAAAACTTTACACCTGATTCCTATCTCATTTCTACATAAGACATCTTAACATTATGGAAAATGTATTCTCAAGAGACACGCAAACTGCCTGACACACAAGAAAGCACGCTGAACCTGCCAGATATACAAGGAGATTAGCACATATTTACAGGACCATTACATGATTTACAGCCAATAGACTACGCGACATCAGAAAACATGGCACCTCCACACACCTCTTACTTACATCTTACTTTCCATCAACTGGGTTCCAAACCTTTTGCCTGTGGTACTGCCTGAAGCAAAATATGCAGCATAAATTACTGGAAACCTCTCACGATGCATTCGCTATCTGGTAGGCACCTAAGAGTTCCTCTTCCCTTCGTATCATCAGCATGAAACAAATCCCACACTATCCCATTCTCATCTGTCAGCACAAATTGACCCATTGTAATATCCAGCAATGGCATGATATGTTTTGATTTGAACCCTTACTCTTCGTCAGCATAACATTCACAAAACCCAATACTTTCCCAACACAAAAACTCACTGCAGTAGTGAGCTCACTTCTCACTATTTCCTCATTTATTAATATCTTATGTTCAGTAACGTACCGGATAGGTTTTATACCTCGTTCATATTGTTCCTCTATAAACACATTAATACACGAATCATTACTATTTAAGGTACAGAATTCTAACTCACACTCCTCTCTGAGCTCTGCCTTGACATGTACTGCGTAATCAACAAGTACCCCCAAAGACGTATCCGGCACAGCTGTTACCTCATGTAAATTACAAGCACTGATTGGCAACGTGGCATCTGAGCTCTGCTCAGCATTGTCAGTCAGCTGACGTACCCTAACGTTGCTAACCTTATTATTATAGCTTCTACGCCCCTTTGCTCCATTGGTTTTTCGAATTGTGCATGAACTTCTCTCCTTCTTCGCTTACTTTCTTCAATATCGGCACCCAAGTACATGTTATGTGCTTCTGATCTTTCCAGCTACCTTAATAGTCTGTGGTACCGAACTCTGTTATTACTTATCTTAGCGGTTTGCGCCTCAAACTGCTGTTATAGAGCCTAAAATTGCTGTAAAGTAAGATTCTGGAACATAACAAAATCGAAACGGGACGCATAATCTGAGTCTGCTATGGACATAGTTTTCATGCTAGTGAGAGCAGCAGTCCCCTGCGTTACGTGGGTTGCCGGCGAGGGGAGATCTTGACCCATATAAAAGCTTCCTCTCTTGTGCGGTCTCTCATGGCCTGCACAGCCGCCGTCTCTGATAAGCTCGCTGGGAACGCACATTGCGCCCCTATCGCTTCAGTGTTCGCCTTCCATAAGTAGAGCAGCCTCGTTCCCTGGAACGATCCTTGTTCACTTTCACGACCGTTATTCGCTGCGCTGATACTCTGTTCGCGATTGACGTCCAAATAACTGGGATCTCATACATCTATGCATATCATACTGCTCAGACAGCAAATGAAAAATCTCGGACGAATTATTAACATTCCTTTTCTCCTCAATAAATTACAAAGACATCCGCTATATCCCATGCATACACGTATTATTCACAGGTAAAATTACTACTCCTCCTAAAACACAGAACAATTTTCAATAAGACAATAATATTTTTTAAGATGCCGGAATTCTAACGCTGTGATCTTATGCAACATAGAAACTGCATTGCTCATGTAAGAAAAATTACACATAAATTATTTCCGAGCATCTTACCCTTCTCAAGAGATTCGCGGTATCTAAAATAACCTGCAAGGCATCGCCAGCTAAAAGACACCCACTATTTCTTGACTAATCAAAAAGTCTAAATACCGGTAATTGATATTTTTGTGAGTCGACCTTTCGCTCTGTAACAGAGACTTTTGGCAGCTGCGAACTTGCTATTCAGTAAATTCAATGCTGAACACTCTCTGCCTCCCCCTGAGTGCCTAGTCGTTTGAAGTCCCATAAATATTGATTGGTTTCAGCCACGGATCCTACAACAAAGAAAATCTAACTACCGGGCTTAAGATCCGTCGATCAGTGTTTGAACTTTACAAAATGCTTTATCTTACAGAGTGCATAAGCTAGTGGTCACAGGAGGAAGGATGGCATGCTGGTATCCGTGTTGGGGAAACGTTTACCGTGTTAAATTGATGTTTACAGGACATTTAATCACAAAGTGTAGTGTACTGCTGATCTATGGTGAGCATGTAACACGTGTAAAATTTTAACACTGTGGTTCTATACGAGCAAACTGTATGAATAATGTGTATTCAGCGGGGATTGGGCTTTATCGCGGCTGGAGTTCCAATACTACTATGGTCTACCGTAGATTATCGTAATGAAGCACAGACGACCGAGTTTCCCTAGTAGCTTTGCTCCATTAAGATCGTAATCGACTTATCTGTACGTTAGTCGTGTTGCATACTTATCGGGAGCTAGCACATTTCTTTGTTCAAGTATGCGATCATTGTCTTACTAGATTCCACTAGAAACCGGAAGCGGTACACGGCCCAGAAACCGAGTGAGGAACCTACGGAAAATTTTTGTTCCACATACTTATCCTCGTCTCCGTTGCTTGAAAATCAACAGTATTTATACCAAAATTGAAACTGTCAACCTTTAATTCAGCTTTTATTCGAAAATTGTTGATTTGTAACGTGAAACAGAGGTGTGTTGTACTCAAAAATTAAAAAAGAGTACAGGTGTATCATATAACGCTACAAAACGCAATCTTCTAAAAAAAAAGAAAAAGATTAAATTAAAAAAGAAAACAAAAGAAAAGCGTATCAAATACCGCTTCAACAGTTCGTGGAGCTTACGCAGTACATGTTCCTGTTATTCACAAACAACTTCCGCACTTGTCAGTAATAACAAGAAACCCTTGCCTTTGATCACGACCAAGAACGTTTTATTTAGTACGAAACACCAACAACAATAGTTATATGGATCGTTTTGTGTTTCTGCATGTAAACTACACTTGCGTCAAAAGTAATTGCTTTGTGTACATAAGATCGCAAGAGTCACGCGATCAACTAATTTTCATTACTTATAAAATATAATTTGTATTTAATAAGGATATAAATACACAATGGACAAAAGCTGAACGACGTGCGGTTCTAATTACGTGCAAAACAAAGAAACAAACAGAACAAAGAGAACTCGTCAGCCTCCATTTTTTTCCCTTATACATTCATATTTATTTCTCTACCAGTGCTACCAGTACTACCAGTAACCCCATTATTTACTGCGTCATTTATGTACTGTGCCGAAACTGCCGAACCATAGTTTCGGTAGTACTGGTAGAGCACAACTCGGCTGGATAATGGTAGCTGCGTTACGCACGAGTGATTTTTCTTCAATCCCTGCTGATCCTGTCAGCTCTGCAACCTGCGAGATAGACGAGCTAGCTTGTATACCCTACAGGCCGCGTCGCGAGACACCTGGGCTAAAAACTGTTTGTGTGACTACTTGCAACACTGACATATGAGTGGAACCACTGGATACTAGAAGATACGGTAGTACAGCCACCTTGCCAGCATCGTCCAGTGACGATGATGATAAAAGCAGAGAAGTCGGGGTTAGACACGGAGCTACATGCAGTATTTCTTCTCGCGTGCTTTTCGCAAGGGTGTGGGAGTGTGACTGCAACGCGCGATAGATCCAACTGCTATAATCCTACTCTTTAAAGAAATATTTGTTCTCCTTTTTCCCGTTATGCAAGTAATGCAGTTACATACACTGAGCAACCAGAAGATTATCACCGCTGACTTATTTTCGATAGCCGAACATTGTGTTGCAACCACACGTAATAAGCGTTGCTTCACGCAGTGGAGAATGGCAAAACAGAGGGACGCCGGCGACCGAGGCGTTGCAAAGTAGGCAGGCACAAATAGCCTTGCTGAGAGCAGCAGTCTACCAGCAGGTTGATGCAAAGACGCACACAGACCGAGAGCAGAGCGAAGCCTGGATAGTGCTCAGTAAGTGGAAGTGAGGCCAGCACGCTAAGTTAAGCTGCAATATACTGCGGAAGTAATAACGAAAAGCTACCACCGAGGGTAAAAAACGTCCTCCCGCCCGATATAAATAGTGGGCCGCAGGCAGCAACAGACAGAAGCCATTAGGAAGCAGTTCGGATATGAGGACGGACGTGGTCCGTGTCCGAATGTTCTATCTTCGTAGGAGACGATACCGGAAGCCTGTTCTGGCTCGCAGGAGTCATCCGTTCGCCGCCAGATGTCAACTTCAGCTCTGGAGGTCGCCCAAAGTTCTGTCGGCACATTGGCTGACTAACTACAGCGAGAACTTCCAGCAGGACCGGCCGCAGCGCGGTCTTGGTCACAGGCGCCGCCGGGGACTGACGCCCGGACTTCACGGCAACCCGGCCCCACAGTGCGTGGTCCGTCCATGACGGGACCTCGCGGACATCTGCGGCTGACTGCTTCCGAGCCGCCGGTGCAGCAGGCGTCGGCGATGCGGCTCCGTGGGCGTGCCCGTACTGGGGCGCCGAGCGGCGACGAGTTCATCTCAACCACAGTGCATCCTAGCTTCAGGGGAACACTGGTGGCATGAGGCTCCCGAGTGAGATCAGTGGCGCGCGTTGCACTCATTGTCGGAGAATCTACACAACAGCAGCCAGGCGGAGGGATCCGCAGGGCTGGGCAGTGATGACGAGGGAGAAATTGTAAAGAAAGTTCAATAAACAATTGTAAAACTCCACGCTGTCTCAGTATTTGGTGCAGCTACTGTGTCTGCTGCTAACTAGTGGTACAGAAGCCGTAACAATTAACTGCTAGTCAGACACACGCACGATGCATGTAGTATCAGTAAGCATGATGTATGTGTGTAGAACGAGGAAGGCGCGCGATCTATCTGAGTTTGACGAGGTCAGATTGTGATTGCCTGGAGGCTCGGCATGAGCATTTCGGAAACTGCACCACTTGTTGGATGTTCAAGGTGTGTCGTAGGGAGTGTATGCAACACGTGGCGAATCCATGGTGAAACACGCCCAGACGTCGATGTGCTGGATGGCCAGAACTAATTACAGATGGCGATCGTGTTAGGCTGGGCTTGTAAAACAGGACAGGCGGCGAACTGTTGCGGAACTAACATCAGACTTAATTGCTGGGCAGAGTACAAGTGTGTCTGAGTGCAGAGTGCACCGAACACCCCTACCTCCGCAGCTGACGACCCATGCGTGTGTCAATGTTAACACCACAACATCGGCAACTACTACTAGTATGGGCACGAGATCATTGGCGCAGTGGCAGAGCATTGAGTCGTCTGATGAATCACGATAGCCCCATTATCACGCCGATAGGAATTCCCGAATCCATCGTCTTCCAGGGGGAACAGCTCCCTGACAGCTGTACTGCGGGACGGAGACAAACTGGGGGCGGCTCCCTCATCCTCTGGGAAACACTCACGTGGGCATCCATGGGTCCAGTGGAGCTCGTGCAAGGCACCATGACGGCCAAGGAGTATCGTACGCTGTTCACAGACCACGTACGCCCCTTCATGACGACCATGATTCCCGACGATAGTGCCATTTTTCAACAAGATAATGCGCCATATCTCATGGCCATGAGTGTGCTGGAGTGTTTCGAAGAACAGAGTGGTGACTTCCAGTTGATGTGCTGGCCCACCCAACTCGCCAGATCTGAACCCGATCGAACACATTTGGGATGTGACTGAATGTGGCGTCTGAGCTCATCGCCCCTCCCCGTAAATTGGGAGAATTGGGTAACTTGCATGTGAAGATGTGGTGTCAGCTTCCAACAGCGACCTACTAAGGCCTCGCTGCGTCCATGCCACGACGCGTCGCCGCTGTTATCCCTGAAAAAGGTAAACATACCGGCTATTAGGTAGGTGGTCACGAAGTTCTGGTTGATCAGTGTGAGTCCGTGGCGCTCAGCCTGTGACCAGGATACTGGCCTCACTGGAGGTACAGTGCAGCCTTCCTTCATAACGGTACTAGGAGCGGGAGGGTGGCGGGCCCATCATCCCGGACCCATTTATCCCGGAAAAAATCCTCAGGGCGGATGTGACAGCAGACTGAGTGGACACTGAGGCTTCCTGGAGGGACAGGAACCATGAAAAAATCCCGCGGAATTGAAACCGGGGTTGTAATATCGTAGCTTATCGATACTACTGATACCGACGCCTCGGAGATTCCGACGGAGCCGCAAGCGTCGCTTTGAGCATCGCCACTAATGAAGAATCTCCAGGCCGCCGACCAACGAACATCGTCAGGACTGTGTTATAAAGGGCGGTAGCCTGGGCACCAGTCTGCCAGTCGACATAAGTGTCTCGTTGTTGGTTGATGCCGAATGTTACACCGGGTTGTATCGACAAATATTCTGTGCACTTACAACTAACCCCTTGAGTGCTAGGTCGCAAAAGGCCAATGATGTTTACAGGCATTAGACACTCACATATTTTCTACCATGCAACAAAAATATTGGCTGATAATGACAACTGGGTTGGTACTGGAGGCAGCCAATGGTGAGCGCGGCATGAGGCTACGGAGCGTAGTTGAACTGCTTAGTCGACGAATATCTCACAACAGGGCTACAGTGCTAATGATACAAAGAAGGTAGTGGTGTTGATACAAAGCAGAGCAATGGCAACGATAAACAAAGCAAACATTGCATTATATCTATAACAACAGTTGCCGGAGTTGACATTTCGTCAGCAAGAAAAACAACGAATTCTGCATGAGAAAGAAGTGGCAGACGAAATATTACCATTTCCGCAAGATGTGTCGGTAGAATATGTAGTGTTGCAATACGCTGGACTGTGCGGATAATCTACATGAGGAGTACAATGATGACGATACGTGCTTGACAGGTGAATGTGATTCCCAGGAGTCGAGCTATGTACACTCATGCTTATAAATTAAGGATAATGCCGATACATGGTGAAATAAGGCTCTGGTGGGTTGTTTGCGGATTTAAATCATCTCGGGGTATGACCATGCGGGTATGACCTGTGGTCGTCGCACGGTGGCGCTGGCAGCAGTCCACATACGCTGCGTGTCAGTGTACGGAGCAGCGAGTAAGTGTGCAGATGTTTTCAGGCGTGCTACTGGTAACTGTGTGTTGAAAATGGCTCAAGGAACACATATTGATCAGGTTATGAGGGGTAAAATTCTAGGGCGACTGGAGGCTGGTCAAACACAGCAGGTCGTAGCATGCGCCCTCTGTGTGCCACAAAGTGTGATCTCAGGACTTTGGCAACAATTCCAGCAGACAGGAAATGTGTTCAGGCGCTACAGTACTGGACTTCCACAGTGTACAACACCACAAGAAGACCGATATCTTACCATCAGTGCCCGCAGACGGTCACGGAGTACTGCAGGTAGCCTTGCTCGGGGCGTTACCGCAGCCACTGGAACAGTTGTCTCCAGACACACAGTCCACACACGACTGAACAGACATGGTCAATTCGCCCAGAGATCTGCAAGGTGCATTCCATCGACCCCTGGTCACAGGAGATCCCGTAAAGCCTGGTGCCAAGAACTCAGTACATGGTCATTGAAACAGTGGTCCCAGGTTATGTTCACGGACGAGTCCAGGTATATTCTGAACAGTGATTCTCGCCGGGTTTTCATCTGGCGTGAACCAGGAATCAGATACCAACTCCTTAAAGTTCTTGAAAGGGACCTGTATGGAGGTCGTGGTTTGATGGTGTGGGGTTGAATTATGATTGATACACATACACCTCTGCATGTCTTTGACAGAGGAACTGTAACAGGTCAGGTGTATCGGGACGTCATTTTGCACCAGTATGTCAGCCTTTTAAGGGGTGCAGTGGGCCCCACCTTCCTCCTGATGGATGATAACGCACGGCCCCACCGAGCAGCCATCGTGGAGGAGTACCTTGAAACAGAAGATATCAGGCGAATGGAGTGGCCTGCCTGTTCTCCAGACCTAAACCCCATCGAACACGTCTGGGATGCTCTCGGTCGACGTATCGCTGCACGTCTTCAAACCCCTACGACACTTCAGGAGATCCGACAGGCAAGAATGGGAGGCTTTACCCCAGCAGCTCCTCGACCACCTGATCCAGAATACTGAGTTGTGCGGCCTGTGTACGTGTGCATTGTGATCATATCTCATACTGATGTCGGGGTACACGCGCAGGAAACAGTGGCGTTTTCTAGCACATGTGCTTTGGTACGGTTTTCTCAACTTATCACAAATACCGTGGACTTACAGATGTGTGTCGTGTGTGTTCCCTATTTGCCTATGCTATTAGCGCCAGTTTTGTGTAGTGCCACGTTGTGTGGCACCACATTCTGCAATTATCCTTAATTTATGAGCGTGAGTGTACTTCATCACACTTCTCCACTTCTCGGATACAGAGCCACAAATACCGTCTCCAGTGAAACGTAGTAAAACAGAATCGTTTTCCAAGGGGGGGGGGGGGGGGGGGAGGGGTAATGAACAGAAATACATACAAGGAAGATCATCCACAGCATGTTAAAAAAAAAAGAACAGATTTTTAATAAGTCCGCTGTAGTATAAGCGTGTAGGTTGTAAGAGAAACTACGTACATTCAAGGGAGGACAATGAGCACTTGTTACATTAGTTGGTGTTCGTGCGTTTCAAGGATTCTCGATACGACTTACCGGATGTGCATTATGGTGACCTACTACGTTAAGCGCATCAAATTGCGAGCGACAAAGATCATAGTAATTTCAAAGGAAGCAGTGAATGGTTGCATAGCTTCAAACTATGAAATAGAATTGAAAGACGTAAGATAACGAAATTTCAAACGAAGCGTCAACTTGACGATGCACAGCAAACTGCCGAATCAGCCCGAACATTTGTAGGTGAGATAAACAAACTTATGACATATTTCAGTAAGAAATTTATTTTCAACTCCGACGAGCCGGGATTTGAAGACGAAATGTGTATGAAAGGAACCCTGGACATCAGTGGTACCAAGAGAATTGTATCAAGATCAACTAACATCAACTGCCTTAACACATTCGTATGCAATTACGCCTACTGTCAATGTGCATGGTAAATCGCTATGATCACTGCTTTTGGTCAATATCTGGACAAAATAACTTGCTTTTGCCTGATTCTCGGCCTGCGTATAAAAATCACACTCCGTTAGAGAAAACTGACCCTCCTGAAAAGTGTGCGACATTGCAGTTCATACACCGGAAGCAACTGGACAAATTCAGCCTCTGGATGTTTGTGGTTTCTTTGCCTATAAAACATATTATCGCACTGCTGCAGCTACGGCTTAAAGGATACACTTTTACTATAATCTCCAGGAGAGAGTGTTATGCATTCGCTTGTATGTCGTCACATTCCATCAGTTCACATAATCCCGTTACACCAATACCATTCTATATGCATTCTTTAAGTGTGGACACCTAGCTGAACGTCCTGCACGGTTTGTGACTCCCAAGGAGTTCGCCTTCAGTCTTGACAGTGCGAACCTTTGTTGTCACTGTAATGCGCCATTTTTCAGTCGATGTTCAAGGTGCAAGTTAACGATTTGCTTTCTCGAATGTCGACGATGTCTATTTTGTGAGGTGTAATGCATATATACCACAGAAGGTTAATTTTTGCACCTCCCAGACACTCCTTTAAAGTCGCCCTCCTGATGCACATGGTGAGTCATTAGCGGCTAATATTTTTCCTGTCACAACTGTTAACACAACACTTTCAGTTGAGTCTTATTAAATGTTGAACTTGCGATATCGAACTCTGCGGGTTTCTTGTCAGACACACACCCTTGTCAGGGGCCCTATACTGTATCGTTCATACCGACGATCACTGCGGTAGTTTAGCCTCGGTAGTAACGTCACTTTTGGTTTGTTGGCCGAATTTGGTATTCTGTAATCATCTGAGACCTGTCACCGATCGGTCTACCTGCCAATTTTCCGACAACTGTATCAAGAAGTGATTAGCTTTCAGTATGGCCACTTGTCTGGTTCAGTGTGATTTGTTTACAGTTACAATTTGTTATTTTAAAATATTGAGTAGTTTTGGTTTCGGATTTAGTGATTATGTTTTACTGAAGGATTACCAGGACGCATCCCAGTGGAAGGTCAATATTCTCACAAAATACCTGTAACGTGAGTTTAAAAATCATGAAATTTCAAGATGAGGGTTACCTGAAATTACTACTGACTTTGCGTACCTTTTCCTGAAAATTGTTCAGTTATTAACTATCGAAACCCGTTTACAACTTTTAAGCAACAATGGAACGGAATTTTGTAAATCCTGGTAGTGGAAACCTTCCAGAACATCACGCATTTACAGCTTACGCCTGCATCTTTCGGCAACGAAGTCAGACTGCATCCCTCTCCATTACAATTATCAGGAATACAATTAGCACGAATACAATTAGCAGCATACTAGTTGTGGTGGACAAGTGATTGTCTGCACGGTAGCTCAGTACGTTCGGGCAGAGAGCTGGCTGGTCTATGTAAAAAAAATAAAGTGAGTGAGGCGATCAACAACGAACTTCAACGAATGACATGTGACGTCCGCTACGACGAAATAGAACGAACAAAAACGAACAAAATAAAAAAAAGGATTAAGGCAAGAGCCCCTAGTGCTAAAAGTTGTAGTTCGCATCCTACTTCGTATATTATTTTTTTTTTTTTTCCTTTTCATATTTGTAACATTCTGAGACTTTGTGAAAGTTAAGAATTTTTCTGGAATGTTCGTTGTTATTTCCATGTAAAAATGCACTTTCTCAGTAATGAGTAGCTTCGATTTCGTGACTTCCGTATGTTTAAAAAATGAAAGATGAAACTGCCTGAGATGGAATTGCTGTGGGTGAAACAAAAGACAGATACATTTATGTTTTTTCTTGTCACAAATAATTCACAATTTTTTCCGAATACGTAGCGATTTCCAAGTGCGCGGTTAGACAAGAATCTAACAGCACAGCTTAAATTACTGCAAATGAAACTGACAGCAGTCATCTTTATACTCTTGCCTGTCACAAGTATTTATCTGCGATCGAATCCTTAACAACACAAGACAGAGATGAAATATTCCCACCATAATATTGTTAGACTATACCACCGTATATGAAACATTTTGCTTCATCAGATGCATGTTATAAACTACAACGAACTTCAGTAGTTTTACTCGCCACACGCTGTCGTAAAGGCATTTTATAAATTTTATTTTTAAGACCGTAACCGTAGAATTATCATGTAGAGAAGTTGGCTACTTCATAATTTGGATCTCTAGGAGCGAGTTGTAACCACATTCAACGCATGCTCTTATTCTTTGACACTCTCTTAAACAATTTTTCAGCTGCTTTTATAGATGTATTTGTAAAATGTGGTACTACACACCATCCCAAAATGTAAAATCCAAGACGAGGTGTCAACATGAATGAGAAGAAAGTGACATTATATATATGTTCGGTACTGCAAACAATAGTGTGGCTGTGTTGGGTGCTAGCTGCTTTGGGTTCGTGGCGCTGTGTGCACTGCAGTGCGCATGTGGGGAAACTAAAGCCACTTGTTTCTGATTCGCTGGTTCAAGGAGCACTGGCAACAGTTTCTCGCTTTGCTAGAACCATGCGGCGTCGCTTCTGAAATGCTTACAGAATAACATGTGGGCTCTCCTTTGAAAACAAGGCTGTTCGGCAGGCTCGCCTGCTGAACCTAATGAATCGAACTCCCATGTGAAGGAAGCCAGTTACTTTGAATATGAGAAAATGTGTTAAATAGTTCACTTTAAATATGTAAGCGAGAAAATGTTTGGAAAAGGATTCAAATAATGTAGAATGTTTGTTGGAAGTCGCTAAGTCCTATCATTATCAAACATTGTTTTGGTAATCTGCGCTCTATTTTAAGCAAAACCTAGTTTTTCACACATTGAGATTTTTATGACTTCGCATCTACGTGTGTCATACAGTGTTATAATGGTCAGGTACATTCAGTGGTATAGACGGATGCTGTCCGCAAACTTTGCTATGAATAGAGTTGGTTGTAAATAAGTAATAAATTAAAACGTTACACCTGATGGTGCCATTTTACTGCATGAACAGTGTAAATGCAGTAAGCAAAACACTTTTTTCCATTCATCATTTTGTGGGGATTGGCAGCAAGAAAAAGTTTTGAAAAGCTTTGAAATTTTGTGTAAACTTTGTTGGAAGTCACTGAGTCTCTCATTCTCAAATGCTGGATGAATAAAATCTGGGCATTTGTACGCCCTCAGTTCGTTACCTCAAGACAAGCACACAGTTTCTGGTGTTTGAATTGAACATAAGATTATACCTCTTAATGATTAGATTATAACATCATTTTAAATCTTTAAATTCGCTCCACGGTTATGCAATACATTGAAAATCAAATTTTTGTTGCACCTGGAAAGTGTTGCATAACCTGCAAATACATTTTGCCGCTGTGCCCTGTGCCCCAGTGTGTGTGTGTCTGCGATCTCCTCCCAAGCTACTGGATCAATTTCATCCGAATTTGGCACAGAAACAGTAAGCCTACTGAGTATTAGCACTGTAGAGTTTATTACCTCCTAGCTTTAATGTGGGGTGGAGATACAGGTAAAAATGTGTTTTTTCTAGCCCCTGCTGTATGGGATACCCTGTGTGACAGACATGTGTGGGAACAGTATCACCTGCCAAATCAACTTACTTTTCAGGGCAGAATACATGTCGTGGGAGGGGGGTGGAGGAGTTGCAAGAAACAGTTTTCTGGACACCAGTATGTAGGCTGCCCTCCATGACAGTCGTGTTGTGTTGCAGAAGACAGAATACATGTCGTGGGAGGAGAGTTTGCAAGAAACGTTTTATGGATACCAGAATCTGCTTTGGAAGAGTTTGGAGGACAGCCTGTATGTCAGGGCTGGTAAATGATTTTCAAGCCCCTGATCCATAGCCTGCCCTGCATGACAGCATTGTTGAAGTAGTATGAGCCAGCTTTACTGAACTGCATTGCAATGAGTTACATCTGCCAATGGGCATGGCTGGGCACAGGTTGAAATGGTTAGAGAAGTGGGTGGACAGAGTGACAAGCAGGAGGAAAAGGACAGAGAGAGGAGAGGAAATGCATGAGGCAGGCAGAAGGTGTAGAGGGGTAATGGGCAGGTGGAAAAGGAAGAGCAGGAGGTGAAGTGGCGAGGAGGGTATGGGGGGGGGGAAGAGGATATGGTCAGAAAGTGGGGCTGGAGGAAATGAATGGAGAGAGGGAGGAGATGGTTGAAGGACAGACAATGGGGTAGAGGAGACACACAGAGGTGGGCAGATGATATGGACTGGAAGAGAGATGAAGATGTGGACACAGAGGGAGGGAGGAGTGGGTGTGATCAATATATGTGCCAAATGCATATTTGGGTGTAGCCATTGTGAAAAGGCTAGTTAATGCTGTAAGCAAACATAAAAATTGTAAATAATAATAACAATACTTACTGATGCATTCAAACTTGTAAAATATGTCTAACAAAATTTTACAAGTGCTGTCCTCCAAACAAAACATTTCATTACCTATATTTTACATTCGTATATACAGGAACCAATGAATCTGGCAATGCTTCATAAATGAGTATTAGAGTTAGACATAATCCTAATCTACTTGTGCTACCCTCTGGTGTCTTTCTGCTACTCCCCCTCTCTTCATCCATCTCCCCCTACCCCTCCTTCCCTCCGTCTAACATCTCATCCCCCTTTCTTTGCCCATCTCTTCCTCCCCTCTCTCTCTCTGTCCTTCCTCTATGTCCATTACCTCTCACCTATCTGTCCGTCTCCTGTTCCTCCTCTCTCTGACCTTGAGCCTTGTGAACCTTGTTCACTGTTACTGCAAACAAAATCTTGACAGGGAATTGCAGGCGCGTAAAATGAGTTGCTAAATCGGTTGGGGTCATTATTATACATGGTATGAGAGAGACCTCTTCAGAGCATGGATCTGTGAAGGTAGTACCTTCAAAGAAAGTTCTTGACATAATTCCAATCCAAGAATAGGTAGGATTACAAAGTTTTAGATAATTGAGATTCTGTAGTAGTTTACTCATCAAAGGCCACTAACCTATAACCGTTACTTTCCTATTTTCTGTTAAAACCGACTATGGGAAAGGAGATTGAAATGCACATTGGTACAGCACTGCATTTCCTTGTCACAATTTGGTTTTAACAGAAAAGTTAACATTGTTGTTTAAAAATATATAGCCTATGTCTGCAGAATGTTATATTAAAAATGTGTAGCCTACGTCCATCTGAATGTTTATTATAGTATCAAGAGAAACTATGAAGTAAATTGGTCAATATTTTCGAGATCTTTATTAAGAACGTTTCCCTTTCCTTTATTATACCTAGATTTCAAGATTTTGTATATTTAAAAAAATATGTAGCCTATGTCCATCTGAGTGTTTATTAGAGCCTCGAGTAGAAATTTGAAGTAAATCGATCAAGAACTTTTGATATTTTCGGTAAGAAGTTTAAGCAAAGACATCTTATATATATATATATATATATATATATATATATATATATATATATATATATACTCCTGGAAATTGAAATAAGAACACCATGAATTCATTGTCCCAGGAAGGGGAAACTTTATTGACACATTCCTGGGGTCAGATACATCACATGATCACACTGACAGAACCACAGGCACATAGACACAGACAACAGAGCATCCACAATGTCGGCACTAGTACAGTGTATATCCACCTTTCGCAGCAATGCAGGCTGCTATTCTCCCATGGAGACGATCGTAGAGATGCTGGATGTAGTCCTGTGGAACGGCTTGCCATGCCATTTCCACCTGGCGCCTCAGTTGGACCAGCGTTCGTGCTGGACGTGCAGACCGCGTGAGACGACGCTTCATCCAGTCCCAAACATGCTCAATGGGGGACAGATCCGGAGATCCTGCTGGCCAGGATAGTTGACTTACACCTTCTAGAGCACGTTGGGTGGCACGGGATACATGCGGACGTGCATTGTCCTGTTGGAACAGCAAGTTCCCTTGCCGGTCTAGGAATGGTAGAACGATGGGTTCGATGACGGTTTGGATGTACCGTGCACTATTCAGTGTCCCCTCGACGATCACCAGTGGTGTACGGCCAGTGTAGGTGATCGCTCCCCACACCATGATGCCGGGTGTTGGCCCTGTGTGCCTCAATCGTATGCAGTCCTGATTGTGGCGCTCACCTGCACGGCGCCAAACACGCATACGACCATCATAGGCACCAAGGCAGAAGCGACTCTCATCGCTGAAGACGACACGTCTCCATTCGTCCCTCCATTCACGCCTGTCGCGACACCACTGGAGGCGGGCTGCACGATGTTGGGGCGTGAGCGGAAGACGGCCTAACGGTGTGGGGGACCGTAGCCCAGCTTCATGGAGACGGTTGCGAATGGTCCTCGCCGATACCCCAGGAGCAACAGTGTCCCTAATTTGCTGGGAAGTGGCGGTGCGGTCCCCTACGGCACTGCGTAGGATCCTACGGTCTTGGCGTGCATCCGTGCGTCGCTGCGGTCCGGTCCCAGGTCGACGGGCACGTGCACCTTCCGCCGACCACTGGCGACAACATCGATGTACTGTGGAGACCTCACGCCCCACGTGTTGAGCAATTCGGCGGTACGTCCACCCGGCCTCCCGCATGCCCACTATACGCCCTCGCTCAAAGTCCGCCAACTGCACATACGGTTCACGTCCACGCTGTCGCGGCATGCTACCAGTGTTAAAGACTGCGATGGAGCTCCGTATGCCACGGCAAACTGGCTGACACTGACGGCGGCGGTGCACAAATGCAGCGCAGCTAGCGCCATTCGACGGCCAACACCGCGGTTCCTGGTGTGTCCGCTGTGCCGTGCGTGTGATCATTGCTTGTACAGCCCTCTCGCAGTGTCCGGAGCAAGTATGGTGGGTCTGACACACAGGTGTCAATGTGTTCTTTTTTCCATTTCCAGGAGTGTATATATATATATATGTGTGCATTAAAAACATATAGACTATAACCATCCAAATGTTTATAAAGTCTTTGAGTGAAAATGTAAATAGGTCAAGATTTTTGAGATTTGTGGTAACAATATTTTCCCTTCATATATCAATATACGTGTATGTACACTACTGGCCATTAAAAT
This sequence comes from Schistocerca serialis cubense, assembly GCF_023864345.2. Classification (NCBI taxonomy): domain Eukaryota; kingdom Metazoa; phylum Arthropoda; class Insecta; order Orthoptera; family Acrididae; genus Schistocerca; species Schistocerca serialis. The sequence goes on from NC_064643.1 coordinate 124,413,214, forward strand.
TGCTACACCAAGAAGAAATATAGTTGATAAACGGGTATTCATTGGACAAATATACAGGGTGTTACAAAAAGGTACGGCCAAACTTTCAGGAAACATTCCTCACACACAAATAAAGATGTTTTGTGGACATGTGTCCGGAAACGCTTAATTTCCATGTTAGAGCTCATTTTATTACTTCTCTTCAAATCACATTAATCATGGAATGGAAACACACAGCAACAGAAAGTACCAGCGTGACTTCAAACACTTTGTTTCAGAAAATGTTCAAAATGTCCTCCGTTAGCGAGGATACATGCATCCACCCTCCGTCGCATGGAATCCCTGATGCGCTGATGCAGCCCTGGAGAGTAGCGTATTGTATCACAGCCGTCCACAATACGAGCACGAAGAGTCTCTACATTTGGTACCGGGGTTGCGTAGACAAGAGCTTTCAAATGCCCCCATAAATGAAAGTCAAGAGGGTTGAGGTCAGGAGAGCGTGGAGGCCATGGAATTGGTCAGCCTCTACCAATCCATCGGTCACCGAATCTGTTGTTGAGAAGCGCACGAACTCTTCGACTGAAATGTGCAGGAGCTCCATCGTGCATGAACCACATGTTGTGTTGTACTTGTAAAGGTACATGTTCTAGCAGCACAGGTAGAGTGTCCCGTGTGAAATCATGATAACGTGCTCCATTGAGCGTAGGTGGAAGAACGAAACTAAAATGAGCTCTAACATGGAAATTAAGCGTTTCCGGACACATGTCCACATAACATCTTTTCTTTATTTGTGTGTCAGGAATGTTTCCTGAAAGTTTGGCCGTACCTTTTTGTAACACACTGTATAACACTAGAACTGACATGTGATTACATTTTCACGCAATTTGGGTGCATAGATCCTGAGAAATCAGAACAACCAACTCTGGCCTTGATACACTTGGGCATTGAGTCAAACAGAGCTTGGATGGCGTGTACAGGTACAGCTGCCCCTGCAACTTCAACACGATACCACAGTTCATCAAGAGTAGTGACTGGCGTATTGTGACGAGCCAGTTGCTCGGCCACAATTGCCCAGATGTTTTCAGTTGGTAAGAGCTCTGGAGAATGTGTTGACCAGGGCAGCAGTCGAACATTTTCTGTATCCAGAAAGGCCCGTACAGGACTTGCAACATGCGGTCGGGCATTGTTCTGCTGAAATGTAGGGTTTTGCAGGGATCGAATGAAGGGTAGAGCCACGGATCGTAACACATCTGAAATGTAACGTCCACTGTTCAAAGTGCCGTCAATGCGAACAAGAGGTGACCGAGACGTTTAACCAATGGCACCCCATACCATCACGCTGGGTGATACGCCAATATGGCGATGACGAATACACGCTTCCAATGTGCGTTCACCGCGAGTCTGGAACAGCGCTACCGCTGCGGTCGCTGGTTCGAATCCTGCCTCGGGCGTGGGTGTTTGTAAATTCCTTAGGTTAGTTAGGTTTAGGTAGTTCTAACTTCTAGGGGACTGATGACCTCAGAAGTTAAGTGCCATAGTGCTCAGAGCCATTTGAACCATTTGTGTGGTGTTTGTGTTAAAAGTATAGCTTACTGATCTGTGATAGGGGGGGTAGGACATCAAACGGGCCGACTTAGAGCAGGAGAGGCACCACAGGACATATTAATTTCCACTGTCTATACTTTTACAAGTAAATTCATAAAACTTTGTCTGCATGACCAGGAAGGATTCAGGATTCACACTCGTAGCAGCGGAAGTTCAAAAACATAACATAACATAATTTTTTACATCTGAAATTTCATCATTTTTTCACTTGCTATTGGCTGCATTTGATGCTATAGGTGCACTTTTCTTCATAAGTAAGACAGACTGTTCGATGAATTTTGCACAGCACACAAACCATACTTACATGTGTCTGAAACTCTATAATCTACTTAATTTATGATAAAATGAATGAGCTGTTACGTTTTAAACTTTACGTCTAGAAAAAAATCGAATTTTGTAGTTAATTATCTCAATTTGTACTACAGTTTTTAATAGATTTGGAAAACTCTAGAGTTTCATACACCTGTAAGTATGGTTTGTATGGCAAAATTCATGAAAGAATCTCTCTTACTTGTGAAGAAAAATGTACCTATAGCAACAAATGCAGCCAACAGTAAGTCAAAAAATGATGAAATTTCATATCTAAAAAAAAATTATTTTGTTATGTTTTTGCACTTCCACTGCTATGAGTGTGAATCCTGAATCCTTCCTGGTCATGCTGACAAAGTTTTATGAATTTATTTGTAAAAGTATAGACAGTAGAAAATAAAATGTCCTGTGCTGCCTCTCCTGCTCCAAGTCGACCCGTTTGACGTCCTACCCCCCTTAACGCAGATCAGTAAGCTATACTTTTAACACAAATACCACACAAATGGTTCAAATGGCTCTGAGCACCCCCCTTAAGATATTGAGGCTCCTGCTGACCACTTAAATCGAGATAAGTGTCAGTAAATATGAAGCGCCTGAGAAGCAATTTCTGTAGTGCTGTGTACGTTATTTAACAATATTTCAGTAAACCTAGGGATCTGGTAGCGACGGCTGAAGAAGATACTGCACGGGAATTGCGAGGAGAAACCTGGCCAGTAACGCAACAAGTACTGATGCGGCGGGGGTGTTTTGAAACCTACGCCCTGCCGTACACAGTCATTAAACACTGCCGCCTCTGCAGCCTTTCTGCCGAGTTCGCCGTTTCGCTTGTCCGCCGGCACGATCAGCCGTTCGAGACGGCTGACACTAGTGAGGTGGCGAGCTGCAGCCGGCGCATGCGCGCGCGCACACACACACACACACACACACACGCACACACACACATGCGAGCGGCGGCGCGTGCGTGAGTACCCGCATGCGGCGCGCGGCGCGGCGCACACCTGCTCTGGCCAGCTAGCGGCCTTGGGACCACGCGCCGAGCCGCGCCGTGCGCCTGCGCAGCCACCCCACAAAAAATGTCCTTAATTCTGAAAACACATTCGACTGCCGTGACAAGCCAAGGACGCCTGTATGTGTGTGAGCATACGTGTGCCGCCCCCCCTCTTCTCCATGCTCCAGCCACCGCCCTTCCCGACGATGGCTGGCTAGTGATTTAAAATTTTGTGCGCTGCACGTACGTAAAAAGTGGCTAAGACATCCGGCGAGGCGGCGTGAGTCAGGACATCCTGTTGGGCCGGTGCGTCGCGAGGCCGCCTGCATTCGCGTGCCACGCTGAGGACTGGCCCCTCGTTAAACGGGGACCCGTCGCTCGCGTCTGCTCCTCCCTGCGACGGTCCGTTAGCGTCCGCTGCCGCCCCTGCGTCTGGCTACGGACTGCCGGTCGCGGCGCAGCTCGGCCGGCAATTACGCTGCGAGCTTTTTGTCTGGGCGCTCGCGACTAGCGCTCGATAGCGGACAGGTATTCTAACGCCGCTTCAGATGTCACCGGAGCGTCGCATCAAGAGCCAATTACGTGGCGCTGGCCGACTCTCCCGAGTTAACAGCGAGTCGGTCGGCTGTAGGGCGCTCACTGGAATTTCAACGCGCGCGGCCTTGACGGATAGCAAGAGGGGATTGGAGGAGAAGGTGGTGGGGCGGGGGTGGGGGGGGGGTGGAGGAGAGCTTTTGCATCGGACGAGAGATCAGGCTTTTAGAAGCGGTGCTGGATAACTTTCAGTGTATGTGCAAGCTCATAGGGGGCGTCTTTGTAATGTGTGTGGGACGAAACAGCACTTTCTGCTAACATGTTGTTGTGTTGGAAGAAGAGCCAACACCGTGTTTCTAGAGGAGGCCGAAATGCACGCGTTTTAGCTCACGCAAGCTGGCGTGAGGAGGGAAGAATTATACTGGCGTGAGGTCTGGAACATGCCAAGGCATTAGAATTCAGAAAGCGGACGCACTTAGTTTGATACTTAACTTTAATCCATTAATGATGAACGTCGCTCTTGACGGTACATCAATCACAACATTATCTGCTCAGAAGACATAGTCAATGAATATGGCGCCTTGCTAGGTCGTAGCAAATGACGTAGCTGAAGGCTATACTAAACTGTCGTCTCTGCAAATGAGAGCGTCTGTATACAGTGAACCATCGCTAGCAAAGTCGGCTGTACAACTGGGCGAGTGCTAGGGAGTCTCTCTAGACTAGACCTGCCGTGTGGCGGCGCTCGGTCTGCAATCACTGATAGTGGCGACACGCGGGTCCGACGTATAATAACGGACCGCGGCCGGTTTAAAGGCTACCACCTAGCAAGTGTGGTGTCTGGCGGTGACAGCACACATGTTACTTTCATTTGTAGGCGCTTACGCACTAGTGCTGCTGATAAAATATCGATACATCAACATTTTCCCAAAAATGTCGATATATAGTTCGGCCTACTTTTTGCTACGCGTATCGATATATCGACGTCGAAACGGACAATATCGAGTACCGCTATTTGCACTTTACCGGGTGATCAAAAAGTCAGTATAAATTTGAAAACTTAATAAACCACGTAATAATGTAGATAGAGAGGTAAAAATTGACACATAAGCTTGGAATGCCATGGGGTTTTATTAGAACCACCCCATATTGCTAGACGCATGAAAGATCTCTTGCGCGCGTCGTTTGGTGAGGATCGTGTGCTCAGCCGCCACTTTCGTCACGCTTGGCCTCCCAGACCTCGCTCCGTGCGATTATTGTCTTTGGGGTTACCTGAAGTCGCAAGTGTATCGTTATCGACCGACATCTCGTGGGATGCTGAAAGACAACATCCGACGCCAGTGCCTCACCATAACCCCGGACATGCTTTACAGTGCTGTTCACAACATTATTTATCGATTACAGCTATTGTTGATGAATGATTGTGGACATGTTGAGCATTTCCTGTAAAGAACATCATCTTTGCTTTGTCTTACTTTGTTATGCTAATTATTGCTATTCTGATCAGATGAGGCGCCATCTGTCGAACATTTTTTGAACTTTTGTATTTTTTTGGTTCTGATAAAACCCCATGTCATTCCAAGCATGTCTGTCAATTTGTACCTCTCTATCTACATTATTCCGTGATCTATTCAGTTTTCAAATTTATACAGACTTTTTGATCACTCGGTATATTACATTTTTTTCGCAATTTTCGATAGATATTGTAAATCGTTCTTTTGAAATTGTAATAGAACATCATTTTACTTTCACTGTCTGACGGTGTCTTTCTCTTTGACTGTGTGAAGCAAGTATAGGTGGCACAAACAACAAGTCTGATTACACTAGGGGTTGGAGGTGTGAATGGAATAACAAGATTTCCGGTGTGAAAAAATAGCACACCGGTTCCATTAAAAAACAATTTTTAACGCGACTAGCGTACAAGTTCTTCACATCGGCTTTCTTCAAAATAGTTGCTGAAAATGATGAACGAAAATCTAAATGCCAAGGTTGGTCTTAGCGAGAGAAGTGTGGGGGGAAATGCTGACGCAATCGGCGCTACTAACAGAAACTGCAGCTTTTAAGTTCTAGACGCAATTTTGACACTACAACTGCTAGGTCGATAGATTTTGCAGAAATGAAAAAAACGGAGAAGTCGACATCAAGTGTTCCAGACAAATCCAGTGTGTGACGAAACCGAACGATGGACCCATCGGCCATCTTTTATTGTGCTTCTCACATGCAGTTACCATTGTTAGCAAAGTGGTTATTGCCAAGCGTGAACATGGATTGTTTTCCTTTCAGTTCTTTCTCTAATGGGGATAAGCAGACTGGTAGCTTGTTCATGTACAGAATATCATGTACTGAATATCTAATAAAAAATCAATACTTAAATATACAGCTCTAAAATCGGTAGTTCAAATGTTCAAATGTGTGTGAAATCCTACGAGACTTAACTGCTAAGGTCATCAGTCCCTAAGCTTACACATTACTTAACCTAGTCCGCAGCTCGTGGTCGTGCGGTAGTGTTCTCGCTTCCCGCGCCCGGGTTCCCGGGTTAGATTCCCGGCGGGGTCAGGGATTTTCTCTGCCTCGTGATGACTGGGTGTTGTGTGATGTCCTTAGCTTAGTTAGGTTTAAGTAATTCTAAGTTCTAGGGGACTGATGACCATAGATGTTAAGTCCCATAGTGCTCAGAGCCATTTGAACCATTTGAACTACTTAACCTAAATGATCCTAAGGACAAATACACACAACCATGCCCGAGGGAGGACTCGAACCTCCGGCGGGACCAGCCGAAAATCGGTAGTACATTTACAATGTGCAGCAGATATTTTTATAGGTCAGTACGTCTATATTTTTACCGTCGGTACATCCATATATATCGGTACTCTCCCAATATCTCGCGAGGCGAAAGATATACCTTTTTTAAATATCTGTATATCGGATTTCCGATATTTTTATAAATATCAACAGTGCTTATTGTAATGTATGGGACGAAACACCACTTTGTGCTTGTATATTACTTTCATTTGTAGGCGCTAGGCCAGTCGTTGCCAAAGCGCCAGAATCTACTGTTCGTGCGACCGACCAAATCCCAGCAGTGTGTTGCAATAACATGTACCTAGCAACTAACAGCTGAAAAAAAACGTTAACTAAAGTTGAGAGCTTCTTAAGAGGGTAGTTTTACTCCTCAGTAAGAAACAAAACTGCAGAGACAGTAAAAATCTTCTTACTTTTATCAGAATTAAAATGAATAAAGTTGGGCGTTTGCCTCAGGAGCAGAGGGGTAAGGGCAAAGTTACAAGATCTGAGAAGGGGTATGTTTTATTGTTTCTCTTTCAGTACTAGCAACTCAGTGGCGTGCGCAGTCGTATCGATCAGCTGCTGTGGTATAAATTTTCAGACGAAAGTAAAATACAATCCTGAAAGCTCATTACAGAGATAGTCATCATCAAATGTGCTACTGTAGTAATTCGCAGCAAGGAACAGTAAATTAATTAAGGCTGCTGTAATACAATGCAGTGAGTAGAAGAAACCTCGCACTTAAATAACTTATGAAACCTATGTGATGGTGTCTCATATTCATTAGTGCATTTTAATACACACTGATGTCAGAACATTACGACGACCTATCTAATAGCCGGTATGGCCACCTTCGTCACGGATAACAGTGGCGACGTGTCGTGGTATGGAAGCAATGAGGATTCGGTAGGTCGCTGTAGATAGTTGGCACCACATCTGAACACACATGTCAACTAATTCCCGGGGGGGGGGGGGGGGGGAGGGTTGGTGACGAGCTCTGGCGCCACGCCCAATCGCATCCGAGAAGTGTTCGATCTGGTTCAGATCTGGCGAGCTGGGCGGTCAGCACGTCAATTGGAACTCGCCACTGTGCACCTTTAACCACACCATCACACTCCTGGCCTTGCGTTATAGCGCATTATCGTCTTGAAGAATGCTAATGCCGTTGCAAAACATGATCGTCATGAAGAAGTGTACGTCGTCTGCAAATAGTGTACGATAGTCTTTAGCCGTCGTAGTGCCTTGCACGAGCTCCGCTGGACGCTTGGATGCCCACGTGAATGTTCCCCAGAGCATAATGGAGTCACCACCAGCTTCTCTCTGTCTTGCAGTACAGGTGTCAAGAAGTTGTCCTCCTGGAATACGACGGATTTGTACCTTCCCATCGGGGTGATGAAGAAGGTATCGGGATTGTTCAGACCAAGCAATGCTCTGCCACTGTGCCAACGTCCAGTGCCGATAGTCTCGTGCCCATTTCAGCCGTAGCTGCCCATGTCGCGCTGTTAACATTGGCACCGTTTGGAGTGTTCGGTGCACTGTGTGTGCAGACACACATGTACACTGCCCAGCATTAAAGTCTGATATTAGTTCCACAACAGTTCGCTGGGGGTTCTGTTTTACCAGTCTGCCCAGCCTACGACGTTCAACCTGTGTACTGATGTAACCCTCCGATGTATGGACGCAGGTTCGCATCCTGCCTCGGGCATGGATGTGTGTGGTGTCCTTAGGTTAGTTAGGTTTACGTAGTTCTAAGTTCTAGGGGATTGATAACCTCAGAAGTTAAGTCCCATAGTGGTCTGAGCCATTTGAACCATTTGAACCAGTTTCCGTAATGCTCGTCCCAAGCCTCTGGACCATCACAATCTGACCTCGGTCAGACTCAGATACATCGCACGCCTTCCCCATTTTACACACGGGCGGCACGCTCACTGATAATGCGTGCACGGTGCGTGTGTCTGTCTAGCAGTCACTCCTCGCCAGTTGACGCTGCTACCGCCTGCACGGGTTTATATCGATAGTGGACCGCTGGTCATGATGTTCCTACCGATCAGTGTACTTACACATACCATTATTAATCAAAGTGTTTCGCACACATAGTAAAATGAACGACACTTCACGTCGGAAACAACAGCTTCAGAGCTGTTGGATCGGTCTGAAAACGGCCTCTGCACGAAGTGTTCCGAGTGCTACCGAGCATGTAGTGATAACTACTGGGGGCCCATAGTGAACTTGTCGCGCCCTTGCAATAGCTGGCCTGCTGGAGGTCTTAACAAACTAACATGTAGGTTACCAATCAACAATAAGATTGGTACGTATGCGACCCGAAGTGCCGCTCGACAAGGTCAGTATTACAGCTTGACGACCTCTGCTATAGGCCAAGGAAGGCCAACGAGCGACAGCCAGCAGGTTCGTTGGTCGAGATTTCCTTAGTGTGTACAGGAGGCAAATCGGAGCCAACGAACAGGTAGGCCTAGGTTGCGGTTGGGACTGCTGGCGGTAACATCAAAGCGTGGGCAGTTGGTTCGCGTGGGGGCCGCTATCGTTGTGTGGAAGCCTGCTCGAATGTTGGTTGCTTCAGTAGAGTTTTGTTGTGCCCCTAGAACAGATGTATATTAAAGTTTTTCAGAACAGCCATAAGACGCACTTACTGTTTCTCATCTACCAATTTCGCTTTTTCATTTAGCAAGAGCATCATCAGAAAATCTAGAAACCAGTTTAAAGTACCGCAAATGGCTAATAAATTAAAAAGCGAAATCAGTTAATAAATCATAATGAGTGGGACTAGTGGCTGTCCGGAAACATTCTCTGGGTCCCCTGCAAGCAACGTTTGCTCTCGCTGATAGTGTGTGTTTATTGTGTTAAAAAATTCTGGAGTATAGCGTGGAATATGGAGAGAGTATTAAAGCTGGCAGAGTTTTATCGTGAACGGGAATATTCATGGGTCCCCACGAACTCCGTTTATAGAAACAAACTGAAAAGACTAAACACTTGGAGGGAAATAGTTCAGCTGCTAGAAAGTGATACGCTTGAGATGATAAAAGAAAGTGGTGTCTTTATTGGCATCTTTTCGCCATGAAAGATTAACAAACAGAACTCGAAGTGAAGTAAATTCCTGTCGCAAGTATAGCTCTCCTAAAAGAAGTGTTATCTTTGGAAATTTTACAACCAACACAATTCAATAACAATTCCAAACCTGGGAACGCTACTTTATAATAATAAAAAACATGAGCAACGTCGGCAAGTTATCAGAGCCAACTGCGATTTCAAACGGCGAAATACCTTGGCCCCAAGAACTTCGTATGGTGTGGATGAGAAGCCGAACGCCAATCCGTCGGCGAACAGCGTTCGGCCGATTCCAGTCTCTGTCGTTGCTTGGCCTTCGGTGGCCTCGTGTGTGCGCGCCTGAAAACGAACCAGTCGTCGGAACGCTGGCCGTATAGCCCGACAACAGGTTGGAGGCGTCCGTCCCAATACCGCACAGCCCACACATTACTCTCGATACCTTTGAAAGGTTCAGAGGGCTCTAAGCACTATGGGACTTAACATCTGAAGTCACCAATCCCCTAGACTTAGAACTACTTAAACCTAACTAACCTAAGGACATCACACACATCCATGCCGGAGGCAGGATTCAAACCTGTAACCGTAGAAGCAGCGCGATTCCGGACTGAAGCGCCTAGAACCGCTCGGCCACTGCGACCAGCCCGTTGAAAGGTGTCATCCATTGTTGTATGATACCGGTCCAGAAGATGAAAGAGCGACCCACTTGCCAGCCAGTGGCACTGCACCTCTGAGTTGTGCATCCGTACCTGTCAGCCTTCACCGTTCTCCATGGCCATCGATAAGCATTAGACAAATCCCGCGTCGATCAGCACCTATTCCAGTTGTTTCCTTACAACCCTTCTTCGAGCACTACACTGGCTGGGAATTTGCAGTGTTGTTCCTAAAGGACGCCTAGAGGGCAAATTGGTAGTGTTGCCTCGAAAACAGAATCGCCCAGTAATACTGCATTATGATCGACGTCCCTACGAATGTTAATTTATAGACAACGGTCATCATCTGGTGTTCTTGAGAGTTGATGACCACTACGCGATGGATATTCAGTGTTCTGTGTCTCAAGACGGCAGCTGAATGTTCGAATGACTTCTCTATTGTGTACGCCCTATTCGATGGAAATTTCCTCTGCTAACTATTCTTCTTACTCTCTAATTTCAGCTTGAAATGCATTTTCGAATGACGTTGAGACCGGCGCTTCCCCATAGAGCCAAAAGAATATTGGAAAAGAAGTTTCCGTTCATTAAATCTCACATTATGCAACTGATCAGACCGGTGCAAAATGCTTTTTGAACTGTTTATACTACGTACAGTATCTGATCAGAAGAATCCGGACATCTATTAGTGCACATTAATGTGGTGTGTGTCCAACCTGCGCCTTTAAGACGGCATGAACTCTGTCGCGGAATGTGTCTGAACGTACAGCGGGGAGGCAAAAGAATGTGAACAGTGGTAGTAGTGGGATGGTTCCGTTTGAGGGTCAATAATGCGAGTAAGGCATGTGTCGCGCTGGACTGTGCGTGTTCATTACCGACCAGGCATCAGCGCAGGTTGTTTACGAGTAGTGCACACTTCGCATTTGCATTCAGAGGCCGAGGCCTACTTTCTATGAAAGACGTAACAGAGTTCAAAAGAGGGCAGATTGTGGGGTCCCGATTAGCTTTAGTATCACTAACCAAGACAGCCAACGTATTGAATGTTTCATTAGCAACTGTTTCAGCCTACACAAGTAATGGAAAGACAACATCGTGTAACCGTAACAGTGGGCTCAAATCAGATCTAAATGGCAGAGATCGTAGTACGTTAACACGGACTGTGTCAAAACAACACAAAACTACGGCGGCTAAAGTGACTGCAGAGTTCAATAGGAATCTTCGAGACCCCGTATCTATCGAAACTGCCCGCCGAGAACTCCAAAAAGCGAATATTTATGGGCGAGCTGCTATACTGAAACCATTAGTGACGACAACCAACGCAAAGAAGCGTAAAACATGGCGTCAGGAGTATAAATGGTGAACGGCTGATCAGTGGAAACACCTCAGGTGGTCTAACGAGTCAACGTTTTCGTTATTTCCAACATCGGGCCGGGTTTACTTCCTGAGAACGCCGAAGAAGCCTACAATCCTGACTGCTTGATTCCAACGGAGCATGGAGGTGGAAGTGTGATGGTATGGGCAGCCATATCATGGTATTCTGCTGGCCCCATCATTACTCTTAAGGGCCGTGTTTCAGCCAACGATGATGTGAACACTTTAGGTGATCAGGTGCACCCCATGACTCAAATGTTGTTCCCCAACAATGATGCCCTATTTCAGGACGATAGTGCGCCCATTCACACAGCCAGGACAGTACAATCGTGGTAAGAGGAGCACGCAACTGAACTGCAGCGTCTTCCCTGGCCAGAACAGTATTGGAGCTCAGTCTCCGGAGCAGATTTCCGTCTCCCTCGTCACTGCAGGAATTAGAAGAGGTTCTGATCGGAGGATGGCATAACATTCCACTGGAGACTATACAATCATTATATACCAGTATTCCAAGAAGAATTGCAGCTGTATTACAGACAAATAGGGTTCCAGCCTCTTATTTATATACCATTCCCAAGTACTCGTAAGTACAGGTGTTCACATTATTTTGCCTATCCCCTGTATTTGGAGGAATGGATGCGTATCACTCCTCACGAGCCGAAACCAAAGAGGGTAGTGTTGTTGGACGCTGGGGTCTAACCCATCCGAAAGGTGTTCCATCGGGTTCACGTAGAGAATGCGGGCATGCCAGTCCAGTTCAGGTATGTTACGTGGACAAACCGTTGCCTCAAAGATGCTGCTTTATGACACGTTGCATTGTGATGTTTATACAATTAATTATTGTCTGCGAGCTGTTCCTCTGCTGGACTCAGTACGTAATGCTGTAAAATGTATTTATATCCTCCCGCATTCTGCATTCCCTTAGGCGCAAAATCGCCACAGTGCTCTAACTACGAAAAACAGAGCCGTACACTACATCCTCTGGACTTCACTTTTGCACTTTCTGCGCTGTCAAATTTATGGTCCTTTCTTTTTTGCCCAAAAATGGAAACGAACCTATGGCATCGATGGCCGGGAGGCCCCTATTCGGGGAAGTTCGGCCGCCAAGTGCGAGTCTTATTTCATTCGACGCCACATTTGGCGACTTAAGCGCCGGTGATGAGGATGAAATGATGATAACAACAGAACACCCAGTCCGCAACCGTATAAAATCTCCAACTCGGTTGGGAATCGAACCGGGCCTGCTTGCTTGGGAGGGGAGCATGTTACCACCCAGCTACGCAGGCGGACGCTTTTTTGCCCACAAAGTTGTACCTAGACATGCTTTGACATTATCTAATGCCGCAGTTAGAACGGAATATGGGTACAGAATTTGTTTTCCAGGAAAATGGCGTGCCCCCACATTACGGGTACCATGGCGAAGTTGTCACGTGTCTCCACAGGAATGTGCTGACTTGGCTGTGACGCGGTGATACAGTATCCTGATTTAAGCCAAATGGACCTCTGTGTATGAAGCCAAATCACAGTGTTTACTCCTCCACTTCTAGGAAACGTCGTCATCGAGCTGCGACGACGGATGACACAAGGAGTTGCCATCACATATCAACACTTGCTTCATAGCATTTGGAAGGAAACTGATCACATAACGGGGCATTGTTACAAAAGATAGCCACATTGAACATTTTTAAATGAAGCTTGAAGATATACTGCATTCAGTGCTGTATCAAAATTTATGTAAGTTAATTATCTTTTCTACAGTTAAAGGTTAATTTTGTGTAACTAATTTATAAACAATCTGCATATCGTTTCATTAAGAAATGTACATAGTTCATATCTCTGTTGATGCAAGAGTTAAAAATTCAATAAAATTATTTGTAATTTATTTATCTATTTATAAACAAATAAATAAATAGAATTACGCATCCCTCTGCGTCCTATCACTTACCGGAAACCTAGTCTCTATACCTCGAACAGTTAACGAAATAAAAGGGCCGTTAAGTATTACGCAACACTCCTCTTCCCGCCGGGGACTCTCCAGCCATAAAGACGTTGGGGAGAGCGCTTTAAAGCGGCGGCAAGGCGGCGGGCAGCCTCGGCCCGTGCAGTGGTTTACGGACGTGGCGGGCCGCGCACGCGCCGACGAGCGGTCCAGGGGGAGTCCCGTTTTTCGACCAGCTGCTGGGCCCGGCGCTCGCCCGCTATGTTGGGCCAGATCAGTTTCACAGCCGCAAAAGCCGCCCGACCACTCCGCGCCGCAGCCGTAACCTCCAAACCAGCAGGCGCAGGTGCCGCCGCGGAAAAAAGCAAAAGAGAGCAACGCCGAAACGGCGCCTCCGCCCGCTCACCGCGGCCACGCGAAGGCTCGTGACGCAAAAACTCCGCTGCTGGCTGCTGCCTGCATCCGGAGTTTAACCCGATGCTCTGCCGCAGGCGTACTCGTCTGGGGGTGCTACCCAGTCAGCAGTTTCCTAGTCCCCTCAACTGTGTATGCTAGTTGCACTGGTGAACGTCCTGTAGATACCTGACGTGACTTTTATTTTCTAGTAGCAAACCCGGCAATGCCTCTCAATTGCCAAATACACTACTGTCCATTAAAATTGCTACACCAAGAAAAAATGCAGATGATAAACGGGTATTCATTGGACAAATATATTATACTAGAAATGACATGCGATTTTCACGCAATTTGGGTGCATAGATCCTGACAAATCAGTACCCAGAACAACCACCTCTGGCCCTAATAACGACCTTGATACGCCTAGGCATTGAGTCAAACAGAGGTAGGATGGCATGTACAGGCACAGTTGCCCATGCACCTTCAACACGATACCACAGTTCATCAAGAGTAATGACTGGTGTATTGTGACGAGCCAGTTGCTCGGCCACCATTGACCAGACGTTTTCAGTTGGTGAGAGATCTGGAGAATGTGCTGGCCAGGCCAGCAATCGAACATTTTCTGTATCCAGAAAGGCCCGTACAGGACTTGCAACATGCGGTAGTGCATTATCCTGCTGAAATGTAGGGTTTCGCAGGGATCGAATGTACGGTAGAGCCACGGGTCGTAACACATCTGAGATGTAACGTCCACTGTTCAAAGTGCGAACAAGAGGTGACCGAGACGTGTAACCAATGGCACCCCATACTATCACGCCGGGTAACACACCCAGTATGGCGATGACGAATACACGCTTCCAATGTGCGTTCACCGCGATGTCCCCAAACACTGGTGCGAACATCATGATGCTGTAAACAGAACCTTGATTCATCCGAAAAAATGAAGGTTTGTCATTCGTGCACCCAGGTTCGTCGTTGAGTACACCATCGCAGGCGCTCCTGTATGTGATGCAGCGTCAAGGGTAACCACAGCCGTGGTCTCCGTGCTGATAGTCCATGCTGCTGCAAACGTCGTCGAACTGTTCGTGCAGATGGTTGTTGTCTTGCAAACGTCCCCATCTGTTGACTCAGGAATCGACACGTGGCTGCACGATCCGTTACAGCCATGTGGATAAGATGCCTCTCATCTCGACTGCTAGTGATGCGAGGCCGTTGGGATCCAGCACGGGGTTCCGTATTACCCTCCTGAACCCACCGATTCCATATTCTGCTAACAGTCATTGGATCTCGACCAACGCGAGCAGCAATGTCGCGATAGGATAAACCGCAATCGCGATACGCTACAATCCGACCTTTATCAAAGTCGGAAACGTGATGGTACGCATTTCTCCTCCTTACACGAGGCATCACAACGTTTAAGCAGGCAACGCCGGTCAAGTGCTGTTTGCGAATGAGAAATCGGTTCGAAACTTTCCTCATGTCAGCACGTTGTAGGTGTCGCCATCGGCGCCAACCTTGTGTGAATGCTCTGAAAAGCTAATCATTTGATATCACAGCATCTTCTTCCTGTCGGTTAAATTTCGCGTCTGTAGCACGTCACCTTCGTGGTGTAGCAATTTTAATGGCCAGTAGTGTATGAATGGCAGAATGGCAATTAGATGTGCGTCCTATCCTCCTTCTCTCACACCCCTCTCTCCGTCCTCCCCCCTCCCCCCCCCCCCTCCCAACCACCTGTGCATCTCCTCCTCCTCCTCCCTTCTATCTCTGTCCTCCCCTGCTCCCTGTACACCGCTTATTCTACACTCTCTCTATCCACTTCCTCCTCCCTCATCTCTCTGTCCATATCCTCCTCCTCCTTCTTTATATCCATTTCCTCTTCCCTTGCAGCGCGGAATGGCCCCGCGGTTCGAGGTACCGTGTCACGGATTACGCGGCCCCTCCCGCCGCAGTTTCAAGTCCTCCCTCGCGCTTTGGCGTGTGTGCTGTTTTTAGCATATTTTATTTTAAGTTGGTTTAAGTACGAGGGGAGTTTGAAAAGGCCGTGCAAAGTCCGAGAGATGGCACCACCGGTGCGTATCGAGATCGTGTTTAGTCAGTAGCATCTTTGGAAAGAACGCCCACCAAGTTTCAGCCGTACTGGTCTATTTCTTTGTGTTTGGCATTCGTGTGAATGAAGGAAGTCGAGTCATTGTCAAAAAAATGGACGAGAAAGAATTTCATGTGGTGATTGCACATTATTTCGGCAACGGCCTTGCCGCAGTGGATACTCTGTTTCCCGTGAGATCACCGAAGTTAAGCGCTGTTGGGCGTGGCCTGCACTTGGATGGGTGACCATCCAGCCGCCATCCGCTGCTGCCATTTTTTCGGGGTGCACTCAGCCTCGTGATGCCAATTGAGGAGCTACTCGACCAAATAGTAGCGGCTTCGGTCAAGAATACAATCATAACGACCGAGTGAGCGGTGTGCTGACCGCACGCCCCTCCTATCCTTCTCTGAGGATGACACGGCGGTCGGATGGCCCCGCTACGCCACTCGTGTCCCGAAGAGGAAGAGCTTTTTTTTTTTTTTTTTTTTTTTGAGTGCTTATACATTACTTTATGAAAGACAAAACGCCTCAGGAGACTAAAGAGAAGCTTGATAAACATTACGGTGGCTCTGCACCTTCGATTAGAACAGTTTATAAGTGGCTTCATAATTTTCGGTGTGGCTGTATGGGCACAGGTGATGCTGAACGTCCTCACGCCCTGTGGAGGTTACGACTCCAGAAATCATTGATAAAATCCGTGATATGGTGATGCATGACAGAAGAGTTAAGGAGCGTGAGATTTCTAGTGCTCTGGGCATCTAGAATGAACGGGTGCATAATATTTTGCATAAACATTTGGACATAAGAAAGATATCTGTAAGATAGGTTCCGCGATTACTCACGCTTGACCAAAAACGGAATCGTGTGAAGCGTTGCAAGGATGGTTTGCAGCTGTTCAGGAAGAATCCGCAGGACTATAAGCGTCGTTTCGTCACTGTGGATGAAACACGGATACATTACTGTACTCCTGAGACCAAACAACAATCTAAACAATGAGTTACCAAGGGAGAATCTGCACCAAAAAAGGCGAAGACCATTCCTTCGGCCGGAAAGTTTATGGCGACTGTCTTTTGGGATTCGCAAGCGGAAATCCTCATCGACTATCTGGAAATGGGTGAAACTATTAGACACATATCATTCATCATTATTGGAGCGTTTGAAAAACGAGCTGCAAGAAAAACGCAGGCAATTGGACCGCATAAACGTCCTTTTCCATCACGAAAATGCACCAGCACAAACCGCAGAAATTGTGGTCGCAAAATTAATAGATTTCACCTCCTTTCACATCCCCCCTATTCTACAGACTTCTCTCCCTTGGACTACTATTTGTTTCCCAATTTGAAGAAATGGCTGGCGGGACAAATACGTATTTTATTCAAACGAGGAGGTGACTACAGCAAACAATAGCTAAGTTGCAGACTTGGACAATTCCTATTATTCGGAAGGGATCAACAAATTAGAACAGCGTTGGACGAAGTGTCGAAAAATAAAAAAGGTTTACCCCAAACACGTAAGTAGTTTTTATTTTTGCATGGATTTTTCAGACGCCCCTCGTAGTGTGTAAATCTAGGGAACGCTGACCGCAGCAGTTTGCTCCCTTAGGAATTCACACATATGTGAACATTTTTTCCTCCCCACTTCTCTGTCCATCTCCTCTTCCCCTATCTCTCTCTGACTTTATTTATTGTTATTACGATGCGTATTCGGAAAGTAAGGTCCGATTAGGTGCAAAATGGAAACCACTGTGAACATCCGATGGAAGTTTGCACAGATGTGTTGGGCAGTGTCTTTAGTGTGTCTGACGACTGCTTCACGTCGCTCTTTTCAGTTCAGAGCGCAAAGTGATCACGTAGAAATGCCTAAAACTACAGTGTCTCCAGCCAAGTATGTGGATCTGGTGAGAGATATCTCCTGAAGCTATGCAGTCCACAATTTATAAATGTCATACGTTTCTTTCTTCAAGACAATTTTCAGCCGCAGTCTGTATGGGAAATGAAAACGTTCCTGCAGAAATCAAAGTGAATGGTAATTCGATTGGAACCATTAGTATATGGTGAATGGAGAGACCTTTCCAGCTGCTTGATCTGTGAGGACAGTAGCTTAAATGACAGTATTGGTCATATTTTCAATCTAGGAACAGGTAGGATTATAAAGTTAGCCATAAACTCAATTTTTCTGTTTTCTGTTAAAAATGACCGCGAAAATGAAAACAAGATCACACATGTGGCGAAGAGTTCTGGGGCTTCCAGCCGGGTGGCGGTGTCTTCAAACAGCGACGTTTCGACGAGTGACATACTCATCATCTTCGCCAGAAGATGATGAGTATGTCACTCGTCGAAGCGTCGCTGTTTGAAGACACCGCCACCCGGCTGGAAGCCCCAGAACTCTTCGCCAGCTGTATACGCCGGGAAAGCATACACTCACATTTAAGATCACACATTTTTAGACCACATCAATTCACCCTTCACAACACAAGGTATCATCACCACCGATAACACACAATTGGCGGACTGTTTTTTCGGCGTTTGCAATTATTTTGTGAGCGAGCTCCAACTGAGCAAGTCGAACTCGAGCGTGTCTGTTGTTCCGGAGTCATAATGGCTCGCGCTTGGGAAATCCTTATTCGGTTTGTCTCCAAACACTGCCTACACTCTTCGTCAGACTCACTGATTCTGTGATCATGTAGTTGACCTGCGTCGCGCGTACGCCAACCGACATTTCCATGCCTCACTAGAGGCATTTTTTTCCAAGTAAATAGACCACGAAGTAAAATCAATTCAATATTTGCCACAAACCAAATTACCACGAACTGCCATCAATTCAATTTTTGCAACACACGAAAGATAAGATGTCCACCGGTCACGCACAGAAATACAGTTTTCGATTATATTCTTTTTCGCAAAATTTCAATATTCAAGCCGGCCGGTGTGGCCGAGCGGTTCTAGGCGCTACAGTCTGGAACCGCGCAACCGCTACGGTCGCAGGTTCGAATCCTGCCTCGGGCATGGATGTTTGTGATGTCCTTAGGTTAGTTAGGTTTAAGTAGTTCTAATGTCTAGGAGACTGATGACGTCAGAAGTTACGTCCCATAGTGCTCAGAGCGATTTGAACCATTTTTTCAATATTCAGTACAGAATTTGTTGTTGTTATGAAAACATGTGCCAACAGAATTTTCAAAATGAACTTTTTTTAAAATTATGACAGACATATCGCAGAAGAACTGACAAACAGATCGTCACTTTTCTTTCATTGAAATTTTCATATAAATATACCATCCAAATTTCCGACTCTTCCGGTGGATTTTCCAAAACTTTTCTGTCATGCAAATCTTGTACTGCCAATTAAGAACACAAGAAAAGGAACGAACAATCAACCGGATCGGTCGAGAAGTTCTCACGTGGTGATCTTTCATACATGTGGCAACTCATTTTTATTTACATAGATAGCGTAATTTTGAACGCTGATTTCGGATAAAAACATTTTTCTCGAGATCAGTTTTTGAGGAGATCGACATTATTTTATTGTTCAGTAAAATACCTCTCGTCGGAAATGTTTTTAATCGCGCTGGGTTATTTTTAATAAACGTACACACAAAATTTTCCTTTCTAGATCGCACTTTATTATTTTTGATGAAGTTACGGACAATTTTTTTTCCATCTGTGTACGACTTTATTCCTACTAATCATGCTTATCGGCATACAGCCTTTCTCAGATCAAAAACTTAGAGAATCAATACAATATATTAAGTCAAATGGCACATGTTCGTACCAAGTATGCGATTATACTCTACATACTATTTGACGCAATACGTTGCACTGATTCTCTAAGTTTTTGATCTGAATATGGCTTGTAATATTATTGGTATTTCCGTCCTACGAAAGCTTTGAGTACCCTTTGAAAGACTTTTGTTTTGTATAATTTACATAACTGTAAAGATGCGCATCTAGCGCGGACGCTAATACATCGATTGCGCAGTCAAAGAAACATTTTAACAGAAGCTGAACTGTCGTTCCGCTTCGATCTAAATAAAAGATGACGGTAGAAAACTTTTGTAGATCTTCAGATTTTAATGTGCTTCTGCTGGTAATGTGAAAACGTAAAGGAGGTCGACTTTAAGTTAAAAAAGTGAGCGGTCTTTCTAGCGTGCAGACAACAATATTAATTAATAAAATTAAAGTAATTCATGTTCGAAACTGTAAATCAGAAAGTTATTGTTATCAGAGGTGTTGAACAGTGCAAGAATTGTCTTCAACGAAAGGAGAAAAGTAGTGACTATAATTTGCGACAAAAAAAAAAAAAAAAAAAAAAAAACGTGAACCAAGGGGACAGCACAGGACAGGCTGAAATCTGATCGCATCATACTGTTAGAAAAGTAATTATGTAAGTTGTATTGTTTATAAATAAGCCCTAATTTTACTAGTGAGAATTGTTTGAATATATTTAGTGTTTACCAGACTTCTTATTCTGTTCTTTTCCTTTATACTTTTTTATCCTCCATGCCATATTGTTTTTAAAAATGTCAAACAGCCCTTACTACAGCAGAGAATACTGCGGCATCCTGGTCGTAGACAGAAGGCCGCTCCTTGTCTTCTATACAACTCATAGCTGCCCCATCTATTAATGATTTCATTTGCAAATGCATTTTTTTTACTGTTCATTGTGAAAGGTCCCTCAGGTAATTATAAAATTCGTACTAATTACGTAAAGAAATCCGGGTTGTTCTTTTCCAAATAATAGAAGTCTTTGCGTAATCAAAACCTAGCCTCCTTCTGACAACGATCAGGAGCCGACCAGAAGACGGACGTCGTCGATCGCTTTCGTGTCTCCTGTGGCAAAGCTGTGCCAGACTGGAAACACGACATTCTAGTATGAAATACCGATTTAAATTGATAGAATTGAGATATATTTAATAATAGTAATAATTTTTTTATCATACTAGAGGCTGTATACTGAAACGCGTAACTACATTTTATTTAATTAATTAACTTATTTATTAAGCCTTATCTGATTATGACCATCAGGTCCCCTCTTAGATCGGACCAGGGATTCACACATAGAACACCCTTTTTACATCATAGTTTCCTAGGAAATAACAATTTTAGTTTGACAAATAGTATCAGTACTTGTACTACTGTGGACGCTGCCACTAATAGTAATAATAATAATAATAATGATAATAATAATTGATAAGCTTTTGCAAAAATTTCGGCCTCGTAATTATGTCAACACAATTCAAAAAACTGTATACTTGGAAGTCGCCCAACGCAATGTTGGGTGAATTCCAGATAGACCATGTGGCCATCTCCAAGAGTAACACTGCAGAAATTCTGAATGTGAAAACGAGAAGAGGATTTTTTTGACTCAGACCACCATCTTCTACAGATAAAGACCAGATTACAGCGCAATAGAAATAAGCCAAAACTAAACAAAGTGCTGAGACCAGACCCCGAATACATAAAACTCAACAAGGAAAACATCTTACAGGAAATTAGCAGACAAACACCACAAACTTGACAGAACTTGTGGACATCCTCAAATCCACGATGAAATTGGGTCACCCCCCGGGAAGGAGAAAACACAGGTGGTGGAATATAATATGTGACCAAGCAATAGAAGAAAGGACCAATGCCTGGAAAACTTCAATAGTCACAAAACGTTAGAAAAATGGTAACAATTTCTAGTAATCCGAAAACAAACATCGAAAACTATTCGGAGGGAAAAAAGAAATTATGACAAACGGCGACTAGATGAGATAGAACAAGATTTTAAGAAGAACAACACCAGGAATTTTTGTAAGACGTTGAAAGAACATATTGCAGGATACCAGCCACCCAATCTTTGTTTCAAGAAACCGGATGGTTCACTAGAAACTAACACGAAGAATAACTGCCAAATCCTCGCAGACTATTTCAACAAACTTCTCAACTGCGAAAGACCTACAGAGGATATTCACTACGAGACATCTACACCAAATCCTGACGCTAAACCGTCAACCATCAACGAAATAGTAGAAATTATCAAGACACTGAAAAACAATAGAGCCCCAGGAGAAGATGGAATTATTGCAGAACTATGGAAACTAAATGATGAAAGATTAACAGGAAAAATTCACAAAATCATATTAAACATTTGGGAAACAGAACAGATCCCTTCTGAATGGAAATGCGCACTCATCCATCCACTCCACAAAAAAAGGGGACAAACCTGAACCAAATAATTACAGGGGTATCTCACTCGTACCGGTCACATATAAAATCCTATCAAAAGTTGTCATGAATTGATTAGAAGAGCAAGCTGACCCACAAATAGGAGAATACCAGGCTGGTTTTCGCAAGGGACGATCATGCGTAGAGCAGATCTGGAATTTGAAAATGATTCTCCAGATGAGAATCACTCGAAACACAGTGGTTACTTTTGTAGATTTTAAAAAGGCCTACGACTCAATAGACAGAGTAGCGCTCTGCAAGACGCTGGAAGAATTCAGCATTGACAGAAAGACAAGAGCAATCATTCGGAAACATCAGCTGACACAGTCTCCAAGGTTAAATTTATGGGGGATATCTCGGAACCATTTGAAATCCAAACTGGAGTGCGACAGGGTGACGGACTTTCACCATTACTCTTTAATATCATTCTTGAAAAAATTATCAGGACATGGGAAAAAGAAGTCAAAGGAATCAAAATTGGCATTAGAAAAGATAATAGATTCAATGTGAAGTGTTTAGCTTTTGCGGATGACCTTGCAATCCTCACAAATAATAGAAAAGAAGCCACTAACGCCATAGAGAAGTTACACGAAATTGCACAAAGAACTGGCCTGCAAATCTCATACGAGAAAACCCAGTACATAGAAAGAGTGCCACAAGACAAATTGCCTATTGTGACAACCCATGGGAAAATCGTACTAGTACCATATTTTAAGTATCTGGGAGAAATCATCCAGCCATCACGGATCAACCTAAAGGTCAATGAGGAAAGAATAAAAAAACTACAAAAAGCATATAAACTCACGTGGAACTATTATAACAAAAAGTCCATATCCATTAACGCAAAATTGAGGCACTACAACACTGTCGTACTTCCGGAGGCACTGTATGCATCTGAAACAACAAAAATACGTGGGGAAACTAAAATCAAAGAAATAGAGAAACAAGAAAGGAAAATTCTCAGGAAAATTTTTGGCCCGATACAAGAGCAAGGAATCTGAAAGAAGAGACCAACATCAGAATTATATAAATACACAGACAAGATTACGGATACAATAAGGAAAAGAAGAGTGCAGTTCTACTGACATATCCACGGGATGAATGAAAACAGAATTTCAATGCGAATTCTTAAAGTCATCAACTCAGGCAGGGGAAAAACAAAATGGATAAAAGAAGTTGAAGAGGACCTCAGACAAGCACACATAATAGTAAACGATGCAGAAAATAGAACTGAATTCAGGAACATCATAAAAAAACATAAATTTGACACCACAACACAGAAGAAACCAGGATGCAAATGGACAGCGCAGCGAAAGAAACAACACAGTGAACACATGAAGAAAGTTTGGGCTCAGAAAAAAATAAACAATCATCATAAAGGAATTCAAGTTCAAACGCTCTCTTAAATGGGAATAATCGAAAATAATAATAATAATAATAATGGTGGTGGCAGACAAGAAAAGAATTTATAGGTGCACAAGGTAGATGTTCTCTGATATAGCGGGTTTTGGAGAATGGAGTGTACCAGCTTAGAATAGTGGGAAATGAGGAAGATTTGACTGGAAGGAAGGATGTGCAAAGGTAACAAGTGCCTATAGGGACAATGGCAGTCCTTATTGTTGTTTCAGTAGATATGCCATTGTCTTCTGAAGGTGGAGTTGTTATGCAGTGCTCTGAGGTCATTCCAGATTCAGGGTCGGCTACTGCGAGGGGTAAGGTTCAGGTATCCTTTTTACTTTTCCGGTCTTCAGGGGAGCATATTTGGCATGTAGTTAAGTTTGTTAACAGATCTATTAAGTTTTTCATTATGTCCGAGAAGGAACTAGAAGACGTCCTCCAAACTATTCCTTGCACCCCAGATGAAAGTTCACCTAAATTAAGGCGTTCCAAGTCTCGGAATGCAGTCAGTTGCCGTTTCTTTCTTGGACATTCTAGGGAGTACCCCATGAAAATTATGTCACGGACGGACACGCATGGTACAAGTATTTAAGAGGTATGACTTATTCTGTTTGGGAATTTCGTTGTGAACATGTTAATGAGAGTGTGACTACTGTTCGTATTAAGGGTAGGAGTAAGCTGAAATAGTAACACTTTTGAAGAAGAAAGCACCCGCTTAAATTCAACACTGAGAGGACTACTGTATAGAAAAGTTATGTTAGTGTCACCATCTATGATTATATGCTCGTATGTCGATTTGAGACTTGAAAGAGCAGTTTCGAAGCAAACAAACCTGCCTCCTTTAGGATTGCAGAGGACACACATCAGGCAATTTCTGTCAAGGGATATGATCGCTATAAACATGCATTCCACTTGCTGTAAACAAGAACAGATGGTGATCTGTGGTATCTTTGCTGAAAGCGTACGATGCTGGTGTAAGTACAAGTGTTTTGGAGCACATCGCTGAACACGGCGCTCCGCAGCAGACCAGCCCTACGTGTTCACATGTTGACCCAACGACGATTGCACGGGGCACGGAGACATCGGTATTCGACTGGTCGGCCGCTGTGGAAGAGCGGTTCTAAGCACTTTAGTCCGGAACCGCGATGCTGCTACGGTCGCAGGTCCGAATCCTACCTCGGGCACGGATGTGTGTGATGTCCTCAGGTTAGTTATGTTTAAGTAGTTCTAAGTCTAGGGGACTGATAACGTCATCTCTTCGGGTGAATCACACTTTTGCTTCACTAGGTCGCTGGTCGTCTCCACAAACGTTGTCATTGAGGTGAACGGCGGCTCGAAACGAGCAGCGCGCCACGGACGCAGTCTGGTGGGAGCAGTATTGTGCCACGGGAGACATTCTCTCACGCTTGCATGGGATCTGTGGTAGTAGTCGAAGACACACTGACAACTGCGAACCGCCTGTGTCCCTTCACGCTTGTTCCCGACGTCAAAAATGGTTCAAATGGCTCTGACCACTATGGGACTTAACATCTGAGGTCATCAGTCCCCTAGACTTAAACCTAACTAACATAACAACATCACACACGTCCTTGCTCGAGGCAGGATTCGAACCTGGGACAGTAGCAGCAGCGCGGTTCCGGACTGATCCCCGACGTCAATTACAGCAGAATAATTGACCTTGTCTCGGCATCAGAAACGTGCTGCAGTGTCTTGAAGAGCGTTATAGTGAACTCACTTTGATGTGTCGGCGACCAAATTCGCCTGATGTAAATCCTATGTAATTCTTCTGAGTCGCTATCGGGCGCCATCATCGTGTACGCAGATCAGTGGCCCGTTATTTACACGTAGACGTCTAATGCTACATACCCCCACATACATACCAACAAACTGTCGAACCCATTATACGTAGAATCAGTAATGTACAGGGTTATTACAAATGACTGAAGCGATTTCATAGCTCTACAATAACTTTATTATTTGAGATATTTTCACAATGCTTTGCACACACATACAAAAACTCAAAAAGTTTTTTTAGGCATTCACAAATGTTCGATATGTGCCCCTTTAGTGATTCGGCAGACATCAAGCCGATAATCAAGTTCCTCCCACACTCGGCGCAGCATGTCCCCATCAATGAGTTCGAAAGCATCGTTGATGCGAGCTCGCAGTTCTGGCACGATTCTTGGTAGAGGAGGTTTAAACACTGAATCTTTCACATAACCCCACAGAAAGAAATCGCATGGGGTTAAGTCGGGAGAGCGTGGAGGCCATGACATGAATTGCTGATCATGATCTCCACCACGACCGATCCATCGGTTTTCCAATCTCCTGTTTAAGAAATGCCGAACATCGTGATGGAAGTGCGGTGGAGCACCATCCTGTTGGAAGATGAAGTCGGCGCTGTCGGTCTCCAGTTGTGGCATGAGCCAATTTTCAAGCATGTCCAGATACACGTATCCTATAACGTTTTTTTTGCAGAAGAAAAAGGGGCCGTAAACTTTAAACCGTGAGATTGCACAAAACACGTTAACTTTTGGTGAATTGCGAATTTGCTGCACGAATGCGTGAGGATTCTCTACCGCCCAGATTCGCACATTGTGTCTGTTCACTTCACCATTAAGAAAAAATGTTGCTTCATCACTGAAAACAAATTTCGCACTGAACGCACCCTCTTCCATGAGCTGTTGCAACCGCGCCGAAAATTCAAAGCGTTTGACTTTGTCATCGGGTGTCAGGGCTTGTAGCAATTGTAAACGGTAAGGCTTCTGCTTTAGTCTTTTCCGTGAGATTTTCCAAACCGTCGGCTGTGGTACGTTTAGCTCCCTGCTTGCTTTATTCATCGACTTCCGCGGGTTACGGGTGAAACTTGCCCGCACGCGTTCAACCGTTTCTTCGCTCACTGCAGGCCGACCCGTTGATTTCCCCTTACAGAGGCATCCAGAAGCTTTAAACTGCTCATACCATCGCCGAAAGGAGTTAGCAGTTGGTGGATCTTTGTTGAACTTCGTCCTGAAGTGTCGTTGCATTGTTATGACTGACTGATGTGAGTGCATTACAAGCACGACATACGCTTTCTCCACTCCTGTCGCCATTTTGTCTCACTGCGCTCTCGAGCACTCTGGCGGCAGAAACCTGAAGTGCGGCTTCAGCCGAACAAAACTTTGAGTTTTTCTACGTATCTGTAGTGTGTCGTGACCATATGTCAATGAATTGAGCTACAGTGAATTTATGAAATCGCTTCAATCATTTGTAATAGCCCTGTATTTCGTTCCAAAGACGGACAAACAAGCTAGAGATTTTTCACTGTGCAGCAGAGTGTGCGCTGTTATGGAACTTCCTGGCAAATTAAAACTGTGTGCTGGACCGAGCCTCAAACTCGCGACCTTTGCCTTTCGCAGGTAAGTGCTCTGCGAGCTGAGCTACCGAGGCACGACTCACGCGCCGTCCTCACAGCTTTACTTCTGCCAGTATCTCGTCTCCTACCTCCCAAACTTCACAGAAACTGTCCTGCGAACCTTGCAGAATTAGCGCTCCTGGAAGAAAGGATATTACGGAGACATGGCTTAGCCACAGGCTGGGGGATTTTTCCAGAATAAGATTTTCACTCTGCAGCGGAATGTGCGCTGCTATGAAACTTCCTGGCAGATTAAAACTGTGTGCCGGACAGAGTTTCGAATTCGGGACCTTTGCCTTTCGCGGGCAAGTGCCTTACTAGCTGAGCTACCAAAGTACGACTCGCAGGAGAGCTTCTGTGAAGTTTGGAAGGTATCAGACGAGATACTGGCAGAAGTAAAGCTGTGAGGGCGGCGCGTCAGTCGTGCTTGGGTAGCTCAGCTGGTAGAGCACTTACCCACGAAAGCTATTAAGCTGTTTGTCATAATGTTTCTGCTGATCAGTGTAAATCCACACCGCACAGTCACTTGCGACAAGTGCAGTGACTCTTCGTGCACAATGCGTTGTTCAGTAGTATTCCAAATTTGGCAGTTCTGTGTATTCACTGTACGCTGTAGTGTAAAATGTGACTCGTCGCTCCGTAGAATACTGCCTGGCCACATGCATCAATTTCGATCCGTGCCGGAAACTGAAGAGCAAATTCAGAACTTTGCTGTGGATCACGGGGTTCCAATTGCTCGACCGTCAGGATCTTGTGCTGGTACCAGTGTAATATATACTGCAAAACGTCGCATACTGGTGACCATTGGATGGACAGTTCTCGTGACATTTGGTGCGAGGACAGTTGCAGCACCAGTAACCTCGTCAATAACTTCTACAACGATAAGACGTCTTCCTCTTCCAGGTGCCACAAGGAGCATGAAACTTCTTTATTAGATTTTTTACTTGAGCTGAAATAACTGAGAAGATAAACTCCTTTATTAAGTTTTTACTTAAACTGCTGAGTGGAATTCACTATACTGTCTCTTTGTTATTTTATCATTTCAACACTGACCCACAATATTCTATCGCAACGCAATCTGACTGCTCAAAAATGATAACCTGACTTCAAATAATTAATACAAAAGAATGGCCCTGAAAAAGAAGAAATCCTAGCAATAACCCATACATTTCATTTACCTCACAGAAAATCTTCATAACACGAACTACAGCAATGCAGCGCCAGCACTGTCAGCTAAATAAGAGATTCTAACTACTGAAGGCTCTAACTTCTAATAGGCATGTGGTTAGCAAAGGAAATATTTTGTTGCAGAGGAAACAATCTATTTAGCAGATTTTACATTAATCACGTGACAACCAGTTGAAAAAATTATATAATCATCAGTAATAATTCATGGCAGAAACACCCGCTCTCGCTAATACTGCAAACCTCCAACACTGCTAATTATCAACCTCTAACCTCCATCACTGCCGACTTCTCACTCCCAACTTCCATCACTGCTGGCTGGTCCGACCAGCCACACAGTCTCTTACAGAGTGCGCACAGCGCTGTCAGAGTAACTAATGCGAAGCAGTGCAAAGCGCTGCCAACACACAAACACGTAAAACAGCCTACTCACAAACTCATCCGTGCTTTTTAATTTCATTATCTTCTTTATTCCACCTTTCAGTCGGCGATACTCTCGCAATGCAGCAGTGTAATTAAAACCGGAACTAATTTTTTCTCGCGTAAAGCGAGTCCGCATTAACGCATTAGCATATCTACCAAGTTTCGCTGCCAAACGATATTTACAGCCCATACTGGATCCCCGTGAATAGCCCCACTTCAGTTATAACCGCCCGGTGTTAAGGCATTCCTTAACTGTTGCTCTCATTGTTCGCTATTAGTGACATGCAGAGATGCGGGAGAAACTTTTATTGGTGAACTGAAACGCCTTGCTCCCCCTTGCCAGAACAGTTATGTAGCTGTACGCCGGCTCATCTTTCTTGCGATGGGATGTGACAGGTGTGCTTTTGCCGACGAAATGCCGTGTTCGCATACCGCGGCGAAACACCTCACTGAGCGTCCTTGCGATCCGGCATCCCGAGACAAGTTTACAGGCTCGAACGATATTTCGCCAACTCATCTAACGAACTGAGACCTTGGAACATTCGAGTAGGGAGGATGAAGAATCACGCCGGCCCTGCAAGGCGCTAATTAACGTCGTATTGTTCACGCTTTAGTTTTGCAGGGTGTTTGGATTGCCGGTATTCGCAGAACGTTCCATGAGCTATGCGACTCCGCTACAGTTGAGTGATGTGCGTTTTCTCGAAACCTTCGCTGTGAAGATCTTAAGCGGCGACGTCATCAGATAGATGCCTGAATCGTACAATTACAGTTTTCACATTCTTGTCGCGTGATGGCATACACTAATATAGCAAGAGCTTCAAGCGTCAACAAGACTGGAATTCGCGCGTCGGTACAAATCTATCCAAGGGGGGTAAGACTCTAAAATTGTCGTTTTAGATAATAATTCAATGAATTTGAAAATGTATTATGCTGGAAGAACTAAAGTTGACAGAAAGTACAGGGAACGTATGCTATCTCAAACGATTCGTAGTCATCCGCTCAGTATTTTCAAGACAGGTTAATTTGTTACTCAAACAATAAGCATATTTTAATATTATTAATATGATTATAGATGCTACGTTTTTCATTAAGTGATATGAACTTACTTTACTTTGCATTAAAACCAGACTATCCGACGTGTTTGGGAAGTGTTGTTGTTGTGGTCTTCAGTCCTGAGACTGGTTTGATGCAGCTTGTAATGTCTCTTGCAGCGCTCTCTCCGCGATATTTTCAGAAATTTTATAAATTATATAACTCAGTACATATCTCGAAATATCTCTTCTTATCTTACCGATTATCAATGCAAGGTAGTTTCAAGCCCAATTATTCCTTGGAGCGTCCATTTACTCCATGGAATAGCTTCTCTGCTATCTGTTTCCTCTTATGAAAAGAATAGGGGACTTCTTGCCGATTAGTCGTGAAAGAAGGATTTATATGTATTGTTGAGCTAGTCACCATCTTGATGAGATTCTGTATGAGAAGGAATGTAATACATGAACTAAACTAAAGTAAGTGTGTTCGCGTATTATTTAACTGATTATTATTGACAGTGTCTGCTTACTACGCTGTGTTGCACCGGATCAGTGGGGAACGTCTGATTTACACTGGACGAACCTGCCGTTTTGTATGCTCAAGATATCCAGTTACTTCAAATAAATAGGCCAACACTGTCTTACCAGCACATCTCCGGTCTTCCCCATGTGATCACCGAAAGCTAATAATTATTACAAATGTTTCCAGGAGATCGACTGCCAATTTTCGTCGCACCGAGGCTTCGAAATTGCTTCACTGCCTTATGGAATTAAGCTCAATTTAATCAGGATAGAACAGTATTGAACTGTGTGAATGTGATAAGCCTGCTTTGTCAATGAAAATTCCCTTAATATACGCATGTTTTTGCTATCCTGATAAGTGAAGCTAAATCAGGCCGGTGTGAGAGAGGTTTTCAAATTTTAGATCCCACACAAAAAGATATTAAAAGCTCTCCACGCTACTCTATCCTGTGCAAGCTTCTTCATCTCCCAGTACGTACTGCAGCCTACATCCCTCTGAATCTGCTTAGTGTATTCATCTCTTCGTCTCCCTCTGAGATTTTTACCCTCCACGCTGCCCTCCAATACTAAATTGGTGATCCCTTGATGCCTCAGAACATGTCCTACCAACCGATCCCTTCTTCTAATCAAGTTGTGCCACGAACTCCTCTTCTCCCCAGTCCTATTCAGTACCTCCTTATTAGTTATGTGATCTACCCATCTAATCTTCAGCATTCTTTTGCAGCACCACATTTCGAAAGCTTCTATTCTCTTCTTGTCCAAACTAGTTATCGTCCATGTTTCACTTCCATATATGGCTACACTCCATACAAATACTTTCAGAAACGACTTCCTGACAGAGCCAGTCCTGACAAAACTCTACCATCTGGTGAGCAAGATGTATGAGACAGGCGAAATACCCTCAGACTTCAAGAAGAATATAACAATTCCAATCCCAAAGAAAGCAGGCGTTGACAGATGTGAAAATTACCGAACAATCAGTTTAATAAGTCACGGCTGCAAAATACTAAAGCGAAATCTTTACGGACGAATGGAGAAACTGGTAGAAGCCGACCTTCGGGAAGATCAGTTTGGATTCCGTACATATATGGGACGACGTGAGGCAATACTGACCCTACGACTTATTTTAGAAGCTAGATTAAGAAATGGCAAACGTACGTTTCTAGCATTTGTAGACTTAGAGAAAGCTTTTGACAATGTTGACTGGAATACTCTTTTTCAAATTCTGAAGGTGGCAGGGGTAAAATACAGGGAGCGAAATGCTATTTACAATTTGTACAGAAACCAGATGGCAGTTATAAGAGTGGAGGGACATGAAAGGGAAGCAGTGGTTGGGAAGGGAGTAAGACAGGGTTTTAGCCTCTCCCCGATGTTGTTCAATCTGTATATTGAGCAAGCAGCAAAGGAAACAAAAAGAAAAATTCGGAGTAGGTATTGAAATCCATGGAGAAGAAATAAAAACTTTGAGTTTCGCCGATGACATCGTGGTGTGGCGTTTGCTGTGTTATTCAGTGGTTTGGTATTTAACTAATTTGTAAATGGAAATGTTAATCTTATTTTATTTCATTGAGTAATTACTAAATAATTTTTCTCCCGGCTAAAGATTTGATCAAGTTGCTAAAGAACTCCAAGTTAACGTCGTGTTAAAGCGTTGTCTGTAAGTTGTGTAAGTGTCACTAAATCACAGTTCTTACAACAGATTCCTTACAACTATTGATTAAGATGGAAGCAGTTATCTTCAGCAAAATGATCATTAAAACCACAGAATACCAGCAGTGCACAACACTAATGTATGTTACCTGAAACAATATTCTTCGCAACTCGTGCGTAATTAATTTCGGCTCCATACATCAGCTAGAAAAGTTCCTTATAAGGATCGTGCTATGAGCACTGTTTTTAAAGAAACTATCTGATTCGAATCATTTTCATTAAAATGAGTACGGAACCACCGGTGCACATTTATTTTTACACATTTATTTTTACACATTTGTATTACGTTCGGCATTTATGCAGAGTTTGAATTTGCCGCTGAGACAAATGTGAAAAAATACATGGCTTCTTAGTAGGAATATTCAGTATTCGGGGATATGACAGGAACGATCTTTCGAAGGAAAAGAGTCTAGTAAACAAGAGATCTAAAATGCACACCTTAAAAGCTAAGGGCACTTGTTCATGTTCACTACCGTGAAACACATCTCTTCTACCAAACAAGTGCTCATAGGTTTCTACGTACACACTACAGAACCCACATCTGGCAATTTTGTTTTGGTCCTAATACCTCCTCCCAAAAGACGGAAAACAAAAATCTTTCGCAACACGATTTTTTTTCACAGTAACGAAGACGAACAAGCTCTCATAGCTATTAAAGTATGTACTAGGCTGCTACTTCGTAACGGTTTTCCATAACTTTAATAAACACCACAGATACATATAACAGAGACATAGTCATCGATAATACACTACTGGCCATTAAAATTGCTACACCAAGAAGAAATGCAGATAATAAACGGGAACTCATAGGACAAATATATTACACTAGAACTGACATGCGATTACAGTTTCACGCAATTTGGATGCATAGATCCTGAGAAATCAGTACTCAGAACAAACATCTCTGGCCGTAATAACGGCCTTGATAGGACTGAGCATTGAGTCGAACAAAGCTTGGATGGCGTGTACAGGTACAGCTGCCCATGCAGCTTCAACACGATACCACAGTTCATCAAGAGTAGTGACTGGCGTATTGTGACGAGCCAGTTGCTCGGCCACCATTCACCAGACGTTTTCAATTGGTGAGAGATCTAGAGAATTTACTGGCCAGGGTAGCAGTCCAACATTTTCTGTATCCAGAAAGGCCCGTACAGGACCTGCAACATGCGGTCGTGCATTATCATGCTGAAATGTAGGGTTTCGCAAGGCTCGAATGGAGGGTAGAGCCACGGGTCGTAACACATCTGAAATGTAATGTCCACTGTTCAAAGTGGCGTCAGTGCGAACAGGAGGTGACCGAGACGTGTAACCAATGGCACTCCATACCATCACACCAGGTGATACGCCAGTATGGCGATGACGAATACACGGTTCCAATGTGAGTTCACCGCTATATCACCAGACAGGGATGCGACCATCACGATGCTGTAAACAAAACCCGGATTCATTCGAAAAAATGACGTTTTGCCATTCGTGCACCCAGGTTCGTCGTTGAGTACACCATCGCAGGCGCTCCTGTCTGTGATGCAGCGTCAAGGGTAACCGCAGGCACGGTCTACGAGCTGATAGTCGGTGCTGCTGCAAACGTCGCCGAACTGTTCGTGCAGATGGCTGTTGTCTTGCAAACGTCCCCTTCTGTTGACTCAGGTATCGAGACGTGGCTGCACAATCCGTTACAGCCATGAGGATAAGACGCCTGTCTTCTCGACTGCTAGTGATACGAGGCAGTTGGGATCCAGCACGGCGTTCCGTATTACCCTCCTGACGCACCGATTCCATATTCTGCTAACGGTCATTGGATCTCCACTAACGCGAGCAGCAATGTCGCGATACGATAAACCGCAATCGCGATAGACTACATTCCGATCTTTATCAAAGTCGGAAACGTGATGGTACGCATTTCTCCTCCTTTCACGAGGCATCACAACAACGTTTCACCACGTGACGCCCCGCGCCAAACTTGTGTGAATGCTCTGAAAAGCTAATCATTTGCATATCACAGCATCTTCTTCCTGTCGGTTAAATTTCGCGTCTGTAGCACGTCATCTTCTTGGTGTAGCAATTTTAATGGGCATTAGTGTATATTCTCCTTCAGTCTTTAGAACTGTCTGCCAACGCTGGTGTTAACGATTCCCGACTGCAGAAATCGCGTAGTTTTGAAGCAAAGAACTTGTCGAGCCATGTTAACAGTGCATTTTTATCCGGAATGGATGTTCCTTGTATGTTGTTCGACAGAGTGCGGAGAAGGTGAAATTCTGATGGCGCAAGGTCAGGTGGATAAAGTGGGTGCGGAATGACTTTCCAACCCAAATCCCGTATCTTGTTTTTGTCAGTCCAGCAGAATGCGGACGAGTGTTATGGAGGAGTAGCATCACTCCATGCAGTCTTCCTGGTCGTTGTTCTTGGATTGCGTCTGCAAGACGTCTCGGTTGTTCACAGTAGTTGCAGCAGTGATGGTTACACCTTGGGCAAACAGTTCGTAACACACCACACCGCCGCTGTTCAACCAGATGCCTAACATTATCTTTCCTGGATGTGTGCACGCCTTTGTGCGGGCAGTTACTGCTTTGTTTGGGCTCAACCATTCCTTCCTGTGCTATCATGTATCGATACAATCCCTCACGTGTCGGCTGGCAACGGAACTGCAAGTTTCTGTCTGACGCCGGTAGCAGTCCCAAGGGACCTGGCGGAGAGAATAGCGCGCCCACTGGGCCACACCCCAAGTATCTCCGTCCCCCGAGCGCCCTTTTCTGCCGCAGTATAGGACGGACGGCGGCAGCCACTCAGCCCACTCGCACGTGGACCTACTTTGCTACGACACCATCGTTCGTGCTTAGTGCTGGTCCTCCTTAGAAAACATTTTCTTCCAGCGCGCTGTCGAGTGCCATTATCCCCACATATGACGCAAATTTTTCTGGCTGCTTCCGCTTCCGTGACCCATCCGCTGGACTCAAACAGAAGAATATGTCGAAAACGTTTCGATTTCTCCACTTGGCACTTCATTTTCTAGCGTCCACAGCTCCACTCTGTATCTCGAAATCACTATCATACCAAAAACCAGTAAAAGACCTAGGAATAATCTTGGATGAACACCTAAACTGGGAAGAACAAACAGTCACAGCTTGCCGGAAATCACTCTCCTCCCTACATGCAATTCAAAAATTTAGAAAAATATTTCCAACACATGTTAAACAAAAATTAGTCCAAACACTATTCTTGCCTGATCTTTACTACCGTGATGTAGTTCAACACGGCACAAATAGTGAAAATTCGAGATGCCTCGAGCTAGTGATGAATGCTTGCGTTAGATACGTGTGCAACATACGGTTGTATGATCATATCAGTCCTTCATACTCACAGCTAGGTTGGATACGCCCACATAAGGCACGCGATCTCCACACGCTGTGCTTACTTCATCGATTTCTTAGTCACTGGTGCCCCCAATACTTATCTTCTCACATTAAACACCTATCACCATTCCACAACCGCAATACCAGATCGGATACGTCTAGCATCTTGGCTGTACCTTTACATAACACAAAATCATTCTCCGTGCCATTCTCCATCTCAGCCATCCGACTATGGAACGCGCTCCTCTGTGATCTGCGTCTTATCCAGAACTACTCAACATTCAAGAGGGAACTCAAAACTTACATATTAGGGACGGTATAGCCACCATTGTTGTGCCCCTCTCATCTCTTTCTTTCTCCTTTCCATCATAGCTTCGAATTTTACCATTCTATTTCTCTTCCTCTAACCTATCTACCTCTTCTATATCTCTTTCAGCCCATTCTATCGTCTTATGTCTCTGCTCGTTGAGAATAACTCACAAGCTGCAAGAACATAACGAGAAAATTCCCAACTAGCAATAGGACTGACATTCATAAAAGAAAAATATGTTTACTTTCATATACATAGTCATTACTATTATTATTATTATTATTATTACTGTTATTATTATTATTATTCTTGATTGTTATAATTATTTTTTGATTGTTATAATTATCATTGTACTACTGTTATAATCTCTATTTTTTTCTTTAACATTAATTCTGTATAACACGTTATATGTCCTTAATGTTCTGTAGAAACTGAAATTCTTTCAATCTGAGTATGCCTGGTTAGGTGTAAGAGAGGGCCTGAAGGCCCTAAACTTGCCACGTAAAATAAATGCATAAATAAATAAATAAAATAAATAAATCACTATATACGAGGTTTGGAACTTAAATAGTGGCAACTATTATTTCACAAACGATACATGTCTGCACCTGTTACTACCCTCCAAAGTAGTCACCAGCGTTGTGTAGAACCCGTTCCCAGCGATGTGGAAGGTGTAGTATACCGTTAGCAGAGCCTGTTCTGTCGATGGTGCGAATGGAGCGGTCTACTGCCTGTCGAATCTCTGGAACAGTTCTGATGCGAATGCCACGAAGTGGTTCCTTCATCTTCGGAATCAAATCAAAGCCACAAGGACTTAAGTCAGGGGAGTATGGTGGATGGTACAGTACTTCCCAGTCCGATTGTCGTGCAAAATGATGGGTGGGTTGCGATTCCCCGCACGCCTCTTGAAGACCTTGATGACACTGCCGTGCTTACGACCTCTGGCACATTCAATCTTGATCCAACTCCGTTACTCCTGTTTAGAAAACATAGTGACACCGTTACGTTAGACCACTCGCTCACAACTGACTCTGTTTCCCTCGATTGTGCGCATGCCGATGACGTGGGACGGGCGAGTCCATTTGCTCGGAGGTAAGGTAGGTATGTCAACAACGTGTGCTATCAGCGACAATAGTAGATTCCATTGCATAGTGTCTCCACACCAGTGTTGCCACTATTTAAGCTCCAACCTCCGTATAAACTCAAATACCAACAGTGAATTACAAATAAAAGATTACAATTGGTAAATAAACCCATAGCAACCGGAATACCAACATACAAAACAAAGACGCTACGAACTTATGCACCAACCTAATATTTTAGAGTCCATGCTTACTAGAATTTCTTGCTTCGAATGAGGATTCCTTTCATATTCCTAAGAATTGACCATTCGTCCTGGGGCGCCCTGTTAACACATTTTTTTTTTATTCATACGCTGATGCGGCGAACCAATACGACCACTACTTAACAGCTTGATGATCCAGTTTTCGAACGCAGTGCAACGGTGATTCTGCGTGGCATGTCCTCGACAAGCCGTTGGTAGGTTTACGGAAGTACGTGGCCACATATCTAGACACAGGTCACGCACTTTCTGCAAATTACGAGCCAGTGATTCATGGGTGAGTAGCCGGTCCTCCATGGCGTACCAGGTGTGATTCAACAGTTTCAGATCAAAGCGAATTTAATGTCCAAGATGTCAACGTGAGCTCACCATCATTCTCCCCAAAGCAATGCACCACGGCTCTGGCTTTATGCCACCGACAGTAATAATAGTTACTCGTCGCTCAGTGGCTGGGCTCAAGTTATTTAATTTTACACGACTTCTTCAACTTGTGTGTCTAGAATCCGAACTACGTGTCTTTCCTAGCGACTCGAAACACCGTTGAGAGATGATGGCCAGATTACTGAAATTTTCCAATGTGCGGTCAGGGCTCTAGCCGCGACCTCTCGGTATACAAGCACCCCAGAGTAGGCCCGGCACGCGGGCAGTTATTCTGTTGGAAGGTGCCATCGTCTTGGGATGAGACATCAGGGAAGTGCAAGAATGTTCAAATAACTTACGGGTTTGCTGCCGTGTCACGTCGTCGACCACCGCCGATATTTCGACAGGTGAACACCCTGCCATTCTCAAGGTACAACTGCAAGGAGGAAGCAATGTGCAAGGCAGTTCAATACCTCGGTTCACAGAGGAGAAACAAAGAAGATACCACACACAGAACAAGTAACCGCAGAGTCAACACACAACCAAAGATAGCCAACATCAGAAACATCGATAGTGACTATTAATCAGCAGGTGAGGTAGCACTAATTCTGTCCCTCTGTTTTTTGATGAGAGACAGAGCCGGATTCCAAGCAGAATTTGCACAAAATCCACCATCTCTGTTTATAAGGTTGCTTCATAGTTTGATTTCAACAGCTTCCTTAATAACACTATCCCAATAGCTGTATGTGCAAGCCACAATCCCCGTGTTGTTGTATTCCATAGGATGACCGGTGTCAAGGCAATGTTCTGCAATAGCGGATTTGCTCGGCTGTTGTAAGCTTGTGTGACGCTTATGTTCAATACACCGGTCTTCCACAGTCCTGATTGACCAATATATGACATACCACAACTGCAAGGACGCCAACAGGGCCTTAATCTTAGAAGGTGACCGAAAAACACATTGCACATCATATTTCCGCAAAATACGTCCAATCCTGTTGGAAATGCTTCCTGCGTAAGGCAAAAAGGCCGTAGACTTAGGTGCCACTTCGTTGCTATCGTCACTCGCCCATTGCGCAGAAGGCTGATAGCGCAACGCACGCTTGATCTGCCTCTCACTATAACCATTCTGACGAAAGGTGACTTCGAGATGTGACAGCTCAGCTGCCAAACTTTCAGGGTCTGATATAACGTGGGCCCTGTGAACCAAGGTACGAAGTACTCCTTCACGCTGAGCGGGATGGTGACAACTATCAGCTCGCAGATAAAAGTCACTGTGAGTAGGCTTCCTATAAACAGAATGTCCCAACGTACCATCAGTCTTCCTTCTCACCAACACATCAAGGAAGGGAAGGCATGCATTCTTTTCCACCTCCATAGTGAACTAAATATTCGGGTGGATTGAATTCAGGTGTTCCAAAAACCGGTTTAAATTCTCACTACCGTGAGGCAAAACAACACAAGTATCGTCTACATATCTGAAAAAACATGCAGGTTTCATGGTCGCTGACTCCAATGAACGTTCCTCAAAATCCTCCATAAGCAAATTGGCCACAATAGGTGACAACGGGCTTCCCATTGCAACTCCATCAGTCTGTTTGTAGTACTGACCACTGAATAAAAAGTAAGTGGAAGACAACAAACCGGTAAGTTATTTTCACCGCCGGGAAAAGTTAAGGTCTCGCAAGTGCAAGGGTGTCAGTTAGTACGGTGAAGTATTATACAGGTGTTATGGCGAGACGGAACTACAAGCATCCGCCCATAACCGTGGGTTCTTTGATGAGACGGCGCATTGCAAATACGACATACATACTAATAACTGTAAGGACTGATACACTCACAAGCAATGGTCTGCAACGCGCCACGATAAGAGGACGTGTACAGAAGCGGAACCATAATAAATGATTTTGTGGTGTCACCGCCAGACACCACACTTGCTAGGTAGTAGCCTTTAAATCGGCCGCGGTCCGTTAGTATACGTCGGACCCGCGTGTCGCCACTATCAGTGATTGCAGACCGAGCGCCGCCACACGGCAGGTCTAGAGAGACTTCCTAGCACTCGCCCCAGTTGTACAGCCGACTTTGCTAGCGATGGTTCACTGACAAAATACGCTCTCATTTGCCGAGACGATAGTTAGCATAGCCTTCAGCTACGTCATTTGCTACGACCTAGCAAGGCGCCATTACGTTACTATTGATGCTGTAAAACACGTACCGTCAAGAGCGATGTTCACCGTTTATGGATTAAAGTTAAGTATTCCACAGCTACGTCCTTTTTTGCTAGTCTAATTTCCTTGTCCTGTTCCAGACCTCACGCCAGCCTGCATGAGCTAAAACGCGTGCCTTTCGGCTTCCTCTCAAAACCGGGTTGGCTCTCTTGCCAATCCACAACAGATTTAAATGACAGAGAGGCGTCGTGCTGTTAGGCCCATCGGCCAGTGTGGCCGAGCGGTTCTAGGCGCTTCAGTCTGGAACCATCCGACTGCTACGGTCGCAGGTTCGAATCCTGCCTCGGGCATGGATGTGTGTGATGTCCTTAGGTTAGTTGGGTTTAAGTAGTTCTAAGTTCTAGGGGACTGATGACCTCAGATGTTAAGTCCCATAGTGCTCAGAGCCATTTGAACCATTTTTGAACCTTAGGCCCATCAGCACCTTCTTTTGTGTGACCGGAGAGGTTAGTGTTACGCAACGCTCAGTCGATACGGCGACGTCATATGAAGTGGAAACGCGTAACCAAGTGCCACCATGCCTCACCGACATCACCGGCTGCAATATCGGCATGTGAGTGCGTTCGAACGGGGCAGGATGATTTGCGTTATGGAGGAGTGTCTGACGTTCCGTGACAATGTGGCTCGTCGGTGCTCGTAAACAGTGAGGCGTATGTGGAACCAGTGGAGAGAAGGGCCGTACTTAATACCGACAGGGTACTGGACGATGCAATGTGATCACAGCGCGAGGTGACCACCATGTTGTCCGCTTGGCCGCAATGGACAGAACAGCTTCCTCCAGAGTGTTGGCGCAATGTTGGAACTCTGCAACGGGGGTGGACACGCCAGTGACGACAGCTCGACACCGTCTTCCGCATACTGAACTTGTGGCACATATGCCATTCCAGCAGCTTCCATCGGCCAGAACCCACCAGAGCCACATACTGCAATGGGCACGTGAACGCAGACGGTGGCGTACTGAGTGGCAAACCGTACTGTTTCCCGACGAGTCACTCTTCACCTTGTCCTACAGTGATGCCTGCACAAGCGTTAAACGCCGCTTTGGTGAACGCAATCAGGCACGCTGTATTTGTACAATGAAGAGCCAAGTAAACTGGTACGCCTGCATAATATCGTGTAGGGCCTCCGCAAGCACGCGGAAGTGCCGCAACACGATGTGGCACGGACTCGATTAATGTCTCAAGTAGTGCTGAAGGAAACTGACACCATGAATCCTACATGTCTGGGGAGTTTGGTGGCCAGCGGAAGTGGTTAAACTCACAAGAGTGTTCCTGGAGCCACTCTGTAGCAAATCTGGACGTGTGGGGTGTCGCATTGTCCGCAAGTGCGTCGGAATAAACAATGGATATGAATGGATACAGATGATTAGACAGGATGGTTACGTACGTGTCACCTGTCAGAGTCGTATCAAGACGTATCAGAGCCTCCACCAGCTTGAACAGTTCCCTGCTGACACCCAGGGTCCATGGATTCATGAAGTTGTCTTCATACCCGTACACGTCCAACCGCTAGATACAATTTGAAACGAGACTCGTCCGACCAGGCAACATGTTTCCAGTCATCAGCAGTTCAATGTCGGTGTTGACGGGCCCATTCGAGGGGTTAAGTTCTGTGTCAAGGGTACACGAGTGGACCTTCGGCTCCGAAGGCCCGTATCGACGATGTTTCATTGAATGGTTCGCACGCTGACACTTGTTGATGTCCCAGCAGTGAAACCTGCAGCAATTTGCGGAAGGGTTGCACTTCTGTCGCGTTAAGTGATTCTCTTTAGCCGTGGCTCTGAGCACTATGGGACTTAACTGCTGAGGTCATCAGTCCCCTAGAACTTAGAACTAGTTAAACGTAACTAACCTAAAGACATCACACACAACCATGCCCGAGGCAGGATTCGAACCTGCGACCGTAGCGGTCGCGCGGTTCCAGACTGTAGCGCCTAGAACCGCTCGGCCAATCCGGCCGGCTCTTTAGCCGTCGTTGGTCCCTTTCTTGCTTGATATTTTTCCGGCCGCTGACCGATCGGTTCTAAGCGCTTCAGTCTGGAACCGTGCGACCGCTGCGGTCGCAAGTTCGAATCCTGCCTCGGGCATGTTTGTGTGTGCTGTCCTTAGGTTAGTCAGGTTTAAGTAGTTCTAAGTTCTAGTGGACTGATGACCTCAGATGTTAAGTCTCATAGAGCTATTTGAACGATTTTTCCGGCAGCGGCGATGTCGGAGATTTGATGTTTTACCGGATTCCTGATATTCACGGTACGTTCGTGAAATGGTCGTACGAGAAAATCCCCACTTCATCGCTATCTCGAAGATGCTGTACCCCATCGCTCGTGTGCCAATTATAAAACCTTCAGACTTGATAAGATGACATTGTAGCAGCAGTAACCGTTCTTACAACTTCGCCAGACACTTTTTGTCTTCCCCTCAGGGGCTCAGCATTCGTTTGCTGAGTACGGGGTTGGCGACCCTGGGACTCCTGAGCTGGGCGCTGGTAAGCGCCACCAGTCCTCTGTCACCGTAAGCTCTGGTCATACTTCAACCACCACCGTGAGGCGCAGCGGTGGAATGTTGTGCGTTTCGGAGAACCGGGGTCTTGGTTTCACCGCCTGGACTGCGAGGAAGGTACCCACATGTATAAAAAAAACCTCAACCTCAACGTGTGCTACGTGCTGAGGAGGTGAATGGCTGTTGAAGTGAAAAAGCCTTTAGCGAGCAACCCCAGTTGAATCCGGCTTGCTCAGGCGTGCAGGGCTCTGCATGGGTCGACGGTTGTTTCCCTATCGTCTCGTTGGATCCTCATGAAACTACTACTCCTGACGGGATGGGCGAACCGTCAGACAACACCTACACCCACTCCTCAAAGACAGCTCGGTTGGTCAGTCCTCCCGAAAAGAAGTCTCCGAGTAATAGTAACAGGGCATTAGTGTGCCATAACACTTTCATTGTAATCAAGCGAAACAGGGGAAGCTTTGAAAAGATATCCCCTTTCTATATTAACAGGACACTGGGAGGTATTGCTGGGTTTCTGAAAACTGTCAAACGACTACGTAATGGAACGCTTTTGGTTGAAACTGCTAATTCCAGCCAAATATCTAAGCTTCTGGAATGTAAGACCTTAGGCGACTACCCAAGCGAGGCTGAATTGCATAACACTCTTAACTATAGTAAGGGCGTGGTTACCTGCTCCGATATAATGGAGATGGACCCCGCGGAGTGGCGTGAAAAGTGGAAGAATGTGGGCGTCACAGAGGTGCAGAATTATATGAGGAAAGTCAATGGCAAACTGGAAAAATCGGCAACGTTTATTCTAACGTTTAGTATTCCCGAATTACTGGAACATATCCTTGCCGGCTATAGGCACCTTAAGATTCGCCCGTTTGTTCCTAACCCCATGCGATGCTATAAATCTCAAAGATTTTGCCATACCACTGTGGGATGTAATGGGAAGGCTACGTGTGGCAATTGTGGAGGCTCTGCTCACGAGTCAGGGACTTCTTGTACACTCCCTCCGAAATGTGTTAACTGCTCTGGGGATCACCCAGTGTGGAGCAGAAAGTGTGGAGTTTACAACGAGGAAAAGAAAATTCAAGAATTGAAAGTATAGAGACGCATGCCCTATGGTGAAGCTAAAAGGGCTTACAAAGCCATGCAACCACCGGTTTTTGCAACTTCTTTTGCATCAGCCCTTAAAACGCGAATAGCTAAGTGTGATGCCTTCACACACACTCAGACCACAGATTCAAGTACGAGCACATGCATCTGTGCCCTGAAGCGAAAGATCAGCTCCTTTCCTGTTTCAATCAGATTTAGTTATATGGACAGTACCCCACGACTTGAAAGGAGGCAATCTTAATTTCATTCTGGTAAC
This sequence comes from Schistocerca serialis cubense, assembly GCF_023864345.2. NCBI lineage: Eukaryota > Metazoa > Arthropoda > Insecta > Orthoptera > Acrididae > Schistocerca > Schistocerca serialis. Next base: position 124,456,226 of record NC_064643.1, read on the forward strand.
CAGGTAAGGACCGTAGCGCCCCTAAAAGTTATCGTAGTGTTGCCCTTTCTAGTTTTATGGGTAAGACTCTTGAACGCATGGTCAACCGCCGCCTCGTCTAGCTGCTCGAGTCCCGAGGTTACCTGAACCGCTCCCAGTGTGATTTCAGGCACTGCCGTTCCACTCTTGACGACTTAATTCTACTGGAGACGGCGATACAGGAGTCCTTCTTACCCGGAACCATTTAGTTTGTGCGTTTTTTGACCTCGAAAAAGCAAATGACACTACTTGGAAGTACAAAATCCTTCGCCAACTTCATGAATGGGAACTACGTGGACGCCTGCCGCTTCTGATCCAGTCCTTTCTCGAGGATAAGTGTTTTCGCTGTCGCATTGGCGATGCCATGTCTGATTGCTATGTTCAGGAGAATGGTGTGCCCCAGGGCAGTGTCCTCAGTGTCACATTGTTTGCCTTCGCTATCAATGGCATTTCGTCTGCAGTCAGGAGCCCTGTCAAATGCTCTTTGTTTGTGGATGACTTTGCAATCTTCTACTCTTCCTCTGATCTTACGACGACGACGAGGCAACTACACATGACCATTAGGAGGCTGGAAACCTGGGCCCAGACAACTAGTTTTCGGTTCCCACCTGAGAAGACTGTGTGTGTCAGTTTTAATCGTGCTCGTCGGAGTTTTAACCAACCAGAGCTTACAGTGGGGTACCGTATTTTACTTCTTCAAGACACAGTGCGCTTTTTGGGTTTATTATTTGACCAGAAATTAACATGGCTCCCACACCTGAAAGACCTACGATCAAAGGGCTGCCGGTTGTTGAACATTTTGAAATCCTTGGCGGAAAGACATGGGGAGCTGACAGGTCCCGTCTTCTACAGTTTTATGGGGCATTTGTTCGATCACGCTTAGACTATGGCAGCTTGGTCTATGGATCGGCCCGTCCTTCCTACTTCCGGATGTTAGATGCTGTCCACCATTCGGGAATTTGGATATCGACTGGAGACTTCCGGACCAGCCCAGTTCAGAGTATGTGTGCAAAGGCTGGTGAACCACCACTCTGGATTCTGCGACGTATCCTTTTGCCTCGACAGGTGCTGAAAATCTCAGCGTCACCCCAGTCATTCAGTTCAGTGATCCATCCCACCTTCGAACGACTGTTTTGGAATCGGCCCCAAGCGACCCAGCCATTTGGTATACATGCTACGGAGTGTCTCAAGGATCTGGATCTCTCGGGCATGAAAATACACACCCAGGGATGGAACGCACTGCCACCTTGGTGTCTTCGGAGCCCCAAAGTGATTTTAAGCTTGACGCAGTACCCAAAAATTGTACTCCAAATATGGTTCTTACAACTTTGTTTTCGTCTATTTTAAGTATGTATCATAGTTTTATCGTTATTTATACAGATGGATCCCAGCAGAGGAATGCTCTTGGTTTTTCTGTGGTTTTCCCGGATAGGGGTTTTAAAGTTAGTCTTCCAGAACGATTTACAAATTATGATAAGGAGTTATATGACATTCTAATGGCACTGGAGAGGTTTCACAGACAACACCGTACGAGTTTTCTTGTCCGTTCCGACTCTCTTAGTGCACTGCAAGCACTTCACCAAATGTATCCGATAGACCCGCTGATTCAGCTCATCCATGACTGTTTACAGCGGCTCCAACACGGTGGCAAGGAGGTGATCTTTAGCTGGGTCACGCTGGGATGCAGGGTAACGACATGACTGCATGCTGGGGTGGTGCTGTCCATCAGTGTCCCATCCCGTTGCACACCATTTAACATTTTTTTTAAATGTTAAGGATAATTAGTTGCCGTCTCTTCATCTAAGAATAGTTGATAAATGCAGCTAGCCGCTAACTTTGTGTAATGTCTTGTCTGTATAGACGTGTATCAGTTGCCTTTAAGATCCCTTCACCTTCACACATAAATCTCTACAGTAAAGTAAGGGGCTCCCATTTCTTGGCTGATCCGTGATAAGACAGGCGTAAAAGTTAGACGAATGGAGGATTATTAGTATTATCTCTATTTTCATTCGCTCTCTCTCTTTCTCTCCTTTATCTATGTGCAGTTTTTAATATAATATTTCATTACGTGAAATCAGCCAAATAGAATCTTTGGTGGAGTCCTTCGTCTTGGTAATCAGCGGCTGGCTTGCTGTAAGAGATCTTTACATTTATTATTACTGTTAAACACTGCATTCAGTCGGGAGAATCAATCGTGTGGACAATTTGTTCCTTTTACGAAAGATTGCGAATTCTAGATGTGTACGAAGCCTTTTTGGACGATTTAATACAGGCTCAGTGATTGCAGGTTCTCTTCGACACAGCTTAAACTTCCCCACTAATTACAGGACCAACGTGATCATCAAATGATTCAGAAAAAACTCATTCGTTCATTCACTCCAGAACAAAAAAGTCACAAACCTTATTTATGAAGGAAAGCGTGTATTAAATCCATCTCCAATACATGTCCAGACCTCCGGTGATTCCACGTCTTAATTATTTTCCGTTTACAGTCTCTTTCTCTTCAAACAAACCGCTAGCGGCACAAATGTTAATTGGCTCGCTTTAGCGAGAAGAAAAGCAGAATATGTATCTCTTAGAAACACGTCAATCCCTCAACAGATACTCCAGAAGCTGTCCTAGTTACCACTCTAACAACGATGGAGAATGCATATATGCATCTCTGTTATTTCAAAGAATAAACGCACTAGAAAATACTTTGGCGTCGTCGAGCTGTCGCCGCATATGTTACGAGAAAATCAGATCAGATACTTTTCCAAAGTGAATGAATGTGGATGGTTTGATTGACAATGATTAATTGGTGCGTGGAAGAGGGTATTTTCGGAGTGGCCGAGCGGTTCTAGGCGCTGCAGTCTGGAGCCGCGCGACCGCTACGGTCGCAGGTTCGAATCCTGCCTCGGGCATGGATGTGTGTGTTGTCCTTAGGTTAGTTAGGTTTAAGTAGTTCTAAGTTCTAGGGGACTGATGACCACAGCAGTTAAGTCTCATAGTGCTCAGAGCCATTTGAACCATTTTTTAGAGGGTATTTTCCGTGGGGACATTAGAATGCCCCTCGCAGCGAGCGAAGTTTGTGAGCCTAATTTTGATTTACCGAACACACTTCGCGAGCTATCTATTAGTGTGGGTAACCCGGAAGTGATGAGTGTCAGTCCTCCGACTGAAAAAAAATAATTATGTTTAAGACAGACGAAGAAAAGTAACATTGAAAACAGAAGAGATGAAGAGACAGGTACCGCGGCTGTACTGCTTTTACGTGCATCAAGGTGTTATGTTTGCTGTGCACAACCAAGGAAACTGTTATCAGGGTCTACCCATGCGGGAACTTTCTTAAGCAGGGAAACCTTAGAAAACCTCTTAAGCCTAGACCCCCAGCCTACGGTACATAGAAGATAGGAAAGCCTACAGATGAGAAACAATAATTTTGAAATTGATCTCTAAAGGAAAGATAGGGATCGATTTATATAACGATTTGGAGAAGAGTGATTTGTGCCTCTAGCAAAAAAATTTTACAATAAATAACTCGAGGGTTTTTTTTTTTTTTTTTTTTTTTTTTTTTTACAATATTGTTCCCAGGACAATATCTTGCGGTGCTGAAACTCCCCCGTATCTTGCATGTCCTCGACGTCCACATTTGTAGCCGGTCTTCTACGCGGCCCACAATGGCAAGAGTAGAAGAGACAGGGTTGCCAGATTTCACATGCAACATTCATTCCAAAAGAATTAGCAATGACCGAAAGGGAAACTCTTCCTGTAAAAAAACTGGTTAGGTTGCACCGTCCAAGATTCTCCTTTTTGAAAACAAAATCCCAATGGCTTCATACATCCTTTTTCTTACGATGTACTGCAAGGAATTTAGCCATTGACTTAAGGTTTCCATTTATCCATTGACTAATGCTGTTGCCGAAAACATCATAATATTTACTCTACTTTGAATTTTCTTTTGGACTTCGCATCACCACTTGTGCTTGTAAGTCCAAAAATTCTGACACATTTTCTGTCAATGATTTATTCTTCGTAATTTAAAGGATTCATGCAACTTGCAGTAGATTTTGGATTCAAATCATTGAATAATGGAAAGTGTGGTTCACTTTATACCAAGACATATCATTTATCTATACTCATAAAATTTTTATCCTAAATACATATATTTCTCCGCTTGATTGCTGTAATGTAAAAGTTATTAGTAGTGAGGAATGTGGATCCACTTCTTTCATTTATTCTCTGATTCATCCGGCATTCATACATGCACATATATGGAAATGGATTTTCAAACAAAATTCCAAAGTGAACACGACCCATTAAATAACTACTAATTCTATGAATCTTAGTTTCTTTTGACATTCAACAATAAATCAAGAACTCTTAACGTCTAATTATGACACTTTTTTGAAGTTCAACATCAATCAGTTTCCCCTCGCGTTTGATGCGAGTCTCTTACAAAGCATATCTGTGTCGACTATATCGATTCTAACTCTCGCGCCGACGTCAATTGTTTTGCGCGGGAAATTATCTTTAACGCCACTCATGATTCACTGCCTAAACGCATCACTTCACACGTTTACACATCTAAGCGTGCACTTAAAATTATATATGAGCATTCACTGGGGACCTCTTTTGATTATGCAGCGTCATTTTCGGGAAATATTTCTTTCTTCTTGAAAGTCATTCAAATCCTTTATAATTCTTGATGACATTAGCAATGCTAAAGTTCTACGTTTACCCAAACACAGGTGAAGCCTATCTCCACTATCTTCTTTGCAGCACTCGATAGTAATAGTTAGTCACTATTTCTACAATCTGTGTCACTGATTAATTATTTCAGTTTAAAGTTTTCTAACACTAAACTCACACAGTTTATTGTTATATTTTTACGAGCGTTCATCTCTGTCACTCGCAATGGGGAGCAGTATGGGCTTGCAGAGGGTTCTATCAAACCCCATTTCAACATGTGATCTATTTCCTTTTGAACTTGAGCCTTTAACCTCGAGGGAACAGAATAGAAAGTTCTACAATACGTTTCGTGCGGCTTAACATAGAGATGGCATATGTATCCCTTAATAACTCCTGGTCTTTCATCAAAAACGTTTTCATACGTGAATAATAATTCATTGAGCTGCTTCTTCTGATCTTCGATAATGCAGTCGGATTCATTTAACTTTTCAAACACTAATTGACCGAAATCTTCTTTGACTTGGAACTCATTAATTACGTGCTCTTTCGAATTTTGGGCCGTCCTGATTACTTGCACACTGATCCCACAATTATATTTTCTCGTAAGGCTTTTTTTTTCAACAACTCCAACTCAATTTCTTGTTTATTAACATTCAACCAAATTTTTCGGTTTTAAAATCTATTCTGCATCCGTACTGACGTAGGCTGTCGACTCCGATAATGCAATCTACCACCAAATTTTTCACAACGAGGAATGTGCTTAATATTGCTACATTTCCGACTTCCACACCAAGTAGTGACTGCACCTTTACATTAGCCGATCGAGCCCCAACGGCGCCTATTATTCTTCAATTTTGAACTGGAAATACTGGTACTCGTCTTATATTTCTGATCCTGTTGAATAGTGCCTCCGAAATAACATTTGTGGTTGCAGCTGCGTCTAAAATCGCCACCATAGGTACGGTCTCCATAATGACTTGCACTTCGGCTACTGCCACCTGTTCCTTATCCTCATCTTGTGGTTCTAAGTCCTCGGTCAGTTCATCTGCCAGTAATCGTCCATCATTATACGTTAGCATGGGTACATATATCCTGTTGCCCCTCAACAAATTGTTGACCGCTCCTCCGGGGCACTAGTGGGTCCTTACAAGTTTGTTGGATTTTGATTTGTCTGCCGGTTGAAATCATCCGTCACTTCGGTAATTACCGGTTGATTCGTAGATGTCCGTCCCCACTGATGTTGGCTATTTAAATTCATTCCGCCCGGTTGATTCCACTTTCTATTATTGTTATTATTCCAGGCTTGGGGTCTGAAATTTCTTTCGTTCCCCCACACGGGACTGTATCTTTTCCCGTTCCTGTTGTTCCTTGAATAGCCCCTCGCAAGACAATTGCCGGGATTACTATTGAGATTTTGAGGGGTTTCTCCATTATTTAACGATCTCTATTCATTCCCTTTAAGTGTCGATTGATCGCCATTGGTATAACACATACTTCCACCTTGCCTACCGTTTGGCGGAGGTTCTATCTCGCTATATTGGAATCTGTTATTACGGGCTTTCTGGTTGTTCTCTTCGATAATATCTGTATGGTCTAACGTCGTGAGGAACGACTCCAAGTCTTTGTCGTTGCCGTAAATCAATTGATTCCGGATGCTAGTTGGTAGTCTTGCCTTAAGTATGTTTATTATGTCTGGCAAGGGCATAGGTCTGTCCAAGTATCTCGTTTTATTTATTAATTTTTCGAAATACTTTCTAAGGCTTCCTTTCGAAAAGGAGAAAGGCTCTGGGTAGAGCACCTCCTGCCTTAGGCGTTCCTGTACCCCTTCTGACCAGAACTTTGCTAAAAACGCCTTCTCAAAATCGTCATAAGTCGAGCAAACAGAAGTCATGTCCGAGGCCCAGATCGCCCCCGAACCTTGTATATATCCTGTAACAAAACTGATCTTCTGCCACTCCGACCAATTTCTGGGTAGCACTCCTCTGAAACTTCGAATAAAAACAATTGGATGGACCCCCCTTTTGTCAGGGATAAAAATCTGGAATTGCCGATGCTTTAACATTTTTTCTTCGGCATGGCAAAGGCTTTCGTAATCTCCGTTAGATAAGAATTCACGCGAACAACCAGCTTGTGGCAATTTAATGTTTGAATTACTTACACAAGTCGGTATTGTGTGCGAATGGGCAGTAACTGGCTCTATAGTCGCTGCCAACTTCTGCTGCTGCCCTGTATTCATTTGTTCTGAGCTTTGTTGTGAAGCGCGCATCGACTCTTCTATCGTTTGATTCCAATGCTCAAAATCAGCACCTAACTGCTGTCGCACCTCCTCAAGTCCTTTCGCAAACAAATTCTCTTCCTGTTTGCCAGATAAACTCTGGAATGCTGCCTTAACATTTTGCTCAACGTTTTCACACATTAGCCTTTTGTTTTCTAATGTGATTTCGGATAATTTACCCGTTAATACGTTAATTTGGTGGTCTATAACGTCTTGACGCTCTGTCAGATGTTCAACGCTTTCCTTTAGGTTAGTCTGTGTACGTGCCAATTCAGGAAGTTGCGCAATTGCACATGACATGGCGTCTTGCTTTTGTAATAATTACGGAACCATTTCCACTCGTTCCCGTACAGTATCTATCTTAATAGCCACATACTCCTTCGTTTCGACACGTACGCTGTGAGTAGATTCCTCACATTGTGCTTTCACCAATTCTATTTTTGCAGTTAACTTTCATTCCCTCTCTTCGGCCTGATCTTTGAGTTCCTTGGTCTTCGCTTCTATCCGCTGCTCTTATGCGGAAAAACTGTCTTGTAACTGCTGCTTAATCTCAGTCTGGACTAATTTCATTTCTTCTTGAGTTTGAGTGACTGTCACTAATTGTGCTTTAATATCGGTTTTCAGATTTTCCTGCCCTTCAGTAACTGAGGCTAATTTCGCGTTAATGTCGGTTTTCAGATTTTCCTGCCCTTCAGTAACTGAGGCTAATTTCGTATTCAAATCATTTTGCCCTTCAGTAACTGAGTCTAATTTCGCGTTGATGTCGGTTTTCAGATTTTCCTGTCCTTCAGTAACTGAGGCTAATTTCGTATTCAAATCATTTTGCCCTTGAGTAACTGAGGCTAATTTCGTATTCAAATCATTTTGCCCTTCAGTAACTGAGGCTAATTTCGCGTTAATGTCGGTTTTCAAAGTATTCATGCTCTCGGTTATCATCAGCATCTGTCTCATGATAATTACCAATGGATCTATTCCATGCTGCGTACTTGCGGTTACACCTCCAGCCGTGTCTACAGTGCGTTCTATTGCGCTATCTGTAGCCATCGGTCCTACAACACTTCTTACTGCATCATTATTATCAGTGCTAACAGCTGAAGGCTGTTGCGTGCTGCTATGCTCTGCTTGACTCATCCTAAACATTACCCTAGTTAAAACCATATAAATGTTCTACTGTCACTATATATAACTCCCTTCTACTGTCACTATACGTAACTCCGTTCACACAAGAATACTTCTGTGTCTACAGATAAATGCAACTGGGACAGGTCAATCAAAACACATCTAACATGAACACAATTAATCAATGTTCAAATATACAGATAAATGCAACTGGGACAGGTCAATCAAAACACATCTAACATGAAAACAATCAATGTTCTAATAACACATAACACTAAACAGACGGGCGTATACTTCAACCGTATTAGCAAGGTTTAATAATAAAAATTTAGAAATCACCTTTTCTCTGCGCCCAGCCTGCTGTCTTTCGGCTTTATTTGTAGATCCAATTATATCACCTGCGAGTCTTTCCTCGCTGTGAGCGTCAGTTAGGTTAGCTCGTCGTAGTTGACATGAAACAGAGAACAAAATTATCTTAGCAACGTCCAAAAACGTGTCCTGTCACGGATTGGCCATTTTAACATTTTTTAAAATGTTAAGGAGAATAACTTGCCGTCTCTTCATCTAAGAATAGATGATGAATGCAGCTAGCCGCTAACTTTGTGTAATGTCCTGTCTGTATAGACGTGTATCTGTTGCCTTTAAGATCCCTTCACCTTCACACATAAATCTCTACAGTAAAGTAAGGGCCTCCCATTTCTTGGCTGATCCATGATAAGACAGGCGGAAAGTTAGACGAATGGAGGATTATTAGTATTATCTCTATTTTCATTCGCTCTCTCTCTTTCTCTCCTTTATCTATGTGCAGTTTTTAATATAATATTTCATTACGTGAAATCAGCCAAATATAATCTTTGGTGGAGTCCTTCGTCTTGGTAATCAGCGGCTGGCTTGCTGTAAGAGATCTTTACATTTATTATTACTGTTAAACACTGCATTCAGTCGGGAGAATCAATCGTGTGGACAATTTGTTCCTTTTACGAAAGATTGCGAATTCCAGATGTGTACGAAGCCTTTTTGGACGATTTAATACAGGCTCAGTGATTGCAGGCTCTCTTCGACACAGCTGAAACTTCCCTACTAATTACAGGACCAACGTGATCATCAAATGATTCAGAAAAAACTCATTCGTTCATTCACTCCAGAACAAAAAAGTCACAAACCTTATTTATGAAGGAAATCGTGTATTAAATCCATCTCCAATACATGTCCAGATCTCCAGTGATTCCACGTCTTAATTATTTTCCGTTTACAGTCTCTTTCTCTTCAAACAAACCGCTAGCGGCACAAATGTTAATTGGCTCGCTTTAGCGAGAAGAAAAGCAGAATATGTATCTCTTAGAAACACGTCAATCCCTCAGCAGATACTCCAGAAGCTGTCCTAGTTACCACTCTAACAACCATGGAGAATGCATATATGCATCTCTGTTATTTCAAAGAATAAACGCACTAGAAAATACTTTGGCGTCGTCGAGCTGTCGCCGCATATGTTACGAGAAAATCAGATCAGATACTTTTCCGAAGTGAATGAATGTGGATGGTTTGATTGACAATGAATAATTGGTGCGTGGTAGAGGGTATTTTCTGTGGGGATATTACAACCATTATCTCATTTTCTGACAGATGCATCATGCGTCAGTGGGAGACTGAAGGTTGCAGGTGCCTGACAACAAACTGCAGTCGCTCAAACCGACCACAAAAGCTTGGCGGACTTCGTGTCAGCCTCACCGCAGGAAGGAGGTTTTGCTTACCAGACTGCGCATCGGGCATAGCCCTTTCACACATGGCTTCTTCCTCTGGGGAGAGGATCCACCTTTCTGTGAATTCTGTGGCGTGCCGCTTTCAGTTCATCATATTCTGGCTACGTGTGTCCTGTATACTGATAATAGGGCAGCCCTCAGTCTCGCTGGAGATCTGCCCACCGTCCTCGCAGAAACCGATACCAGTGCTACCAGAGTGATGAGATTTTGTGAACTGTCAGGCCTCATGCCTAATCTGGTGGGGAAGCGCGGCAGACTTCAGTCCGTTATAAACTGCTCTGCCTGTGGGGACAACCTTCGTCCCCACCCATGAGATTTCATGTTGACTTTTCGTCAGGGCGCTGATGACCGTGATGTCGAGCGACCCCTCAGCCCAACTCATCATCACATCGCTTGTTGTCTTTATAGGCGTTGCCGACCGCAGTGCTATATTCTGCCTGTTTACATGTCTCTGTATTTGAATATGCACGCCTTTACTACTTTGTTTGGCACTTCAGTGTATAACACGCGATGCCCCCTACTATGTCTTCAGGACAATCTGAACAGCCTGTGGCACTGCCCCTGCTACAATCCATTCCACATGCGATATTTCGGCCACGACGCTAGAAAACTGCAGGAAGACCTACAGAGGATTGATGCATGGTTCATGGTGTGGAAATTGATCCTCAACATTGACAAATGTAATGTATTGCCGATACATAGACAGAAAGATCCTTAATTGTATTACTGCAAAACTGCAGAGCTAGCACCGGAAGCAGTTACTTCCATAAAATATCAGCCGGCCGGAGTGGCCGAGAGGTTCTGGGCGCTACAGTCTGGAACCACGCGACCGCTACGGTCGCAGGTTCGAATCCTGCCTCGGGCACGGATGTGTGTGCTGTCCTTAGGTTAGTTAGGTTTAAGCAGTTCTAAGTTTTAGGGGACTGATGACCTCAGATGTTAAATCCCATAGTGCTCAGAGCCATTTGAACCTCCTACGTACAAATCGTAGGATAACATTAGAGACACTCGAGCCACGCTGAGGCTGACCAGGAACCGTTCTTCCCGCGAACGGTGCAAGACTGGAACAGGAAAAGGGGAGAGTGACACTGGTTCACATAGTACGCTCCGCCACACACCGCAAGTTGGCTTGAGGAGTATAAATACCGATTATGTGGGAGGAGACGCTCAACGAACTCCAGCCGCATACGCTGCAGAAGATGCGTCGCACTTCACGAAGAGTTTTTTTTTCCCAAAGAAATTTTGAGAGCGTACGTTATAAGCATGGTCGGCCAACATATTACTTCCTCCCGTACACCGACCGCTTGCGAAATGATCGCGACTAGAGAACCAGAGAAATTAGATGCCATGCGAAACTTTACAAGTAATCATTCTTCCCATGCGCCATTCGTAAGTGGTACCCTCCTCCATGCAACTGTAAAGTAGCTTGCGAATACGGCTGTAGATGTAGATACAGGGTGACAATTATTAAACAATATGAAAAAGCACGTAAATTATTTACAAACTACGGCGTGCATACACTTTATTCAACATGTAAACGCCACTACAGATATTCGAATTTAGGTTATGACATGTTCGATATGCTTGCCATCATTGGCGACGAGCAGCAAAATTCTGTATGACCGCTGACATGTCAGAACAATGACGCTGTCGATGACCTCCTGAATGGCTATTTTCATCCCAGTAATGGGTCTGTGATTATTGCGGTACACCTTGTCTTTAATATAGCCGCACACAAAGGAGTCGCCTGTGTTTAGATCCGAAGAACATGCTGGCCAATTGAGGCCCATGGCAGTGGCCTCTGGGTACCCAAGAGCCAGACTGCCGTCCCCACAGTTCTCCTTCATACATCACTCTCCTGTTTCGAAGGGGTCGAGCTCCGTCTTGCATATACCACATCTTTTCGACATCAGGGTCACTTTGGATAAACGGGATGAAATTATCTTCCAAAACCTTCACGTGCTTTTCGGTAGTCACCGTGCTATCAAAAGAATATCGCACCGATTACTCCGTGATTGGACGTTGAGATTGAAGAGACTTCTCGATCGCGAAATACGGGTTCTCAGTGCCTCAATCGCGCCAATTTTGCTTATTGATGAACCATCCAAATTTAAGTGGGCGTAGTCGCTAAGCCATGCGCATATTACACTGAATCGCCAAAGAAACCGGTATAGTCATGCGTATTGAAGTATGGAGATATTTTAACAGGCGGAATACGGAGCTGCGGTCGACAACGCCTATATAAGACAAGAAGTGCCTGACGCTGTTGTTAGATCGGGTACTGCTGCTACAAGGGCAGGTTATCAACACTGAACAGCGTTTGAACGTGGTTTTATAGACGGCGATGGGACACAGCATCTCCGAAGTAGCGATGAATTAGAGATTTTCCTATACGACCATTTCACGAGTGTACCGTGAATATCAGGAATCGGTCAAATAACAAATCTCCGACATCGCTGCGGCCGGAGAAAGGGCCTGCAAACACGGTACCAACGACGACTGAAGAGAATCGTTCAGCGAGACAGAAGTGCAACCCTTCCGCAAATTGCTGCAGATTTCAATGCTGGTCCATCACCAAGTACCAGCGTGTGAACCATTCAACGAAACATCATCGATATGGGCCTTCGGAGCCGAAGGCCCCTTCACATGACTGAACAACAGAAAGCTTTACGCCTCACTTGGGCTCGTCAACACCGACACTGGACTGTTGATGACTGGATAGTTGTTGCCCGGTCGGACGAGTCTCGTTTAAAATTTCATCAAGCGGATGGACGTGTGCGTGTATGGAGACAACCTCATGAATCCGTGGACCCTGCATGTTCAAAAAGTGGTTTAAATGGCTCTAAGCACTATGGGACTTAACATCTGAGGTGATCAGTCTCCTTGGCTTAGAAATACTTAAACTAAAGTAAGGACGTCACACATATCCATGCCGGCCGGAGTGGCCGAGCGGTTCTAGGCTCTCCAGTCCGGAACTGCGTGACCGCTGCCTCGAGGATGAATGTGTGTGATGTCCTTATGTTAGTTAGGTTTCAGTAGTTCTAAGTTCTAGGGGACTGATGACCTCAGCAGTTAAGTCCCATAGTGCTCAGAGCCATTTGAACACATATCTATACCCGAGGCAGGATTCGAACCTGCGACCGTATCAGCAGCGCGGTTCCGGACTGAAGCGCCAAGAGCGGCTCGGCCACAGCGGCCGGCGACCCCGCATGTCAACAGCGGACTGTTCAAGTTGGTTGAGGCTGTGTAATGGTGTGAGGCATTTGCATTTTGAGTGATATGTGTACCCTGATACGTCTAGATACTGCTCTGACAGAAGACACGTACGTAAGTATCCAGTCTGATCAGCTGCATCCATTCATACCTATTATGCATTCCGACGGACTTGGGAAATTCCAGCAGACAATGCGACACCCCACACATGCGGAATTGCTACAGAGTGGCTCTAGGAACATTCTTCTGAGTTTAAACGCTTCTGGTGTCCACCAGACTCCCCAGACATGAATATAATATACACCCTCGAACTCTTACGGATTTATGGACAGCCCTGCAGGATTCATGGTATCGTTAGTCGAGTCCATGCCACGTCGTGTTGCCCCACTTTTGCGTGTTCGTGGGGGCCCTACAAGATATTAGGTAGGTGTTCCAGTTACTTTGGCTCTTCAGCGTAATTCCCATCATGCCCCGCGCCAATTGTGTACTTCGAACGTCTTAATGCAAACCGTTCGGAAGTTACGACGATTTTACTTCGTGTAGTTCAATATCTCTTCAGTGATATTGAATGCAGTGACATGTGTGGGTACTGCCATTTCACGTGTCAGAGCATAACTGCAGGTGCGTGAGCGATGAATTTCCCCTCTCTGGCCGTACTACGTTCCGCATGGAATCACGTATTAATTGTTTTTTTGCGTACTCTCAAACGTCGGTGATTGCTGGCCCACAACGGTACAGGTTTGTAAACGGAGCCTCCGCGACAGCGCGGGCAGACGGAGTAGGAAGTGGCCGGCAGTGGGCGTGGAGCCGCTGCCAAGACGCCGTTTCGGCGGTCCCCGCATTCCGGCACGGCTGCGTGGCGGCAGCTGTATGGAAATGCGCGGCGCGGCCCGGCGCGTGCGGAGCTGCACTGAGCCGGGCTGGCGGCTGTGCGCATGCGCGGCTGCTGCCGCCTCTGCCGCCGCAAGGTCGCCCGCAGTGGACCACGCCCGGCGCGCAGCAGGCTCCAGGCTCCAGCTGCCGGCTGCTGGAGAGGAGGTCCGCGCCTGCAGAGAGGCTCTGCGGGTCACCGGGTCACGGGCGCGCGGCGTGGCGCGGGCAGGACGGACTCCGGTGCGCATCCCGCCTCTCGTGCACCGTCTGCATCAGCGGTTCCCAACAGTTCCTACCTCGTGCACTCCTCCCCCCCCCCCCCCTCCATCCTTCCTTAGCAACCCCAGAGTATCTCATTCCCCTATGTTTATATATTTCATTTATTGTATATGGTGATTTTTTTCACCGTGTACAAAGGATTGATCGATGAGAGGATACAGAACAAAAGAGGTCTAATGAACTTGCACTACTGGCCATTAGAATCGCCACACCAAGAAGAAATGCAGATGACAAACGGCTATTCATTGCACAAATATATTATACCAGAAATGACATGTGATTACATTTTCACGCAATTTGCGTGCATAGATCCCGAGAAATCAGTACCCGGAACAACCACCTCTGGCCCTAATAACGGCCTTGATACACATGGGCATTGAGTCAAACAGAGCTTGGATAGCGTGTACAGGTACAGCTGCCCATGCAGCTTCAACACGACACCACAGTTCATCAAGAGTAGTGACGAGCCAGTTGCTCGGCCACCACTGACCAGACTTTTTCAGTTGGTGAGAGATCTGGAGAATGTGCTGGCCAGGGCAGCAGTCGAACATTTTCTGTATGCATAAAGACCCGCTCACGAGCTGCAACATGCGGACGTGCATTATCCTGCTGAAATGTAGGATTTCGCAGTGATCGAATGAAGGGTAGAGCCACGGGTCGTAACACATCTGAAATGTAACGTCCACTGTTCAAAGTGCCGTCAATGCGAACAAGAGGTGACTGAGACGTGTAACCAATGGCACCCCATACCATCACGCCGGGAGATGCGCCAGTATGGCGACGACGAATACACGCTTCCAATGTGCGTTCACCGCGATGTCGCCAGACACGGATGCGATCATCATGATGCTGTAAACAGAACCTGGATTCATTCGAAAAAATGACTTTTGCCATTCGTGCACCCAGGTTCGTCGTTGAGTACACCATCGCAGGCGCTCCTGTCTGTGATGCAGCGTCGAGGGTAACCGCAGCCATGATCCATGCTGCTGCAAACGTCGTCGAACTGTTCGTGCAGATGGTTGTTGTCTTGAAAACGTCCCCATCCGTTGACTCAGGGATCGAGACGTGGTTGCACGTTCCATTAAAGCCATACGGATAAGATGCCTGTCATCTTGACTGCTAGTGATACGAGGCCGTTGGAATCCAGAACGGCGTTCCGTATTACCCTCCTGAACCGATTCCCTATTGTGCTAACAGTCATTGGATCTCGACCAACGCGAGCAACAATGTCGCGATACGATAAACCGCAATCGCGATAGCCTACAACCGGACCTTTATCAAAGTCGCAAACGTGATGGTACGCATTTCCCCTCCTTACACGAGGCATCACAACAACGTTTCACCAGGCAACGCCGGTCAACTGCTGTTTGTGTATGAGAAATCGGCTGGAAACTTTCCTCTTGTCAGCACGTTGTATGTTTCGCCACCGGCGCTAACCTTGTGTGAATGCTCTGAAAACCTAACCATTTACATATCACAGCATCTTCTTCCTGTCGGTTAAATTTCGCTTCTGTATCACGTCATCTTCGTGGTGTAGCAATTTTAATGGCCAGTAGTGTACATAGCTGTGTATTTGAATACGCACACCTATAGCAGTTTCTCTGGCGCTACATTGTACATAAAGGGAAAAGTTGGTAGCAAAAATCTCCAAAAGTTGTCGATCAATTTACTTCACATTTTTACATTATACTCTTACAAACAATACGCTATTTAAAACTTCCTGGCAGATTAAAACTGTGTGCCCGACCGAGACTCGAACTCGGGACCTTTGCCTTTCTGTAAAGTTTGGAAGGTAGGAGACGAGATACTGGCAGAAGTAAAGCTGTGATTACCGGCCGTGAGTCGTGCTTCGGTAGCTCAGATGGTAGAGCACTTGCCCGCGAAAGGCAAAGGTCCCGAGTTCGAGTCTCGGTCGGGCACACAGTTTTAATCTACCAGGAAGTTTCATATCAGCGCACACTCCGCTGCAGAGTGAAAATCTCATTCTGAATACGCTATTTATTTTTTGATATAGATCGTGTATAAGCATGTTGTGCTATGCTGTGCCCTGGAAATGTACATTTTCTTTCCCGCCGCCATTTGAACTACAACAGCAGGGTATTTAAACATTAGACAGATAGCTTCCATACATAAACTTTCTCCTTATAAATAAATTTAAACAAAAGTTGCATGAGACTATTTGCTGTTTTGTTTTCTTTTTCGCAATCGGTTTTAATATAAAACAGGAAAGGTGTACTCATGGCATATCGGAATATCATTAGAATACTACTATGGAATCTGAATCGTCAAAAACATCGTAATTCTAGTCTCTCACAGATTAAGACCTTGAGAAATAATGTCATTGAAGCTACTAATCTCACAGATGAAGCAGTAACGGACGTCTGTCATATCCTATATAGGGTTTACCTATTCTCTTCTGCGACTTCATTTACCAGTCAAGGATTCGTTGGCAGTAACGATAACCAAAGCTGAAAGTCAGAGAGAGGGGAGAGGAGGACATTGGTGGAGCTGAGGGGTAGGAGGAAATGGATATAGAGAGGGAGGAGATGGCCAGAAATAAGGTGAGGAGGAGATGGAGGGAGATAGGGAGGAGGAGGAGATGTACAGAAGGGGGGGGGGGGGGAGGGGAGGGAGAGATGGACCCAATTTCTATACATACTTAGCAATCATACAGCGATACATTGCCGTGTTCGCTAGTAATTTCATACTTTTAAAAGACTGTATTTGGTCAACAACGTGAAAAACTTTTCAGAACATAAAATTGCTAAAAACGTAGAATTTCTTTTCTTCAAGTCAGGTGAAGTCCTAAGATCAGTATGGTCTCACGTCGATCCGTATTTTTCCGGAACCGAAACTGACTTCCAAGGTAAGTTTCTACCAGTTTCTTTTTTTCGTTCATCTGCAAATAGTTCGCGTCAGAATTTTGCAACCATGACTTAGTATACTGATGGTTTCTAATGTGGAACAGTTACGTCAGGTTATATTCTCCCAAAGATCTCAACCATTTTGTGGGAAAGTCAACAGTTCCTCTTCAACATGTACTTTCAGTAACCGCGCTGTTATGAAATCAGTGCTAACTTTCACTAAATGTTAAAAAAATTTTGAAATTACAATAAATGGAAAAAGTTCAAAGTGGCCTTGTCGTAATCCTGTCGGACAATCCCTCTTCTTTCCGCAGATGTGCTCTACCAATTCTCTGCTTTTTTAGTTAAATGCAACACTCAAAATTTGTTGAACATTTGTAACTTATTAGTTTCAGGATGGTTAGCATGTTTATTAGCATGTTTGTCAGTCGCAAGCCTCATTCACAGGTGATACCTACCATCTATTCGGCCGTCTCTTCACAGGATCATACTATTCGCAACCTAATTTTTGGAACTAACTACCAGAAAAATACCAATGGTGTCCTGGGAAACCCTCGAATCACTGTATAGGCTGAAGGCTAGCACCATAAATCCAGGAATACTTATGTATGTGCACAATCCTCATATTTGGGGAAAATTCACTCCATAAGTGCAAAATTGCTGGCAAAAAGTATGTCCTACTACATGATCGATCGGAATATTGTTCCGAAAGGTCGCAACCTTCTTAAGTAACACGAAGTTATCTTGTATCAAATTCAATGTACATATAATACGTTATGGATTGAGGTCTGGGGGAATTATTCAACTCTAGATAACTCGTCACTGCTGGCTCGGAAGTGATACTTTACAATACGGTTTCACATAGTTAACCTCTACAATGAATCTAAAAGTCCTCTTTTCCTGGCGTTTATCTGATCGTACAGGGAACTGTGGGGTGTCGGTTGCAGTGTTGCGCAAACCTCTATGTTGCCAACGTCCAAACTCTGGTGACCTACACAGAAGTTATAATGTTACTTAAAATCCGTCTTGATTGCAAATTTTTTTTTTATTATTCATATGACTGCTCATATGAATAATAAAAAATTTGCAATCAAGACGGATTTTAAGTAACATTATAAAATCACTGATTGCTGTTATCCCATAAGACATTATGTCTGTTTTTGCTGCACAGAAGTGACTCATGCCATACGATCATGTGATTTATTTAAAAAAATAATAATGTCACGCAATAGAAATGTCTCACTGGATGATAAATAGTAGGGTGATCCAATCAAACATGATGATATGGATACCATACCACGCACTGATCAGCCAAAACATTATGACCACTGCCCACCACGACGTTAGATGCTGCGTGGTGACTTTGGGGGCACGTGACGAGGTAACAAAAGTATTTAAGCAGAGCACACACGGACGGGTTATCATCCTAGTCAAGATAAGGACCCCAAATGGGGAAATCCATTGAGATAAGCAACTTTGACAAAGGGCAGATTATTATTGCGCAGAGAATGTGAACGAGTATCTTAAAAACGTATAAGATGGTCGAATGTTCACGTGCTACTGTCGTGGGTATCTATGGAAACAGGTAGAAGGACAGTGAAACTACTACTAGGCGCTAAATAGTTGGACGTCCACGACTCTTCACAGGACGTGGGGTTCGGAAGCTTGTCTGCTCTGTAGAGATGGTGACCTGCGTCATCTCTGTGGAAAGAGCACAATATTGGTACACTCACAGGTGCTTCGGAGCACACCAATCATGATACATTGTAAGAACCCATCAGAATTCTCAAAAACTAAACCGAACGTTATTTGGCGGATCCCTCCTGAGGTAATGAAGATCCACATACAAGTCTCAGGCAGGTGACACCTGGCTACGCAAAAGGCTTCTAAGAACAACACCGCGTTTTTTCAGCATAAAGCGGCTGTCCCATGTTCTGCCTGGAGAGCATGCGGTGGGGGAACTGCATGCCTGTGTCTACCTGAGGGTGCAACTTTTTTCGCCTAGGATTATAAACATTTTTATGGTTCCCATCAACTCTTAGAAGAACTTTTATATCTTGTTAGCCAGTTCGTAAGCTCCTTCCATCCCTTCAGCATACTAAAAATAGAAGTGGACAGAAAGCAATAAAAGGAACAGTGACTGGAAATGCTGAATCTTGACTGCTATTATTATGCAGCGTTAGTGACTGACTACATGCTCAAGGGAAATGAGCACAGAAATATTCTGAAATATGTTGGGTGACAGTCTCAGAGAAAACTGGGCACCTAACAGAACGCCGTTTTCCATGATGTGACCAATTTAATAAAATTTTTGTGGGTGGATGCCCTTCTTATCACCACAATCTTCAGTTAACGTAAGGGAGGGGAAGTCACGGGCAGTGTCTGTATATTATGTAAACTTTATTTTTCGTGTTATCGTATTTCAACTGTTTGTGTATAGTATTTTCTGAGGTGGGGTTTGGGACCAGCTCAGCATTCGTTTAAACTAGACTGGAAAACCACCTAAAAACCACATTGAGTTTGGCAGGTCTACCGGAGTAATGTTCGCTAACCCGCCACGTAGTTTCGAGCTGGATCTGGCTCATCTCCACATGTCCTAAACTAACGCACTGGGGGTTAAGCTACTCGAGAAGGTTAGCAGAGATTATTCCAACCTCGGCAAAAATTAAGAAAGGTTTTCTGCGTGTAGCACCGTGCCATCTCATAAAGTAACTGTCAACAGATGCACGAAATTGACGCTTCAGTCACGGGTGCTACTGTGTGCTTTCTGCCTACTAATGGAGAATAAGGTATACTGTGTTGGCCCGCACATCTAAGCTCACCAGAAAAAAAATTAGATACCCCTAGAGAAATCATTACAAGCATCATTTAATACCGTGTAATTCCGTTCCTGTACTTCTTTTCTTTTGGTTTGTTTTATGGCGCAGAAACAACCAGGGTCATACGCGCCTGTATCAGAACCATACAACACGAAGACGAAACAGGAAACGACTAAACGTTAAGCCCAATCGACGGAAGCAGAGACAGCTAAAAAATTGGGGAAAGATTCATAAAATTCGCTGTAGAGACAACGGAGGTCCTGAACTAAAGATTAAATGTCCTTCGCCATATTACTACGATGGATAAAAAGTAAAACGCGATCAACAGCCCGCGCATCGTTCACTAAAACGGCCGATAACTGAGACGGCAAACATAAACGAGAACTGGTTAAAAAAAGGGCATTCCGTTAGGAAATGGCGAACCGTCAAAGCTCGAGGCCAATGAGCACAAAGTAGTGAGCGATCACCACTTAACAAATGGCGATGGCTAAAAAGACAGTGCCCAATATGCAATCTAGCTAAACTTATCTCCTCACGGCCAGAGGGTCGAGAGGAGATCGTGGAAGCCGCTGGGAGAAGTTAAATTCACTGGAGCGTGTTTCCGTGCAGGGAAGGCCGGAGGTCATGCCCACCTGACAGACGACAAGACAGACATCATCGGAGGGAATGGAAGATATGGTGAGCTGAGGAGCACTGCAGCCCTGGCAGCAGCGTCAGCGGCCTCGTTTCCTGTCAGATCGACGTGACCAGGGACCCATGTAAACATCGCAGTGGCTCCATCAAGAGTGAGCAAGCGACAGCTTTCCTCGACCCGTTGGAAGAAGGGATGGACAGTGTGAGCACACCGAGGCTCTGAAGGGCACAGAGAGAGACGGAGAGGAGGACACAATTGAAAATCCTGTGTCGCCGGATGTCTTGCGTGACCTGATACAGAGTGAAGAGCTCCACTGTAAATACTGAGCAGTGTTCTGGAAGGTGATACCAAAAAACGTCGCTGCCAATAGCGAAGGCACACCCGACACCACGGCCAGTCCGACAGCCATCAGTGTATACAAAGGTACTATCGCGAAGTTCGGTGAGAAGGTCGAGAAACCTACGGCGATAGAGCGAGGTTAGAAAGTGAATGAAGTCGAAGGTGAATGCGGGACGCCACACGAAACCAAGATGGTGAAGGGTTCACACCCACTGCGAAAGTGGCAGGTAGTGTGAAGTTAAGCTGCTGGAGCAATAACCGAAATCGAACTCCGGGAGGTAACACAGAAGAGGGACATATTACATACTGGCGATCAAAGGATTCAACGAAGAAGGAGGCATAGGGTAGGTGGCAAACGGAATGCATATTTGCTGAGGAGAAAGTAAGACGTGTGGGAGGACCGGGCAAGTTTCCTGTCGAGCATGGGCCCCAGTAATCTCGAAGCCACTGGGCACGAGTAACGCTAAATACGCCGCTCAGGAAGTGTTCCATGCAGAACTACAATAAATAGCAAAATCGTCAACGAAAAGGGAGCCAGAGATGCCCGGTGGGAGACAGGCCATAACAGTGGTAATGGGGTTAGCAAAGAGGACGACTATCAGGATAGAAACTTGAGGCACACCATTTACCTGGATAAAGGTATCCGACAAGTCAGAGCCGACACGTACCTCGAAAACTCGGTGTTTTAAAGATTCCTGAAGGGAACGGGGCATGCGGCATCAGAAGCGCCACGTGAAGAGAGTATGGAGGATATCAGTCTTCCAGTAGGTGTCATAGGCTCTCTACAAATCGGAAAACACGGACACAGTCTGATATTTCCGCAGAAAACCATTCATGACATGGGTAGACGAAGTGAAAAGATGGTCAACTGCAGAACAGCGCACTCTAAATCCACACTGTGCAGTGGTTAGTAAACTGCGAGACTCTAGCCACCATACCTGCCGGGCATGAATCATACCTTCCATTACCTTTGAAACACAGCTGGTGAGAGAAATGAGGTAGTAGCTAGAAGGAAAGTGTTTGTCCTTACCAGGCCTAGGTATGGGTGTGACAATGACTTCACACCAGCGTCTGTCCAGATGCGATTGTACATATGAAGGAGAAAGTGCTTGATCGCAAGAGAAAGGTTCTGCAACATCTGAATATGAACATCGTCCAGGCCTGGGGCGGACGATCGGGATGAAGTGAGAGCATGATCTAGCTTCCTCATAGTGAAGGTTGCATTGTAGCACTCAAGATTCTGAGGAGAGAAGGGTATCGTCCGTGCCTCCTCGACTCGTTTACGATGGAGGAAGCCAGAGTGACAGGGGGTGGAGCTCGAAATCTTCGCAAAATAGCGGCCCAAGGTGTTGGAGAGAGCAGTAGGGACAAATGACACCATCTGCTACGGTCTGACCGGAAAATGAGGAATGGACCTTGGTCCTAGAGACCGTCGGAGGTTGGCCCAGACGATGGAAGAGGCAGTGGTACCTTTAAAAATATTAGTAAATGAAATCCAGCTAACTTTTTTGCTATCACGAAGAACGCGACGACACTGTGTACGCAGCTGTTTATAATGTATGCAGTTCGCCATCGTAGGATGACGCTTCAGAATGGGGAGAGCACGTCGCCACACACATTGCGTCGCTGCACGCCTCAGTCCACCAAGGGAATGGAACACGGCACAGTAAAGAGGAAGTGCGAGGAATAGAACGTTCTGCGGCGGTAAGGATAACGTTTGTAAGATATTCTACCTAGTCATCACAACTGGGGAAATGTTGTTAGTCGAAGGTCGAGAGGGAGGACTAAAGCCTCTAGTCAGCCTTAGAAAGTATCCATTTGGGTGTGCACGTAGGTGGGGTGGGAGTCAGCAAACGGATGGCACGCGGAAAATGGTCGCTTGAGTACGTAACAGAGAGATTGGACTACTCGACACGATGGGCAAGCTGGGCAGTGCAGAAGGAGAGGTATAAACGGGAATAGGTGTGCGTGGAGTCTGAAAGGAACGTGGGTGCTTCGTGCTAAGACAAATGAGTTTAAGATGTTTCAGAAAGTCAGCCAAGAGGACAAAAAAAATGGTTCAAATGGCTCTGAGCACTATGGGACTCAACTGCTGAGGTCATTAGTCCCCTAGAACTTAGAACTACTTAAACCTAACTAACCTAAGGACATCACAAACATCCATGCCCGAGCCAGGATTCGAACCTGCGACCGTAGCGGTCTTGCGGTTCCAGACTGCAGCGCCTTTAACCGCACGGCCACTTCGGCCGGCCCAAGAGGACACCTCGCGGACATGTTCTGGGAGGACCCCAAATGGGATGGTGCACATTAAACTCACCAAGCAGCAGAAAGCGGCTAGGGAGTTGCCAAAAAGCTGGAGAAAGTCGGGCCTGGTAACATCTAATGATGGAAGGATGTGAACAGTTGAAAGGGAAAAGGTGAAGTGAGGAAGGTAGATGTGGACTGCAACAGCTTGAAGGCGGGTAGTCAGGGAGACGGTTTGACTACGAACGTCATCCCGGATGATCAGCGTGACTCCCCCACATCAAAGAATATCATACTCAGGGGGGAAGGCAAAGTGGACTAGAAACAAAAGCGAGAGGTCAAAGCGGTCGTGAGGACGCAATTTTGTTTCATAGAGGCAGAGAACAAGTGGAGGCTGCGATTCCAAGAGCAGCCGTAAGTCATCAAAAAAGGTTCAAATGGCTCTGAGCACTATGGGACTCAACTGCTGAGGTCATTAGTCCCCTAGAACTTAGAACTAGTTAAACCTAACTAACCTAAGGACATCACAAACATCCATGCCCGAGGCAGGATTCGAACCTGCGACCGTAGCGGTCTTGCGGTTCCAGACTGCAGCGCCTTTAACCGCACGGCCACTTCGGCCGGCCATAAGTCATCGTTGCTGGATCTAAGGCCATGGAGGAGAGTCATGATGAGGAAAGGGCAGAAGAGAAAAATGAAGCCATGTCACCTTGGCGGCTGCCGAATGCCAGCCTTCGAAAACTCCCTGGTACAGGGCGCAGAGGCTGAAGGATCATCCTCCATGCGATCTACACACGCGTCGGCATTCTCGCTCTGTTGGTCTGCAGAGTCCAGGGCAGAAAAACTGTTGGTACGCACCGGTAACACATAGGTCTCTGCGTTAGGGTATCACTTGGCGACACCGTTGAAGACAGTCTCCGAGTCGGCGAGGAATAAGACCATTTGCCTTTGTTTGATTTCTTGCAGCCTTTCCGTCTGGCAGAAGCAGACTAACATGTTTGTTAGCTGGAGGGACGTAAAAAGTCATAGCAGGAGTATTCATTCTGTTCTTTCCGGCCTGCCAGCTGTGTAGTAGGTGTCTTCGCCCCGTGAGGCAAAAGTCTGGTGGCTTTTTGCTCAGCTGGAGGAGGAGACAATGATGCTACTGTGACTTTGGGCGATTTTACAAATGCGGTTCTGAATTTGAGGTCACATGTCTGGGAACTGACAGACTACACATGTTCATTGTGTGTGCTTCCGACTCAATATTCGCTGCTTACGAATTTGGGAAGGACCTTCATTCACTACCTGAGACAGTTCCTGTATACCACAAACGTTTAGATGACTTATGTAGTTACGTGTATAGGGGTCTGAAGATAGCGCCAAGGAGGCACCAAAATCAGTAGCTAACTAAAATTATTGAATAAAATTTTATTGAATAAACTTTACTTCATATATTCTCTCCTATTTCTTGATAATCACCATATTTGCCGCAGTGGTAACAGCGGTTCCCGTGAGGGATCAAGGAGTTGTCAACTTAGTATATTTTCTGATGACCAACGGCCTTGCCGCAGTGCCAACTGCGGTTCCCTTGAGGCATCAACGAATTGTCAGCTTGATAATGGAAGGAAGCGGAGGGCGGTGGGGGTTGATTTGGAGACGGAGACGAAACTTTGAATATAGTAAGCAGGTTCAAATGGATAATGTAGGTTGCTGTAGTTAAGTTTATATGAAGCGGCTTGCGTAGGATAGATTAATATGGAGAGCCGTATCAGAACCTATCTGCCATCTGAAAGTCATAACAATATCTACAGTTGAGCTTTGTACACTGAAGAAACTGGTATAGGCATATGTATTCAAACAAAGAGATACGTAAACAGGCAGAATATGGAGCTGCGTCGGCAACCCCTATTTAACACAAGTGTCTGACACAGTTGTTAAATCGGTTACTGCTGCAAAACTGGCAGGTTATCAAGATTTACCACAGGAAAGCACTGACCGACTTCAGTACCTGAAACCACAAGGGACAATGGTGCAGCTGGGAGCGTCTTTGAATAATTAGCGTCATTCCGTTTACGTTTAGTAACGATGATTGTGAAGGAGATGATTGGCTCATTGCGAGAAAATCCCCCTTGATTGCAAGTGTCTCCAATAGTGCGATCCTTCCAACTGGGGGTTCCCCATCAAAAGGGGGGGGGGGGCACATCCCATAAGTGATTGTTCACGCCTCAGGTCACACCTCCCACACCTGACAGAGGAACCAATCGGCAATTTGGGAAGGTAGCAGCTCAGCAGTCAACCCTCCCTGGACCTGCGCTTTGCCCCAGGATGTACGTATGAACTGTACCTGTCGATCCGGCGCTGGAAATTACGGGTTACCTAGTCACCTACTACATGTCAGACGCGTGGGCCAGGCTTTGCGGAGCAGAGGAACTTTAAACGTAGAAGTGAAGGAAGGATAGGAGAATGGGTACGTAGAAAAAAAAAGGAACGAAAAACAGTGCAGAGTCTATTCCAATGTCTTTCTTCTTCTGCTTCCTTGTCTTGCGCCTTTATCCCACAGTACGCAGGGTCGGCATGGTTAGGTACGGATTTGGCAAGATTAATGTTAGGGGGTGGCCGGGTGCCCTTCCTGCCGCCACCCCGTACCCCCCCCCCCCCCCCCCCCCCCCCCCCAGGATGGAATTAGTGTACCCCAGCTGTCTGTGTCAAGTGTAATCCATGGAATTGAGCAAACGTGTTCAGATGTCTGCGAGTCGTGTAACTGAGGCGGAACTTAGAGACCAATGCGGTATTCACCTAGGAGGATGTGGAAAACCAACTAAAAACCACATCCAGGCTGGCCAGCACACCAGCCCTCGTCGTTAATACGCCGGGTGGATTCGATCCGGGGCCGGCGCGCCTACCTGAGTCAAGGAAGCAGCGCATTAGCGCTCTCGGCAAACCTGGCGGGTCGAGAATGTTCTGATGTCGGCTACTGAAAATACAGAACACATACCCAAATATATCCCAGACATGTTCCCCAAGGCAGGGGAAAAACAATATCAAGAAGAAGGAAGGAAGGAAGGGAAAATATGCTGTAAAGGCTGGGGCCTCATAGAAACCAAGCACGAACCCGCCAAAGAGCGGTGAGCCCCCTAGGGGGTCCCCAGACTTGATAACCAGCTAGGAGTGAATCCACAAGGTTGTGTAGGTACGTCGCCTCCAGGTTAAGCCACTCGCCGAGGATTTGATTTCACAGTTCCACCCAATTGCGGGGATGCTGATGTTGCCATTTTATTCGCTTATTCAACATGTCTCACAGATTTTCTGTTGAAATCAACACAGATGATTTTGCAGGCCAGTCGAGATGTAATAGGATGGGGGAGTGCTCAGACAATTAGTGATGTATTCTTTCAAAGCGATGAACTTTTCTGTTGTCGTCTATATGTGCCTGTGTGAGGAACGGCCTTTTGAGAACTGACCGACTCCAAATGTTCATTGTGTTTACTTCACGGCTCAGTGTTTAGATGGCTTATATAGCTGCGTGTACAGGTGCCTGAAGATGGTGCCGCTGAGGCACCGAAATCAGTAGCTAAATAAAATTATTATATAAATTATTAAACAAAAATTGTTAAATAAAATTCGCAGCGGTTCCCGTCAGATCACCGAATTTAAGCGAAGTAGGGCTGGACTAGCACTTGGATGGGTGACCACCCGGTCTGCCGTGCGCTACTGGCAAGCAGGGTGCACTACCCCCTGGTGAGGCAAACTGAAGAGTTACTTGATTGGGAAGTAACGGTTCCGATCTCGTAAATTGACATACGGCTGGGAGAGCGGTGTGCTGACCACATGCCCCTCTATATTCGCATCCAGTGACACCTTTGGCCTGAAGGTGACACGGCGGCCGATCGGTACCGTTGGGGTTTCATGGCCTGTTCGGTGGGAGTTTTGTTTTTAATTGCTGATGACCAGGTTTTAACTGCCGCAGGTAATGACGACTTTGGCTATATGCTAAGGAATTTTTTTTTTCAAGAATATGACAAGTGGGATTTAAAAAAAAACGGAAAGAAAATTCATTATAAGACAATGGTGACGAACAACATGATTTAGATGTTGATTGTTTTTATAAAATATTGTTATTCTTTAAATACCTTGGTTTAATTATACTTGCAAATGGAAAAGGTTTAAAAGATATTAAAATTTAGATCGGTCGTGGGATATATGTTATTTGATAGCTAAACTCAATCCTTTGGAGTATAAAATCACAAATAAAACGAGAACAAAACAGTAATTGATAGCGTATGTATGTATGGATCAAGAGTTTGGGAAATAAGCAAGAGAGAACATGATCGAGCACTAGTTGTGGAACTGAATTACTGGAGACAAAGTCAAGAAGTCTTTACGTAGACCACTACGGAAATGCTCAGACCAGAAAAATTATGTAAATGGAAAGAAACATAAAGGAAGCTGTTGAGGGAAATGTATTATTGTGTTATTGTGGCCACAGAAGATATGGCGGTGAAACACAGATGGAAAAAGTGAACTAGGACCACCGCCTAGAGCCTAGAGGCTGGGCGACCTCAAGACAGTACGTTAAGCACATGGCGTCCGCTTCTGATTTTGTTTCTTCTTCTTTTTGCAGAAGGCGTATGCAGATACTGTCGCAGCAAGTCCGCCATTTTGTGGTCGGCCTCCAAGGCACCTGGTAGCCCGGGTTCCTGATAAAGCGATTTGTCGTCTGTTCAGCCTTGTTGTAAAACAGTCGCGCAGTCTGCCTAAATCTGTCAAGCAGCATTGCGGTACCGTTTAATCTCGAGGAGCTACCGCGTTAAGTTCCATCGACGACGGTTCAGAGATAGCTACTGTCATGTACTATACAGAGAACAAGTACCAAATCATTCTGTATTTGCTTATATTGATTCAGCGACGCGTCATCCATTTAGACACGCAGAATAATCTTCCAAAATGAAATTTTGTGAGCAGAAGTCATTAAGAACAAACTGTGTACCACAACTCAAAATAAAGCGTGAGGTCAGATTTCAAATGTCAGAATTCACAGTAGAAACTGGAGTGAGTCACTTACTGTACTCTTGAACACTCAACATTTCATTCTAGTGCTCTTGGACCCGAAGGAATGTTTACGAATCTTATGTGCCCTAATTACTAATTATGTCACATTAGTGAAGTTTCTATCTTTAACTTTCTCGTCAGCTTATGATTACCCATATGTGACAGTATTTTTTTCCGTTATTTTACATTGAAGAGGCAAAGCAATTGGTACGCCTGCCTAATGTCTTGGAGGACCACGCGAGCGCGCAGAAGTGCTGCAAAACGATGCGGCTTGGGTCGACTAATGTCTGAATTACTGTTGGAGAGAACTGACACCATTAATCCTGTAGGGCCGTTCAAAAACCCGCAAGAACACGAGGTGACCTCTTCTGAACAGCACGTTGAAAGGAATCTCTTATATGTTCAGTAATGTTCATATCTGGGAAGTTTGGTAGCCAGTGGAAGTGTTTAAAATGGGAAGAGTGTTCCTTGAGTCACTCTGTAGATTTGTGGGGTGTCGCATTGTCCTGCTGGAATTGTCCATGTCCGTCGGAATACACGACGGATATGAATGGGTGCAGGTGATAAGATAAGATGCCGACGTACGTGTCATCAGTCAGAATCGTATCTAGACGAATCAGGGGTCCCATATCACTCCAACTCCTTTATAGAGCCTCCATCAGTTTGACGAGTCCCTTGCTACCACGCAGAGCTCATGGATTCATGAGGTTGTCTCCATGCGCTACACGTCCAACCGCTCGATAGAATTTGAAACGACACTCGTCCGACCAGGCAACATATTTCTAGTCATCAACAGTCCAATGTCGATGTCGACGGGTCCAGGCGAGGCGTAAAGCTTTGTCTCGTGCAGTCATCAAGAGTACAAGAGAGGGCCTTCGGCTCCAAAAGCCCACATCGTTAATGTTTGTTGAACGGTTGGCACGCTGACTTGTTGATAGCCTTCCACTGAAATCTGCAGCAATTTGCGGAAGGGTAGCACTTCTGTCTCTCTGAACGATTCTCTTCAGTCGTCGTTGGTCCCATTCTCGCATGATCTTTCTCCGCCCGCAGCGATGTCGATGTGTTACCAGATTCCTGATATCCACGGTACACTCGTGAATTGGTCGTACAAGAAAGTCCCCACTCCTTCGCTACCTCGTAGATGCTGTGTCCCATCGCTCGTGTGCCGACTATAACACAATATACAAACACACCTAAATCTTGATAACCTGCCATTATAGCCGCAGTAACCGATCTAACAACTGTGCCAGACACTTATTGTCTTATAAAGGCGTTGTCAGCCATAGCCCCGTATTCTGCCTGTTTACATACCTCTGTGTTTGAATACGCATGCCTATATCAGTTTCTTTGGCGCTTCAGTGTACAAGGCTCAACTGCAGTTATGACTTCAGATGGAAGGTCTGATACAGCTCTCCATATTAATCTATTCTATCCGAGCCGCTTCATCTACTCTTAAGTACCGCAACCTGCATTATCAATTTGAACTTGCTTACCATATTCAAAGCTTCGTCTCCGTGTCCAAATCAGACTCCACCGCCCTCCGCCTGCTTCCATTACCAAGCTGACAATTCCTTGAAGCCTCGCGATATGTTCTATCCACGGCTCCCGTCGTTCAGGTAAGTTGTGCCTTGATTTCTTTTTTCCCGAATTCTATTCAGTACCTCTTCATTTGTTACTCGAACTGATTTTCAACAGTCTTCTGTAGCACCACAACTGAAGTGCTCTATTATCTTCTCATCTGAAGCACTTATCGTCCACGTTTCAGTACCGTGCGAGAACTCCAATCCAAATACTCCAAATTACATTTAGAGTTGTATTTAAATGTTAACAAATTTCTCTATGTCAGGTAATCAGTTTTTTTTCCTTTTTTTCTTTTTTTTTCCTGCCTAAATACCGAAACTCTTCTACATCTTTTAGTTTCTCTAACAAATTTCCAAATGTGTGTCAAACTTTATGGGACTTAACTGCTAAGGTCATCAGTCCCTAAGCTTACACACTACTTAACCTAAAAATTATACTAAGGACAGACACACACAGCTATGCCCGAGGGAGGACTCGATCCTCCGCTGGGATTAGTTTCTCATTTACTAACTTAATTCACTCCGTACATTATTCATTCACACTCCCTTACTCTTGTGTTACTTTTGTTGATGTTCATCTTATAATCTACTTTCAAAACACTTTCCATTCCGTTCAACTGTTCTTCCAAATCATTTGCCGTCCCTGACGCAATCATTAAGTCATCGGGAATCCTTTAAGTTTTATTTCTTCTACATGAACTTCAATTCCCATTGTAAATTTCCCCTTGGTTTCCTTTACTGTTTGCTCAATGTACAGATTCAATAACGTCGGGGGCAGTCTGCAAACCCGTCTCACTCCATTCTTAACTACTACTTCCCTTTCGTATCCTTCGACTCTTATAATTGAAGTCTGTTTTCTGTACGTTCTAGATAACTTTTCGCTCCCTGTATTTTGCCACTGGTACCTTCAGCATTTCAAAGAGTATAGTAGTTCAGTCACTTCTGGCAAAAGCTTTCTCTCAATCCCGAAACGCTACAAACGTAGGTTTATCCTTCTTCACTCTGGCTTCTGCGATATGTCGGAAGGCCATTACTGTCTCACGTGTCCCTGGATTTCTCTGTAACACAAATTGATCTTCTCCAAGGTCGGCTTCTACCAATTTTCCATTCTTATGCTAATAATGTGTGTCAATATTTTGCAACCATGACTTATCGAATTGATAAGTACTGCCCCTTTTGGTCACTCGTAGAATGCACTATTTATCCAAAACATTAAAATGTGAGTTGTTTACGTATCATCCACACACGCTCTAAAAAAAATGGTTCAAATGGCTCTGAGCACTATGGGACTCAACTGCTGAGGTCATTAGTCCCCTAGAACTTAGAACTAGTTAAACCTAACTAACCTAAGGACATCACAAACATCCATGCCCGAAGCAGGATTCGAACCTGCGACCGTAGCGGTCTTGCGGTTCCAGACTGCAGCGCCTTTAACCGCACGGCACACACGCTATAACGCATAACGATTGACGTACGTCATGGACTGTGATCTGACACCCTCAAACGGCAGACGGACTCAACAGACCAGAAGGTATTCCGTAACGCTGCTGTAGGGACGTTGGTTACTTTATGAATTCCGCAGATGCGATGACATTTATTGACTCATCCCTTCGTCACGATGTCGTACTGCTACAGTACCACGACAAGGAATACCAACAAACGAGTAAATAAATTCTGATGGACGGCTACGTATAAACCAACAGCACCCAGCGTGGAGGAGAAGAACACGCGTGAGAAAGTGCGAGGCTACAAAGAGATTGCGAGCCATACCTCGCTGCACCATAACAACTGGTGTCCAGACAGTACGGTATCCACAAATCAGCCCTGAATCGCTGCATTGTCGTCTGCAACGAGAGCCTCGGTGTCGCTTTCTTTTGTAGTAAAGCTGATGTTGGAGCGAAAAGAGAACACAATAGCTCGGTATTTCTGTGTCTATGTGAGTCACTGCGCAGATGGTACCGTGCAGGTGGATAGAGAAGGGCGGCAATAAGCCGTGAAGAGAGCACCAGCATGTAGTCCAGGGTCGTTCAGACGATGACACGAGCTTTTTCTCCGACACTGTGGATGTAGTGAAGGAATCTAGTACTATACACCAGCTGCCTTAGTGATCCGCCAATAGAGATCATAGCCTAGTCTGAAAAGAGTGAAACATGTAGTTCATTGTGACTTTGATGAAGGCGCTGACTTAGGACGCATCTGAATACTTCAGGGAAATAAGAATATATTTGCATGGTCGGAAGAGAATTTTGGACCTAAGTGCTAGTGACTGAACTGTTTTACAGCAACAACACAAGGAAATTTTAAATTAACTTTGTTGTTGCAGTCTTTCGTAATTTCTTACAATTTCGTCAGACAACTGTCATCTAGTACCGTGCTTTCACTACAGTTCCCGCCATTAACAGAGTAACAAACTTTCTAATTCCACAAATTTCTAGAGTATTTCTCTCATCAGCGGTCGTCCGCTTTAGAATGTCTTATCGCTCATTGAACACCGCGGCAGCCCGCATCGCAGACAAACGGTATCTATTCCACTGTAAAATGTGGCTTGTATTTACAAACAGAACACAAAAATCCAGCATCTCGAGATCAGAGAAAGGGGTCAGAGTTGAGGGCTAAAAAAAACATGAAATTATTTAGCAACTGCCAATATGGACAATCATCAGCTGTTTGATTGAATGAAGACAATGAAACTCTGTGTGGCACCCGGAATCGATCCCAGATTTCCCGGTTATCTCTAGCGGCCTGTTCACCATTACGGTATCCGACCATGCCTCAGAGCCAGATCTAAACTTTCATACGTCGTCAACTATGTGTCTACAACCTACAGTCGCACATCCATTAAATACACTACTGGCCATTAAAATTGCTACACCAAGAACAAATCCAGATGATAAACGGGTATTCATTGGACCAATATATTATTATAGAACTGACATGTGAATACATTTTCAAGCAATTTGGGTGCATAGATCCTCAGAAATCAGCAACCAGAACAACCACCTCTGGCCGTAATAACGGTCTTGATACGCCTGGGCATTGAGTCAAACACAGCTTGGATGGCGTGTACAGGTACAGCTGCCCATGCAGCTTCAACACGATACCACGTTTCATCAAGAGTAGTGACTGGCGTATTGTGACGAGCCAGTTGCTCGGCCACCATTGACCAGACGTTTCCATTTGGTAAGAGGTCTGGAGAATTTATTGGCCAGGGCAGCAGTCCAACATTTTCTGTATCCAGAAAGGCCCGTACAGGACCTGCAACATGCGGTCGTGCATTATCCTGCTGAAATATAGGGTTTCGCAGGGATCGAATGAAGGGTAGAGCCACGGGTGGTAATACATCTGAAATGTAACGTCCACTGTTCAATGTGCCGTCAATGCGAACAAGAGGTGACCGAGACTGTAACCAATGGTGCCTCATACCATCACGCCAGTATGGCGATGACGAATACACGCTTCCAATGTGCGTTCACCGCGATGTCGCCAAACACGGATGCGACCATCATGATGCTGTAAACAGAACATGGATTCATCCAACAAAACGACGTTATGCCATTCGTGCACCCAGGTTGGTCGTTGAGTACACCATCGCAGGCGCTCCTGTCTGTGATGCAGCGTCAAGGGTTACCGCAGCCATGGTCTCCGAGCTGACAGTCCATGCTGCTGCAAACGTCGTCGAACTGTTCTTGCAGATGGTTCTTGCAAACGTCCCCATGTGTTGACTCAGGGATCGAGACCTGGCTGCACGATCCGTTACAGCCATGCGGATAAGATGCCTATAATCTCGACTGCTAGTTATACGAGCCGCGCGGGATTAGCCGTGCGGTCTGAGGCGCTGCAGTCATGGACTGTGCGGCTGGTCCCGCTGGAGGTTCGAGTCCTCCCTCGGGCATGGGTGTGTGTGTTTGTTCTTAGGATAATTTAGGTTAAGTAGTGTGTAAACTTAGGGACTGATGACCTTAGTAGTTAAGTTCCATAAGATTTCACACACATTTGAACTTTTTTTTTTTATTTGAGCTTGTTATACGAGGCCGTTGGGATCCAGCACGGGGTTCCGTATTACCCTCCTGAAGCCACCGATTCCATATTCTGCTAACAGTCATTGGATCTCGACCAACGCGAGCAGCAATGGCGCGATACGATAAACCGCAGTCACGATAGGCTACAATACGACCTTTATCAAAGTCGGAAACGTGATGGTACGCATTTCTCCTCCTTACACGAGGCAGCACAACAACGTTTCGCCAGGCAACGTCGGTCAACTGCTGTTTGTGTATGAGCAATCGGTTGGAAACTTTCCTCATGTCAGCACGTTGTAGATGCCGCCACCGGGGCCAGCCTTGTGTGAATGCTCTGAAAAGCTAATCATTTGCATATCACATCATCTTCTTACTGTTAAATTTCGCGTCTGCAGGACGTTATCTTCGTGGTGTAGTAATTTTAATGGCCAGTAGTGTATAGTCCCATAGAGAACAGACATTTTAGTTGAAAGTAGCTTGTCCGGTGTCGATGGATAAATACGATTGTTGTGACGCACAAAGCAAAGTAGCTTCGGACATGCGTGCATGTCCGAAGGAACCGTCACTGCCGTCACTACAGCCTTTATGAAATATACGAAATGTATTCGCAGCTGTGAATATGGACAACCACTACCTGTATTATGGAATGACGACAATGGTTGAATGTTTGTCCGAAGGAACATTGCACCTTATTTCTGAACAACACACAATATAGTATTTTTCCGCCGACACCATGCAAGCGACGTTCAATCTATATGTCTTTCCTGTCCGAAAATATACATAATTGGTGTAGTGCAAGTTGTAGACACATGGTTGACGATATATGGAAGTTTCGGTCTGGCCGTGAGGAGTGTGCGGATAGCCTAACAGTAAGGCGACCATTCGCGACAAATCGGAAATTGTGGTTCGAATCTTGGTCCGGCACACACTGTCACTTTCTTCATTCCATTACACAGCTGACGGTTGTCCGTATCATAACTGCGAATTAATTTCGTGTATTTCATAACGGCTGTAGCCGCCACATGCTTGTAAGTCCATAGGGACAGGCGCTGCAGCATCGTAGATAAATCTCATCGCCGTATCAGCATATCGTGAAATCAATGTCTTGGTGTCAGTCATCAATATCTGTCGGTGAATTTTCGACGTTAGCCATCAATAGAACTTAAATATAGTTCCAACGTGGCCTTCAAGAAGTCAAGGAACCGATTTAGTGAACAGAGTATTAACAAAAATTGAAGATATCAGTTCAATGTTGTGTCAAGAATTAGATTTTCATCTTCTTCCAGAAAAAGGGTATTCAAGAATAGACTGCCCATACTGATAGATGCGATGACAGAGACACGCAACTAGGTGTAAAAAATTTGTGTTGCTTGAGTACAGAGTATCCAGGTCATTGGGTGCAATCTAGAATAAAAGAATTTTAAATGTGTTCCAGTCTTTTATTGTTTTCATCAGCACTACAATGTATTTCAAAATTATTTCCATTAACACCATCGCATAGTCGGTATCGACATAACAGGGCGTCTGGTGTTCCATGGAAGATATGTGGGATATTCTATTTGTGTGTGGCCACTGCAGTAATTGTCACAACTAATTCCTCCTCTGAGTTCACAGCGTTTTTATGTAGCTCCAAAGAAAGAAGTGCAGTGGAGGTCAGGCACCCTGCAGGTCAACGTGCAAGTCCTCCTCAGCTGATCCACTGATTGCCCAATGTATAGGTTAATGCTGCACGTACTGGTTCTGAGGAGTTCACAGTAGCCGCATCATACTGAAACCACATTCTCACTCTGATACATAGCGAACCCCCTACAACTGCGTCGGCAGGTTTTTTCGCAACAGAAGTCTGTACATTTGCCACCTAAGTCGTGGAGACAAGAACCCGCCAGCGTACCCGAGAACACTAATGCGCTGCTTCCTGGACTCGGGTAGGCGCATCGGCCCCGGGTCGAATCCGCCCGGCGTGTTAACGACGAGGGCCGGTACGCCTACCAGCCTGGATGTGGTTTTTAGGTGGTTTACCACATCCCACTAGGTAAATACCGGGCTGGTCCCCAAGTTCCGCCTCACTTACACGACTCACAGACATCTGAAAACGTTCGCACTATTTCATGACTTACACTTGACGCAGACAGCTGGGGTATACTTTAAAGAAAGAAAGAAGTCGTGGAGACAACACGTACGGCCCAGGCAAGTAGTCACCTACGGTACTGGTCCACACGTTTACTCCACATTGCCTCGGATACCATGCATCAATGTTGTATGTAGGTTTCCATCGCCTCACCACTTTTGGTGTAACGATGTTTGAGGTGTGTACTTTTTGTTCATCTCTTTAGCCACGGGCGTACTTGCGACAGCTTAGCGCTCAGTCTATATGCGTTTCTGATATCTGGTTGCTCAACGAAATATAAGAGTTACTGGCTCTATCATAAAATCTACTTAAGTTTGGCCGCTGAATTTTTGAAGGCCTAATGCAACGTTCAACTCAATCCCCCGCCAACAAAAGCGAATCCTTGTTACTAAAATAGTGAAAAAGGCCAGCAGAAAGTCTGGAGAAGGAACAGTAGCTGTGGTGTAACTCGTAACTGTTGAATGGTACTTCTACAGTATGGACAACTTCTGTCCATTAGGAATACAAATTGAGGATTGCGTTGAAATAAATGTAAATCTCACTAATTAAAATTAAAGAAATTCTTAACCTGTGCTGGGACGGAGTAATATTAGTTTACGAACAGGATGCATATATATGTATATTTCTTCACGCACGTATACACGTCTCAAGCCCTGTCTTCCGCATGAGTTTATGAAATATCGCTTTTAGTTAGGATTACGTCTCTACCAGTCCCTGTACTTTCGTTTGACCGCAGTGTGGATATATTTTTAGTCATCAACGTAAAATGCGTCAACAGTGCATGAAGTAGAGACGGTTTTGGACTTGTTACGTAGGTGTTGGGTATGTGTATAAGTTCATAGCTTTTTTCCCATAATTTGCATAAACACAACAGGTACACATAACAGAGACTTCAGTCATCAATAATATATTCTTGTTCACTATTTAGAACAGTCTGCCAGTGCTGTAGTAACTTTTGGATTCCGCGACTGTACTTTAGAAATCACATAGTTCTGAGGCAAAGAACTCGTCGATCCGCGTTCGGAGCGCATTTTCATCCGGAAAAATGGTTCAAATGGCTCTGAGCACTATGCGACTTAACTTCTGAGGTCATCAGTCGCCTAGAACTTAGAACAAATTAAACCTAACTATCCTAAGGACATCACACACATCCATGCCCGAGGCAAGATTCGAACCTGCGACCGTAGCGGTCGCTCGGCTCCAGACTGTAGCGTCTAGACCCGCACGGCCACTTCGGCCGGCCATCCAGAAAAGAATTTCCTTGAAAGCCGTTCCATAGATAGCGGATAAGGAGAAACTATAATGGCGCATTATCAGGTGAATAAGGTTGGTGTCGAATGACTTCCTAACCAAACTTCTGCATAGTATATTTTGTCAGTCCAAGAGAATGTGAGCGGTCGTTGTTGTGGAGTAGCATCACCTCACGCAGTCTTCCTGGTAGTTATTCTTGGACTGCGTCTGCAAGACGTCTCAGCTGTTGACATTAAATGTCAGTAGTGATAGTTGCACCTCTGGGAAGCAATTTGTAGTACACCACATCGTCGCTATTCCACCTGATGGATAACATTATGTTTTGTGGATACACGCAGGTCTTTGTACGGGGAGTTGCTGCTTTGTTTGGGCTCAACAATTCCTTTATTTTCCTTATGTTAGCAAAAAAGACACAATTTCTCGTAAACGGTAACAATACGGGGTAGGTATGGTCGTTGTTGTTCACGAGCCAATTGATGACGAGAAAACAGAGATGCATATATGGCCACACACTGATTATTGTCATTTTGGCTTAGAGCATGCGGTGGTCATACCCCCGATTTCTGAACCTTTACCATTGCATTCAAATGACGCACAACGGTGGAATGATCACAGTTGATCACAAAATCTTGTGCATGGCTGCACGTTCAGAGACCGATAATAGTTACAATTGAAAGAAAATCAGCCCTCGGTCACTATTTTTAACAAACTAACCTGGTTTCAACACTGCTAGGAGTGTCTTCCTCAGAATTTAAATCAAAGAATGGTCTATATTCTATAACATGGTCACAGAATTATGACTAAAAACGTATGCTAGGGTATAAGTACGGAATCGTCCTGAAAGACTGGCAGTGCTTATATGTCATTTATAAAATAATAAATATGCCAAAAGGGCATTAGTCACAAAGATATTTAAGATAAAGAATACTGTGATGGCGAGCCACTAAGGGCTGCTCGTTACTTGCATGGTGCAGGTTGCAAAACGGACTGTCTGTTTTGCAACCTGCACCTCCGTTTAGCAACCTACACCACAAAAGCAACGAGCAGCCCTTAGTGGCTCGCCATCACAGTATACTTTATCTTAAATATCTTTGTGACTAATGCCCTTTTGGCATATTTATTATTTTATAAATGACATATAAGTACTGCCAGTCTTTCAGGACGATTCCGTACTTATACCCAAGCATACGTTTTTAGTCATAATTCTGTGACCATGTTATAGAATATATACCATTCTTTGATTGAAATTCTGAGGAAGTCACTGCTAGCAGTGTTGAAACCAGGTTAATTTGTTAAAAATAGTGACCGAGGGCTGATTTTCTTTCAATTGTAACAGTTCATCACATTTACCAGTTCTTGAGCATGATGACGAGGATCAGTGTGGATTAATGCGTTTAAACGATACTCATCTAACCCCGAATGTTTTCCTGGACGTGGAGAGTATCTAACGTCAAAATGATTCTCCTGAAAACGAGAAAAACCTTTTCTTGCCGTGCTCTATCCAATGGCATTATCCACATACACGACGGAAATGTTTGTGGCTGCCTCCGCTGCTGCCATCCCTCCGTTAAAGTTCAAAAGGCCAATATGTCGGATATGCTCCGATTTATCCACTTGGCACTCCACTTTCTAGCGGCCACAGCTCAACTCACCAACTCAGAATCTCAAAATAACAATATGTAAACGCAGCAACAGTAAACTATAAATAAAAAGTGCGAACCGATAGTCGGCCGATGTGGCCGAGCGCTTCTAGGCGCAACAGTCTGGAACCGCGCGACCTCTTCGGTCGCTGGTTGGAATCCTACTTAGGGCACTGAAGTGTGTGATGTCCTTAGGTTAGTTAGGTTTAAGTAGTTCTACGTGCTAGGGGATTGATGACCTCATATGTTAAGTTCCATAGTGCTCAGAGCCATTTGAACCATTTTGAGCGCCGATAAATAAACATATAGTAACCAGAATATTAACATAAAAGCGCTATGGACTTGTTCACCAACTTAATATTATTCCAACATAGTGCATGGTTTGCGTCAAATTTCAGCCCAGCTATATGTGGCCGTAATCGAAAAGCTTACATTTCAAACACGTTGGTATTAAATAGATAATTTTTCATATTGAGGTCAGCGGCGGTCGTAATCACGTAATCGAAAATATCTCGCAGACGGCTCAGTTGCTGCCCAGGGTTTTACTTCTGTTATCATGTGGTGCTACAGAGCCGGCCGAAGTGGCCGTGCGGTTAAAGGCGCTGCAGTCTGGAACCGCAGGACCGCTACGGTCGCAGGTTCGAATCCTGCCTCGGGCATGGATGTTTGTGATGTCCTTAGGTTAGTTAGGTTTAACTAGTTCTAAGTTCTAGGGGACTAATGACCTCAGTAGTTGAGTCCCATAGTGCTCAGAGCCATTTTTGGTGCTACAGAAGAATGTTGAAGATTAGATGGGTAGAGCACATAACTAATGAGGAGGTATTGAATAGGATTGGGGAGAAGAGGAGTTTGTGGCACAACTTGACTAGAAGAAGGGATCGGTTGGTAGCACATGTTCTGAGTCATCAAGGGATCACCAATTTAGCATTGGAGGGTAGTGTGGGGGGTAAAAATCGTAGAGGGAAACCAAGAGATGAATATACTAAGCAGATTCAGAAGGATGTAGGTTGCAGTAGGTACTGGGAGATGAGGAAGCTTGCACAGGATAGAGTAGAATGGAGAGCTGCATCAAACCAGTCTCAGGACTGAAGACCACAACAACAACAAAATCATGTGCTTTCACCTGCGCCAGTTTTCGTTATTAATTACGATACACCTCGTAAATAAGAGCCTTTCTAACGGTTGCCCAATGCAAAAAAAAGGAGAGCTGTTTTGTAGGAGCTAATTGTGGTGGAGAGCACTGCAGCTGATAACGTGGAGGTGAAACTGCGTGCGCGTATGTGGGGCGCGGCGTGCCTTGTGAGTCACGCGTGCTGATGCGGGTGCTCGGCATGCGTCTGCCGACTTCTCTGAAGCACCGCCACTAAATGGAACACCGCGCCGACCGATACGCAACAGGGTTCGCAGCTTTCCACTTCCTACTACGGGGCGCTGCAGGGCAGCGGACTCCTTGCTCAGGGTACCCAAACCATACCGTCTCCAACGAGACCATTTCGCAGGATTTCAGTTTCACTAGATCATATGGATCTGCGTGCCGACAAAAATTAAAAACCATGTCGTATGTGTCTAAAATAGAGCGTAATGGTTTTTTGCATCATTGCCCGTTGCAAATAAATGGTTACTCGCTACTTTCGTACCGATATACCCATTACACATAAATAGATTACCGGAAATTAAAATTGCTACACCAAGAAGAAATCCAGATGATAAACGGGTATTCATTGGACAAATATATTATACTAGAACTGACATGTGATTACCTTTTCACGCAATTTGGGTGCATAGATCCTGAGAAATCTGTACCCAGAACAACCACCTCTTGCCGTAATAACGGCCGTGATACGCCTGGGCATCGAGTCAAACAGAGCTTGGATGGCGTGTACAGGTACAGCTGCCATGCAGATTCAACACGATACCACAGTTCATCAAGAGTAGTGACTGGCGTATTGTGACAAGCCAGTTACTCGTCCACCATTGACCAGACGTTTTCAATTGGTGAGACATATGGAGAATCTGCTGGCCAGGCCAGCAGTCGAACGTTTTCTGTGTCCAGAAAGGCCCGTACACAACCTGCAACATTCGGTCGTGCATTCTCCCGCTGAAATGTAGGGTTTCGAAGGGATCAAATGAAGCGTAGAGCCACGGGTCGTAACACATATGAAATGTAATGTCCACTGTTCAAAGTGCTGTCAATGCGAACAAGAGGTGACCGAGACGTGTAACCAATGGCACCCCATACCATCACGCCGGGTGATACGGCAGTATGGCGATGACGAAACACGCTTCCAATGTGCGTTCACCGCGATTTCGCCAAACACGGATGCGACCACCGTGATGCTGTAAACAGAACCCGGATTTAACCGAAAAAAATTACGTTTTGCCATTCGGTCGCACAGGTTCGTCGTTGAGTACATCATCGCAGGCGCTCCTGTCTGTGATGCAGCGTCAAGGGTAAACGCAGCCACGGTCTGCGAGCTGATAGTCCATGCTGCTGCAAACGTCGTCGAACTGTTCGTGCAGATAGTTGTTGTCTTGAAAACGTCCACACCTGTTGACTCAGGGATCAAGACGTGGCTGCACGATCCGTTACAGCCATGCGGATAAGATGCGTGTCATCTCGACTGTTAGTGATACGAGGCCGTTGAGATCCAAAAGGCGTTCCTTATTACCCTCCTGAACCCACCGATTCCATATTCTGCTAACAGTCACTGGATTTCGAACAACGCGAGCAGCAATGTCGCGATACGATAAACCGCAATCGTGATAGGCTACGATCCGACCTTTATCAAAGTCATAAGCGTGATGGTACGCATTTCTCCTCCTTACACGAGGCATCAAAACAACGTTTCACCAGACAAAGCTGGTCAACTGCTGTTTGTGTATGAGAAATCGGTTGGAAACTTTCCTCATGTCAGCACGTTGTAGGTGTCGCCACCGGCGCCAACCTTGTGTGAATGGTCTGAAAAGCTAATCATTTGCATATCACAGCATCTTATTACTGTCGGTTAAATTTTACGTCCGTGGAACGTCACCTTCGTGGTGTAGCAATTTTAATGGCCAGCAGTGTACTCTTTGTTAACCTATCAAGCGTGCTCGTAAATGAGCGATTTAGGTGGCATCATTTTCCTGGACAGACATTTCGTTTCTACACGATCCAGTGACATTAATATGACCATCGTCGACATTCGGCGTCAACATGCAGTAACCACTCACAGACGGCAGCTGGCAGCTCTGGTAGTGGAGGGCATACAAAGCGTGTCGGAGGGACGCGGAAAACATGTGCAGTCGATGTCGTAATGCGAAAGTGGAGCGTTGTATCTGATGTGCAAAAGGGCACCATCACTGGCTTTCTGGCCAAAGGCTGTTCCAAAAATGTTTATTAGAAGTATTTCCGAAACGGCTAAGTTTGTAAACTGTTCGCGTGCAGCCTTGGTTGAAGCATACTGTAGCATGCCAAAATGGCGCTATCCAAAGCCTGCGCCGACATAGCTTGGCTGGTTCAAATGGCTCTGAGCACTATGGGACTCAACTGCTGTGGTCATAAGTCCCGTAGAACTTAGAACTACTTAAACCTAACTAAC
Organism: Schistocerca serialis cubense; assembly: GCF_023864345.2. Taxonomy (NCBI): domain Eukaryota; kingdom Metazoa; phylum Arthropoda; class Insecta; order Orthoptera; family Acrididae; genus Schistocerca; species Schistocerca serialis. The sequence goes on from NC_064643.1 coordinate 124,498,564, forward strand.
CTAAGGACAGCACACAACACCCAGCCATCACGAGGCAGAGAAAATCCCTGACCCCGCCGGGAATCGAACCCGGGAACGCCGACATAGCTGCGGGCCTTAGAGGACAAGGGTGAACGAGAGCTGCGGGTGAATAGGGGTGCAACTGTTGAACAACTGCCACCCATACGAACCAAACGACTACCAACAGTGTCCCCTCATTGGACGTTCAGTGAACAAATTGTGTATGGACCTCCTCAGCAGGCGCCTGGTTCGTTCATCCATACTGACTGCTGTTCATCGACTACGAAAACTCGAATTTTCACTCCAGAACAACAAGAGAAAGGTTTTTATTCAGATGAATCATCATTTATGCTTCATCGGACAGTTGCCCGTTGGCGCATAGGACGTGAAACGTCTGAAAGCAAAGCTGGAAGTGTCCAGCCCGGAGGAGGGAATGATGTGGTCTAGGGAGTATTTTCGTGACATTCTCTGGATGATCTGGTCATTCCGGGAGGCATATTGGATCCGCAAAAGTATGCATCACTCCTTGGTGACCATGTCCAACCCCACGTGTAGTTTCTTCCTCTCGGCACGATGGCATCTACCAGCAGGACAAAGCAACGTGTCGAACAAAATGGTTCAAATGGCTCTGAGCACTATGAGACTTAACTTCTGAGGTCATCAGTCCACTAGAACTTAGGACTACTTAAACCTAACTAACCTAAGGACATCACACACATCCATGCCCAAGGCAGGATTTGATCCTGCGACCGTAGCGGTCACGCGGTTCCAAACTGAAGCGCTTAAAACCGCACGGTCACACCGGCCGGCCGTGTCGAACAGTTCGCAGTGCACATGCATGGTTCGAAGAGCACCGGGACGAGTTGACCGCACTCCCCTAACCACCACAATCCCCGGATTAAAAGCCAGTCGAAAAACTGAGGGACCATCTCGACAGGGCTGTTCGGGCCACGGACTCCCAACCGATAAGCCCAGCGCAGTAGGTCGCGGCACTGGAGTCAGGATGGTTCCAAATCCCTATGGGTACATCCCACAACCTCACTGAGTCTTGCAGCAGTCCTCGCTGCAAAAGATAGCTGTTCGGGCATTTGACAGGTGGTCATAGTAATGTGACTGGGCAGTGTACTGAGATCTAATGCTGAAAAACTCGAGGGCTGTACTGGAATTAGCAGAAACAACTCATATTGTGAGTAGAGGTTGGAGTGACAGTGAAATATTTCGAATCTTAATCGGCACTCCAATGCCCTCCGTATGGCACTGCAGGCAGACACAGCAGTTCTGCCGTGCAACGGGAGGGGGGGGGGGGGGGGAATTGTACCTTCTCGGAACGGCAGTACCTACTTTCCACCCACTTGTCGCAGCTCTGCTGATGGTACGGTTGCCAAGTATTGTTCACTTACACGCGGGAAACCAGAAATTTATATGCGGGACTTGAAAGAAAATAACGGCACCTGCCTCCAAATGTAAAGAAACGAGGGAAAAATAATTTTAACTATTTTTTATCAGTTTTACTTAAAATCTGAAATAAAGGTAACAAAATAAACTCTTCACTATTACAACGTAGTCATCATTAACAATAGCGGTGACCTTAGCCGCGTTAGTCGCTTGGAGAGAAATAGGCTGGAACCTGTTGTATTGATCGGGACGCAATTTCGATTTTGCATCAACAATGTGAGGGTGCGAGGGTTGCAGTAAACTGGCAGTGGAGCATTGAAAATAAGCAACTTGACTCCCAGTAGAAGTTCTATACGGTCACGTAACCGCATTAGTCACTTGGGGAAAAGTCGGCTTGGACCATGTAGTATTCAATTGCAACGCAATTTGTGTGTTGCATCATAATTGTGAGGGAGCGAGGGTTACAGTAAACTGTCAGTGGTGCATTGGAAACAAGCAACGCGATTCCCTGGAGGAGCTCCAGCGTTAGTCGCTTGTATAGAAGTCGGCAGGAGCCTGTAGTATAAAATCGCAACGCAGATTGTGTGTTGCATCGCCAATGTGACGGTTCGATGGTTACAGTGAACTGGTAAAGGTGTATCAAAAGCAAATAACTTGACGATCAGGAGAAGTTCCATACGGTCACCGTAGCCGCATCAGTCGCTTTGACAGAAGTAGGCTGGAGCCTGTAGTATCGAATTGTGTCGCAATTTGTGTGTTGCAACGACAGTGTGAGGTTACGAAGGCTTCTGTTAACTGCCAGTCGTACATTGTAAGTAACCAACTTGATCCCCAGAAGTTCCATACGGCGACCGCAGCATTGTTTGTCCTTTGGAGAGAAGTAAACTGGAGTCGGTGGTATAGATTCGCGACGCAATTTGTGTGTTGCAACGTCAATGTTAGGGTGTGAGGGTACAGTAAACTGGCAATGGTGCATCGGAAAGAAGCAACGTTATTCCCATGAGAAGTTCCATCTGGTGACGGTAGCCAGGTTAGTCGCTTGGAAAACAGTTGGCATGGTACCAGTAGTATTGAATCGCGACGCAATTTGTCTGTTGCATCATGAATGTGACGGTGCTAAGGTTACCGTGAACTGGCAGTGGTGCATTGGAAACTTGCTGCCGCGTAAGTCATTTGGAGAGATGTCGGCTGGGGCCTGTGTTATTAAATGGCAACGTAATTTGTGTATTGCTTGTGACGGTTCGAGGGTTATAGTGAACAGGCAAGTGTGAATCGGTAACAAGCTACCTTGCTCCCAGAAGAAGTTCCACATGGTGACCATATCATTGTTTGTCACTTGGAGAGAAGTTGGCTGTGCCCGGTAGCCGGCCGCAGTGGCCGAGCGGTTCGAGGCGCTTCAGTCCTGAACCGCGTCGCTGCTACAGCCGCAGGTTCGAATCCTGCCTCGGGCATGGATGTGTGTGATGTCCTTAGGTTAGTTAGGTTTAAGCAGTTCTAAGTTCTAGGGGACTGATGACCTCAGCTCTTAAGTCCCACAGTGCTCAGAGCCATTTTTTTTTTTTTTTTTTTTGGTGCCCGGTAGGATAGATTCGCGACGCAATTTGTGTGTTGCATCGTCAATTTGAGGGTGCAAGGGTTACAGGAAACTGGCTGTGGTGCAAAGAAATTAAGCTACTTGACTCCCCGAAGAAGTTCCATACAGTGAAATTGGCCTCATTAATCGCTTGGAGAAATGTTGGCACGGTGCCTGCAATATTGAATCGTGAAACAATTTGGGTGTCACATCGTCAATGTGAGAGCACAAGGATTTCAGTAAACTGGCAGTGGTGCATGAGGAACAACCTTCTTGACTCCCAGGAGAAGTTCCAGATGGTCGCGGTAGCCGCATTGGTCGCCTGGAGAGAAGTCGGCTGGAGCCTACAGTACTGAATCGCAAAGCAATATGTGTGTTGCACCGTCTACGTAAGGGTGCGAAAAAAACTGGCAGTGGTGCATTGGTAACAGGCTAGCTGACTCCCAACAGAAGTTCCATACCGTGACCATACCCACGTTAACGCTAGCAGAAATGTCGGTATGGAGCCTGTACTATTGAATTGCAAAGCGATTTGTGAGTTGTATCATCAATGTGATGGTGCGAGGGTTACAGTAAAGTCGCCATGGTGCATCGGAAACAGGCTACTCGTCTCCCAGGAGAAGTTCCATAAGATTACCGTATCTGTGTTGGTCATTTTGAGAAAGTCGGCATGGAGCTAGTCCTATCAATGGCGACGCGATTTGTGAATTTAATCGTCATTGTGAGGCTTCGAGGGTTACAGTAAACTGGCAGTGGTGCATCGGAAACAAGCATCTTGCCTCCCAGGAGAAGTTCCATACAGTGATCGTAGCAGCGTTGGTCCCTTGGTAAAAGTCAGCACATAGGTTGAAATATTGATTCGCGACGAAATATGCGTGTCGCATCGTCAGTGTGAGGGGGCGACGCTTACAGCAAAGTGGCAGTTGTGCATCGGAAGCAAGCTACTTGACTCCCATGAGACGTTCCATAAAGTGACCGTAGCCACGACGTTCGCTTGGGAAAAAGTCGTCATTCAGCCTATGGTATTGAATCGCGACGCAATTTGTTTCTTGCTTCGTCAATGTGAGGGTGTGATGGTCACAGTAAACTGGCAGTGGTGCATCAGAAACAAGGTACTTGATTCCCAGCAGATGCTCCATACGGTGACCGTAGCCACGTTAGTCAATAATAAAAAACTGGCTGAAGCCTGTAGCATTGAACCGCCAATCAATTTGTGTGTTGCATCGTCAATTTGAGGGTGCGGGGTTTACAGTATACTGGCAATGGTGCATCGCAAACAGGCTGCATGACCCCCACGAGAGGTTCCATATGGTGACCGTAGCCACGTTATTCCTTTGGAGAAAAGTCGGCATGGAGCCTGTAGTGTTGAATCGCACCGCAATTGGTGTATTGCAATGTCAATGTGAGGTTGTGAGGGATACAGCAAACTGGCATTGGTGCATCGGAATAAAGGAACTTGACTCGCAGGAAGTTCCATATGTTGACCAAACACAAGTTGATCGCTTGGAGGGAAGTCGGTTAGATCCGGTAATATCGATTCGCGACGCAATTTGTGTGTCATATGGTCAATGTCAGGGTGCGGGGGTTTCAGTGAACTGGCAGTGGTGCATCACAAAAAAGCAACCTGACTCGCAGGAGAAGTCCCATGCGGTGACAGACACCGCGTTAGTCCCTTTGTGAAAAGTCGGCACGGAAGTTGTAGCATTAAATCACGACGCAATTTTTTGTGTTGCATCGTCATTTTGAGGGTGCGAGGGTTACAGTGAATAGGCAGTGGGGCAACTGAAACAAGCTACTTGACTCCCAGGATAATTTCCATACGGTGACCATAGCTGCGTTAGTAGCTTGGTGAGAATGTGGCTGGTGACTGTAGTACTGAATCGCGAAGAAATTTCTGTGTTGCATCGTCAGTGTGAGGGTCCAAGGAGTACTGTATTCTGGCAGTGTTGCATCGGAATCAAGCAACGTGACTTAAAGTAGAAGTTCCATACAGTAACAGTAGCCGCATTAGTCACTTGAAGAAAAGAGGGCATGGAGCCTGTAGTATTGAATCGCGGCGCAATTTTCGTGTTGCATCATCAATGTGAAGGTGCGAGGGTTACATTAAACAAGCAGAGGTGCATCGAAAATAAGCTCCATAGCTCCCAGGAGACGTCCCATACGCTGAGAATCGCCGCGTTAGTCGCTTGGGGAAAAGTCAGCTAAGAGAGTGTGCTATGAAATCGCTACGCAATTTGTGAGTTGCATCATCAATGTGTGCGTACGAGGGCTACGCTAAACAGGCAGAGACGTTCCATATGGTGAGAATAGCTGCGTTAGTTGCTTGGAGAAAAGTCGGCATAGACCCAGTATTATGCAACCGCACGGAATCTTTGTGTTGCATCGTCCATGTGATGATGCGTGGGATACATTAAGGTGGAATTGGAAACAAGATACATAACTCCCAGGAGAAGTACCTTACAATGAGTGTAGCCAGTTTGTTGCGTGGAGATAAGTCGGCATAGAGCCTGTAGTATGGAATCACGATGCAATATGTGTGTTGCATCGTCAATGTGATTGTGTGAGCGTTATATTAATCAAGCGGTGGTGCATCGGAATCAAGCTGCAGAACTCCCATGAGAAGTTCTACACGATGAGAGTCGCCACGATATCCGCTTGGAGAAAAGTTGACATAGAGCCTGCAGTAAGGAACCCCGACGCATTTTGTGTGTTGCATCGTCAATGTGAGGGTGCGATGGTTACATTGAACATTCAGTGATACATCGGAAACAAGCTATATAACTCCCAGGAGAAGTTTCATACTGTGAGAGCAGCCGCTATAATCACTTGGAGAAAAGTCGGCATAGAGCCTGTAGTATGGAATCGTGACACAATTTGTGTGTTGCATCCTCACTGTGATGGTGCGAATGATACAGTAAACTGGACTTCCAGGAGAAGTTTCATACGGTGATAGTAGCCGCCTTAGTGGCTTGGAGAAAAAATGGATTAGAGCCTGTAGTATGGAACTGCGACGCAATTTGTATGCTGTATCGTCAATGTGGGGTGCGAGAGTTAATTTAAACAGGCAGTGGTGAAAGGGAAACAAGCTGCATAACTCCCAGGAGAAATTCCATAAGGTAAGAGTAGCCATATCAGTCGCTTGGAGAGAAGTCGACATAGAACCTGTATGAAATCTCGATGCAATTTGTGCGTTGCGTTGTCGATGTAAGGGTTCGAGAGTTACAGTAAACTACCCGTGGAGCATGGAAAACAAGCTACTTAACTCCCAGAAGAAGTTCCATAAGGTGAGAGTAGCCACGTTAGTCGCTTAGAGCAAAGTCGGCTTAGAGACTGTAGAATGGAATTACGGCGAAATTTGTGTTTTTCATCGTCAATGTGATGGGTGGACGGTTACATTAAATAGGAAGTCGTGCATCGAAACAACCTACATAACCCCCAGTAAGAGTTCCAAGCATTGAGAGTAGCCGCGATAGTCACTAGGAGAAACGTCAGCGTAATTTGTATGTTGCATTACCAATATGAGGGTGCGAGGCTTACATAAAAAAGGCAGTGTTTGCATCGGAAACAAGCTACATTACTCCCAGGAGAAGTTCCATACAGTGTGAGTAGCTGCGTTAGTTATTTGGAGATACGTCGTCATAGAGCCTATACAATGGTATTGCCACACAATTTGTGTGTTCCATCTTCAATGTGAGGGTGTGAGGATTACATTACGCATTCAGTGGTGCATCGGAAACAAGCTATAAATCTCACAGGAGAATTTCCTTACCGTGAGATTAGCGGCGATAGTCGCTTGGAGAAAAGTCGGCTTAGAGTTTGTAGTATGGACTCGCGACGCAAATTGTGAGTTGCGTGGTCAATGTGATGGTGCGAGGGTTATATTATGAAAGCAGTGAAGCATCGGTGGCATCCTACATAACCCTTAGGAGAAGTTCCATACGGTGCGAGTACACCGTAATTCGCTATTAGAGAAGTCGGCATAGAGGCTGTAGTCAATGTAAGGGACTTGAGTTACAGCAAACTAGAGTGGTGCATCGGAAAAATCTACATAACTACTAACAGAAGTTCCATACGGTGAGAGTGGCTGCGTTATTCGCTTGGAGAGAAGTCGGCTGTAGCCTGTAGTACTGCACCACGACGTAATTTTTATGATGCATCGTTAATGTGAGGTCGCAGGGATAACATTCAGTGGTGCATCGGAAACAAGGTACATAAATCTCGAGAAGTTACATACTTCTACATCTACATCTACATTTATACTCCGCAAGCCACCCAACGGTGTGTGGCGGAGGGCACTTTACGTGCCACTGTCATTACCGCCCTTTTCTGTTCCAGTCGCGTATGATTCGCGGGAAGAACGACTGTCTGAAAGCCTCTGTGCGCGCTCGAATCTCTCTAATTTTACATTCGTGATCTCCTCGGGAGGTATAAGTAGGGGGAAGCAATATACTCGATACCTCATCCAGAAACGCACCCTCTCGAAAGCTGGCGAGCTAGCTACACTGTGATGCAGAGCGCCTCTCTTGCAGAGTCCGCCACTTGAGTTTGCTAAACATCTTCGTAACGCTATCATGGTTACCTAATAACCCTGTGACGAAACGCGCCGCTCTTCTTTGGATCTTCTCTATCTCCTCCGTCAACCCGATCTGGTACGGATCCCACACTGATGAGCAATACTCAAGTATAGGTCGAACGAGTGTTTTGTAAGCCACCTCCTTTGTTGATGGACTACATTTTCTGAGGACTCTCCCAATGAATCTCAACCTGGTACCCGCCTTACGAACAATTAATTTTATATGATCATTCCACTTCAAATCGTTCCGCAAGCATACTCCCAGATATTTTACAGAAGTAACTGCTACCAGTGTTTGTTCCGCTATCATATAATCATACAATAAAGGATCCTTCTTTCTATGCATTCGCAATACATTACATTTGTCTATGTTAAGGGTCAGTTGCCACTCCCTGCACCAAGTGCCTATCCGCTGCAGATCTTCCTGCATTTCGCTACAATTTTCTAATGCTGCAACTTCTCTGTATACTACAGCATCATCCGCGGTGAGAGTAGCCGCGTTCGTCACTTGGGGAGAAATCGTAATAGAGCCTTTAGTATACAATCGCGACGCGATTTGTGTGTTGCATCGTCAAGGTGAGGATGCGAGGGCCGCTGTAAACTGGCACTGATGCATCGGAAGCAAGCAACTTGACTCCCAGGAGAATAAAATACGACGATCGTAGACGTGTTAGACGCTTGGAGAGAACTCATCTGAAGCATATAATATAACATCACGACGCTATTTGTGTGTTGCATCGTCAATGTGAGGGTGCGAATGTTACAGTAAACTGGAGGTGGTGCATTGGAAACAAGCAACTGGACTTCCATGAGAAGTTCCATACGGTGAGGGTAGCCGCCTTAGTGGCTTGGAGAAAACATGGATTAGAGCCTGTAGTATGAAATCGCGGCGCAATTTGTATGCTGCATCGTCAATGAGAGGGTGCGAGAGTTACATTAAACAGGCAGTGGTGAATGGGAAGCAAGATAAATAACTCCCAGGAGAAGTTCCATAAGGCAAGAGTAGCCACATTAGTCGCTTGTAGAGAAATCGGCATAGAGCCTGTATGAAATCGCGAGGCAATTTGTGTGCTGCATTTTCAATGTGTGGTTGCGAGAGTTATAGTAAACTATCAGTGCTGCATCGGAAACAAGCTACATAACTCAAAGGAGAAGTTCCATAATGTGAGGGTAGCTGCATTAGTTGCATGGAGAACTGACTGCTTGGATACTGTGGTATGGAATTCCGATGCAATTTGTGCAATTTATGTGTTGCATAATCAATGTGAGGGTACGAGTGTTTCATTAAAAAGACAAAGGTTCATCGGAAACAAGCAACTTAACTCCCAGGAGAAGTTCCATGCGGTGAGGGTAGCCTCGTTATTCGCTTGGAGTAAACTTGGCATAGTGCCTCTAGTATGGAATCGCAATGTAATTCGTGTGGTGCATCGCCACTGTAAGGGTTCGTGGTTTACAGTAAACTGTAAGTATTGCATCGGTAATAAGCAACGCGACTACCGGGAGAGGTTTGATACGGTGAGTGCAGTAAAGTTATTGGCTTTTACAGAAGTCGGGTGGAGCCTGTCATATTGCATCACGACGCACCTTGCGTGTTGCATCTACAATGTGTCGGTACGAGGTTTACATGAAACAGGCAGTGGTGCATGGAAAACTAGCTACATAGCTCCCAGGAGAAGTTCCATACAGTGACTGTAGAAGAGTTAGTCGCTTGGAGTGAAGTCACCTGGAGCCTGTAGAATGGAATCGCTACGCAATTAGTGTGTTGCATCGTCAGTGTCAGGATAAGATGATTACAGTAAACAGGCTGTGGTGCATCGGAAACTAGCTACATAACCCCGAAAAGTTCAATACGGTGGGAGTAGTTGCATTAGTCCCTTGCAGAAAAGTAGGTATAGAGCCGGTAGTATTGAATCGCGACGCAATTTGTGTGTTGCATCGTCAATGTGAGGTTGCGTGGTTTGCAGTAAACTGTCAGTGTTGCATCAGAAACAAACAACATCACTCCAAGGAGAAGTTCGATACAGTCACTGTAGCCGCATTAGTCGCTTTGAGAAAAGTTGGCATACATCCTGTAGTATAAAATTACAACGCACTTTGTGTCTTGTGCCGTCAATGTAAACGTGCGAGGGTTACAGTAAACTGGCAGTGGTGCGTTGGAAACAAGCAACATTACTCAGAGGAGAAGTTCCATACAGTGACCATAGCAGCCTTAGTCGCTTGGAGTGAAGTCAGCTGGAGCATGTAGAATGGAATCGCGACTCAATTTGGGAGTTTCATAGTCAATGTGATGGTCTGAGAGTTACATTAAACAGGCAGTTGTGCAACAGAAACAAGCTACGTAACACCCAGGGGAAGTTCCAGGCAATGAGAGTAGCCGCATTAGTTGCTTTGAGAAAAGTCGGATTAGAGCCTATATTATGGAATTTCGACTCTGTTTGTGTGTTTCATCGTCAATGTGAGGGTGCGTGGGTTAAATTAATCAAGGAGCTTTGTTCAGAAACAAGCAAATTGACTCCCAGGACAAGTTCCATACGGTGACCGTAGCCGTATTAGTCGCTTGGATAAAAGTCGTCATAGAGCCTGTATTATGTAAACACGACGCAATTTGTGTGTTGCATCGTCAATATCAGGGTACGATAGTGACATTAAACAGGCAGTGGATCAACGGAAACAAGCGACATAACTCCCAGGAGAATTTCCATTCCGTGATTGTAGACGCAATAGACACTTGGAGTCAAGTCGGCATAGAGAATGTAGTGTGCAATCGCGCCGCAATTTGTGTGTTGTATCGTCAATGTGAGTGTGCGAGCTCTACAATAAACTGGCAGTGGTCCATCGGAAGCAAGCAACATTACTCCCAGGAGATGTAGTATAATGTAACTGTAACTGCGTTATTAGCTTGGAGAGAAGTTGGCTGGAGTCTTCAGTATTGCATCACGACGCAATTCGTGTGCTGCATCGTCAATGTGAGGGTGTTAAGGTTGCGCAAAACAGGTAATAGTGCATTGCAATAATGCTACATAGCTCCCAGGAGAAATTCTATACAGAGAGAGTGGCCGCATTAGTCGTTTGGAGAGACGTCGGCATAGAGCCTGTAGTATGGAATCGCGACGAAATATGTGTGTTGCATCGACCATGTAAGGATGAGATTGATATAGTAAACCTGCACTGGTGCACTCGAAGCAAGCAACAAGACTCCCAGTAGCAGTTTCATACGAATGATGGTAGCTGCGTTGGTCGCGTTGAAAGAAGTTGGCTGTAGCCTGTAGTGTTGTATTACGACGCAATTTCTGTCTTGAGTTGTCAATGTGAGGATGAGAGAGTTACATTGAACAGGTCGTTGTGTATAGAATACAAGCTATATAACTCACAGGAGTAGTTCCATAATGTGAGAGTAGCCGCGTCAGTCGCTTGGAGAAAAGTCGGCACACAACCTGTAGTATAGAATCACAACACAATTTGTGTCTTGCATCGTCAATGTATTCCCAAGAGAATTTCAATACGGTGAGAGTACCTGAGTTAGTCACTTGGAGACAAGTCAGCATAGAGACTGTAGTATGGAATTGTGAGACAATTTGTGTGTTGATTCGTCAATGTTAGAGTGCGAGGGTTACATTAAACAGGCAGTGGTGCATCGGAAACAACCTACATAACTCCGAGGAGACGCCCCATTTGGTGAGAGTAGCAGTATTTGTCGCTTGGTGAAAAGTCGGCAAAGAGTCTGTAGTATCGAATCACGAAGCAATTTGGGTGTTGCATTGTCGATATGAAGTTGCACTGGTTACAGAAAACTATCAGTGGTCCATTGAAACAAGAAACATAACCAACAGGAGAAGTTCCATATGGTGAGAGTAGCCGTGTTTGTCGCTTGAAGAAAAGTAAGCATATAGTCTGTAGTATGGTATTGTGACGCAATTTGGGAGTTGCATCATCAATGTGAAGGTGCGAGGGTTACATCAAACAGGCTATGGTGCATCGGAAACAATATACATACGTCACAGGAGACCTTCCGTGTGGTGAGAGTAGCAGCGTTGGTCGTTTGGGGAAAAGTCGGCGTAGAGCCTGCAGTATGGAAACGCGAAGCAATTTGTGTGTTGCATCATCGATATGATGGTGCATTGGTTACAGTAAACTGTAAGTGGTGTATTGAAACAAGCTACATAGCTCCCAAGAGAAGTTTCATACTGTGGAGTAGTCGCATTTGTTGTTTGGAGAAAAGTCGGCATACAGCCTGCAGTATGGTATTGCGACGGAATTTGGGTGTTGCATCGTCAACGTGAGTGTTCAAGGGTTACATTAACCCTTTGTTGCCTGACGGTACTTAAAAGTACCAGTAAGTTTTGACTCTCATTATTTTCTCGTGGTGCAGTTTTGTGATCTGAAAGCCTGTCGGTACGTAACAGTAACTCTGCTCTACTGTTTCATATATGTTATTGTGCAATACATAGACCTCTCCGGCGGTCAGAGCGTGAAATTGTTTTTCGCGCGCTGCTGTGAAAACAGAAGATTGTATGTGCTAGTTTCCGTGGTGTTGCCTGAATTTGTGTGCAATTTATTGAAACTTCCGTTGAGTTTTCCATTGTACGTACTTACCTTCTTTGCTTTTTTATAACAGTTTGAAGCATTACGTTACAAGTGAATGAGATAAAGTGAAAATATAAGGCGGACTTATTAGTACTGTCAGGTTGTGCGAACATTTTATTGTAGCAACAACACGTTACCTCTCACTAGTTGTTCTGTCCACTTTTTCTCACACAGTAATCCGTAAATACATCTGCCTGTGGAACATTAGAACAAACAGGATAGGTTTGCCAGGGAATTTACCTAGAGAAAAATGTATAAACCGTGGGGAGTCAAATCACAGAGTGTCATCTTTAGACCTAACAGTATTTCAATGGGGGGAAAATAAAGTAGTGTATTTTGCGTCAAACTTCCATGGCACTGAACATAGCGTAATGACAAGAAAACAGAAAGATAGAACTAGTATGACTAGACCATGATCAGTTATTGTATGTGATTACAACAAACACATGGGTGGTGTGGATCATGCAGACAGATTACGTTCAACTTATGGTCTTGACAGGCGATCAAAGTAATGGTTGCACCATCTCTTCTGGGGAGCAATAGAAATTGCTTTTGTCAATGCTTACGTCATTTTCAGTGATCTACATGGGGCACTGCCACTGCTGGAATTCAGGAGTGCTGTGGCACTAGAGCTAATGAATGAACAGCAAGTGCCAAATCTCAAAAAGAGAAACTCTGGTAAAGATGAAATAACTCGCCCAAAGAGAAGAAAGGATAATTTTTCTGTTCCGAAGAATGTACGTCTTGGCAACTGAGAAAACCATTTTGTAGTGTTCAGTTGTAAAAGAGGACGATGCGAAATGTGTGCAAAAAATAAAATTCAGTCGACACCACATTCACAATGTAGTACATGTAAAGTGTATTTGTGCTACAATGAGAAAAAGAACTGTTTCCTACAATTTCATGAGGTATCACTAACACTAAATATGTGATATGTATATACTGTCAAAAATGTATAGTTAAGTTCCTATGTATTGTGAAGTTGCTCTAGAATAAATTTATGCGAAATTTAAAAAAAAATTCAGAAATATCATATTTCTGTTAATTAATTTTCTAATGTAAAAATATTTAATATTTATGTGGAATACAGTACAAGTTATAAAAATTGGAGCACTTTTCGGCGCATATTGTGATTCTGTCCATGGAGTCTGACGGTACTTCTGAGTACCAGGAGAGAAAAAAGTTGTGAAAAATAAAATAAAATTTTACAAAAAATCCTAACGTCATTTGAGGCCACAATAGCATAAATTCTGCAAAGAAAATGTTAAAAAGTAAGTTTTTTCTTATGTCAGGAAACAAAGGGTTAAACAAGGAGTGGTACATCGGAAACAGGCTACATAACTCTCAGGAGTGGTGAGAGTAGCAGCATTTGTCACCTTGGGAAAAGTCGGTATAGAGCCTGTAGTCTGTAATAGCGATGCAATTTGGGACTTGCATCATCAATGTGAAGGTGCGAGGGTAGTTTCGTATGTTCTGGCCCACTTAATGCAATTCTAAGTAATTTAACTGATTTTTTTTAGAATTCTGTATATTTAATTAACCCCACCAATTATAGAGCTCTATCTAAATACCTAATTTTTACAATAACTCAACCAATTTTCACTAATTATATCATTACCCTCAATAAATAACTGGATTCTAACTTCATTATTTCATTTTCAATGTGACTGTAAGAAAATAAAATAAATTAGTTAACAAAAGTTAATTATATTAAAATTTTACACTGTGAAAATTTTACACTGTGAATGTAAGGAAATAAATTAAGTGAATTAGTTAACAAAAGTATATTATATTGCAATTTTTACATTGTGAACTTAAGAAAATAAATAAAATACGTTAGTTAACAAAAGTAAATTATATTAAAAATTTTACATTGTGAATGGAAAAAAATGAATAACATGAGTTAGTACACAAAGTATATTATATTAGAAATTTTACATTGTGAATGTAAGGAAGTTATTAAAATAAATTAGTTAACAAAAGTAAATTATATTAAAAATTTTACATTGTAAATGCAAAAATATAAATAAAATAAATTAGTAAACAAAAGTAAATTTATTAAAAAAATTTAACATGTTGAACTCTATATTATGAAATTCATTATCCCTATTTTTAATTTTCTTCATGTCCTACATTTCAATATCATTTGTCCTTTTCTAAATATTTCAGAATCCTAGACATCAATTAATTTAGAATATCTATTTGGTAAAGTAATCTTAAATCTTTATTGAGCTCTAGACAAAGTTGATCACCAAACCTTGTATTTAAATATTCACAGTCCACAATAATATATAAAACATTTATCTCTAGCTCACATATTTTTTAATCTCTTTCATAACACTCACATTGTTGAGCTCCTTGTTCAAATTAGTTTCCAATTGTGTAGAAAAATTTTTATTAATTTTTATATACAAAATTTTATTACATTTTTAATAACTAATAATGAGCATATTTTCCAAGACATATCATTCATTGTCATGTAAACTCAAATCTTTTTTGTTTATTTCACTTGAATAGATTTCATGTTTGTCACTCCTAATCAAATTATTTCCTCTGTATTGTTCTATATTGTTAATTTGAACATTTTGAGGGTGGCCCCAGATGCCCACCATTAATATACAATCTCGTACTATATTTTTAAATGAATCAGTTTTATATTCTTTAATTTTAAAATAAAAAAAGGAGAAGCTAAACAATTTAAGACATGGGTTACTCATGAAGTTTTACCATCAATTAAAAAATATGGAGAATATAAAATTGAAACTTTTAACAAATATTGAATAAAACAAAGATTTTTGCATATAAAAACTACAAAAATTGAATAAATTAAACACAGAAATAATTCGCATTAAAGATGATACAATTAAAATAAAAGACGAATGAATTAAAATAAAAGATGTTCAAATTCAAAATTTGAGAGAAACAGTTGGTACTTCTTCAGCAACATAAAATAGAAGAAATGATGAAGTAAATAGATTATTATCATATGTTGTTTCTTAAACAATTAATGTAAATTTAAAACCAACATTCATTATTTTAAAATTATTTGATGATGAATAGAAATATGATTATAATGTAATTAGAACACAGAGGAAAAATTTACAAAAACAACTTAATAAAATTGAAAATCATCAACCTATTTGACAAGAATTGTTAAGACTAAATTACAATCTAAATTCAATCAATTTATACCAAAGAATGAAAGAAAATTTAGCTATTGTTTGCTTTAGAAATTATTTTAATCTTTTAGCTAACTACCAACAAGAAGATTTGATTAATGATATTAATTATATGCATAAACAATTCGAAATGTGAGACTTATAAAACTACTTTTTGTGTTATTTATCGAACTGTTGTGTGAATTATCAGAACCTAACCATTTAATATAAATTTTATCTTTTTCGTTCTCAGAACTTTTTCAACTAAGTATACAACTGGATGTTTTGTATTCTGTAGTTTTTTGTTCATAGAAAGTTCCTTTCACATCTTTCAATTTACAAATAATTGGATTAGAATGAATAACATTTTCAAACTAAAAAATTTCTCTTGACCAATTAGCCATATAGCCTTTTTCAAAAAGACCTTTAAGTTGAGCAATTCGCACTTTATCACCTTACTTAAATTTCGCTTTTCCATTAGATACAGTGTTACCTATTTTCAACTTTCCTCACTTCCTTCCATTGGTTTCATTGTTATAGTTGAATGATTTGTGTTATTGTATCCATCAATTAGATTTTTAATTAAATACAACCATTTATAATTTACTTGAAGAGAAAATTTCTACCAAATCTTTTCTTTAAGTGTTCTGTTAAATCGTTCAACAACAGATGCTTATACTTCTGAAAAACTTGAATAATGATTAATGTAGTATTTCTTCATCAATCTTTCTTATAGAATTCTTTACCATTATCTGTTTGTAAGTTTTTTGACTTAAACTAAGAAATGGTTTTGAAATGTATCAACCATATTTTTTACCTGTATTATATTTAATAGGAACAGCAAATGCAAATATTGAAAGAAACATCAATTATTGTTAATAAATATTTATAACCTTTGTTTATTTTTGAAATTCCTTTCAAATTACCTGAATCCATTCCAGCTAGATCAGCTTCCCATAAATCATCCATACCAAGAGAAACAACATGTCTTCATTTAAAATTTTTTCTTATTCGTTTATATAATTCAGTAAATATTTATTCACAAATATTATTTAGACCTTCAATAACTACAAATCTTTTTTTTAAGTTTGATCTTTTTAGGTTTACAAATTTTATAGATACCTATATTCATTGTCTTCCATTTTTAGTTGTTATTGCATGTGGATTACGTGTTTCAGTAAACTTTTTACACCTCACACAATAAATGTGATCATCCTTAAGTACTAAATGTGAAGTGTGATTATTCACTTATATAGATAACAAATTTATATAGATAAAAAATTTAAATTATTTCACCAAATGCAATTATATATATCAGCTGGAAATGTTTTAACAGAACTTTTCAATCTTACAGTTAAAAAATTTGATTTGTGTACCATTATTGATTGATTATTATTATCCATTTGTTACAGCTTATCACTCACTCTTACTGTATTTTCAAAATCATCAAAGTTCAAGTCTCTATTTGCATTTTTACCAACAATGATAATTCTTTTCAGCATGAAAACATATTGAAAATTGTGCATTTTTTTGCTCACCTCCTCTTATATAAGTAAATTCAAATACTTGTTTATCACATATTTTCTCTTTAAGATTATTTATTTCTTTAACTTTTTTGACCATATAATATGTGTTATCTGTAAAAATTATTTCTATTTCGTTTTTGGTAAAGTAATTATTGAATTGTGTCATAATGATTATTAAATTTTGTTTAAAACTTTCATTTTTCTGCTTTATTTGTTCATCAAAATCTTTTGTAGTAACAAAATTACTTAATTGTGTTGCATATTCGGACTTTGTAACAACATTTCATAACTCATTAAGGAAATAATGTTTGTTCACTGCATCTATTGCATCAATTGGATCATTTACATTAGCAAGTCTTCTATTTCTAAAGCCAATCCTCTAGTTACCTTAAAAACAGCATTAAAATCTCATTTATATTGTTTAATGGCATTTGTTATCTTTGGATCTATTGCTGATTCAAATTGTTTAATCATATTTTCGTTTTCACTGATGAATTTTTCTAAATCAAATGTAGCTGCAGTACCTACTTCAGTTTGATGTATCTTATTTCCAAAAATGTCCATTTATTAAATGTAAATATCATTAAAATTTTAATTCTCACATAGCAATTCTAAAACAAATGACCACATATTACTTCATCAAAATTTTGTGTTGCATATTCGGACTTTGTAACAACATTTCATAACTCATTAAGGAAATAATGTTTGTTCACTGCATCTATTGCATCAATTGGATCATTTACATTAGCAAGTCTTCTATTTCTAAAGCCAATCCTCTAGTTACCTTAAAAACAGCATTAAAATCTCATTTATATTGTTTAATGGCATTTGTTATCTTTGGATCTATTGCTGATTCAAATTGTTTAATCATATTTTCGTTTTCACTGATGAATTTTTCTAAATCAAATGTAGCTGCAGTACCTACTTCAGTTTGATGTATCTTATTTCCAAAAATGTCCATTTATTAAATGTAAATATCATTAAAATTTTAATTCTCACATAGCAATTCTAAAACAAATGACCACATATTACTTCATCAAAATTTTGTATTCGTTCTGTATTGTAGTATAGTTCATTTTTTTCCTAAAAAGTCAACTAGTTGTTTTGGTATATTAGTAACCAATTGAATCAAAAACAAATTTTTTATTATTATTTTTATAGTAACAAAACCAATGAGTACCAGGATGATCAGATTTTTGATGGTGTATTGGCGATAGGAGACTGTGTCCTGCTAATTCATCAATCATTTATACACCACAATTTTCAATTGTTTAACAAGTTTTTCTATATCAAAATTAGATAAAGGACTTTGAATTTTTTCAATCAAATCATCGAAATTTTTTTGTTTTCTTTAGTCCATTAGCAGCTTTTTTCTCCATTGCTTTATTACGTCTTTTCTGTTCTTCTAATTCTTTATCAGCTTTCTTCTTGTTTATAACTGTATTTGCAATTGCTGCAGATCCTCAAGTTAGTGAACCAATTGTTGCTAGATATGGTAATGCAGCTATAAATAATGGAAGAGATCCACCTTCATGTTGTGTTAGTCCTATACCATGCTTCGTTTTTGTTAGATAGTCAATAATTTTTTCACAACAGGAATAGCTAATGTAACAAGTTAATTTCCACCCACTCTCTCTTCTATTTTTCTCTTTTGAACATCTGTTAAAATTGGTTCATTTGAATTTAATTCTTGATTATTCAACTTTAATTTACTTGATTTTGGTTTAGTTTTGCCATTAGGTAGCAAAGTATAATCAACTGTAAAGTTATTCAAACCAGCAATAGCGCCAGCTAAAGTAGGCTTGGCTGTGCCCATACCTGGTTTTCGTTTTCCATAAATTATTGGGCTAACAGCTGTTGCTGCCACTTTTTCCCAAATGAAGCATCACTTGCATACATTCTTTCTTCTGCAGTTAATTGAAGATCTTTGTCAACCTGATGTCTTTTATCTATATATTTGTCATCTCTGTAAGCAATATTATGTTGTTTTTTTTACAAGCTTCATCTAATGGATTTATACCTTTATCTCCTCTAGCTAATTTTTCTTCTAATTTCGTTCCTGGACCACAAAATCGATACCTGGAAGATGCATTTCAAATTCTAATTTGTTAATCAAATTGTTTACTAATCTTTTTCCATGTTTATCACTTTTCCAAAATGTATAAGGAAGATTATTTAAAAATCTAATTAGATATGGAATCGCTTTTGACTTATCAATTATAAAATCACAAAATTTTTAGTTAACATTTGTGTTACACTTTCTTTCTCATTGTGACAATTTTTATTTCCAGCTACTTCTTCACCATGAATTACTGCTAATCTATCAAGTAATTGACAAAACATCATTCATCCAAGCATATTCTATTGGTTTTTCAGAAATTTTTTTAACTATACTTTCATCTATTTTTTCGTCGAAGCTGAAGCAGTCTTCAAACTGCGTTCAGGTTAACAAAAATCTGCAACTTCTGTAGTTGGTTTTCTTAAGTTTGGAAAATAATCATCAACAATTGGTTTTATAAAATATTTGTATTTATAACCTCTACTTGATCTTATTTTATTTGGATTATTATCAGAATACAACAATCCTTAATTGTATAATATATCTGCCAATTTGATAAATCTAAACCATCGAACTTTTCATTCATATCATCCATCGTAATTTGTTTTTCAGTTAAAAGTCTCATTAATACATCTGTTCCTTCATATGATTTCTCACGAATTTTTGATTTATCTCCATTGAATTCAATAGATAAATTACCAATATATTTAAATGTATCAACAGGTTTTAAACCAAAAACTTTATCTTCACTAAGATTAATATATTTTCACATTCTTTCCCAAACATTTATCTTTTTAGTTTCATTTTGAAACTACTTGATTGTGTCTGACATTCTGTTTTTGGTGTAATTATTCAATATATTCTGAATTGCTAATTCACTTAATGTGTAATCATAATTTCCAAGAATGTGATCAGACCAATCTATTAATGGTTCAATTGTTGTTAAATCTCCAAAATCTTCTATTTGAAGACGATATGGAATCATGGGTTTTTCAAATTCTCTATTTTCTCTATTATCTTGTTTAACTTTTTCAGTAATGTCAACAACAGGTTGATCTTTTTTATATTTTTCATATTCTGTTCATGGCTGTTTTTCCTGAAGGTTGAATTGTTCTTTTAGTTCTTCAGCTTTCTTTTTATTTTGCTTAGCTTATTTAACAACTTCTTCATCATACATTGCAAACATTTATTAAGAAAAAACATTAGTTATGTTTATGTACCAATGTTTTTGTTTAGTAATTAATGTTTATGTTTTAATTTTTTGTTTATTTTTTGTGTTTTTGATTAGTGTATATGTTTTTCTGTTTCATGGTTTTGCTTAAAGTTTTTGTTAAATGTTTTTGTTTATTATTTTTGGTTAATGTCAATGCTTTTGTTTAATATTTATGTTTAGTGTTTATGTTGTTAAGAAATGTTGCATTTCATTCCTAAACTTACCTTCATTTGGTTTTCTAGAGGTATCTACTGTGAAAAATCCAAACTCATCATTGCAACATTTACTACACATTTCTTTAAAATAATCAAACTTTAAATCACCACCAACAATCTAATGGTAAAAATGATTTCTATTTGTATCTTCTTGTCTAAAAATATTTAAAAATCTAAGATTGTCTCTAACTCTTCAGGTATTTTTGAATAAGTTTGAGCTAAGTAAAAACAATCTATTCCTTTCTGTCTACCTCTAAGAAAATAATCTCTAACAAAATCTTGATTTTTCGAGAAAGAAGTTATCAAATACAACAACTGAATTTTCTTCACATACATCTAATGGTATAATTTCTTCGTTGTTTTCCATACAACTAACAATTACATTGTTAATTTTGTCTTTTGTTTTTTACATTGTCTTATAAATTCTTGATATTGTGGTTGATCTAAACTTTTGAATAAACATGCAAATGATTAATTATATTCCAATTCAGCCATCTTGGAGCTAAAGTGTAATTATCAATCATTAATGTTGTTTTTCCACATCCACTTGGTCCAGTTATTGCACATTTAATAAAATTTTTTAAAGTTTACCATGTTTGTTTTTCAACTTATTTTCTAGATTTCTAATTTTTGGTTCTCAATCTGTTTTGTACATTTATTAATAACTTTTTAAATTAATAAATGAGGAGATTATTTCAACTTAGTGATAAATCATCTGTACTTAGAAATCCATTAAATGTTCCAATATTAATTAGTAATACTAACATTTCACTAGGTGGTTTTTATTCAACTTTTTAACAACAAATATTACAACGAAAAATAATAAACTTCATTGTGATGGAGAAACAATAGAAATTCCTGTAGGACAATATATTCATTTAAAAAACCCAATATACACATTTAAGCAGATGAAATTTTAAACAGAACTGTTATTGAAAGTGATGTAAAATTGTATATGGATATAGCAGATAGTATTGGAAGTTTGATAGGTTTCAGTAATCAAGTTGTTCAAGCTATAGAAAAAGCTGTTGCTAAAGATGTTCCTAAAATAATTCCATTTGAATTAATGAATACAAATTTCAATCATACTGATGGAATGTTTGTAAAGCAAATGAACATTTTCACAGAGAAACTAATATTATTGATTCATTTAAACATAATACATAATTTAGTGGAGCAATAATTCATTAAACAATTTATCCTGTAAATATTGCTATTTTTGATATAATTCAAGACTTAGAAATTACTATAACTGATGAAAATGATAATTTAATTGAGTTTAATTGTGCTACAGCTGCCAGCTTGGGTGACTGAGCAGTTCTAGGCACTTCAGTCTGGAACCGCCTGACTGATATGGTCACACGTTCGAATCCTGCCTTGGGTATGGATGTGTGTGATGTCCTTAAGATAGTTAGGTTTAAGTAGTTCTAAGTTCTAGGGGACTTATGACCTCAGATGTTTAGTCCCATAGTGCTCAGAGCCATTTGAACCATTTTTGTGCTACAGCTACAACTGTTCTAGAAATGTCTGAATAATTTTTTTCCTTAATAAATAAGCGAAAGCTAAAGCAATCTTTGTCTGCATCAGGAATGAAATTGAATGTTATCAATTTTGTTCATTCAATGTAAATGAAAAAATTCAAAGCAATTTAAATACTCCCAACAAAGGTACAAAAATTGAAATAAATATTGGAGGTGGCTTGGTTCATCCAAATCATGCACAACTGTACATGAATTTTAGTATTATTGGAAATGATGGTTCAGATTAACCAACTTAATGATGGAAACTCAATCAAAAAGTTAATTGATAATTATGTGACAAAATCGTTTGACTTTGTAATGATGAAAAGTGGAAATGATATTTTATCTAGAATTGAACATCCTTTTATCTCATCATCAGTTTCACTACATCTAACTTCGTCTGTTGCTGACAAAATAAGTTTAGAGTGACATATTCTCAACAATGGGAAAATAAATACTAAGAAAAATTAAGTATTTTAGCCATTGACAATGCTTGGTGTATGTTTTAAAGATTACAAAGAAATTATGTTTGTAGGAGATCTAACTATAATTTTTCACATATTTCATCTTCTGGAGATGCAATTCTTCATTTGTCTGATAATAATAATGTTGGTGTTGAAATAAAAGATACACTTCCAAAAGCAAGTAAAATTATTGTAGAATATAAGGAACTTCGTGTTCCTGTCATTAAAAATGAACAAAATTACGAACTTGAACAATGAGGAAATATTCTGAATAGTCCGAGAATTCCTATTTCTTTTTTATAACATCAAACAGAAGAAGTTGCTGGATTACCTGGTAAAAGAGATTTTGAACTAGATGACACAAATTACTATAACTCTACAGAATTTGATATGCCATATCTTGTGTTTGCTGCATTTTGGACAAATCGTAAAAATAATCAATCAGTAGGTTCCTCATTATTTGGTCATGTTAAACTGCAGAATGCATATTTGAAAAATGGTAGAAACGAAGTTCTTCCAGAGGAAATGTGGAATATTGAGCCACCAAATAATTGTCTAAAAGCATACAATGCATTTCTTGATTTTAAACGAGTTACTTCACTAAAATCATATACTGATATTAGTCCAATTAGTTTCAAAGCGAATTATCCATTTATGTTGTAACTACAGAGAAAACTCCTATGACGCTTGGTGCAACTTTTAACGATAATTTTCCAGATGATACACTTGCGTATGAAATTGTGTGTGGGAAAAAGAATCTTACATATGATGCACAAAATAGATTACTTACTGAAAACTTTTAATTAAGTAAATGAACAAAAATTAGAAAAAATTATAAAATTGTTAACTTCTTGTTTAAAATTCCTTTTGCAGTATACTTGAAAAGTAAAAGACTGGAAACTTTTAATGTAATTTCCTTTTGTTAACTAATACATTTTATTTGTTTGCTTATGTTCACAT
The DNA here is from genome assembly GCF_023864345.2 of Schistocerca serialis cubense. NCBI lineage: Eukaryota > Metazoa > Arthropoda > Insecta > Orthoptera > Acrididae > Schistocerca > Schistocerca serialis. Next base: position 124,521,804 of record NC_064643.1, read on the forward strand.
TGTCAGATTTTTAATATGATTTAATTTTTGTTAACTAATTTCTTTTATATATTTTCTTACATTCACATTGCAACATTTTTAAAGTAATTTACTTTTGTTAATTATTTTATATTATTTTATTTTCTTATGTTCACAGTGAAGAATTTTTAATATAATTTACTTTTGTTAACTAATTCATTATGTTTATTTTCTTACATTCACAAATGTAGGGTCCCCCTGAATAGGTCAGGCATGCACTAAAGGAAATTATATTAAAAGTTTCCAGTCTTTTACTTTTCGGGTAGCAGAGTATGTGTGGAGTGCACATGTGGGTTTTTTAGGTAAGAGAATTCCCTCCCTAGGCCCGACAAGACGCCTCCTGAGATGTGGCAAGGTAGGAGTAGGCAAAATGCAACAGGAAATAACAATATTAATGTGCTAATAGTAAACTGCAGGAGCGTCTATAGAAAGGTCCCAGAACTGCTCTCATTAATAAACGGTCACAACGCCCATATAGTCCTAGGGACAGAAAGTTGGCTGAAACCAGAAGTAAACAGTAATGAAATCCTAAACTCAGATTGGAATGTATACCGCAGAGATAGGCTGGACAGTGAAGGGGGAGGCGTGTTTATAGCGATGAGAAGTGCAATAGTAGCGAAGGAAATTGACGGAGATCCGAAATGTGAAATAATTTGGGTGAAGGTCACGGCTAAAGCAGGCTCAGACATGGTAATTGGATGTGTCTATCCAAGAGAGTAGCAGCAGTTGTCGCTTGGAGGAAAGCCGGCATACAGCCTGTAGTATGGTATTGCGGTGGGTTCTGTGTTTCAACATCAATCTGAGTGTGGGAAGGCTACAATAAAAAGACAGTTGCGCATCGGAAATAATAAACATATATAACAGGAGAAGATAGATACGGTAACGGTAACCACGACATTTGCTTTGAGAAATATCAGCTAGAAGCCTGTAGTTTGCAATCGCGAAATAATTTGGGATATGCATCGTCAATGTGAAAGTGAGAGGGTTACATTAAACAGGCAGTGGTGCATCGGAAACAATATAAATAATTCCCAGGAGACGTTCCATACTGTGAGAGTAGCAGCGTTTGTCGCTTGGAGAAAAGTCGGCATACAGCCTGTAGTATGGAATCGCAATGCAATTTGTGTTTTTCAACTTCAATGTGAGGGTGGGAGGACTAAAATAATTAGGCATTTCCGCATCGGGAATAATGTACATAAGTAACAGGAGAAGTTAGATATGGTAACCGTAACCTCGTCATTTGCTTGGAGAAATATTAGCATGGAGCCTGTAGTATGTAATAGCGACGCATTTTGAGTGTTGCATCGTGAATGTGCGAGGGTTACATTAAACATTCAGTGGTGCATCGGAAACAATATACATAACTCCAAGGAGACGTTCCATACGGTGGGAGTGGCAGCGCTTCTCGCTTGGAGAAATGTCGGCATAAAACACGTAGTTTGGAATGAAGTCGCAATTTGGGACTTGTATCGTCGATGTGAAGGTGCGAGGATTACATTGAACTGGCAGTGGTCACCGCCAACAATATACATAGCTCCCAAGAGACATTCCTTCCTTACGGTGAGAGTAGCAGTGTTTGTCACTTGAGAAGGGCCCTCATACATCCTCCAGTATGGAATCACGACGCAATTTGGGAGTTGTATCGTCAATGTAAAAGTGCGCGGGTTACATTAAACAGGCAGTGGTGCATAGGAAACAATAGTCATAAGTCCCAGGAGATGTTCCATACGGTGAGAGTATCATACAGCCTGTAGGGTGAAATCGCGGCGCAATATGGGACTTCCATCGAAAATGTGAAGCTGCTAGGGTAACATTAAACAGGCAGTGGTGCATTGGAAACAAGATACATAATTCCCAGGAATCGTTCCATACGGTGAGAGTAGCACCGTTTATCCCTTGGGGTAAAGTTGGCCTACAGCCTGTAGTAAGAAATTAAGACGCAATTTGGGGCGTGCATCGTCAATGTGAAGTGCGAATTTTACAATTACCTGACTGTGGTGCATCATAAACAATATTACTTCCAGGAGACGTTCCATACTGTGGGAGTAGCAGCGTTTGATGCTTGGATAAAAGTCGTCATACATCCTACAGTGTGGAATCGCGACGCAATTTGGGACCCGCATCGTCAATCTGAAGGAGCGAGGGTTACATTAAAGAGGCAGTGGCGCATCGCAAACAATATACATAACTACCATTAGTCTTTCCATATGGTGAGTGTAGCACCGTTTGGCGCTTAGGGAAAAGTCGGCCTACAGCTTGTAGTAAGAAATCACGACGCAATATGGGGACTTCCATCATCAATGTGAAGGTGTGAGGTTTACATTAAACAAGCAGCAGTGCATCGGAGACAACATACATAACTCCCAGTAGACGTTCCATACCGTGAGAGTAGACCGTTTGTCGCTTGGGGAAAAGTCGTTATACAGCCTGTAGTATGGAGTCGCAGCGCAGTTTGCGACTTGCATCGTCAATGTGAAGATGTGATGGTTATATCAAAAAGGTAGTGGTGCGTCGGGAACAATATACATAACTCCCATGAGACGTTCCACACGGTGAGAGAAGCAGCATTTGTCGCTTGGGGAAAAGTCAGAATATTGACTTAGTAAAGAATCGGGAAGTTGCATGGCCAATTTCAAGGTGCGAGGATTACATTAAATTGGCAGTGGTGCAACTAAAACAATATACATAACTCCCACTAGACTTTCCATATGGTGAGAGTAACGGCGTTTGTCGCTTGGAGAAAAGACGTCACACAGCCTGTAGTATGGATTCGAGACGCAATTTGGGACTTGCATCGTCACTGTGATGATCCGAGGGTTACGTTAAACAGGCTGTGGAGCATCGGAAACAATATACATAAATCCCATGAGTCATTCCATAGAATGAGAGTAGCAGCGTTTGTCGCTTGGAGAAAAGTCGTCACACAGCCTGTAGTATGGAATCGCGACTCAATTAGGGACTTGCATCTTCAATGCGAAAATTCGAGTGTTACATTAAACTAGGCAGTGGTGCATCCAAAACAATATACATTACTCCCAGGACCCGTTCCATTCTGTGAGAGTAGTGTGGTTGTTGCTTGGGGAAAACATGGTATACAGCCTGTAGTATGGATTCGAGACGCTATTTGGGACTTGCATCATCAATGTGAAGATCCGAGTGTTAGGTTAAACAGGCAGTGGAGCATCGGAAACAATATACATAACTTCCAGGCGTCGGTCCATACGGGGAGAGTAGCACTGTTAATCGCTTGGTGAAAAGTCGGCCTACAACTTCTAGTAAGGAATCGCGGCGCAATTTGGGACTTGCATCGTCAATGTGAAGGTGTGAGGTTTACATTAAAGAGGCAGTGGTGCATCGGAAACAATATACATAACTCCCAGGAGGCGTTACATACGGTGAGTGTAACTGTGTTTGTCGCTTTGAGGAAGTTGGCATACAGCCTGTAGTATGGATTCGCTACGCAGTTTGGGTCTTGCATCGTCAATTTGGAGATGCGAGGGTTACATTAAACAGACAATGGCGCATCGGAAACAATATACATAACTCCCAGGAGAAGTACCATACTGTGAGAGTAGCAGTTTTTGTTGCTTGGGCACACTCGGCATACAGCCTGTTGTATTTCATCGCGCCGCAATTTGTGTGTTCCCTCGTCAATGTCAGTGTGCGAAGAGCAGTGAACTGGCAGTGGTGCCCCGGAAACAAGCAACTTGACGCCCACGAGAAGTTCCATACGGTGAGGGTAGGCGCGTCAGTCGCATTGAGAAATGACGGCTTGGAGCCTGTAGTGTGGAGTCACTACGAAATATATGTGTTGCATCGCCAATGTGAAAGTGCGAGGGTTACAGTAAATATTCAGTGGTGAATCTGAAACAAGTAACATAACTATCAGGAGAGTATCCATTCGGTGAGGGTAGCCATGTTAGTCGCCTCTAAAAAAGTCGGCATAGGGCCTCTAGAATGGATTCGCGACGCAGTTTCTGTGTTGCATCGTCAACCTGAGTGTGCTCGCTTTACAGTAAACTGGAAGTGATGCATCAGAACCAAGCTACATCACGCACAGGAAATGTTTCATTCGGTGAGAGTACCAATGTTAGTTGCTTGGAACCTAGAGCCTATAGTATTGTATCGCGACACAGTTTGTTGTTGCATCCTCAATGTGAGGATGCAAGACTTACAGTAAACTATATGTGGTCCATCGGAAACGAGTAACATGACTCATATGAGAAGTTTCTTAAGGTGAGAGTATCTCCGTTTGTCGCATGGAGAAAAGTCGGCGTATAGCCTGTAGAATGGTATCGCAATGCGATTTAGGAGCTGCATCGTCAATTTGAATGTCCGAGGGTTAAATTAAACACGCAGTGGTGCATAGGAAACAATACACATAACTCCCAATAGAAGTTTCATACGTTGAGAGTACCCATAGTAATTGCCTGGAGAAATGTCAGCAAGGAACCTGTAGTATGGAATCGCGAATCAAATTGTATGTTGAATGGTCGATATGAAGGTGTATTGTTAATAGTAAACTGGTAGTGGTGCATTGAACCTAGCTACATCACTCCTAGGAGAATTTCAATATGGTGGGAGTAGCCACGGTTGTCGCAGGGAGAAAACTCATCATACAGCCTGTAGTATGGAATCGCGACGCGGGCTGGGACTTGCATCGTCAATGTGAAGGTGCGAGGGTTACATTAAACCGACTGTCGTGCATCGGAAACAATATTCGTATTTCCCAGGACTTGTATCATGTGGTGAGAGTAGCGCGTTAGTTGTTTGGAGAAAAGTTGGCATAGAGCCTGTAGTCTGCAATCGCGACGCAATTTGTGTGTTTCATCGTCAATGTGAGGTTTGGAGGGTTACATTAAACAGGCAGTGGTGCATCGCAAACAATATACATAACTCCCAGGGGACATTCCATACGAGAGAGTAGCAGCCTTTTGGAGCTAGAGGAAAAGTCAGCGGACAGCCTGTATTATGGAATCGCGAAGCAATCTGTGTGTTGCATCGTCAATATGAAGGTGAATTGCTTACAGTAAACTGGCAGTGGTTTATTGAAACAAGCTACATAACACGTTGGAGAAGTTCTATACGGTGAGAGTCGCCGCGTTTATCGCTTGGAGAACAGTCGGCTGACAACTTGCAGTCTGTAATCGCGAAGCTATTTGTGTATTCCATCGTCAGTATGAGGGTACGGTGGTTACAGTACACTGCCAGTGGTGCATCAGTAGCAAGTAACTTGACTCCAAGGAGAAATTCCATGAGGACAGATTAGCCATGTTAGTCAATTGGAGAAAAGACGGCATAGAGATTGTGACGCAATTTGTGTGTTGCATCGTCAATGTGTGGTTGCGAGGGTTACTGTAAACTGGCACTGGTGTATCAGAAACAAGCTACATAACTCCATTTTGAGAAGTTCCATGAAGTGAGAGTAGTTGCATTTGTCACTTGCAGAAAAGTCAGCATAGATACTGTAGTATGGAATCGCGGTTCAATTTGTGTGTTGCATTGTCAATGTGAGGGTCCGAGGTAAACACTAAACTTGCAATGATGCATCGCAAACAAGGAACGTGACTCCAAGGAGAACTTACATACCGAGACCGAAGCCGCGTTAGTCGCTTGGTACGAAGTTGTCAGCAGCCTATAGTGCTGTATCACGAGGCAATTCATGTGTCGTCAACGAGAGGGTTAGAGGGTTAATGTAATCAGACAGTGGTGCATTGGTAACAAACTACATAACTACCAGGAGAAGTTCAATACGGTGGAAGTAACTGCGTTACTCGCTTGGAGAAAAGTAAACATAGAGCCTGTAGTATGGAATCACGACGCAATTTGTATACTGCATCGTCATTGTGAGGATGCGAGAGTTACACTAAATTGTCAGTGGTGCATCGGAAACAAGCAACTTGACTCCCAGGAGTAGTTCTATTCGATGACTGTAGCTGCGATAGTCGCTTGGAGAGATGTCGGCTAGAGTCGCTGGTATTGAACTGCGACGCAAGTTGTGTATAGCATCGCCAATGAGAGGGTTCAAGAGATACAGTAAACTGGCAATGGCGCATTGTAAAAACGCAGCGGGACTCTCTGGTGAATTTCCATACGGTTACCATAGACGCGTTAGTCACTTGGAATGAAGTGGGCTGGAGCCTGTAGTATGGAATGGCGAAGAAATTTGTGTTTTGCATTGGCAATGAGAGGGTGCAGGGGTTACATTAAACAGGGAGTGGTGCTTCGGCAACAGGATACATAACACCCAGGATAAGTTACTTACTGTGAGAGTGGCCGAATTACTCGCTTGGAGAAAAGTCGGCATAGGGACTGTAGTATGGAATCGCAAGGCAATTTGTGTAACGCATGGTCAGTGTGCGGATGCCAGGGTTTACACTAAACAAGCAGTGGTGCATCCGTAAGAAACTAAATAACTCCCAGGAGAAGTTCAATGCAGTGAGGGTAGCCGCGTTAGTCACTTGAAAAAATGTCGGCATACAGCCTGTAGTATGAAATCGCGACGCAATTTGTGAGTTGCATTGTCAGTGTGAGGGTGTGACGGTTACATTAAACGTGCAGTGGCACATCGGAAAGAATATACACAACTCCCAGGAGAAGTTCCATACGGTGACAGCAGCCTCGTTAGTCGCTTCTAGAAAAGTCGGCATAGAGCCTTATGTATGGATTCGCGACGAAACTTGTATGTTGCATCGGCACTTTGGGGGCACGAGGGCTACGATAAACAGGCAGTTGCGCATCGAAAATAAGAAACATAACTCCCAGAAGAAGTTCTATATGGTAACCCTAACCTCGTCCTTTACCTGGAGAAATGTCGGCATGGAGAGTGTAGTATGTAATTACGACGCAATTTGTGTGTAACATCGTCAATTTGAGAGTGCGAGGGTTACATTAAACAGGCAGTGGTGCATCTGAAACAGTATACATAACAGCCAGGAGAAGTACCATACGGTGAGAGTAGCAGTTTTTGGCACTTGGGGTTCAGTCGGCATACAGGCTGTAGTATCGAATCGCGACGAAATTTGGTAGTTGCATCGTCAATGTGAAGATGTGAGGGCAACATTAACCACGCAGTGGTGCATCAGTAACAATGTACATAAACCCCAGAAGTAGTTCCATACGGTGAGGGTAGCCGTGTAGAAAAGTCGGCATATGGAATCGCACAGCAATTTGTGTGTTCCCTCTTCAATGTCAGTGTGCGAGGACCAGTGAACTGGCAGTGGTGCCCCGGAAACAAGCAACTTAACGCCCACGAGAAGTTCCATATGGTGAGGGTAAGTGCATCAGTCGCATTGAGAAATGTCAGCTTGGAGTCTGTAGTGTGGAGTCACACGATTATTTTGTGTTCCATCGCCAATGTGAATATGCGAGGAAACCAGCTACATAACTATCAGGAGAATTTCCATTCGGTGAGGGTAGGCATGTTAGTCGTTTCTAGAAAAGTCGACATAAGGCCATTAGTATGGATTCGTGCCGCAGTTTCTGTGTTGCATCGTCAGCCTGAGTGTGCTCGCTTTGCAGTAAACTGTAAGTGATGCATCGGAACTAAGCTACATCACGCCCAGCAGATGTTTCATGCGGTGAGAGTACCAATGTTACTTGATTGGAGAAGTGTTGGCATAGAGAGTCTAGTATTGAATCGCGACAAAGTTTGTTTGTTGCATCGTCAATGTGAGGGTGCGAGGGGTAAATTAGACAGGCAGTGGTGCATAGGAAACAATATACATAACTCCCAGGAGAAGTTTCATACGTTGAGAGTACCCATGATAGCTGCTTGGAGAAATGTTGGCATAGAATCTATAGTATGGAATCGCGAATCAAATTGTATGTTGAATGGTCGATATGAAGGTGTATTGTTAATAGTAAACTGGTAGTGGTGCATTGAAACTAGCTACATCACTCCTAGGAGAATTTCAATATGGTGGGAGTAACCACGGTTGTCGCATGGAGGAAACTCATCATACAGCCTGTAGTATGGAATCGCGACGCAGGCTGGGATTTGCATCGTCAATGTGAAGGTGCGAGGGTTACATTAAACCGACTGTCGTGCATCGGAAACAATATTCATATTTTCCAGGACTTGTATCATATGGTGAGAGTAGCGCGTTAGTTGTTTGGAGAAAAGTTGGCATAGAGCCTGTAGTCTGCAATCGCGACGCAATTTGTGTGTTTCATCGTCAATGTGTGGGTTGGAAGGTTACATTACACAGGCAGTGGTGCATTGCAAACAATATATATAACTCTCAGGAGACATTCCATGTGCGAGAGTAGCACCCTTTTGGAGCTAGTGGAAAAGTCAGCAGACAGCCTGTAGTATGGAATCGCGACGCAATTTGTGTGTTGCATCGTCAATGTGAGGATGCGAGGGGTGGCCTCATCTACTTCCTGATATGCATACATTTTGGATCTTTGCCCCACAAACTCGACAATCGGCTGTCCATTTCACCAATCTTTCACGAAGTCGATAACCTTCTTGTTCTGATGAACAATACGTGAACGATTTGTCGACTGTGTGTCCAGATGTGTCGAATTCACTACCATGATACCTCATTACTTCATATGCATCACAGTTCTTTACCCAATAGATGAAGCTATCTGTATCCATACAATGTAACTTTGTCTCCACGAAATAAGTTTTAGCATAGTCATAGTGGAACTGGTACATATGGAGTTTAGAGATGTCCGGTATACATACCTCTAAATAGATAGGTTTCAAAAACGCTACTGGAATCTTTGACATCTTCACAGCAACAAAGTTCTCATTGGAAACAGCGACGTACCTAAAATTTGGTCTGAAAATTCATTTTCTGAAGGTCAAACGCTCCTCCCATTCGGTCCTAATGTAAATATAGTGTTCATTTCTTACATTAAGCGTGGTTTTACCGAAAATGGAATTATTCATAAATTTATAAAAATCTTTTTCGAGATCACTAGACATGTACGAGTCCTTTCGGTATTTAATTCATTCTACTCGTTCAACCAGGGGGACTGCTTGAAAGAGATAGCCCACGTAATTCTACCTAGTACTATCCCTAAGCTGAGACATTGCTGGAAATTACAACAATGAACTATATACCTCAGCTTGTGTCCAACAGTGGTCATCAGTTTAGGGACAATACTTCGTCACAGAGCTTGTTCCTCTGGACATAAGGGTAGGTCGCTTGTCATTTCATGCTTACTTATTAGTAAGCATGAGGTACATGAGGTTTGCCTCCACCACATACACTACATAAGAATCAGCCGCCAGATCCATTATTTTTCCACCTAATCCCTCTAATTCGTTTTTGGCCACCTACTGAAACCAACAACCGGCAGTGGCTGCACCATGGCGTGCCCATATGAATTATTCACAGCCAAATGCAGAATATAATCTAGGGTTGCGCTGAAACCCGCGCCCATACATGGGTTGTTTGCCTTGTCGTGTCTATGGACGGACTGGCAAAGTCCCCAAAGAATCCTACGCTCCAAGAAAAGAAGTATATCAGCATCGGTCAAAAGTTCGACGCTGTGTCTCGTTTTCTTGAGCATTGCGTCCCAGGAAGCCCCAGGTACCATGTAATAAAAGGGGAGGGGGGTCCAGAGAGTAAGTGACCATGCATACACTCGGGAACTTTTCAAAAACATCAGTAAGCAAACGCACGTCGGTGTTCAGGTATAGCCTTGCATATTCACCCAAATTGGGAATGTTTAATTCCCTCCAGAAATTCACGGCAGGCTCATAATCTGCACTAGATATGGCATCGCCTGTGAGAGTACTAGTAAATGCACATACGCTGGGTAGCCTAGTTTCGTCGAGTACTCATAAGGGAAAACTCCTTTCCTAGTCACAAGTTGGAACTTTTCTCCATCAGCGTATGCAGATCGGGTGATGTGCATATTCTCCTGAGGTACAGTCTCAACAACTTTCCGAAGTGAAGTTTTCACGAAACATAAGAAGTTAAGGAAGCAGAGCATAGTTTTTGGCGTCATTCGTTCCGAGAAAAAAATTTACTTCTCTACACACTCAGGTAGGACACTGACTTGATCATTCTTTGTACGGAAATTAACTAAATGCTCAACTAGAAATAGGGCGTCGTACTCGCTTAAATTATAGAAGAAAACGAGTTCGTGTCATAGTAACAAATACTTTTTTGAGAAAAACGTTAACCATTTCATTGCATAATTTTTTATCCTCCTCCGATTAGGTCATGGAAATGTTGGTTCTGTAAAGTCGGTCAACATGCCATGAGAGTTCTTCAAGCTCAGGGAGCAACCAAACCGCAGGATTGTCGCCGACTTGATATTCATAGCGGTTAAGACATGAATCACATGGGCACACAAATTGGTACGCTGCCATGTACGGTGCTTGGTTTTGCGAGAGGCTAGGGGTTTCCCTTGACAGCGGGTGACAAGGGCAAGCAGACATCCGAAGTCAGCATATACAGCAAACGGACGTCATTCCTAATCGTGAGTATTCTTGAATTTAATGAACTTGATTGCTTCTGAAGGCATGGCAATACGTACCAGTTCCCTGGATTCACAGTCCTTCAGATGTATTTTTAAATACTTTTCTTCAGCGACTGTATTTAGACACTTGAAGCAAATATGCCATTTACCATCGGGTGTACTCAGTTGAAATGAAAGGAGGTGGGACATGTCTGTGATCCGTACGTTACGCTGATTATCGCCTTCAGAGAAGAGCAAGATGTTTACATGAAGATCACGTTCACTTGTATGTTTCGAAAAACGAAGTGGTCCAATTACAGTATGCTTGTCTTGCTTCTGTTGCTGATTGTCATCGACATCATCAGCTTCATATGGCTCGCTTTTCTGTTTCTTCAAGCCATAAACATGAAGTATATTTCGGTAGTTCGTGCCTCAAATTTTGATATGTCCTGAATTGATACCATCAGTGTTATAACATCCACGAATGTTAAGACCTATTCTGTATCGAGATGTGTGCTCTGGACTATGTTTAACTTTTATTTCGCAAGCGAGGACTGGCCATGAAACACATGCATTGTCCTCTTTATTTATGGCATTAATACATGCCTTCTTATCAAAATATCTGTAGGAAGCTTGATATAAGTGGACCCTCCATTTAACGGATCACAGACATGAATATGGATGTCGACGTGTGGTATTTTGATGAGTGCTTTTGCTCACCCTCTAATTTCCATCTCGGAAAAATTGGTCCAATATAGCGCTGAAGATGGAGTCGTGATACAACTCAGTGGTTGACGTACTCCGAGATATAACGCCATTATCATCCCAGATGTAGTGCATGCTTTTCTCTTCAGCAGCACCTTGCTGTTTGGGTGAGTGAGTCAGCTTGCAGCAGAGTACTGCATTACATTTAATGGCATTGTATCGCAGACCACTAGGGCTATGAGGAGCTCCGTCTCCGGTGCCGGGAGGCATGCTTCTAGAAACCTGACTGGGTCGCAATACCCCCTGGTCAGATTCTCAATTTTAGTGAAAGAGATACACCCCTCAAAGGCACTAACAATCGCCGAGTATTCTAGAGGGTTCATGACGACACTAATCTGATGTCCTGCACTATCAGGATGGGGGAGAGCACTACCGATAGTCACTGGTTCATTTTCATTAACATACAACTAGGAGACGACTGCTTCCACCTTGTGGAGGGCCCTGCTGGGGAATGTGCCGAGGCACACATACCTTCCATTGCTGGCGAGGGCGAAGAGTCGGAGCCAGAGTAGAAGAAGGTGGTGGTGGTGAGGTCCAGTGGCAGCACATAGGCTGCAGTGATGGTGTACGGAGATGCTGCTGCTGCATGCTAGAGCAGAGCCTTCACCACCAACAACCTCGGGGTGTCAGACCGTTGCCGTTCTCCTTCTTCTTCCTCCAGCTGAACAACCCACAGATGCCACAGAGCATGCAATGATGCGGGAGGTGGCGCTGCTGTGGCCACAACTGATTCTGCCGCCTCTCGTGCAGTCATGAGCGGTGCTTTGTTGCACGGCGGTACACGCTGCTTGGGCGCGTGTTTCATTCCTGCCCCTCCCCCCCCCCCCCCACCCTCACCCCCAACCACCGCTCTCCGCTCTAGGCGCTTGTGCCACAGCTACCTGTTGTGCTGCTGATGGCGACTGACGTGCCTCTCTAACATACGAATAACGATAAAAATAGTGCAGAAGTCAAGAATTTTTAAAAAATATGTGCTGTAAACAAATTTTAACCGTGAATTTACTTTCAAAACTTTTTCTTATGAATTTACTTTATTTACCAGCGATTCATCAAGAACATTAACACATTTAATCACACTATGTGAGCGTGGAAGTAGTTGCCATTAAGTAACAAATTGGAATTTTATTCCTAAAAGCTTTTTTCCTTAAAAAACAGATTTAAAATTATAAGCAGAAAGCACCCTCTAAATATCAAGTTACAATTTATTCAGAGACAGAAAGAAACAAATTTTTGAGTGTATGAGATTTCGGGCTAAGAACCTTGCCGCTCCCTTTTGACACGGCCGTAGTCACGACCGCTCACAACCTCTGGAAGACTTCACAGGTGCAAATCTGTAACACACAAGATCACTTTAAAGTAAAAGTTTTAACAATTCACACAAGCACACAAACTATGCACCCCGTAGGACGGATGGAAATGGTACAAAAGACTAAAATTAAAAGATTAACTTGCCACCGAAGGTGCAACTTGATTTTGACTTCTAACAAAAGTCTTGCGGTGGAAGGGTGGCAACTTAATATACTAAAATGATCATTTAAATAAAAGCCTATAAAATGTAACCTTATATAAAATTCTACAAAGTTGCCCAAGCAAATTAAGATGCTCTACGGTACACTGATGCTGCCTCTCAAGATGATAGGCAAGACCAAAACATATTTCAGGTTTTAGGCCGTTACACTCCAAGCAATAAATTCTTTAACACAGCAAATCCGACAAACATGACAGAGGCAGCTTCGAACGACAGACAAACAATAACTGCCTAATAAATGCGGACGAGGGACAGACGAGCAAGCTGGGGACGAGAGACTGACCAAGAAAACAGTACAATTTAACGAGAGTAAATCACAGAACATATCACCAATCACTTAACTTCTAATGAACTGCGATTTCTGGAGAAGACATGGCGCAGCACCCCCAAATCGCTGTTCCGAACCGTCCGCTGGCAGCCGCTTCAACAGACGCAGGAAGGCGCGCCGATCTCCCGTCTTTCCTGGTCCGCACCAACCGACCGACTGCCCGCTGCTCCGTCCGCGACTGCTGCTCCGTCGCGACTGCACTGCTGGTGCGTCTCCCACTCACTTCCAGACACACGACGGCGGAAATACTGGCTCGGACCCAACTATGCAGAGGAAACACGCCCACTGGCAAAACGACATCCCTGCACCGGGAAAGGACCGAGCCAAGCTCCAGAAGATGGTAACTGAAGGGGGCCCAGAAGCACTCGGAGAACCATCTACACCACGGCGTCGCAGCTCGCACCGGCCAGACTGATGTCGTGGGTTGGCTCCTCTTACTCTCGTGTCGACCACGAAGTCACTACCCCTCGCTACACGCCGCGGCCCACCGGACTCACATGGCGACCTCACATGCGCCGACGCTCAAGGCGGACAAGTCATCTCGTGTCTCAGTGCGCGACCGACCAACCGATCGATCCAACCGCCAAAGACCGTTGCCTGAGCAACTCGAGCAGGCTGGCGGCATAACGCGCAGACTCAGATGCAGGAACTAAGCCCCCGACCGGGTGACCACTCGTTGAGTTCTATCACTGCGCCACAAATTCGGACGAGAGACAGACTAGCAAGCTGGGGACGAAAGGCTGACCCCAGACTGACTCCAGACTCACTCAGACTGACCCATTGACCGAATGCCCGGCGAGCTCATAACGCCCCTTAAACGTACGCGAACAGGCAACTTTTCCCCTTTCCCACCGGACACCAAAGCTGCAATTGCCACAGCGGCGCCACCGCCAGAAACGGAGGGCGACTGCTTCACACTACGCGCAATTTTTACCACGGCTCACAAATAACAACACTCCAGAATAATAATTATTGTATATTGTAACGACGACGTTTGTATTACAGTCACCTTTTCCAGTCTGGGTGCAAGGATTCAGCAGTTGCCAGGCTTTCCAGTAGTTCTCCCACCCAATCCAGTATTCCCTTATCCTCCTCCAAAAGGGCGGGATGGCGCTGCCTTCCAGCTTCGTCAGCAGCCGCCACTCAGGCACCCACTCTGGCATTTCACCCTCGCTGTGAAGCCATCTATCTCGCTCACTGACGCTGCCTACAACCAGAAGGTATTGAAACTAATTATTTCTTGAAAAATGTTAGAGACATACACGCAGAAAAAACATACTGAAAATCATATTCTTTAGCTCACTGAAATATAAACAGAAAATCTTACTCTCTAGTTTGCTCGAATTACTTATAAATTACTTATACATTTAAAACATACGCTGAATTTGAAAATCTTATTCTGTTATTTACAAGACTGAGTCGATTTCCCCTGGCTCTCGACCTCGACACATAGCGCTACCTCCCCTTCTTCATCCATAGAAAACGTCTACAAATGCAAAGAATACTGAGACCTGGTACCAAGGAAGGCAGGAATGAGTTACGATTGTGGATGGGGCCGTAATCAATTGCTGTTGGTTAGTTTATTTATCAATCACGTACACTTTATTTGGAAACAACAACAAATAAAAGGTGACAATAAATTAAGTAGTGTTCCACGGCTGAAGGCCTTAATGACAACAAATTCAAAACTATTTCTCGGCTGAAGGCCCTAATAGTGATACTTTAAAGCTGATTCACGGCTGAAGGTCTGAATAGCAATCTTAAGAACCAGTTTAACTACGTCAACCTGCAATTACAGTTATTAACATAATTTTAAAAGAACAATCATCAAAATGTCACTACTAGAATACAATTGTCTGATTAAAATTTTTAAGATAAGTAACACCAACGGCTTCAGGCCTTGACTACAGCAAATTAAACAATTTTTCGGCTGAAGGCCCCATTAGTAATAATGTAAAACCTGTTTCACGGCTGAAGGCCTGAATAGCATCTTCAAACTTGAAATTACAGTTATTAAAATGAAAAAAGAATCGTCAAATATGACCAGAGCAAGGAGTGGAGAGGGGGGGGGGGGCGCAGACGTTGCTCCAAGGATCAACCTAGAAAGTCCCTCAAAACTTCGCAAGCAATGAGACAGGCAGCCAAGAGCTGCATTCACTTCACGATATGGTAACTCAGATAACGGTGGAATAACACACCCAAGCTGGAAGCGGCGGTCAGCAGTACGTCTTCAGACTCCGGTGTTCTGAGCATCCAGAAGCAGAAAGGAACCACTACTATCAGAGAAGGAAAAACAAACACCACCCAGCCCACAAATCAAGGAAGCTGTCGAACCACACGCCTCACTGGACTGCAGTGGCAAGACAAAGAAAAGTACACTTTCGTAACATACACTAAGCTGCAGGGCAAGTCGGCCCTGGTGGCCAAGCGGTTAGAGGCGCTACAGTCTGGAACCGCGCGGCCGCTACGGTCGCAGGTTCGAATCTTGCCTCGAGCATGGATGTGTGTGATGTCCTTAGGTTAGCGGACAGAAAACGCTTGCACACGGAATGGCGCTAGTGAACACAAGAAGAAGACGACAACCGTAACTATACCAGCTAAACGATGCCAACCTAGCAACGGCACCAACGCGAGCCGCAGCACGGCTCAAATATATCTCAGATATCTGAATGGATCATGTTACGAAAAATAAATGTAAACACATTCACCAGTCCTGATCATTAGAACCACAGTACACTACGTGTATTTTCTCTAACAGCTACACGCTACAAAAAAAAAATGCACTTACGTTCTTACTGCACTGATTCGGTTATTATTGTTGGAGGCTGCTGCTGCAACAGTCTCTCAGCTTCCAACTGTCGATCTAGATCAGCCAACATTCTAGGGATGAACGCTACAACTACGAGAAAAAAGGAGGACTGCAATACCAGCCGTGGAAATAAAAATTCGTCACACACCAAAATTATAGCAGCAAATCATCAAAAGCTTGGTAACACAGAGGCATGCCTCCTCCGACTATGACCAAAACATTTTCTGTGAGGGATACTAAAATTATGGGGGACACAGATACATTGAATGAATAGAACAATTATGTTTCATGATAGGATGTCCTGGTGAAGGTGTTTGCTGCCGATACCGCTGCTGATGCTGTCACTGAAATTTTAGTGCTTCATTCCCCCATACCCCCATTCCCCCCCCCCCCCCCCCCCGCCTCTTGAAATAAAAGCTGACCCAAGAACACACAAGCAATCTCACAAGCGAAGTGACGATGGCAGAATGAAAGTGACCGCACCACGATGATGGCTTATATAATCTACCCCTCCACCCACCACTTCACCCAGGGAGTATATAGAAGCGCAGCATTCCTCCCCACCTGCTCATGGATGCTGATCTGAGCACGCAGGACAAGTTGGTGCTGACAGTGAAATTTTCACTCTGCAGCAGAATGTCTGCTGTAATGAAATTTCCTGTCAGAAAACACTGTGTGGAGGACCGAGACTCGCGCTCAGGACCTTTACCTTTCGCAGGCAAGTGCTCTGTCAACTGAGCTACCCAAGGACGACTCACGACCTGTCCTCACAGCTTCAATTCTGACAGTACCTCATCTCCTACCTACAGAACTTCACTGAAGTTCTTCTGCGAACCTTGCAGAGCTAGCTCCCCTGAAAGAAACGATATTGCGGAGACATGTCTTAGTCACAGCCTTGGGGGATGTTTCTAGAGTGAAATTTTCCCTCTGCAGCGGATTGTGTGCTGATATGAAACTTCCTGGTAGTGCACTTGCCCGCGAAAGGCAAATTTCCCGAGTTCGAGTCTCGGTCCGCCACACAGTTTTAATCTGCCAGGAAGTTGGTACCGATCTGCCGGCCACGGATTTTGTGTGCTTTTGTATGCGGATTCTGGCGCGCTCTCGAAATACCTACTTCTCCCACTGATCCATTCTTTGTGCTGGACGTGCTCGTCAACCTGGCCGGAGAGCCCGCTTCTGGTCGCTAGGTCCTCTGTGGCGAGCTGTGGCCACTGACAGACGCACCACTTCACAGGTCCCAGGTTATGACCATGCCTCGTGTAGCAGACTACAGAGAGAATGTATTCAACAATATTCAAATGGTTCAAATGGCGCTGAGCACTATGGGACTTAAAATCTGAGGTCATCAGTCCCCTTGAACTTAGAACTACTTAAACCCAACCTAACCTAAGGACACCACACACATCCATGCCCGAAGCAGGATTCGAAGCTGCGACCGTAGCGGCCGCGCGGCCTAGAACCGCTCGGCCACGCCGGCCGGCTAACAATATTCGTACGTGATGTAGGATTGTCTTTAGAGTTTCGGCGCAGTCTATTTTCCCTCATTTACTTTAGTTTCTCCTTATAAACAATATTCCCTCACGATGTATTTTCGAGTGTATTTGAATTCATTTATTTTACGCAACGCATTTCCGTGCCATGTGCACGTAGGACGTCAGCGCAGTGTTTTGTGTGTGAGTGTATTCGAAACGAATTGTTGAGAGCAGTATCTGAATTTGTATTGAGATGTCAAACACTTTACCTAATTTGTTTATGAGCGCAGATATTCCAAGGTAGTGTCGATCTGTAGCTTCAATTAATATTTCCTCCTGTGCAAGTGTATATGCAATTTGTGAAATCCATCCCAGCAAATTGTTTACCGATTTATTTATGACACTACTGAGCAGACTACTATGCAGTAATCTTTCTGAAAGTGTGCTTAGAAAATATTCAGTTGGATTTAATAACTCCTGAACCAGCTTGTGCTCAAAGATAGGAGAAGGCTGAGGGAGACATTTCCCACAAAATAGAGCGAAGTGTTTTAAGTAGGAAGGCTGGATAAAGACTGCGAGTATGACAGAACCCACCACGATCTTTTTAGAGTCTGTGTTCAGCTGTGGTGGTATTCCTCAAAATAAAAAGTGTAATTACATCACAATTTGTTGAAATATTCTTGCATGATCTGCAAAGCTTGCGCAGTGTTACATTTAGTTCCTGTGACATCTTCAGTTTATAAACTGTGTGAAATATTCCACAAATTACCCAATTGTTTAAACAATGTACAATATGCAATAAAATATTTCCCCACAAATTGTTTAAATTTCCAACTATGGATGTCACAATATTTTGTGTACAAGTGTATTTTGAGTAGTCTTGTGATATACAGGGTGATTCAAAAAGAATACCACAACTTTAAAAATGTGTATTTAATGAAAGAAACTTAATATAACCTTCTGTTATACATCATTACAAAGAGTATTTGAAAAGGTTTTTTTTTCACTCAAAAACAAATTCAGAGATGTTCAATATGGCCCCCTCCAGACACTCGAGCAATATCAACCCGATACTCCAACTCGTTCCACACTCTCTGTAGCATATCAGGCGTAACAGTTTGGATAGCTGCTGTTATTTCTCGTTTCAAATCATCAATGGTGGCTGGGAGAGGTGGCCGAAACACCATATCCTTAACATACTCCCATAAGAAAAAATCGCAGGGGGTAAGATCAGGGCTTCTTGGAGGCCAGTGATGAAGTGCTCTGTCACGGGCTGCCTGGCGGCCGATCCATCGCCTCGGGTAGTTGACGTTCAGGTAGTTACGGACAGATAAGTGCCAATTTGGTGGCGCTCCATCCTGCTGAAATATGAATTGTTGTGCTTCTTGTTCGAGCTGAGGGAACAGCCAATTCTCTAACATCTCCAGATACTGTAGTCCAGTTACAGTAGCACCTTCGAAGAAAAAGGGACCAAATACTTTATTGGCTGAAATGGCACAGAAAACGTTCACCTTAGGCGAGTCACGTTCATACTGAGTTGTTTCCCGCGGATTCTCAGTGCCCCATATACAGACATTGCGACGGTTGACTTTCCCGTTAGTGTGGAAAGTTGCTTCATCACTAAACACAAACTTTGAAACGAAAGATTCATCTGTTTCCATTTGAGCAAGGATAAAATCACAGAAATCGATTCTTTTAATCTTATCAGCTGCAGACAGTGCTTGAGCCAATTTCTGACGATAAGGTTTCATAACTAACATTTTTCTTAGGACTCTCCATACAGTTGATTGTGGAATTTGCAGCTCTCTGCTAGCTCTGCGAGTCGATTTTCCTGGGCTGCGAACAAATGCTTGCTGGATGCGTGCTACATTTTCATCACTCGTTCTCGGCCGTCCAGAACTTTTCCCTTTGCACAAACACCCATTCTCTGTAAACTGTTTATACCAACGTTTAATACACCACCTATCAGGAGGTTTAACACCATACTTCGTTCGAAATGCACGCTGAACAACTGTCGTCGATTCACTTCTGCCGTACTCAATAACACAAAAAGCTTTCTGTTGAGCGGTCGCCATCTTCGCATCAACTGACGCTGACGCCTAGTCCACAGCGCCTCAAGCGAACAAATTTACAACTAAATGAAACTTTATAGCTCCTTTAATTCGCCGACAGATAGTGCTTAGCTCTGCCTTTTGTCGTTGCAGAGTTTTAAATTCCTAAAGTTGTGGTATTCTTTTTGAATCACCCTGTATATTCAGCCTGTGAATTGAATTGTTTGATTTATATTTCCTTCTGAAGCAAAATTCCGCAGAGTTATGTAACATCTTCAAGATGTGTATGTGACAATATTGTGCACATTGCTTAAACACCAGATTTAATAACTCCTGAAGCAGTTTGTCTTCAACGAAAAGGGGATTTACGACAGAAAGTGTGTGAAGTGTGTCACAAAGAAAGGTTGTGGTATTTCCTACAAAAGCACACGAAGCATTTCATGCAAGAAGACAGCACGGCTTCTGGTCTGCTGTCGGTTCCACGTGGTGTGATCGGCTTGCCACAAAGAAAGAAAGCGTGCAGCGGAGATGGAAGGCTGGGGTATTTCCAGCGCAAAAGGAACTAGGTTACAGTACACTTGTTCGCCCACTGCTTGAATATTGCTCACCAATGTGGGATGCGTACTAGATACTCCAGTGGAAGACTCTGCAGGAGAGACGCTTCGTAGCTCTGTGGTGTCACCGCCAGACACCACACTTGCTAGGTGGTAGCCTTTAAATCGGCCGCGGTCCGTTAGTATACGTCGGACCCGCGTGTCGCCACTGTCAGTGATTGCAGATCGAGCGCCACCCCACGGCAGGTCTAGAGACACTTCCTAGCACTCGCCCCAGTTGTACAGCCGACGTTCATAGCGATGCTACACTGACAATTACGCTTTCATTTGCCGAGACGATAGTTAGCATAGCCTTCAGCTACGTCATTTGCTACGACCTAGCAAGGCGCCATTACCAGTTAATATTGAAATGGAAATTATGTACAGTCAAGAGAGATGTACATCGATTGTGGATTAAAGTTAAGTATTCTACCAGTACCTCCTGTTTTGCTAGTCTTATTTCTCTGACCTGTTCCAGACCTCACGCCAATCTGCGCGAGCTTAACGCGTGCCTTTCGGCTACCTCCGAGTGGCTTGGCTGTCTTGCCACGCCACTACAAGCTCGGTACGGGCTTTTGTTGAAGTTACGAGAACATACCTTCACCGAGTTGTCAAGCAGTATATTGCTCCCTCCTACGTATATCAACGAGAAGAGACCATGAGGATAAAATCAGAGAGTTTAGAGCCCACACAGAGGCATACCGACAGTCTTTCATTCCACGAACAATACGAGACTGAAATAGAAGGGAGAACCGATAGAGGTACTCATAGTACCCTCCGCCACACACCGCCAGGTGGCTTGCGGAGTATGGATGTAGATGCAGAAGTCCTTAGCGCAGCCCTGCGGCTGCTGCTTATCGGACCTTGGCCGGTGTGGCGAGCCCAGCAAATGGACTGTGGTGGACGGAGCATGTGCAAGGAAATTTCTCAGATATGTTTATCGCAATCTGTGACTATCGAAGTACTTGGTTCCTTTTTCTATTACAATAAAAAAAGTATCATATTTGTTTAGCAAAGTATAACTTGTTTGAACACCAGCGTCAAAGCCGAGCAGTCTAAGGCGCTGCAGTCGTGGACTGCGCGACTGGTCCCGGAGGAGGTTCGAGTCCTCCTTCGGGCATGGGTGTGTGTGTTTGTCCTTAGGATAATTTAGGTTAAGTAGTGTGTAAGCTTAGGGACTGATGACCTTAGCAGTTAAGTCCCATAAGATTTCACACACATTTGAACATTTTTGAACCAGCGTCAATTTCGAGCTGTATAGCGATTTCAGAAATATACGACAATATTCTTTAACAAATCGTTTAAACAATGCTCTATGCACGCTATATTAGCCCACTGTTCCGAGTTCCTCCCAGTCCAGCAGCTTGACGCAGACTGAGCGAATTTCCCGCCATTTTTTTCTGGACTGCCTCTTGGATTACTTCATAGGTGGGGGAGGGGAGAGGGTGGGAGTTCCAGAGGTGCTGGTTGGGGAAAACCTGTAATGTCTTCAGGGGATGTGGTGATTAATTGATCGACTGATTAATTTGCATAATTAATATGATATCAAAGCTGTGGCAGAACTGTCTTTATCCCACTAGTAGTGACCCGAACCATGTTGTCATCACTTATTCTATTTATTTTTTCTATCATCCACAGCATGACCTAATTTAGAACCCACACTGGAACCCACCTGACTGTAGGCACACACCCACCGTGTAACACACAATGCAAGAAAAGCTTGTGATAGTCACACTAGTTTTCTCATTGCCTCCATCCCTTTCGTTGTATTAGGCTGCTCAAATAATAATATATGTGATAGGCGAAGATGAAATTGTTAACACAATGAAAAACGGAATTTGGGAGCACATAGCGCAAAAAGTTAGAAGAAATGAGCATGCATAACAACAACGGAACACCAAATGCAGCAGCAGACATAAACAGTTCTTGGGATAACTGTCAGCCCCATCAAGGTAAAGGCCTTCTGGCAACGCATCTCAAAAAATAAAAAAAGAACCCCTGGCTCTAATGATCACGAAGGTTTTGACGCATTTTTCCGAGAAACAAATGTTTTTACGATGGATAACGACTGGTCTAAGAGAGAGGAAAAATAAAAACTCGCATGTATGTGTCAGAACCTGTACTGCCGGATGTGCAGCCTCGCATAATTGCAGTACTTTGTCCTTTGTTGAAAGAGCAGCGTAGTTTGGCGGAATGAAGCGTTTACCTGCAAAAGGAACACCCAACAGTCCGAAGCGGAAAATGTGATTTGAGCTGATTCACGTCCTACGTCGTTTTTGTGAGATATACTGACGCTGCAGTGCTTATCTTTGACACGCTAGTGCAAAAGATATTACGAAACCAGTTAAGTGCAAAATCCGTGCAACCTGCATGTTATATGTGTATATATATTTGCGCGTATAAGCCGACTTGAAGTATTTAATTGGCATCTCATTAAAATCATGTGCGTCAGGTAAATTCGTATTGAAAACTTGGGTCCAAAAATTTCATGTAAAATGGAAACCCGTTTTTCGTGTTGATTGTATGAAAGCTGTGTGTCGTGATATGTTGTGTATTTTCGTATGTTTGTGGCACAGCGTAATTTGTACTCACCACTTGTGCTTTATGCAATTTTAGCATAAGTAACCTCGTTCAAAGAATCATTCACTCCGAATTTCAGTTCAAATTAACGTGAACAGAAGTACATTTTTGAAGATTTACGGAAGGTATGAGTGTTGTGCATAACCCATTTCGCAGAACATCGGCGTTTGCCAATTACGTACTGTAGCGTAGATTATAACTAAAGACTAAAATTCCGTTCAAATGCACGTTTTTATAGGATCATTGGACATAGCTCGAACTAAGTACCTATCCAATTCATTAGCTTTCTGATTCCAAATATGTATACTTTTTCCGTGCATATTAGCACATTTTGAACTTTTTGGGGCTAAAAACATACATAATGCCTATATAAAGTATTTTAGTTTAATTATGCACATGCACTGACGGAAAAAAATTGAAATACCAAAAAATAATGTAGAATACTCAGATTTCTGGACTGTATTTATGTAGATAACAAATTTAAGTGAGTAACATTACAAGATCGCAGGTTAATGTAAGGGCGAGGAAAGTCACTGCAGATGGAACTGCTGGTATATTAATAAGCGGCATAACTGCTAGAATGTGCAATGCAAGCATGCAAACGTGCATAAAATGTACAGTTGCCGGATGCCCGTTTGTGGGCTGGAGTTCCACACTTCCACACTTGTTGCTCTCGGTCGGTCAGTACAGGGACGGTTAATGCTGTTTGTGGATGACGTTGGAGCGGTCGACGATGATGTCCCACATGTGATCGATAGGAGATAGATCTAGTGATCGAGCAGGTCGAGGCGACATGTTAACACTCTGTCGAACACGTTGTGTTACAACAGTGGTATGAGGGAGAGCGTTTGATGTTGGAAAACAACTCACGGAATGCTGTTCGTGAATGACAGCACAACGGGTCGATATTCTGAACTAAAAAGTATGCGTAAAATTTAGGGATGTATCACAGTTTTAATGGTCCCAAAACTTTAAAGATAAATTAGTCGTTTTAAAATATTGTTTTGTTCTATACATGTGCTTTCAAAAGCCTCTGCACATGTAGCTGCTTACAAAAAGGAATCAGAGTTACTTTTACTATGCTTAGTAGATGGGATACTCAGTTGGAAGCTGCAATTTCTTACTCCGACAATTTTGATGCCTTTAAATGGGCATGAAATACAGTTGGTACATAGCTAATTGCAACAAAATTAATACTTAAAGTATATACTTCTTTCATTTTAGGCAGTAAACAGTTTCTAGCCAGATGATGCCGCTTGTATCAGAGATGCACAAGCAGCATTTACATGCAAAAACGTGCAGTAGGATTTAATTAACATTAAGACAAACTTCTATAAGCTGCCATCATTACAAAATTAGAAGCAACGTGTCTTCCACTGGCAGACGCAATGTCAGTTGTTGAGGAATTCCAGATATACCTCAGTCATGCGTAAGGAACAGTGGGAGTAGGTGCAGAGAACAAATAGGAATATGTCATAAATAAGAACCCTGACTACACAGTTCTTTGTTCAGTGAAGAAGATATTTTGTGGTGAAAGAATGAATGAAGAACGTAACACTGTCACAAATATGGTCGTTCAAATTTGCGCCTATTACTTCTTGTGGTGTCGAAAGATAATTTTTTGCCTACGAAAATATTTTCACTGATAAACGCAGGAACTCCACAGAAAAAAATTAGATTTGTTGTTAGTTGTTGACTGTGCAAAATGTGGTATGAAATAATAAATTAGGAACAAAAATTATAGTGCATATTTTAATATATTTTTCAGTTGAACATGCATGTATTATAGGTTGAGGGTGCATGAATGCATCCAATATTTGGGATTTTTGTCGTCTTTAAATATAACTAACGCATCGGGTTACATTTAATTTACCCTTTCAACAGGCATATATTTTGTCTGCATTTACTGTAAACTGACATTGTTTTCGAGTTCGTTAGTAACTACAACCTCAAAAAAGTTTCAGGAAATTAGTAACATGTTTTTATATTGCCTTAATGGAAATCTTGTTTTGCATATGAATTACTTCAGTTCTCAAAGGGAATTAGTAATACTTGCAGCTCAACAGACTCAGAAATTAAAAGAGAATCAACATGCTTATTTTAAAGTTATTTGTGTAGTACACAGTAAAACACTGCAGCAGCCACAATGCAACCCCGCTCTGAATGATGTTCTTGAACATGGGATGTGATAGTTGCCGTTCGCACGCAGCTGGAAATCTCTCCGATCACCGTCAAACTACTGGAAGCTGTGTGAATGAGTATGTTGATAGATCTCCCTAGAGTCACGTACCGGAAGTACCTGAGGTACCTCAATTACTGTTCTTCCCTGAGCGTCCTGTCGGGATTATGAAAGTAAGGGACCCATCACTACTGGTCCACTTGACTGTGAGTGACGTGTGAGTGGTAGGGACACGAACCCTGCACAGGGAAGACAGGTAACAGGTAGAACTCAACATGTTATACTGACCAGCCTAACCAACAAATTCGCTTTCTTTCATTGAAACCGAAACTGAGCCAGTGAGCCTCTCTTCGCTTGCGAAACACAAGCGGAGGCAAAGGCAAAAAGGTAGGCAGAAGGGGACTATTAGATCCAAACAAGTGGCCCCTAACGACGAAAATATTAAGCTCCTAGCAGTTAAATGCCGAAGAATTCGCAAAGTTGGAATCGCTCCTAAAAGGTTGTGGAGGTCACATTGTATTAGGTACAGGAAGCTGTTTAAAACCGGGAACTGACAGCATTGTGATATTTGGGATAAATTTAAGCGAATATCGAAAGTATGGGCTAATGGTAAAAGAAGATGGTGTATTTGTCACTGTGGACAGAAACTGCATGTGATACTATCTGGGCAAGGCTCACTATTAATGGTGGGGATATAGACTACACATAATCGAATGCTTTTATCGACCGCAACACTCACCCAGTGATGTATCAGAAAACTAAGTTCACTAGTATCTAAGTATCCAAATAGCACTCTCATCACTGTTGGAAACTTTAATGGTCCAACAAAAAAATGGTTCAAATGGCTCTGAGCACTATGGGACTTAATTTCTGAGGTCATCAGTCCCCTAGAACATAGAACTACTTAAACCTAACTAACCTAAGGACATCACACACATCCATGCCCGAGGCAGGATTCAAACCTGCGACCGTAGCGGTCGCGCGGGTCCAGACTGAAGCGCCTAAAACCGCTCGGCCACTCCGGCCGGCTTAATGGTCCAACAGCCAATAGGGAAAATTGCAGTTTTCTAAGTGGTGGCCGCGACAAGACGCCCCGCGAAACATTACTACATACGTTCTCTGAGCTCATTTTATAACGGATTGCTCTGAAGCTCTCTCATGATGGAAGTATTTTGGATTCTAATAGGAACGAATAGACCTGACTTCTTTAAGGATGTCCACATGGAAACTGGTATCAGTGACCTTGAGGTAGCTATGGCAACAATGGCGGCGGTGGTATAAAAAGGCAGCTCAAACAAGTAGAAGGACTAAGATGTTCAGGAGAGTAGACAAACAGGATGTAATGTTGTACCTTAGTATGGGACTCGAAACAATTTGTACTGGAGAAAAGCACGTAAAAGAACCATGACTCAGGTTTGGAAGAATAGTTGACCGTTTCCCTGTTAGCAGAATTCTCACCTGCCTATCTTCTACCCACTGACCCAGAAGACATCAGACGTGTTCTCTAACTGTGAGTGTTTCGATTGCCATAAATATTAATGTAAGAACGAAAGAAGTGTGAAGGACGGGGAGACGGAAAACCTACAGATAAGTAACAGACAGCAATCAAAAAAAGCAGAGTATATTGTTCGTCTTAAACAGAATAAATGCGTGGTAGTGCTATTACAAAAGTGGAAAAAAATAAATTCAATTCTGGATTACTTGGCACGCAGCTATTTTGCTATACTATAAGGTGGAAATGATACATCGTCCAGTACCTAGAAAGTAATTTTTGGAGATGTGGTAGCGTCCAGAGGTAGCGGTGTGACATCAAAGTCAGCAACGGGAGTCGATTGCACAGACATTAGCGAAGGCTCGCTGCAATCCGCAACGACGTATGGAGGCGTTCCTGAAGACCACCCCTCCCATCCCGCCCACTCGCTGAGATCAGTATAGTGTCGAGCATGCAAGAGCTCAACCCAATCAAGACCTCAGCTACAGCAGTCAGCAACATAGTGTAGGACAATGACAGTTGTTAAGTTTCTGATGACGTGTACTTTCGTAAATGTTACGTTTATTAGTAGTACTGCAAAAGAATAGTTTGTTATGTGTGCATCAAATGATTTTCCCGTAGTCAATGACAGTTGTCAGTTATTGAGGAATCCTATATCAAAGAACTGTGGCAAATTAAGAAAATTTTTTATTCATTGACGTAATAAAGTGAACTAATATTTTATGTGATCTAGTAGATAGAGTGTGTATACAAGGGCGATGCATTTGAGGACAATATTATGGAAATGGAAGAGGATGTATGTGAAGATGAAATGGGAGATATGATACTGCGTGAAGAGTTTGACAGAGCACTGAAAGACTTGAGTCGAAACAAGGCCCCGGGAGTAGACAACATTCCATTGAAACTACTGACGGCCTTGGGAGAGCCAGTCCTGACAAAACTCTACCATCTGGTGAGCAAGATGTATGAGACAGGCGAAATACTCTCAGACTTTAAGAAGAATATAATAATTCCAATCCTAAAGAAAGCAGGTGTTGACAGATGTGAAAATTACCGAACTATCAGTTTAATAAGTCACAGCTGCAAAATACTAACGCGAATTCCATACAGACGAATGGAAAAACTGGTAGAAGCTGACCTCGGGGAAGATCAGTTTGGATTCCGTAGAAATGTTGGAACACATGAGGCAGTACTGACCCTACGACTTATCTTAGAAAATAGATTAAGGAAAGGCAAACTGACGTTTCTAGCATTTGTAGACTTAGAGATAGCTGTTGACAATGTCGACTGGAATACTCTCTTTCAAATTCTGAAGCTGGCAGGGGTAAAATACAGGGAGCGAAAGGCTATTTACAATTTGTACAGAAACCAGATGGCAGTTATAAGAGTCGAGGGGCATGAAAGGGATGCAGCGGTTGGGAAGGGAGTGAGACAGGGTTGTAGCCTCTCACCGATGTTATTCACTCTATATATTGAGCAAGCAGTAAAGGAAACAAAAAAAAATTCGGAGTAGGTATTAAAATCCACGGAGAAGAAATAAAAACTTTGAAGTTCGCCGATGACATTGTAATTCTGTCAGAGACAGCAAAGGACTGGGAAGAGCAGTTGAACGGAATGGACAGTGTCTTGAAAGGAGGATATAAAATGAGTATCAACAAAAGCAAAACGAGGGTAATGGAATGTAGTCGAATTAAGTCTGGTGATGCTGAGGGTATTAGATTAGGAAATGAGACACTTAAAGTCGTAAACGAGTTATGCTATTTGGGGAGCAAAATAACTGATGATGGTCGAAGAAGAGAGCATATAAAATGTAGACTGGCAATGGCAAGGAAAGCGTTTCTGAAGAAGAGAAATTTGTCAACATCGAGTATAGATTTAAGTGTCAGGAAGTCGTTTCTGAAAGTATTTGTGTGGAGTGTAGCCATGTATGGAAGTGAAACATGGACGATAAATAGTTTGGACAGGAAGAGAATAGAAGCTTTCGAAGTGCGGTGCTACAGAAGAATGCTGAAAATTAGATGGGTAGATCACATAACTAATGAGGAGGTATTGAATAGAATTGGGGAGAAGAGGAGTTTGTGGCACAACTTGACAAGAAGAAGGGATCGGTTGGTAGGACATGTTCTGAGGCATCAAGGGATCACAAATTTAGCATTGGAGAGCAGCGTGGAGGGTAAAAATCGTAGAGGGAGACCAAGAGATGAATACACTAAGCAGATTCAGAAGGATGTAGGTTGCAGTAAGTACTGGGAGATGAAGAAGCTTGCACAGGATAGAGTAGCATGGAGAGCTGCATCAAAGCAGTCGGGGGACTGAAGACCACAACAACAACAACAACAACAACAACAACAGTCCGATAAGCCTCCTCCTAGAGCAATCAAAGAACGCACAGTTAGGGCCGGATGGAAGTAGTTTCGTCTGGTCACAACAGAAGAAATGAGATGAATTATCGCGGTAAATAACAAGGAAGGAAGGTGGTTAGCCAAGAGGAGCTACGGGTACGAACTCAAAAACAGGGACAGCGTGAAATTGCCTACTAAGTTGGCACTGGTGGAAAGGGTGGTACCTGCCATTCGTGGTGCAAGCGGCGAAATCGCGTAATAAAAGCGACCGAAGTAGCAACGGCCATACACCAGCGTGAAGCATCCTGACTAATACTGAACTTAATCTGCACAAGGATGCTTTCAAGGCGATGGAAGCCAGGTCATGTTGAATAAATGTGGCGGTAACTATTCAGATCTGCAGTCGAACCGGGCTCGGAGAACGTCCCTGCGTGGTTTTGTGGGCTCCGACGCAGCGCAGTAGTAAGTAAAGAAGTTGCTATCGATAACCTCACCGGGGGTGGCAGTGAAGACGGTTGGCGTGGCTTCTGGCTAGCGAGGCAGGTCGACCTCCTGGCGTTAAGGTTGGCAGAAACGGGTGCCCCTTTGCAACAGCTTGTCTACAGCCATAATTTGAACGCAACAGCCCCGAACTTTCGCCACCGTGTTTCCGTTTTTTATTTAATTGAACTGCTCATATGACCTACCTAGGCAACACTTCGGTGGTTTCCAATGAATGAGGGAAATAGATATTAGTGAATAGATCGGCGAATTAATTTATCGACGTGTTAATTAATTAAATAATACGCCTGTGATTTCTCTTGATTAGGTGTCCTGGATGATTCTGTGATTGGAAACATGTTTGTTATTAAGTAGCTCTCTTTCTTCGTATGGGACTGGATTTCAGAGACGCTGGATTCTACATGTGAGCTATATGTCTCAGAAAAGTCTTAGATTTACAATGCACTTGACATATGTACCTAGTAGTTCATGATGCGAGGGACTCTCCACTATACACATTCAGTCTACAAAAACTCCTTAAGAACAGAGACTACTGCACAATAGCTTTAAAAATTGGGGCTATAGATGATGAGATGCTGAATGAAACGCGTTTGGCTGTCAAGAGGGCAGTGCCTGAAGTCTTTAACGACTACCATTGCAGAATATTATAGAAGGATTTATTACACGACCCCTAAAAAATTCTTGTTGGTGGTAACGTAAGGACGTTAGTGCCCAGACATTCTCGAACGAAACAGGGGCCGGCCGCTGTGGACTAGCGGCTCTAGGCGCTTCAGAACCACACGGCTGCTACGGTCACAGGTTCGAATCCTGCCTCGGACAGGGATGTGTGTGATGTCCTTAGGTTAGTTAGGTTTAAGTACTTCTAAGTGTAGGGGAATGATGACCTCAGATGTTAAGTCCCATAGTGATTAGAGCCATTTATGAACGAAACAGGAACTGAAGTTGAGGGTATCAAAGCAAATAAGGAAAGTTGAACTCGGTTTTCAATTGCTCCTTAACGAATGATTCCTACAGCCAACTCAGCTGATTTTGCACCCACATGGTCCTATATACCGTATGATCCAGATGTGTAAGGTGTCAGGTAAATCCAACACCTTCCATGAAAACCCTGAAATGATAGCAAATCCGGCAATATGTCAGATAGCTCCGAATAAATCCTGACATTAAATTAAACAAAGTAATATGATGAACGAGTGAGCAAATGGAATACCACAGACTAACACAAGAACGCCTAAATGCATGTTATACCTTCCCACCGTGAAACAGACGCAGTTCCGACGGGAGAAACGAGAACAGGAGCCGAGAGCAGAGTCGTGTAAGCTAGAAGGCCCTACGATAAGGGACACCCAAATCGCCCGCCGACCGCCAAGACCACCCCCAAGCCCATGTTAAAAGATAGAGCCGTCCAGAAGAACAGTATAGATCTTACGATAACACTAAAAGGGCCACACCAGCTGCAAGTTTTAGCGTGAGACTATACGCAGATCTGTTACATAGCAAACATTGAAAACATTGCCCCACCACGAAAAGTATAACGTTTCTCATTGGATAGACGGAATTTTTGTAGGCAGAGCGTAAGGTTCACATTGAGACCCTGATAGGTCAGTTGAAGACACAGCTAGATATCTCTTTCTTAAACCAGCTTCAGGAAATTGTAGTAAGGAGAAGTTAGTGGAGAGTTGCTTCCGAGACGGCGTGGTGTGTGGAGCTTCAGCGACGGCCGCTCCCTGACGCTGACTAACCACCGACAAGGTAATGAACGCACGCGGTGCCGCCATAAGGCTTCACTCAGAACTGCAGACGTCTCATCTGTTACATCCCCTTTTTACCACATGGAATGTTAGAGATGGAGGACAGAACAATCCGTTTCGGAAATGGTGCAAAAATGGGTACAGATCCGCTGCATTATGACCTCCTGAGTGCAGAATGGTCCTCTCGGAGAATTTCTAAAAGTTGGGCGTGCTGCGTCAGTTGTTCAACAACGCCGGTACCAGTGGTCACGTGAACACTCTCACACCCGTAGACGACGTTCTGGACGTCCACGCAGCACAGCCGCCCGCCAGGATCGTCGTAATCTAAGGGCGGCAGTGGCAGATCGTACTGCTGCTACAGCAAAGATAAGAAGGTTGTCAGCCCCGACGCGTCAGCACGAACTGCTGCGATCAGATAATCAGCACTGCACACCTCTGACCCGTCTTCCACTCGCGCCACAGCATCGGCAGGCACGGCCTGACGGGTGCCGTCAGAAAATCACCTGGAAGACGGGGGATGGAACGGCGCACATTGGTCTTCAGCGATCAAAGCAGGGCCGCCTGCACGTAAGCGATGGTCGTTTGCGCGTACACCTAGAGAGCGCTATCTCGTAGACTGCATTCGCCCAAGACGCAGTAGCCCATGTCCACGCCGAATGGTCTCGGGTACGCTAAGCTACAACTCTCGTTCACCTTTGTTGTTTCTGGAGGAGACGCTAACCAGAGCTCGGTACGTGCAGAATGTTTTTAGATCTGTCCTTCTGCCGTTCTTCAGACACAAGACCGATACGATGTTCCAACAGGATAATGCTCGCCCACACGCTGCTCATGAAACTTAACGTGCTCTGCAAGACGTGCAACAGCTTTCCTGGCCATCAAGATATCCGGATTTGTCTCGAATCGAGCACGTGAGGGATACGATGGGACGAGAAGTGACTCGTGCGACTCGTAAACCAACGGAACTACGTGAACATGACGAGTAGGCCTGTAATAATGTATCCTACGACAGTATTCGTCATTTGTACGGTCGACTGGATGCCAGAGTCAGCGCCTCCGTTGCTCCCCTTCGAGGTGGCACCACCAACTAAGATGGGTGTTTCAGCATGGGTCGATAACCGGGACGGTTGGGTTGTTTGGGGGAAGAGACCAAACTGCGAGGTCATCGGTCTCATCGGATTAGGGAAGGACGGGGAAGGAAGCCGGCCGTGCCCTTTCAAAGGAACCATCCCGGCATTTGCCTGGAGCGATTTAGGGAAATCACAGAAAACCTAAATCAGGATGGCCGGACGCGGGATTGAACCGTCGTCCTCCCGAATGCGAGTCCAGTGTGCTAACCACTGCGCCACTTCGCTCGATAGCCGGTACGTCAGAATCGCTTGTGATATTGATATATAAATGTAATCTGGAGACAACGTTGTAGGTAGGACAACCACAGCTGTGAGTAGTTACCTTGGGTATTAATAACCACTTCGTTTGTGTTTAGTCCTTTATTATTGGATCACTACCGGTTTCGTGACACTAAAAACCACAACTTCAGGTGAACATATGGCTAAAATATTAGAGCGTAAAAGCTTTGAAGCTTTTTACCCATCATTCGTTGTGCGTCAGAACGAAACACCACGAAAAGGCGGTATGTCATAGAGTAAAACAGCCGGCTTCCAATATAGTGAATGGGTCTGCTTCTCCGATCTATACGGAATCGTGAGAAGGAGACGCGGCCGTGCGCTCTGTCTAAAAGGATATACTATTTTTTTCCAACAGTGTGCATCCGCTCAGCTGCGCAGGTCCACGACACAGCAGCGCTAACGAATGTACCGTATGGGCCAGGGCGTGAGGCAACGGCTGAAGCCTGCGCCATGGATCACTGCTGACACGACAGAGCTGCCCGTGTGTAACAACTGGACAGAGGGAAGGTATTGGAGCAGGCACTGCAGCTGCAGTACTCCGCCTTTGTCGTAAGGCTGGAAGAGCTTCGTCCGAAGTGTTGACCCTGCAGTGCTGACAAGCCTGTGGACGCGCTTTCGTTGACGGTTCACGCTGCCTGCTACGGACAAACTGTTGGCGCAGGCTATCGGAGACTGCAACTATCGTAACGAGTAAAACACTGGTAAAAGTAATACACGGCGTAGGTTTCACCCGTGTCTCGCGGCGTGGCCCATCTGGTACATAGAGCAGCCTATGTGTATCACGAGACTGCAGTTGAGTGCAGCCGACGGGATTGTCTGGTCAGGTTTCCAAGCCACGGCAGTCCTTTGCTTCACCACGCCCGCCAGGTTTTTTACTCGCGGGACAGTCTGTCGCCTGCACTAGGCATGCAGCATTCGGCGTGCCCCGAGCGAGTGCTCGCCACACACCGAATAGATGAAACGCTCGCCGTGTGTCGAGAAGTGCTCGCCATGTGGCGAACTCCTTCAACTACGCATGGGCACATAACCATGCACTCGAGAACGAATATTCGCCCCTTACTAACTACGGAACGGTAAGCAATTAACGACGCATGCAGATATCTTACGGAAGCAGTTACAGTAAAGCGCCAAAGGAACTGATATAGGCATGCGTATTCAAATACAGAGATATGTAAACACACAGAATACGGCGCTGAGGTCGGTAACGCCCATATGAGAGAACAACCGTCTGCACAGTTGTTAGATCGGTTACTGCTGCTACAGTGGCAGGTTATCAAGGTTTAAGTTAGTTTGAACAAGGTGTTATAGCCAGCGCACGAGCGATGGGACGCAGCATCTCCGAGGTAGCGATGAAGTGGGGATTTTCCCGTACGACCATTTCACCGCTGTACCGTGAACATCAGGAATCCGGTGAAACATCAAAACTTCGGCATCGCTGACGCCAGAAAATTATCCTCCAAGAACGGGACCAACGACGACTGAAGAGAATTGTTGAACGTGACAGAAGTGCAACCTTTCTGCAAACTGCTGCAGATTACAATGCTGGGTCATCACCAAGTGCAAATTGCTGCAGATTCCAATGCTGGGTCATCACCAAGTGCAAACTGCTGCAGATTCCAATGCTGGGTCATCATCAAGTGACAGCGTGCAAACCATTCAACGAAACATCATCGATATGGGCTTTCGGAGCCTAAGACCCACACATGTAGCCTTGATGACTGCACGAAACAAAGCTTCAAGTCTCCCCTGTACCCGTCAAGACCGACGTTGGACTGTTGAAGGCTGGAAACATATTGCCTGGTCGGACGAGTCTCGTTTCAAATTGTACCGAGCGGATGGACGTGTCTGAGTATGGGGACAACCCCATGAATCCATTCTCTGTCGGTCCATTGTGGTCAGGGGACATCAGTTTGTACGAACTTCTCAATTCAATAAACTTTACCAGCAGCCATATGCTTTAGGTTATTTTATTTCATTTCGAACGCTACCAATTTCGGGAATTCATTTTGCCATCTTCAGGCCCCATACGCTTTTTTCAAATCAACAAGCTTATCGTCTAGTGCCATAAAACTGGATACCGTGAACCCGAATCGTTGTGCAACTGATTCATACGAAAGGGTGACGCCAACTCATGAATTCATGAATCCATGGTCTCCTGCATGTCAGCAGGGGACTGTTCAAGCTGGTGGAGGCTGTGTAATAGTGCGGGGCGTGTGCAGTTGGAGTGATATGGGATTCCTGATACGTCTAAATACGACTCTGACAGGTGACACGTACGTAACTATCTTGTTTGATCACCTGCATCCATTCATGTCCATTGTGCATTACGACGTACCTTGGCAATTTCAGCAGGTCAATGCGACACCCCACACGTCCAGTATTGCTACAGAGTGGTTCCAGGAACACTCTTCTGAGTTTAAACGCTTCTGTTGGTCACCAGTCTCCCCAGACATGAACATTATTGAGCATATGTGGGATGCCTTGCAACGAGCCATTTCGAAAAGATATCCACCCCCTCGTACTCTTATGGATTTATGGACAGCCGTGCAGGTTTCATGGTATTAGTTCCCTCCAGCACTACTTCAGACATTAGTCGAGTCAATCCCACATCGTGTTGCAGCACTTCTGCGTGCTCGCGGGGGCCCTGCACGATATTAGGCAGGTGTATCAGTGTGGTGTCACCGCCAGGCACCACACTTGCTAGGTGGTAGCCTTTAAATCGGCCGCGGTCCGTTAGTATACGTCGGACCCGCGTGTCGCCACTATCAGTGATTGCAGACCGAGCGCCGCCACACGGCTAGCACTCGCCCCAGTTGTACAGCCGACTTTGCTAGCGATGGTTCACTGACAAAATACGCTCTCATTTGCCGAGACGATAGTTAGCATAGCCTTCAGCTACGTCATTTGCTACGACCTAGCAAGGCGCCATGTTCAGTTGCTAATGATATTGTAAATAATGTACAGACAAGAGCTACGTTCAACATTAATGGATTAAAGTTAAGTATTCCACCAAGTACCACCTTTTTTCTGAAGTCTAAATTCCTTGTCCTGTTCCAGACCTCACGCCAGCCTGTGTGAGATTAAACGCGTGCCTTTCGGCTTCCTCCAAACTCCGTGGGTTGGCTCCTGCCAATCCACAACAATCGGTTTCTCAGGCTCTTCAGTGTACATCAATAAATATCTTGAGCAAGTATCAACCAACTGTCTATGAAGTTCTCGAGAAAAAAATCGTGAAATGTGAAAAATATGGACTGAACAAGAGTTCTTAAGAGTAATTAAAAAATAAAAAGTAAGGGAGTTTAAGAGGGTTTGGGCAGGTTGGCAATCCCTCCCTTAAATAACGTAACATTTTTTCATATTTCAGTTACCTTTCATCAAAAACTATTCGGAATAAACATTTTTTTAAAAAAAATATGGCTTGTATGTTATTTATTTCTTATCACTCTAAAAGAAAGAGTTTAAAAAAACTGATTAGTTTTAAGGCAATAATTTTTTTGTAAAAAGTGAAAATCAAAATAAGAAATCGTCTACATTTGTCTATATACGTAAGGCTCTAACTTACCGGAAAACCCCTGAGCTAAAATATCCAAAACACTTAGATTAGTGTATCCTGTAACGCTGAATAAATTCTGGCAAGTAGAAACTGAGAAAAAGTACAGTTTATACGTAAAAAATACAACTTGGAGAAAAAAGCCATTGCAGTTGCCGATGCATTCCGGCTGCATAAGATGGGTTATATGCAGTCTCTTGCTTCCCACTCGTCTGCGTTGTCTGGCAATTGTTTCATTGTATTTAATAGCTCTCTCTGATGCCCTAACTTTTTCTGTATCCAAATTTGATATATTTTTCGCTGTGAAACGACCAACAGTTTCTGACGATCTTTTCAGTATTTCATACGTTGCAACATTTCCTACATTGAACGTTGCCACGGTCTCAAAGACACCAAATTCAGGGGTAGTAATTGACACAGTATTGGGAATTCTATACGCTGTTGAAAGACTCTTTAGGATACTGGGTGCAGCCATGAATAGTCAATAGTCTTACAATAGTCAATAGTCATCAATAGGGGGGTCTTACATCTTATAATGTCTGAAAGTTTCTTTAAAGATCTCCAGTATTTCAAGAGGTACAGCCTGCTTGAGAATAAATTTCTCACCATTTCGTTCCGCTGTGTTGTATTTCCTGGATGACATAGGTCATGAATAGGTTTCTCATGTGCTGAAGAGTTGTCAAACAAAACTACCAAAACAGCTTTTCTCATAAGTCTTACACTACTAACATTTTGCCTGATGGCCATGCCATAATAATTTTGGATTTTATTAATTAAGTGAGTCTATTCTTACCATTTAGTACTCTGCCATGTTCCAGTTTCTTTCCCTTGTATAGAGTTTTCAGTCGTCCCAACCTTATAACCATTCGACGTTTTCCATGATCTATGCACTCCAGTTTAGCGATACTTACATTTTATCCACACGGCTTCTCTTCCTCAGTTCCTGTGAGAGCTTTTAAATCCCCATCTCCCAAATAACTGACGAATCTTACCTGCTTCAATTGCTAACAATCTTGGAAAATAGTCATTTGTTTTGTTTAAACGAATGAATAAATCAGAAATAATTCTATGATATATATGTATTATACAGTGTTATTTGGAAGGAATGTGTGGTGCCACCGCCAGACACCACACATGCTAGGTGGTAGCCATTAAATCGGCCGTTAGTATACGTCGGACACGCGTGTCGCCACTATCAGTGATTGCAGACCGAGCGCCGCCACACGGCAGGTCTAGTCTAGAGATTCCCTAGCACTCGCCCCAGTTGTACAGCCGACTTTGCTAGCGATGGTTCACTGTCTATATACGCTCTTATTTGCAGGGACGACAGTTTAGCATAGCCTTCAGCTACGTCATTTGCTACGACCTAGCAAGGCGCCATATTGTTACTATAATTACTTCAAGAATGTATTCTGAACAGATAATATTGTGAATCATGTATCGTCAAGAGCGACGTTTATCATTAAAGAATTAAAGTTAAGTATCAAACTAATTACGTCCACTTTCTGAATTCTAATCCCTTGTCATGTTCCAGACCTCACGTCAGTGTAGTTCTTCCCTCCTCAGGCCAGCCTGCGTGAGCTAAAACGCGTGTATTTCGGCCTCCTCTAGTAACACGGTGTTGGCTCTTCAGCCAACACAACAGAATGTCACATAATTTGTGAGGTGATTCTACACGTGAGAATGAACAAGTCCTATGAACATGTCGCCAATTCTCGATCGTTACAGAACTGCAGCAGGTTGAAGATTATACACATCCATGAATTATTATGAAGAGATGTGTGAATATTACTTACCCAAAAGCTGTGTAGGTAGCGTGGTGCACAGAATAATGTTGGCACAGATGGCTTATCCATCCTACATGACGTGTTCAAAAAGCCCCTCACCGATCTCAGTGCACTTGTCAATACGTTGGAGGGTGTGTTGTGTCTCACATCGATCAACATCTTTGCGAGCTATGACGCGAGCATCAGCGTCGGTGACATGAGCGACAAGTTGTTCACCTGCATCCACCCTTGTACCGTACACTTCCCCCTTTAACCAGGCCTACAAACGGGCGTGTAATGGGGTTAGCTCGGGTGATCTGACAAGGTAGTTAATGGGTCCACCACGGCCAATTCCTCGTTAAGGAAATGTGTTATTCAGATACTGGGATCGTATCTGGCACAATGAATCGATGATCCATCATGTTGTAGGTACATATACCGTCGTTACTTTAATCTCACATATTCTAAAAGTGCTGGTAAGTCTTCCATCCGGAAACGTGTGTATTCTGTGGTTGTCACGCCATTTGGTAGGAACACAGGCCCTATCCCCAGGACATAATCATACCACACCAACTGTTCACTGGGAACCTAACTTAGAATCTTTTTGGTTGTGTCATGTGAGTCCTCCATCACCCATATGTGGGAACTGAAGGTACTCGTGATACCATTGCATGTAAATGTAGCTTTATCTATAAATAAAGTGAATTGCGCTACGTCTCTGCGTACAGCCAACCATCCTCAAAATTGTTGTCTGCTTATTGGGTCACTTGGTTAGAGATTTTGCACGGCCTGCACATGAAACACGCTCTCGGAATGTAACGTACGTCACACTCGCGTTTGTGGAGTATCGAAGTGACGGCTAATGCGTCGTGTACGGTGGTGAGACTCCGCTGTGCCATTGCAACAATACCTTCCCTTTCCTCAACTGACTGGACGACCTCAAGTTCTGATGTTACGATCACACCGGGTAGTGTTCGGGATTCACGTGATGTTCGAAAATCCCTGGAAAATACCCTGGCACAGTGGGTTCGTCGATCAGTGAAACGTGTCTGGTATTCTGTCATAGTTGCATGAGCACTGCCACTACAGTACCCATACACAAACAACATGTCTGCGTATTCTGCGTGGGTGAACGTATGTGACATGTTGTAGAAGATCCAACAGAGAGCAGCGCGCTTCGTTACAGGATCATTTAGTAATCGCGAAAGCGTTACGGAGATGATAGATGAACTCCAGTGGAAGACTCTGCAGGAGAGACGCTCAGTAGCTCGGTACGGGCTTTTGTTAAAGCTCTCTCCTACGTATATCTCGCGAAGAGACCATGAGGATAAAATCAGAGAGATTAAAGCCCACACAGAAGCATACCGACAATCCTTCTTTCCACGATCAATACGAGACTGGAATAGAAGGGAGAACCGATAGAGGTACTCAGGGTACCCTCCGCCACACACCGTCAGGTGGCTTGCGGAGTATGGATGTAGATGTAGATGTAGGTGTATTAGCGGAAAAAATGGACTAATTTAATTAAACAGCACTCAAGCACGAGACGCACACAGCCTCATGACTGGTAGCTGTGCAAACCCACGATTGCACACTGGGTACGCTTGCAGCTGTTGCCTCAGTGCGACGTCACAGTGCAGCCATTTGATTGAGGACCCTCAGACCTGTGTAGGATGGATCAGTCATCCATCCCATCATTATTCTGTCCATCTCAGCGCCTACACAGAATTTCGATAAATAATATTTACACCTTCCTTCTTATCCTTTCATGGATGCGTCTTGTCCTCAACCTACTACAGTTCCGTTACGATCGAAAATCGGGGATAGGTTCATAGGACTACTTCGATTTATTTTCACATGTAGAATCACACCATAAATTATGTGACATTCCTCCTGAATTAACCTGTATATCATTGGAAATTGGAAATTCCATAGATTAAGGACAACGAAAAAAAAATGAAAATTGCAAGATTTCAATTGATACAGACCCCTTAAATATCGTCTGAAATCGTATATGAAAATAGTTTAGCAAGCTTTACAATAAAATAGAGAAACAACAGAACTCATATAACATGTGGCTTAACTAAGAACATCTGTACCGAAGACTATCTCTAGGAACACTAAATTCATGCACTATATTGCAGTGATTCGATCTGAATGTTTGTGTGTGAATGCTTGCCAGTGAAGGAAACGATATATGCGCAGTAGACACAAAAGATTGATGTAAAATGAGAAGTAATGTATCAATTTATCGAAGTACACAGATATATCAGAGGCAATGTCAGTGCAGAAATAAATGAGAACAGAAAGGAAATGTCACGTACTTATGGAGAAAGATTCAAAACCTTGGAGCATGTAAAATTAAAAACGGTATCCGGAAAGGAGATGTGTTCTAAAATAAGGGAGACAATATCTTCAAGTACAAAGATTTTAGAACGATAGCTGTGCAGAATAAAAAGAAAAGTGGAGTAGTATGGATGGAAGAAAAGAAATGAGAGCCTAGAGACGAGAAGAAAAAAATAAATTCGAAATTCATCCTTGCAGGTTAATACAGACAAAAAAAAAGAAAAAAAAGAAAATGGTACATGCAGAATTTTTCAGCGAGTTATCAGGTAAACGCAATGTCTAATGCTGAAAATATTCTCATCGTACGTCTAATGTGACGTATGAGCGGTCGGCTATATTTGAGTGATATCTGAACTCAAATAGGCTCAGTCAAAAATCATAAAATTCTTTCTTTGCTCATCACTGAAGAGTTGCATTAAATGTTTTAAAGACTGTACCTCATTTCAGAGATTTGTAGGTGAAATTGTTGTGAACGTCATGCAAAACTGCGCTTTAATACGCTGTAAAGATACTGTAACTTAATCAGACCATAATGCCATTTTTAAAAGAAAGCAATTAGCTGAAATAAGCACTTGAATGTAAGGCGCCTCCTCTCTTCGGGAGGATTTTTAATTATACTTGGTGATTGTTTGGAAGTCAACCTCCCTGCTTCTCGAAACTGGATGCATTACACTTCTTAAACTGACCTAAGACAGGAGGGGTCTAAATTAAATCCTCTGATAATGATATATTCAGTAGCTCATAAACTGTGGCAAGTCTCCTTGCGTCTGGCTGCATGGGGTTTAATGTTCGAGATCGCGCCTACCCACCAAGGACGTTAGAATAAATATGTTCTAGCCCCCCTTTGTACACACGACTGCCGAAAGGTTCAAGTGATACTAATTTCACAAGACATTCTGCAAGTGTGACGTCATTTTGACGTCACATGCAATATCGACAAGCGCATCAACTACTATCGACTTAGTGACAAAAGGAATATTAATGTTATTGCTCCTCGTTTCACTTGCAGCAGTTGAAGCTGTCCTTTTATGTATCTCCATAACCACACACTTGGAAATCGCCAAATCATTATGTCATCCTCCGTTTTCTAATCAGACGAGAATGTAATTAACACCGAATATTGCAGAACATACTAATATTACTAATCGTAATTACTGAATTACTGATACTAATATTACGCTCATAACAAAGTCCCAGAATGTTTTAATAACGATAAGATTCTTTCTTATTTTTTTACTATCGCCAGTAATCCAAGCGGAGGAAGAGGATCTGTGTGTTGTTTCCGACGAGTCTTCAGTTCATTTAGGCCTGAAGACTAGGTTAAAACGAAGACTGAAAAATCTGTGGTCCGACCGAGGATCGATCCCACGACCTCGCAGGTTCCATGTACACACTTAACCGCTTTTT
Source organism: Schistocerca serialis cubense (assembly GCF_023864345.2). Classification (NCBI taxonomy): domain Eukaryota; kingdom Metazoa; phylum Arthropoda; class Insecta; order Orthoptera; family Acrididae; genus Schistocerca; species Schistocerca serialis. The sequence goes on from NC_064643.1 coordinate 124,563,113, forward strand.
TGTTTTTATCTATTATTATTATTATTATTGTTACATGTGTATGAGTAAGAAATGTGAACACATAAAGGCTTCACGTGATTGGGCACCAGAGACATCTAGGAATCAAAGGTCGCAGGAGAACTTAACCCTGTTGACTAAATATAAAAGAAAGCATATTTGCAAAAAATGCTCGATAACGTGGTAACCACAGCCATTTCCAATGCACGGTCTCCAGATATTGGTGAAAGAGACTGGAATCAGGGACGTCCTCTCCCTCAACAACACAGTGGACGTAGTGACCCCGGAACCAGACCATCGTATTCGTATTCGTTTTCGTCTGAGGAAAACAGGATACGACCGGATGAATAAGAAATTCATCTGAAAAAGCGGATTTAGGCCCTCAGGAAAGAAAAGCCAACTGTCGACGAATTCAAAGCGAATGATTCACAGGCCAGCCTGTGAACCAAGTTAACAGAGTGCAGACATCCGTCACATTGATCAGAACAGTCGGGCCAAGATCTACGCGAAAAAGACGGTCAAACGATGAATGACCCCATACAACGTCGAAGCGATTTCCATCGGTAACATAAGAAGACTAAGGCGAGACCATACAGTGTTCCTGGATGTTAACAGGGAAGCTACAGTATTTCAACAGGAGAGAGGGAAGATGGTTCACCCCAACGGTACAATAAGACTCCGGTAGCGAGAAGCGTGTTTTAAAAGATATCAGCACCTAAGAAACCGACAACGGGACGACGGGAGGAGTCAGACTGAGCGACTGGAGACAGGAAAATAAACGAGATGTAATAGCATAAGGAGCTAGTGTACATGATGCAAGCAAGATGGACGTATTTATTTCAATATCGGGGAGACATAGCTCTCCAAGCTTGCGAGGCATGGTCACCACTTCGTACCGAACTAGAAAGATGTGTCATCGCCACAGCAAATGAGCGGATAGTTGTGTGAGTCTGAGGGCCATCATCGGGGGAAGCGGGAATATCTGTCCAATGTAACATATTTTACTGAAAATACAGCTGTTCGCACTTGATGAAGGATGCTAAGCGAGTCGATCCCTGAACACGAATCGTAGCTTCTCGCCACTTAAGCGTCGCCATTTTGGTTGGTTTGCTGTCCAGTATGATTCCTAAAGTCTTGTGGCGATTAACCATCATCGCCCAAGGAATTACCACTTGGTTAGAGCTCTACAATGGCAAGAACTAGCATTTGCAATTATTAATGTGAGCACTAGCAAGGCAAAAAATATTCCAAGATGCCCTTGAGCCCGGAAATGTCCTCGACATTTAGCACTAAAACCATGACGTCATAGGTGTATGAGCGGACCGAAAATCGTTCGCCCAGTAAAGTCCGGCAACGTAGTTGCATGGCAATACGGCGAAGCAAGCCTTCCAAGAACAAAACGAAGAGTGACATGGATCCTGGGGTAGACCCCATTGGATCGAAATCGGGGGGAGGGGGGGGGGGGAGGGAGCAATGTGACTGTTCATAACCACGAGGCCTGGCCTGGATACCTGTGAAATGATTGGATAGGACCTGGCAAGAGTCGTGATAGACACGGTCAAATGGCTTGTGGAAGTCGAGAAAAAGCAAGGTCCCCCGTAGCCACCGAAATGACGTCTCGAAATTCGATAACAGCAGCCAGTATCGTGAGACAAGGCACATGACTTTGATGAACGGCAATGATTTTGTCGAATAGAGTACTGGTGCTTGTAGACGAGTGACAGTTTTGTAGTCGACGTTTAGGAGTGCAATCAGACGAAGTGAGTAAAAATCAGGGTGGCTTTCGGGATGAGGAACATTTTACTTTGCTTGAACGGAGCAGCAAGTGAGACACCCCGTGTCACTTCATTGATCATCGACGGTATTGTGTCACCTACGAGAGGCCAAAAATGGACATAAAATTCTTTGAGAATACTATCCAGTCCACGTGACTTGCATGACTGAGGTCCGGTAACAACTTCATATATGACGTCCTCACAAAACGTCATTTAATTCAGAGTTGACGACACAATCCAGCAAAGGAGAAAAGTCAGCAGGAAAATTTTCAACCAGAACGTGGTGGTTATACAGTTCAGTGAAGCAGTGATAAGTTAAACTGAGAATATCACGGTGTGACGTTGACACCCGTCCACCGCCGTAAGCGAGGGATGCAATGCAAACGCGATTCCTACGTACCCGCTTACGGATAAAAGGGTATAGTTAAGTCAGTTCATCTTTAAAGAGGAACGTGGTTGAGATCTCGTACGGAGTCACTCTATCGAAAATCGCTTTAGCTGTAGCAATTTGGCTTTAATAATGTGTAGAGAAGCTTGCCTGGCGTAATAGTAAGTTGATGTAGTACGGAGTAATAAAATTCTTGGATCCGCCAGACATCTGTCGCCTTCACGATACCAGAACACATGAGAACTATACAAAAAATGGTTCAAATGGCTCTGAGCACTATGGGACTTAACATCTGTGGTCATCAGTCCCCTAGAACTTAGAACTACTTAAACCTAACTAACCTAAGGACAGCACACACATCCATGCCCGAGGCAGGATTCGAACCTGCGACCGTAGCGGTCACGCGGTTCCAGACTGAAGCGCCTAGAACCGCACGGCCACACCGGCCAGCCGAAAACTATACAAATTTGTGGTTTGGAGTGCGGTGTCCACCATTTCAGAATAGACGAGGACCGTTCTATAGCTCGAGAGCAACGGACCCATACTTCGTGAATAACAAAACTGAGGGAATGGTCTTGCATACCGTAGGCGGGCTATATTGAGCATCCAGGGAAGGCGATACAGTTTATTGGCTGTGACGGCGTTTATCACACCAACGTCCAAAAGCTGCCCGGACTAGGAATCAGAGCGGTAAAAGCGATCAAGTAGACTGCTGGAGGTGGCAGTATGAATAAGTGAATCGGAGAAGCGTAGGATACAGATTCGTCACGTAGATGCAAGGAGTACACCATGTCAAAGAGTTATTTACTAAAACAAAATTAGGAGTCTGATACTGCGGCCGGAGAACACAAAATCAGCACCCAATAAAAACTTCGTTGGGAATTTAAGAAGAAAGTAAATGATTTCCTCTTTGTAGAAACGCAAACATTCCAGAGAACGTACAGAGCCAGAAGCGGCATAGAGAAGAAGTAAAATGAGATCACGAAACGTGCATTCTATACAGGGTGTTACAAATAGGTACGGCCAAACTTTCACGAAACATTCCTCACACACGAAGAAAGAAAATGTGTTATGTGGACATGTGTGCGGAAACGTTTACTTTCCACGTCAGAACTCATTTTATCACTTATCTTCAAATCACATTAATCATGGAATGGAAACACACAGCAACAGAACGTACCAGCGTGACTTCAAACACTTTGTTACAGGAAATGTTCAAAACGTCCTCCGTTAGCGAGGATACATGCATCCACCCTCCGTCGCATGGAATCCCTGATGCGCTGAAGCAGCCCTGGAGAATGGCGTATTGTTTCACAGCCGTCCACAATACGAGCACGAAGAGTCTCTACATTTGGTACCGGGGTTGCGTAGACAAGAGCTTTCAAATGCCCCCATAAATGAAAGTCAAGAGGGTTGAGGTCAGGAGAGCGTGGAGGCCACGGAATTGGTCCGCCTCTACCAATCCATCGGTCACCAAATCTGTTGTTGAGAAGTGTACGAACACTTCGACTGAAATGTGCAGGAGCTCCATCGTGCATGAACCACATGTTGTGTCGTACTTGTAAAGGCACATGTTCTAGCAGCACAGGTAGAGTATCCCGTATGAAATCATGATAACGTGCTCCATTGAGCGTAGGTGGACGAAACTAAAATGAGCTCTAACATGGAAATTAAGCGTTTCCGGACACATGCCCACATAACATCTTTCCTTTATTTGTGTGTGAGGAATATTTCCTGAAAGTTTGGCCGTACCTTTTTGTAACACCCTGTATACCTACCATCATCGAAATCCTGTAATGGAATTCCGTGTAAGATGAGGCAGCGCCCATAGAAAGTTCGGAAGCCACAATAAAAAAAGGTCGAGAATCCAGGAATAGAAAACTGGGCAAATAATACAGTACTTTCTGTCAAAAAAATAACGTCTGCGCCAGAGTCATGTATAAACTGTCGCAAAGCGTCAAGCCGGAGTTCAGGACGAATTTTGTTAATATTCAACGTGAGAGAAGTACACTGATCAGCTAGAACATTATGGCCACCGACCTACTGTCGATATAAACCCATCCAGGCGACAGCAGCCTCACCTGGCGAGAAATGACAGCTAGTCTGACACACGCACGGTGCATGTAGTATCAGTGAGCATCTTGTCACTGCGTAGAATGCGGAAGGCGCGCGATCCGTCTGAGTTTGACCGAGGGCAGATTGTGGTGGTCCGGAGGCTCGGCACAAGCATTTCGGAAACTGCTGCTCGAGCAATGCTTTGGTAAGTGTCTTCAACACGTAGCAAAACCAAAGTGAAAACACGTCCAGACTTCTTGGGCTTTGACGGCCGCTTCTCATTACAGATATCGGATGTCGTAGGCTGGGCAGATTGGTAAAACAGGACAGGAGTGTATTGTGGCGGAACTAACATCAGACTTTAATGTTGGGCAGAGTGTAAGTGTTCTGAACAAACAGTGCGCCGAGCACTCCTAAGGGTGGGCCTCCGCAGCCGACGACCCACGCCAGTGCCAATGTTAACACCACGACATCGGCAAATGCGATTGAATGATGGCGCAGAGCATGCTCTGAAGACTCCCAATTCCTTCAATGAGATTTTCGCTCGGCAGCGGAGTGTGCGCTGATATGAAACTTCCTGGCAGATTAAAACTGTGTGCCGGACCGAGACTCGAACTCGGGACCTTTGCCTTTAGCTGGCAAGTGCTCTACCAACTGAGATACCCAAGCATTACTCACGCCCCGTCCTCACAGCTTTACTTCTGCCAGTATCTCGTCGCCTACCTTACAAACTTTACAGAAGCTCTCCTGCGAACCTTTCAGAAAGGAGTGCTAGTTCTGCAAGATTCGCAGGAGAGCTTCTGTAAAGTTTGCAAGGTAGGAGACGAGATACTGGCAGAAGTAAAGCTGTGAGGACGGGGCGTGAGTCATGCTTGGGTAGCTCAGTTGGTAGAGCACTTGCCAGCGAATGGCAAAGGTCCCGAGTTCGAGTCTCGGTCCGGCACACAGTTTTAATCTGCCAGGAAGTTTCCCCCAATTCCTTCTTCGTCATGCCGATGGGAGGGCACGAATCTGTCGTCTTTCAGGGAACAACTCCTTGACACCTGTACTGCAGGACGGACACAAACTGGCGGCGGCTCCATAATGCTCTGAGGAATATTCACGTGGCAATCCATGGGTCCAGTGGAGCTCGTGCAACGCACCGTGACGGCCAAGGAGTATCGTACACTAGTTGAAGATCACGTACATCCCTTTATGTACATGATGTTCTCGACAGCAGTGGCATTTTTCAAGAAGATAATTCGCCATGTCACAAGGCCAGGCGTGTGATGGAATGGTTCAAGGAACACAGTGGCGAATTCCATTTGATGTGCGGCACCCAAATCGCCAGATCTGAACCCGATCGAAAATAGCTGGGATTTGACTGACTGTGGCGTCCGAGCCCATCACCCGCTCCCAGAAATTTACGGGAATTAGGTGACTTATATGAGCAGATGTGGTGCCCGAGCTAGCAAGGCTCATTGTTTCCATACCACGACCCGTCGCCGCTGTTACCCGTGCCAGAGGTAGACGGACCGGCTATTAGGTAGATGGTTATAATGCTCTGGTTGATCAGCGCATATGTTTGCATAGGCAACCGAATCAGAAGAAAAACTAAAACATTACAAAACCATCATCTAACTAAGTTATGTACCAGAGTCCACGGCAGAACCAAAGAAGGAGAAGGTAGAAGAAATGTGAACATCTCCCCCATCATTCCAATGTTGTTTTTTTTCCCCTTGTCCAAGGTGCAACTCTCTCACTCTGGATACGTCGTAATTGCTGCTACCTCATGCGGTTGTGTGTGTGTGAAAGGTGGGGGGGGGGGGGGGAGTGGTGAAGAGGGGGGAGGATGGGGTGTCATCCACAAAGTTCGTTTCGGACGGTGAGGAAGAGACCTCTGCACACCACTCGTCGATGGACAGTGGTTTGTGTAAGGACATTTGTTTAGTAAGAAGGGAACCCTCCCGCCCTTGGGAATCAATGATGTTATGCGCATCAAATGGTTGTGACACGGAGAGCGCGACAGAGCCGCATAAGTAATATGGAAAGCTGAGACAACAGGAGAGGTATCCGATAGAATCGGGGGAGACAAATGGGTCCCTGAAACAGATTCCTTAACAGGTGGCTCCGAAAGGGCAGTCTCGAAGGCTGTAGAATCGACAGGTAAATTATCAGTTGTTATATCCTAGCCAGTAATGCCACCCGAGCCCGCTGCCAAAAAGGTTGGCAGCATCAAAGTCCGGACGCCGTCCGCATAAGCAGCGCCAGCGAGACAGGAAATCGCCGCAAGTCTGCGCGCGCCACCGCTGGCTTCTGGTGTCTTAAGCGCTGGAGTCGCGAGCGCTAGGACAGTTCTGTATTTGCCGCTCAGTTGTATACTCGCCACCGAATTGTGTTCTTGCTAGTCAGTTGTGTGTTCATCGCAGCAGAGTTGTTGTTTGACGTCAGCCGACGTTGACCTAGCCGCTCCGACTCTAACTAGACAGATCTCTGTAGACACGGAGCTCACTACTGTGTTTCTGTATCTTCGTTAATAAAGATAAGTACCGACTTTTATTTAATCAAAGTGTTTGGGTTTTCATCTTTCTGTTCACTGTTCCAGCGGACCGGTCGGCCCGCTATTAAAAGTGTGGCGGTGACTTCGTAAGCCGTTTCTACAGCGAATTGCTTGTCGCTACGAACGCCGCCACAAAATCAGTAATCATCTGATCTGGTACAGAAGCACCTGCGGCGTCCTCGTTCACAAAATCAGGCCGAAGAAGAGCGTCCTTCAACAGAGGGTTTTCCAGAGTGCGAGCTAAGGGAAAAGGTCCTTCAGCTGCATCATTGTGCTGCGACTCTTGTTTTGAATAATTGAGGCCGGCATCGCGGAAGTGGCGTCATTAATGTCCTTCAACGTGGCCAGTGGGGCAAAATCATAAGCATTATCCCTAAAAGGTCCACTTTGACCCTGAATAAGCGGTGTTGGTTCAGTCTCAGATTCTTGTGGGGGAAGATTCGTTAAAGTGAAATTTTTCCACAGTTTATAAGCGGGTTTTAATGCCACTACACAATGTGGGCAATGGGAACTGAGGTGGCCGCTGTGATAACAAATAAAGCCGGTTCCTTCTTGGCCGGTATAAGTAATATGAACCCGATTAACACACACCTGAAAGTGAGAGATAATATTTGTCCATCGCCATTTCTACTCACCAAATAACGCTATAGACCTGTAAGTGGTGCTGAGCAGATCAGTATTCTCTTCGAATATGTCGTAATTCCCATGAAGGTGCAGGTAAGACCTTACCTTACCAAACTGCCGAACATTTGTATAGAACACTTCCGAATTCACCAAAAGAAAGTCTAGTGGAACTGTAACTATGAGTAAAAGGGCCTGAGAACTGTGACGTAATAGTATCCTGTCAACCTGAAGCGGGTGAAGCAGTTTAACGAAAAACACGTTGTTGTGTACATAGTTCCGCGTAGTCAGCGCCGTACACAGCTTTCCCACTAGAGCGCGCCCCGCTAAGCACAACAGCGCAGGAGCAACGCTCGTCCGTCTCCGCACTACGAGATGGCGCTGCCATAGAGACGGACCAAATTCTGCTTCCGCCGATCCGGGTATTAATATGTAACGCAGCCAATGAGATTGCTGCTAATGTAGAACCTTTTCTCCTCGCGAATCACACTCGCGCAGTGATACATGAACGCACAAGGTATTATAACGAGTGTACAGACCTCCGATCAGTGAGTCTGCATTTGTCTGCATTAGTCTGTACCAGTCTGTAGTCAAGTTTCAGTCTGCGCCTAATAAGATTACCATATTCCTGTACATAGCCATGAAGATAAATGTATAGACACTTTTGTCAAGTATCAGAAATATATGTGAGAATAAGATTAATGTACCAATACCAAAGGAACTTCAGGTTGTCAATTGTAAATAGCATCCATACCCAAGTTCAGTAATTTTTATGCTTATTATTGTTTTAATACATGTGTGTGAAAATTAATCAAGTTCTGTTTAAAGTTGGTCACCGTCAATCTGCTACTCTAAGTGTGCAAGTGGCATTTCTATCGTTTGACCTAACGGCAGAAGATAAACGTGCCACGATAAGACCACGAGACACATTGCTGACACTCGCCTACTTCGTTAGAGGGACAAGTCAAATAATCTGATGGTGTGTGTACTGAAGGTCTTACAGTACGCACACCACACACATATAATTCAGAATTAAAGTATTCAATATGCACCTGATTTATAGTAACATTAATCTTGTCCACTAAACAGTAGTGTATCTCTAAAGAGAGAGACTGCCCATGCCACGTCCGCCTGCTTAGCCGACTGGTAACGTGCTTATCTACCACACGGAGGGTGCAGGTTTGATTCATGGCCGGGTGGAGATTATCGCCGCCCGTGGACTGCGTGTTGTGTTGTCCTCATCATTACCTCATCGCCACGACGCCCAATGCGGCCTTACCTGAAACAAGACTTGCACCCAGCGGCCTAAGTTCCCCTCGATGGGGCCTCCTGGCCAACAATGCGACACAATCATTTCCTTTCATTGCACATGCCAAGTGCAATGGGCTAGCGCTTCATCATATGATTTTAGTCTTTGTCTTGATTATCATAGTGTCTCTTGTAGGCTTATGTCTCTGATACATTATTAGTTGACACTTAATGATAATGGTCACATGTTTGTGATAAATTTTAAAGGCGCGTTTGACTTGAAACAGCACACTCTAAGTTATAATATAAGCATGTTTCAGGCTTAATTTGTAAACTGATGACGAGAACAAGTCACTTCTGAGACAGCACTCTTTACATGAAAGCATTAACCATCGTCGTGACGTGTAACTATAACAATATATTAAATCGTACCAAGAAATACTTGTTTCTAGAAATCTCCAATACGCGTGAATGAAGCCGTGTGAGAGGCCCTACCCAACGCTATGAAGGCTGATAGCAGTCATTCACTGCCGTTGTCGATGTAGATCGTGACGTCAGAATGAAATCACATTTGCAGGAAATCCCCAGAGGTTCAATACCCACGGAATTTATACAAAAAACAAACAATAACTTCTTTACGTCAATCATCAGTATCTGAACCATCACACAACAACCATATCCCACTCAAACATTCTGGCTACAAGAAGAATTAAAATAATTCTGCTGTAATTCAGAATAATATATGTTATTCATTAAATAGTACACTGGCTATGCCGTAATTCCGTATCTAGCTTTAAATCAAGTTCAGCTTCAACCAAGATTTACGAGGGCGTCCTGGAAAGTAATGCCTCCGATTTTTTGTATGTAAACTCTAGAAGCTTTTTAAATAAAACAAATGTTATTGTCTTCCTACATCTGTATTCTTTTCGACAACACAGTCACCCTAACGTCGAACATATTTCTCCCAGCGAGAGACCAGTTTGTTGATATCGTCACTGTAGAATGTTTGACTTCCTTGACGGAGCCACTACCTCAACTCTGCTTACACCGCTTCGTCACTGTCAAAGGGAAATCGTAGAAGGTGTCCTTTACGTTTGGAAACAGATGAAATCAGATGGAGCCGAGTCGGGACCGTATGGATGATGATGATTGATGACACTGAGCCCAAGACATCGGATTGTTGTAGACGTCGTACCGCTTGTGTGTTGTCTGGCGCTGTCATAGTGACAGGGAGGGTGCTTCGTGTGTGTACGAACTCGTGATTTAAGTTTTATGAGATTACAGCATTCTGTTATTCAGGCACCGACATAGTTCCATTACATAACATGGTACACGCTGCAATTCGGAGCCCTCTAGTGGCACAGGGCTGCAAGTACAGGACGCATTACGTATCAAAAGAAGCCTGGATTTAGAGCATAGATTTGTAGTGTATACGATCCTAATCTGACTGACAAATGTAGTCATTAATTCAGGTGCTTCTTGTAATGATAATGGCACCTACACTCAATGACTTGTGGCGTGCTGTAAGACAGCCATCTTTGGGCGTTCAACCTTGGCTGGATACTTTCCCCTCCGCCAGCTCCTCATGTTACAGCGAGCTATTATAAGAATATGCTTCTGGAAGATTTTCGTCAATATTAGCGTTCATAGAATTCGCCGTGCCTCAAAACCGTTTGACTTGACACGGGTTCGAATCTCGCTCCGGCACAGCTTTCCAACTTTGCCCATTGATTTAAATCAGTGCCCATTCGCAGCCAATGATTATAATTTTTATAATTTTTTGCTGAACAACAGTTGGAGCTCACTAATTTGCAAATGACTTGTTGAAAGAGAAGCACAGAGACGGAAAATTTGGTAAATTTTACTGCTCTTTATGTGATGTCGAGTCTCAGATACTGAAGAAATTAGCCGCTGTCTGTGAGCAAAAATTTTCAAAAATGTAGTAGGTTAAATTAGTTCTTCGGAAGACATTGATGATGGACATTTAAAAGCCATTTTGATTAGATGCAGTAATAGCAAACCAAACATTGATGGAATCTTGAAAGCCAAACGCCAGGTTCACAAACCTCACTAACGTTTTTGCTGCTTAGTCTGTAAGGTTCTGATAAGCGCACATTTGAAATTAGCATATGTGCACAAGAGGTCTGATGCTACGACTGGTGTAACTATATTTCGTTAACGTCATACAATTGGTAACTTTTTAGTAAATACGGGTGTTGGTTGCCTTTGCGTTCTTGTACGTTGCATGCCACTCACCCATGATTAATATGGGAAACTGAACTTACAAGGAGAACACGACAAGTTCCGTACCCGATTTCACAGGAACTTCGCGCTATGGAAGAGGGGTAAAAATAAGCGAACACGTGTATTGGCTTATCCATAGATATCCGATAATTTCTGAAAAAACTATCGTCAAAGTTTTCGAGTACTTTATGTGCCCTACAGTGAGTGCATAGTTGAACCGAAGCGGTAGCCCATTGGCTAGCGTCGTGGATTCGAAATTTTGTGCTTCTCTTTAATTATCATTATTATTTTTATTTTTCTTATTACATCAACTTTTTCCAATGTGTGCTGCAATAACGTTGTCCTTACTCATCTGCTAGCTGTATTTCTCGTGAATGAATTAAATAAAACAGTAAATGAATGAGAAAATTGTTTGAAATTGCTTTCGGTGAAATTCCTGCAGTGTGTCTGGATTCATAATCAATTGCTTGCGCCAGTTTTAGGACAAATGATCCGTTATGCGTAGTTTGCCACGAAATTATTGCCAGTGTGTAAAATCTTCAGCAATGTTTCTTTCCCGAGTAACATTCATAGAAAGAGACGTCACTGTAGCAAACCTGCTTTCGCGCGATGCTCGTGGTGTTCGGAATTTCTATGTTTCGAACGTTTCTATGATCGGTAGCATCCAAGGGAGCCTAGGCTCACTGCAGAATAAACATAAGGATAAAATGTAAGAATTATTATAAGAATCGATATAAGAATGAAATATAAGAATATAGGAATTTAAAAAGTTTGTTACAGTAAGAATAACATACGTATCATATGACAAATGTATGACATGGTGAAACGCAGTTCTAATTTTGTAAATAATAAACGCCCTTGTATCCGCTAACGTGCTAAAATGCTTTCGTCTAGAATCCTTCTGCGGGCATGGGCATATAAATGAAAAAAAAAGATAGTAAATAAAGACTGTACTCGTCTTTTGAACACAGGGCGCAAATGTGACAAACAACGAAACTAGCAACGGTGCCACCAGTTCAGCTGAGATTGTAGCGCGCTAAAAGTCATCTAAAGTACGTGGAAAACCATGACCGTCGCTTTCTGAAAAACGGTTGAGTATCTACCACTAAGCTGAAACACTTATTCGCTAATTTTTACTCCTCTTCCATTGGCCGAAATGTCTGAGAAATCGGGAAGGCAATTGCCGTGTTCTCCTCTATAGTTTTTCGTCTTTTGTTCCCAGTTCTCGTTCTGGCTTGCAGGTATTGTACAGAGTGATGATACGGATCGCGCGTGTAATTTTGCTAAAAATCCAGACAGACCGCTACGGTCGCAGGTTCGAATCCTGCCTCGGGCATGGATGTGTGTGATGTCCTTAGGTTAGTTAGGTTTAAGTAGTTCTAAGTTCTAGGGGACTGATGACCTCAGAAGTTAAGTCCCATACTGCTCAGAGCCGTTTGAGCTATTTGAACAATCCAGATAACCGTGAAAAATGTTTGGTGACTGCACTAGAGCCAAAATGCAGTCTACAAGCAAGACCTTCGCCAAGCCATGCATCTTTAGCAGAAATGTGCCTCTCTGAAGGACTAGTAGCAAGTTTCGTGTTGGCAGCTTGATGTTTAAAAGCTTATTACTACTATTAGTAATCCCTGAGAGTTCGGCGGAAACTGCAGCCATAGGATGGAATCACACGATGGAAGGAGCACACTGGGGTGCTCATTGAGCCCGGCGCTGACCGCAGTGTTCGGGGCGCAGTATCGGGCCATCTACGGGCCGCGAGTGACCACAGGGAGGTACGGCGGGGGGTGTATTGTGGCACGCGCCGCGCCCGCACCCGCAGCCATTAGGTAGCGGGCTGCTCTGCGCGCTCTCTGCAGATACCATCTCTGGCCGCGTCCTGGGAACCAGCTCTAGAGGCCCTCGAGTGGTCCCGCAGTTTCCACGCCGACTGTGGCAGCGCCGTCGTCAGCTGTCTGCAACTCTCACGCCGCAACGTCGGCAGCCGCCCAGAACGCAACATCTGTCATAATTCTAACACACTTTTGTTAGGTCACTTTCTTCTCTGTCTGTTCGGTACAAATTTTTTCAATTGATTTTAAACTAACTTCCCAATGAGTTACAGACTTTGAAAATTTCGGCATAGTTCAGAACTGGATGACTTTCTCACTCCTGTCTGGTGTGTCATGGGAGGTACTTAGTTTACCAGTATCATTTTTCGGTGAGTCAGAGACCTGAAACTTTCGACTTAGCTCATAACTAGACGAAAAAGTCATATTTATACACTTCCTTGTCTTGTGTGTTGCGGAGGATACTTTGTGTACCACATTATTTCTCAGTGAGCTAGAGGCTTCGAACTTTTACCATAGCTCGGAACTGGCCGACAACACATTTTTAACTCGCTGTCTACTCTGATAGGTGCCGGCCGGAGTGGCCTTGCAGTTCTAGGCGCTACAGTCTGGAGCCGAACGATCACTATGGTCGCAGGTTCGAATCCTGCCTCGGACATGGATGTGTGTGATGTCCTTAGGTTAGTTAGGTTTAATTAGTTCTAAGTTCTAGGCAACTGATGACCTCAGAAGTTAAGTCGCATAATGCTCAGAGCCATTTGAACCATTTTTTTCTGGTTGGTGCCGGAGGGTACTTTGTTTACAAAATCATTTACCGGTGAGCTAGAGACTTCAAACTGTCAGCACAGCTCCGTACAGCAATATAAATTCGCCTTCTTGTCTGATACGTGGCGGAGGGTACGTTGTTTAGCACCGTCATTCCCTATGAGCTAGAGATTTCGAATTTTCGACATAGCTCAGATCTCGATGACAATGCAATATCAATCCGCTTTCGTGTCTGGTGTGTTGAGAAGAGTATTTTATTGACCACTGCTGTTTTTCAGTTTTCCTGTTCTACTCGTGGTAAGAACGGTTGCTGGTCAGTCCCCGTGTTAGCTCGATTGCCTCTAATTTTTACCTTCAAGGTCATTTCACGAGACAGTCGAAAAAGGAAGTAATGTATTCGTTGACTCAAGTGAAGAGATACTGAAATGGTTCAAATGGCTCTGAGCACTATGGGACTCAACTGCTGAGGTTATTAGTCCCCTAGAACTTAGAACTAGTTAAACCTAACTAACCTAAGGACATCACAAACATCCATGCCCGAGGCAGGATTCGAACCCGCGACCGTAGCGGTCTTGCGGTTCCAGACTGCAGCGCCTTTAACCGCACGGCCACTTCGGCCGGCGAAGAGATACTGAAATAATCCTGAAATTCACCACGCGCCTATGTTGCAATCTCATCAAAATGTTTGTAATCGACTGATAAATTTGACACACACAAGACTAAAAATCAGAAAACGATTATTTAAATGAAAAACTTGTTAATATAACGCGTTTTTAAAACGAACTAGAAAGTCTAAAATAATCTCTCCCAGCCCCATACAGATTCGTAACCCCATACAGACAGTCCAGGATATCTGTGACTGTGAATTTTTCAATAGCATAAAAATACTTGTAGAATTCAAAACGTAAAACGTGGAGCGCATGCAACACATAACTGTTGTGTGAATATTTCACCTACTTACTATTCTCTGTTGCGTGCACTCACGTTTTTCGTTTTAAATTCTATAAGTACGGTGTGTCCCAGAAGTCCTTCCCTGATAACAATCACACACACACATTTTCTGTTGAAGTGCAGGTAACATATTCAAGTTTTTGTGTACACACACACACACACACACACACACACACACACACACACACACACACACGCACGCAAACGATTAATATCTTCACGAAGGAAATCCAGGCGATATTACGATCCCAGGCACGTGTTGGTCAACATTTTGTGAGGGCTGGACAACACTGCCCTCAGTAATTCTGCGCCGTAATGCTGCAGTGTGGTTCACTGGTGTTTGCTGAACCTGTCACTTGATATAACCCTACAGGAAGAAATTCACGATAAATTTCAGACGCTCATCATCTTCAATCTCAGTCAGCGTGGCAACAGTAAAGTCGAGTTCTGTAATTCGTTCGTTGGAGGGACTGCACGATCTGGATTTCGTATGCACGGAAAATGAGTTGCTTATGTAGGATGCGGTACATTGATGTCTTCGAAATATGCAGCTCATTTGAGGCTCTATGGACTGACTTCTCGGGACTTCACACGAAGGTGTCTCTCTCTCTGCTTGAATTATCTGCGCACTAGGTTGAGGCCTGCCTGTTCTAGGGAGATCGCACGCGCTGCTTATTTCTTTAAACTTCGCTTACCACGTCACGATGCTTTTAACATTTTGTGGCTGAGTCCGGTATGCCTTTTGGAATTTTCTGTCGACTCTTTTTGGCCCCCGTGTCTCGTGACACCAGAGAACACACTGCACTTTCCCCTGGTCTGAGTACATGTTGTTTGCAAGTGGTGTCCGGTTCCGCTGTTCTCACGTCACTGGGTCCTGTAACAAACATGTTAACAGTAAGAAAGAGGTACTAGAGGAAGTGAAGCTGTGAGGACGGGGCGTGAGTCGTGCTTGGGTAGCTCAGACGGTAGAGCACTTCCTCGCGAAAGGCAAAGTTTCCGCGTTCGAGTCTCGGTCTGACACACAGTTTTAATATGCCAGGAAGTTTCATAAAGGCGCACACCCCGCTGCAGAGTGAATATCTCATTCTGGAAAGTGACAGTAAGCATGTATGTATACAAAAACTTCAACGTATCACATGCAGTTCCACGTAAAACTATTTGGCCATGTATCATATTTTATGCCTTATAAAGATTTGTAACCACGGAAAGACTTCTGGGACGCACGGTGTTTTTCATTGCCAATAAAAATTCACAAGCACAAGTTTTCAGAATTATCTGTATCGGGTTAGGAATCTCTATGAAGCTAGGAGAAATTATTTTATACGTTTTACCTCGTTTTAAAAAGGCGTTATACTAAAAAGTTTTGATTTAAATAATGGTTTCTGTTTTACTTGCCGTGCTCACCTAGCAGATCGTTGGAACTTCCGTATCACCTTATCCTTACGTTTCCTCCCAATATTTCTCAGCTATAGCAAAATACTGGTAGTATACGAGCGGTAGCCACGACATCTAAAAAAGCCTGGCTGTCACCGCGAACTTGGAATGTTGTTGTTCGGTTTCTACACATTCACCCTTCTGTGAGACACATCTTCCGTAGGTGTGGGTGACTAGGCAGGCACCCTAGTTGCAGAAGATCGCAATTTGGTTGATCGGGAAGTGTTCCGCCTCAAAAATAACCTTCCTGTTATTCTGCAAATGCCCGCCACGCAATGGTTTCTTCACCGAGGAAACAGGTAGAAGTCACTGTGTGCAAAGCCCGGAGAATAATGCGGGTGAGACGAAATTTTGGCAACATGAAGAAGCAGCATGCGTGGATGTGCCAGCTTTCTGTGACGCCCCCCGTCGTCACGTCAGCCACGTACCACGGCAGTCGCAACAAACACTCATCACCACCTGTCAGTTTGCCCTATGATGGTAGAGTCCTTGTATTTTTCCGCCATGGTGAATCTATATCTTTCCACTCCTTGCTTTGCTCCATTGTTTCGGGGTCACAGAAATAGGCCCAATACGCCTCCGTCATGATTAGGCGGTTAAAGTGGTGGTCTGGGTTTGCCAGAAACAGCCGTAACATTTCTTCTGCTGTCTCTGTTAGGTAGGCTTTTTGAACAGGTGTGAGCGGAACCTTCGTAGCGTTCGACTTGTCAAACAACATTTAAAAATTGATTCACGGTGGATTTTCATTTTTGCCAATGTATCTCGATTGATACACGCCGGTATTCGACCATCAGAGCTTCCACCTCTGTTGCCATTTTTGTTCTTCCACAGAGGGAATTCAGACTGCTCCGACTACACTGGTAGTGTATGCACACCTAACCACTGTCATATGACTGTACATTGTTGCCATATACTTTCATTAACTCGACATCGATTGTTTCAGCGTTGTTCGTCTTCAAATGCTGAAAACCAATTACCGCGTGATAATCCACTTTATCAAAGAACTGGTCCAGTTTCTTTTGATCTGTCTACCGGCGAACTCTGACTTCTGGGAGGCTCGAGATCAAATGAGGCAATTCCATCCGAATTTCTGAATTAATTAAGGGAACTGGCAACCAAATAGCTATTCAAGTTGGTGTGTACAGTGTATGAGGCTGGTGACGTACCATCATACTTACGTAAAAAATATCATCCACACAATTCATGGGGGCAAATAAATGCGTAAAGTATTGCACAGTCAGCTTAACAGCTCATGCATGTAAGCTGCTAACAAGAATAATGTACGGAAGAATGGAAAAGAAAATTGAAATCTGTTTGACGACGGTCAGTTCGTCTTTAGGAAAGGCAAATGCACCAGAAAGGCAGTTCTGACGTTGCGCTTGATAGTGGCAGCAAGGCCGACGAAAAGTCAAAAACGCACATAGCATTCGTTGATTAAAAAAAAGCGTTCGACAGTGTAAAATGATCCAAGATGCTCGAAATTCTGAGAAAAATAGAAGTCAGCTGTAGGGAAAGGCAAGGAAAAAAAGGGATCACTAAGATTGGGAGACCAAGAACGAAGTGCTGGGACTAAAAAGGACGTAAGACAGGAATGCAGTCTTTCGCCACTACTGTTCAATCTCTACATCGAAGAAGCAATGACTGAAACAAAAGAAAGTTTCAACAGTGCGATAAAAATTCAGGGTAAAACGATATCAATGATAATCCATGACTATCGAAGCAAAGAACACATAAAAAGGAGACTAGCACAGGCAAAGGGAAGTCTACTACTAATAAACACATGTCTTAATTTGAGGAAGAAATTTCTCAGGATATACGTTTGGAACTCAGCTTTGTATGACAGTGTGTCATGGACATTGGGTAAACTGGAATAGAAGAGAATCGAAACGTTTGAGATTTGATGCTATCAAAGAATGTTGAGAATTAGGTGGACTGATAAAATAAAGAATGAGGAGATTCTCCACGGAATCGGTGAAGAAAGGAATGTGTGGCACAATGACAAGGAGAAGGGACAGGATGCTAGGATACGTGTTACGATATCAAAGAACAGTCTCCACAATACAAGAGTGAGCTGTAGAGGGTAAAAACTCTAGGGGAAGACAGAAATTTGAATACATCCAACAAAGAGTTGAGGACGTAGGGTGAAAGTGGCACTCTGAGATGTGGTGAGCGCAGGATAGGAATTCATGCTGAACTGCATCAAACCAGTCAGAAAACTAGTGACAAAAAAGTGGCGAACTACGGTACCGTTTGAGCAGAGATTTCAATGTGTACCACGACAACAGACATGTACCTCCAACCAAGTCAAAAATTAGTTCCGTTAACTTATTTTTTGAAGGTGATGAATAAATTTTTATGAAGAAATGGGACGCTAGTTGGTCAACGACTGCAAAAATTGTCTGCGTACAGTACTGGAAGAAATGGCTTCTGCAGAGGCGACGTGACGTCCGTTTCTCAAATGCTTGCGGTGGTCCCGCGGTTAACGCGAGTG
The DNA here is from genome assembly GCF_023864345.2 of Schistocerca serialis cubense. Lineage (NCBI taxonomy): Eukaryota > Metazoa > Arthropoda > Insecta > Orthoptera > Acrididae > Schistocerca > Schistocerca serialis. The sequence continues at coordinate 124,581,447 of NC_064643.1, forward strand.
GAAAAATCGTTTCTGCAGATTCTGAAGATTTATTCCAGACACTGCTGACTCAGAGAGCGAATTCTCGTGTTATCTACGATATGCTATCACACATGCGTCTTCTACGAATTGTCATCCCACGTTTAAAGTCGATTACCTTGCGACTTGCTGCCGCTTTCACAGCACACCATTTTGTAACCGACTGTTTAGATGTATTTCGTGTCTGCACTCGCACTATACACCGCTTGTAGCTGCAACATTTGGCCGCCATACACGGCTCCTTCTGCTTTGGAAACCCTTCTCTCGACTTTTGGACACTCAGTTTACAATATGTGAATGAACCTAGTGAAACCTCCTCCTGTCGATGTATCAGCTTCAGCAAGGTCCTCGAATTCATCCTCTCCAAACGTATCCACAAAAACTTCAAACAACACCACGTTTTACGCTTAGCGCGTCTGCCTTCCATCCCAACTTTACAGTTTCAACACCTAATCCGTCTCCTATACCAACAGAAAGTCAAACACTGAACTTCCCACTTCTTATCGCTAGACACTGAAAAAGACAATAATCGTATAAGGGACTCTGGTCTCCTATTAAAATTCACTAGTAAACGCTTCCAGAATTTTCTTTCATCCACCTAATTACTTCGCTTCGTACAAACCGTCCATCCTACGTTACAATATATAAAACCCACTCCCTCATTTCTCAGGCAACAGCAGGCTTGCCCCAACATTCCTAATGTCTTTTATCTCCTGCACACAGCTGACTTTGATAAATCATTCCCCCTCATGTACCAACTTCTTATATCCTGACGCCATTGTTTTCGTTGCTGTCCATCCCACCCTTATTTTCCCAAAGGGTCCTCTAGCGCCATCTCAGTTATTTCGTCTCCTATTGTAACCACCAGTCTTGCAAAATACAGCCAATAATTATGGAAAAGCAGCCGAGCTTACCGTCCTCTTTACCACTACCTCACAATCCACAACAGTCCTGCTCACCTGATTAAAACACTAATACACCCTCGACTAACACTCCATCGAAAAGTATCCTGAAAGCCTGAATTGCTAACCAGCTGAACACGAAGCTGAATCGCTTGACTTCCTTACACACCTGTAACAGTTGACCCTTATCCACCACAATTACCTATGGGAATGGTACTTAGGTCCCCATCTTCCGAAGCAAGGGAGCCCTTACCCGGGAGCAACGAGGGAGGGGGGAGGGGAGGGTGGAAGGAAGGACTTTCACTGAAAGGAAAAAATGTAGTGCAGTCAGGCGTTTTTTTTTTTTTTTTTTTTTCAAGAAAAGATTTAAAAGTTTATATTAACGCAGGTTTTTAACAGTGTGGAAACTGAAACTTTTTTATGGCTACTTGCAAGTCGGCATCTCCCAGTTTGTCCCCCTCCCCCCCCCCCAACACCTCCCCCCCCCCCCCCCCACCCCCCGTACAGACTATCGTGTGGGTGCCCCTGCTCCCAAGTTTTATCTCTTCCTCCAAATCCCTGAGAGCCATTCACTCAGCCTTGCTTTCCATATCCGTCTACACTCCCCCATTCTGTTTTGCACCAGATTATAAACTACCGAGATATGGTAAAATACCTGGAACAGCCCTGTGTCACCCGTAAAATCGAATCTCAGCACCTCAAAGTACCTAATGGTGGGACAACCGACTGGTTTCAACAACCGGTGGCGCAGTAGATTACTCTTTCGTTTAGTCGTTTTTTTTTTTTTCAGGAAACAAAACAGTTGAATGATACTAGTGTCTGACAGTTGCGGCAATTATATGAATGTTTGCACTCATTCTCGGGGTTTTAGTGAATTTACTGTATGTACATACGTATTCAACCTTTGAACGAAAAAAATTATTAAAGGGACAATTATTTTTTTATTTAAATTTACTGAAGCTCTGTCCCTCCCTACCCGTTCGTTTGTATCCTTCACCGATAATTTTATTTCGGTATATGCAGAGGTGATGTAAACAGATATCATATTAGATATAATTCTTATAATTTTTTACTGACTTCATCATTTGCTTTTCAGTGTTCCGTACTACAATCGGTAGAAATGGAACACTCAAAGTATCACTTTTTGTTGTCATTCTATCTGTCTGTCCGTCAGCCTATCCGACTGTTAAGACCCGTTTTTCTCACCAACAGGCGGAGGTATGAACTTAAAATTAATATCACCACTAGGTTTTACGGTCCCTTGGCGATGTCAATCCAATCAAAAGCTTTGGCTAATTATGTCACAAATTTTGATAGTTGTAGCTCACTCTTCAAAACCCGTTGACCTAGGGGCATGAATTTTGTCAAGAAGCGAGGTTTCAATGTGCAAGTAGTGAAAAAATATCCGAAAGTCATAAATTTTTAATTACATCATACGAAAATAATTATTTGTTGTCATTGTTTAAAATCTTGGAGTTCTGGGACCGATATCTTGCCAGTATCACTTCGACAACAGGCGAAAATCGTCGTGGTCCTGGTATGGATCAAGTCTCTACGTACATAATGCACGGAAACTTCGTTGAGTGAGTCCTACTCGCGTTTAGCTGGATTTTCGAATATATAGTGTGAAGTGTCAGTAGTATTTTTTTGCGAAAAATATTTGTCACCGTAATTTTCTTTTAATTTATTAAATTAATAGTTTCATAATAACGGGTGTTCAGATAGTAAGTATGCAGAGCCATGTTGTGGTGTGCTAAGTAATGACTGATATGATTGTCAATTACTAATACCACGTTTTCCAGTGTTTAACATATTTGAACCATCTTTGACCAGGTATTTGTATTTGCTTGCAAGTACAGTTTGATTGAAGACCAACGTCTTGTGTGACACCATTGTGATCCAGATCATCATGCTGACGATTGAAAAGCGTGTTTCTTGTGGAGCATGTGTTACGCAATGGAGCCAAGTTTACCTGAGCAGTAGAACCTGCATTTGTAGAAAAATTCTCAGGAGTGAAGATGCGTAACCGCAATGCTGTACGGAACCTCATCACCAGGTTTCGAAAGACCGGAAGCGTTCATACGAGTAATTCTCCAAAATCAGGCTCGCCATCTACGTCCATATTCGAAGAGAAGGTGGCGGAGGAGCAAGAAATGATGCTGCAAGGTCCAAAGAAATCGTTTAGATGACTGTCTCAGCGGGACCACGTGTCCGTGGGTTCTACTCACAAGATTCTCCGGAAGTCACCATCCAAGTATCCGTACAAAATGTCGGTCTTGCATGAACTGAGAGACACAGATCGCCCAGCGCGTTTGAACTTTTGCAACTGGTTTCTGTCATTCCTGCAGGACGATGGTGAGGGTTTTTCACGGATGAGGTATGGTTTCACCTCTCCGGTTACGTGAATAGTCGGAATAGTCGTGTTTGAACTACGGAGAACCCGCATGAATGTAAGGTGTCCCCAATGCATGATCAAAAGGTTGGTGTTTGGTGCGCGTTGACTCGAAAACGCATCATTGGCAGATCTTCTTTCAGGACACCAGAAATGCAGAACGTTACTGCACTTACTTTCTGCAGCCCCTCCTAGGTGAACTGAATGAGAACTAAATGGAGAAAGCTAGGTTCCAACAGGGTAGGGCGACTGCACACATCTCCCACAAGGCGATGAACTTTTTAAAGGACATCTTTGGTGACCGCATCATCTCTGGAGGACTCTGGCCGTCACGTTCACCCGACTTGGCTCCACCGGTTTATTGTCTATGGTGTACGTTGAAGCGAAAAGTCTATAAAGGCAATCCGCACGCCATACAGGAACTCCAAGCTGCACTAACACGTCACATTCGGATCATCACTCCCGATGTTCTGCGCAACGTCTCAAGAATACGCATAAACGTGTGCAACTGTGTCTTCAAGTTCAAAGGAATCATTTCCGGCACCTCTTATAACTTCCATTACTTTAGTACGGCAAGTTATGCACTACATAGTTACTGATTGAACATCAATCCTTGCAAACCCTGTGTATTACATTCAATTTATCTTCAGTACCACTTTTTATCCAGTGATATAATTTCTCCCACTCTCGCACCGCTGAGCTTTTCGGTATTTTGATCCAGTCACTATTAAGAAAGTGTCTGTTCATAAACAAGGACGGAAAACTGAACTAGAAGCTAGTTATAGGCATTGAATGAAAAGCAAATATCGGAACGGCAATAACAGTGACGTCAGGCGATAAAGAGTGCGTCGGCAATAACGATTTAACAGTGGCAAAACGATAGAAAGTTTTCACTCAGAACTGAATGCTCCGGGCTGTAGGAATGTATGAGTAATTCAATCGATACGTAAAATCACAAGCGAATGTGTCGATTGTTTTTCACTAAACAACGGGATCGATTGTTCCCATTACTACTCGTGCCCAGTCGCCTTAAGAATCCATGTCTGCATCCGCCATTCTGCCACCAGCGCACATCACATCTCCAGACAATCCATGTGCTTTCCCAAGGTACATTCAACCACCTTTCCCTAGCAAACAACGAAATTATTCCCGTGGTCAATCCCTACTATCAACTGTCACGTATCGTTTCTCTTCCGTTTCTATATGAAGGTTCCATCCTCCCCTCTACCTCCGTAACTACAGCTCTACTCCACTCCGACCATTTCACAGTCCACCTTTTACATGATCCCAAATACTCACCACTTTCTCATACCAATTCCGTTGCAGTCCAATCTGCAACCAAATCCCTCACACAGAAACTGTTACCACACGTCCACAGTAACGGCATTCTTTCAGTTCCCCTGCACGTGCATCAGTACTTCATGAACTTAGGATAAGAGGTCTTACTCATTTCAGTTTAATTTTATGTATTTATTGATAATTTTAATCGAAGGCTGATGAACGGCAACGTGACTGCTGCCAGTGTCATTTCCCCGAGAGCCCCCTCCCCCACCCCCACCCCCCACAAACTGCTTGTGGGGAATGTAAATAACAGCTGAGTAAAACAGAGGAATGCCAAGAAGAAGCGATCATATTAAAAGAGGCGTGAATCAGACACACAGTGTTTTCTCGCATTCCTGCTGTGCGTCGAAGAAGCGATGGAGAAAACAAAATAAATGTTCGGAAGTGGTATTAAAATTCAAACTGAAAGATTTCGCTGATGACATTGCTATATTTTGCGGAAAACAGTTACTAGAAGAAGAGGAGAAAACATGGAACGGCGTGTCTTAACCCCTCGACCGTGCTGAACGAACTGACAAGGACCCGTTGAGTGTGAGGTCGTATGTTCAGTCTTCAGTAAGGTTCATTTGAAAGTGTCGTGTTAACAATTATAACAGGAAAAATATTATCTGCTAATGACTCATCATGGGCATAAGATCGGGCGACAGAAAATAAGTATCTGGAAGGTGCAAAACAACTACTATCTTGCACTATGAACACCGAATGAGCGACTGCTGCTGTCGTAGGTTCGAATCCTGCCTTGGGCATGGATGTGTGTGTTGTTCTTAGGTTAGTTAGGTTTAAGTAGTTCTAATTTCTAGGGAACTGATGACCTCAGATGTTAAGTCCCGTAGTGCTCAGAGCCATTTGAACCAACACCGAATGAAAAACGTCATGCCACAGTGATCACAAAAGTTCGTACAATCAAGATCGAAGTTGAGAGTTCAGCTAGGTATCTGCTCTTAAACAACGCAAATAGAATAGTGTTGGTGTAACGGGAAGATGAGAACTGATGGAATGGAACGGCATACAACGGAATGCGAAACAGTGTGTCCCGGAGCTTATTGTGAAACCAGCTATCGTTTAAGAGGTAGCTGCAGATAGTGTGATGATATGTTTTTTAGACACGAAAAAAAGACAAACATCCAGAGGGTGAATTTGTCCAGTGGTTCCAGGTGGTATGAACTGACATGTCACACACTTTTCCGGAGGGGTAGGTTGTTCTGTATAATTTTCAAACGCAGACCATGACTCAAGCATAAGCAGGTTATTTTGACGAGCTATTGGCCGAAAGCAGTGTTCATATCACCGTTTCACTTCGATTACGCCCATTTTCCCAGTTTTGCTTGCTGTGACGGAAGTATTCCCTGCTGCCCGTGTAAGATCACGCAGACGAAAAAGAACCGTAGGGGGCATAGTATCTGCAACCTCTCGCTGCACATTAATAACTTTCCAGCCAAGTTACTAGCCAGATTAATAGTCGGCATAATTGTATACGAACGTGTTGAGGCACTGATGTTAGTCGGTCTTGACGCAAATCTCTTGGTACCTCTAATTTTCAGGATCTCTTTCATATACATTTCCTGTTCAAATCCCGACCGGCTGGAGTTGAACACAAATTCCTTACTGAATGGTGGGATGATTTTTTTTTTATCTCATCTATAAATTGTCGGGCCAGTTCCTCAGTTTTGTCTTCCTTTCTGAGAAAATGTCAACTTCGGCACCTGTTAGTGTAGACAGAATGTGGTGTTTACTTTTTTACCTTTGCCATTGCTCTGCTCTGTATCAGCGTCACTAGCACCGTAGCACTGTTGTGATTTACTTGTCCAGTAAGCAGTTCAGCTGCGCTCCGTAGCCTCGTGCTGTGCTCACGACTGGATACCGCCAACCCCGTGGTTGCGTGTTAGGCTATGTGATAGGTGTCGAGTGCCGTAAACATAATTGGCCTTTTGCGACCCCACATTCAACAGGTTCCTTGTTAGTCAGCGCTGCTTGATGGCGATGCCCAGTCTGCTCGAGGAACTGGGCTCGGGCTGGCAGCTGACAACATTCGGAGGGCTCTGCAAGGTGTATTTAGAGCTTTACACCAGTCGCAAGGGTCCACTTGGTATAATCACATTCATTTTTGACGATAGGCTATTAGAAATAATAATTAATGAGAAGAACAAAAATGCTGAAGACTTTGTAAGTTCACATGTGGCTACACTGAAACAGCGACCTCATGTGCACAGGTAGGAAACAATCAACGATTGAGATTTCTATCTTTTGTCAGCCATTTTATACCTAAAAGGCGTAATTCATAAACCAGATTTTGTAATGCATTACTCAGTGAAAGAAATTCTTGGAACATCTATTTTCGGAAAAAATGTGTATGCGCTTGACCCTGCATGAGACTGTCAAAATAAATCAACTGCGACGTGATTATTTTCAAAATGCACATTCCTGCTGCCAAAAGCTTCGAACTTATGACAACAATCACCTGATTTGCGAAATTTTCATCGAAATGTGTCATATTAGGCAGCGCTGCAAGAAAGCGCCGCCGGGAAAGGGAATAATATTATATGGGAGAGAACAGATAGCGGCACAAGAAATGACCCTGTCAAGGGGTGGAAACATGAAGGCAAAACTTCTGAAGGGAGCAAAACATGAGGAAATCTTCAGTTTCTACTTCAAAATGCATAAATTACTGCTAGGATCCTTTTCTTTATTTGATGTGGTAGCAACAGAATGCTGCATTCGTATCTGTACAAGAGTCAAGGACGGGCGATCCAAACGCAGACTGGATTTCTGACCACTATTAACTAAGTGAAATTTGCTAATTCGTAGGAATAAGGTCATATTGTAAACAGCAAACAACGTTAAAGAAAATATACACTATGTGATCAAAAGCATCCGGACAATGACTTACAAGTTCGTGGCGCCCTCCATCGGTAATGCTGGAGTTCAATATGGTGTTGTCCCACCCTTAGCCTCGATGACAGCTTCCACTCTCGCAGGCATGCGTTCAATCAGGTGCTGGATGGTTTCATCGGGGAATGGCAGCCCGTTCTTCACAGAGTGCTGCACTGAGGATAGGTATCGATGTTGGTCGGTGAGGCCTGGCACGAAGTCGGCCTTCCTGAACATGCAAAAGGTGTTCTACAGGATTCAAGTCAGGACTCTGTGCAGGCCAGCCCATTACAAGGATGTGATTGTCGTGTAAGCACTCTGCCACAGGCCGTACATTATGAACAGATGCCGATCGTGTTGAAAGATGCAGTCGCCATCCCCGAGTTGAGAGGTGAGAGACTACTGGCAGACTTTCCAGACTCTTAAAGTGTTCGACAAGAGGTACGCGAACTTACACAATAAAATGCTCGAACTGCCCGTTTTTCAGCCAAAAATACCCTTTGTGAAAGGGAAGAGCTACCCGAGAATACATTGCCATATATAATATCCGAACGAACACAATCAAAGCACACGAATTTTTGTGTTGGACTACCGCTTATTGCATTTGGTATTGTAGTACTAAATATAGCAGCATTCCGTTTTTGAACAAGATTCTGAACATGGGCTTTCCATGACAGCTTACCATCTACATGAACACCCGGGAATTTTCAATGTTCAGATGCACCAATCGTATGCCCATTTTGTGTAATCAAAATGTTAGAATTTGTAAAAACTAGGTCTTACTATGATTTGGTATGAATTTGTTTTGTACATCCCATGAAGTAATGTTTTGAACTGCAATATTTGATAAGCAGCTATGTTCCACTCAACATCCTTCACTACTAAGCAGCTGTCATACTAGAAGCTTTCTCATTTATTTGTACGTAAGAAACAGTTGCGATCCCAGCACTGACTCCGGGGAACCCCGACTGCACCATGCTCCAGTCTGTAAGTGTTACCATAAAACTGTAGTCCTTGTTTTCCGACAGTATTTGCGACTGGCTAAATATCTTGTGATTTATATTTTACTGAAATTCTAGTTCCTTTCTTAGTCCTAATATTCCCCTGATAACTTTCTTTTCTTGCCTATCGATTTCTGTTATGTGATCTGCCATGTATTATCGTAGTTTGTAATACATAAAGCATTTGTGGTTTGACACCTTTGTTCTACTGGCTGGTTCAAATGGCTCTGAGCACTATGGGACTTAACATCTGAGGTCATCAGTCCCCTAGAACTTAGAACTACTTAAAACCAGCCAACCTAAGGACATCACACACATCAATGCCCGAGGCAAGATTTGAACCTGCGCCCGTAGCGGTCGCACGGTTCCAGACTGTAGCACCTAGAACCGCTTGGCCACTCCGGCCGGCCCTTTGTTCTACTGTCGTGATATTAAATTATTTAGTATTTTTTGTTCTCTCTGATTCACATGAATACCTAGACTGATTGCAGTTTTGTTGTTATATTTCACTACTTCCTGCTTTAGTCCCGTTTGTCCAATAATTATAAACTTTATTTTGTTCACTTGGGAAATGATAGACGGATTTGTCGAAGATAGGGTGATTGGTGACTAGGCAGTCGAGGAGAACTTTATTTTGGTGTTAGCTGTAGCCTTTCTATGAAGAAATCTTGTTCTGAGTGTGCCTCAGTAAGAAACTTGAGTCAGCGTTTGATATCAGTTATTTCGAGTATCGCCTGCTATGACATGTTATTAGGGTAGTAGTTTTCACTTGCCAGGTTCATGAGTTAGCCAATTCTTACAAAATTCCTTTACGAATTGATACAATATTTGCTTCAATGGTGCTAAACAAAAGAAAATAGTCTGAAGAAGAAGTTTACTGCGCCACAGTGAAGAAGATTCAGTTAGGCAATTAACGGGATTGATCTGGTGTTTGATGATGAACAGTACAGTAAAATACAAGAAAGTAGTCAAACATATCTGGACAAGTTCTACAGTGGTGCAATAATCACATTTATTTTGGGTATTGACGCGAGGTTCCTTATAAACATCTGGTAAATATCAGCCACCCTCGCTATTGAATGTCCCTGTGCATCAATTCACATTTTATGTAAATTGAAGGTGGAGAAGGGAAGAAAGGAAAGGAAAGGGAGGGTATCACTGCTGTCAGGTTCATCGCGACAAGGTGAAATGTGTATCGGGATTCGAACTCGGGATCTCCTGCTTACTTTTTTTGTGGATCTATCTTCTCATCTAGCTAAATTAAAGGAGACAAAAATCAAATGTACCCCTACTTGACACCGCCTCTTTATCTCTACCTTAAAAAAGAAACGATCTGTCCCCCTCAGGCATTACTCCCAACTATTCCCAAATATTCTCCCAAGGAATAGTTTCCACGGGACTATAATGAATTTGTTTTTATTTTTATTTATTTATTGATTGATTTCACGGTATTACATGATTATAATTAGTAAATATGTAGGAATAAAAATGTTATTAAACAAAATGTTACAATAAAAACGTGATTCTAAATATAAAGTACAGTAGATTTGTATATTTCTTGCGCTACTTCAGCGAAAAGAATCTTTCTTCAAGAAATGGTGCAAATGGTACAAATGGAGTTTTCTTGTCCTCTGCCACTAGCATCAATGCCGTCTAAAATATCTACAACAAACTGCTGCTGCATTGCTAATGCTTCAATGAGTGCTGCGTTCATGCAATCACCTAATCGCTTTCCTTTGTCAGTGCTTGCAGTTCAGGTCACTCTGTCTTCGATGAGATGCTGCGCCGTACGTTACACTGAGCCTCGAACGCTTACTCGGCATGTGCGTTAACCACAGCGCCATTCGCAGCTGCTCGGACTACCTCGGCACGCCTCACGCCCGACCCACACTCCCACAGAGCGCCACCTGCCCGCAGTCCCTGTCCATGTCCTCCATGTTCGTTACTGTGATATTCCCACGGGACGTATTTATTTTGCATCCGCACTGAAGAAGGTGGATCCATGGCCCAGCTAGGCGAATCATTTATATGTATGCATGGTGCCGCACATGTCCGAAAAAACAGGCACCTCGCATTCATGCAATTCACATTTTAACACGTATTTATTATGTCGCTTCCATGTCTGTCTGTTCGGTACAAATTTTGCTAAAGATTTTGAACTGACTTACCTATGAACTAGAGACTTGAAACTTCAACACAGCTCACGTCTCATTACCGGTTTCCGACAAATCACGGAAGTTAAGTACCGTCGAGCGTGGCCAGTATTTGGATGGGTGACCGTCCGTGTACGCAGCATGCTATTGACGCTTCCTCCTTTGTCTTTATGGCAGAGGGGACAGGCGGGGTAGTGGCGTGCAGTACCTAGTTACCGGTCTTTTTGCCAATGTCCTGGATTCAGTTGCAAACCTCTCCGTACTGTGTAATGAAGTGAGGTCAAGTGACATTCTTGACGGTGATACGTCCCTCGGATGGAGACATTAAGCTCGACGGCCCCCTTGGTGCTCCCGGAGAGGAGCAGGCTGTGTGACGGCACCCGGTTTCCCCGTCTCCCTTCTCTCGTCGTCTTCAGCACGAACGCGACACTACACAGCGCGCACGCCATTACATTCGCCTACACTTACGCACAGCCGGCCGCGGTGATCTCGCGGTTCTAGGCGCGCAGTCCGGAACCGTGCGACTGCTACGGTCGCAGGTTCGAATCCTGCCTCGGGCATGGATGTGTGTGATGTCCTTAGGTTAGTTAGGTTTAAGTAGTTCTAAGTTCTAGGGGACTGATGACCACAGCTGTTAAGTCCCATAGTGCTCAGAGCCATTTGAACTTACGCACACAACTCTCATACTTTGAAAAGTAAAGCTGAGTGCGGGAGCGGAGGATCGGGAAAATCTTCCCGATTAGACAGCTGAACCTGGTCTACGGGGTTTCCCTGCAATTCGTGAAATACGACTTTACTTACTTTACAGGGTGACAAAGCAATATTAACTCGCTTTCTTGTCTGGCGTGTGGCGGGCGGTACCACTGCCATTTTCCCCATTTTTCCTGTCCCAGTCGCGAATGGTTCGCGGGAAGTACGCTTCCTAGCAAGCCTACTTGTGACCTCGAATCTCTCTAACTTCAACTATCGCGGTCTTTTCGTGAGATGTGCTGTACATAGGACAAAGTAATATGTTGGCTGACTCAGATGAAAAGAAACTGAATTAAACGTGAAAGTTACCATATTTTTCCGTTATAATCTCTTCAGAATGTTAGAAATCAACTGGAAAAGTTCGCACAGACAAGATTAAAGATCATTACATAAATAGTTAGATAAAAACCAAATTCTTAATATAATACCTTTCTAAATTGGACAAGAGGAAACGTAGAATAATTTCTATAAGCCTCATAAAAATTCCTAATCCCTTATAGATACTTCTCTAGCTATTAAAAATTCCCAACCGCAGTTTTTCAGGTCTATCTGTATGGGGTTAGGAAAAATTATTTTATACTTTTATTTCTTACGCCTCACTTAATTCTTCCCTCTACTTGATAACCTGGACCTAACATTCATAAGTTTTTTGTTTTAGCATAAAAGCTTATTTAGTCTTTATTATCTTCATCACTACATGTCCTGACGTTGTAGATGCAGATATGTTAGCTTTGAGTAAACCATTATTGCTGTCTGTAGTTGCTGAATATAATATTTTTTCAGCAACGTTTCAAAGTTTATCGATAATTTTCTGTTGCACTTTTATTATAGTACGGTTTTTATTACTTGACAGTTGTAGAATATTACTTTTGACAGCTCGTTGTCTACTCAAAGATACTTGTATATCACTAGATTCACCGAAATAGCACCAACATTTTAAACCTCATCTCAGCGCGATGTTACATATATCTGTGTATATTATTAAGAGTATATTCATCTGCAAATGTTTAATTCGGTGCAAATTTGTTACTTCGGCATTTTCTTGGTTATAACACTTAACAAATGTAATTTTAACAAACCAACAACTCTATCACATCCAAAACAGAGCTCTTTCACAGTCCCTTCACTCTCTGTCTCTCAATCCCAGCCAAAATTGTTATTTATCGATAATTTTGCCACTGCTGGCAACGTAATTATTGTACTTAAGGCTTGCAACGTGTCACCTGATTATGTAAACAAGTATGAAATTTAAGCTGTACCATCACGACAGAATATTATTTGTATTCCATTTGAAAGATTTATTCCAATGCATGCATTCATAAACACAAAAAAATCTAAACACTCCTTTAAACCTTATTCAGAAATAATAGTGTTTTGCTATTACTCTTTGTACTTCAGTATGATGTTTCTGTTTTAGTATATGTTCTCTGCACCTATTAGCTTCCAAACACCGGATTTGTTTAGAAAGTACAACAGTTTAGATGTGATGCATTACGACAGAGAAAAGAGCCTGCGAAAATTGAAGGTATTTTGTTTTATTTCCACATTTACATATATGTTTACTTTGTAGTCGAAACCCTTTCCAAAAACCATGTTCTGAAATAGAGTTTTTGTTTCTCTAGTATTCAGTGCCACGGGTTACCCGAAAGTCGTAACAAAACACACACAAGTGTCCTACTAACACATGGAAGTCCACCTGGGGTGCAGATTTAAACCTTCGAAACGCGTTGTGGATATAAATAAACAGTGACTGGTAACAGTAAAGGTGTTGTTTCACTCGATTAAAATGTATATTCGACAATTCCCTCAACATCACTTTCTTTAAATCGACCGGGTACCGTTAGACTTATTTTAATTATGTTGATGTTTATCTGGTTACCTGTTTTCAAGAGGCTATCCATTCCGTTTAGTTGATGTCCTCAGTACTCTGCCGTCTCTTGCAGAATACCAGTATCATCGGTAAACCTCAAGGCTCTTTAATTCTTCTTCCTTGAACGCGATTACAATTCCGAATTTTTCTTTGGTTTCCTTCACTGCTTGTCCAGTGTACACATTGAATAACATGGGGGATGGGCTACAACTCTGTTTCATTCACTTCTCAAACGCTGTTTCCCTTTCATGTCACCGAGCGGTATGGTGCAGTGGTTAGAACATTGGGCTCGCACTCCAGAGGGCTCAAGTCTACGTCCGGCCATGCAGACTTAGATTTTCCGTGCTTTCTCTAAAGCGCTCGGGGCAAATGCTTGGCTGTTTCCTTTGCAAGAGCACGGTAGGTTTTCTACCACGTTATTGAAACATTTCTAGCTTGTGCTCCGTCCCTGATGACCTAGAGAGTAACTGGACGTTAAAGTCTAATCTTCCTTGCCAAAACCTTTCACCAAATATACATATGCAATAAACATAAATTTATTTTTCTTCAGTCTGTCTTCTAAAATAAGTTGTAGGATCAAGCAGAGATGCCTCGCGTGTTCCTGCGTTCCTACTGTACCCAAACTCACCTTCCTCGAGGCAGGCCACTACCAGTTTTCCCAATCTTCTGTAAGTAATTTGTGCCATTATTTTGCAACAAAACTGGTGGCTTGCTAGTATACACACATGTCAGCATCTTACATCTATTTAACTGGAATTATTACAGTCTTCTTAAAGATTCAGGATTTTTCCCACATCTGGTATATCTTGTACAGTAGGCGAAGTGGTTTTGGATAGTGCTGTATAAAAAGAATCTTTGAAAGGCACTTGCCCTGTTATGGCATTAGAACTAAAGAGCACACCGTGTGACCGAATAAAACTGCACGTAATTTGCGAAGCAGAAACCGGGACAAACCCGAACACTTCTCTTAAGCTTAAAAGAAATGGAAGATGCGACCAAGTTCCTCCTTTTAGTCCGTAGATGGTGAACCGTTGCAGCGAGCCGCTCACGGCAGGAGAGAAGTGGCTCACACAAGCAGGTCCTCTGTCTAGGCACCGCAACTAGCGGCTGCCCTCCAATCAACGAGTCACACTATGTTCGAGAAGGAAGAAGCATCCGCTGTTGTGCGTATTCAAAAGTAGGAAGGGGAGGACAAGGAAGTTACGGAGGCAATACATGACTGCCACAAGACGGTATAGGATGTAGCTGAATAAAAGATATAACACAATGATACCTTAGCACTTTTATTGTTTTGCTGGTCAACTGCACTCGGAACTACTTCATTCATGCTGCTGTTGGCATGGCTTTGCAACTTTTCTATCAACTATCCAGCATTCGCTTAGTCTATAATTTCACTGTATGAAAGTGTACGTGTTAGAGAGAGCAGCGAATTTCGTCAGGTAGAGCTACTATTTTCGTTTGCTAGTTAAGATGACTGAATTTCAAGACACGGGGCGCCAAACAAAGCGATCCGTAGACGAGGTATACGAAATTCTTCGCGACCTTAAAGGCAGTGCCAGAAGAGACGAAATCTTATCGACACCGCAGACTGCTTACACTTCGAACTGGACAGAGAATATCTGCAGAAGCACAGGCAATGGAGTCTGGCAACTTTTTAAGTGCTTGCAGAGTAATCGTTTGATTGATTGTTTACGATGGCTAAATGATCCTTGATATCTGCACTTCCGGGCATGTGGAGTGGAGCTAACAAATTACATATGCTACTTCATGGTCATTTCTCCCACATTTTACGAACAACCGTTCTTCTGAATACGTTTCTTGGAATGAACATTCCTCTAGGGCGTTTTGAGTTCAACTGAAACAATCAAACACTTTAATAACAACTGTAATAAGACTCAGAGAAAAAGGGAAGCCGGCCGGAGTGGTCGAGCGGTTCTAGGCGCTAGAGTCTGGAACCGCGCGACCGCTACCGCCGCAGGTTCGAATCCTGCCTCGGGGATGGATGTGTGTGATGTCCTTAGGTTAGTTAGGTTTAAGTAGTTCTAAGTTCTATGGGACTGATGATCTCAGAAGTTAAGTCCCATAGTGCTTAGAGCCATTTGAACCATTTTTTTTCTTTTTTTTTGTTAAACAGGGAACCACGCTGTTGCAAAGCTTAACTCTCAAATGCACAGTTGTGGGGCCCTTTTCGATACCAGTGCAACTATACACCCCAGCCACTTTCTCTGTTGGTCTTTCTGTTGTTGGCGGTTCCACATAGCTTGTCAGCTGTTCATAGCCAACCTGCAGACAAACTAGCAACATAATCGAGTCGTCCGCTTTCTCGGTGCACAGCTGTAAAGTTTGAGTGGTGCCGTTATTGACCTGACCACACTTTAATGTTTTCTATTTTCTATATGGTCAGAATTTACTTATCAACAAAATATCATTTTACTCTTAGGATTAATCGGCGTTTCCGTTTACTTTGATTGCTATTATGGCGTCGACCTCCCATTCACGTATTTCAGCACCTGGTTCATACTTTCCACATTTTGTGTGGAAAGAGTTAAAAGAAGACGAAGTTAGTGATGCAAGTGATCTCGAAGATGAAAATGATTCTTCTTACAATAGCGAACATGAAATTGCACTGTGCCTTTGTGCCAACAAGAAAAAGGCCATCAGTCGACCACTTTGCAAACCTATCATTAGTGATTATAGAGACTGTGGGGAGAACTTGGATGAATATTGCACGTTTGTGAAAAACTGTGTATCAATTCATACTCGAAGTTTATTACAAACTGCCGACTATTGACATCCTACACGCAATCTGTTACTGTATCATGGTATTTCTAACACAATACAAGACTTTGAATGTTCATGTTTCACTTCATTTTGCTTTAATGCAGGCTTACATAAACTTGTTTTCCTTTCGTGATTTATTTTCATTTTTTGTGTTTTTGTGTTCTAATATAGGCAGATAAACTTACGAGTAAATATTTGTGATGAAGACAGAACAAACTACTTTTCACGGATGGAACAAAGTGGTATCCTTTTGGACCCCAAAACACCATCCTTGATACAAAGAAGTCACAATTTCGTTTGAGGGTTACATTGAACTAAAATGACAATAATGGAAACTCGGCAGTGTTCCCACGCAATAATACTCAGATGCGACAGCAAAAACTTCCGTTATTTAATTTGATGATGATGATGTTTGGTCTGTGGGACGCTCAACTGCGCGGTCATCAGCGCCCAAACAAAGTCACAATGTTTACACAGTCCAATTTTTTTACCCAGTCCAATCTAGCCGCTGTCACGAATGATGATGATGATGATGATGATGATGAAATGATGACACCACAAACACCCAGTCCCCGGGCAGAGCAAATCCCAACCCGGCCGGGAATCTAACCCGGGTCCCCGTGATCCAGAGGCAGCAACGCTCGCCACTGGGCCATGAGCTGCGGACTCGTTATTTAACTTAACATCTGGATTTGAAATATAGAACCACGCAGCAATTTGGGGGAAAAACAGACCATATGAGCATATTTCTCGGAAATCCGAAACCCGGGGCAAACTTTTACAGATACTGGGATTGTCCCGGAAAACCAGGACATGTGGCAACCCTTCAAGGTGTGCCGCCATTCTGGAGGAGAGGAGAACGTTAGGTAAAGGAGACGGCCACTTGGTCTGGCGGCGGCGGTTGCTCCAGGTGCAGGGCCGACTGAATTGAGCCCGCATGGGTCGCGTGTCTCTAGCTGGCTATGATCGCCGTCGCCAAGTGTGTAAGGTCTGCAGCTGCTCCTGCTGCTGTGTGTGCGCGGACGCACAGTACAAGACAATGACGCTCTGCAAAGGCTTGCTCGAGCGCTGCTCAGTCCTGACGCATTGTCGCCTTACTCTCTTGACCGAAGATGTGTGTGAGTTAGAGAAACATTGAGTACATATTCTCAAGAGTTTGGTGTCCAAATATTTATTATAACGATAAAACACAGACAGCGAAAGGTTATCTGTAACGGAGGATCGAAAAGCTTCCGCTTGTGCAGGGTTGTTGCAACGTGTATGCAGCGTAGCGCGACTCCGATGCGGGTAACTGAGGTAACAAAAAGTCATCAGATAGCGATATGCACATTTACAGACGTCGGTAGTATCGCGAACACAAGTTATAAAACAGCAGAGAATTGGCGGAGCGGTCATTTGTACGCAGGTGATTCACGCGTAAAGGTTTCCGACTTGATTATGGCCGCAGGACAGGAATTAACAGACTTTCAAAGCTGAATGATAGCTGGAGCTAGACGCATTGGACATTCCATGTCGGAAATCGTTGGGCAGTTCAGTATTCCGAGACCCACAGTGTCAAGAGCGTGCCGAGAATATCAAGTTTCAGGCAGTACCTTTCACCAACAACAATGCAGCGGCCGACCACCTTTGTTTAACGACCGAGAACAGCGGTGTTAGCGTAGAGTTGTCAGTGCTAAGAGCCCAGTAACGCTAAGTGAAATAATGGCACAAATCACTGTGGAACGTACGACGAACGTATCCGTTAGGACAGTATGGCTAAATCTGGCGTTTTTAGCAGCAGAAAATGGAAGTGAATGGCTTTGCTAACAGCAAGACATTGCATGCAGCGCCTCTCCTAGACTCGTGACCATATCGGTTGGAGTCTAAACGAATGGACTTTTCCCAAACAACGATGGAAATTTTATGAATGACAAAGCGTCATGTCACTGGGCCACTATGGTTCGCGATTGGTTTGAAGAACATTCAGACAGTTCGAGCGAATGATTGCCCCATTCAGATAGCCCAGCATGAATCCCATCGAACATTTATGAGACATAATCGAGAGGTCAGTTGGTGTACAAAATCCGGGCAAACGGAGGTCCGACTAGATATTACAAGGTGACCCGTGACTTCTGTAATCTCAGAGTATAAGCATCGACGTCAAAACAAGGCATTTAGCCTAGACTTTTAATCGTAATATAATGTCAAGACAAAGAATTTCCTTACATGTTTCTCAAGAATAAAATACTCCGAAATCGTCACTTATAATTTTTCCATTCTGTTCCTATCTCGTTTTAGAGATTCACATTACATTCATTCAATTTGTTCTCATTTCGTATTTCAGATTCTCCAGTTTCCGCATTTGTGAGATCTTTACGTATCCTGTTAATGGTCTTACACTGAGGTGACAAAGGTCATGGGATCGCTGTAAAAATTTTTCAGATGAGTGTGAGATCTTATGGGACTTAACTGCTTAGGTCATCAGTCCCTAAGCTTACACACTACTTAAGCTAAATTATCCTAAGGACAAACACACACACCCATGCCCGAGGGAGGACTCGAACCTCCGCCGGGACAAGCCGCACTGTCCGTGACTGCAGCGCCTTAGAGGATTGCTGTATTCAGATGGCAGTACTATCTCGTATACAAGGTATAAAATGGCAGTGCGTTGGCGGAGCTGTCACTTGTTCTCGTGTGATTCACGAGAAAAGGTTTCCGACGTAATTGGGGCCGCACAACGGGAATGAACAGGCTTTGAATGCGGAATCGTTGTTGGAGCTAGACACCTCGGATATGCCTTTTCGGAAATAGGTAGGGAATTCAATATTCCGAGATCTACGGTGTCAGGAGTGTACCGAGAACACCAAATTTCACGCATACGGGCAACGCAGTTGCCGACGGCATTCAGTTACCAACCGAGAGCAGCGGCGTTTGCCTAGAGTTGTCAGTGCTAATAGACAAGCAACATTACATGAAATAACCTCAAAAATCAATGTGCACTGAAGAAGAACGTATCTGTTAGGATAGCATGGCAGAATTTCGCTTTAATGGGCTATGTCACCAGACGAACGACGCGAGAAGCTTTGCTAACAGTATGACATCCCCTGCAGTGCCTCTCCTGGCCTCGTGACTATATCGGTTGCACCCTAGACGACTGGGAAACTGTGGCCTGTCAGGTGTGTCCCGATTTCAGTTGGTAAGAGAAGATGGTACTGTTCGAGTGTTGCGCAGACTCCACCAAGCCGTGGTACCAAGTTGTCAACAAAGCATTTTGCAAGCTGGTGGTGGCTCCATAAAGTCTTGGGCTGAGTTTGCATCGAATGGACTGGGTGTTCTGGGTGACAAGCTACATGGACAACATTTGCCGTCATTCATGGACCGTATGTTCCCAAACAATGATGAATTTTTTATGGAAAATTCTACGCGATTGGAATGAAGAACAGCCTTTACAATTCGAGCGAGTGGTTTGGCCAACTACATCACCCGACATGCATCCAATCGAACATTTATGGGACATAATCCAGAGCAAAGGTCGTGCACAAAATCATGTACCGACAAGGTTTTCGCTACACTACTGGCGATTAAAGTATGATTAGCTTTTCAGAGCACTCACACAAGGTTGGCGCCGGTGGCGACACCTACAATGTGCTGACATGAGGAAAGTTTCCAACCGATTCTCATACACAAATAGCAGTAGACCGGCGTTGCCTGGTGAAACGTTGTTGTGGTGCCTCGTGTAAGGAGGAGAAATGCGTACCATCACGTTTCCGACTTTGATAAAGGTCGGATTGTAGCCTATCGCGATTGCGGTTTATCGTATCGCGACATTGCTGCTCGCGTTGGTCCAGATCCAATGGGATCGGTGGGTTCAGGAGGCTAACACGGAACGCCGTGCTGGATCCCAACGGCCTCGTATCACTAGCAGTCGAGATGACAGGCATCTTATCTGCTTGGCTGTAACGGGTCGTGCAGCCACGTCTCGATCCCTGAGTCAACAGATGGGGACGTTTGCAAGACAACAACCATCTGCACGAACAGTTCAACAACGTTTGCAGCAGCATGGACTATGAGCTCGGAGACCATGGCTGCGGTTACCCTTGACGCTGCATCACAGACAGGAGTGCCTGCGATGGTGTACTCAACGACGAACCTGGTTGCACGAATGGCAAAACGTCATTTTTTCGGATGAATCCAGGTTCCGTTTACAGCATCAGGATGGTCGCATCCGCATTTGGCGACATCGCGGTGAACGCACATTGGAAGCGTGTATTCGTCATAGCCATATTGGCGTATCACCCGGCATGATGGTATGGGGTGCCATTGGTTACACGTCTCGGTCACCTCTTGTTCGCATTCTCGCCACTTTGAACAGTGGACGTTACATTTCAGATGTGTTACGACCCGTGGCTCTGCGAAATCCTACATTTCAGCAGGATAATGCACGACCGCATGTTGCAGGTCCTGTACGGGCTTTTCTGAATAAAGTAAGAGCATATGGACTATCAGACCAATTGTGTGATTGGATTGAAGAGTTCCTAGATAACAGAAAGCAGCGTGTCATTCTCAATGGAGAGAAGTCTTCCGAAGTGAGAGTGATTTCAGGTGTGCCGCAGAGGAGTGTCGTAGAACCGTTGCTATTCACAATATACATAAATGACCTCGTGGATGACATCGGAAGTTCACTGAGGCTTTTTGCGGATGATGCTGTAGTATATCGAGAGGCTGTAAGAATAGAAAATTCTACTGGAATGCAAGAGAATCTGCAACGAATTCACGCATGGCGCAGAGATTGGCAATTGAGTCTCACTATAGACAAGTGTAATGTGCTGCGAATACATAGAAAGAAAGGTCCTTTATCATTTAGCTACAATATAGCAGGTCAGCAACTGGAAGCAGTTAATTCCATAAATTATCTAGGAGTAGGCATTAGGAGTGATCTAAAATGGAATGACCATATAAAATTAATCGTCGGTAAAGCAAATGCCAGACTGAGATTCACTGGAAGAATCCTAAGGAAATGCAGTCCGATAACAAAGGAAGTAGGTCACAGCACACATGTTCGCCCACTGCTTGAATACTGCTCACTGGTGTGGGATCCGTACCAGACAGGGTTTATAGAAGAGTTAGAGAAGATCCAACGGAGAGTAGCGCGCTTCGTTACAGGATCATTTAATAATCGCGGAAGCGTTACGGAGAAGACTCTGCAGGAGAGACGCTCAGTAGTTCGGTACGGGCTTTTGTTGAAGTTTCGAGAACATACCTTCACCGAGGAGTCAAGCAGTATATTGCTCCCTCCAGTATATTGCTCCCTCCTACGTATATCTCGCGAAGAGACGATGAAGATAAAATTAGACAGATTAGAGCCTACACAGGGGCATACCGACAATCTTTTTTTCGACGAACAATACGAGACTGGAATAGAAGGGGGAACCCATAGAGGTACTCAAGGTACCCTCCGCCACACACCGTCAGGTGGCTTGCGGAGTATAGATGTAGATGTAGATACGTGAGGTAAATGCGAAAACGTGAAGTATGGCGACGTTATTACCAAATGCGTCCAAATAGGACCAACGTGCTGTTATTCTATATATTAAAAAATGACGACTAGTTTCGATGCTGTTACACCATCATGTTGACAGCAACCGTATGTGTCAAACACTAGTAGCCAGTAGTGACATAGGCGTGTTCCACGCGGAAGGCAGGTAGTAACTTATTATTGTTGGCTGCCGAAGGACAAACACCGGCAGACATCCATCGGAGAATGAAGAATGTGTATGCAGAAGTATGTCTGTCAACAGTAGCCTCAGGAGACGCTGTTGCTTCCTGATAACTCACATTCCTATATGGTAAATATCGTGAGGCAGAAGTTACGCCAAGCCGGCCGGTGTGGCCGTGCGTTTCTAGGCGCTTCAGTCTGGAACCGCGTGACCGCTACGGTCGTAGGTTCGAATCCTGCCTCGGGCATGGATGTGTGTGATGTCCTTAGGTTAGTTAGGTTTAAGTAGTTCTAAGTTCTAGGGGACTGATGACCACAGATGTTAAGTCCCATAGTGCTCAGAGCCATTTGAACCATTTGAACCAGTTACGCCAACTCTAATGCGAGACACAGGAGAACCCATCTTACAGTCCTGATCTCTCCCCATTTGATTATCACGCCTTCCGTCCCTTAAAAGAGGCCTTAGATGGTCGACGATTCACGTCGGAGGATATGCAGCAGGCAGTTACGGATTTTGCAAAAACAGACATAATGTCTACAGGGATAACGCAATCACTTCTTTATGCAATGTTACATATAATCCGTCTTGATTGCAAAATATTTATTCATATGACCTGTTTCGGTTCCTCTAGAACCATCTTCAGATTTGCAAATTTCGGTTGCAGGAGTAACCTGTTCACACTTAGCAACCTTCACATGCTGAGTGTGAACGGGTTACTCCTGAAACCGAAATTTGCAAATCTGAAGATGGTTCTAGAGGAACCGAAACAGGTCATATGAATAAATATTTTGCAATCAAGACGGATTATAAGTAACAGTTACGGATTTCTTCAAGCAACACGACACGGTGTTTTATCAAACAGTTATCTTCGACCTGGCGCGTTGGTGGGACGGTTACCTCAGTGCTCATGGCTATTTTCCTGATTGGCACACCGATTCTGGACTGTGCGGCCTTCGGATGGAAACTTTTACAATTTATACAACTTACAACCTATGTAATTTGTACAGGGAATCGACTGCAGTGATAAGAGTCGAAAGGCATGCAAGAGAAGCCACAGTTGAGAAGGGAGTGAGATAGGTTGTAGCCTATCGCTGATATTATTCCTTCTGAACACTGAGCAAGCAGTAAAGGAAACCAAGGAAATTTTGAAAGGAAATTAACGTCCAGGGATGAGGAACAAGATGTCTTGCTAGAAAGCAATACCTCTGAAATTCATAAGTGAAAAATTTACAACTTTTTAAATAAAATGAGGGTTACTAAACTTCTATATCTTTATTCCTACTGTTGACATATTTATGTCTCAACATAATCAGCCTAGCGACGGACACATTTCTCCCAACGGGAGAGATGTTCGTTCAAATCGTCACTATAGAATTTTTGATTTTGTTGACGGGACCACAACCTCACTTGTACTTGCTCCGCTTCGTAATTATCAAAGTGAAGGTGTTCTCTAAGTTTAGCAAACAGATTAAAATCGGAAGGGTCCAACTCGGGATTGTATGGAGGATGATCGATGACAGTGAACACAAGGTATCGGATCGTTGCAGGTGTCGCAGCGCTCGTGTGTGGTATGGGACTGTCATGTTGAAGAAGAGGACGCTCCATGTGTGAATGAACTCTTCGAATTCGAAGCCCGATTACAGCACGCTGTTTCGCACGCACTACGTAGTTACGTTACACACCGCCATGTTACACGCTACAAGTCGAAGCCCTCTAGCAACAGAGAGCTGCAAATAAGTAGTCATGAAGAATAAAGATGTAGAGTGTTAATAACGTTTGTTTGATTTTAAAGAAACTTTAAGAGTTCTCACATAAAAATCCGGAGACTTTACTTTTTAACAAGCCCCCTTAAAAACTTTGAGATTTGCAGATTACATTCTAAATCTACCATAGATGGTAAAGGAATTGGAAAGTAAAACAAGAGTAATGGAGAGCAATCGAATAATACAGGATATTCATAAATGAATATCGAGGTTTTAACGCTTTATAATATTTATTATATTAAACTTACAGTTATAAATGATATGTCAAATGAAAGAGCAACTCAAACAGTTTTACCAAGAACCCTATGAATGTTCAATGTGAGCACCATTTGTCACAGGGCACACATCAAGTCTATAGCCGAGCTCTTTCCCAACGTTGATAAGTGTGTCTTCAGTGATTGTAGCAACAGCTGCTTCAACCCGGTTTCTTAATTCAGGGAGGCACGTACACACGATCCTTGATGAAACCCCAAACGAAAAAATCGCATGGCGTTAGGTCGGGTGAACGTGGAGGCCACGCAAAGCAAGTGTTTGGGGAGAACTCGGCTATAGACTTGATGTGTGCCGTGTGACAAATGGTGCTCACATTGAACATTTATAAGGTTCTTGGTAAAACTGTTTGAGTTGCTCTTTTATTTGATATATCATTCATAACCGTAAGTTTAACGTAATAAATATTATAAAGCGTTACAAACCCAATATTCATTTATAAACACCCTGTATTAGTTGATACTTTGATAATGTTAGTGAACATCTCGTGCATTATGTAGAGATGGCCGTAGGTCGGTAGTTTCCTTTCTTGTGAAGTAAAAGAATTACAGAAATTATCTAATCTTGGGGAATTGTTTTACTACGCTAACACTCTGTAAATAATTTTGCAAGTTCCCTTTGTGTTAATTACTTTTCTTTTCTCCTTAACCATTTCTGTTGAGCCGGCCGGAGTGGCCGAGCGGTTCTAGGCACTACAGTCTGGAACCGCGCGACCGCTACGGTCACAGGTTCGAATCCTGCCTCGGGCATGGATGTGTGTGATGTCCTTAGGATAGTTCTAAGTTCTAGGGGACTGATGACCTCAGAAGTTAAGTCGCGTAGTGCACAGAGACATTTGAACCATTTCCGTTGAAACGCCATCATCTCCAGGCCCTTTTCCTTTCTTGTCTACATCAGCATCTACATCTATTCTTCGCAGTTACAGTGTGTGGTGGAGGGGACTTGGTGTACCATTGTTATTTCCCCCTTTTCTAGTCACGGTCAGAACGATTGGTAGGAAGTCTTTGTGTGAATTCTAGGTTCAGCTTAATTGTCTTTCCCCGAGACAAACGTAGGAGGTAGCAATATACTGTTTTACTATAATTAAATTTCCGTTTCCCTGTTTCGTCTACACAGTCATTTCAAGAAACTTTCGAATGCTAGCATAGTTTTTCTCCAATCGTGTTTAATGTCTCCTATTGAACGATGAAGTTTGTTACGTACTCTATGTACGTTTCTTTTCTGCCTTATTCATTTGTTTGTTGTTCTCAGTCAAAATTTCGCGTTTTCAGTGAATCTTTCGACATTATCTCTGAAAATTTCCGTACACAGTTTTTTTTTAATCAAATCCATATTATCGAACGCGTGAAACTTTTTGTATCTTTCGTAGTTGCCTTATTCTGTTTGAGACTTTATTTTCTTCCTCTTTATTTGCCCATGCATGTCATTGTTTGTACAAATAATTTTGCTAAGCAAATAACCCTTTCGTGTATGTGTGTAGAATATTAATTTGTCAACATGGTGTACTTGTTTAATTTAGGATGTATGCGTGTTGTTAAAGAAATTCGCATAACCATTATTTCTTATTTCTATAATTATGAGCCTGATTTTTTCTTGCTTTGTAGCTATTTTATTCTCTATATTACGAACCCCACCATCGTCAGTAATTTCAGTCTTGTTTTGAGATCGTTAAACCCTGTACACTTACTACATATAAAATACAGTCAATTTAATTCTTAATTCCATTTGGTCCTCGCCTTGTCCATTTCCTATCTGGATTCTTCTGGAAAAACAACGTAATATGTTGTTCTACTGACAAATGACCTCTCACATGTTCGGTATAATACCCGAAGTTTCCCCACTGTTCCCCAAGTTCTTTACTTTTTGCCCTACTTTTGCACCGAAGCCACCAGTATAAACTTATAATGTGTTATATTGTCGGTCGTTCAGTTTCTGTGACTTTTTGTAGATGACTTCCACCTCCTTGTCAGAATGTGAGCTTTTAGGACTTTAAATATTTTGTTTATATCTAATACAGGTCTTACTATTCTGTGTGAGAATATTTCAGTACTTTCACTGGTGTTCCTTATTTTCTTCTTTTCATTAAATTCTACAGGATTCCTCTATAATGAGGTAACGTGATGTAGGGTTCCGTACCCTGTTTGTACTCCTTTTTTACGAGGAGGTAATGTACCGGTGGAGACCAGTGTCAGAAAAATCCTAAAGTAATTCTGCAAACCGGTCCCGATTCGAACGCTGATTGTATCGAATGAGAACTGTTTTGTTTTGTGTCTCCATTTGTGACTGGACAGCAAAAAACTCACTGCGTAGTCTTTTCCAGGTCGCACAAGCGGGGTGCTCTGCAACGGTCGGCCTGTTTGCTGTGAACTGTTATTAACCGCTTGGCTGCCGCGCGCGTTTAAAATATGTTTGCAGTGGCGAGTTGCGGTAATTGACAACTTCACAATCCCGTGTAATTAACTCGCATAAAATTAATTTTTTTGTGAGTGTGTGTCTTGATAGCGTATTTTATTTGAAAGTCTGTTGGTAACGAGCTTACGATTACAGTCATTATATTTCTGGAGGAAGAGTGGGATATTTTTCCTACCGTAACTCAACTAACATCGTGAAGAATCGTTTTGCTGAATTACAGTAACTATAATGGTGTACTAGTAAAGCAGCCCTCACTTGCCAGTGTTATTAACGCAATAATACTGCGGCGCTCGACGGTGTAAAACACGTGTTGCGACAGAGTTGCTCGCCTTGGGAAATAGAAGCAGAAATTACGCAGAACAGGCGCAATAAGTCAGAAAATCTTCCAGTGAACATTTCACGACAACACAGATTCCCTATCCACTACAACAATTACATATTAACCCTTTGAAGACTAAGTTCCTATACGCTTGTCTGCTTTGCCGGACTGAGCTACTTTGTGACTTTTGAATTACATAGGTTTTTGAAATAATTGGCCTCCTATTTTTTCATTAACTCATTTCATTGTATTTAGGTTCATGAAAAGTGTTGCATGGAAGCGTAAAATTTTTGTTGAGGTAAGGTTTCAACTGAGTAATTAAACAGCTCCAGAAACACGAAGGCCAAAAGTATCTCCAATTTATATTCCTCTTCCTGTGTAATTATATAAAATAAATCTGGTTTCAAGATCGTACAAGACAAACAGCTTTATTCCAGATCTTTGTCTTTTGCTTGGCATTTACTTCTACATCTACATCTACATCCATACTCCGCAAGCCACCTGACGGTGTGTGGTGGAGGGTACCCTGAGTACCTCTATCGGTTCTCCCTTCTATTCCAGTCTCGTATTGTTCGTGGAAAGAAGGATTGTCGGTATGCTTCTGCGTGGGCTCTAATCTCTCTGATTTTATCCTCACGGTCTCTTCGCGAGATATACGTAGGAGGGAGCAATATACTGCTTGACTCGTCGGTGAAGGTATGTTCTCGAAACTTTAACAAAAGCCCGTACCGAGCTACTGAGCGTTTCTCCTGCAGAGTCTTCCACTGGAGTTTATCTATCATCTCCGTAACGCTTTCGCGATAACTAAATGATCCTGTAACGAAGCGCGCTGCTCTCCGTTGGATCTTCTATATCTCTTCTATCAACCCTATCTGGTAGGGATCCCACACTGCTGAGCAGTATTCAAGCAGTGGGCGAACAAGCGTACTGTAACCTACTATCTCTGTTTTCGGATTGCATTTCCTTAGGATTCTTCCAATGAATCTCAGTCTGGCATCTGCTTTACCGAGGATCGACTTTATATGATCATTCCATTTTAAATCACTGCTAATGCCTACTCCTAGATAATTTATGGAATTAACTGCTTCCAGTTGCTGACCTGCTATTTTGTAGCTAAATGATAAGGGATCTATCTTTCTATGTATTCGCAGCACATTACACTTTATGTAAACATGTCCACCTTTCCACAGAATTCGATACTCGTCAATACACGAATTGTACTGTCAAAAAATTCACAATGTACTTTATTTAATGAGACTTATTCGTCCTCTCAGCGTCTCCGGAAACGCGTGCATCACTAAAACGGGGCATTCGAAGAACTGTCAGAAATCTGTACCTAGACATTACTTTCGAAAAGAAAGATGTTTCAGTCAATGGGTCTGTAGACCAACAGTCCTTTATTCTAGTCTTTTTTACGTGAGCCATCAGCATGCAGATTGCTAAAAACCTATACATCTCCTCTGCATTTGTATCTGTCCACTGTATTCTCCTGTAAAATCCTTGACATCGTTCATTCACCACTTTGTAAAAGCTGTTAGTGCACTGCAAATGTATCCCATCAATAAATAGCCTGTCCAATATAAGCTCAAAACATTTAGTTTCACTAGGCTCCTGACTTAGTCCACAATGAGGATTCACTCCAGAAATATCGATGGAAAAAGCGTGATTCTGGGGTTCAAGCACTCCATTTAACAGCCATCTGTACTCACTGTTTCTGACTTTTTCCCTCTTTCTCACCTGTGAAGGACTCGGTTCGTGAATAATTTCATCGTCGCTCGATGAGTCTTCACTTCGTCTTAGTAATACCTTGCAGTCGCCGTGATCTTCGAAATTACTACCAGATACCGCCACTAAGTTCTCATTTAGCAATATTTCACTAACTCCATCGTCACCCAAATTTTTCGAACACGTCATACTCACCAAGCACGAAAACACAACTGCAAGCATCTAATTTAGTTCCGTAGATCGACTGTACATAGGGCCTCCAGGAAACACAAGTAGATGGAAATGTTCGCAACCATTAAGTCACAGAAGGGAGCAATCATACTGACAGGGTGGCTGAAACACAACACAGAAAAGCGGCAACGACCCACACGGTCGTAGGTTGGCGCCACAATATCTTACGGCTGCCGTCCGCAAAAGGGTTAAAGAAGTGAACTGTGTAATTTATCGTGTACACGTGCTTTTTCTATGGATTCATCTACTGTGACAACTGTTGCAAACGAAATGGAACAAACGAAATTCGGGTTCGAGTGTCGATCCAGCACAGGTTTTCACTTGCTGAATGTCCAATTGTGGCCGATGTCAGAATTTATTTCATAGTTACGCGTATGTAAGGCTGAGGAATCAAAAATGGTGTCTATTCTTTCGGACATGTCCGGAAGAACAGACACCTCTCAAATAAATTATTTAGTGATTACTCATCGAAATCTTACATGACCACCGAGTGAGGTGGCGCAGTGGTTAGCACACTGGACTCGCATTCGGGAGGACGACGGTTCAATCCCGTCTCCGGCCATCCTGATTTAGGTTTTCCGTGATTTCCCTAAATCGTTTCAGGCAAATGCCGGGATGGTTCCTTTGAAAGGGCACGGCCGATTTCCTTCCCTAACCCGAGCTTGCGCTCCGTCTCTAATGACCTCGTTGTCGACGGGACGTTAAACACTAACCACCACCACCATCTTACATGACCTTATGTCTATCTTGTGACAATTGCCGCAAGAACGTTAAATTAATATGGGCGCTCACTGGACGCCTCACCTGATCTTATTTGGCAATTCTGAGAACTGCAACACGTAAGCTTAACATTTCTGCTTACTGCCATGATACCATGGTCTTCAGTTTCCCCTCATATTGTGGACGAGGAGATATCTGGAGCTTCATGATCAAACACGAATTTCATTTCTCAAAGTACCACATAGTATTTTCATATACACTGAGAGAAACTGGTACACCTGCCTAATATCGGGTAGGGCCAACGCGGGCACGCGGAAGTGCCGCAACAGGACGTGGGATGGCCTCGACTAATGTCTGAATTAGTGCTGGAGGGAATTTACACCATGAATCCTGCACGGCTGTCCATAAATCCGTAAGAGTAAGAGGGGATGGAGATCTCTTCTGAGTAGCACTTTGCAAGGTATCCCACATACGTTCAATAATGTTCATGTCTGTGGCGTTTGGTGGCCAGCGGAAGTGTTTAAACTCAGAAGAGTGCTGCCGGAGCCACTCCGTAGCAACTCTGGACGTTTGGGGTGTAACATTGTCCTGCTGGAATTACCCAAGTCCGTCGGAATGCACAATGGACATGAATGGTTGCAGGTAATCAGACAGAATGCTTAGATACGTGTCACCTGTCACCCCAACTGCACGTAACCGACACTGTTACAGTGCCTCCACCATCTTGAACAGTCCCCTGGTGACATGCAGGGCCCATGGGTTCATGAGGTTGTCTCCATACCCATACACGTCCATTCGCTAGACACAATTTGAAACGAGACTCGTAAGACCAGGCACCATGTTTCCAGTCAACAGTCCAATGTAGATGTTGACGGGCCCAGGTGAGGACTAAAGCTTTATGTCGTGCAGTCATCAAGGGTACACGAGTTGCCCTTCGGCTCCTAATGCTCATCTCGATGATGTTTCGTTGAGTAGCTCGCACGTTGACATTTGTTGATGGCCCAGCATTGAGAACTGCAGCAATTTGCGGGGCTGAACTTCTCTCACATTGAACGATTCTCTTCAGTCTTGGTTGGTCCCTTTATTGAAGGACCTTTCTTCGACCGCAGTGATGTCGAAGATTGTATGTTTTGCCGGATTCCTGACATTCACGGCACACACGTGAAACAGTCGTACGGGAAAATCCCCACTTCATCGCTACCTCGGAGATGCTGTGTTCCATCGTCCGTGCGCCGACTATAACACCACGCTCAAACTAACTTAAATCTTGATAACCTGCCATTGCAGCAGCAGTAATAGATCTAACAACTGCGCCACACACTTGTTGTCTGATATAGGCGTTGCCGACCGCAGCGCCTTCTTCTATGTGTTTACATGTCTCTGTATTTGAATACGCATGCCTATACCAGTTTCTTTGTCGCTTCAGTGTTCATCTTACGGCACACTTCCTGATCTTCAGTCATTTGCTTTTTCCAAAAATTTATTCGGGGGGAACTGAATTTTTGTCGATAGCCTCCGCTACACGCCGTCAGGTGGCTTGCGGAGTATGGATGTGGATGTAGATGTAGATCAGCAGGAACTGCCCAGTATCCACCTTTCACGGTGGATTAACGGCGAGGGTCGGTGTGCCGAGAAACCTGGATGTGCTTTTTAGGAGGTTTCCCTCATCCCACAAAGTGAAAAACTGGCTCTTACTCAAGTCCCGCCTCGGTTACAAGATTCGGAAACATTCAGAATACTTTGGCTCACTTCCATATGAGTAACACTGCACGCAGCCAGTTAGAGTACACATATTCCGTCTTGGGGGCAACGGGGAGGCAACAGGAAATGCATCTGGACACCCCATAAAACTAAACATGCCAACTACGTTAAATAACCCTGCGGCAATGTGGGACAAAGAACAAAAAAAGCAACAAAAAGAAACTAAAAGAAGGTGTGATCCCCTTATTGCGGTTAAGAGCACACCTAGCGTGCAAAGATATAAACACATTTTACAGCCTTATGTACTGTATACAGTAGGGGAACAGTTCGGAGACAATGATTGTTTATGTTAGCACAAGAAAGGACCCTGTCATAAAGCAGCATATGTGAAGCAATGGCGTGTGGACAGCAACATTCCTGAAATGAACTGGCCTCGCTTGGGTTCCGACATGAACATAGTGGAACCCATTTGGGATGAGTTGGAAGGTCGGTTTCGTTGCAGATCCCAGTGCCCAACATCACTTCCTTCTCTGGTTCCGGCTCTTGAGGAAGAATCGGCTGCCATTCCTCCACCGACATTCAGACACCTGATTTAAATGAAGCAGACGTAAAGACGAGGAATGGACACATCCTATAGTAATGTCCACTAACAGGTGTCCGGATGCTTT
This sequence comes from Schistocerca serialis cubense, assembly GCF_023864345.2. NCBI lineage: Eukaryota > Metazoa > Arthropoda > Insecta > Orthoptera > Acrididae > Schistocerca > Schistocerca serialis. Next base: position 124,613,028 of record NC_064643.1, read on the forward strand.
TCATCTGATAGTGTACAGGACGACAGTCAATATTTGTTAAGCTCTGTTGTCTTCTACATATTGCGCAAACCGTCAAAACCGATCTCGGTCAATATTACGCAACAAATATTGATCGACTGTGGGCCATTTAAGGCGGAGGTTCCATGATTCGTTGTGTGCAGAGAGGGACGAAGCTTACTTGACGAGATAGTGTACCCTCTGCCCCTACCTCACGCCTGACGCTGCACCCGTTGCATACCCCGAAAAGTAAAATCAAGTTCAGGAAAAACAGAACAACTACGATGACCAGAGATAGGACGTTCATATTCACAGGACATGCACATTAGTAAGTTCTGCAGAAATCATTAGCATCTCAGTCACTTTGGTTCAGCAAGTGTCTGGTTGCCCAGTTGGCACAAGGTCCGGCATGATAACTTGTTCCATGCATGATGGCATCAAGGCGCGAATGTCGCCCTGCAGCATAGCTACCCTTGATGCTTTCACCTGGTTTCATTTGTGGTGGTTGGCATTGGGTCACAGCGCTACACCCACTGTTTCCCCATATCCCACACACTTTCGATTGGCGATAACTCTGGTGGTCGGGTGGGCCACGGCAAAAGGCTGACATCCTGTGACACCAAGAAGGCACGTGTTGGTGCAGCAACATGTGGCGTCTGGGGTGTTGTGCTGAAAGGTATGGCTACAGGTCGCAGGACGTCATTCACGTAGGTCGCACTGGTCACAGCGCCCCACCCCTACCCTGCTATCCCTCCCCCTCCCCACCTCAGCCTCCTCCCTACCCTCACCACACAACTGCTTGCAGTCAGAGACTGCCATCATATGAGTGTGAGTTGTGTTTTCATGAGTGTGTGTGTGTGTATGTTGTTTACTTTCGATGAGGGCTTTGTTGGACGGTAGCTTACATTCTGACTGTCTTTTTGTTGTGCCTATCCCCAATACAGTGTATCCACGATATGGTGAATTGCATAATATTGTCATATTCTATGCTTGATTTTCCACTGTTCGATATCATCCATCATTACGATATACATGCCTCTCTCAGCCTCCTCTAACATTTCTTTCTCCAAATCTGTTTAATGTTCACGATGTGTTGGCTTCTTGCTACGTATGCCACTCATTAACTCTAGAATGAGGTAGCAGAACATAATCGATGCATTCATGTGGCCCATTTCGTCGAGGAATATCTTCAGTGCCAAATTCTCGTTCCTGGAGCAAGCTTTAGAACGCCTCCAAATCGTCTGCCCACCAGAATTATGTGTCTCAGGGGCAACAATAATTTAGTAAGACTGATGCTTATTAATTCCGCCGGACTGTGTGTGATCTACAAGAATTGGTTTTCCGAACGATGCTCTCAAAAACCTTTGTAGGACTCGAAAATTCTGATGGGCTGCAATTGCGTCGCATGATTATTCCATGGTTCACGCGGTCTTGTGCCACTTCAGACCAAAGCCCAAGAGAAACACTTGTTAGATATTTCAATAAGAGATAGACTCCGGAGATAGCTACTTCATTCGCATTGCAGGTTTACACTGCAGGGACGTTTCAACATGTAGAGACAATGGTATATCTGTTTGCCTAATAATAGTAGCACGTAGTAAAGTTTACATAAGGAATTACAATCGCGCATTTCTGTACGTTTACCTGTGTTTACTGTCAATGAATTCTACGGTCGCAGGTTCGAATCCTGCCTCGGGCATGGTTGTTTGTGATGTTCTTAGGTTAGTTAGGTTTAAGTAGTTCTAAGTTCTAGGGGACTGATGACCTCAGATGTTAAGTCCCATAATGTTCAGAGCCATTTGAACCATTTGTCAATTAATTCAAAATACGTAGGATTTAACCGCAAAAGTGTCTTGCCGATTTCCTTCCTCACCATTGTACTCGCCAAGCTCGTGCCCCTCCTCTGTTTGCATAATTAACATCCCTCTCATTTCGTTGAGGGAGCGAAGGTTTCAGTAAATGGTTGTACGCAACAGGCTGTGCGTTAGCCTTGTATCAGTCGAGATAATGAAACAAGCATATTTCCTTTTATGGAACGATGTACTTTCTTTAATGGCATTCTAAAGCTCTTTGAATAACACGTTGAGTGATATAGCGCTTGTCAATGTTGGCGTTGAAACTTTTGGCAAAAGCATCCGAGAAATGTGCTAACACTGAGAGACAAGGCACCCAGGTCCGCCGATTGCAGTATTAACACCCTCAAATGGTGCTATCATACAAGGCTCCATCGTTATATGCAAGAATGCTAAAAGATGTTCTCTTGGTCTTACTTCACGCGGCACATATGGGGTGTCCCAGGAGGAATGGTCAATATACAAGGTTACGCCAGGAACGATCATTTGATGCAAAACACTTCATATCAAATGTTCAAATGTGAGTGAAATCTTATGAGACTTAACTGCTACGGTCATCAGTCCCTAAGCTTACACACTACTTAACCTAAATTATCCTAAGGACAAACACACACACCCATGCCCGAGGGATGATTCGAACCTCCGCCGGGACCAGCAGCACAGTGCATGACTGCAGCGCCTGAGACCGCTCCGCTAATCCCGCGCGGCACACTTCATATCGACATATGCTCTATACCTAATGGTTTCAGAGAAAGAACTCCTTTAATATTTGCAATTTAATTCTGTATTATTCAAAATATGGGCAGGTTTACAAATATATCCATTTGTAACAGTTGGTATACATTAAAACATGCGTTTTATAAAGTACCATTTGATAAATACGTATTTTTAACACATTCACTTACGAGCATTATCGTACACGTTACATTACAGTAAATATTCGAATATCCCGCCGCCAACTTGACTGCATTTTTGCGATTTTGGGAGAACATGTTGTGTTGCTTGTCTGAGTACCTCTGCTCGTTCGCTAAGGAGGGCAGCAGCGTCTATGATGCAACCAAGGAGTTCATCTTGCGTTCCACCTTTCGTGTGTACACCTCAGAGTTTTCATCCTACCCCATAAACAAAAAGCTCACGGCGTTAAGTCTGACGGTACTGGTGGTCAACTAACCGCGCTGTAGAAAAACCACAAAGGGAGTCTGATAGCTTTCAATTTTGGGTTCACTCGTAGTCCTTACAAATGTGTTCTATCTCGGAAACCATTCCGAAAAGGCCGTACACCAATACGAGGTTTTTACTTCACGAGAGTGGTGTTCTCAAATTCTTAATATTAGTCTTTCCTCCTGGCACAAGTTATAGATAGGGAGCCAGCAACGATTGCTGTAGATGGAATTATACGCAAACTGCAGGCAGATCAGAAGGGACTTATGAAAATTATTTCAAATGTCTGTATGTCGGCATATTAAAGTGAACAGCCTTTGTGAAAAATGTATACAGTCGAAAGTCTTGATACGGGCACAGAGCCTGGCGTTAGAGACCTCTCGGAGGAATGCAGACCGCAAAACCCGATTCCAGCTGCCTCACATGCTCATAAAACTTCTCGCATACTTCTGCGAAAAGTTTCAACATCAACGTTATCAAGCGTTCTATGACTGTATTGGTCTTTTCAGAAGCTTTCGAATGTCGATATAAACCAAATTTTCTCATTTGAAAAAGACACAATTTCTTCAACATTTCGACTGATACAGTCACTAAGAGGATAAAACGTACGAGTACAACAAAATTGCATGCCCCCTTGTCTACAATCTTGTGTAATCCCCGATACGCTGCAACCCGTTCTTCTTGTACCGATTATTATCCCACTTCGGAAGCCGGCTATCTCGCGACGTGCTGTCATGTTCATTTCACACCTGTCTGTAACAACCTGCTCAGATATCGCATCTACACACGCTCCATATGCGGCATGTTGCCGCAATACTCGTACGTCACCCACGGCATATCTTCGAATGGAACAAAGTTCCCTTGACTTTTGGCCAAGCAGCACACATTACCAGACCAAAAGAATCCGGACGACTACTAGTGGATATTATTGTGGTGTATGTCCCCCTTCGTCTCTATGATGGCTTTAACTCGGCTTGAGACCGTTTCAATGAGGTATCTGAATGGAGGAATGGCAGCCCATTATGCCTCAACGGCCGAAACGAGAAGAGTTAGTCACATCGGAGGCTGGGGTCTGAAGTGAAGTCGACGTTCTAACTCATCCCTAACAGTTTCAGGTCGGAATTCAGGGCAGACAGTCCATTTCAGGAACGTTACTGCCCGTGAGCCATGGCCTTACATATGGTGCTTTATGAGGGGCTGCATTGTCATGCTGATAAAAACTTTTATCGTATCTAAACTGTTTCTTTACTGTACACTGTACATACTTCTATAAAATATGTTCAAAGCCTTTCGAATTTAGCCCTTTCTTAAGCGCAGTACGGAGACCATACTCTGACCACGAAAAACATCCCATTCACGCTACACATGATGCCAGGTAACATTCTCCATCAATGTGCCATCCTAACGCTTCCATCGGATTGCCCCACGGTATAAAGTAATGTATCACTCCAATTACTCGTTTCCAGTCATCCACTGTCCCGTGTCATCACCTTTTAGACCACCTTCCTTAGCAGATATTCGTGATTTATAAGGGGCTGTTCGGCCGTTATACGCCATTCTTTTCAGCAACCTATGCACAACGCTAGCTGAACTGCTTGTTGCACATTGGAGATCACGAGTGAATCTTTCGACTGATTTCATGCTTTTTTTTCCTGCTACCGATCTCAGTGGTTGACGGTCCCTCACCTTCAGCACATGAGGTCTGGCTGGCCTCGGTTTAGCTGTCGTTGTTCTTTCGCTTTTCGACTTCACAGTTACATCACCAACAGCCGACTCGGGCAGCCTTAGAAAAGTTGAAAAGTCTCTGATGGCTTTGTTATTCAGATGGCGTTCAGTGCTTCGTCCATGTTCAAAGTCACTGACCTCTCCTCACTGACCCATTCCGTTGTTACTGACTCTCTATTGACAGCACAGTACTCTCCAACTCGTTTTGTAATGGTGGTTCCACCCCTCATGACATCTAGAAGTCAGTTCCGCATTATTTAGGACTGTCTGCATATTTATCATCAGATACTGTACTGCCATTTAAAAAAGAGAAGCACTCAAAATGGTAGAAGGGAACGAAATGAGACTTCACGTGCTGAGAGGACGTGTGATGATATTTCAAAGCCAACTCAAAATTGTAAAAGCTTGGCGCTTATCAGTATGACGTTATCGCCTTTTTGGCGTGGAAGCGTGCACTGATTCGGTTGGGATGGATGTCCTGAGACCCTTGTATCATCTCCTGACGCCATCTAGCCCAGGTTGTTGCACCTCAATCTATTGGGTACTGGCAATGGGACGGAGTTGACGTTGGAGCTGGTCTCACACCTTTTCTATCGGGGACAGGTCTGGTTATCTCACCGGCCACGCAAGTACCTCAGTATCAGGCAGTCAGTTCGTACACACACGGGTCAGGTGGGAACGGGCAGTGTCCTGTTCAAAAAATGGCACAACGATACTATCGCCTGAGAGGTATCGCATGAGGACGCAGGATGTCCGTGATGTACCCTTGGGTCATTGAGTTCCATCAGTCACTAACAGCCGTACCTAAAGTCATACATTATAGTTACCCACACCATGACACCAGATGCAGCTCCATTCTGCCTCTCTGAGACATTGGAAGAATGAGATCTCTGTCCTGTTCACCACCGCACTCGCAAGCGATGGTCATCTCAAGTAGTGCCAAACCATGATTCATCGTTAAGCACAATGTGTCGCGATTCATCGGCAGTAGATGCTTCGATTTCATGCCACCAAGTGCAACCGTCTACATTGTGGTGTAACGGAGGCCTACACCTGACGTGGTTATCCGTGGTCCGACTGCTGCTAGCCTTCGAACAATAATGCAGGATGAGACAGAGTCCATCAACATCTACATCTACATGGATACTCTGCAAATCACATTTAAGTGTCTGGCACACGGTTCATCCAACCACCTTCACAATTCTCTATTATTCCAATCTCGTATAGCGCACAGAAGAACGAACACCAATATTTTTCCGTACGAGCTGTGACTTCGCTTATTGTATCATGGTGATCGTTTCTCCTTATGCAGGTCGGCGTCAACAAAGTATTTTTGCATTTGGAGGAGAAAGTTGGTCATTGGAATTTCGTGGGAAGATTACTCCGCAAAGAAAAACGCCTTTGTTTTAATGATGTCCATCCCAAGCCCTGTATCACTTCAGCAACACTCTCTCCACTATTTCGCGACAATACAAAACGTGCTGCCCTTTTTTTCAACTCTTTCGATGTACTCCGCCAATCCTATCTGGTAAGGATCCCACACCGTGTGGCAGTATTCTAAAAGAGGACGGACAAGCGTAGTTTAGGCAGTCTCGTTAGTAGATCTGTTACATTTCCTAAGTGTCCTGCAAATAAAACGCAGTCTTTGGTTAGCCTTCCCCACAATTTTTCTATCTGTTCCTTCCAACTTAAGTTGTTTGTAATTGTAATTCTTAGGTATTTAGTTGAATTTACGGCTTTTAGATTTGACAGATTTATCGTGTAGACGAAGTTTAACGGATTCCTTTTAGCACTCATGCGGATGACCTCACACTTTTCGTTATTTAGGGTCAATTTCCAATTTTCGCACCATGCAGATATCTTTTGTTAATAGTTTTGCAATGTGTTTTAATCTTCTGATGGCCTTATTAGTCGATGAACGACAACATCATCTGCAAACAACCTAAGACGGCTGCTCAGAATGCCACTCAAATCGTTTACATAGATATGAAGCAGCAATGGGCCTATAATACTAACTTGGAGAACGCCATAAATCACTTCTGTCTTACTCGAAGACTTTCTGTCAATTAGTAATTGAGGTCACAGTTCGTGGTACGAACTGTGACCTCTTTGACAGGAAATCGCATTTCCAGTCACATAACTGAGACTATATTCCATAAGCGCGCAATTTCACTACCAGCCGCTTGTGTGGTACAGTGTCAAAAGCCTTCCGGAAATCCAGGAATACGGAAGTAGTTTGAAATCTCTTGTCAATAGCACTCAACTCTTCATGCGAGTAAAGAGCTAGTTGCGTTTCATAAGAACGATGTCTTCTAAATCCATGTTGACTGTGTGTCAATAGACCGTTTTCTTCGAGGTAATTCATAATGTTCGAACACATGTTCCAAAATCCTGCTGCATATCGACGTTAATGATATGGCCCTTAATTTAGTCGATTACTCCAATTACCTTTCTTGTATATTGGTGTGACCTATGCAGCTTTCCAAGCTTTGGGTACGGATCTTTCGTCAAGCGAACGGTTGTACATGGTTGTTATGCTTGGAGCTACTGCATCAGCATATTCTGAAAGGAACCTAATTGATATACAGTCGGGCCCAGAAGACTTGCTTTTATTAAGTTATTGTTTCAATATTTCGAAGGTATCTACTTCTACGTTACTCATTCGAATTCTGGAATATTTACTTCGTCTTCTTTTCTGTGGGCATTTCGGAAAGTTGTGTTTAATAACTCTGCTTTGGCAGCACTGTCGTCGATAGTATCTCCATTGTTATCGCGCAGAGAAGGCATTGATTGTTTCTTGCCGCTAACATACTTCACGTACGATCAGAAACCCTTTGGTTTTATGCCAGGTTTCGAGACAAATTTTCGTTGTGGAAACTACTATAAGCACCTCGCATTGAAGTCCACGCTAAATTTCGAGCTTCTATAAAAGATAGCCAGTCTTGGAGATTTTGCATCTGTTTAAATTTGGCACGAATTTTTCGTTGTTTCTGCAACAGTGTTCTGATCCGTTTTGTGTACCAACGAGGATCAGCTCCGTCGTTTGTTAATTCATTTGGTACAAATCTCTCAATCGCTGCCGATACTATTTCTTTGAATTCATGCCACATCTGGTCTACACTTATATTAATGTGGAAGGGATGGAGATTGTCTCTCAATAAGGGGTCAAGTGAATTTTATCTGCTTTTTCGAGTAGGCATATTTTTCGTTTATTTTTGGAGGATTTTGGGGTTACAATATTCAATCTCGCTACGACAACACTGTGTTCACTGATACCTGTATCCATTTTGATGCTCGTAATTAACTGAGGATTATTCGTTGCTAAGAGGTCAAACGTGTTTCCACAATCATTTACTATTCGTGTGGGCTTGTGAACTAACTGCTCGAAACAATTTTCAGAGAATGCGTTTAGCAGAATTTCGGACGATGTTTTATGCGTGCCTCCGGAATTAAACTTGTACTTTCGCTAACATAATGAGGGGAAGTTAAAGTCACCACCAACTGTAATAAATATAATCCATTACCGTTCTTGGCTGGCAGGCGCAGATGTGAAGGAGGTAGGGTAAGTTTGGTGCACTACAAGGAGATTCTCTATTGGGTCTGTCAGATGCGGTCTGCCAGACGAGTATGCTCACTCTCAATTACCCACGTGCTTCAACATCTGGCCACTGTCACATCTGCATACATCGCAAATATCTATATTTCGCGATACAAACTTACGGTCAAATGGATATCCTTTTCAAACCGGCAGCAAGCAGCATTTCCATGTCCTTCACAGCGAACACTCACCATCTGACGCTGTTCGCGTTCCTTATATACAGGGTGGTCCATTGATAGCGACCGGGCTAAATATCTCACGAAATAAGCATCAAACGAAAAAACTACAAAGAACGAAACTCGTCTAGCTTGAAGGGGGAAACCAGATGGCGCTATAGTTGGCCCGCTAGTTGGCGCTGCCATAGGTCAAACGGATATCAACTGCGTTTTTTTAAATAGGAACCCCCATTTTTTATTATATATTCGTGTAGTACGTAAAGTGAATGTTTTAGTTGGACCACTTTTTTCGCTTTGTGATAGATGGCGCTGTAATAGTCACAAACGGATAAGTACGTGGTATCACGTAACATTCCGCCAGTCTGGACGGTATTTGCTTCTTGATACATTACCAATTGCGGAAAAGGTCGATATCGTGTTGATGTTTGGCTATTGTGATCAAAATGCCCAACGGGTGTGTGCTGTGTGTTGCTCGGTATCATGGACGACATCACTCAAGTGTCCGGCCCGTTCTGCGGATAGTTACGTTATTTAAGGAAACAGGAAGTGTTCAGCCACACGTGCAACGTCAACCACGACCTGCAACAAATGATGGTGCCCAAGTAGGCGTTTTAGCTGCTGTCGCGGCTAATGCCCACATCAGTAGCAGACGAATTGCATGAGAATCGGGAATCTCAAAAACGTCGGTGTTGAGAATGCTACGTCAACATCGATTGCACCCGTACCATATTTCTATGCACCAGGAATTGCATGGCGACGACTTTGAATGTCGGGTACAGTTCTGCCACTGGGCAAAAGAGAAATTACGGGACGATGAGAGATTTTCTGCACGCGTTCTATTTAGCGACGAAGCGTCATACACCAACAGCGGTAACGTAAACCGGCATAATATCTATTATTGGGCAACGGAAAATCCACGATGGCTGCGACAAGTGGAACATCAACGACCTTGGCGGGTTAATGTATGGTGCGGCATTATGGGAGGAAGGATAATTGGCCCCCATTTTATCGATGGCAATCTAAATGGTGCAGTGTATGCTGATTTCATACGTAATGATCTACCGATGTTACTACAAGATGTTTCACTGCATGACAGAATGGCGATGTACGTCCAACATGATGGATGTCCGGCACATAGCTCGCGTACGGTTGAAGCGGTAAGACAGGTGAATTGGTCGTCAAAGGACCATAACGTGCCCAGCACGTTCACCGGATCTGACGACCCCGGATTTCTATCTGTGGGGAAAGTTGAAGGATATTTGCTATAGTGATCCACCGACAACGCCTGACAACATGCGTCAGCGCATTGTCAATGCATGTGCGAGCATTACGGAAGGAGAACTACTCGCTGTTGAGAGGAATGTCGTTACACGTATTGCCAAATGCATTGAGGTAGACGGACATCATTTTGAGCATTTATTGCATTAATGTGGTATTTACAGCGTAATATTTCTGGCTTATTCAGCCATCATCTTAGGCTCCAGAAAGCTATTCCCAGGGCAGTGGAGATGCAAGAAGCATAGAGATGACGCAATGTGGGATGAGGTACCGGTGACAGATGTTAGATTCGGTACCATTCCCGTGAGAAAGACCGCCTGCACGATGCTGCTGCTCTGTGATTGGCTGCTGTGTTCCGCGGTAGGGCGCCAAAACGTTAAACTGTAGTTGCTATTATTAATTAAACTGGTCATCCAAATTACTTCATTTTTTTAAATAAACATCTCTCAACAGCCAGCTATCAGTCAGTCGTTTCAAAATTATTAAAATCAAAGTTTTACTAAAACAAAAGACTGACGATATTACCGCCGATGCACTTCGGTGGCGTTCGGATCACGCCTTGCTGACTTGGCGCGCGAAGTGTGCCGGGCAGTCCGGCTCTCCAGTTCTGGCCGTTCCAGTAGACATACATGTTGTCTGTTATAGCAGTATTTGTTTCAGGCAATTTTATTTACATGTCGCTTCGTACAGACATGTTGTCTGTAATAGTAGTATTTGATTCATGTAATTTTATTCTCCAGTTCTGACGGTTCCAGTAGACAGAAAATGGCTTTGAGCACTATGCGACTTAACTTCTGAGGTCATCAGTCACCTAGAACTTAGAACTAATTAAATCTAACTAACCTAAGGACATCACACACATCCATGCCCGAGGTAGGATTCGAACCTGCGACCGTAGCGGTCGCTCGGCTCCAGACTGTAGCGCCTAGAACCGCACGGCCACTACGGCCGGCCCCAGTAGACATACATGGTGTCTTGTGGCAGGATGTATTTCATGTTATTTTAGCCAGATATAATTACTGTGGAGAGATATGTTCAATACGTTGTGATCAAGAATAGTTTCTCGTGTCTATATCAATAAAAACGCGAGTGGCATCCCAAATGAGTTATAGTTTATTCGTAGCAGCAGTTCCTTGCGAAGTTAATTTCAGCCTCAAGAAAAAGAATCCACGACCTGCGTGCTGTTTTCTGCGCTGGGGACATCATCATCATGAAGGCAGCAGGTTAGTGAAGTGTACAAGAACTTATGTATTCCACTCAGGGCAGTGGAAACAACTAGGCACCTCACGTGTACTGCATGGTTGGTTCAAATGGCTCTGAGGACTATGGGACTCAACTTCTGCGGTCATCAGTCCCCTAGAACTTAGAACTACTTAAACCTAACTAACCTAAGGACGTCACACACATCCATGCCCGAGGCAGGATTCGAACCTGCGACCGTAGCGGTCGCGCGGTTCCAGACTGTAGCGCCTAGACACGGTCGGCCACTCCGGCCGGCCTGTACTGCATCCACAGTAAAAATGTGTTCAGTGACACGTCATCTGTCGTAATGCAGAGGAGGTAAAGAAGAATGAAAGTATTAACACTATCGCACTTTTATTCCTTTTTTCTTGCCGTTACAGGTAATCACGCTGTAACAGCATGCGTTCTCAGAAATGATAAGTTCACAAAGGTACATGTATCACATTCGAACAACCGAAATAAAATGTTCAAACGTACCTACGTTCTGTATTTTAATTTAAAAAAACGTACCTGTTACCAACTGTTCTTCTAAAATTGTGAGCCATATGTTTGTGACTATTACAGCGCCATCTACCTCAAAGCTAAAAAAGTTGTCCAACTAAAACATTCATATTTCTTTACGTAGTACACGAACATGTAATAAAAAATGGGAGTTCCTATTTGAAAAAACGCACTTGATATACGTTTGACCTATGACAGCGCCATCTAGCTGGCCAACCATAGCGCCAGTTGGTTTCCCCCTTCAAGCAAGTCAAGTTTCGTTCTTTGTAGTTTTTCGTTTGACGCTTATTTTGTGAGATATTTGACCCGGTCACGATCAATGGACAACCCTATAGACTACCAAGCCATCTGTAAATGTGGTTCTACATATCCTAGTTACAGGGTGTTTCAAAAATGACCGGTATATTTGAAACGGCAATAAAAACTAAACGAGCAGCGATAGAAATACACCGTTTGTTGCAGTATGCTTGGGACAACAGTACATTTTCAGGCAGACAAACTTTCGAAATTACTGTAGTTACAATTTTCAACAACAGATGGCGCTACGGTCTGGGAAACTCTATAGTACGATATTTTCCACATATCCACCATGCGTAGCAATAATATGGCGTAGTCTCTGAATGAAATTACCCGAAACCTTTGACAACGTGTCTGGCGGAATGGCTTCACATGCAGATGAGATGTACTGCTTCAGCTGTTCAATTGTTTCTGGATTCTGGCGGTACACCTGGTCTTTCAAGTGTCCCCACAGAAAGAAGTCACAGGGGTTCATGTCTGGCGAATAGGGAGGCCAATCCACGCCGCTTCCTGTATGTTTCGGATAGCCCAAAGCAATCACACGATCATCGAAATATTCATTCAGGAAATTAAAGACGTCGGCCGTGCTATGTGGCCGGGCACCATCGTGCATAAACCACGAGGTGTTCGCAGTGTCGTCTACGGCAGTTTGTACCGCCACAAATTCACGAAGAATGTCCAGATAGCGTGATGCAGTAATCGTTTCGGATCTGAAAAATGGGCCAATGATTCCTTTGGAAGAAATGGCGTCCCAGACCAGTACTTTTTGAGGATGCAGGGACGATGGGACTGCAACATGGGGCTTTTCGGTTCCCCATATGCGCCAGTTCTGTTTATTGACGAAGCCGTCCAGGTAAAAATAAGCTTCGTCAGTAAACCAAATGCTGCCCACATGCATACCGCCATCATCAATCCTGTGCACTATATCGTTAGCGAATGTCTCTCGTGCAGCAATGGTAGCGGCGCTGAGGGGTTGCCGCGTTTGAATTTTGTATGGATAGAGGTGTAAACTCTGGCGCATGAGACGATACGTGGACGTTGGCGTCATTTGGACCGCAGCTGCAACACGGCGAACGGAAACCCAAGGCCGCTGTTGGATCACCTGCTGCACTAGCTGCGCGTTGCCCTCTGTGGTTGCCGTACGCGGTCGCCCTACCTTTCCAGCACGTTCATCCGTCACGTTCCCAGTCCGTTGAAATTTTTCAAACAGATCCTTTATTGTATTGCTTTTCGGTCCTTTGGTTACATTAAACCTCCGTTGAAAACTTCGTCTTGTTGCAACAACACTGTGTTCTAGGCGGTGGAATTCCAACACCAGAAAAATCCTCTGTTCTAAGGAATAAACCATGTTGTCTACAGCACACTTGCACGTTGTGAACAGCACACGCTTACAGCAGAAAGACGACGTACAGAATGGCGCACCCACAGACTGCGTTGTCTTCTATATCTTTCACATCACTTGCAGCGCCATCTGTTGTTGAAAATTGTAACTACTGTAATTTCGAAAGTTTGCCCGCCTGAAAATGTACTGTTGTCCCAAGCATATTGCAACAAACGGTGTATTTCTATCGCTGCTCGTTTAGTTTTTATTGCCGTTTCAGATATACCGGTCATTTTTGAAACACCCTGTATCTGTAACTGTTGTTCTAGATATCCTATTTAGTAAATAAAAACGCTGAAATAAGGAGGAATAAATACGTCTACCCGGGAAACTGCTCCACTCATTGTTGGACACGTGAAGTCCGCCTTATGTCAATGATGGTGGTCCAGTAGAGATACCAGACGGTGGAAACGTGCTGCGTCATGCATGGACCCCCGCACCATTCTGACAACCACATCATGAAGAACTATAGCCTCAAGGAGCTTAGGCGGTCAGTAGCTGTTCACCAAATACTGAACAGTGCATGGTGCTTACAAAACACAATTCAGTCCATTAATAGCACCTCAGAGGGGTGCGCTGTGATGATCGTCACCACCCCAGGACAGTACAGTCATTAGACGCTCGCCCGTTGAGTACGTGTGAGACACGAGAAGACACTGTCTAATTTTGTGCGTGTTGGCATCAGCACCATTTAACCCATTGCGATAGTTGGCGGTAGTAATGTGAACACTTTCCGCAGTATGATGTCTGACACCCCCAAGATCGTCTCATGTATCAGTGTACTGTAGCTCCAAGTCTAAACAATATGCAAAGGGCGTTCAAAAAGTTTTGCACAGTTGTCTCTTTTTTATTTTTTGCAGGAGGAAAATGAAATTTTTTGTTGACATACTTGGAACATTTAGGTATAAGTTGGTATACAAAAGTATTTTCTTTTATTTACAGGTGAGCCATAATGGACCGTGAAGTAGATGTCAGGTTGAGACAACGATTGAGTTCCTCTTCAAGACCGGCGATGACTGTGCCACATCGATTCACAGGAAGTTGCTCCCTGTTTTTTATGAGGGCACAGTGGATTGCAGCAGAGTCCAGCGGTGGTTTCAGATGGTTAAAGAAGGTGATTTCTCTCTATTGGCCAATCCATGATTCGGTAGACCAACGATGGCAGCGAGTGATGTGAATAAGGAGACCATTGATCAAATCATCCAAAATGACGGATGTGTGATGACACGACAGCTTGCTTAAATAATTCGTTTGTCATTGGGCAGTGTGGTATCACTGGTACAGACACTAGGGTACAGAAAAATTGCAAGACATCATGGTCTCCTGACCTTCATTGCTTACATATTCCGCCCTCACAATCATATTCCGCACATCAAGACGCTTCATTCGAACCCAAATTCGATGAGATAAAGTCAGTGTTGTATGAATTCATGTAAACGATATGCAAATAAGTGCGCACCGGGGCCGATATACTCGAGGCTGGTGTACACACACACATTAAAGACACAATGGTCACAAGAGATTTTAGTTCAGGAGAGGCGGACCGCACGCCAATGGGCTGGTCCCTTCAGAGGATGAGTCAACCTCGGCCGCCCGTGGAGCGGACAGCGTTTGCCCGAGTGAAAGGAAGAACAACCCCGTGTTCGACTTAAAAGCAAGTTCCGCTACATTGTGTGGGAGTGCCCAGCCTACATATTCTTTACTAACATAGCACGCAGTTTCAGAGGTTTTCACAGGGAGACAGCAAACGCCAAACGCGGATGCTACAGATTTCCCGATTGGTCGCCTTAAACGAAACGTCATTCTCCCGTTTTAGAAGAGCAATGCTGATTGGCATATGATATTCCTGATGCCTTGAGCTGAAGGAGTAATGGAAGAGACCGAAAGATATACCCCTTCGCATCTGGCGTGGAGAGGGACCATTCCATTGTCGCTCTTGGAGTGAGAACACGTAATGAGAGCGTGTGTGCTTGTACGTGTACTCAAAGAGCGAGGAACAAGTCTCTCCTCAGTACTTCACTGGGAGAGCACCTCTGTCGAGAGCAAATCAAAGTGCGACTCTATATTGAGTCCTTGCGATTAAGCGTTGTTCACTGTGCTGGCGGCCACACTTATTGTGCGGTGTGAACGGACAGAGTTATAGTTAAACGCCTGCGGGCGAATTTTTGAGTGGCATTGCGGTGGACTGGTTATCTGACCACTGTACCACGCCTGTAGACTAGGGGCAAATAGAAGTCTTTGACTTCATCAAGGCGTAGGGAGAGGTTGATTGGCGAAGGTCAATCCAGATAGAACGAGAGTTATCTTATTTGTCAGCAGCGAGCGGCGCAGACAGCAGTCATCGCAGCTTACGGTATTGTGTGCTACAGCTCTTGTGAGCCCCATATTTCCTCCACAACAGTACACTTCACTGCATTTCACACGCGACAGCCTCGACCGTGAGTAGCAACATTCTTACGGACAATTATTCAACTTGAGGAGGCGCGGCTCTCAGCCCTTCTGCCACGTCAATAACAAGCTTTGTATAGAAATTTCATCAGCGAATCCTATCCTTAAGAGGTAACTTCACATTCCGAAAAGAACCCGGAAACAACTTGTTCAGTTCATAACTAAAAGTGCTATTATGATTTCTCAGAATTTTTGCAAAATAATAATTTTCGTCAGTTTCATGTTTTTCTTACACTAACTAACACTACTCCAGTACCCAAGTATCCCACTAGTTACGTAAGAAATTTTGTGAATTTTTGTGTCATTTCCTTACAGCGACGACACTAGAAGATATTTATTGCTGAAAGTTTTTCAGGCATTTCTCTTTAGAATGTTAGGAGCGTCTGTCTACTTCTGTAGTAGTGTGAGGGTAGAAATTGCATCTTGCAGGAGCCACAGGGTAAAGGGCAAATCTCAGATTAATCCATTGACCAGAATGACACAATAGCACCCACACGCTCACAAAATCTCTGCACATTGGGCGCCTAGATTATTGACAAAAGAAATGAAAAGGATGAGGAGGGATATGCGGAAGGGTCTCACGAAAACCTTTGCTGAAGAGTGGAATCAGTGTTTGACGGCGTCATTACACATGATGAAACATGGTTGTCTTTGTCCGAACCTGAGAGCAAAACCCAATCCATGGCGTGGCTTCATCCGGGTTTCCCTCAGAAGAAGAAATGAAGACTTTCACGAACAGCAAACCGAAAGGTGATGGCCTCCTTTTTCTGGTATCAGTGTGGTGTCATTTTTATAGACTTTTTGGAACCTGTCTCTACAGTTAACCGGGACAGTTACTGTTTGTCATTGGACAAGCTGTGACGTGGCATCAAAACCGACAGACTACAGCTTCAGGGTCAGCTCATCAGACTACAGCATGGCAATGCAAGACCCCATACAGACCCTATGATGCAGGAGAGAATTAGGAAAATGGGTTGGAAAATTGTTCCTCATCCTCCCTACAGTCCGGACTTGGCTCCGTCTGATTTTTAACTCTTTGGTCGTCTGAAGGGCCACCTGCGTGGTAAAACATTTGATAGTGAGAAAGACCTTATTTCCTGTGTCAAGCGACGGTGTAAAAGTCAGTCCCTAGAATTTTACCAAAGTGTATTTATACCATGGAAAGAACGTTGGACTAGATGCGTCACAGCTGATAGAAGCTACATTGAGTAGGTTCTATATATAGCTAAATGTTCCAAGTATGTTCACAAAACATTTCATTCTCCTCCTGCAAAAAAGAAAAAAATTTGTAGTTGACAAAATGGTCTCACTCAGAAGAATCTGCAACACTCATCAATCGAAAATCAGAATGAGAAACTATTTGCTCTCCGATTAAACTTGCTTAAGCCTCGTGCAGAAGGGTGTCTTCGGTCCAGCATGTTTATTTCTCAGGTGCCTTCCAAAAGAACTGAAAAAAATAGTGTGATAATCCTCAAATCTTGAAATCTAAGTCGAAACGTCTCCTAGTGGCACACTCCTGGTATTCTGCAGAGGAATTTCTAATAGCAGCTGAAAACTTTACTCACTCTTTCACAATCATTTTCGTGTTTTAATAATTCTTTATTTTGTTCACAAATTTTCTAATCAGCATTCTGTCAACTGTGTATTCATTCTGTCTGTGAAGAAGTAGCTAAGGCTCGGATGATCTCACGGAACATCATACATAGAATAAAATTAAAAATAAATAGACAGTTGAATAATAATTGTGAGAATACAGTTCGGTTTATGCTTCTCCGTGTACGTTTCTCATTTTCCATTGGTTATGGTTGATTTGAATCTATAAACGCCGCATTGGCGCAGTAATCACTACTTACTACCCCAAGGCGCCAATAAGTACTCTCAATAGATAAGTTAGCGGAAAATTAGAAGAAAAAAATGACCTGTTGGCAGCAGTCCAAGGACGACATTGAGAGGCTAAAAATTAATATCAGGTTCTCCAGGCGGTGTCGGCCATCTGCACGCGTGGTCGTCGGCAGAGGAGAGCAGCTGATAGCTGACGGACTATTACTGGCCACATCTGCGCATTGTAACCGGAATTCACGCGCCAACGTTCGCTCGGGATGCGGGCATCCAGCGGCCGAGATGCGCCCCACCTCGCGCGCTGCGGACCACCTGCACTCGCCGAGTCACCGCTGCACCTGCTGGTCGTCGCCTCCGCGCA
This sequence comes from Schistocerca serialis cubense, assembly GCF_023864345.2. NCBI lineage: Eukaryota > Metazoa > Arthropoda > Insecta > Orthoptera > Acrididae > Schistocerca > Schistocerca serialis. The sequence goes on from NC_064643.1 coordinate 124,630,885, forward strand.
ACAGACACCGGCGCCCCAAGGGAACTGCGCAAACTAGACTCACCTGCGACACGCTGACTGACGGCGGCTATAATGGCAGAAATGAACCACTGTCGTCTTCCCGATGCGTTACCTAGGGCTTGAGAACGAAGAAGAAGACCTGTCGAGTTAAGCCAGTATTGGTCTGGGACGGTCTCGAGACGGTAACAGTCGGTCGGCCTTACCGTTCAGATTATTCGCTTGTATATCGCACTGAGACGAGTTCTGTAGCTTAGGACGAGAAAACGTTATCTTTTGTTGCACCTACGTGGGGCGTTCAATATGTAATGCAACACATTTTTTCCTCGACCAGTTCCGATTGAAAAAATGTGGAATTTTTTGTAGGATTTCGTGGGATATTCCCGCTTCAATCCTTTTAGTTCCACGAAGTGCCGGTAGGTGGCGGCGCTATATGTAGCCTTCAAAATGGCGTCTCTAACGGAGGTGAGTTCCAAGCAGAGAGCTGTCACTGAATTTCTTTCGGGAGAAAGCCACAGCATCACAGATATTCATACCGCTTGCAGGATGTCTACGGAGACCTGGCAGTGAACAAATGCAGGGTGAGTCGTTGGGGGAGGCGTCCGTCATTAGCTCAAGAATGTCGCCCAAACTCGTCAGATCGGAAACGTGCTGGCCTCATTCGAGGCGATCGATGGATCACAATCAGACATCTCACTGCTCAACTGGACGTCTCTGTTGATAGTGCTGACATACTACCCTAGCAGCTGGGTTACTCAAATGCGTGTGCCCACTGGTTCCCTCGCAGCTTAACACCATAAAGGGCAACGAAGGGCCATATCAGTGAGGTTATCGATGCAACAGGACGTCGTCTCGGACGCCGACGAGTAGAGTGGTACCGTGCGGGCAAATAGGCCCTCCCAACCAAGGTGGCGTAAGACCATCTCACTGAACGGAGAGTATGTTGCAAAATACGGCTATTAGCCAAAAGAGTGGGGAAGAATAGGCTGTATTGAAATCCTGAATAGCACCAAGCTGCTTTCAGAAAAAAAATTATTGCCTTACTTATTCAATGCTCCTAGTAGTTAGCCTTTGATCAGCACTATGAGGCGGAAGGGAGAATTAATCAGCGATACACTTCGTAAAAAAAATGACAAAAAATGACAAACAATGATGATTTTTTTTTCTATTCACGCTTGGAAGAGTGGAGGGCGATGTCATTTATGTAGTGAAGCTCGAGTAACTCGCCTCAGAGCTGTATCCTAATGCAGACGTCTTGCTCAATCGATGATCTAATGCCACCATTACTATCATCGTCAGATATCTGACATACTTTGTTGAATAAAGGCCTCCACTAAACTTTTCCATTAGATCTTCAGCTATAGTTGCCATGTTCCTTCTGCATGTTTTCTAACGTCATCCACACACCTGAAATGTTCGTTTTCTCCGTCCTCTCTCACCATAGAGAAGGCAGCAGAATACTTCCTCAGCCCACACATCACATATTCGCCTGGCCACATAGCCTGCACACCTACATTTCATTACTCACAATTACTTCTACTCCCGTCTATTCCCAGATCCATTTATTTTCCTGTCCCTCATTTTACGTCCCAAGATACACCATCACTGTGAGTGTTCTCACATAGATGTTTATTGTATCAGTGCAATAAATCGAAAATAGCAGTAAACACCAACTGTTAACATTCCTTTTCATGCACATAGAAAGTTTTGCTTTGAAAATCATTTCTACTCTGAGTGATTGAAAATTGGGGGAAGGCACTGTGATACGAACCTGTCATCGGTTGTAAAAGTCTATGACCTGGTTTGTAGAATTCGGTTCCTGACGACCCACACTAAAATCGGCGACTATCTTGGCCCACAGTGTTCGCAGATCGTGGTCTAGAGGCTAGCGTTGCTGCCTCTGGCTCACGGGGTCCCGGGTTCGATTCCCGGTCTGGTTGGGGGTTTTCTCTGCCCGGGGACTGGGTATTTGTGTTGTCCTCATCATACATCATCATCATTCGTGACAATGGCTCAATTGGACTGTGAAAAAATTGGGACTTATACGGGCACTGACGACTGCGTAGCTGAGCGCCACACAAACCAAACATCAGGGCCCTGATATCAGTTGTTCAAGACACTTGCGGTCGGCCTGTGCGGAGTTCTAAAAGTGTGGAAACATTGTCCCTGCGATACTGAAGCTCCGTCCTAGACACTGTCGACCTAGGAAACTGGCATTCTTTTGCGATCTACGATACGACATGACCCATGCATCTTGTACCGATTATCATCCCACGTTCAAAACACAGTCGGTCATTTCGCTTCGCGCTGCCGTGTTCTTTACACTCCTGGCTGCAAAGCGATTTCTCGGGTACAGCGTCTACACTCATACCATACGCAGCATCTAGACGTGGCATTTGAGTGTCACACAAGCCACACCTTCAAATGGGACGTTCCTTCTCGTGACTTCTGTGTTCCTCAGCTGAGGCCACTTTTACTCTTCTGTTTATTTGTTTTGTCATTCGTGCAGTCATTGCCTTCAAATTTTAAAGCTCATCCAACTCAACTTCTTTTTTTAAAAATAAAAAAATTCGAATTTGGGCAACTTAGGACCACGGAAACAGCTGATTTATGACATTTTTTCTTTTGTTTTGGCTTCCCAATACTTCCTCTCTGTTGTTGATTCTTTCTTCTTGAAACGCCTGACTTTTCGTGTCCTTGCCTTTCTCTGTTTCATATGACATTGTTTATTTTCAACTCTTACAGATCTTTCTTTAACTTGTATAAACCCGGAAATTTTGGATTTTGGGTTTTTTGGCAAAGAAGCTGAACATTTTTTTTCTGTCAGAGTCTTGTTATCCATTCTTTATAAGTGACCATCTCGTCACAGAGATCTCATTCTTTAACACAATGTAGCCACGGTTTAACAGCAGTGTAAATGCAGTTATAGTTGGGCTCTTCCTACGACACACTCTGTCATGTTCGATTTGAGATTTCTGTGTTGATACTGGAACCACGTACAATACGTCAACCTATTTCTTAGAATGTGTTTTTTTTTTATCGTTACCTGTGTGCGTTTGCGTGTGTGTGTGTGTGTGTGTGTAGTTGAACAACATACGCTCATACGGGTAACCCCTCTAAGTGGGTTTAATGTTTTACTAAACACATATTAAGGGGGGTGAGACGTCAAATGGGCCGAGTTGAAGCAGGAGAGGTTCCACAGGACATTTTAATTTCCACTGTCTATACTTTTACAAGTAAATTCATAAAACTTTGTCGGCATGACCAGGAAAGATTCAGGGTTCACACTCGTAGCAGCGGAAGTTCAAAAACATAACAAAATAATTTTTTTTTACATGTGAAATTTCATGATTTTTTCACTTACTATTGGCTGCATTTGTTGCTATAGGTACACTTTCCTTCATAAGTAAGAGAGACTGTTCGATGAATTTTGCACAGCATACAAACCATACGTACAGGTGTCTGAAACTCTAGAATCTATTTAATTTACGAAAAAATTAATGAGCTCCTACATTTTAAACTTTATGTTTAGAAAAAAATCAAATTTTGTAGTTAATTATCTCAATTTTTACCACATTTTTTAATAGATTTGGAAAATTCTAGAGTTTCATACTCCTGTAAGTATGGTTTGTATGCTGTGCAAAATTAATCAAAGAGTCTCTTACTTGTGAAGAAAAATGTACCTATAGCAACGAATGCAGCCAACAGTAAGTGAAAAAATGATGAAATTTCATATCTAAAAAAAATTTATTTTGTTGTGTTTTTGCACTTTCAAAATGGTTCAAATGGTTCTGAGCACTATGCGACTTAACTTCTGAGGTCATCAGACGCCTAGAACTTAGAACTAATTAAACCTAACTAACCTAAGGACATCACACACATCCATGCCCGAGGCAGGATTCGAACCTGCGACCGTAGCGGTCGCTCGGCTCCAGACTGTAGCGCCCAGAACCGCACGGCCACTCCGGACGGCTTTTTTGCACTTTCATTGCTATGAGTGTGAATCCTGAATCTTTCCTGGTCATGCTGACAAAGGTTTATGAATTTATTTGTAAAAGTGTAGACAGTAGAAAATAAAATGTCCTGTGGTGCCTCTCCTGCTCCAAGTCGGCCCGTTTGACGTCCTACCCCCCCCCCCCCCCCCTCCCCTTAACTACCAAGATAGTAGCACAGATACCATACGTTATCCATCTGATCTGAAGTCGGAAAAACGCCATAATCCTTTGTAGGATGTGCTAACTACATTGTACACTGCAGCGCTATTTAAAAAAAATAGTACTCTCTTTCCTTATACAGGGTGTTACAAAAAGGTACGGCCAAACTTTCAGGAAACATTCCTCAAACACAAAGAAAGAAAATATGTTATGTGGACATGTGTCCGGAAATGCTTACTTTCCATGTTAGAGCTCATTTTATTACTTCTCTTCAAATCAGATTAATCATGGAATGGAAACACGCAGCAACAGAACGTAACAGCATGACTTCAAACACTTTGTTACAGGAAATGTTCAAAATGTCCTCCGTTAGCGAGGATACATGCATCCAATCTCCGTCGCATGGAATCCCTGATGCGCTGATGCAGCCCTGGAGAATGGCGTATTGTATCACAGCCGTCCACAATACGAGCACGAAGAGTCTCTACATTTGGTGCCGGGGTTGCATAGGCATGAGCTTTCAAATGCCCCCATAAATGAAAGTCAAGAGGGCTGAGGTCAGGAGAGCGTGGAGGCCATGGAATGGGTCCGCCTCTACCAATCCATCGGTCACCGAATCTGTTGTTGAGAAGCGTACGAACACTTCGACTGAAATGTGCAGGAGCTCCATTGTGCATGAACCACATATTGTGTCGTACTTGTAAAGGCACATGTTCTAGCAGCACAGGTAGAGTATCCCGTATGAAATCATGGCGGTGAATCGAGGAAGTACAGTACATACTGACGAAACTAAAATGAGCTCTTACATGGAAGTTAAGCGTTTACGGACACATGTCCACATAACATCTTTTCTTTATTTGTGTGTGAGGAATGTTTCCTGAAAGTTTGGCCGTACCTTTTTGTAACACCCTGTATATCTAACTCTATTCGTTTTTACCGTATGTCTTCCGCTGCGGTGTTTCGGTCGCCAGTAACCTGTGCCACGCATTACGGCAGTGCAAAAGTACGAGGGTAATCACAAAAGTAAGATCTCCTATTTTTTATAGGCACATAGACCTGTTTATTTCTACAATGGTTTACATCAGTTTACAGCTTGAACATTTAGCTATTTTTCGACATAGTCACCATTTCTATCGATGCATTTTTGTAGACGCTGTGGCAGTTTCTGTATGCCCATGTCATACCTGCTCGCCGCCATGCTGTTCAGAAAGCTATGAACCTCTTCTTTCACCCCGTTGTCGGAGCTGAATCGCTGGGACCACAATTAACGCTGACAGGTACTGTCAGACTCTGAAAAAACTCAAACAGGCAATTCAGAACCGGAGAAGAGGAATGTTGAGCAAGGGCGTACACATTCTCCATGACAACGCTCGCCCACACATCGCTCGGCATATCGTTGCTCTCCTGTAACAGTTTCAGTGGAACATAATCACCCAACCACCTTATAGTCCTGACTTGGCTCCCAGTGACTATCACCTGTTCCCAAGGTTAAAAGAACATTTGGCTGGAAAGCGATTCAGCTCCGACGACGTGGTGAAAGAAGAGGATCATAACTTTCTGAACAGCATCGCGGCGAGCTGGTATGACATGGGCATACAAAAACTACCACAGTGTCTACAAAAACGCATCGACAGAAATGGTGACTATTGCGAAAAATAGCTAAATGTTCAAGCTGTAACCTGATGTAAACCACTGTAGAAATAAACAGGTATATGTACTTATAAAAAAATAAGAAACCTTAATATTTTTATAAAAAAATAGGAGACCCTAATTTTGGGATTAACCTCGTACGAATATGAACAGAAGTTGAACGATATGTTGATACAAGATATAGCAGATGTTGTTAAATGCGTATTCTTCAGTCTCTCGAAACTGTACTTACACAAAAGCATTAAAATGAAAGTTTCAATATCGATATAACGTTGCTGGAGCGATACGAGGACCGTACATTTTTAATACTTTCTTTAGAATTCTTTAATGCTATTTATACGTCTGTTGCAATTTTCCTTGGATACTTATTTCTTACACTTTGTTTTGGTTATTAGTTACTGAATTAACAGTTCAGAACACACTTCCCTTTTCTTCAGTGCTCGGGATTCTAAGTGCAGTCTCTGTCCAGAAAAGGGATCTTCCTACTGTTGAGTCAGTAAAATGGTTTCAACAGCCACCGTTAAGACTGACATCTGGCAACTAGTCAGGACGCAGTGATACGTCTGAAATCTTTGAAACTTCAGCATAATTGCAGAGTGAAGTGTGGTAGGCTTGCACTGAGGTGATAAAAGTCATGGGGTACTTCCTAATATCGTGTCGGACCTGTTTTTCCCTTCGTGGCATGGGCATGCCTCTCGACGTGGCATGGGCTCAACAAGTAGAGCCGGCAACGGCGGCCGAGCGGTTCTAGGCGCTTCAGTCCGGAACCGCGCGACTGCTACGGTCGCAGGTTCGAATCCTGCCTCAGGCATGGATGTGTGTGATGTCCTTAGGTTAGCTAGGTTTAAGTAGTTCTAAGTTCTAGGGGACTGATGACCTCAAATGTTAATTCCCATAGTGCTCAGAGCCATTTGAACCATCAACAAGTCTCCTGCAGAAATATTGAACCATGCTGCCTCTGTAGCCGTCTATAAACGCGAAAGTGTGGCCGTTGCAGAATTCTGTCTTCTCGTTACGTCCCATAAATGTTGGATGGGATTCATGCCAAGCGGTGTGGATGACCAAATCAAAAAAAAAGTCAGTGAATTCCTAAGGGACGAAGCTGCTGAGGTCATCGGTCCCTATACTCACACACTACTTAAAATAACTTATGCTAAGAACAACACATACACCCATGCCCGTGGGGGACTCGAACCTCCGGTAGGAGTGGCCGCGCAATCCGTGACATGGCGCCTGAAACCACGCGGCCATTCCGCGTGGCGATGACCAAATCATTCACTCGAACTGTCTACAATGTTCTTAAAACCAGTTGCAAACAATTGTGGCCCTGTAACTTGGAGCATTGTCACCCATAAAAGTTCCATCGCTGCTTGGTTGCAGCGAACATAACCATTTCTAGCCAATGATCGGTTTTGTTGGACCAGAGGACCCAGTCCATTCCATGTAAACGCAGCCCTTACCATTATGGAGCCACCACCAGCTCCACAGCGTCTTGTTGATAACCTGGGTTCACGGCCCCTTGGCATCTGCGCCACACTCGAAGCCTACCATCAGCTCTTACCAACTGAAACCGGGGTTCATCTGACCAAGCCACGGTTTTCCAATCGTCCAGGACTCAACAGACGTGGTAAGGAGCCCAGGAGAGGCGCTAGAGGCTACGTCATGCTGTTAGCAAAGGCACTCGCGAGGGACGCCTGCTGTCGCAGCTTATTAACGCCAAATTTTCCTGCACTGCACTCACGGATACGTTTGTAGTACGTCCCACATGGACTTCTGCGATTGTTTTACGCAGCGTGTATAATTCTATGGAAATGCCGCTCCTCTCGGTTGTTAAGTGAAGGTCGTCGGCCACTACGTTGTCCGTGGTGAAACACTGTATTCTTGACACACTTTTGACACTGTCGATCTCGGAATATTGATCTGCCTAACGATTTCCGAAATGGAATGTCCCATGCGTCAAGCTCCAACTACCATTTCGCATTCAAAATCTGTTAATTCCTGCCTAGCAGCTATAATCACGTCAGCCGGCCGCGGTGGTCTTGCGGTTCTAGGCGCTGCAGTCCGGAACCGCGGGACTGCTACGGTCGCAGGTTCGAATCCTGCCTCGAGCGTGGATGTGTGTGACGTCCTTAGGTTAGTTAGGTTTAAGTAGTTCTAAGTTCTAGGGGACTGATGACCTAAGATGTTAAGTCCCATAGTGCTCAGAGCCATTTGAACCATAATCACGTCGGAAACCTTTTCGTATAAATCAACTGAGTCAAATGACAGCTCTGCCTGTGCACTGCCCTTTCATACCTCGTGTACACGATACTACCACCATCTGTATACGTGCATATCACTATCCCATGCCTTTTTTCACCTCAGTGTGTATAAAATGGTTCAAATGGCTCTAAGCACTATGTGACTTAACATCTGCGGTCATCATCCCCTAGAACTTAGAACTACTTAAACCTAACTAACCTAAGGACATCACACACATCCATGCCCGAGGCAGGATTCGAACCTGCGACTGTAGAGGTAGCGCGGTTCCGGACTGAAGCGCCTAGAACCACTCGGCCACAGCGGCCGGTTCAGTGTGTTAGGCACAATATCATGTTTAAGAGAGTATAGTAACAGAATGCAATCGAAGCCTTTGAATACAGTGTTAAAGAAGGATGTCAAAACTTAGGTTGACTGATAAGAAATGAGGAGCCTCACCGCAGAATCGGAGAGGAAAGGAGCATGTGGAAAACGTCGACAGGTACAGGATGAGAGGACATTTGTTAAGACATCAAGGAATAACTTTTATGATAGTTGAGAGAGCTGCAGAGGCTAAAAACAGTAGGGGAAGGCAGAAATTGAAGTATATCCAAAAAACAATTGAGGTAAAAGGTTGCAGAAGCTACTACAAGATGAAGAGGTTGGTACAACAGAGGAATTCGTGAGGGAATAAATCAAACCAGGCAGAAAATTGGATCGACAACAAAAATTTAAATGAAAAATAAAGAAATAAAAGCAGCATATTCTGGACTAAAGAGTAAAAAATACTAAGTCACTTTCTACTGTATCGTCTTTGAGAATAGCTACCGAAACTATCAATGTTCGATATTCATACCCAGTCAACTCTTTTCCTTTCTTTATAGTTCTCACTGTTACATATGGAAAAACCCTAAATTATTGCACAAACTTTTGTCTGCAACAAGTTCATTAGAGACCACACACTATCACGTTTGCGCCAAGGTAGTTGAAAAAGCAGGTGTCGCCCAGTTAAAGGGATCGTGCGAGTATAGCTTCAAACGACGTCTCGTAAGCCCATTCCGACTTATATAAACATTTTGCTGCTGTTTGGAGGGGAGGTACCTCGCTACTGAGGCGAGACGTTTCTGGCGATTACAGAAGTCGTTGGTGGGCTCCACAGTAGTGGTGATACACAGCCAGACGCCTGTCTGCTAATAGCCTGTGATCAGAAGCTGGGCCCTAAGTACTGACTCGGCAGAGCGCCATACATTTTGAGGATGCGAAGCGCTGCTGGCAGGACCTCCCAGGACGCGGCTGTCCAGGAGAGGGCGGGCCGAGACGGGGCTGGCGGGCTACCTGCCTAGTGAAGGTCGCGAGCGCGTCTCCCAAACCAAAAGTAAGGGCAAATATCGCCGTGCTTTACAAAGCGTGTTTGACTACTGTGCGAACAAACGAGAGGAGAGAGTGTTTAAGTGAGTCCCATCCCATTACCTATAGTGTGACAATTATTAACTATATGAAGAAACCCTCCCCCATCAATCATGGACCTTGCCGTTGGTGTGGAGGCCTGCGTGCCTCCACGATACAGACAGCCGTACCGTAGGTGCAACCACAACGGCGGGGTATCTGTTGTGGCTCCTGAAGAGGGGAAGCAGTTTTTCCAGTAGTTGCAGGAGCAACAGTCTGGATGATTGACTGATCTGGCCTTGTAACACTGACCAAAACCGCCTTGCTGTGCTGGTACTGCGAATGGCTGAAAGCAAGGGGAAACTGCAGCCGTAATTTTTCCCGAGGGTATGCAGCTTCACTGTATGTTTCCAATCCCAAAGAAAGCAGGTGTGAAAATTACCGAACTATCACTATAATAAGCCAGGGCTGCAAAATACTAACACGGATTCTGTACAGACGAATGGAAAAACTGGTAGAAGCCGACCTCGGGGAAGATCAGTTTGGATTCCGTAGAAATGTTGGAACACGTGAGGCAATACTGACCTTACGACTTATCTTAGAAAATAGATTAAGGAAACGCAAACTACGTTTCTAGCATTTGTAGACTTAGAGAAAGCTTTTGACAATGTTGACTGGCATACTCTCTTTCAAATTCTGAAGGTGGCAGGGGTAAAATACGGGGAGCGAAAGGCTATTTACAATTTGTACAGAAACCAGATATCAGTTATGAGAGTCGAGGGACACGAAAGGGAAGGAGTGGTTGGGTAGGGAGTGAGACAGGGTTGTAGCCTCTCCCCGATGTTATTTAATCTGTATATTGAGCAAGCTGTAAAGGAAACGAAAGAAAAATTCGGAGTAGGAATTAAAATCCATGGAGAAGAAATAAAAACTTTGAGGTTCGCCGATGACATTGTAATTCTGTCAGAGACAGCAAAGGACCTGGAATAGCAGCTGAACGGAATGGACAGTGTCTTGAAAGGAGGAGATTAGATGAACATCAACAAAGCAAAACGAGGATAATGGAATGTAGTCGAATTAAATCGGGTGATGCTCAGGGAATTAGATTAGGAAATGAGACGCTTAAAGTAGTAAATGAGTTTTGCTATTTCGGGAGCAAAATAACTCATGATGGTCGAAGTAGAGGGTATATAAAATGTAGACTGGCAATGGCAAGGAAAGAGTTTCTGAAGAAGAGAAATTTGTTGACATCGAGTATAGATTTAAGTGGCAGGAAGTCGTTTCTAAAAGTATTTGTATGGAGTGTGGTCATGTATGAAAGTGAAACGTGGACGATAAATAGTTTGGACAAGAAGAGAACAGAAGCTTTCGAAATATGGTGTTACAGAAGAATGCTGAAGATTAGATGGGTAGATCACATAACTAATTATGAGGTACTGAATAGAATTGGGGAGAAGATAAATTTGTGGCACACCTTGACTAGAAGATGGGATCGGTTGCTAGGGCATGTTCTGAGGCATCAAGGGATCACCAATGTAGTATTGGAAGCCAGAGTAAAAATCGTAGAGGGAGACCAAGAGATGAATACACTAAGCAGATTCAGAAGGATGTAGGTTGCAGTAGGTAATGGGAGAGGAAGAAACTTGCACAGGATAGAGTAGCACGGAGAGCTGCATCAAACCACTTTCTGGACTAAAGACCACAACAACAACATGAAAAAACATAAATTAGTTACAAACTAAGGCCTGCACACCCTTTATTCAATATGTAAACGTCACTGCAGATATTCTAATTTAGGTTATGAGATGTTCGATATGCCTGCCATCATTGGCAATGATGCGCAGACGAATGGCGAAATTCTTCACGACCCGCCGAAGTGTCGGGACATTGATGCTATCGATGACCTCCTGAATGGCTGTTTTCAGCTCAGCAGTGATTTTTGGGTTATTTCTGTACACCTTGTCTTTAATAAAGTCCCACAAAAGGAGTCCCATGTGTTGAGACCCGGAGATTTTTTTTTTTTTTTTTTTTTTTTTTTTGTCATCAGTCTACTGACTGGTTTGATGCGGCCCGCCACAAATTGCTTTCCTGTGCTAACCTCTTCATCTCAGAGTAGCACTTACAACCTACGTCCTCAATTGTTTGCTTGACGTATTCAAATCTCTGTCTTCCTCTACAGTTTTTGCCCTCTACAGTTCCCTCTAGTACCATGGAAGTCATTCCCCCATGTCTTAGCAGATGTCCTATCATCCTGTCCCTTCTCCTTATCAGTGTTTTCCACATATTCCTTTCCTCTCCGATTCTGCGTAGAACCTCTTCATTCCTTACCTTATCAGTCCACCTAATTTTCAACATTCCTCTATAGCACCACATCTCAAATGCTTCGATTCTCTTCTGTTCCGGTTTTCCCACAGTCTATGTTTCACTACCACACAGTGCTGTACTCCAGACGTACATCCTCAGAAATTTCTTCCTCAAATTAAGGCCGGTATTTGATATTAGTAGACTTCTCTTGGCCAGAAATTCCTTTTTTACCATGGCGAGTCTGCTTTTGATGTCCTCTTTGCTCCGTCCGTCATTGGTTATTTTACTGCCTAGGTAGCAGAATTCCTTAACTTCATTGACTTCGTGACCATCAATCCTGATGTTAAGTTTCTCGCTATTCTCATTTCTCCTACTACTCATTACCTTCGTCTTTCTTCGATTTACTCTCAAACCATACTGTGTACTCATTAGACTGTTCAGTCCGTTCAGCAGATCATTTAATTCTTCTTTACTTTCACTCAGGATAGCAATGTCATCAGCGAATCGTATCATTGATATCCTTTCACCTTGTCTTTTAATTCCACTCCTGAACCTATCTTTTATTTCCATCATTGCTTCCTCGATGTACAGATTGAAGAGTAGGGGCGAAAGGCTACAGCCTTGTCTTACACCCTTCTTAATACGAGCACTTCGTTCTTGATCTTCCACTCTTATTATTCCCTCTTGGTTGTTGTACATATTGTATATGACCCGTCTCTCCCTATAGCTTACCCCTACTTTTTTCAGAATCTCGAACAGCTTGCACCATTTTATATTGTCGAACGCTTTTTCCAGGTCGACAAATCCTATGAAAGTGTCTTGATTTTTCTTTAGCCTTGCTTCCATTATTAGCCGTAACGTCAGAATTGCCTCTCTCGTCCCTTTACTTTTCCTAAAGCCAAACTGATCGTCACCTAGCGCATTCTCAATTTTCTTTTCCATTCTTCTGTATATTATTCTTGCGAGCAGCTTCGATGCATGAGCTGTTAAGCTGATTGTGCGATAATTCTCTCACTTGACAGCTCTTGCCGTCTTCGGAATTGTGTGGATGATGCTTTTCCGAAAGTCAGATGGTATATCGCCAGACTCATATATTCTACACACCAACGTGAATAGTCGTCTTGTTGCCACTTCCCCCAATGATTTTAGAAATTCTGATGGAATGTTATCTATCCCTTCCGCCTTATTTGACCGTAAGTCCTCCAAAGCTCTTTTAAATTCCGATTCTAATACTGGATCCCCTATCTCTTGTAAATCGACTCCTGTTTCTTCTTCTATCACATCAGACAAATCTTCACCCTCATAGAGGCTTTCAATGTATTCTTTCCACCTATCTGCTCTGTCCTCTGCATTTAACAGTGGAATTCCCGTTGCACTCTTAATGTCACCAAAGGTTGTTTTGACTTTCCTCTATGCTGAGTCTGTCCTTCCGACAATCATATCTTTTTCGATGTCTTCACATTTTTCCTGCATCCATTTCGTCTTAGCTTCCCTGCACTTCCTATTTATTTCATTCCTCAGCGACTTGTATTTCTGTATTCCTGATTTTCCCGGAACATGTTCAACTTCCTCCCTTCATCAATCAACTGAAGTATTTCTTCTGTTACCCATGGTTTCTTCGCAGCTACCTTCTTTGTACCTATGTTTTCCTTCCCAACTTCTGTGATGGCCCTTTTTAGAGATGTCTATTCCTCTTCAACTGTACTGCCTACTGCGCTATTCCTTATTGCTGTATCTATAGCGTTAGAGAACTTCAAACGTGTCTCGTTATTCCTTAGTACTTCCGTATCCCACTTCTTTGCGTATTGATTCTTCCTGACTAATGTCTTGAACTTCAGCCTACTCTTCATTACTACTATATTGTGAACTGAGTCTATATCTGCTCCTGGGTACGCCTTACAATCCAGTATCTGATTTCGGAATCTCTGTCTGACCATGATGTAATCTAATTCAAACCTTCCCGTATCTCCCGGCCTTTTCCAAGTATACCTCCTCCTCTTGTGATTCTTGAACAGGGTATTCGCTATTACTAGCTGAAACTTGTTACAGAACTCAATTAGTCTTTCTCCTCTTTCATTCCTTGTCCCAAGCCCATATTCTCCTGTAACCTTTTCCTCTACTCCTTCCCCTACAACTGCATTCCAGTCTCCCATGACTATTAGATTTTCGTCCCCCTTTACATACTGCATTACCCGTTCAATATCCTTATACACTTTCTTTATCTGTTCATCTTCAGCTTGCGACGTCGGCATGTATACCTGAACTATCGTTGTCAGTGTTGGTCTGCTGTCGATTCTGATTAGAACAACCCGGTCACTGAACTGTTCACAGTAACACACCCTCTGCCCTACCTTCCTATTCATAACGCATCCTACACCTGTTATACCATTTTCTGCTGCTGTTGATATTACCCGATACTCATCAGACCAGAAATACTTGTCTTCCTTCCACTTCACTTCACTGACCCCTACTATATCTAGATTGAGCCTTTGCTTTTCCCTTTTCAGATTTTCTAGTTTCCCTACCACGTTCAAGCTTCTGACATTCCAAGCCCCGACTCGTAGAACGTTATCCTTTCGTTGATTATTCAATCTTTTTCTCATGGTAACCTCCCCCTTGGCAGTCCCCTCCCGGAGATCCAAATGGGGGACTATTCCGGAATCTTTTGCCAATGGAGAGATCAACATGACACTTCTTCAAATACAGGCCACATGTCCTGTGGATACACGTTACGTGTCTTTAATGCAGTGGTTTCCATTGCCTTCTGCATCCTCATGTCGTTGATCATTGCTGATTCTTCCGCCTTTAGGGGCAATTTCCCACCCCTAGGACAAGAGAGTGCCCTGAACCTCTATCCGCTCCTCCGCCCTCTTTGACAAGGCCGTTGGCAGAATGAGGCTGACTTCTTATGCCGGAAGTCTTCGGCTGCCAATGCTGATTATTTATCAAAATTTAGGCAATGGCGGGGATCGAACGCGGGACCGAAGACGTTTTCACTATGAATCAAAGACGCTACCCCTAGACCACGGGTACCGGAGAATATGGCGGCCAATCGAGGCCCATGCCAGTGGCCTCTGCGGATCACAGAGCCAGAATGCTGTCCCTGTGGTGCTCCCCAGGACATCAAACACTCTCCTGCTCCGATGGGGCGGAGCTCCCTCTTGCATGAACCACATCTTGTCGAAATCAGGCCACTTTGGATAATGAGGATGAAATCGTCTTCTGAAACGTTCACGTACCGTTCGGAAGCCAGCGTGCCATCAAGGAATATCGCACAGATTATTCCGTGACTGTGACTGGACATTATACACCACTCAGTCAACCGTTGAGGGTGAAGGAACCTCCCGATCGTGAAATTGGGATTTTCAGTCCCTCAAATCCTCCACTTCTGCTTACTGACTAGCCCATCCAATTGAAAGTGGGCTTCGTTGCTAAACTACAGCATATTCACATCAGAGTCTTGTCTGCGGACAATAGTGTCGGCGAAACACAACCACCCCATGGACCTGGTGCCTACTGGCTGATAAGTTTGAATTTTGTGTGGGAAGAGATGCAGGTCTTCAACAACCATTTTTTCGCAGTGCCCCCTGTTTATTCAAACCTGTTATGCAGTTCG
Organism: Schistocerca serialis cubense; assembly: GCF_023864345.2. NCBI lineage: Eukaryota > Metazoa > Arthropoda > Insecta > Orthoptera > Acrididae > Schistocerca > Schistocerca serialis. The sequence continues at coordinate 124,646,230 of NC_064643.1, forward strand.
TCTTTTCGATTTCCTGGGACTAGTTTGAAATACAGCGCGTGTCTTCTCGATGTTTCCGGGTGTTTCACCCTTTTTGGACGACCGACATTGCCAACACTGTAATCACGAACAATATCCATTCTCTTATTAAACTAGTGAATCAGAGTATTTGACCAGTTGCCTTCACCTTGAACTTGGTCGCAAATTTCATTTGAGCCGCGGTTGGGCTGTTACTGCTCGCATAGTAGCACTTCACAAGCGCTATACGTTCAGGCACGCTGTACCGTGACATTTTCACGTGCAAACAACCGAAAACAACAAAGGACGTGGGCATACACATACTAATTCCCATAATTCCCCGCGGTCAACCGTGCAGTTTGAACGTCCTAACGCAAACCGTTCAGAAGTTATTATGATTTTATTTAATGTTGTTGTTGTGGTCTTCAGTCCTGAGACTGGTTTGATGCAGCTCTCCATGTTAATCTATCCTGTACAAGCTCCTTCATCTGCCAGTACCTACTGCAACCTACATCCTTCTGAATCTGCTTAGTGTATTCATCTCTTGGTCTCCCTCTACGATTTGTACCTTTCACGCTGCCCTCCAATGCTAAATTTGTGATCCCTTGATGCCTCAGGACATGTCCTACCAACCGATCCCTTCTTCTAGTCAAGTTGTGCCACAAACTTCTCTTCTCCCCAATCCTATTCAATACCTCCTCATTAGTTACGTGATCTACCCACCTAATCTTCAACATTCTTCTGTAGCACCGCATTTCTAAAGCTTCTACTCTCTTCTTGTCCAAACTATTTATTGTCCATGTTTCACTTCCACACATGGCTACACTCCATACAAATACTTTCAGGAACGACTTCCTGACATTTAAATTTATACTCGATGAGAACAAATTTCTCTTCTTCAGAAAAGCTTTCCTTGCAATTGCCAGTCTACATTTTATATCCTCTCTACTTCGATCATCATCAGTTATTTTGCTCCCAAAATCGCAAAACTCATTTACTACTTTAAGTGTCTCATTTCCTAATCTAATTCCCTCATCATCACCCGACGTAATTCGACTACATTCCATTATCCTCGTTTTGCTTTTGTTGATGTTCATCTTATACACTCCTTTCAAGACACTGTCCATTCCGTTCAACTGCTCTTCCAAGTCCTTTGCTGTCTCTGACAGAATTACAATGTCATCGGCGAACCTCAAAGTTTTTATTTCTTCTCCCTGGATTTTAATACCTACTCCGAATTTTTCTTTTAGTTACCTTTACTGTTTGCTCAATATACAGATTGAATAACATCGGGGAGAGGCTACAACCCTGTCTCACTCCCTTCCCTCTCATACCCCTCGACTCTTATGACTGCCATCTCGTTTCTGTACAAATTGTAAATAGCCTTTCGCTCCCTGTATTTTACCCCTGCCACCTTTAGAATTTGAAAGAGAGTAGTCTTGTCAACATTGTCAAAAGCTTTCTCTAAGTCTACAAATGCTAGAAACGTAGGTTTGCCTTTCCTTAATCTTTCTTCTAAGATAAGTCGTAACGTCAGTATTGCCTCACGTGTTCCAACATTTCTACGGAATCCAAACTGATCTCCCCCGAGGTCGGCTTCTACCAATTTTTCCATTCGTCTGTAAAGAATTCGCATTAGTATTTTGCAGCTGTGACTTATTAAACTGATAGTTCGGTAATTTTCACATCTGTCAAGACCTGCTTTCTTTGGGATTGGAATTATTGTATTCTTCTTGAAGTCTGAGGGTATTTCGCCTGTCTCGTACATCTTGCTCACCTGATGGTAGAGTTTTGTCAGGACTGGCTCTCCCAAGGCCGTCAGTAGTTCTAATGGAATGTTGTCTACTCCCGGGGCCTTGTTTCGACTCAGGTCTTTCAGTGCTCTGTCAAACTCTTCTCGCAGTATCGTATCTCCCACTTCATCTTCATCTACATCCACTTCCATTTCCATAATATTGTCCTCAAGTACATCGCCCTTGTATAGACCCTCTATATACTCCTTCCACCTTTCTGCTTTCCCCTCTTTGCTTTGAGCTGGGTTTCCATCTGACCTCTTGATATTCATACAAGTGGCTCTCTTTTCTCCAAAGGTCTCTTAAATGTTCATGTAGGCTGTATCTATCTTACCCCTAGTGAGATAAGCCTCTACATCCTTACATTTGTCCTCTAGCCATCCCTGCTTAGCCATTTTGCACTTCCTGTCGATCTCATTCTTGAGAAGTTTGTATTCCTTTTTGCCTGCTTCATTTACTGCGTTTTTATATTTTCTCCTTTCATCAATCAAATTCAATATTTCTTCTGTCACCCAAGGATTCCTACTTGCCCTAGTCTTCTTACCTACTTGATCCTCTGCTGCCTTCACTACTTCATCCCTCAAAGCTACCCATTCTTCTTCTACTGTTCTTCTTTCCCCCATTCCTGTCAATTGTTCCCTTATGCTCTCCCTGAAACTCTGTACAACCTCTGGTTTAGTCAGTTTATCCAGGTCCCATCTCCTTAATTTCCCATCTTTTTGCAATTTCTGTAGTTTTAATCTACAGTTCATAACCAATAGATTGTGGTCAGAGTCCACATCTGCCCCTGGAAATGTCCTACAATTTAAAACCTGGCTCCTAAATCTCTGTCTTACCATTATATAATCTATCTGATACCTTTTAGTATCACCAGGATTCTTCCATGTATACAACCTTCTTTTATGATTCTTGAACCAAGTGTTAGCTATGATTAAGTTATGCTCTGTGCAAAATTCTACCAGACGGCTTCTTCTTTCATTTCTTAGCCCCAATCCATATTCACCTACTATGTTTCCTTCTCTCCCCTTTCCTACTCTCGAATTTCAGTCACCCATGACTATTAAATTTTTGTCTCCCTTCACTACCTGAATAATTTCTTTTATCTCATCGTACATTTCTTCAATTTCTTCGTCATCTGCAGAGATAGTTGGCATATAAACTTGTACTACTGTAGTAGGCATGGGCTTCGTATCTATCTTGGCCACTATGATACGTTCACTATGCTGTTTGTAGTAGCTTACCCGCACTCCTATTTTTTTAGTTATTATTAAACCTACTCCTGCATTACCCCTATTTGATTTTGTATTTATAACCCTGTATTCACCTGACCAGACGTCTTGTTCCTCTGCCATCGAACTTCACTAATTCCCACTATATCTAACTTTAACCTATCCATTTCCCTTTTTAAATTTTCTAACCTACCTGCCCGATTAAGGGATCTGACATTCCACGCTCCGATGCGTAGAATGCCAGTTTTCTTTCTCCTGATGACGACGTCCTCTTGAGTAGTCCCCGTCGGAGATCCGAATGGGGGACTATTTTACCTCCGGAATATTTTACCCAAGAGGACGCCATCATCATTTAACCATACAGTAAAGCTGCATGCCCTCGGGAAAAATTACGGCTGTAGTTTCCCCTTGCTTTCAGCTGTTCGCAGTACCACAACAGCAAGGCCATTTTGGTTAATGTTACAAGGCCAGATCAGTCAATCATCCAGACTGTTGCCGCTGCAACTATTGAAAAGGCTGCTGCCCCTCTTCAGGAACCACACGTTTGTCTGGCCTCTCAACAGATACCCCTCCGTTGTGGTTGCACCTACGGTACGGCTATCTGTATCGTTGAGGCACGCAAGCCTCCCCACCAACGGCAAGGTCCATGGTTCGTGGTATAGTTCACTAATTATCACCTTGTAAATAAAAGTCCGCAGCTCTTGGTCGTGCGGTGGCGTTCTCGCTTCCAGCGCTCGGGTTCCCGGGTTCGATTCTCGGCGGGGTCAAGGATTTTCTCTGCCTCGTGATGACTGGGTGTTGTGTGATGTCATTAGGTTAGTTAGGTTTAAGTAGTTCTAAGTTCTAGGGGACTGATGACCGTAGATGTTAAGTCCCATAGTGCTCAGAGCCATTTGAACGATTTTTGTAAATAAAAATCAATTTTTAATATAACACGTCTTATCTGTGGAAAGGGTTACTGCTGCGCAAAGCAAGAGCCACAAACCGTTATTCTTCACAACTTGTTGCTAATTTACAGTTGCCAGTAACTGCTAGATGTGTACGACATATTTTTTCAAATGACAAACATCTTGCATTAAGAACCAACTGCAGAAACGATGTCTAGCACCCAAAGATAAAATGACTTGATCGGTCTTTGCTGAGAAACAAGTGTTCTGAACTTCAGAATGGGATAAAGTGATCTTCAGTGATGATAAGAAGTTTAATTTAGGTTGCCAGGATGGATTTCAGTGTCACTAGCACAATTTGACAACAGAGCAGCAGCGAAGAATGAAATTTTGATGGTGGAAGTGTAGCCTTCTGCGCTAATGGCAACTCACACACTACTTGGCTGGACACTAAAATGAACTGTAACATGTATGCTGAGATGCTAAAGACAGAACTTATTAGAATGTATGACGAACTAGGGGACGAAAGTCTAATATATCAACAAGCTAAAGTATCTCTGCATGTTTCTGCTACAACGAAAAAATGTTTGAGGATAGAGATATCGATCTCTTGTCTTGGCCTGCACGTAGCCCGGATTTGAACCCCTTGGAAAATCTTTGAGGTTCACTTGTAAGACGTGTTTATGGCAATGTAAGAAAATTCGAGGCTGTGTATAGGTTGAAAAGAGCGATGCGAGAAGAATGGACGACAATTTCACTGTAAGAACTCCAAACCCTAACAAAATCAATGCTGAAGAGGATTTTTGAGGTAATTAGGAAGAACACCCTAACGTTGGACAAAATTCTAACAATGTAATAACCCAACAGAACACTGAGTACCTTTACTACAATTTCCATCCAGGAAATGCAAATGCCTTATTTTGTCACTCGTGCAACGAAAGAAAATGTGTAAATCTGTCATGATTGTATATGTCCTACATGTGTCTACAACATTCCAAATAAATTCGATAATGAGTGCTTCAGGCACTGTTCTATAACATTCATGAAATCCTGCCTTTATGCTGATTTCCACTACTGTATGTAAAAAAATTAAAGGACACATTTAATCCGTGTCAAGACAGAAGACAAATTACACTGAAACGCCAAAGAAACTGATATAGGCATGCGTATTCAAAAACAGACGCACATGAACAGGCAGAATATGGGGCAACGGTCGGCAACGCCGGTATAAGGCATTAAGTGTCTGGTGCACTCGCTAGATTGGTTACTGCTGCTACAATGGCGGGTTACCGAGATTTATGTGAGTTTGAACGTGGTGTTACAGTCGGCGCACGAGCGATGGGACACAGCATGTCCAAGATAGCAATGAAGTGGGTATTTTCCTCTACAACGGATTCAGGAATGTATCGTGAATAACAGGAATCCGGTAAAACATCAAATTGTTGCGACCGGAAAAAGATTCTGCTAGAACGGGACCAACGACGACTGAAGAGAATCGTTCAACGTCACGGAAGTCCAACCCTTCCGCAAATTGCTGCAGATTTCAATGCGGGCCATCAAACAAGTGTCAACGTGCGAACCATTCAACGATATGGGCTTTCGGAGCCGAAGGCCCACTCATGAACCCTTGATGACTACATGACACAAGGCTTTACGCCTCGCCTGGAGGTGTCAGTACCGGCATTGGACTGTTGATGACTGGAAACATGTTGCCTGGTCGGACAAATCTCGTATCATATTGCATGGAGCGGACGGACGTGTACGGGTGTGAAGACAGCCTCATGAATCCATGGACCCTGCATGTCAGCAGGGGACTATTCAAGCTGGTGGAGGCTTTGTAATGGCGTGGGGTGTACGCAGTTGGAATGATATGGGACCCCTGGTACGTCTAGATACGACTCTGACAGGTGACACGTACGTAAGCATCCTGTCTGATCACCTGCATCCATTCATGTTCACTGTGCATTCCGACTGACTTGCGCAATTCCAGCAGGACAGTGAGACACCCAGCACGTCCTGAATTGCTACAGAGTGGCTCCGGGAACACTCTTCTGAGTTTAAACGCTTCCGCTAGCCACCAAACTCGGCAGACATAAAAGTTATTGAGCACATCTGCGATGCTTTGCAAGGTGATGTTCAAAAGAGATTTCTAACCCCTCTTGCTCTTATGGATTTACGGACAGCCCTGCATGATTCATGGTGTCAGTTCCCTCCAGCATTACGTAAGACATTAGTCTAGTCCATTCCACGTCGTGTTGCAGCACTTCTGCGTGCCCGCGTGGGCCCTACACGATATTAGGCAGGTGTACCAGTTTCCTTGGCTGTTCAGTGTGTCACTGACACATCATCTTCCAGCCCAAACCTCTAAGGATAGATGCCGCAAATTTGAAGGCGCTGTTGATTTCACTACTGTAAGTGTCGCTTAAGAAAGGTTTTTCGCAATTCCATCCCTAAAGAGGGGAAATAGGGGATGGAAGATGTTTTGAAAACATGTCAGTATTGAGGCAATTTTGAAGTTAGAACAATGAAAACTGGTACTTGGTTTCTCCGTCAGAAATAAAGAAAATCGTGTTTCAGGATTTTTTGAGATTTAACCTTTATGTAGGTAAAACAGTGAGTGAAAGCTTTTTGGAAAATGAAACATTATAGAAGTACTACCAAACTATTTTTAAGATGGTATTTGACTTTTAGGTTCGAAATAAACAATTCACGTTTCAGTGGTGGTTTATGAAGCATTTCACTATGTAGGGATTTTAAAGCGTAATCTACGAAAATATGGATTTGGTTTCTTGGTTATAAATAAAAAATACGAAACTGTCCAAAAGAACATATGCCAGTCATGGCCTCATGGGCAAAGAATCCACCTTCTTTAGTGCGGATGCACAATTTCGTCTGACCTCCTGCGGGAAACTCACAGTGGCGAGAATGGAGGACGTGGACAGGGACTGCAGATAGGTGGCGCTGGGTGAGAGTGTGGGTCGGCCGAGCGGCGTGCCGAAATAGAGCACGTAGTTCGGATGGCACAGTGGTGAACGCAGCTTTCTAGTAAATAGAAGGTCTCGGGTTCGAATCCCGGTCTGGCACACATTTGCAGTCGTCGCCGCTGATTCTGCGTTAAAACCGCGATGCAGCTGACATCAATAGTCCCTTTTCTTTCCTTCCTCCGTCCTCCCTCCGCCTTCGATTTACATATAATGTATCATTGCACCGGAATCAGCGCGGTGTCTGTTCTTTCAAACATGTCTGAAAGAACAGCACCGTGCATTCATATAAGTAATATATGCATCTTGACGGCAATTCGTGATATCTTCAGCGTGGACGCACTCTAGATCTGACCTCTTACGGGGATCGTGCTACGTGCTGCAGCCAGCAAAGATGAGTGCTGGACAGGGTACGTCACAGAAGTAGTGAGCGAAAGGTAGGGGGTTTGGGTCGGATGGCAAGCGTGCTCAGATAGCAGAAGTGGCTAAGGCGACTACTCACGTATATGCGGAAATCCACTTGTCGCCGAATTATTTCCCTGTCCTCATGCAGCTAACATCTGTATATTTCTTTCGTCATTTTATCGTAGTACTCAAGACGTTCTACGAAGACATTGGACGACTTTCAACAGATATCAGAAAACATATGGGATGTGGTGAGGATCAACAAAAACTTGTGACTTTGCATATCAGTACTGTCCTGACTGGAAAATGAAGAAAATGCACAAATATTCAGCCACAACTTGATAAGAGTTCAAAGTGTCGCAAACAATGGCAACTTGCTTCAAATATTCAAAAATAGAAAAGTGTGCACTTTACAAAACGATAAAACTTGGAATCCTTTCACTATGGTATCAGTGAATCACAAGTGGAATCAGGCGCGTACAGTTACCTAGGTGTAACAATTTAAATGGAAACGACATGGAATGATCACATAGGTTCAGTTTTAGATGAGACAGGTGACGAACTTCGGTTCATAGAGGAAAGATGCAGTCAGTCTAAAAGGGAGGCTGCTTTAAAGTTATTTGTGGTTAACTGTTTGGAACGCATACCAACTAGGACGAACAAGAGGTAACGGACGTATAACCAGGAGGCCAGCACGAATGGCCACAAGTTTGTTTGTGCCACGAAATGTTGAAAAGCGTGACTTGGCAACCGTGTGATGATCTTCAAGTTTCCATCTGATGTCCGGAGAACTACCGCCAATGGAACTGAACTCCAATCTGGTGTGAGTCCACACTTGATTTACCGTCTTATTGACCAGCCAAATAAATGCAACGCCACGTATCGCCGAAACAGTGCTTTCGACTTCCCTATCCATGCCAAGCAGCATAAACATAGCGAACTTATTTCGACGTATTCCAATTCTCGATCTATGTGATGGTCCTGACGAACGTCCCCGCCGGACAGGATATCGAGCCGAGAATCTCTCATTTCGCGTGCAGTGTTCTCACCACCTGCGCTATCCATGCACGACTTATCGATCAGCCATCAAATCAAATACTCTCTGCTAAGTGAATGCTTCATTGATCTCCTTATAAATGGCTGCAAACGAAAACCAGTTCACCTGGATACGCCCTAAGGTAGGCAAAATAATGCTGACGCCGAAAATGTTTCTCGTGCCTTAAGTCAGGTAATCCATCTAACATCACTTACCCCAGAGCACTAATACAATCTTGGCGAATCACTTTTTCGGCAGTCTAGGCCATATGATTTCATTGGGTGGGATATAAGATGAATGAGCAGGCCAGGTGATAGTGGAACACACTGTGTTTGGAGGTAGGAGAGTAAAGCACGGGCAACATGTCATCTTGTGTTATCTTGTGTTATCTTGCTCTCATGTCACGCAGACCTGGAAGACAGATGGCAGCCATGGTCCTTGACGCTTAAGAAACTGCTAGAGTTTGCTCAAGTATGGTTGTTACTTTTTAGGTAAAATGTCAAAATGGGTTCTGTCTCTGACAAACGTTAATCACATTCCAGAATAATGATTTAGGAATCATGCAAATACTAAACAAAAAATAAATTTCAATTACTTTGATTTGCCCTTATAAAGGCGTGCATAAACAATTGACAAACAATGGCAATACCAATATACGACGGTCACTCCAAAAGGAATGCACACTATTTTTTAAGCCATCTTTTATTCTACATGTTTGAAAGTTTTAGTGTGTAGATACATCCTTTAGGAACAGTATTTTCATTTCTCCACATAATTTCCACCTCTCAACTGCCTTACGCCATCTTGGAACCAGCACCTGTATACCAGTGCGGTAACATTCTGGACCGACCTGTTGGAGCCATTGTTTGGCAGCGTGCACAAGGGAGGCATCATCTTCAAACCTTGTTCCACGAAGAGAGTTTTTCAGTTGCCCAAAGAGATGACAGCCACATGGAGCCAGGTCAGGACTGCAAGGCGGGTGTTACAGTGTTGTCCATCCGAGTTTTGTGATCGCTTCAATGGTTTTTTGACTGACATGTGGCCGTGCATTGTCGTGCAACAGCAAAACATCCTGCTTTTGCCGATGTGGTCGAATACGACTCAGTCGAGCTTGAAGTTTCTTCCGCGTCGTCACATACGCATCAGAATTTGTGGTTGTTCCACATGGCATGATGTCCACAAGCAAGAGTCCTACGGAATCGAAAAACACCGTAGCCATAACTTTTGCAGCAGGTGTGGCTTTGAATTATTTTTCTTCGGTGAATTTGCATGATGCCACTCCACTGATTGCCTCTTCGTCTCTGGTGAAAAATGATGGAGCCATGTTTCATCACCTGTCACAATTCTTCCAAGAAATTCACCTCAACCATTCTCGTACTGTTCCAAAAGTTCACTGCATACCATTTTTCTTGTTTCTTTTTGAGCCACTGTCAACATCCTGGGAACCCACCTGGCACGAACCTTTTTTTAACGCCAACACTTTCAGTATTCTGCAAACACGTCCTTTCCCTATCCCAACGTAGCGTGACAATTCATTCACTGTGAAGCGTCTGTCAGCAGTCACCAATTCGTTAACTCTCTGCACATTGTCTGGAGTGTGTGCAGCACGGGGCCTGCCGCTGCGAGGACAATCCTCAATATTGGGGTGCCCGCTTTCATCACGTAACCTGCTTGCCCACCTACTAACTGTACTGCGATTGACAACAGCATCTCCATACACCTTTCTCAAACTCTTGTGGATGTTTCCCACTGTCTCGTTTTCACAGCACAGGAATTCTATGACAGCACGTTGCTTCTGACGAACGTCGAGTGTAGAAGCCATCTTGAAGACATGCTGTGACGGCGCCACTCACGGGAACATGTGGAACATATTGGCGTGTCTGACAAAAGGGTTTGGAAAAAGGTTGTAATAATCGTGAAAGTGAATTTATTACAATTATAAAATGCCCAGTGCTTGTTGTGATGTTAACTGAAAGGCAAATAGTACTGCAGAAGGAGATATGTCGTACCTATCGTCAGAGTTGCAAGCAGACCGTTCATTGGATTAAAAATCTAAGTCTCCCAAGTGAAGCTTGAAGTGATCAAACTGCCATAAAAGGACTTTAATTTCTCTACGGATCGTATCGCAGTTGTAGTTCGATGGCGCCATTGGCTGAAGTGGCTGCAGGATGAGTCATTGGCAGCAGCAACAACTCCCGCCAATGGCGTGCAAAGCAGCCTGAATTTTCTCTGAGTCCCTACATTTGCTCTACTGGTGGCAAACTGATGGCGTCTCCTGCCATATTTAGTCGCTGGAGAATACTCCAGTGAGGAAGTTGAAGACTAAATGAGTTCTGTTCTAATGTTTTCTATTAGGAAACCTCACACTGCCATATTTTTCGTCTCTTACCGCATTTAGTTTGGCTAGTCTTCAGATCTTCCGAGTTCCAATCGAACCAGAGGCTCCTTAGAACATGCTAGCTTCTGCCAATGGCTGTTCCCTGTTATGTTAACCAGTAACATGTGTTTTAAAACATTACTCAGAATAAAGCAGACTCACTCTCTCTGCCTCTGTCTTTGAGCGATAAGTTAGTCCTCGTCGGTACAGCCAAACGCCCTTCTCTAACGCCCTGTTTATTTACGTTAGCGAGTCTTCGTGATTCTTAACTGAGTAAGCGTATAATTTTTGATAATTCAACACGCTTAGCGTTCTCAGATGCTTTCAAAGGCCCAAGACTGTGAGTCTCCGTTCCATTTTCACGATTTCTGTCTGTGGCATCTGGGGCTTTATGGAGATATATTTGTTCAAAATAGTGCCTCCTGCTAAAATATTTCTCCGCCTCCCATCGTTTTGTGGAAGGGAGCACCGGCACCACATGAGATCCCATCTGTGTTCATCCATGATGCTTGGATGCCCGGGCAGTGAGCTGTTGGCCTCTGGTTCCCTCAGGGTTCCTTATGCATTATGGCTGAGAGTGAGGTGGTCTGTTTTTACTCCTCTGGCAGGACGTGTACTTCACCACCCTCCAGGATGCTTCCAACAATTTCAACAACCTCTCATTTACATTAGGCATGAAAATCGGAAGCAAGAATAACTGAAGAGCAAGGTTACATTAGTCAGTTGCTGACAGTCACTAGTACTGTGATTTATCATGTTCCTCGATGTTGATTAAATGTTGCGATGGAATGAGTCTTTCGTTATGAATTTATAAACGTTACATGACTGCTTCCAGAAAAATGTTCGTGTAACAAAGTGTAATTAGCAGCTATGTGAAACTTATTTACCAAACCCTCTATTTTCTTTTTCAGTCTTCTCTACGTTATTCTTGTCAGCAGCTTGGATTCATGAGCCGGTAAGCTTCTTACAAGAGGCATAATACGAACTTCTAGCAAGCAGTGAACAACCGAATGTGATTTCTGAATGAGAGTCTGTGCAATGTACAGGGCTATATTCCTACCTGCTTAGTAATATGGAACCAAATCATAACCTGAGGGTGATGTGAGCTGGTACATGTCAAACAACCACGACGAACGTGCTCTATGTTACAGCAATCGAACTTCTGTGGGTTCTTCTTTCACCATCCTCTCTTACATCTTGGAATTCTTCAAAGAACTTCATCGGCCGAGCCACCATCCATTTACGTGGCTCGCGCACGCGACAGAGATGAAGCAAGCTCCTAGCACTCGGTCATGAGTCAAAAATGAGTTTAATATTCCGGTCCTGCGATGCAGGACGCATCAAATACGCACGGTTGCCGTGTAATGTTAATTTGTTTGGCATATGTAAACATGTAAAAGGGTATTCGATAAATAATGCAACCCTTTTTTTCTGATAGCAGGTTGACTTTATTCAGGACTCCAATACACCACATTATTGCCCACTCTTTTGGCTACAAAAACCTATTTCCAACGTAATCTTCGTTCAATGTAGGGCCCTTACGGCACCTTACAGGTAGGCCTGGTATGATCACAAGGTAGCACTCTATTGGTCAACTTTGGACCCAACGTCTTGCTGCATCAGCAGCCTCCCCGTCATCCCCCTGCGGAGTCTATCATTCATTGGGCCAAACAGATCGAATTCGGAAGGTGCGAGATCCAGGCTGTAGGGTGGATGAGGAAAAACAGTCCAATGAAGTTTTGTGAGCTCCTCTTGCGTGCAAGACTTTTGTGAGGCCATGTATTGTCACGGAGAAGGAGAAGCTGGTTTGCATTTTTGTGGTGCCGTACACACTGACGTCTGAAGTCTTTTCATTTTTTTTTTTTTCAAATTTCTGAGGGTGGCGCAATTGAATTCAGAGTTGATCGTTCTACCATGAGAGAGAACATCAAACAGAACAACGCCTGCAGAGTCCCAGGACACAATTGCCATGACTCTGTCGGGTGAGAGTGCAGCTTTGAACTTTTACTGCAAAGCAGAGGTTGTCTCGAGTCACTCCATGGATTGCCGTTTTTTTATGGTTCTAGCGCGGAAGCAACTGAGCACGGAGATGGTCCTTAGTTGCTCTTTATGGTCTTCTATTAGGTGGGGAGTGACTCAGCAGTCACACACCTTTGAGTACGCCAAATGGTGTACGAGTGTGTCAGCACTACGAACATAGCAGGTGATCAAAAAGTCAGTATAAATTTGAAAACTGAATAAATCACGGAATAATGTAGATAGAGAGGTACTAATTTACACACTTGCTTGGAATGACATGGGGTTTTATTAGAACCAAAAAAATACAAACGTTCAAAATGTCCGACATATGGCGCTTCATTTGATCAGAATAGCAATAATTAGCATAACAAAGTAAGACAAATCAAAGACTATGTTCTTTACAGGAAATGCGCAATATGTCCATCGTCATTCCTCAACAATAGCTGCAGTCGAGGAATAATGTGGTGAACAGCACTGTAAAGCATGTCCGGAGTTATGGTGAGACATTGGCGTCGGATGCTGTCTTTCAGCATCCTTAGAAATGTCTGTCGATCACGATGCACTTGCGTCTTCAGGTAACCCCAAAGCCAATAATAGCACAGACTGAGGTCTGGGGACCTGGGAGACCAAGCGTGACGAAAGTGGCGGCTGAGCACACGATCATCACCAAACGAGGCCCGCAAGAGATCTTTCACGCGTCTAGCAATATGGGGTGGAGCGCCATCCTGCATAAACATCGTACGTTCCAGCACGTGTTTATCAGCCAGGCTGGGGATGATGCGATTCTGTAACACGATTGTCAAGCGCAGTGACTGACGTTTTGCTGTCCATCGCCATCTGTCGGACATTTTGTGAACTTTGTTTTTTTTCTGTTCTAATAAAACCCCATGTCATTCCAAGCATGTGTGTCAATTTTTACCTCTCTATCTACATTATTCCGTGGTTTATTAAGTTTTCAAATTTATACTGACTTTTTGATCACCCGGTATATGTCCAGTTGAGAAGCAAGATGTCTAATTGTAGCTCTGAGCACTACGGGACTTAACCTCTGAGGTCATCAGTCCCCTATAACTTAGAACTACTTAAGCCTAACTAAGGTAACGACATCACACACATCCATGCCCGAGGCAGGATTCGAACCTGCGACCGTAGCAGTCGCGCGGTTACGGGCTGAAGCGCCTAGAACCGCTTGGCCACAGCGGCCGGCTACTGTCTGATTGTATGGGCCGTCAGTCACCCCGAATGAGAGTGTCCGCACGTTTCAACAAGGTAGGCGTCGCAGTTGTGTGTGGCTGGGCGGCACTTGTGAGAGCGGACAGCTCTGCGCTCCCTCGTTGCGATGATAGCAGACGCCTCTCCCAACGATTCATTGCGCTTTTCTTCACCGCCAGGTCTACATAGATATTCTCCGAGCACCTACGAATATTAACAATGCTCTAGTGCCGGCCGGTGTGGCCGAGCGGTTCTAGGCGCTACAGTCTGGAACCGCGCGACCGCTACGGACGCAGGTTCGAATCCTGCCTCGGGCATGGATGTGTGTGATGTCCTTAGGTTTAAGTAGTTCTAAGTTCCTGGGGACTGATGACCTCAGATGTTAAGTCCCATAGTGTTCAGAGCCATTTGAACGAATTTTTTGATGCTCTAGTCTTGAGCCAAAGAAACTCGACGACAGCTCTCTGTTTGGAAGACACCTCCGCTACAAACTGTATTTTGAAGCCTACGTACAGCATTGCCCCCTATAGGGACTTCATGAAACCATAGTGGCTGAAGCGTGATATTCCACGATGTCCCACAACACAGTCCGCGCTTTTTAGTCGAAACTGGCCGGGAAAAAAATGTGTTGCATTACTTATTGAAGGCACCTCGTAGTATACTTTGAGGTTTGCTGACAAGGCAACCTCCCCATCGCACCCCCCTCAGATTTAGTTACAAGTTGGCACAGGGATAGGCCTTGAAAAACTGAACACAGATCAATCGAGAAAACAGGAATAAGTTGTGTGGAACTATGAAAAAAATAAGCAAAATATACAAACTGAGTAGGCCATGCGCAAGGTTGGCAACATCTAGGAGAGTGTTCAGCTTGCGAGCGCCATGGTCCCGTGGTTAGCGTCAGCAAGTGCCGAACGTGAGGTCTTTCGTTCAAATCTTCTCTCCAGTGAAAACTTTAATTTTTTATTTTCAGACAATTATTAAAGTTCAGGCACTCACACATAATCAACTTCGCTCTCCAAAATTCCAGGACATCTTTAGATTTGCTTGGACATATGCAGGATTTGACGGTCTACACACGGAAACATTTGAAAACGTAAAAAACATATGTTTTGACAGAGCACAGGGAAAACTGTGCGACTGTCAAACTCATTTGTTCAGTTTATGTGACAACTATTATGTTTTCATCGCTTTTTTTGGAGTGATTATCACATCCACAAGAAAACCTAAATCGGGCAAGGTAGAAGAATCTTTTTACCCATTCGCCAAGTGTGCAACATAGGTGGGTCGACAACATATTCCTGTCATGTGACGCACATGCCGTCACCAGTGTCGTATAGAATATATCAGACGTATTTTCCTGTGGAGGAATCGTTTGACCTATGACCTTGCGATCAAATGTTTTCGGTTCCTATTGGAAAGGCACGTCCTTTCGTCTACTAATCGCACGGTTTTGCGGTGCGATCGCAAAACACAGACACTAAACTTATTACAGTGAACAGAGACGTCAATGAATGAACGGACAGATCGTAACTTTGCGAAAATAAAGAAAACAAAATTTTCACTTGAGGAAGGACGCGAACCAAGGACCTCTCGCTCCGCAACCGTTCACTCTAACCACGGGACCACGGCGCTGCTTCGCTCGCATTGTCCTTGATGTTGCCTATCTTGCTCATGGACTACTCAGTTTGTATATTTTGCTTATTTTTTCATAGTTTCACACAACTTCTTCCTGTTTTCTCGAGTGATCTGTGTTCAGTTTTTCAAGGCCTATCCACTGCGTCAATTTATAACTAAATCTGAGGGGGGTGCGATGGGGAGGTTCCCTTGTGAGTGCCTCCTACTTTCGCAATTGTAATGGTCACCAGTGCGTACACTGACGAAGACGTCTGAGGTCTATGTGGCAAGTGGAAAGGATGTCAGCGAACCGACACCTCGGAAACGCCGGCGCCGTCCAGTGCCCGGCAGCAGGTGGAGGCGGCAGCAGCTCGCGGAGGTCGGCCTTGCGCGCGCGTGGCTGCGGCGAGGTGTTCGCCGGGCCGGCTTACCTGTGTTGCCCGGTAACGGCCGGTACGTGGCGCGTGTCTGGCGCGAGATGCGGGCGGCCACACGATAAGCAGCAGCCGGCTGCGCACGCGCCCTGCCCATGCGGGCTGCCGCGCGGCGCGCACCTTGCTCCATCACTCATTAGCCGGCGCAGCCGCTGATACCGCTCACACACACACGCACGCGCTGGCAACCGACGCTGCGACACGGCTGCGCCACGTTCTCTCTTCCTCATTTACTCTATCGCTCACTCAGTTGCCAACTGTACATACGTTTCTGTAAATTGCAGCTTTCATTGAACTGTATCAAACAAAACCGTCATAACTTCTAAACGGTTTGCGTTAGGATGTTCGAACTGGACGGTTAGCCGCTGGGCATGATGGGAATTAGTATGCGCATGCACGGGTGGTTTAGCGACGAAGCCCACTTTCATTTGGATGAGTTCGTCAACAAGCAAAATTGGCGCGTTTGGAGGACTGAGAATCCGCATTTCGCGATCGAGAAGTCTCTTCACCCTCAACGGCTGAATGTCTGGTGTGTAATGTACAGTCACGGAATAATCGGTGCGATATTCCTCGATGGCACGCTGGCTACCGAACGGTACGTGAAGGTTTTGGAAGACGATTTCATCCCCATTATCCAAAGTGACCTGATTTCGACAAGATGTGGTTCATGCAAGACGGTGCTGGACCCCGTCGAAGCAGATGAGTGTTTCATATCCTGGAGGAGCTCATGACATGGGACTCGACTGGCCGCCATATTCTCCGGATCTCAACACATTCGACTCCTTTTTGTGGGGCTATATTAAGGACAAGGTATACAGCAATAACCCCAAAACCATTGCTGAGCTGAAAACAGGCATTCAGGAGATCATCGACAACATCGATGTCCCGACACTTCGGTGGGTCATGGAGAATTTCGCTATTCACCTGCGCCACATCGTCGCCAACGATGGCGGGCATTTCGAATATTCTTACTTTCTCCCTTTCACTTGCGCCTGTGTCCCGCAATGTACGTAGGGTCGGTGTGGTTACAACGGATTTGGCAAGGTAATTTAAAGGGGTGGCCGGATGCCCCTCCTGCCGCCACCCCACACCCCCCAGGACGGAATCAGTGTACCCCAACTGTCTGCGTCTAGTGTAAACCATGAAATAGTGCGGAAGTGTGATAAATGTCTCCGTGTCGTGTAACTGAGGCGGTATGTGGGGACCAGCCCGGTATTCACCTAGCGGGATGTGGAAAAAACCCTAAAAACCACATCCAGGCTGGCCGACACACCGGCCCACGTCGTTAATCCGCCGGGCGTATTCGATCCGGGGCCGGCGCGCCTACCCGAGCCCAGGAAGCAGCGCATTAGCGCTCTCAGCTAACCTGGCGGTTACAGGCATATCGAACATGTCATAACCTAAATCCGAATATCTGTAGTGACATTTACATGCCGAATAAAGTGTGTGTACGCTGTAGTTTGTAACTAATTTACGTTTATTTTTTATATAATTGAACAATCTCCACCCTCTAAATGAGGATAAATGACGGAGGACGACACACACTCTCAAGTCACCTTAATGTGACCACATGTGAAAATCCTGTACAACCACCTTTCGCAGCGTGGACTACTGCCAGATGTACAGGAATAGAGTTAGTGATGTTCTGGAAGTTACCGACAGGGGTGTGGGGCTATGCCGACTCCAGCGCTGTGGCCCGCTCCGCTAGGTTTCTCGGTTGAGGATTCATGGTGTTCACATTTCAGCGAGATGTACCCACAGGAGCCGGCCGGAGTGGCCGTGCGGTTCTAGGTGCTACAGTCTGGAGCCGAGTGACCGCTCTGGTCGCAGGTTCGAATCCTGCTTCGGGCATGGATGTGTGTGATGTCCTTAGGTTAGTTAGGTTTAATTAGTTCTAAGTTCTAGGCGACTGATGACCTCAGAAGTTAAGTCGCATAGTGCTCAGAGCCATTTGAACCATTTTTTTGTTCCCTCATGTGTTCGATTGGGTTTAAATCAGGAGAGTTTGGTAGCCTCAGACCACGCACGTACACTGCGATTTGTGTGATAAGCTTCGTTGTCCTGCTGGTAGACGCTATCGTACTGAGGAAAAACAAACTGCATGTAGTTGTGAACATGTTCCCCTAGGATAGAGGCATATTTGTGTTTATCCCTTTTGCCTTCCAGAACGACTAGATGACCCAGGGAACGCCCTCTGACCTGGACACTTCCGACGATTGTTGTAGGGGGTTTGCTTTCAGACGTTCCGCACCCTACATGCCAACAGCCATCTCTTCGATGCAGCAGAAAAAGTGAGTCATCTTAAAAGACCACCTGTCGTCACTCAGTGGACCTCCGGCTGCAGTACTGGCGTGCAAATTCCAGCCTTCGTCGCCGATGAACAGCAGTCAGCATGGGTGCATCAACCAGGCACCAGCTGCTGAGACCCGTGAGCCCCAACATTCACTGAAGACACTGGCGAGATACTGTTGGTTGCCCCTGGTTCATCTGGGCTGTCAGTGCCTCAACAATTGGACGTCTATCAGTCCGTACATATCTCCGCAGCCGCCGTTCACCTCTGTCATTTATGGCCCGTGGCACACCACAGGTGCCTCGGCGCTGGTTACGGATAGCGATTTTGTCATGGACGGTATACTTCAACTGAAGAGGTCGAAAAATCAGCCAACCAGTTGCAAATAAAGATTTAATAGCCCTTGGCCTAGGTTTCGATATTAGTAAAAATAAATTCATCAGAAGTAGTGGACCTTGTTACAAGACGTGATGGTACATTAGATTAATGTAACAAGACCCACTACAAAACTTAGGTCAAGGGCTAATAAACATTTTTTTGCAACAGGTTGGCTGGTTTTTCAACCTCTTCAGATTTACACAGTCGGTGTTTCGCAGTTATGTTTAAGATTTTGTATAACCACAGCGGCATGCGAACCAGTTTACACTTAGCTGTTTTGGAAATGCATCTACCCTCGGTCCGAAAGCCAATGATCAAGCCCTTTTGGACTTCAGATGAGTTGCTCCGTTTCGGCATTACGACAACGACTGCACTGTCGCCTACGTCCTCAAAAATGGTTCAAATGGCTCTAAGCACTATGGGACTTAACTTCTGAGGTCATCAGTCCCCTAGAACTTAGAACTACTTAAACCTAACTAACCTAAGGACATCACCCACATCCTTGCCCGAGGCAGGATTCGAACCTGCGGCCGTAGCGGTCGCGCGGTTCCAGACTGTAGCGCTCACCGGCCCTACGTCCTCCCGACACGCTTTACATACACTCCATTGCTACTGCTGTCATTGCCGTCTGTGACAGGTTATTACACGCTAACGTCGATATAGACGGTGTCCACATTATTGTGACTGGAGCGTCTATTAATCAATCCTTTTCAGAGAGCACACTGGTCGCTTTGGAGTGTATACGACATGGAACTGCTGCCAGGTGGTCATTTAATTCTCGACCGCCAGCGTACAGGTGTGGACAAAAATACGGAAACACCAAAAACACATTACCATGTCTAATGTAGTCCAGAAAGACCGAGGGCATTCAAAACAACTTCGAGTCGTCTCGGAAAGCGTAAACACAGCTTCTCAGCGCTTCTTTTGTTTTTTCAAGAGAACTGTATGTCATTGTTCCTGCAAATTAGTGGCAAGTTTAAGTAACCTTGATGGAGCTGGACAGCGATCAAGCATCCTTCTCTCCAAAGAGGAGCACAAAGGCCCATTAATATGACTGTGGTGGACATAGTGATGCGACAATATATCCTCGTGCTCGCAAAACCAGTTCTCAACGATGTGAGTTGTGGGACACGGCATCACCATTGGGGAACAACCATTGTACCATGGCATGGACCTGATTAGCCAAAATGGCCGAATAACCCTTGGCAGGAATACGACCACACCGAGGAACCATGGAGTCCATGGAATACCGTGACGTAAATTCGGCCAAAACACGACTCATTTGACAATAAGATTTCATTCCTTTGCTCTGTACTCCAGGTTTTATGGCTTCAGCTCCACGTTTTCCTGTCATGGAATTTGCATCACTGATGACTTTAGAAATTCCAACTCTCACTGCAATTCCCAGCTTATGGAGCTCCCTTCGAGTTGTTTTGGTGCTGACAGTGTTTGCGAGTGCGATATTCAGTTCTGGAGTGGCTTTCACAGCTGTGCTACCCCTATTCTTCTTCACAATCCTCTGCTAAGACTGTATGTCTCGATCATTCAAAACGAAATTTCGTCCGCCTTGTAACCTAGGCTGGGTTCACAGTGGCACTGACAACGGTCGTCAGACACTGTCACCCGACAACATCGGCCGACAGCTTAGGGGTTTCGATCTCCTTCGTCAGTTTCTGGCGGGGTCCACAAGGTTAGATTAGGTTAGAATCTATTATCTGTATGAAGTAGGTTAGATTTTAACCCCAAGGGTGGGATGGATACGCCTCTGTTCTTGGAGACGAGGGCTGCAATGCAGAGTTTGCAGCTAAAAAGATGACGAATTTATGTGTACGAGCAATACGGATACTG